>NC_040914.2:72601859-73941271 GCF_004126475.2 Phyllostomus discolor | reverse complement strand
TGCAGCAGGATAAACTGAAGCAGAAGAAGGCTTGCATCTCTCTGTACCGTCTCCTCTTCTAAGCAGATCCCTTCTGCTAACTAGTCTTCCGGGCTCAAGAACATGCTCCCACTGACCCCCTTCCTCTCCCAAAACCTAATCAGACATGACTGATCTGCCCTCCCGCCTGTTGGTGCCTGCTACCAGTAACTCACGTGGTTCTCACGGGGCCTGAGAAACAACTAGGATCCACACTAGGCACATGCTGTAGGTACACACTACAGGCAGGGTCTTTTTCTACACTACACCTCCTGGTGTCTCCATGACAACCCCAGAAATAGGCACTATTATTCCCATTTTAGAGGTGAGGACACCGAGGCTCAGGGAGCGAGTCTCTTTCCCAGATCACACGTTCAGTGCACAGAAGGGCAGGGATTCAAACCCAGGCTTGGCTGACCTTAAAGCCAGGGCACTGACTCAGCATTCCCAGAAGCTCCTGGCCCCAGGAGCTTTGCCCTCCCACTCCTGGGCATCCTGTATGTTGCTGGCCAAGAACAGTGTTTGCAACTCTCCCCCTGTTCAACAACCTTCAATGGCTCCCCAGCACTCAGAGGAAAAAAACAACTAGCTAAGTGTTTTGCAAGGCCTCCCTGTTCCTGACTCCTGCGATCACCCCTGTAATGCACTTATTCTTCACCGCAAGCTAGGCGACAGGACCCCACGAGGGCCTGCACTACACGTTCCCTCCCCCAGCAGGCCAGGCCTGCACCCACCTCAGGGCTTCTGTACATGCTGTTCTCTCCCTCTGGAAGCTCACTCTCCCCACGGCTCCTCTGCTTAACTGGCACCTCCTGGGAGAAGCTGTCCTGGCCCCCTCGGAGGCAGCGGTCCCCACCACACCTCTCTCTTGCAATATTTTCTCCATCTCTCTTCTCATTCCTCAGCATGGCATGCTCTTGGCATTGACTCATCTGTTCAACGTCTATGCCCCCAATCACACTGTGAGCCTCTGAGGGCGGGACCTTGCCTATCTTGTTTACTGCCGCCTGCCCCGTGCCAGCACAGGGCCAGTGTTCAGGAAATGTTGGGTGAATAAGTGAGTGAGTGAATGAATGAATCTCCGTCTCCAGGGGCTCAGCAGAGAGCCAAGATATACCCGGAGTTCTGGCTGGCCTGAAATGAACCTCCCCTCCCATTTACCCTCTGCCTATTCTTATCCTCCCCAACTCTCAAGGTTTTGTTCAAGTGGCCCAACCACCCACTACTCTGGCCCCAACCTCCAAGATGCTCCCCCCTTACTCTCTCAGACACTTCTAAACTGCATAGACTCCCTCAGATTTGCCTAGCAATTCCTGCTACCTCAGTCGCTCATTCTTCTACGCCCATCTGGCCAACTCCTATGCATCCTGTAAGAGCCCCTTCAAGTATTGCCTCCCTTGCAAGACAGGGCTGGTCACATCCCCTTTTGATGCTCTCTGCCCTGTGGACACAACCACTGTGAGGTTCATAAGGAGAGCCCCACATGTGCTTGCCTTTGCTGAGCACAGCAGGCTCGCTGCACCATTACAGGGTGCCTGGCCGTCTCCTCTCAGCTCCTTCACAGTGTGCAGGCCTCCCTGAGTAGCCTGGAGCTCTCTGGTGGTGGGGGCTGTTTGTTCATTGTTATGTCCTCCATGCAAAAGGCAATGCCTGTTGGATGAATGGATGAACAGACAGACAGATGAATGGACAGATGAATGAATGAATGAATGAATGGAAAAATGTCTAGATAGTTGGATGACTGGATGGGTAGATGGGTTGGTAGGTGGATGCCTAGAGGAGAAAAGAGAGAATTGATGGATGGATGAATGAATGAAAAGGAGGAATCAGGTAAATACACACACACGCACACACACTTATATGAATAGACATGGAAGGATGAAGACAAGGCGGATGGATGGATGGATGGATGAATGGCTATGGAAGGATGAAAGGAAGAACGGATGGCTGGGTGGGTGAGTGGGTAGATGGATAGATGGGTGGATGGATGGGTGGTTGATGGATGAATGTATGCATGAATGAATGACTGAAGAAAGAACCGATGGCTGGGTGGGTAAGTGGATGGATGCATGAACGGATGGGCAGACGGATGAATGGATGGATGAATGCATGCAACTAGGTGGGGAGAGGGACCACTGCTTGACTTACTCACCCCTTCGAGAATAACCTCAGTTTTCTACCCGAGGAAGACGCAACAAAGATGTCTTCCTGACCTTTACTAACAACGGCTGTCATTGCCCCGTGTGAACAGAGGGAAAGGGGTCTACTTCCCCACCCCTCCTTCACACACTCACACACACACACCGCCCGCCCGGGTCATCAGGAGCAGCCCCAGCGTGGTGGGGCTGAGAGCACAGCGCTGTCCCTGACGGGGAGCACTCGTCAGGCCCTGAAGATGTCCTGGGCCCTGGGCCACGCCCTGCTGGGGAGACTCTGGTCTACCCGAGCTCCACAGCAGCGCCAGGTGGCAGGCTGCCCCTCATTTAATCAAGGGGCAAACTGAGGCCTAGAGAGGTTAGGTGTTTGCCTGTGGCCACACAGCTGTAGGTGGCTGAGCCAGGATTTGAACCAGGTGGTCTGGCCCCACAGCCCCCTCGCCCGGCCACTCTCCCGCCAGCAGGCCCCAGCCTGGGCGGTCATCGTCCACTTGCCTGCTTTCTGGCATTTTCACCTCCCTTGTCCTTCATCTTACTTCTACTTAGTATTTCTTCATAATTTTCCCTAAATCGACTCACTTTTAAAGTTGAAGTAAATTTAAAATGTATACGGCCACTCTAAAATGAAAATCAGTATTAAGCGACACAGATAGAAGGTAGCCCTAATAAAGCACGCCATGAACACAAAACAGTGTTATTCGATTTTAGCCATATACTATCCGTAACCAAGGCTCCGGGCCCAAGGCCGATTCCTTCTCCATTAAACAGACATCGGCAAGTGTGGTGGTTTAAAAACATGCCCACAGGTGCTCTGACGTGCCTGCCTTGAACAGGCGAAGCCCTCGCGTGTGCGTCAAACTTAGTGATTTGCTTCTAATGAACAGAGACCGTGAGGAAGGGACAGTGTGTGCCTTCTGAGACCAGGCACAACAGTTCCTCCTGGTACTCGTTTGGATCACTCACTCAGGGCAAAGCCAGTTGCTCTACGGAGACCCACATGGCAAGGAACTGAGCCCTCCTGCCACCAGCTAGCAAGGAACGGAAGCCTTCAGACAGCAGCCGTGCGAGGTGCCATCCTGGGAGCTGCTCCGCCAGCCCCAGGCAGAGTTTCGGATGAGAAAGCAGCCCCGGCCGACGTCCTGATCACAGCCTGGCTGGAGACCCGGAGCCAGAACCACCCAGCTGCGCCACTCCCGGTTTCTGCCCCCTCCAGAAACTGCGAGATAATAAATATTTGTTGTTTTAAGTTGCAAGATTTGGGGGCATTTTCTCACATACAGCAAGTGCTAGAAAGGCATTAAAGACAGCAGTTCCAAAGCAAGGCTCTCCGTAAAGCAGTCAGAATGACCGAAGGGCAACCGAGAGGGGAATAAGTGGACCCTGACGGGGCTAGGTGTGCTCTTGGCCGTGTCCATCCCTGCCCCCCTCACCTTCTCTCCGCCCAGCAGCTGGAGGGATGGGGGTGACAGGAGTCAGGTCGCATCTCTCTGGAGAACTCACCCAGTGGATCCCCTTCCCACTTGGGGTAAACCCCAAATCCTCCCTGTCCCCAGCCCCCACCGACCTCTTGAACTCCCCGCTGCTCTCCCTCCTCCCTGCTCATCCGCTGTGCCAGCCCTGCAGACCTCCTGCTTTTCTTACAAACCCCCAACTCATTCCTCCCACCTCAGGGCCCCCCACACTGTCTGCTTTTCTGTTCCCTCTGCCGGGACCACTCGTCACCTGGCCGGTGGCTGGCTCCACTCGGGGCTTTGCTCAGAGGCCCCCTGACCACAGCATCTATTAGTCAATCCCCACAGCGCGCCGGCCCCAGACCCCCTCCAGCCCTCGCCAGCTTCCCTCTTATCTGTGACACTGATTTCCACGTGACAGCATGTTGCATGCTTACTCCCTTATTTCTCCACCGCCCTAAGCCGGAAAGGAGCAAAGGCAGGTCTGTCCTGTTCAGAGCTGCATCTCCCTTACTCAGAACAGTGCTCCACACATAGTAGGTACTCAACAAACCTTCGTGGGACCAGTGACAGAGTCTCTGGACCCCACCGAGGGCTCAACCTCCAGGAAACCAGGGAGTCAAGACTCGCACTGAACTGAGCTATAAACTCCAACTGGAACAGACCACGCTAATTTGTAGAGCCTCGAGCGAAACCCAAATATAAAAACGGTTCTCGGCTGCCAACCAGACCGAGGTTTTTTTTTTTTTTTTTTTTAATGAGTTTGGCTCCAGAAATCTCTCCTCTGTGTTCCCAGCCCTCCTCTTCCCTCGCTTTTCCCCTCCCCACTCTCTCTCCATAGGCGCTCCTGTCATCACGCACAGAATTTCCACCACGGTTCTCCACTCCTTTGTTCTCTCCGCCAGTGTCATGAGCTGTCGCCACCCCCCCCCCCGCCCCCGACACGGGAACCCTCCACACGACTCCTCCTCTGTGGGCCTTTGACATGTGCCGTGTGCTGCCCGAAAAGCCAAGGAAAGAAGTGTCTCTGCCTCTAGAACATCTTAAAAATAGTGCTGCCGATGAGTACAGGCTTCCACTCGTGGTGACGAGAAAGTTCTGGAACGGGAGGGAGGTGAGGGTTGCACAACGGCGTGAATGTATTTAATGCCGCTAGATCGTACCCTTTAAAATGGTTACAATGGTAAATTTCACTTTGTGTTTATTTCTGATGTAATTAAACAAGTGTAATAAATATGGTGTTGTCCCATTTGGCATTATCAAGTTCAGGAGCTTGAAGAATTTCGACTTTATAATAATGGGAGGTTTGCAGACTTTATGTTTTCTGAGACAGAACGGTGTGATAGCTTTGATTCGTGCCTGCCCAATACATCAAGTAATCAGAAAAACAATCAGAAACTTGTCATACAACTAATCAGGAAAAAAAAAAGGCAATTTTGGAAAACCATTTAGAATATAAAATTTTGAAAAACTTCACAGACACACGTCTAGGGCAGACAGCACACAGTTTTAATGTTTTTCACTCTCTTTTGCACGCACAATGAGCATGGAGGGAGACAGCGGGAGAGGCGGTGTCTGAGCGGCGCTCTGTGTGGCCCCGTCTTCAGGCCCGAGAGGCTGCCCCAGGCTGGGGACCACCGAGACAGAAAACAAACAGGCCGAAGCTCCCAGCCTCAGGAAGCACGTTTTCAAGGAGCACTACCCGCTCCGTGTCACACGTGGTTTTCACTGGGCCTTGTTTTCCGTTTCCTGGGCTTCATTTGTGCTCAAGGAAGCACTAACATCCATTACAACTTCCAAACTGTGTGATACGGCAGAGACGCTGGTGCACAGCTATGGGAGGTGGAAATGGGCTGTTTTGAAGAACAGATATAACCCCCTCCCCGTGTTGTTTCAAGATCTACAGCTGCTGGTGGGTGGGTTCCAACCATCGGCCACGTGCTGGAGAAATGAGGCAACTGCGCTGTGACCACGGGCTCTGCGTCCAGCGCAACCTGCAACCACCTGACGCTGGTGAGTGAGGGATGCCATGGGGAAGGGGGCCTGCTCCAGTCCCCGCGCCGGGCCTGGGCTGCCATGCTGGCTGATGTTCAGGACACATCTTTCTCCCGGCCTTGGAGGGCCCAGCTCAGGGCAGATTCTGAAGGGGGAAGAGGCTGGGGGCTACACCCTGAAACACATGAATTCATTCCACTGAGGACCCTAGCAATCGGGGTACAGGGGCGATGGGGGCCCGTGCAGGACTCCCGCCTGTATGGATTCAGCCAAGAAGGGAGATGTGGAACCAGCATCCCAACCTTTCCATCAGGAGGAGCCCCCACCCAGCAGGCGCTTGGCTGTCACGTGGCCAAGGGTGATGTGGGCCTCTCCCGCCATCCCTGAGGAGGGCCAGCTGGTCCTCGGTGACCCTGGGGGACAGGGATGGGTGGCTGAGTCAGATCCTAGCAGATTAGACAGACAACAGGCCTCTCCACCCAGAGGCAGAAAAACACCCGGGAACCGGGGCCTGCCCTGGAGCCTGGCCCCACCCAGGCAAGGGGCTGTGCCCCACCCACCTGGACAGTGTCCTCTCTGGACCTGCGGTTATTTACAGCGCTGGCTATTTTAAAGCCTCTCTTATTTAGGAAGCCCAGACGGGGCGCCTTTGAAGGTGATGAAGGTGAGGGGGTAGCCCTGGCCAGGAGCCTGGGGCCAGTGGGCAGTCCCTGCACTGGAGAGCCTGCTGCCATTGAACGGGGGACCAATTAATCCCTTTGGGGGCAGAGGAAATGCCACTTACCCAGCTCACGAGTAGAGAGAGAGAATGCATGTGCGTGTGCACACGTGTCAGGAGACCATGAACCAGACTGGCAGCCTGCAATGGGGTCCCCAGCCGACTAGCCACACAGTGGGCTTCTCATGGGTGACCAGGCCACTTGTTCCCCTAGCAGGGACAGCTGCAAGCTGTCGCCCGTCTCCCAGCCTGAGAGCACGAGGGCTGAGCCACTTGACCTGGAGGGCTGATCTTCTCCAGGATTTTACGGTCTGGGCCTGGTTTTCCCAGCCACGGTGTCTCAGAAAGGGGATGGCCCAGAGGACGCGGAGCGGCCACAAAGGCTTGGCTGTTCTCCCATGTGCCTCGCTGGGCCAGGGACGGGGAAGGGGGGCTACCGTGGAGGGACAGGCGGTTGGGGGTGGGGCAGGAGGGAGCTGGAGGAAGCCAGGGAGCAGGGAGAACATTTGGGGAGGTTTCCTGAGAAAGGGAGCAGTGGAGAAAGGGGAGAGAGAGGGAGAGAGAGAGAAACGGAGGGACAGACGTGTACTGAGGGAGACAGGGGGAGAGAGAATCTGTCCCTCCCTGTCATGTACTGAGAGCGAGACAGAGAGGAACTGAGAGGGACAGACATGTACTGAGAGAGACGGAGACTGAAACACAAAGACAGAGACGCGGGCAGGGAGACAGAGAGACAAAGAGAGACCCGGAGGAGGAAGAGGAGGAGGAGGAGGCGCAGAAGCGGGCAGGCTCAGGGCGAAGGCGCGAGAAGGCCACCGTGTGTGGTGGGGCTGAAGTTCAAAAGGGAGGGGAAGAGGTGGTTTGACGACCAAAGTCATTGAAAAATTTTTGGCACAGCTGCCCCGAGGCTTCTGGCCGCGGGCCCGGCTCTGAGCTGAACTTAAACAAACCCCTGCAGCAGCCATCTGCTTGATTTTAAAATAAATCAAACAGTCTGCTGAGCCGGGGGTGATCGAGTTTCCATCTGCGCCGCCGCCCGCTCGCCGGCTTGGAGCCGCGCTTGCCTCTCCCAGCCAAGGCTCCTGGCAACATGTGGGCCGGTAATTCCTCCAGGAGCAGGGAAACCGGACCCCCACCACCCCCAGCTCCTAACTCAAACCAAGTGCTATTTTTACAGCCACCCACTGGAAGGGGGGGACCAAAAAATGCTCTGAAAACCCAGGCACAGGGTTGTGCTGAGTTGCTCTGGGCCCAGAGGACAGAGGACACGCCTTGGGATTCCCCCCTCACCCCCAACCCCCAGCCTCCTGAGGAAGGGGTAAGGGACTGAGCATGGGGTGCTGTCCCCTCTCCCCAACCTCCTCCTTCCCCGGGCCGGGAGGGTGCTTGACATCATGTGAGATCCCGCAGGCCACCAAGTCTGGGCAGCTGTGGTCTGCTGGGGGTGGCAACAGCCCAGGGCCCACCTGGAAAAGCCGAAAATAGTAGCAAGGATGCCCCCCCCCTGTCTGGGGTCACCCGGGGAAGTGCTGTCCACCTGTCCCAAGGAACTCCTGTCACCCGCAGGGCCAGGTGATTGGGGGAGCCTGCCTTCCCTGACCCAGGCCAGAAGCAGAGAAACTCCAGCCTGGCAGGGTTAGGTGGCCCATCTGTACAACGGGCATGAAGAAGCCCTTTCTGTGGTCCTGGGGAGCCAGGGTGGGTCCTGTGATCTTGGGGCTGCAGCTGGTACCTGAGGCTTCATATGCAACTCTGGAGTATGTGGGAAGGAAAAAAATGACCACAGGAAAAGCTGTCCCTTGGGGAGTCGCCCACCCCAACCCTGAGGGGTGCACGGTGATGCCACGGACCTGGCTCCCAGCTATGCAGATTGAGGTCTCCCTCCCCAGCCTGATGCCTTGGTTCCATGGTGCAGACTACCCTCTGACCCCTGCCAGAGGTTCCCCACAAATGGACCAGGTCCCAGCAGGCACAGCCACGGTGCAGAGGGACCCCAGTCTGATGCAGACCCCACAGTGCACACGCCAGGGCAGGCCAGGAGGCAGAGCACACGGCTCTGGACCAGCGCCAGCCCCCACATGCTGTGGGGCTTTGGGGAAATCAGTCCCCCTGAGCCTGGGATCCCCAGGTCAAAGGTGGAGTTCAGAGAAACAGATGGCTCAGGAACCTTCCAGCTCCAATGCCGTCACGAATGCAGGACACTTTCAAGGGATGACCGGCCTTCAGATGCAGAGGCTTTCGTACCTGGAAGCTTCCTCTGGTTTGCCCCGCCAGCCCGTTGCCCCTGAGCCCCAAGTGCAGCCCTGAAATGCAAACAGGCGCATCCCCAAGGGCACGGCATGTCCCGTCCTCCTCAGGCTCCCTCTCCCCCTTGGCCTCGAGGCACAGGCTTTGTGGGGAGCCCGTTCAGCACTCTGTTATGCTTCACACCCTCCCAGCCACCTTCGAGGTGCGAAGTTTCATCACCCTCCTTTACCACGTGGGGAAACTGAGGCAGAGAAGAGTAGCCAGTTGCCCAAGGTTATCCCAGAATATGTATGGTGCAGCCAAGGCCCCAGATTGGACCTGTCCCCTCTAAGGCCACTCTGTCAACCACTGAGGCCTCCTCCACTCTCCAAGGGCCGTTAGCCAAATCAGCCTTTGTTGAGACCCACAAGAAGGTCAGGCTTATGCTTTCCATGGGCCACCTCGCTCATTCTCAACCCAAAGAAGGGGTATGGCAGGCCCATTCTACAGCTGGGGAAACCGAGGTCCTGTAAGTTACTTAAAGCTAGGCAGCTAGCAAGGGCAGGAGAGGGAAGGGAGCAGTGAGCACTCTAGCCTGGGCCTAGCACAGCACCCCTACCTGCCCCTGCCCTCTGCCCCCAGATGCTGAGACTAGATGAGGAGAGGAGGGCAGATTCGGGAAGGGAAGGGCCGCCCCTCTGTGGCCACAGGGTCTGCTCAAAGTGTGTCAGCCTTTCCCTTCTCTTCCTGCCCCACCCCTGCCCCATCCATCTTCCTGCCACAGCTCCCAGCGCCCCTCTCATCCACTCAGCAAACATTTACTGTGTACCTACTGTGTATCCTGCCCACTATGGCCCCCGCCTAGGACACAAAGCTGTAAACGATGCTCTAATCTTCTGGACACACGCAGCCTGTGGGAGGGGCTGTGCTGGGGCCTGGAGGAGAGAGGAGGTGGGGCCTTCGGGCGTGCACTGGGGCTCCCAGACTGCAGCGCCACGCACCTCACACTGGTCAGCGCACAGCGGCAGGGACGTGCCTCTCAAAGTCTGGAGGGGACTGAAACCGAAGCATCAGCAGGGCTCTGAGAGCAGGCCCTTCCCACCTGCCGTAGCTGCTGGGGGCTGCCAGCGTCCTTGGTGCTCCTGGGTCTGTAGCTGCGTCCCTCCCCTCTGCCCCTCTGTCTCCACGTGCCTCTGTGTGTGTGTGTGTGTGTGTGTGTGTGTGTCTGTCTGTCTCCACATTCCCTTCTCTCTGCTGGTGTCCAAATTCCCCTCTTCTCAGGAGGGTGCCAGGCAGTGAATTTAGAGCCACCCCACTCCAGTACGACCTCGTCTTAACTTCACTCCACCTGCAAAGACTTTATTTCCAAATAAGGAAATAAGGTTCCAGGGGACGTGGATCTGTGGGACACCGCTCGCCCCAGCACAGTCAGCGTCCCCGAGGTGCCGCCGCCGGGACAGCAACCGCCGGGCGCACAGAAGCCGCGCACGCGGAGCAGGGCCAGCAGGCATTCCGCTCGCCGAACCCAATCCTTGCATGATGTCAATCTCTTTTCTGTCTCTGGACTCCAAACACGCAGACCCTATTATGGGATAATGTGTACCCGGAGGAAGGGCGCCAGTGCCAGCTCCCAGCCTGGCAACAGGCGCCCTGGGATGGCCTCTGCCTCACTCCCTGACTGCTCCCCCTTCCCTGCCCCAGGAATCCACCACAGAAAATCTCTGTGGGGACAGCCAAGGCCTCCCTTCCCACACAACCGGCTCACTGCAGCTGCAACAGCCAGCCCACTGCCCTCTGCCCGCGGAGCCTGCAGGCCTCGGCCACCTGCAGACGCCTGCCTTCCCACCGCAGGCTCAGGGCTTCCTCTGCACTATCTGCTCCTCTGAGAACCCCAGGTCAGACTCTGCGCCCAGAAAATGACCTTCGGGGTCATGCAGTCCTCTGAAGGGCGTTCCGGATGGTGCGACCCAGGCTCTGGGCTCCCCAGGGCCGGGGGCATCTTCCTTACATGGCAGGACCAACTTTGCTGAGTGATGCACTTGGGGTGGTTGTAGAGATATGTGCAGCCCCCACGGTCCCTCTAGAAATGTCCCTTCCAACAATGAAAACGTGACAGGGCACAGAGATGTCCTCTGCACTATTATTTACAGCAGTGGGGGAGCACGTCAAACGTGCTACAATAAGGTGTGGTAATGAAACCCAGATGTCCCGTCCTGACACGCAGCTAGCACCCTCAGTGGCTGCCCTGTGAGAGGGTGGACACAGTCATAGGTGTCCGTGGGGCAGAGTATCAGGCTGCCTGACCAGGCACCACAGGGGAAGGGCTCAAACGGCAGAGACACATTTCTCTCTTAGTTCTGGAGGCTGGAAGTTGGAGGTCAAGGTTGCTCCTGCGGCCCCTCCCCTTGGCTCACGGACGGCTGTTCCTTCCCTGTGCCTTCACGTGGACTTCCCTCCTTACACATCTGATTCTGATGTCGTCTTGTAAGGACACCAGTCCCAATGGGTCCAGGCCCACCCTGGCGACTGCGTTTTAACTCCATCACCTCTTTAAAGGCCCCGCCTCCAAATGCAGTCCCAGTCTGAGGCGCTGGGGTGAAGACTCCAACACTGGGCTTTTCAGGGACACAGGGGTCCCGCACCGAACAAAAGCCATTCCATGGGCTATGTTTGAAGTGATGCTGGCACTAAGGTGACACAGAAGCTTTCAGTCATCTCGACACCTGAGAGTCCAAAGGTCTGCCGGGCTTCTGGGAAGAAAGCCCTGCTGAAACTCTGCCCCAGGCGGAGGCACCGAAGGTGCAGAGAGGGCCTGAGTCAGCTCCCAGCCCCAAGCCCCAGGAGCCGTGTGGCCTTGGACAAAGCACTCCACACCTGTCTCCTAGGTCCTGGGGCACCCGGCAGGGTGGTGGCCGGGTCTCCATCGCTCGACCCTCGTGACCCTACTCCACCTCTGGTCTCACCGGGCTCCAAGCAAGACCAACAAGCTGTCACCCATGAAGGGCTGCCAAAGAGCCCCCTGCCGGGCCTGCGGTCCCAAGGGAAGCTGTGAAGGGGTCCCCACGCTGCACAGCTGACGGGAGCAAGGAGGAAGCACAGCCCATGGTTGTCCAAGGTCACACAGCGCCCAAGTGGCAGAAGGGCCTCCCTTACATTTAATGCTGAGACAACACAGTGACAGCTTTAAAGTATGCATCCATCGGGGAGGGGGGCCCCTGCCGCCTTCTGAGCAGCCACATCAACTCGTCAAGTTCTCCGGCGGCCACGACTTTCGTGGGTGTATTCCGTTAAGGCTGTAATCAAGCACGTGCAGTTCTGTGTTCTGCTGGCTGTTACTCAGCATTAGGTCATCAGCACCTCCCCATGCAGACATGGGCTCCACGGCCACCATTTTCACACCACAGAGTGTTCCGCCCAGGGGACACACAGCAGTTTTCCTAAACGGACCCTGGTGTTGACACTAGAATTTTCCCTACTCTTATAAATAACTGTGCAAAGAACCTCTTCATGCGCCTTACGGTTTTCACCCATGCAGGTTACTTCTGCAGGATGCATTTCCAGAAGCAGGATGACTGTGTCAAAGGATCGTGTGTCTTTACAGCCCTTGACACGAACTGACTGATGGTTTGGGGGAAGACAACAGACACAGGTGTGCTCTGACGCCCACAACAGGCACGAGCCACGTTCTTGCAACTTCACCAGCACTGAGTCTTACTGTTTTCCTGGTATGTTAACAGCTTTCATGCCAATAGTTCCCACATATTTATCATTTGTGTTCTCTTTCATTTGAACTACTGTCCAAACTCCCTGTCTTTCTTACAGTGACTCTGGAGGCCAGAACGTTAGGAACCAGCCTACGGTGGCTGACAGCTTCAGGACACCAGTGGGTCACTTGAGGAGTCTGGTGCCTGATCAATGGCGGGGACAGCCTCCCCCAGTGTCCTTCTCAGCCTTGGCTGGCACCCCCGCCAGGGCAGGCCCAGCAGGCAAGGTTGGGCTGACCAGTTGGGGCTCCCGCTCCCTGCCTTGGTCACATGCCACGGCCGAGCCCATGTGGCTCAGATATAGGGTTGCAGGGTGTAGGCCCAGCAGCTGCAGGGACACAGCTTTGCCTTGCATGACCCATGGGCTGCCCATGGAGAACCAGGTGCTGCTTAAGCCACTGCTAGTTGCTCTGGAGTTGCTCCAGAGGGTGTCTCCCTAATTTGGGGCAGGTAAAGGTGGGAAGAGGATGGGCAGGGGTGAATATCAAGGGGACGGTGCATGCCACTTGGGGACTAAAAGAGACACAGCCAGAAAAAGCCAGAAATAGATCTGGGCTTCCCTGATAGACAAGCAATTAGGGTGGAGGCAGGAGGCAGAGGGGCGAGGCTCCAACCCCATGCAGCAAGTGACCATGGTTGAGAACGAGGGTCTTGATGGTCTGGGTTCAAATTCCAATGCTGTCCTGACCAGCTGTGACCCTGTAGGCAGGTTTTCCAATCTCCCCATGCCTCGCCTTCCTCATCTGTGAAATGGAACCATAGTGGCTATTGCAGTGTTGTCGGAGTTGACGGAGCCGAGATGCGTGCAGCACAGCAGGCCGGGGGTGTGGAGCTCAGAAAATGCCAATTTCACATGCTGGCTGGCACAAAGAAGGAGCTCACGCCCCACCCTGCTGGTCCAGAGAGGCCGCAGCAAACTGGCCCACTGAACTAAGAATGGATTTTATGGGGTTTTTAAAATTTTTTTAAAGATTTTATTTATTTATTCTTAGACAGGGAAGGGAGGGAGATAGAGAGAGAGAGAGAAACATCAATGTGTGGTTGCTGGGGGTCATGGCCTGCAACCCAGGCATGTACCCTGACTGGGAATCGAACCTGCGACATGGATTTTATATTTTTAAAAAATCATTACAAAAACAAATAAATAACAAGGAAGAATAAGGGACAGAGACCCAGAGACCAGCCCACAAAGCCTAACATATGTACCACCTGGGCCCCTAAGGAAAAGTTTGCCGGCCCCTGTTTTGGAGGCCCCAGGGTTTCCCGTGGAATCCTTTGAAAGGGGCGGGCGGTATTGGGGCACAGACCTGCCGGAGTTGGGAGAGAAGCAGCGAGAAGTGTGCGTCCCAGACAAGGGCTGCATTTTAAGGACCCGCACGATCAGAGACAGTGCTGGGTCCAGGAGCAGCCACTTGCCCACATCTCAGCAGGGGCAAGACGGCCTGAGGATGGTACCTGCCCTCCCCTCCATGTGGACAGGGGCGCCCACTGAGACCAAGAGACTAGGCCCACCCACGTGCCACAGCCCCTCTCTGGTGGAGCTCAAGCACCAGACCTGGAAGGAACATAGAGGTGGCAGAGGGCTGGACTCCAGGGAAACTGAGGCTGGGCAGGAGCACGTGACCCATCCAAAGTCACCAGCCAGTGAAAGATGAGAACCTAGGTGTCTTGACTCCCCAGCTGATGGTCCACATGGCACATGGGCTCCAGGGTAGGTCCCCACGGGCCTGGACACCTGGAATGCTCCTGGACATCCTTGTTTCCAGAGAGCCTGGTGGGACCCTCCCTGTGGGGCCTCCCGGGCCTAGACAAGATGCTCCTCGAGTGAGGCCCTGGGTGGGGACCCTCAGTCACACCTCACAGAACCGTATCCATCCTCCCCCAACCTGGTCCCCCCAGAAAGCCACCCCCACGTCACGCATCACCCCTTTCAAGTGCTGCCACTAAAAGCCACTGCCGTGTCTGTGAGCCAGTGCTTGCCCGGCATGAGCACGGCACAGGGGGACCCTGAGTGGCTGTCTAAATACTCGATCGGTCCCACGAGGTCAGCTGTGAAGTGGCACCACCCCTTCTCCCACTTTACAGATGAGACAGTGGAGGCTGGGGGGGTGCAGGGACTCACCCACAGGCACCTGCTGGTTGGCGGCAGACAGAGCATTCGGCCCAGCACTGTCAGGCTCCAAAGCTCGGCTCCCTCATTCCAGCCAGCCGCAGGGCTAACGGTGGACCTGCGGACTTGCAGACGGGGAGGGGCTCTGGGGCAGGCCAGGGAGAAGGGCCTAAAAGACCCTCAGTTACCCCGGACAGGGGAAGACGGGCCCCTCCCAGCTGGGCTGCCAGCCCAGAGAATGGGACCTCATCTGTTTTGCTCACTGCTGTCACCAGGGGCTGAGACGGGTAAGGGGCTCAGCAGGAATCTGCTGAGGGACTTCATGACTGAGGCTGGCAGGCGGGCAGAGGGAACCCCCCGCCCCAAATGTCACCGAGCAGACTGCTGGGCCCTGAGGCCTTCCTGGCGGGACCCTGGAACACTGGCCCACAGAGGGTCTTCCGGCCAAAGGGGCAAGGGAGATGTAGTGGTAGGGGCGGCGCCCTCGGGCGGGCAGTGGGCCCCCAGCCTCGCTCCTCGCTTTGCCTCCTTGAATGTGGAAACGGGAAGGAGGGAGAGAGCAGGCGAAGCTGGACACAAACAGCCCCCCGGCCACCAGCCTGTCCCCATCACCAAGAGCCCTCAGCCAGCCCTGCCAAGAGCGGGGGCCAGCTTGGGCCCGGAGAATAAACATGTCACCGCGAGGCCAGCCCGCCGGACCGCTGGAGCCAAGAACCGCCGGAGGCTGTAAACAGTCTCTCCTCTCTTGGCCGCAGACTCTGGCCCACCTCTCTGCGCTGGGAATTAGCACTTTGCCTGCCATAAAGAAGGGGCAGGCCAGGGTGGGGACGGGTGGGGAGGGGGCGGCGAGCAAGGAAGCTGGGCTGGCCCAGGGCCAGCAGCTCCATCCCTGTGGCCTGGAAGTCTCCCCCTTTCTCCAGGAGGCAGAAGGAGCTTGTGAATGAATGGGCCCTGGTCAGGAAGCTGGGAGGCCCAGCCGAGGCAGGGGTGCTGGCCGCAGGCAGGCAGAGGGCTGGGGGGTGAGGCCCTCCTCGAGGGCCCCTGGCCTTGGCCAAGGGAGACGGAGACTTTTTACAGCACCCTGAAAACCCCACCTGGGGCTTCTGGCTGGATCTTGGGATGCGGGGAAGGTCCCTGGGCCGGGGGAGCCCCGGCCCTGCTGAGCCCCCATTCGGCCATCCCGACAAACCTCTCGTGCCCGTCCGGGGAGGCCGTCAGCTTCGCTCTGCCCCGGACAGTCCCTGTTGCTGGTTCAGTTCGGGCTCAAAACCTGCTGCCTTCATTTTGGTTCTTCCCTCCAGAACCACGAGGCTCCTCAAAAGACAAGCCTAAGCCCTGGCTGGCGTAGCTCAGTAGATTCAGCGTGGGCTGCAAACAAAAGCATCACAGGTTCGATTCCCAGTCAGGGCACATGCCTGGGTTGTAGGCCATGACCCCCAGCAACCGCACATTGATGTGTCTCTCTCTCTATCTCCCTCCCTTCCCTCTCTAAAAAATCTTAAAAAAAAAAAAAAAAAGCCTAGCAGTGCCACCCACAGATGAAAGCTTTCATGTCACGGCTGGTCTCCCAAGGCCTCCTACCCGGCTTCCGGTGCCACCTGCCCCCTCAACTCCCTGCCACACACGGCCTCCCCACCACACACCACTCTCTGTGCACATGCTGTCCCCTCTCCCTCAAGTGCCTTCCTTCTCCAGAGCCCAGTCCACTTCCCCCTTATCTCCTTGGCTCCCCCCGGATTAACAGTCACTTCCTCCAGGAAGCTTCCCACACACGGTCTCCCCTCCCCCGCATGGAGCTAAAGGCCCCATTCCTCTCCTCCTGAGCCCTCATCCTGGCTGCAAGCTTACATCTGTTTGTGTGACTCAGTGACTAGCATCTGTCTCTCTCTCCCACCAGACTGGCAGCTTCGCGAGGGAGAGGCTGCGTCTGGTTTTGCACATTACTGTTGCTTAATTGCCAGGCACATAATCGCACTTAATAAATAGTTGCTGAATGAGTCAGGGAGTGAAGGAATCATCTGAATGGCTGCATCACCTAGGAAGGTTACCGGGGCTCGGTCCAACTCCCCTCCCAGGCCGGGAGACCATCACAGGTGGGTGCCTGTCCTCGCCGTCCCCGGCTCAGAGGGGTGCCAATCGACAGCAGATGAGCTGATGAGCGGACACTGAGAGCTGCTGGAGCGGAGGGCAGGGGCCCTCACTGCAGTCTCCCCACCGGAGAGCATGCAGACTGCGGGGACGAGGCGGTTTGGAGGGAAGCAGGGAAGGCCACGGCCCAAGCACGGACTGATCAGCCGAACACTGGGTCAAGTCTCAGCACTGCTGTGCAGCCTTGGGCCAGGGCCCCGCCCTCGCCGGGCTCCGGGCTTCGGTTTTCTCACCCGCCACAAAGGAGGCGATGATCACAGCAACCGCCCCTTCAGGGCTGTGCGGAGGATCCAGTGAGCTGAGATGTGTGCACGTGTTCAGCAAATGAGAGATTCCATGATTCATAATTCCGGCAAGAGCCCTCTGTCTGGAACATTCTGGAGTTCTCAGGGGCCTTTCTCCGGAAGACTCTAGGCGGGCGCTCTGCCTGCCTGGACTCCAGAACGCTGGGCCTGGGGTCCATCGCTGACCTGTGTCCTAGCCCAGGGACGCCGTAAGGATCCGTGAGCGCCCAGTGCCCCTGGCTGCCCAGCTGTGGCACCACAGGGGACTCAGGGCCGCATGACCTGCCCTCGAGGAGCTGGGTCTGCTGCTGGGGACACCGTAGTCCCAGGGAGGACGGCCCCATTCAGGGTCAGCTTCTGCCAAGGGAAGGGCACAGCCTCTAAAGGCGGACAGACCGCAGTTGGAGGTCCCTGAACTACAATGAGATACCACTTCGCACCCCCTGGAACAGCCAAAAGAAAAAGATGAATGACAGCAAGTGCTGGTGCACGTGTGGGGAAACGGGAAGCCTCGGAGACTGCGGGCAGGAGCGTGCAATGGCACAGCCGCCATCACAACCAGTCTGGAAGTTAGCACAGGACCCAGCGACTCACCTCTAGGTGCCTACCCAAGAGAATGAAAACAGACGTCCACACAAGGACTCGACCACACATGTTCACGGCAACACTGTTCACAACAGCCGAAAGGTTGGAGGCAGCCCGATGTCCCCCAGCTGACGAGTGGATAAACCAATGCGGTGTGTCCGCACACTGGACCACCGCTCACCCAGACACAGGAGTAAAGCCCTGACACGAGCTCCCACATGGGCAAAACCCAAAAACACCACGTTGAGGAAAAGAAGCCCGTCACGAAGTACCACGCAGTGGAGGACTCCACGCGTATGAGAGGTCCAGAACAGGCCCGGCTCCGGAGACAGAGAGGAGACTGGGGGCGCCAGGGGCGGGGGGCGGGGGCAGGAGTGGGGAATGGCTGTTAATGGGCAAAGGGGGTGGTTTCCTTTTGAGATGCTGGAAATATTCTAAGATCAATAGTGGTGATGGCAGCACGCTCTGTGAGTGCGCTCACCACCACGGAATTGTATGGCGTGTGAAATGCAGCTCAGCAAAGCTGTTATGGAGAGGAAACCCCATTCCCTGGCCTCGGGCCCTCATCTGTACTGTGGGGTCCAGGTCCACTTCCACTCATCCTCCCCCCTCCCCCGCCTTTCTTTTTTAAGATTTTATTTACTTATTTTTAGAGAAAGGGGAAAGGAAGGAGAAAGACAGGGAGAGAAGCATCAGTGTGTGGTTGCCTCTCGCACACCCCCTACTGGGGAGCTGGCCCATAGCCCAGGCATGTGCTCTGACTGGGAATTGAACCAGCAACTTTTTGGTTCACAGGCCGGCACTCAATCCACTGAGCCACACCTGACAGGGCCCTGGCCCCCTCTCATCCTGCCAGGCTGATCTGTGTGACACGCATCTGTGGGCATCTAGCCTACTGGCATCGGTGGGGCAGAGAGAAGAGGAGGGTAGTGACCGTATCTATCACCCAGGCCCTCCCGGCAGGGCTGCGTGGGCCAGCTGTGTCCTGTGCCCTGTCCATGGCCCCACATGCAGACATCCCTGGCTCACAGTCGACTCCCTCCTCCTGCCCTCAAGTCTCAGGGGTCCCCACTCACTGCTCCCTCCGTGCTCTGCCTATACCCACCCACACCTGGGCACAGAGCCCCTCACTAAACTCTCCTCGGCTGTGCACAAGAGCATGTCCCCACAGCAGGCAGGAGCACACCGGAGAGCCAGCCCCACTGTGGAGCTGCTGCAGGCCTAGAACACCACAGGTCAGGGCCATACCTGCCGAGAGGCCTTGGCTCAGAGGTCAGTGTGAACGGCGGGAGGGAAGACGGCAAGGGGCGGGGCCCTGGGGGAGAGGCCCCCTGAGCCCAGTGGGGACTCAGAGTTCGGGTGCCCTTGAGGACCCACTCCCACAGGAGAAGACTGGGGACCAAAGGAGCGAGCATCCAGGCAGAGAGCCTCTCGGGGGCAGGCTGGGCGCCACGTTCCCGAGCACACAGATGTTCTGGCTGAGGTTGGGGGAGGAGGTGCGGGGGAGAAGGGGGAGTTGGCGGCGAGGGAGAGGCCAAGGCTGGCCGGCCTCCCTGAGGAGCTGGGGCACAGCCAGGAGGCCTGCAGCCTGTCGCCAGGGCGGCGGCGGGACGAGGCCTGACCCCTGGCCTCCCGCCCCCCTAGACCAGGCCTGGCTCCGCTCCGGGCCCACAGAGCACGGACCGCATCTGGGCTCCAAAGAGGGAGCACAGACAAGAACAGACAAAGGGAACTGGGTGTGATTTCTGTCAGGCTCCAAAATGGAGGTCCCCATGCTATCGGCAGGCAAAGTCAGCTCCCAAAGCCGGACTCCAGGACCAGGGGGCTTCTCCAAGGGGCTCACAGCTTCTCCAGGGAGGGCACACCACTGGCACTCGGGGGACAAGTCCTTCTGTGGGTCTCTCCTGAGGGTCGCAGGGCACCATGAATGCTGGCGGCCCCATCATGTGACAGCTGAAAACACATATTTACAAATGCTCCCAGGGCTGCAGGGGAGGGGGGGGGTCTGCCCTGTGGGGACCCCAGGCCTGGTGTGGGGGCTGCCATGTTCTCCAGGACGCATGGAGAGTGTCGGCCGCCACTCCGATCAGCACCCCCCACCCTGGGCTCTGCTCTATGGCCCCTAGCTCCCCGACAGCCAAGCAGCTGCCTCTGGGCCCCCAGACGCCAGGCTGAGCTGCCAGCAGGCCCCTCGTGCCAACACCCCGGTCACGTCACAGGTGAGAGGCATGACAGCAGGGAGTCACCTGAGACCCTAGCACTCAGGTCCCTTTCTCAGAAGGTACTGGCGCTGGATTCCAGAAGGCGGCGGGACTGGGAAGGGGAGGTTCTGGGAGGAGGACAGCTTGCCTGGCCCCTTGCAGCCCAGGTGCAGACCACTGCTGGGCAGGCGGGGTCGGCTCTGGGACCCAGCTCTTCCGCATCACAGGCCATGGAGACAGGCCATCCAGGGCCCGCCCGGGAGGCCTGGAGGGTGTCACCCCACGATACCTTCCCTGAGCCTGCTGAGGGCTCCCCACGGGGTGACCCTTTACTGAAATTTCTTTTTCATGAATTCACTTTTTAAAAACCTCTTAAAGATGATTTTAAACCAATATTGTTCAACATCCACAGACTGTAACTAAACTGTAGCTAGGGATTTTTGCCTTAAGGGTCTATCTTCTTCGTCCATGATCCCAAAATCTAAGAGGCTCTAAAAACTAAAAAAAAAAAAAAAAAGTCATAAGTTTGAGGGAAATTTTATGTTATGTCCATGTGGCCACAATGAAAACCAATGGAGTCTGAACGAGACACTAGCTCTGAGACGTCTCCTTGCAACAAGCTTAGAAGTGGAGTCAAAAGGTATAACTTTCTCTCCATGATTCACATCAGTTAAGATCACATTTCTAAAGGAAAAGAAAAGCCATCCTGTGTGAGAGGGCCAGCCCGCCCCCAGGAAACGCTGGCATAGGGGACAACGCTTGGGATCCAGAAACCGGGGCCCTGAGTTCAAGTCCAGCCTCCACCACGTACAGCTGTGTGACTTGGGGAAGTCGAGTGACCTCTCTGAGCAGTTTTCTCCTTTCCCTGCTCCCGAAATGGAGAGTCTGGGCAGCCACTGAGAAATGAGACCAAGGCCTCGGGAAAATCCTCCACAAACATTAGTTATCACGGTTACTCTGTGACGACAGCAGACACGGAGAGGGCGGCCCAACTGCCCGAGACCAGAGATACGGAAGATGCCCGATAACTCCTCTGAGAGGTCCCTGCTCCTCGGGAACTTAGAGCCCCGGTGGGAAGACAAAATTGGCCACTGCTGTTAGTGACGAAACCGGGACCCAGGTATATTTGAAGGTGGAAGGAAAGGGGTGGAAGAGAATGACAAGGTGTCAGGGAGTAGGCGAGGGAGAAGGTGGCATTGTCCTCAGACGGCAGACGGAAGGGTGACAGTCCCAGCTATTTTTATGTGGGTGGGGGGGACGGAGTGGCGCAAAGTCAGGGAGAGCTGCAGGTCACATCGTCTGGCCCCAACGTCTGGCCCCAGGCCGGGCCCGTCCCATCCCCCGGCGTCTGTCTGTGCTGCCCCGCACCTGTGCTGCGACCACGGCAGTTGCTTCCTCCCAGCCCTGCCCACCACCAGGCTCTGGGTGTCCAGTGGGCCTCCACACAGGGTCAGCCTCCTGTCCAGCACTGTCCATCCCGGCTCTAAAACCCTGCCTGCTGCCCGTGGCCGAGTGAGCAAAGCGAGCCTGCTGGACAGAATGTCCCCATTTCGTCCTTTTTGGATCTGAGCTCCCAAACTTAGGTTTCAGAGAGAGGGGGAAAGAGGGCAGAGGCGCAAACTCCCAGTTCCCACCCAAACTGCTTTCTGACAGACAAGAAAAAACTGCCTGTTTACACGGAAATACAGGAGGGAGATCTTGGTGAACAAACTTGTCTCTTTTCGCAGTTAAAGCCAATAGGCCGCTGATCAAATAAACACAGCAGGCCCCTCTGTTTTGTACTCTCGGAGAGGGTGTTTACAGTTCAGGATAAATACATCTCCCTCCCTTGAGGCTCTTGGTCAAAAGGACCGGTGTCCGAGCGCCACGAGCCACGGCAGCGGACAGAAGGAGCCCCATGCCCCAGTCCGTACTCTGCCAACACGGAGGACGCCTGGCCAGGAAGGCAGAGGCAGGACCCAAGCCCGGGGAGTGAGGAGCTGGAGAGCGAGCGAGAGCGAGTGCTGCAGGGAGGGTATCTCAGGGGTGCTTGTCAGGACCAAACAGTGGGGCCAGGGCTGTCTGGGGGAAGTCTGAAGCATCGCTAAAGCCACTGGGGCCTCCCCTGGGGGAGCAGTCAGTGCCCCTCCCCAAGCCAAGCCTCTGGCCTGCAGCGCTCTGGGCCACCTCCTTCCCACCTCTCCCTACTGCCATCACCTCTTCCCCCAGGCCACCATGGGACGTGCAGCCTGCTCTGCTCCGTCTCTTCTTTATTGCCTGTCTCCTTGGCTACAAGGTCAGCGCCTGGCAGGCAGGGACTCTTGTCTGCTGTCCATGGCTATATCCCACCCCGCCCTGTCCTTAGATGGCGCCTGGCCCACAGCTGGCACCGAGGAAGCGTTTGCTGAGTGAACACACTGCACGCTGTGGGCCAGCCCCTTATTCATCCATTCATCCAGCCAGCCGAGAAGGATCCTTCTTCCCCTTTACAGCTAGGGACACGGCAGCTCCTTTCTCCAGGAGTCCGTTCCCTGAAGGCCGGGGTGAGCCTGCTGTGTGACCCTGAGGGGCTCCCACAGGGTTACAGCATGGCTGGAGGCTAGAGGCCGAAGTCAAGGGCCAGGAGGCGGCCAGGGTTTCTTATTTTCCCACCCTCCTCCCACCTCCAAACGGCCCACAGTCTGGGGAGCGAAGACCCCGAGGCCACTGCTGAGCAGTCCGACCTCCACACAAGAGGATTCCTGATCACAAAGGCCGTCTTCACAGGCAGGAGGCCTTGCCGCCTCCTTGGGGAAGGAAAGTCAGGTTGTCATGGCTGCACCTAGAATCGCCCTCCACACTCACCACACACCCAGCACAGCACACCACGCTCCCGGGGCATCCGACCCACGGCCCGCAGGCTGTGTGCAGCCCAGGATGGCTCTGAATGCGGCCCAACACAAAATCGTAAATGTACTTAAAACCTTTTTTTTTTTTTTGCTCATTAGTTTTCATCAGTATTTGTGTGTTTAACGTGTGGCCCAAGACAACTCTTTTTCCCCCTGTGTGACCCAGAGACGCCAGAAGGTTGGACCCCCTCAACAATCATGCAGACTTTTGCTCTGATGGGGCCCACTCAGCCCCAGCTGCTGGCTGCGCCCTTTCCCTCGGGGCCTCGGGTTCTCCGCCCCCGGCACTCGGAATTTTCCCATTTTGCCAACCAGAAGGCAGAGGCACTCGATGAAGGGGCTTGGCCCCAGGTGACACAGAGAGGAAACTTCCTTTGGGCTTTCTGGCCTGAGTGACACATAGCCTTGATCTTGGACGAGAACAGCCCAGTGACCCGGTGCACAGAGGTGTTTGCCAAGTGGCTGTCGCTCGCCTGACCCTCAACAGTTGGAGAAATACAGCTCCCACTATCCATCTTCTAGAACCGCAATTTGATGAGAAAAAAAATCAAATTCTTTTGTATTTTAGGACCTAAACCGAGATACAGATTCGAGATTTTAAATCTGGAAGTGCCCGGAGGACATAAGCCTTCCCTGCCCCTCCCCAGGTGAATGGGGGGCTCACTGTGTTCCCACAACCCCCCGCCCCCACCAACGCTGACCGCATCCCAGCTCTCGCTCCAGCCTAGAACTGCCTGCCCAGCTCTCCAGCCCTGGGCCCCAGGCTCTGAGCTCCTTGGGGCCAGGCCTTGCTCTATCCTGTGTCTGGCACATAGTAGGTGCTCAATAAACGGTTGATTGAGGAATGAATCCCATCCAACACCTCATCCGATCCTGCAGAAAACGCAGAGGTCAAGCTGCTGGCCTGAGGCTCCGTACAAGGTTCCGCAACTCCCGGTACAGTGCTCAGCCCTGAAGCGGCACAAACATCTCCAAGCCGTGGGGCCAGCCTGCAAATGCCGTGGACACCCAGTCGCTCCCAGCATCCTCGGGAGAAACCTAAGCACAAGGTGACCTTCAAATTCAGTGTAAAAATGGATTTTGCTGATCTTAATAAAAGATCCATTTAGCTTCTGAATGAGGCAATGCAAATGCCAGCCAGTCCCACCCCGTCTAAATACGTGGCCTCCAGGAGGGACCAGCGCTGTGGAGCGTTTGTGCGGAATGATAACATGTGGCTGGACGAACTGAATGAGGTCTGGGCAGGCCTGGCGGCCAGCAAAGAGGGAAGAGCAGCCTGCGTCCCACTCGTGGAGAAAACACACCTCCCAACAGCCCTGCATCCAATCAAGAAACGTCTCCAAAGCTCCCTGGTTCCAGGGAAATGCAGGCAGAAATGCGGGGAACTGCTGTTTCCCTCTCTCCCTGGAATGCGAAGTCACGCGGGCTCACTGCAACAAGTTAAACGATGAATAAGAAGTTGATTATTTTCCAGCCCCCTGCGGGAGCCGATGCTCACAGCCGGACACAGCTCCCTCCCCACCTACCTCTATCTTTCCAAAACCACAAAAACCCAGAGAGGGGAGGGGCCTTCTCTCCCCGGCAGCTAAGCCGGGATTCTCCCATACGTGACTCACAGGCATTGCTCCCCCTGAAGCAACCACCGTGCGGACCCCCAAACCCCCTTGTCCAAGAGTTCTAGAAACCAAAATTGTCTCTTACCCCATTAGGCAGCAAAACCCGCCCCTCCCAGAGGCCATTTATAGTCTCAGTGTTTTCCCCACCGGCGAATATTCACAAGTTTTGTGCAAAAATGTGACGGGTTTGACGCCAGGGCACTGCCCCAGGCCCCCGGTGGGAGGTAAGGCACAGAAGCCTCTGCCCGAGGGGCTGAACACTTCTGAACTGTGTCTGGTCCCAGAGGCACCCCTCAAGGGACTGGGGACCAGAAGTGACCGAAATAGCAGCTGCTAACTTTTACAACGGGGCTCACTTTTTAAAATAACTTTTCTGTTATGTTCGTGGTGTCGAAGCGCCTTAGGCCGTCCTGAACCTTCTAGGTAGCTTAGCAGTGCGTACCCCAAATGGCAGCGAAAATCCAATGCGGGTGCAGACACCACGTGCAGACACGGCAATGCTCTATGACTCTAAGTCAGAGAGCCGAACCCAGCCCTGCGCCTGAGGCCAGCAGCTGCGAGACTCGGGGCAAGTGACTTAACCTCTCTGGGCCTCAGGAAGACGGGGAGCTACGAGGCTATTTCTAGCTCTCCCTTCTCAGCTACCACCCCTGCCCAGGCCGGGTCAGGGCAGCCTCCTCCTGAGGGGTTCCTGCCTGTCTCCCCCTCTCCTTCCAACTCCTTGCCTGACGCCACACAGAAAAATCCTTTCAAAACCACTTTTGTTAGATCGCCCTCACCCCTTCCTGGCTCCACACACACAATGGCTTTTTATTGCCCCAGTGAATGGAACCCAACCTTCTCTGTTGGCTTAAAAGAAAATCTTATATTAAAAATAATAAATCACCTGAGATTCTGTCAATCCAAGACCGCTGACTTCCTCCGGGAGTGTTTCTCCCCTGGTCCACACCCCTCTCCCCAGACAAAGCCGCAGGGCTGCAGCTGTGGCGGCCAGCAGACCCATCCCCGCACTCCGCACTCTGCCTTATCTCCTAAGTGTTTCCTGTGCTGGGAAGGAGTCTTCATGTTTATCTGCAGGCCGCCGGCCCCACGACTGGCCCTACGACTGGCCCCACCAGAGCTAGACACCCTGAAAACTCATTTGCGGCCATACCGGCCTCCTCTGAAAAAAACAAGACTCAGCCCCTTGTGTCCTGCTCCCTGGTGCTCCTGCCCCACCCGGCCCTGGGAGCAGGACCTCAGCATCTGACACTGGGGGTCATGTTCAATGTTTTCCTGAAAAACACCGTGCAGGACAGAAGTCTCTGCCCTACCTGGACGGTCAAAAGGAACTGGTAAGTCCTGCAACACACAACCCTGTGTAGCTCTCTCTTTAATCTACTGCTTCTCAAAGCAAAGCAAAAAAATCATCCCCACACCCGAGTCATCAGCGCTCCTTGGCATACACGGGGACACACTAATTGTCCGAGGTCGCCTCACACACTTCCAGAGTCATCTCCTGTTCAGAAACCTTCCCGACGCCCCGCGGTCTCCCTGACAACCAAACTGAATCCTGAGCCTGGTGTTTGTGATCAACAGTGTCCTCTGTCCTTTTACCTCCTGGAAAAAGCAGCTCATTGTGGCTACTGCCAAACGCAGACCTGGAAGAAACAGTCCCCAGCCCACTGAGGTGGCGTTAGGCAAACCCCCGAGCTTTTCCGAGCCTCAGTTTTCTCTGCTGCAACATGGAGGAGCCAGCAGCTCGGCACCAGCGTCTTAGGAGTCCGGCATGCCCGGGGGTCTCGGCTCACAGCTGCAGCAGCAGAGGGCCGGGGGGGAGGCACCGAGGGCAAGAACAGCAGCAGAGAGTCAACAGGGACTGCTCCCCTGGAGTGATTCAGGACGTGGAGTCAGAAGGCCTGGACCCGATGCCTGGCTCTGCTGCATGGTGGGGGCGTGGTCCTGGGTCAGGCCTTGACCCTGAGCCTCACCTCCTCCCTGTAACATGAAACAGGCTACACAGACACAGGGACACGCACAACTGCACACAGAGATACAGGCGCAGAGACACACGCAGAAAACAGACACAAGCACAGACACACCGTGACACACACAGACACAGCTGCAGATAAAACTGGTGAAACCCAGGAAGGAAGTCGACAGCCTGTGTCAGTGTCAGCACCCCAGCTGTGACGGTGTACTATAGTTACTATAGTTACGCAAGATGTTACCGCTGGGAAAGCTGGGTGATGGGTGCTTGGGATCTCGGTGCTATTTCTCACAGGATTATCTCAAAATCTCAAAATATTATCTCAAAGATTATCTCAAAATATTAGGCTGTCCAAAAAGTTAGAGTGTTTTTTTCCATAAAATAAAAGGCAACATTTTTCATTTTCACCAATAATTTTATTGATTTGGATATTTTGAGTATGTCCACCTCTCTCCCACATGGTATAACATCGACTGTTCTCAATTAGTGTCTCGATTTGATCACTGTCAACTGCAACTGGTCTACCTGACCATGGAGCATTGTCTAGTGAGAAATCTCCAGCATGAAACTTCGAGAACCACTTTTGACACATTCGATCAGTCATAGCACCTTCTCCACACACTGTACAAGTCTTTTTTGCATTTTTACCTTTCTTGAAATCATAAAGCATAATATGCCAAAAAATGTTGCTATTTTCTTCAGCTCCAATATTAAAATAGCCACACAGAAATTCACCAATTTTGATAAACTTTTTTTAAATGCATGCTGATATGACAGCTGTCACAATACAATCTAACAAAATTGTTTCGAATGAATTTACGGACAACTAAGCACTGCTAGAGCCATCGTATGGAAAAAAAACAAACGGACTTCTGGCCAACCCAATAAAAAGTTCTTAAAAAGGAAGCAGGCTAGGGACTCTGGCATGGCGACACTGCGGGTGTTCGACAAGGGTGCCACGTTCTCGTCCCCTCCCTGATGCCAAGCCACGCCACACGCTGCATGTTCGATACACGGACACTAAGAACTGAATGACTAGAGGAATATCAGCAGCACATAGTAGGTGTTCAGTATGTTCCCTTTTCTTTTGCTGTCATCTTCCCAGCCCAGGACAGTGAACCTATCTGAAGCCCATTTTGGGTGCACTGTAACCAGAGGGCTCCCTTCGGCCTGCCAGCATCCCACGCTGTGTCAGGAACTGCCAGCCCCCTGCTGAGCAAAGGCAAAGCCAACCTCCTAGTAGATTCTTGTCCTCTCTCCTACGGCCTCTCCGTCCCAGGGAGCCAGAAGCCAGATGGGGAGCAGGCATGCTGCTGACGGAACCAAGAATGAGGTTCACTCTTGTTTATAAAGGCATTTGTTCAAATCCCACCTCTTTCCCCAAAGGGCTGAGCTGGCTTCCAGCAAAGGCCCGGGTGTGAGACAGGCCACCCCATCCCTGTGCCTGCTCCTTCCCACCCAGGTCCCTCCCTGCAGCCAGGCCAGGGCAGCCACTCAGAGGCTGCCAAAGGAGATTTCCCCTCCTGGTCTCCCACCTGTTTGGCCACTTGCTCCGTGGCCAGGAGACCCCCAGGATTCCCACTGCCCAACAAGGCAAGACCAAGGCAGCCCATGAGGTCACCCAGTGAGAACCAAATTTGGGGGACAGCCCTGAATGGAGGTGGCTGAGGGCAGATGAATTCAAGGACATCCACATCTGTGGAAAACCCAGCAACAGATGACCGGGGTCACTACGTAGCCAATGAAACTTCTTTTTTGAAGGATGCTGAGCCGTAGGAGACTATAGGTCCTACAACAGCTGGCACTCTGCTGTAACACATTTCCAATCTGTCTAATATGAAAAACAACCTCATGCTGTAAATACTCCTATCATCCCCACTTACAGATGGAAAATCATAGCACAGAGAGGTGAAGCAACTGGTGCAAGAACACATAGCTAGGACAGGGTGGAGCCCAGACCTGACCCAAGTGCATGTTCCACAGTCCCTGGGCTTAGTCCCTCTAAGGGACAGTCATGACATCCCAGGTGCAAAAGACTACTTAAAACAGCAAACGATGTATTCCTTCCTGCAACAGTGTGTGTACAAGCAAACACGCATAGAAAAAAAGGCTGGACACTCGGCATTGTGGAATTATGGGTAATTTTCATTCTTTTTTATCTCCACTGACTAAACTCACACCATGGACCATGTTAGACTTCAGGAAAAGATTCAAATCGTTCACTGAGCTGCCTAGATCCCTTGGGGGGGAATATTCTAAGTAACTCAGAAAATGAGCAAAAACGGTAAGGCCAAAAACAAACAAAAAACAATGGATACTAATAGTGATAATTTTTTAAGATTCTATTTATTTACTTTTAGAGAGAGGGGAAGGGAGGGAGAAGAAGCAGGGAGAGAAACATCGGTGTGAGAGGGGAACACTGACCGCCTGATGCCCACACGCCCCCAGCTGGGAACCTGGCCTGCAACCCAGGCATGTGCCCCGACCAGGAATCGAACCAGAGACCTTTAGGTCCACAGGCTGGTGCTCCATCCACTGAGCCACACCAGCCAGGGCTCATAGTAACAATTTTAAGTTTACATATGACTTTAGGATACAGTAAAACAATAATAATAAAAATAAGTGACAAATAAAAGCAAATTGCACATAGGAACCCCTATGCATTGCTGCTGGGGACTGTGCAGCCTCTTGAGAACAGTCGGACAGTTCCTCAAACCTAAAGTTATGATACGACCCTACCCATTCCACTCCTAGGTATCGGCCCAAAAGAAAGAAAACATACAGCCACACAGAAACCTGCACGTGAATTACAAAGCAGCATTATTCACAATAACCAAAAGGTGGAAACCACCAAACACCCACAGACAGATGAATGGGTAAACAACGCACAGCACACACACGCAACGGAATATTATTCGGCGTTAAAAAGGAACGAAGCACTGACACTACAATGTCCGTGACCCGGACAACGAAGCAGGCAGACACTGAAGACCACACACGGTGCGACTCTGCTCACATACAATGTCCAGAACAGGCAAGTCCATAGAGACAGGAAGTAGGTCAGGGGCGGCCAGAGACGGGGGGGGGGGGGGGGAGAATGGGGTTTCTTTTAGAGGCGACAAAAAACATTCTATAATCAGATAGAGGTGATGACTGCACAATTTTATGAATATACTAAAACCCACTAAACTGTATACTTTAAAAGGGTAAATTTTATAGTATGCAAATTATATTTAAATAAAGCTGCTATTAAAAATTCCTTTTAGAAAAGAATGCAACTCCCACAGAAGAAACGTCCTGTGGCTTCAAGAGGACACAGGGGGGCCCTGGAGAGGCGGGGCAGTGGACTGACAGAGGAATACTGCTTGCCATCAGTCTCGCCCTAACGAGCCTCCACTTTGTGCCCCTCCCTGGGGAGCCGGGCATCCCACATGGGCTCAGTAGCTGGGGCGAGCCGTCCACAGCCCCTCAAATTACTAATGCACAAGTATCAAGATGTCTGTCACTAGAGGGATGGCCTTGGCTGATGAACTAGAAATGTCCCAGGGCCCTGGCATTCTGCCTCAGCCTCTAATGCGCCCTGTGTTCATGGGCCTTGGAGTCTCCTTGGATGAAGTGAGGGGGGTTGGACTAAGGATCCCTAAGTGTTTCCCAGTTCTGTGACTCCGAAGAGACACTCTGAGACTGTCATAGATGCAAAGACAAGAGAAACAGGAGTTTTAATCAAGGTTACAGATAAAATGTACTTTGTAGCAAAAGCATGGAAGAACAAATACTTTAAACAGTGAATACTTTTGCATAATAAGTGAAACATAACATTACTGAATACATAGGTTCCAAACAACAGAGCCAAGAATCCTATACAATCTGTGGTTCAGAGATGATGCAGTTTTCTCTTCTGCATTAAAAAATATTTACATCTTGCCCTGACAGGGTGGCTCAGTTGGTTAAGCATCCCCACAAAGCAAAAGGTCGCCAGTTCAATTCCTGGTCAGGGCACATGCCTGGGTTGTAGGCTGGTCCCCATTTGGGGTGCATGTGAAGGCAACCAATCAATATTTCTCTCACAGGTCAATGTCTCCTTCCCTCTCATCTCTTCCCCCTCCCCTCTCTCTAAAAGTAAATAAATAAAATCTTTAAAAAACATTTTAAAATAAGTATCTTTCTTACTTATTCTGGGTTTGATAAGGTCTCCTCAGGCGAAAGGATGCTTCATCTTGACTTCAGCCATGGATGACCCAGGGCGGGTTTATAGAGAGAAAGCACTTTAACCTCCACTGGCTCAACAGAGAGAGAAGTCAGGTGTGGAAATGTGCCTATGAGCACGAATAACTTTGAAAAGGCCTAGTGGTTCCACAAACATTTCACCTACACTTGCAAAAATAGAGCCAGAGAGGCTACAAGAGCAAAAGACATTTCAAGGCCAAGAGGACTGGTGAAAAACCTTTATTTAAAGAGGCATCGTCTCTTAAACAGAAACCTTTCAGAAGGTCAATAAAATGGATAAACTTCTACCTAGATTGATCCAGGGGGGAAACAAGAGAGAGAGAGAGAGAGAGAAGGCACCGATTACCAGTGTCACAAATGAAACAGGGGACGCCACTACAGAACCTACAGACATTAGATGGATGATAAGGGAATATTATAAAGGAGTTAACACCAATTAACTTGACTACCCAGATGGAATGGGTAAGCTCCTTGAAGAACAAAAACTACCAAAACAGACGCCGGGAGAACGAAACCTCATCACGTCAAGACAAAGGCCAAGTTTCCCACCCGCTGAAGAGGTCACGGCGGGAAAAGGTCGCCCACTGGAGCAGGTTTTAAAACGTGGACGAGGTTGGTTGGTTGGTTTTAGACAAGATGTCTCCCAGAAGTTTCACTTTCAGTGGTTTTAAAAGACATATACTTTATGCCATCCTCATTGTTTTCTTTTCCTGAACCTCTCATTTCGCCTGAGACTTCGCTCACACCAACTGCGGTTCTGCCAGCCACAGTGCTCCCCAGAAGCGCCCCTCCCATGGCCGGCAAGGAGTCTGTGCAGCGTGCAGAAGAAGGACCGGCGGAGGGCGAAAGGATGCAAATTCCAGTTGTAGCTGTCTTTCTGCCTTGTTGGAGACACGGAGCTTGCTCACGGGAGGCAATCGGAAGACAACATGAGACCACATATAACAAAGTGATAAATTATTAACAGTGTGAATAAGGTGCGTACAGATGAGGGCCTAGGACAGCCGGGAAAGGGGAGAGACTCCGGCTGGCAGGAATTAGGGAAGGGGGCTTCCCGGGGCAGAAAAGTGGAAGAAAGAGCAGGCACGTGTCCAGACGCGATGGCAGGAACGAGTCTGGTGGTTCGAGGAAAGGGGAGGAGCCGGCTCGCGTGCATGGCGGCACTGCGAGTGTGCGGAGAAGTGCATGCACACCTTTGGGGAGACACGTGGCCCCTCTGAGAGCCCAGCGCAAGCCACGGACCCTCTCCCCAGGAAAATGCACAGAGGCACTGAATTTTGCGTTGAGTTCTGCGGTTGGGAAAGGTATTTGTGAGAATGGGGGTACCAGGTTGAGGAAGGTAAACTTTCCTCCCCTAAACTCCCCCAACTCCTGACTCTGGAGTGTCCCTCTTCCCCAGCGCCTGACCTCAAAGGCGGCCCCTCCTGGTTCATCTCATCCAACTAATGGGGTCTACATTCCTGGGGTTGCAAGGTCTGCAGGTCAGCTCTCCAGAGAAGGGATAAGGGAACCCAGATCCCAGGTGCCTTGGGTACATCCAGGTTTCCCATCCCCCACACTGCCCCCGCTTGGATAAGCCAAGGCTCATGGGAGATTAACCAGGAGCTCCTGCTATGTGACACAGATGGCGGGGGCGGGGCAGGGGGGAGGTTCATGGGTAGGGCTTTCCGATGTCGAGGGGCCCAGGGCACATTAATTCCAGGGCCTGTGAGGCCAGGCTGCGAGCGGGGCCTTGGGTTCCTCACGCTCTCCATCCTTCCTCTGCCCCCAGCAACCAGGGCCCGGGGCCTGGACTGCTTGCCAGGCTTTCCACTTCAGCCACTTGATGTCCCTTCGAGGGAGGTCCTGAGATCGCCCCGGGCATGGCGAGGAGCCTGCGGCTCAGGGGGATGAAGTAACGTGTGAGGACCACACGGGTGGCAGGGGCGGGTGACGAGGCCTGACTTCAGAATGCTGTGGTTTGGCCAAACCACACCATCTGTCCATGGAGAGCACACAGCATGACCCCCCCGGAGCCTTGGTCTCCCAGTCCGTACCAAAGGGGTGACACAGGGCTTACATCACCCTGCCGTGCAGATGGCTGGGAGAGTCCCACGGAACTAAGCAGAGAAGCGATCTGTAACGGGGAGAATGTGGGAACTGAGGTTTCAATGTCCCTATTTCTCCCTTCCCAGAGCAGGGAGGCTCCTGTGGTTGTAGGGTTCTCAGTCCACAGCAGGTTCCCTGGCCCTCCCGGGGCCTCCGTCCAGCCTGCAGGGGCCCTCAGCGGGGTGTTGGGGGGAAGTGTGGGGAACTGCCTGGCCCTGTTCCTGCCTCTCTGACCAGCCAGGGCCCCAGAGCCATGCAGCTGTCAGCGTCTGCTGACACCTCGTTCCGCCCCATTAAGGCCCCAGTGCCACTGTAGCCAGAATCACGAGGGATCCGTCACGCCCCTCGGGGCTCAGAGCCCTCAGTACCGGGATGCCACAGAGCCAGCCTGTCAGCTGGGTTGCTCCCTGATGCCCTGCCCTGGCCTGGAGGTGACAGAGGCAAGAAGCATCTCCAAGGTAACTGCTTCCCAATGTCACTGAGTGTGGCCGAGTCATGGCATCAACCCCAACCACACCCTGACCCCGGTTCAGGGGCACAGACCTTGTTGAGTCACTGCAAGGTCGCCCCAAGGGGCCCAGCGGGAACAACGGACGCTAACCCCCCTTGCACCACCACCCCCCTCCCCCCTCCCCGTCAGAGTCTTGTTCACAGAGTCGGGAAGACAGTGTCCTGCAGGCACGTCCCTGCCACGTCCTCATCACTGTCGCCGTCATCGATGCCGTGCGCGTCATGCATTCCATGGACTTGCAGACCCAGACTCCCCGCACGCCAGTTTAGCCTCTGAAATCGGGGTGAATCTTACCGGGGGTAGAGAGCTGGTTTCGCGGGCAGCGTTTTTCCTGCCTAATGGTACATCAGACAATGATATGCTTTACAACGGACGGCGTCTAGAGACAAATGCCGGCACCGGCACCGACACCCACTACCGGGCAGACGGTGGCCCTCTCCTCGGTGTGCCACTCGCCTCTCCTGTTCTGTAGCTCCCAGCACGTGCAGGGGCTCAGCGAAACTCCTCAATGAACCAACCCATCATCACTGCTTATGGCCCCTGCTTACAGCTCATGGTAAAGAGGGCCCCTCTCTGACGATTCCCCCCCATCCCCACAAATGTCTCCTAGGCAACGCCCCCACCCAGGCTCCCTGCAGAGCCCCGGATTTCCCAGAATGCTCCATGACAGAAGCAGCTCTCTCCTCTGGGACCTGGGAGCCTGCCGAGATGACTGGAACCACTTGGCAGGCCGCCTGCGCCAGTGCGGAGCCCCCAGGAGCGCCAGGCTGTGGCCCAGCTGGGGTGAAGCCACCAGGAAGTGGATTTGGCACAAGCTCCAAAAGGCCTACAGAGGGAAGCTCACACGGGGGGACAGTCTCCTGCCACCTGGAGAAACTCCTTCTACGTGTGAGACCTGGGAAGATCCACCCAAGATGTTCGGAACAATCTCATCAAACAGGGTGGGGCGGGCCAGGAGCTCCAGAGTAGAGTTTGGCAAGAAATTTCCAGAGGGCGTTCCAAGCGCACTCAGCTGGGCTCCCGCAGGCTGCAGGCCAGATGCTGGGCTCCTGGGGGGCTCCTCTCTGCTGAGGGTGGGCTGGGACACAGCTCCAGCCGCCTGACAATCATGACATCAAAATGTAGCTGCCCAGAAACCTACCAGGAAGGGGCTCCTCCCAGAAGCGCTGCCCCAAAGCAGCTGGTGGGGTGGAGCTACAGAACCAGAGTGACTCCTGCTTCTGACACCAACAGCTGTGTGGCCTTGGGCCAGTCACTTTCCCTCTCTGAACCTCAGAGGCCTTGATTTTCAGATGGGGAGGCTCAGATCAAACAGGCTTCAAGATGTTGCCAGAGAGAGGACGCATCACTGGGACGACAGGGCCAGCCTGTCAGGAGGACCGAGCATCCGTAAGTGGACAGGGGCTCCCACAGTCAGGAAGCGAGAACTGGCCACATGAGAGGGGGGAAGACAAATCCAACTGTAGGTGATCTGAACCCCCTCCCTCAGAGAATGTGGTGCAAACGTGTGTGTGGGTGTGCTCAAGGGGGAAGATGCAAGGGGAGTGTGAGTGCGTGCGATGAGAGGAGGTGGATGCAGGAGTGAAGGTGTGTGCTCCTGTTTGAGAAAAAAGGCGAGTGTGTCTGGAGGGATGTCTACGCACAGGGGGAGGGGGCAGGGGGACCCTATAACCTGCTGTCCCTCCAACTCAGACAGCCTCCGTCAACTCCGTCTCCTCCGCCTGCCCTCCTTGACACCTGCCTGGAAGCCAGTCCTTAAGTCCCGAGGACTCAAAGGCCCTGTTCATCCCTGTCCCCTGGCGAGTGACAGGTAACAGGTAAGCATGATCCAGGTTTTGACTGTGAATGGGAGGGAATCAGCAACCACACCTCATGGAATCTCTTAAAACCAGGCTCCCACCCCCTGACACATTTTGCAAAGGAAAGAAAGCGCAGAGTTTCAGAAAGAGAAAGAGGGAGAGGGAGAGGGGCAGGGAGGACCAGACCGCCAGCCGAGCTTCCTGCTCACACACAGAGCCTCAGGACGTGGGAGGGGAGCCCACGGGGGGACGGTCAGCACTCCACCACCCCAGCCCAGGGCGGGCTTGGGGCAGTGAGTCAAGGGGCCATTTTTCGTGCTGAATTGGGGACGTGCAGGTCCATTAGCAACCCCTCGGCCACCGCACCAGGGGGAAAATGTGGGCTTTTGTTTCCAGAATGCACTGCCCACCACCTCCAACCTCCAACCCCGGCGAGGCCCACGCCTGGACCTCTGCAGGGGCCCTGTGAGCCCTGTCCCCACTAGACGGTCTCTTGGTGTCCCCGGCGCTCAGCCCTCAGCGCAGACAGCCCTGCCCAAGAGCCCACAGCCCTGGGAAACCAGCACAAAGCCGTGATCTGCACTTCCTGGGCCTCCCTTGTCCAGCAGCCCCCTGGACACCACATAATCACACACAAAAAAGGCCCTCTGGAAGGGAACAGGGCATCCAGCTGCTCGAAGGGATCAGGGTCAGAGAGCTGGCACCACAGCCGAGGGCAGGCTGCGCTCTCAGGCCCCTCCAGCCTCCCTGGACACAGACTGGGCGCTGTGCTGGGCATACCAGGACACTTCAGAGTCCCCTGGCCCTGTCCCTCTGTGTCTGGGGCCTGAAAGACCACGCCTGCCTCCCACCTGCCTCCATCCTTCCAGGGCGGGCGTCGGAACCCACACAAGCCTTAATCCCCGTCTGCAAACCGCCTCGTCTGGAAGCCAGGAGACGGGTTTACGGGCCTGAGAAGGCTTATAAAACACTGCTGCAGCGTGTCAGTGCTCTGACCCCCTCCTGGAGCCCCTTTCTGGGAGCTGGTGCCGGAGACCGACGCAGCCTCCTTGTGTGGCTAAACCAGGTGGGGCTAGACGAAACCAGGCCCTTGCCAGCTCCCCGCTGCCCCGTCATCTCCCATAAGTGCCACTTAACCCCAGACAGGGGGACAGCCAAGGCCCTCGCATTAGACCACCCTGTTCTCGTTCATCCCAGCTCTACCATTCACTGTCGGCAACTTGACCCAAAACTCTCAGGTTCATAACCCTTGGCCTCCTGAAAAATGGGGCTGATGCCGCCTGCCCACAGGGTGGCTCAGGCCACCCTCCAAGGTCAGAGGGGGAATGGACAAGGGGCACTGGCATCTTACTCACGGTCACCTAGTTAGCTGGTAACAGAGTGGAGCCAGTGACCGGATCCACAGGCGTCCTGGAGCTGGTGGGTAATCAGTGGGCAGCTGTGGGAAGGTCGGGAGGTCAGGCGGGACCCGTAGGGCAGAGGGAAGCTGAGCCTGACACATGGCTCATCTCCCACCTGCTCTATGTTTTGTATCATGAAGCACATACTGTTTTTAAAGGTAAAATAAAATATAATCTGAAAACACCTCTAACACATTGAAATGGTTCCTGGTGTATAACCCACTGACAGGCAACAACCAAGCAGCACATTAGAGGTAAAATCAGGACACCTTTAACGTGGCATTAGTGGCATATAAATTCTCCAGGGGAGGCCTTTTTCGCAGTCACTACTTACTTAAATCCTACCCATTTGCAGCAGCCCCATCAGGGGTTCCTCCTCCAGGCAGCCTTCCCTGAGTCCCAGGCCCCTCCAGGCCACCAACACTGGCTGCCAGCTAGCCCAGGCTGGGCCCTCGGCCCTCGCCCCCACTGCACCACACATGCCACCGTCTGTTCTCCCCCGGGCCAGCCTTTGTCTCCCACATGGCCAGGTCCTGGCATTGCATCTGGGAGGAGTGTGGGTGCTGGAGCCACACAGCCTGACCTGAATCCCAGCTCCAGTATGTCCCAGCTGTGTGACTTTGGGCCAGGGCCTTTCCCTCTCTGTTCCTTAACTTTCATACCTGTAAAATAGGAAAACTCACCTTAAAGGACAGGTTACATGAGGTGACATGGGCAAAGCTCTCAGAAGAGTGACTGGCACCAAAGGGATGCTTTCGATGCTGTCGGCTACTGCCATCTTCGTCATCGTCATCATCTTAGAGCTCACCCTGTCTTCATCAGGACCAGGTGGCAGCTAGAACCTAAACACCCTCCCTCGTCACCAGCCCTGACCCATAAACAACACTAACTGGTGGGCAGGACACGTGGCTGTGGTGGGCTCTGCTCTTTGAGGGGGTCTCCCTGAGACCCTGGATGACTCCTCTCCCATTTCACTCTAGTCCCACAGCCCACTGGGAGGGAACGGCAGACCCGAGAGGCGGCTGCCCCCACCCAGGGTCCTGGCTCTGCTGAGCTAAATGCCAGCTGGGACCCTTGTGCCATCATGTATTCAAGGTTGCTGGCACCTCGGGAAGGAAGTCCAATAGAGTCACTGATTTCATACAGGATTCCAAACCAAACAGGCTGGGCAGCAAGAAACCAAAGCGAGGGGCTGGGGCAGCCCATGCTGAGGCAGGAAGCCTGGGAGGCACTGGTCTCTCAGACCCCAGCCAGCCCCTGACCCCAAGACCCCCTCCCCGACTCCATGCCCCTCCTGCCAACAGGTGCAAAACGATGAGATGGTTAGAGCCTGACAGCTGTGCAGGAACCAAGGGACTCAGCTTTGTCACCTGCTCCCATTTTACAGAGGAGACATGGGAGCCAGCAAGGTAGAGAGTCTGTCTTGCCCAAGGCCACTCACTGTGAGTGCAGGGGCCAGAACCCACGGCTTCTGGTTCCCAGGGCCGTGGCTGGAGCAAGTCGGAGCCTCGAGAGCAAATCTTAACACAGTTCCCCTCACCCCCCGGGAGGAGCCCACCAACTCCTGCCTTCAGGCGCAAACCTAATGCCTGGAGATCGGCAACAGGAGGTGTGACTCCGGTCCATGCAGTGACAGAATGGGGCCACGAGGGGCCGAGAATGGGACCTTCTCAGACCCACACCGTGGTTTCTGCACGGGAAAGCAGAACTCAGAGGGTCGCCGGGGAGCCGCCCCGCAACCCAGCAATTCCACTTAGGGTGGCTACCCAAGGGAAATAAAAGCACGCGTGTACACAGACACCCACACACACGTGTCCACAGCAACACTACTCACGACGGCCAAGAGGCGGAAACAGCGGAGGAGTGGACAGACGACATGCAGTCTGTCCACACAGTGCTCTTATTCAGCCATGTGAAGGAGTAAAACACGGAGACACGCCACAACATGGGTGAACAGCAAGAACGCTGAGTGAAAGCAGCCAGATGCAAAAGACTCATCCTGTACGACTGCATTCACACAAGGCACCCAGGTCAGGCACATCCGCGGGCACAAAAGGAGAGTCTTGGTTGCCAGGGGCGGGGGATGCGGGGTGGCTGCTCATGGGCACAGGGCTGCTTTCCGGGTGATGGAATGTTCCCGAATTAGAGAGGGGAGATGGCTGCACAACTCTGAGTGCACTAAAAACCACCAAATTCTATACTTTAAAAGGACGGGTTTTTTATGGTATGTGCATGTTATTTCAATTTAAAAACAAAAACAATATCTTCTCAGCATCAGCCCACAGTCCTCCTGCCACTGAGGCCCCACCTGACTGACCCCTACTGTTCCAAGGCCCCCCTTAACCCCCGCCCAGACCCTCCTCACTGCTCATGTGGCAGCCCCCCCACCCCTGACTCCCAGCCACTCATGACCACTGTCACAGTCCCCCCTGCACCCGGTCTGGCTCACTCACTGCTGGGTCCTGATGCTCAGCACAGCACCTGGGACACAGCAGGCGCCTAACGAAGACAGAGGGAACACATAAACAGAGTCCCTTTAGTGACAGCCACGCCTTCAAGATGGAAAGTCCCAAACTCCTGGGCTGTGTTTACCCCTACTTATTTATCGACGACAATCCCAGCAACTCCCACCCCAGTGCTGGGTTCTTCTGGGAGCTTTAAAACAACAGTGTCTCTAGGGCCACCCCTCACATGTTCTGATTTAACAGGTCGTGGTAGGATCCAGTCATTGGTAATTTTTTTTTCCCATCATCATAGCCTAGTCATTGGTATTTTGAAATTCAGATTGATTCAAATTGAATCACATGCACACCCAGGGATTCCAAACGCTGCCAACCCCTCCTGCCCCATCCTTCTTCCCACTGCGAGCAGAACTATTAAAGGTTTTTCAACAATTACACTCCCCACATCTGGGCCTTTGCACATGCTCTTCTGCCAGAAGCACATGACTCCCATGCAGACCTGATTGAGCCCTGTTCAGTCTTCAGGACTCAGCTTAGACATCACCTCCTCCAGGAAGCCTTCCCTGAACATACCCACTTCTCAACCTCCTGTGGGCTCCCAGCAGACCCCAGCAGAGAACACGCTGCATGGCTACAGCCAGGTGCCTTCACCCCGATCCCCTGCCAGCACCCGAGGGCAGAGGCTGCCTGATGCCACACCATGTCCTTGGAGTGCCAGGTGTTCATGGAGCGCCTGGTGGGCGGTAGGCATGCACACAAACGTTTGCTGAGCTAATGGCAGAATGCGTGCTTACGTTTCTTCAGGGCAGCCCAGGGCTACCAGAATTCCTTCTGAAACTTATACATATAATTAGCTGGTGTTACTGAAAAAATAAACCAGCCAAAACAGCGTTAGGTTGTGGGCCTGTTGGTCCTCCTGGTATAGCGCTGTCTGAAAAACGATCCACGAGGTTTTTCTGACCCAACGTGTTATCACCCTCCACAGAACAGAGTATTAGGGTGGTTCAGGGCCCCAATATCACACAGGACATTTAAAACCTAGACTCATGGAACTGGAAGATAGTGGACAAAGGGCACAAACTTCCTGCATATGAGATGAACAAATGTGGGGCCCAGGCTGGTGTGGCTCAGTGGACTGAGCACGAGCCTGCAAACCAAAGGGTCACTGGTTTGATTCCCAGTCAGGACACACACCTGGGTTGCGGGCCAGGTCCCCAGTAGGGGGCGCGCAAGAGGCAACCACACATTGGTGTTTTTCTCCCTCTTTCTCCCACCCTTCCCCTCTGTCTAAAAATAAATTAATTAAATCTTAAAAAAAAAAGATTAACAAGTGTGGGGATCTAAATTACAGCGTGGTGATTATAGCTAATACCACTGGATCCTGTCCCTGAATCTACTGCCAAGACAGTAGATCTTACATGTTCTCACCACAAACAGAAAGGTTAGCTATGTGAGCTAACACTATGGTGCTAATCATTTTGCAACATAGAAATGTATCAAATCAACATGTTACACACTTTAAACTTAAAATGTTATGTGTCAGTTATATTTCAATAAAGCTGGGGAAAATAAAAGCTAAATAAAGCAAGCAGAGACCACAAGAAGTCACTCTCCTGCTCCTAACTCCACAGAAGAGACTGCCAACAAGTCACCAGATATTCTCCCAGCAAGTCCAGGCACGGCCCTGGCGCCCTTCTCAACAGTGCCACCGAGCAGCGGGGCTTCCCGTGGGTGACGCAAACCACCTATGACCCCCAGAGACCAGACCTTTCATTCTGGCAGATGGGGAAACTGAGCGGAGGCCTCCCAGGAAGTAGAAGTTCCTTCCACAACTGTCCCCGCAAGCTCCCGCCGGGCCTACGTGGAGATCGAAGCCGAGTTCTGCTGGAGGGCAAAAGTACCCTCTCTCCCCACCATCCCCATCGACACATGGACCTAGGACAGAAGAGAAACCTAAATTCCAGACATAGGTGCTTTCCCCGCTGAGAAAATGTGCAAACAAGGCAGAGGTGCCCAGAACCTACAAAACCCTCGAAAAACACTCAGGGATGAGGTCCAGGGCGATCTAACCAGAGAAGAGGCCAGAAAGCTTTGCAGACTCCGGCCCTGGCCAAAGACAGCCACCCCGCCTCCAGCCCTGCCCCTTCCCTTCCCTGCTTCCAAGGAAGGCTGAGTTTTGAAGACCTTTGGTCTCCACTTCCTCTTTCCCCGTTGTCTCCAATCGCCTCCAGGTTTCAGACAAGGTGAGTCTGGAAAGTTTACACCTACGAGCAGATGGCTCCCCACCCGTCAAGCAAAGCACAGAACTTCCCCTGGAGGCGGTGGCTGGAGTTTGAGAAGGGCCTAAAGCCCGGTTACTTCCCAGTTGCTTCCAGGGAGAGCGGGCCAGTGTCAGCCTGGCAGAGCAGCCCAGAAAGCTCCCCCATCTGATCAGTCACCTTGCCTAGGTGCCCCACAAGCCCGTTGCCGGGTAGGAGGGGCTGCCAGGCCCTCCCCGAAGAGCAGGGAGCCGTGTGGGCGCAGATAGCCAGGAAACACGGGAAACAGATGTGCGTGCCGGGCCTGACAGGCGAGTGATGACAGACGCTCTCTGCAGGCCTCAGATGTCAGCGCTGAGAAAAGAAAGGCACCGCGGCAGCAACACCTGTTCTGGGCTCGGAGGCCACACTGGGGGGCTCGGCGAGGCGCCCCCACGGTGAGGGGCCGGGGTGCGGTTAGGTAAACAGCTGCACGCTCCATTACCCAGAACGCTCTCCAGACGGAGCTGGAAGAGAGAAGGGCCGCCTGCCCGCCAACTGGCTTGCGAGGAAAGCAAATCAATCATGCGGCCGACCCATCTTGGACGGAGCAGGCCGCTCCCAGCAGCAGCAGCAGGAGGTCCCGGCTGAGATCTGAACACCTGAGCAACCAACGCAGAGGACAGCAAAGACAAAGGGCACGACTTGTCTGCAAGTTGGACCAACGGGACAGAGAGCCAGCCAGTGGGAGCTTCTAGTCCATGCAGATAACTCCTGCCTCTCAGCTGCTCTGGGGTGGGGGGAGGCACGTCAGAGAAAATGACCCATCCCCTCTCCAGGACTGCCACCTTCACAACTGGAGCCCCAGAGAGGACAGAAAGGCAGAACACAGGAGTGGCTGGGCCGCAGACTACAGAACTGGACTCCCGGGTCCAACACTGGCCCCATTGTTACTAGCTGAGTGTGGCCTTGGGCAAATTTATTGACCTCTCAGGACTTGCTTTTTCCTCTACGAAGTGGGCACAGTGGCACCTCCCTGCACAAGGCTGTGGTGAGGATTCAGTAAGTGTGGGTACAGGTGAGACATGTGGCCTGCAACATGGAAAACATCCTACACAGGCACTGTGATCATTATTATGTCCCCGGTGGCATCTCCGGCAGCCTGTCCAGCTGTGCCCCAACTTTGAAGACAGGGACAACCATTGCCCACCCTCAGTAGAAAGGTGGGGGTCAGGGTCAGTGACATCAGGGACTGAGGATGACAGTAAGAGACCCAACAAAGCATCTAGGACCTCAGGGAGGGAGAAAGGAAGGGATGTCATGAACCTTCCAGAAGATTATCAGCTCCACTACAAGTGAGGCTCAGAGAGGGCACGAGTCTTACCCAAGGGCACACAGCAGCTCCCAGCAGAGTGAAGATTAAAGCCATGTCTGTCTGAAGGCCAACCTAGGGTCTTTCTGTGGCTTGCAGAGTTCTGTGTGTGCTGGGGACCCTCCTTGGGGAAGGGGTTCCAGGACCCTGAGGGGGTGCACTGCAGCCTCCCCAAAACCCTGCCTTGACACAGCTACTCAAGCAGTCAGCTCAGAACTCAGTGAATGACCACAAGGCAGGGTGCTCTCCACGGGGCACAGAGTCCAGCTGGACAGAAAAACCACAAACACATCCAGAGGACACTGGTGACACTCTCTCTTTCTTCCTTCCTTTTCTTCCTTCCCTGTCCTTCCTTTCTTCCTCCCTTCCTTCTCTCTTTCAGCGTTTTCTTTCATACTACTTCAAGTTGAGACACTGATGATGAAGTGCTTAACAGGAAATCGCTGGGGCATCACGGGAGGTGGTATAGATGAGGTTCTGGAACATGCCGTCCCCACTGAGTGGTTTCCCTGCGGCCGCCCTCCAAAGCCCCAGCCACTCCCACTCAAATTCTCAAACCACAGGCCAAAGAGAAATGCAGAATGTGTACGCGAGAACCGAGGACTCGGGAGCTGGCAGAGGAAACGAGCGTGGAGGCCCCTGCACCCTCCCAGGCGGCTCGGCTGCTCCTTTGCCCTGACGGTTCCTACCCACAGTCCCTTCGGGCCGCTCCCAGCTCCCGCAAATGTGCGCTCTCGTCCCCTGCGCCCAGCCTGGCACGGGGCTCATCCTCCTCCTGCTTTGCTTCCCGCTCTGCGGGAAGTCGTATTCCTTGTAGACTCTTTGTCCCCCTGGCACTGAAGGCTCTGATCTTGCCACCAAGTTCTCAGTGTCTGGAACAGCACCTGGCTCAGCCTAGGCACTCCGTCAACACTTGCTGAATGAATGGGAAGGAGGAGTGGGGAGGGAGGAAAGGCAGAGGCTGCATTTCCGGCATCTACTGACAGTCCGTCAGAAGCCCTCCCAGGTGGGGTCTCTGCTTCTCCTTCCCTCTGTCCAGTAGAGCCTGAGGCTACCCTGCTGCCCCCACCACACACGGGCCCGATGGCCTCACCACCCACCTGGACGGCTGCCACTGCCGGGCCCTGGTGGGTCTCTTCCTGGCCTGTGCCCAGCCTTCTTGGAAGAACTTTTTATTGCTCCCCCTAAGCCCCACTTCCTTTCCCTGACTGCAAGGCTGCTAGTTACTCCAACCCCACTCCCCTTTAATCGGCTCCCACCATACCCACAGGTACACCTGAACACCCAGGGCTGCGTGGCTCCTCCTTCCCTCTGTACCTCTTCTCCTGCTTTATCCCACTCCATCCAGTGAATAGGACTTAGGGGTCAGAAGACCTGGGTTCAAGCCCCCTCAGCCATCTATTGGCTGTGTGATAGTTACCAAGGTCACCTGACTCCTCGGGGTCTTGACTTACTCATCTGTAGACTGGGAATCATAGGGCCTCACAGGGCCATGGTGAAGAGCAAAAACAAACAAACAAACAAAAAACTTGCTCTAGAAATGGTACAAAAGTGAGCCTGACCTTCAGCCTTCCCAAACTCACGCTGACGGCTTCTGGACAGACAGCAGCTCGCGTGCTCGTCCGCACCAGGCCTCCCACCTCCCCAGCAGGTCTGAGAACTGTGGCTGCCTTTGCTCCCCGTGCTCCTGCCAGTCGGGGCGCCCAGTTGGCATCCCATCAACCCCAATGAGCGAGCAGACCAACACAGACAACTCAGCGCCGTTTGGACATCCTGCGGAAGACACGCTGCCTGAGAGACCCCATAGACGGCACTTCGATTGCCCCGCAACACACCGTCGTGGGGCCTAAAGTCCGCACCAGCCTGCTAACCCGAGGCCCTATGTCAGAGCGCCCCGCATCCTTGAAAAAACTGCCCACACACTGGGCGGACGTGAGGGTCCCACTACGATCCAAGCACTTGACGTTCTCAGAGTGTCTGAATTCCCCAATTCGCTGAATTTTTGCTGTGGCCCTACAAGGCGGGTGATACAGATTTCCACTCCTCCACCAAGAAAACGGGCTCAGCAAGGGTAGTAAACAGACTGGCAGACGCTTGGTTTCCAGGAGAAAGGACATGATTGGAACCCCAGTCTGCCCTCCCAAGCCCGGCTTTTCTCCCAGTGACAGCCCTCTGGAAACAGCGATTGTTCCGATTTCCAGCAGCAAGTGCTGCACAGACCTGCCACCCGCCACCCGCCACAAACGAGAGGTGGCATGCTCCTCCACTTAAAATGAGAGGCCATCGCACCAAGGCCCCCAAAGGCAGCTCTAAAGTCCAAAACAACCTCAGTGGAGAAGGAACCCTGGACAGAGCATGAGACAGGGGACCATCCATATGAGAGGAGGTGGGCAACTTCGGGCAGGACCCACTTGACAGGTGCCACCACCGCCCACAAGCACATAGGAGGTGGGACCAGAACCTTTCAAACAGATGGAACGACCATTCCTCACAGGCCAGAGACCGCCTTCCCCATTCCCACGTCCCGCCAGCCCCTCGCCAGCAGCTCCCGCTACAGGAGTCTGATTGAAACAAGCCAGTCTGTCTGTGGCGGGAATCAGGACACAAGGATTCATGCTTTGGTAGCTGGGATGGTGATCACAGCTCACAGATGCCCACTTCGGACCCACCTGGGGCAGTTTCTGCTTTGGCCTTTGCAAAGCCGGATCCGAAATGAACTGAGCCCTGTCTGGCTCCTCCTGGGCAGGCAGCATGAAGGCAGGCGCCTTACAAACAGGGCCAGCGCCAGGCCTCCTGCCGCCTCCTGCCTCCTCCTGCACAGCTGACTTGCAGAGAAGAAAGACTCCCTGCCCACAGGGGTCCCAAATCCCCGCACCTGGAAATCTTTCTATCTGCTGGTGAGCAACCAGAATCACAAAGGAAAAGTGTGAACTCGGGTGGAAAACTCTGGAAAAGCCAAGCCACCAGGGAGCTAGAGTGAAGAGGAACTTCCACCTCTGAAGTGTTTGAAACCCAGTAAGTGCAGAGACCTCACAGTGACCTGCGTGGCTGGACTAATTACCAATGTTATCAGGCGGATGACAGACATGCCCTGAACTTCCTCTGTTTGATAGATTCTGCTGCAAACACGCTCAAGTTCAGGCCCATGCCTGCTGTTTCCAGCAGTGCCCTATTTTTCCACAAGACCACTCCTGGCCTGCAACTCCTCTGACCCGCTGCACACATCTGAGCCCAGCCACGCCAGTGCACCCACAAAGTACCGGCCTGGTGACTCAGGGAGGGCACCTCCTGCTGGAACACACCACAAAGAATCAGTGCAAACTCCTCCTGGCAGAGGAACAGAAAACCTCTCTTCTTCCCCTGCACAAGTTTCAGAGGATGAGATGAGAACCGCTGCTTACCTTTATCGCCGATGCCACTGGGGAGCTCCAGCCCATGGGTCCCTGGCGGGTCAGCCCTTGGCCAGCACACACCAGGGTCCCGCAATCCACGCAGGCACCGATGATCAGCTGCCGCCCGTCGTCCACCAAAAGGCTGTGGCTCGCTCGCAGGGTGTAGAGAAACAAGGGCAGCCGGGCCACCCGCACAGCCTTCAGCCCCAGACACCGCTTCCTCTCCTGCTGGCAGAAGAAGCACACAAACGTATCCACTTGGTACTGCCGAGACCAGGCGCTGACAGCATGGTGGGTGTTGCGTGCCTCATGCTGCAGCCACTGGCCTAACAGGTCGTGGTAGCAGAGCACGCAGGTGGCCACCAGGCCGGTGGAGTCAGCAGGCCTGGCACGAGGGGCAGGTGGGTAAACTGTGAGGAAGGGGAAGAAGGGTTCCTTCTCGCCCAAGCGACTGGAGGGGTTCACGTTGAGTTGGAACTCCTTCCCGGGGCCCAGCTCAGCCCCGCAGATGTAGCAGATGGACACGGCACTGCCCTGAGCCAATGTGGGCGGCTCGGAGAGAGCAGGGTCTGAGGCAGGGAAGGCCTGGTGGTACCTCCCCAGGAAGCCCTGCACGGAAGTGATGAGCTCCTCATTCTGGCAGGCCCGGTACAGGGCCCAGATGTCCTCCAGGACGCTGAAGCACTTGGGGCAGCTACGGACCTCACAGCGTTTGTTGGGGCCTCGCGCATTGGGAGGGCAGGGCAGGAGGCTGAGGAAGGGGAAATGCATGGTGCTCCTGGCATTGCCGTTGAGGATCCTGGAGGCTACTGCCCGGGCGTCTGGGGTGCAGTCCTCCCCGCAGAGGTAGCAGGCCTCTGGCAGGGTCCCAGGGGGTGGGCCCTCTTCCCTGGGGAGCCTCCTGCCCTTAGAGGCCATGCCGGGGGCGTGGCTGTTCAGAGGCACCACGTACAGTCGCTGCAGGACAGGCACGCTGGCCAGCTCGAAGCTCTGCCACTGCTGCATGAGAGAGGAGAAGCAGCAGGGGCACACCAGTGTGCTGCCGCCCTCGCTGATGGGCTGAGCCCCCGGGGGTGGACTATGCAGCCACAAGAAGGGGAAGAAGGGGGCCTGGGCCAGCTTCTCCTGCTTCTGCACGTGGATCTGGTGCTGCGAGGCCTGTGACAGCCCCGATCCGCAAATGTAGCAGCAAAGGCCCTCTGGTGGCGCAGCCTGGGTTTCCAGAGGAAGCCGGGGGAAGCGGCCACAGTTTTCCTTCTCTTTGGGGCCACAGGGACGCGGGAGAAGCTGCTCCTTTCGGTCCTCCTCCTCACTGGTGATGTTGATGTCACTGTCCTCAGATAGGCAGTAGCCTCCACGCAACTCCCCCAGCGGTCTGCTCTCCGGAGTCTTGGCGGTCCTGACTGAAGGGGCTCCTTTCATGCCATCTGCAGGGGCCCCTTGGGCTGGAGGACCTTGCCAAGGGTCCTGAATGCCTCTCAGGACACTGGCCCGGGCCTCAGGGACCCAGTGCCTCCCAATGCCCTTCCGCCTGCGCCTAATGCCCGTCTTGGGCTCCCCGTCCACGTGCAGCTTCGAAGGGTCCCCCTCCTCCTCCTCCACGTCACCCTGCGCAGTGGTCTCGGTGCTCTGTCCCGGAGGGGGTCCCGGCGCCGGTCTCCACTCCTGGCAGCGGCCCCCGCGAGGCCCGGGCCCCGGAGTGGCCCGCGCCGCTGGTGCCCCGTCCTGGCGGGGACTGACCGCGTCACGCGTGACAGGGTCCGGCTCTGAGAGGGGGTCGGTGTCCGACAGCTCCGACAGCTCCGAGTCTCGAGGCTCTTCCGCAGCAGCTCGGGAACCCGGGCCGCCACTGTCGTCGTCGTGGTCGTCGTCGCCGGCCGCGCCGCCCAGCGCGTAGGCGACGTTCCACTCGCGGGGGGCCCCAGCGCCCCCGCGGCGCCCGCCAGCGCCCGCGTCGCACTGGTGGGGCCGCTTAAGCCAGTACATGCGCTTGTCCACGGGCGTGCGGGCGCGCTCGAAGGCGGCCCACTGCTCGCCCAGGAAACAGCGGCACACGGCGCACACCAGCACGCAGCCGTCGGCCGGGGACAGCTCGCGCGCGCCGGGCGCCGGCTCTTGCTGCTGCAGGAACGGGAAGAAGGGCTGCGCCGGGGTCCCCGCGCCCGCCGCCGCCGCCGGCTGCTTCACCTGCAGCTTCAGCTCCTTGCCGCGCCCGATCCCGCCGCCACAGATGAAGCAGGAGAGCGGCGCGCCGCCGCTGCCGCCCGCCGCCCGCTCGCCCACGGCGGCCATGAGCCGCTGTTTGCGGGAGACCGGCCGCCCGCTCATGGCCGCCCCGCGCCGCCCTCAGCGCCCGCCCGCGCCGCCACCGCCGCGCCCAACTTGGAGCATGTGTGCGCGCCGCAAAGTTTGGCGGCGGGCGGCCGGCGCGGGCGCGGGAGCTCGGCCGCTTGCAGGGGCGCTCCCCCGCCCCCGGCCCGCCCAGCCCCCGGCGGCGCCGCGCCCAGCGCGCCCGGAACGCAGCGGCGGCGGCGGCGGGCCCCGGGCGGCTGGAACGGCAGCCGCATGTGCGAGCTCGGCGCCTGCCAAAGCGTGGGTCATTTAATTGGGGAGGAGGGAGGCGGGGCGGCGGGCGGCGCGGAGGGAGGAGGAGGGAGCAGGAGGGAGGAGGAGGGCAGCGGGCGGGCGGGAGCCGGCGGGCGGGGAATCCCTCCCTCGCGCGCCCTCCCCTCCTCCTCCCCCCTCTCTCCCCCCTTTCCCTGCTGTCCCCCCTCCCCCTGCTGTCCCCCCTCCCCCGCGTCCCAAACTGCGCACAATAGCGCGCCGGCTCCTCTATCTATTTTGTGTCCAGCCGGGAGCCGCGAACGATGATTCATTGCCCCAATTAGGGGCTCTCTCCAGCGCGCCGGGCTCGAGCCGTCTGAAGGGTCTCCTCAGGGGACCGCGGAAACCCATCAGCGGCTACAGCTGGTCTTTAAGTAAAGGTCAAGCAGGACGCAGAAGGAGCCAGGTAAGGATGTGGCGGGCGTCCCCTGAGACCAAGGAGCCAGCGGAGGAGCTCTCGGGAGGGGCAGCCACAGCCCAGGAGCCAATTTCATTCAGGGTGCCACGGCCCCTCCTCACTCTAAAGGGGACTCAGTAAGGACCATTTGCAGCCCTCAGAAGCCCAGAGTTGGGGGCAACTTGCAGGGCCCACTGTTCTAATTTTGGAGACAGAGGGAAGAGGAGCCACCCCTGCCTCCCAGGACACGGTGAATGCACCATCCTGGTGACAGCGTCCTCCGCCTGCCCCCCTCCATACCACTGGCCAGGGGCAGAAAAGGGTGCTGTGTGTTCCAGGGCAAATGACTCAACAACTCTGGGGCTGCTCTTCCTCTTGTTAAGCAGGACCTCTGACAGGAGAGTCACTGTTTTCATATATTTATTGTGTATGTGAATAGATGCATTGTTTTCCTCTAATACGCAGAGGGAAACCTTAGGCACTTGCCAAGGCGCTTTTCTCAGCCCTTTAGATACATCAGCACAATGGCTCTGCCCAGTAACTTTGGGTTAAGTGTGATGAGGACCCCATTTTATGGATGAAGAAGAGGAGGCACTGAGAGTTAAGTTACTTTTCAGGAGTGGCAGGGCTGGGATTCAGACCCTGCGATGCAGCGTCGGGTCCCCACCACCCTTCTGCTGACAGAGACCGTCTGTGGCAGGGAGCATGGCAAGGACCCCTCGGTGCTCCCTGCTGTTCTGACTCATGCTGGGAGGCCCTTGCACATCCAGGGCTTCCTCGGCCTCACGTTTCCCATCTGTGAAATGCCACCCCTTCCAGCCTCCAAATTCTATGAGTCTCTGATTTCCAAGCAGGTGACAGCTGTCCCAACCTGCCAGCTGGAGCCCAGAGTGAGCCTGGGGACAAAGGTGCCATGTGGGCCCCTCTGCCCTCTGGGGCACTGACATGTAAATAAAACTGGGCTGTCTCTGGCGCAGAGGAGGACCGTGCATTATAAATAAATGGAAGAAGAGGAAACGGCCACCTCTTTGGAAACCCTGGTGAATATTCCAGGGGTCACAGTCTGTGGGTGAACAGGAAAATCATCATCATCATTGCCAGAAATGCAAAACTCAGGCTCTGACCCAGGCCCATACAAAAGCTGTGTCAGCCAAGCTGTCCCCAAGGAATGCTGAGGGCAGGGCCAGGGGCTTCCCTGCTTCTGGCATTTGTAGTACCCGGTGAGAGGAGGAATGGTTAGAAAAACTTTGAAGTTAATTGTGTCTTGGCACAAGTATCAAGCCCCACACAGACCAAGAGGTTGCTGGTAAAACAATGCCAGCTTAGGCAATGCAGGGTTACTTGTGGGTTCCTTAAGGCTTGACACATGCCGTTCCTTTCACTTCAAGTGCCTTTCCAGGCTCTCTTTTCCAAACCAACTCCTCTTATCTTTATGGTCTTGGCTGCAGTATCTCCCCAGGGAGATTTCCCTGTCTTCTCCATTTCAAGTAGGTCCCTCCTGTTATTCTCTGACTCAGCTCATTGGCGTAGGAATTTGCTGTTGATTTTCTTTATTTTTCTGTTGACTTTTCCCTGTCTGGCTCCCCAGGAGCCTGGGTGCTCCCTCCCTCAGGCAGGAATCAGGTCTCTCTTGTGCCCTGTGTGTCCTGTCCCATCTCTCTCTAGCTCAGTGAGCCGTGGGCAAGCCTCTTAGCTCCCTAAACCTCACTTTTCTGCCCTGTACAATGGGCTTTTGCTCCTCACCCTTTTTGTATGTGTGGATCAAATTAGGCAGAGAGTACAATGCTCTGGGCGCGGGCCTGACACGTTGTAGGTAACAGTGTGTGTGTGTGTGTGTGTGTGTGTTGACGCTTCCTGTCTCTCTCCAGTGGTTGAGGAGGTTCTGCTACTGCCTGTCTGCAGCCTGAGGGGAAGGGTGCTGCGATGGGGTCACACACACCATCTGAAGGAGGAGGGCCACAGAAGTCAACAGGGTAGAGAGAGGGAGGCAGAGCTTTCTTGGCTAAACTGAAATCATCCAGGAGAAGTTCCTGAGTATGTGCCACATCTGTGAAAATGTGTGTGTGCACGTGTTGGCGTGTATACATGTGTGTATATGTGTGCTGGTACATGTGCATGCATTCAGGTGTGTGCATGTGTGTGGGTGTGCTGGCGTGTGTGTGCACAATCATTTGAGTGTGTGTGTTTGTGTTGGTGTGTGCATATGTGTGTTTGTGTGTATGTATGTACATGTGTTCGTGAATGTGCCTGTGTGTGCATATGAAGTGGGGCCAGGAGTGGGAGGAGAGAGGCTTCCAGCTGGATGTTTTTATTTCCCTGAATGACCCAGTGACTCAGGAGAGTCCCCCGCCTTACATCTCGGGAGTCAGGAGCAGGCAGGCACAGATCAGGGGAGGAAGGCAGGTGATTATGGTTCTTCATTTATGGATGGATGGCATCTGGGTGCGGCCACTGGCACAGACTGACATAACAGTTCTGTCATTTACTTGCTGTGAGGCCTTTACCTGCTACTTAACCTCTCCAAGCCTCACTTTCCCCACGTGTAAAGCAGGGATAACAGAACAGCATACCCCATAGCACTGGGAGAAGGATGAGGAGACAATCCAGGTGAAGCGTGCTCTCTGAACACAGATGTGACAGTAGTTTGGCACATCGGGGATGTGTGCCTCACGGGTGCAAACTCACCAAATCTTTACAAGGAGCTCACGAGGTAGGTTCTGTTATGTCCCCAGGTTACAGGTGAGGAGACAGAGGCACAGAGAAGTAAAGGTCCAAGGTTGTGCGGCCTGGCAGCGGCCCCCTCCCTGGGCAGCATGTACCCACGACTCCCTGGCTGTGTTTGTCATTAACATTAGCTTTGCTCTGAGTCTGGGATGCCAGCTTGTTCTGGCGGAAAGGGCCTACGGAGTCTCTTCCTCCCTCTTGTCACATGTGTCCCCAGTTTCGCAGGTAAGGAAATGAGGCCCTGACAGGTTTGTGTCTAGTCACAGGACAGACCAAGTGTTGCGGAAGATGAGAAATGTTAAGGCTTAGTTTATATTACTGTCACATACCAAAGTAGACTCAAAGTACCAATTTCTGAGGGAAAGTGATGAGCCACCAAACTGTCCCAGAGCCACAGCCTCCAGACCCCAGCAGAGCCATCTCCTCGCTTCCCCGTGAGCCTCACCAACCTCCCAGCAGCTCCCTCAAGACCATGCAATGTGCCGCCCCAGCTCTCCCCACCTCTCTTCCTAGGACGCAAGCCCATTGGACTTGAAAAGCCACGCCAGACGCTCACAGACAGACCCCGTGCTGAGCACTGGGAGGAAACACGCCCCGCCCCCCGGTTCTGTAGGAGACGAGAAACCATCAGTGTGGAGCACCTGGGCACATCTCAGACTTGTGGCTTCCTGCAGGGTTGGCTCAGAAGCTTTAGGAATCTGCCCTCACCCTGCTGGGAAAGTTAGTTTCCGGGATTCGAGGTTTTATCACAGGGGATTTTATCTGTTTGTCTCTGGGACTGCCCCTTCGCACCAGAGCAGAGCCTGGGTGGCTTCTCTTGTCCCGTCCCACGGAGCCTTGAGGCCAGGGACGCGGCTGGGGCCCAGTCCATGCCTGATCCTGGGATGCCATACTGTATCCCAGACCTCACCTTGCCTTCCAAATTCCAGAATGGCCCACTGCCTCCCTCCTCTATCCTCTAGTCTCTCACCCTTCCCCAGTACCAGCAATCCCGAGCAAAGTCTCCCATGTGCCCCGGCTTCTCTGGACCCCAAAGCCCCACTTGCCTTCTCACAGGGGCCTTTGCCCATTTCCTCCTCCCTCTACACTGCGCATGCACCTCTGCCGTCCCTCCCGGGACCCATTTACCTTCCTAGGCTGGCCCATCCTTCCGCTTTTAGATGCTACGTGTGCTGTGTATTGGGCCTCTTGCTCACTGGGGACCAGAAAAACAAAACTTATCATCTGACTGCCCTATTTTTTCTTTCTTTCTTTTTTCTTCCCCCCTAAGAATGAAGCAAGCACTTCTCTACTCTCCTCAGAAGGAGCTTCAAATGTAGCACGCCGCTGGCAAAAGAAGTATGTTCTTCTCAGAGGAAGGAGTGCAATCGTTAACAGTAAAGGGAAACAAAACCCAGGATTTACGGAGGCCTTGGGTTTATGAACCATTTCACACCTATTGGGTCATATGACACAGTAAAGCAGGAATAATCAAACCGCCGTCCCCACGCAGGAGAGGAGGAACTGCGGCGGAAGGGCACCGTTCCTGGGACGAAGGCAAGCTCCCAGCTGCCGCGGCTGGTGAAATGTCCTTCCTTTTGTACACGTAACTGTGCTAACTTGTTCACATAAACATTAAAAAAGATTTGTGTTCAGTGACCCTATCTTAGCATCCCTTCTTTTTTCAAATACAGTAGCCTTGGAGAGTGGAAGCAACGAAGCACTCTCCAGATCTGGGTCCTGAGGTGAGCTAGGCAGAGCCATTTAGGAAGCTGCGAAGTGCTTTCTTAAAACAAACAAACAAACAAACAAAAACCACTGCCTGCATTGCACAATGAAGGATCCAAGCATGGCACACAGATTTGAAGCACAGAATTGGGTGCCCCTAAAGCTTTGCCTGGCTCCCGTTAGCCTGGAAAAAGAATCTGGAAGTAAACAGCCCAGCCTCCCCCTCTGGGAGACACCGTTGCCCCAACCTCCTCCACCTCAAAATCCCAGGCTATGGCCGTGAACTTCGGGGCCTCGTAAAACCTCTTTGATAAATGATCACCAGGGTGGACCTGCCACCGGGGATGATGGGACAAACGCTCCACATAAATCTTGAGTGTGCTCAAAGGCTCCCTTGCTGCTGGCTTCTCAACAGACCCCTGATTTGCAGCACAAAATCCACAGCAATCATTTATGTGGTTAACTCCCAGCCTTCCGAGCCAGGGAGCTTTCTGGAGAAGGTAGGGCATGTGTGGGTGGGGGAGGGGGGGAACAAAAGCAGAAGGTAATGACTTGGAACCGCCCTAAGGGTGCCTGGCATGCAGTAGGCGCTCAATACAAACCAGTGTATGTCCTCCAGGGTGTACAGGTAGCAGCTAGTGTTTCCTGCACACCGACTACACGTGAGGCGCTATGTTCAGAGCTGGCGTCATCATCTAGTTTACATCTCAAGACAGCCTGAAAAATAGGCACGCCACCCAATTTTACTGACACTGAGACTGGGAACACTGAATGCGCTTCCCAAGATCACAGAGCTGGGACGCGGTGGAGCTGAATTCAAGCAGAGGCGGTCTGGCCCAGGAGCTGTCCTCTAACGCAGGCTGACATGAGCCCAGCGCCTGGCCTGCCAGGCCAGCCTCCCCTGATCCTTTGCAATAAAGGCCTCCTTGTCCCTGGCTGGGTCCTGCTAGGCAGGCTGTCAGTCAGGGCTTGCTGGATGACTTTGAGTCTGGCCTAGGGCATCACCAGCAGCCCTGCCCCAGCCCAGGCTTCCCTAACCCTCAGCAGCCAAGCTTTCAGGCCCTGGAATATACTCAGTGGGCTGTAGTAGGTCCTCGGGGCTGGCTAACAGGGGCTGGGGAGTCAGCGGCAACAGATTCTTTCCAGCTGTTACTCTGAGTCACTACAGGATATTCCAAAGCCTGACCGCCAGCCTGCCTGCCTGCCTGCCTGCCCTGGTCTTTCACTTCTGCCATTAGCTGGGGCTGAACTCAGTGATGGGGGTGCCAGCCAGGCCTGAACACGTGTCCGACGCTGACCCGGGCTCTTGTTTCATAATGACCTTTGGTTGCAGTGTGACCTCCATACAGAAAACTGTGCATCGTCATATGGGTACAGCTTGCGAAATCGTCACAAATTAGGCACATCTGTGTAACCCACACCCAGAAATAAGGCCTGTCTCGTCTCCCAGCTGCGCCCTCAGCTCCCCCTTGCAGGCGCCACCCTCCACCAAGGCTGACGACGTATAGCCAGAAATCCAGGCATCCTGGCTTCTAACACCGGGTTGTGTTTTGGGATTTTTTTTTTTAACTGCTTTATTGAGATATAATTCATGTGGCACGTGATCCACTGGTTCAGTGGTGTACAATTCCATGGCTTCTAGGACATTCAGAGTTCTGCAGCCGTCACCACGGGCAGTTTGAGAACACTGTCATCGCCTCAGAAAGAAACCCCATTCCTTTGAGCTGTCACTCCTCAGTCCCTCAGGCCCTGGCAACCGCTGCTCCCCTGTCCGTCTCCGTGGATGTGCCCATTCTGGATGTGTCATGTGAGCAGAATCACACACAAGTGGCCTTTGTGCCTGGCTTCCCTCACTCGGCGTGCTGTGTCCAGGTTCCCCCCCGAGTTGTCGTGGGTGCCAGTGCAGACGGCCTCCGCACCTTGTGTAAACAGAATGCAAGTGTTCTTTGAGTCTGGCTTTCGGCTCTGTGTTACGTCTGGGAAATTCTTCCCTGTGCCTGTATATAGGAGTGCATGATGTTTTGTTATTGCTGTATAGTATTCCATGGATGAATATACCACAACTTATTCACCCATTCCATTGTTCATGGGTTTGGGGTAGTTCTCGTTTTAGGCTAAGATGAATACTATTTCTCTGAACACTCTCACCCATCCATGTCTTCCCTTGGAAACACACGAGGAGGCGTTTGTGTTAGGCAGATACCTAGGCGTGGAATTGCTGGCTGTGGGGCAGGCGTACGTCCAAGCTCAGTTCATACTAAGATGTTTCACACCACATTTGGGGTGGCTTGTGGGCTTCCCAGGGTTCCCTGCTTCCTGACCCCTCCTTTCAGTGGCCCACCCACCAGCCAGAGCCCGTGGACCATCTGCCTGCGGGGCAACCAGCCCTGCCTGTCCGTGCAGCCCCAGAAACCCACGTGGGCTGTGAAGGGAAAGGGCTTGGAGGCCGGTGTTTTCCTTGGGTTGTGCGCGCACGCGTGGTTTCTCTGCCCTGGCTCTGAAACTATGTTCCTTTCACGGGCCAGAAATACTTAGGCATGGCTCACTCTAAAAGGGGAAACACATTTTAAAATTCCAATCTGCCCAGCTGTCGAGAGGACGGCGCTCACCAGGAACAGTGACTTACAGTCCCTGGTTCCCACTTTGGGGCCTGACTCCACTCACGCCTGTGTTCAAAGCGCGTTTCTTGTGTGCCTGCCCATCTCGGGGACTGGGTTGGACACCACACGGGGCCTCTGAACATGGCCAGCAGGATGGTACAGGGGGGCGTGTCTTAGTGTGAGGGGATCCCAGACCCTTCATGAGCCAAGCTCTGTTCTAAATCTCCATGCGTTGTCCATTTGATCCTTTCAGTGACCAGATGAGGTAAGGGTACGAGTGTTCTTTCTCCACTTTATAGATGAGGAGACTGAAGTCCAGAGACTTGGCCAAACTACTTGCCCAAGATCACACAGCCTCTGTTGCAGAAGTGGAATTTGAACCCAGAGCCCCCACTTTTAAGTACTGTACCACGTGGCCTCCGGATTTGGTTAGAAATCTCAGCTCCGCCCCTTCTTTTCTGTGTGACCCTTGGCAAGAGGCTGAACTTCTGAGCCGTGTTTCCTTAGTTCATATGAGCGTGGAAAAAACCGTGCGTCCCCACCCCCACTGCCACATGGCGGCCAAACACCAGAACGTGGCAGTGCTGTGAACGAAGCAGGCACCACACAGTGGTCTGTTTTGCCCCCGCCACCCCCCAAATGGCACCCACCCCCCAGAAGTGCATGTCTTCCAAAGCATGTATTCTGGGAGAGAGCTGAGGCTTTGGATCTTCTCCAGGCCACCCCTTTATTTAACAGGTGGAGGGCCCAAGGCCTAGGGCAGCCCTGACCCCTCCAAGATCACACTCAGTCTCGACGAGAACTCTCAGCCCGAAGCTCTTCCACCCCTTTGGAAAGTGGGGTTCGTGGTTTTAAGGCCAAGGCGCCCTCACCCATTCGTTCAAGAACTTACTTCTTCCTGAGTCCACCTCTTCCTCGGGGCCCAGAGCTTAGCTCGCGTGATGGAAGCTCTGATTTTAAGACAGAACCAGAGCCAGTCTGATGCTCTGGTGGTCTGCTTGGGCTCCAGGCTCACCCCCAAGTGGGGTGGGGTGGCCGCCGGCACAGAGGCTGGGAGTCAGGCCCGGTGTCCCGTTGCCACTCTGGCTGGGCACCCTGACGTGCCTTCCAGAAAGACTATCTCCCAGCGGGGCCACCCGCGACCCTGCTCGGCCATTAATATTTATCAGACCTGAAAGCTGAGCCCCTGGAGAAGTGAAAAACAGCCATGAACAGGTGCCACAGTGGCTGGCACCCCGGCCCAGGCTGTGGGCAGCTGGGGGGGCTTAGTGAAGGTGAAGGGGCTGGATGAGGTGGGCTGAGCACAGGGCCTCCTCTGGGAACCAAGATCTCGAAGGAAGGACGCGGGAGACCAGGAAGCGGACACCTCATTGTAAGAAGCTGGAGGTCCCACTGCCGTGGGTGTGCGAGGCCAGAGGGTGGGGAGGACCTTGAGGGCCCCTGGCCTGGGCCGGAAACCAGGAACTGGGGGATGGGCTGGGCAGGGCAGCTGTGGCTGCTTCCCCTCTGGGGATACCTCACATCTGCTCCCTACCCAGGAGACACGTGGCCTTTTCAAAAGTGCAAAGGCCTGGTTATGGCTTCCTTACTGCTTAAAATCCTTCTCAGTTTCCATAGCTCTCAGGTTAGAGAACAAACTCCCTGTTTGCTGGCACCTGCCGGTGTCTCCAGGAGACCTCAGGGCCTACAAGGACCTTCCCAAGGGGCACCACGCTCTCAGCACCACAGGACCTTTGCACGTGCCATGTTTATGGCCCGGCACTTGATTCCCTCCCCGTGCCTATTTAACTCCTGCCTGTGCCAGGCATAGCCACTCCTCACCCTTCTGCTTTTTAGGCGGACCCTGCAAATGGCATTTCCCAGGTCCCCTTGCCTTCTGGCTTCCCACTGGGTTCAGCCAGTGGAGACCAAAGGGCAGGTGGGGGGAGGAACCGGGGTATTTCTTCCTCTCTGCCCGTCTCCCTCCCCTCCACTTTTCCTTTCCCCTCCCCATCTTTCCCCTTCTCTGTTCTCGCCACCCTCCCTCGTGCCACCATTAGGCAGTGTCCCTGGAAATGGCTGTATTTTCTCTGTGGCCCCAGCAGCTCCAGGAACTCTGTCCCTTCTTTGTCTCTCCAGCCCAGGGCGACGGCAGCTTCCTGCGCTTCCTCGTCTCTCCTATCCGCTCTTGCAACTACATTATCACTTTTATACCCAGATCCCGCCCTTTTATCCCCCCTTCTGAGCCACCTGACACAGGTGTCTTTTCCCTGACGTCACTTGGCTCACCCTTTGGCTCCCACATGAGGGTCAGACCTCACAGGCGCCTTCCTGGCCCCCCGGCCTGGCTCAGGAACCTCAGGGATAGACTAGGTGATTTCTTTTCCTTCTGGGCACTTATTGCTGTTTGTAATTATGGATTCATGAGTGTGGTTATTCGATTAACATCTGTCTCCTCCCAAATTCGCAAGTTCCATGAGGGTAAGGGCCAGACATCTGTTTCTGTTCAACTCTGTATCTCCAGTACCACAACCTAGTATGATGGCCGGCCGTCGGGAGGCACGCCACTGTTTGCTCAATAACGAACCAGTGGATAAATGAATGGATGGATGAGGGGGTGGTGTGTGAGGGACTCATTCAGCCAGAAACCACTTATTCCAGGTGAGTCTTTCTTTTCCATAAGGTCACTGGAGAGATTGCCTGGAGAAACTCATCACACATTCACTCACCTGCAGTTTACTGAGCATCTGCGGGGGGCCAGAGTGAGGGGATAGGCGGGTGCATGGGTGTGCGAATGGGTGGATGGGTGGAAGGAAGGGAGGAAAGAGGAAGAATGAATGGATGGACGAGTAGACGGGCAGTAGGAAGAAAGGATTTACTCCTGGAGACAAAAAAAAAAGGCAGGGAGGAAAGACAGGCAAGCTGAATTAAGAGAAAAGACACAACTGTTCTGCTGAGGAAAAACAGAGGGACAGGCAATGACAGCGCTCACACGGGAACATTGTACTGTGTCCCTAAAATACGCGGGGAGGTCGGGTTGGGAGAAGCAAGCGGCGGGGAAGGTCGTTTCTGAACTGAGCTGCAATTCCCTTGTGTTAACCAAGATTAATGACTTCGATTTGGAGAACCCGTTCTTAGCCATGGCTCTGGGGCCAACGGGATGTGACCGGCAGCCTCCGGGCTGCCCCAGGGACCCAGGGCTCCTGAGTTGGTGGTTAGGGCTGACCTGGCAGCAGGGGGCAGTGGCAAAAGCTGAGACCCTGAAGTCCTAATCACATGTCCAGTAGCAGTCGGACAGCTCTTCCCTTCACCCCAGACTCTGTGGCAGATCCTCTGTCTGCTCAGGGTCTGGCCTTCCCCCAGCCTTCAAGAACCAGGCTCCAAAGGAAATGCTTGTCTCCCTGCCGGTCTCAGCTGGTTCCCCTCTCTGTGAGAGTCCCAGGCCTGGCGCCCCCACCGTGGATGCTGTGGGGGCCCAGCATGGAGCTGGGAAAGGCGAACCCAGATGCAGGGAGGAGGGAGGGGAACGGGTGGCAGAGGGGCGGCTGGGTGGGAGCTGCTGATTCACAGCCGCCCTTCAACAGGTGGCCCGCCATCTGCTCCGGCTTCCCGCCCCAGCCACGTGCACAGCCCTCTTGAGTTTAACTTCTGCTGTGCACGCGGCTTGAGTTCATACAGCCAGAAAAAGAACTCGCCGAGAGCCGGCTGGGCCGAGGACAGAGCAAGGGTCACTTGTCGCCTGGGAGCAAAGCTAAAAATGACCAGGGAATTTGGAAAGTCCCTGTGCTTGGGCCCTGACCTGCATTTCTCTTCACTGGGTTCCTGGAGTTTGGCCCAAAAGCTTTTCCGAGCTGGCTGTACCCATCCTTTACCTGACGGATACTGAAATGAAGGCCCAGAGAGGCAAAGAGGCTTGTCTGGGGTCACACAGCTTAACGTTCATTGACTCACTCATTGATTCCCTATCCGATTATCCAGTGGGCTCCCTGCCAGCAGCAGAAATATGGCCTTGGGGAGCCTATAAATCCCACTGGGAGACCAGCCATATAGGTGTCAAAACTTAATGCAGGAGCCATCTCAGCCCTGCTGCGGCCGACCAGAGAGAATGTCTGAAGCACTCTGTGACTCGACTTCCTCATTTGTGAAATGGACATAACTATAGCAACAGCACTGCCCTCTCAGAACTGGTGTGCGGGAGGAGGTTGCCGCATCACGTGCCATGGGGAAAGCCTTCGTTCCACTTTACTCAGCATCACGCACTTCATTCCCAAAACAACCCAGAGCGGTTAATACCCTCAGCCCTCTGCAGATGAGGGAAGGGACGTGTCCAGTCGTTTGCCAGCACACCCAGGACAAGCCTGGACTTGGACTCAGGACAGTCAGAACCCCAGCTGCCCCCATACCCCACCCCTAGCCCTTCCAGGGCCCCCTCCTTCCTCCGTGCCGATTCTGCCTCCACCCTGGAAGAGAACGTGCCGGAACCTGTCCCTGGGGCAGGGCCCAGCTGTCACCCTCCCAGCTGCTGGGACCCTGGTGTGCGGCATCCAGTGCCAGCCTGCAGGCTGGGCCAAGGACACGCATACAGCTTCTGACACATCAGAGGTGGGGAGGGGGCCAAGTGTGTTCTACCCCAAACAGGCCCCCTCCTCCAGGCGGGCAGCCAGCCCTGACTGCCACCTTTCCTTCTGCCAGGCCAAGCACCTTCCCCACACTGGCCTAAGCGAACAAGTGAAGAGCCGTCTCTGTGCAGCTCCGGCACGGGAACGACCTTCGCTCGGCGGAATCTCCGGGGCCTGGGACACACGGCAGCTCGCCCACACATGCTGGCGTTCACAGGTGCCAGCTGGCAGAACACCTGGTGAGGCACCCCTGCAAACCCTTGAGCACAGACCTGGCTCCACAGGAGGGGCAGTTGCTCGGGGCAGAGCACCGCCTTTGCCCGTCAAGGTGCCTGGCGGGTTGCGATGAGCTGTTGTTTAGTGAACGTGTCTGTGTGGCCCTGGGCCCCATCTGTGGTCTCAGCTTTCCTGGCTACCCTGTAGGCTCAGCCCTCTCACCTCCAGGCAGAGGTGATGACCTTGAACCTGGAGACATGCTGTAACGGACATAGGGGAGTGGGGCTGAGAACCTGGATTGGTGGACTCCAAGGCCACGCCTGGCCTTGGGCTGCCCATCTCTTTACAGGCTCCTAGAGTGGGCTCATCCAGGCAGGCCCGTGGTTCTGGATTCCAGCTCAGGCTAGTGTTGTCCTGGGGGCTCTGATCTTGGGGGCATGGCCCATGGCCTCCACCTTCAAAGCTGTTAGGGCCTCAGGAGCAGCTCATTCAAGCAGGTGCCAAGAAATGCAGATGGAGGGGGTGAGCGGTGCAGGGTGGAGGGAGGGAGGACAGTGGTGGAGGGGGATGGTGGCGGGGGGTGAGGGGGGAGTCTTGGAAGGACAGCAGTAGCACTAGGGCGGGGCAGCCAACCCTCCACCTCCTCCCCTCCTACAGAACCCCAGGGCACAGAGGGGGATGCCTGGGGGGAAGGAGGCAGGGGTCTTCCCCCAGGCTGGGGGCCCCAGAAACCCAGGGAGAGTCCATCCCAAAGGTGTCAAAGAAGAAAGCCAGCCAGCTGTCGGGGACGGGAGCAGGCAGTCCCGTCCCAGGAAAGGCCTGCCGGCCAGGCCCCAGCCTCCCTGGGCTGGATGCCTCTTCCCGCCGGCCCAGAGGCGCCAGAGCTGGCCTGGGAAGAAGCCGCGCCAGGTCAGGGCGGGCCTGTCGCCCTCACTCAAGCCCCCGCCCTGACAAGGGTTTTCTTCCCGCAAGAGCCAGAGGCTGGGAGGGAATGTGATGATTCTGACTGCAGACACAGAGACAGCAGACTGAGACAGACAGAGACAGAGGCAGAGGCAGAAACAGAGGCAAGGAAAGTCAGAGCTACAGAGACACAGAGAGACAAGATACAGAGATACCAGGGAGAGGCAGAGATGCCAGAGAGAGGCAGATGCAGACAGACACAGACACAGAGATACTAGAAGAAAGACACAAGGCCTCATGTGCCTGGAAACACACAGAAACAGACACACACACAGTGCACGTGACACCCAGCGTCTCGGAGCGCCAGAGACTCCCCCCAGGCCATCCCAGGCCACAGCAGGCCCTCGCCAGCTGGCTGCCCTCACTGCCTCTGGTCCCCCCAGGCACCCAGACACCAGGTGCCACACGTCTCAACATCAGTGTCTTAGGTTTTGACCCCAGCTCACTCAGGGCCAATGCCTCGAGCGAAGAGGAAGTCTGCGTGGTGGACATGCACCTGGACCAGCCGCCTGCGACCTGCGTTTCAGTCCTGGGTCCCCCATCTGCCCACTGTGAGACCAGCTGAGGGGACCTCGCCTCTCTGAGCCCCAGCGTCCTCATCTGCGAGGTAGACGGAGAAGGGAGCCAGATCAAAGGGCGGCTGAGGGGCTGCAGGAGAAGAGCGATGGATTCACACGGTGCTGCCCATCCGACCTCGCCCAGCCACGCAGATGAGTCCAGGTCACCGGGGCGAAGAGGGTCCGGGTGGAGACCTGGCTTCTGGTCCCCGCGGGGCAGTGATGCGCCACCACTCTGCCCACAGTGTCCTGTGCGCCGAGCACCGGGGGCTCAGAGCTGCTGCCAACTCAGGGCCCAGGCAGAATAAGGGGGTCTCAGCTTCATGCTTCAGAGAAGGGGAGCCAGCTGGGGGCATGGAAGAGGACTGTGGGTGTGTGAGGCTGGGACACACCATTTCTTTCCTTTTTTAAATCCTTGCCTGAGGGCATGCTTATTGATTTTAGAGAGAAGCGGAGGGAGTGTGGGGAGAAACATCTATCTTTTGCTTCTTGTACACGCCCTGACCAGGGACCAAAGTCACCACCGAGCCACGTGCCCTGACCGAGAATCAAACGTGAGACCTTTTGGTCCACAGGTGACGCTCCAGCCAGCTGAGCCACACCAGTCAGGGCGCAGTTTCTTTTCCCAAACGGAGTTCATGGAGACGTAACTTATACAACAAAATGCGTCCATTTTAAGTAAATTTTACACATGTACACACTCATGTAGTGACCCCCATCAAAATAATCAACATTTCCATCACCCCAAAACTCTTCCCTCGTGCCCCTCCCCAGTCAGTCCCCCTGCCAGCCCCTGGAGAGCACCGCCCCGCTCTCGGTCCGGGTCCCGGTGGCCCTGGCCTTCCCTGGAGCCTCATGCAAACGGACTTGTGCCTCGAGCACGCCGTGCCGACCTCTTCCACTCGGCGTATGGTTTCTGAGACTCTCCCAAGTTACCGGGTGAGTTGGTCATCGCTCCCTTTTCATTGGTGAGTTGTATCCACTCTGTGATGACACCACAGTGTGTTTATCTGTCCCCTGCTGAGGGATGTCTGGGTTGTTTCCAGTGTGGGGGTCCCTGAGAACAGAGCTGCTGTGGACATCCGTGTGCGGCTGTGGTGCGGACACGTGTCCTCATTCCCGCGGGTAAATGCTCACCGTGGAGTCGCCGGGTCACGGGCAAGTGTCAAGCTGGAACCAGAGCTGGTTTATCTTTAAACTGGGGACAAGAAAGTGGAACTAAGCCAGGTGTCCGTCAACAGACTGAGTAAGCAGAGTGGGGTCTGTCCACACCCTGGAGTAGTGTCTGGCCATAAGGAGGAGAAGAACGACATCCCGGCAAGGACGCGGAGAAAGGGAGCCCTGGAGCTCTGCTGGTGGGAGCGCAGGCTGGTGCAGCCACTGTGGGAAGCAGTATGCAGGTTCCTCAGAAAATTAAAAATGGACCTGCCTTTTGACCCAGCGATCCCACTTCTGGGAATGTATCTGAAGAACTGGAGACACTAATTTGAAAGAATATGTGCATCTCTCTGTTGGTTGCAGCATTATTTACAAGAGTCAAGATTTGGAAGCAGCCCAGGTGCCCATCAGTAGACGAGTGGATAAAAAGGCTGTGGTACGTTTACACAATGGAATACTACTTCGATGTAAAAAAAGAGGGAAATCTTACCCTTTGTGACTGCATGGATGGACCTGGAGAATATTATGTATGCTGAGTGAAATAAACCAGTCAGACAAATACCATAAGATCTCACTTATATGTGGGATCTAATGAACAAAATAAACTAATAAGCAAAAATGAAACAGACTTAGAGAGACAGAGAACAGACTGACAGCTGTCAGAGGGGAGGGGGGTTGGGAGTCTGGATGAAAAAGGTGAAGGGATTAAAGAAGGAAATAGCTGGTAGACACAGACAACAGCATGGTGATTACCAGAGGGGAAAGGGATGGGGGAGGGGGGAGAGGGTAAAGGGGGGCTAAATGGTGATGGAGGGAGACTTGACTTGGGGTGCTGAACACACCATACAATATACAGATGATGTGTTATAGCATTATACACCTGAAACCTAGGTAATTTTATTAACCAATGCCACCCCAATAAATTCAATTTTCAAAAACACGGAGTGAGGTCCTAGCACGTATCACAACATGGATGAACCATGAAAACACCATGCTAAGTAAGAGAGGCCAGACCCGAAAGGCCCCGAAGTGTGGAATCCCACTCTGTGACACGTGCCAGACAGGTGCGTCAGTGGAGACAGAGAGCAGGCCGATGGGTGGCCAGGGACTGGGGGAGAGGCATCAGGAGTGACCGCCAGTGGGTATGAGGCCTCCTTTCGGGGTGATGAAATGGTCTGGAATTAGATTTAGGTGATGGTTGTACAACCTTGGAGTGTCCTAAATGCCACTGAGTTGTACACTTTAAAGTGGTTAAAATGGTGACTTTTCTGTGGTATGAATTTTGCCTGAACATTCAAGAGGGGGCAGGGTAATCTGGTGAGATGCACGCCCCCTTCCAGGGCTCCCGTGAAGATGAAAGGAGACAGACACGGCGGAGCGCTGAGCGCAGGGCAGGGCTTCCCAGAACAGACGTCGGAGATGTTTACGGGTTTTGCCTGCGTATTCCCAGGCATGGCTCTTTCCCCCATGCCTGGAACACTGCCTGGCACATAGTAGGTGCTCAACAAACATTTACTGAGCCACGGGCAGCTAGCTCTGTGATTAGGATCTCCCTTGTTTCTTACATAAAACCCTGCCAGGGAAAACGGGAGCGAGTCTGTTGGTAGCGCTGCTCCGAGCTTCTTACTCATTATCTTCAAGAAATCTTCAAAACAACCCCATCAGATGGGAATCTTTTAACATTTGTTATAATTAATCTCCCCGTGTTTACAAAGAAGGAAACCAGGAGAGGTTAAGAAACCCGCCCAGGTCAGCCACCAGCCCAGGCTGGCCGACATCTCAGCCCAGGGGCCAGGTGAGCAGGCCAGCTCCCCGCGGACACCCACCACGGGCAGATGTGCTTCTGACCTTCTTTGCAGAGCGAGCTTCTCTTGCTCTCTCCCAGGCTCCAGCTCAGTTTTAATAGATCTGAAGGGAGGGGAGGCCAGGGATGTTCCCCGGAGCCTGAGCTCCCAGCGGGGGGGCAGGATGTGGCCCGGCAGGGGGTCCCCTTCCTCCTGGCCTAGCCGGTGTGGAAGTCCGGTCAGCAGGGAGTTCCCAGGGACTCCGCGTGCATCTGCTTTGACTCACAGGAAAAGAGGAGGTAAGAAAAATGTAGCAAAAACAAGTCAGGGAAACCCTGCACACAGCTCTAAGCAGGCCTCTGTCCCCAGGCTGCCGCCTCTCCCGCAGCCTCAGCCCTGGGCCCCTTGAGCCCAGGCCTCGGTGGCTGTGGGCACACCTTATCCTCCTTGGAATTCTCCTGACACCTTGCTCCTTGGCTGTGTCTCAACCTTGCTGACCCCTCCCATTGGCCATCACACCACGTCCTGCCTGGAGGGGGGACCATCTCCCCTGGAAGCCTCTCCCCCTGCCCTTCCCACCCCCATCTCCCACCTCACCCCACACACAAACATGGTTCCCCAACCAACCAACCCATCGGCCTGCTGCCACCACCCCCAGCCTTCCAAAACTCCATTTTGCTGATATCACTCCCCTGCCCTCAACCATCTGTAGCTCCCTAGTGCCCCAGAGAGGCAGTTTGGAGACTGGCCAAAAGCAAAGGCTCTGTAACCAGGATACCTGGGATTGAATCCTGGCTCAACCAGGTAGAAACTCAGTGCCTTTGGGCAAGTCTCTTCACTCCGCCTTGCCGCGCCTCCCTTCCCCCATCTGTAAGATGGAGTCACGATCACACCTTCCACACCGAGTTACTGGCTCAGTAAACGAGTGGATGTGTGGACAGTGTTTAGAACAGGGCCAGCTGGTCACTGGAAGCATTACAAATACTGAGGATAGAGGCAGTTCGTCTCTTTGGTCTGGCCCAGGCCGTGGTGTTCCGGGTCCACCCAGCCGACGCGCACAGCCCCCAGCTGGCTGTTCCTGGCGCGGCGCTGCGAACAGCTGTCCCCGCCACTACAGTGTCAGCCTCCCGCTGTCTGCTTCCGGAGAGCCAGGTCATCTTCTGCAGCTCAGCTCCACAGACACCCCCTCCCGATGTCTCCCCGGACAGCAGCCCGACGGGGCCAACCAGCTCTGCCTCCTGCACCCACGCCTGCACCCGAGCCACACAGACAAGCACGGAGGCCCTGTGGGGAGGCCGGGGGCCCGGGGTTGGCCCAAGACACAGCATTTCCATCGAGCCCCAGGACATGGGCTCAGCTCATGCAGAAGCCCATCTTAAGGCTCAAGACGTCTCAGACCACCATTTTGGGAAGTAAATCTCAACTCACTCTCGATTCAATCATTACCTGTATGGCCGTTCCTTGTCTCCTCACTCCCACCCCTGGTCCTAGGCACCCCGATTTAACAGGTGTGGGTCGGATTGAACTGTGTGCCATGCCAGCGAGCGGGGAGGAGGAGAGACTGGTGCACACACCACGGCCTCCACTGGCATGGGCATGCCTTTCATCACTCTGTTAGGAGGTCCTTGGCGCACACACAGCACTATTCTATCCTCAATGGACAGATGGGGAAACCGAGGCACGGAGCGTTTATGGGTCACAGAGCTAGCACGTGCCGGAGGCAGGACTGACACTCTGACACCTGGCTCTTGGCACGTGTTCTGCACCCCCAGGCCACATCGGCTCTCTCCAGCCTTAGCGCAGGCCTGGCACATAGCAGGTGCTCAGTGAAACAGCCCTTAGTGGTGAGTCATGGCTTGTCTAGGCACCAGTCGCCTATGCCTAGAATCAGGCCTGTGGCTACTCCAGGTGGCTAGAATCTGCTGGTGGGGGCTGCTCTGCAGGAAGGTCTGGGGGTCCCAAGCAGAAAGGCAGCCCCCTCTATGCTCATTATGTCTTTCTGAATCCACTGTCGCTTAGCTTAGTCACATGGCTCCTGGTGGTTCAGGGACTTTGTGGCCCTGGACCTTTGGCCACTTGCCAGGAGCACCAGCCAATCCACAGCCTCGGGCTGTCCCCTGGACAACAGCCTCCGGGCAGGAGGCCCCTATTCATCCAGTGGTCACAGCCTGGCCTGTGGGCTCTGCGGCTGCCCCTCCCCGGAGCAGCCTCAGGCTGGTGCTCAGCCAGCTCCGAACATTCATCAGATTAAAGGAACTTCACGGGGAAGGGGGCACCTCTGGGAAAGCAGGGGCTTCTGCTGCGCTCTAGGCCTCTGCCCCCCACCCCAGCCCCAGCTGGTGGCTCTGAGCCTGGACAGAGGCCCTTCTCCTGCACAGGACCTGGGTCCTCCTGTTGGTTCCCCCACCCTACTTGCTCATTCGTTTGACACCCACCCACCGGGTACCTACTATGTGCCACAGTAAGCTCTCTGGGCAGGGTGAGCATGACTATGCCCTAGTCGCTGCGGCATGCAGATTGTAATGTGATCCAATCGATTCTTCCAAGCCCTCGCAAGGTGGGTCTCTCATGCCCCCAGGCTTCACCTACAGAGAGTGAAGCTCAGAGAGGTGGAGTGACCTGTCCCAGGTAACCCAGCTGGTGAGAGGCCAAGCCAGGGCGTCTCATTCCAAAGTCTGGGGCTTCCATGTCCGCATCACGCCCCACTGTCCGCATCAGCTGTGTGTGGCGGTCACCGCCTGCAGGGCTTCTCTGTGGCTCCTCATCCACTTCCAGCCTCTGGGGGCAGCAGCTTTCCTTGTCGCCCACCCTGACCTTGGGGTCCTGGATTCCCGGACCAGAAGACCAACCTTAACATCAGTGTGCGGTTAGCTGAGTAATGACCTGCCACAGTGTCCACGTCCATGTGAATGTGTGACCTTAGATGGCAAAGGGGACTTTGCAGATAGATTAAGTGAAGGATTTTGAAATGGGAAGGCTGTCTTGCATTATTTGGGTGACTCCGGTGTAATCACAAGGTCCTGAGAAGAAGGAGGCAGACGAGTCAGGATCAGAGAGAGAGACGAAGTTGCTGACGCCGCTGGCTTTGGAGAAGGAAGGAGGGGCCGCAAGCCAAAGACTCTGAGCGGCCTCTAGAAGCTGGCAAATCAAGGTCACGGATTCTCCCAGAGAGCCTCCACATGGAACACGGGCCTGCTCACACCCTGATCTCGGCCCTGTGAGGCCTGTGTCCGATTTCTGAGCTGCAGAATAAATCTGTAACGTTTTAAGCCACCACGCTTGTGGTCATTTGTTTCTGCAGCCATAGGAAACTCATAAAACAGCCTGGATATCCCCTCTCGTCAGGGTCCTGGCCACGCCTTCCCCCCACTCCTCACCCCACCTCGTCCAGACCAGAGGCCCGAAGGAAGTCTGGCTGTCCCCAGCCCGTGCAGGAGGGCCTCGCCCACCCCTGGGAGCCTCCCACGCCCTCGCAGGCCTGGCGGGTCCTGCTCGCTTCATCCCCGGCCTGCCATTGTTAGTCACCTTATCACGCCCCCACATCTCACCTCACATCTAATTGGAATTTCCTCAAAGGCAGGAAGCCTGATTTAGCGTCTTTGTCTCTCCCAGAGCACCCTGCATGGGGTGGGCTCAGACAGAACACACTTGGCTTTCCTGCCTTCGAGACTGAGACCAGGGGTCTGCCCTCCCCTTCCACATTCACCGCCCACCAGGGCAGGCCACTGCAGCCTCTCAGCAGAGCGTTTGTCCCAGCAGCTCCCGGAGTGCTTGTCCCCTCTCCATACAAAGCTCTGTCTTATTCTCAGAGCTCAGCGTCGTGTGGATGAGAATGTCACCTCTTCTGAGAGGTACTCCCTGATTGCCCAGAGGAGGTCCCCCACATAGCACATCCACAACTGGAAATCACTCCGTTTACTGTTTAGTTTTTTTTTTCTAGAATCTTCTTAAAGGAAGCAGTGTGCTTACACCGAGGAGGGGGATCCACAGAACCCTCAAAGAAGGTAAAGACAGATGTCTCTGCTTCCAGCCCAGTTCCACCTGACCAGCTGGGTGACCTTGGGTGAGCCTCGACCCCTCCCAGAGGCTGCGTTTCATCTGTAAAGTGGCAATAACAGTACCTGCCTCCGGGGACAGGAGGCTGTTAAGAGGCTGGTGTGGTGGCCCGGCCCAGGTCTGCACACAGGGAGTGCTCGGTCAGCAGCAGCTCTCGTTTTCTGGAGCTGTCTGGTGGCAGCCAAGCTGACCAAGGCCCCACGGGCAGGGAGGTGGTTGATTTCCCCAGCAAGGGAAAACACAGGGCGAGGGTTCCCTGTCCTCCCCGCAGCTGCACTGAGGGTGAGGGGAGACCCACAGCTGTTCAGCATCACCTCTGGGGGGCGAGGGGGACACTTTCCAGGTGAGGCCATGAAGCTCAGAGGGGCATGCCCCTTGCTCAAGGTCACACAGCCAGACTTCCACCTCGTTCCGTCTGGTTGGCTTCCCTCACGTTTTGCTGAGGTCTGCAGGAATCCAAGCAGAACTCAGAGGCATTTTGTAGGAGGATGGAAACATCCCAGTCCGTCCGTGGCTCCGCAGTAAGGAAAATAGGACTAGCAGCTCATGTCCAAGGTTCCCCAGCCAGCGGGTGTGGATGGACAGAACAGGGACAGGGTGTTCTAGGTGGTGAGACAGAGGGACCAGGCTTGGGGGGCTCAGAGCACTTTCCTGCAATTGTCCTGGGACAGAAATCAGGTCCCTGATACCCTCCCCAGGCCCAGCTACCCCCCAGCCCTTCACTGAGTTTCTCATCACAACTGGGGTCCCTGAGTCCAGGCCACAGAGAATGCAAATTGGCCTTGGAAGTTCGGTGACAGGAAGTGCTCTGTGGCCTTGGCTGGGTGTTGGAGGCGGAGGCAGGGCCGGCTGCACCCCCGGGGTACTGTGGCCTTGACTCGCAGAGCCTTTCAGGAGGTGGCAGATCATGGGGTGAGGGACAGCAGGTACCCTCACCCCCTGACTCTCCTCCCTGTCCTCTGCCATTCACTTACCAAGGCCCCGGTCTGCCAGGCCCGGGGAGAACACTGTTTCTATACAAAATTCTGTTTGGGCTGGTGTGTGTCTCCGCCTCAGCCGGACACTAGTTTGAGGCCTGGAGTGACAAGGCCTGGCTGTCACGGTAGAAGGCCGAGGCAGGACGGTCATGGTTACTGTTCACAGTTCATCCCCCGCCCGCATCCTCAGGGCGGGCCTGTGTCCCCAGGGGGCAGGGGCAACAGGGTCCTCTGAGCAGAAGGGGACACGGTCCCCACTGAGGTCCCCGACAGCCCAGATATCATTGCTACTGGTTGCAAAGGGCAGAGGAACCAAGGGCCAGCTGGGGTCAGGAAACAGGGGTGCGCCCCCAGGTCAGAGCCCAGGTCAGCACCCACTCGCTGCAGAGGGTGCTGGGAGGCACCCAACACCCAGAGCCGGGGGCTAGCGCACAGGGCTCCAGAGGCCTCTGGCCCAATAAGCAGAGAACATCCACTTCCTGCAAAACCCTCTCCCCATTCGCTTTGAATGGATCCCCCTCCTGCTGCCTCCAGGGCCTGACCCTGGCCGGCAGCACAGGGCTCTCTGGGGAGGGTTTTCACAAAGACCTGTCCAGCCCCTGGGTCGCTAAAGGAAATCCTGGAGGCCAACATTACAATGCATTGCTTCCGGCAGCCAAGGGGTCCCCAGGCACAGGAAAGAGGTACCGGTGGCCCTGGTGCTTTCCAAACAGCCAGGGCCAGGTAGCTCCCAGGAATGCCCTGAGCCCTGAGCAGGGGGACAGAAAGGTGGCCCTGGGTGAGGACCAGGGGCATTTAGGCCTGTGAGGGGAGCCTTCCTGACATACGTCTTCCTCATGTTAATCCTCCGTTCGCACCCCTGCTGTGGCCCCCACTGCCAACGGGACCAGGTCAGACACGCTCAGGCCTCTCCACCAGCGGGAGCTTGCGGCCCCCGGAGGCCCCTCCCTGACCCCAGATGTTCCTGTCCCAACTGAGGCCTCTGTCTCAGCCATCCCACCTCCTGGGAGACCACCCTCCTCTCCCTGTCTCTGCTCTGACGGTCAGTCCAGTTTGTTTACTGTGTGTCAGGGTGGATCTGGCAGCTCCTCCACTCCGACGGTGACTGATGCCTCCTGGGTCCCGGTGCTGCCCCGCTACTCCCCCAGGGGAGTCGTGCAGGGTGTGGCCAAACCAGCCAGACCCGCCTCAGTCCCGGTCCTGCCCCTGCCGTCATGCCTGGGGGGCCTCTGGGGCCCCATTGATGAAACAGGAACACTATGTCCCTGAGAGTGGCCATGTGGCCTGGTACATAGGGCACAGTGCCTGGCAGGTTACTGTGCTGTGGTCACTGCACTGTGGTCACTGCGGGCAACAGAACAATGGCTCTGAGATGCTCACGGCTGAGTCCCCGAAACCTGTGAGTGTGCGGCCCACCCGGCAAAGGGATTCTGCAGAGGTGATCAAGGTCAGGTGCTTGAGACGGGGAGACTGTCCTGGATGATTCAGGGCACCTGCTTTGGTCACAAAGATCCTTATAAGGGAGGCAGGAGAGTCGGAGAAGGAGATGTGAGGACAGAAGCAGGTATCAGAGACAGAGAAAGAGATGGGAAGGTACTACATCGTTGCCTTTGGAGGGGGAGGAAGCTGCGAGCCAAGGACTGTGGGTGGCCCCTAGAAAGTCAGAAAGGCAGAGAAACAGTCTCCTCCAGAGTCTCCAGGAAGAATGCAGCCCCACCGACATCTTCATTTCAGGGCTTCTGACCTCCAGAACTGCAAGACGGTAACATCTGTGTGGACTTAAGCCATGGAACATGTGGCAATCTGTTGCAGCAGTTGTCGGAATGAGCGCAGCCACACCCACACGGATGACGTCGTGCGGTCCTCAGAGCCATCCTGGGAAGGAGGCCCGGGGATTCCCATTCTGCAACAGGTCACACGGCGGGGCTCCACACCCAGTGGTCTCGGCACGTGGCCCACCCCACGAGGTCTCGCTCTGTGCCTGAACTTTCGCTGATTGGCTCTCTCCCTAGGAGCATCTTGTGTGCTGGCAGGGTTGAGAATGTCCATCATCTAGGGTTGTTTCAAGGCTTAAAAGAAATAATATTAGACTCATCATGGTAGCTAATGTTTATTGAGCACTTACTACAGGCAGTGAGGTCCTTCGCCAGAGTTTGCTTACTTCATCCTCGCCTCAGCCCCATGACGCAGACATTTGTCACCCCGCATTTTACACCTGAGATGGCGAAGCACAGAGAGGTGCAGTGACTTGCTCAAAGCTGCACAGCTGGTGAATGTGGACACGGTGCCAGATCATTCAGTTGGGAGAGATGGTCTTCTCAATAAACGGGATAGAGACGATCACACACCCACCCACCAGAGAACGAGGCTGGACCCTTACCTCATGCCGTACACTTGAATTTACAATGGATCAAGACCTACATATTAGAGCTAAAACTATGAAACTCCTAGAAGAAAACATAGGAGGTTAATGGCAATGAAAGAAACAATAGGGAAAGCGGACTTCATCAAAATTAAAAGCTTTTGCATGCCAAAGGCAACTACAATACAGTGAAAAGACGACTCACAGAAGGGGAGAAAAGTCCATGCAAATAATATATCCAGTGAGGGACCTGTATCCAGAACTACGAAGAATATTTACAACTCAGCAATAAAAAGACAATCAAATTTTAAAATGGGCAAAGGACATTCCCCCAAAGACAACATATAAACGGCCAATAAGCACAGGAGAAGCCGCTCAACATCGTCAGTCGCTAGGGGAAGGTAAATTAAAACCACGGTGAGATAGCGCTTCCCACCGACTAGGATGGCTGGCCTCAAAAAGACAGACGGTGACCGGTGTCGATGAGGGTGCAGAGAAATCAGAACGGTCATCCATGGCTGACAGGAGCGGAAAGTGGGGCAGCCGCTTTGGAGAAGAGCTTGCCAGCTCCTGGACAGGTAAACACAGCGTGACCCCGTGACCCAGCGATCCTACCCCTGGGTGTCTACCTAAGAGAGCTGAGAACATATGTCCACATGAAATCTTGTACACGAATGTTCATAGATAGCAGCATGATTATAATGTGTAATAGCCACAAGTGGAACCACTCGAACGTCCACTGCTGGATGAATGGACCAACCAATATGGCCTCTGCACGCACTGGAATATTATTCAGCCGTTAAAAGGGGTAGAGCACAACGTGGGTGAACCTTGACAACATCGGGCTAAGTGGAAGAAGCCAGTGAGACCACCTACTGCACGATTCCGTCTCTCTGACAGATCCGGAACAGGCAGATCCCCGAGACAAACAGGAGATTCATGGGGACGTAGGGCAAAACGGGAGTGCTTGCAGGAATGGTGGCATGTCCCTCCTGTTTGGTGACAAGGTCAGCCAGTGGTGACGGCTGCACAATCTGTGACTGCACCAAAAAGCACCGAACCGTACATCCCACAGGGGTGCATCGTGAGGTGTGGGAATTATATCTCGGTGACACTATTACAAGTTAGAAAGCCGACTGACGTGGACCTGGTTTCATTAAGTTTTCTACAGAAGATGTCCCTCGTTACCTGCACGGCTCCCCCAGCCACACCCTCGGTCACCGTGCTATGTCACCTTTGCAGACACACGCCACCTCCGTCCACGTCTGCCATGCAGTAGGTGCTCAGAGAGGGAAACCGGGGCCTTCTCTTCCCCACTGCTTCCCCCAGGCAGAACTCGCAGCCCGGGCAGCCTGCCTGGAGCCTTAGACCCCGCCCCCGTCATTCTCATACATGTTCCTTCATTCTGGTGACATGGTGGGGCCCCCGACCCCTTAAATGGGGATGTGTTGTCTCAACCACTGATGGTGCTGTCGGCAAATGGCTCAGTTGTCACCTGCAGAGTCAGCCTCAGCCAAGGTCAGGCCCTTGCGGGTGGCCTGTGCTCAGTGACCCACACTGGTACGTGAAGGCCCCGCCATCTCTGTTCAGCTGGGGACAACTCAGGGCCACCCCAGCTCCGTAGCTTCCAGGGGACTGGGGAAGGACGCATGGCAGCTCGATGCCCCCTGTCCAGCCTGTTCCTTACCTGCTCGGTGCTGACCCCAGGGCACCCTCAACAAATGACTGACTGTATATTGGTCCTCCCAGAGTCCTCCCCATGGCGCCCTCGGTGTCCAGGGCGTGGAGGTCAGGGGTGCTGCTCAGCACCCTCTGGTGTGCACACCAGCCCCACCAGAGAGAAGCATGAGGCTCCATCCATAGCCTTGACATAGTGCAATGGTTTTTATATATGTATTTAAATGATGTATATAGTTACTTAGGGACCATGTTAAAATAGAGTCCCAGGACTGTGGGAATCTCCCAAGATAAACTACCCTGCGTCTTCAACAAACACATAGTTATGAAACAGGGAGAGAGAGCGACAGAGACAGACGGGAGGGGAGAGGGAGACAGAGAGACAGGGATGGAGGAGAAACCTGTGTATTAAAAAGACTATATATTAAACTTCTATGTTAATTCCCCATGCAGTGTGTGGACCTTATTGGAATCCGGGTTCAAACAAACCCGGCTTTGGGGAGGGTGACAGGGTTAAGAACAGAAACGAATGGTGGTGCCAGTGTCCAGCTTGCTCTCCCCGGACAAGGCCCACAGCCGGTGGCAGGCTGGTGCCGAGTCCAACAGGCCCATTCGTGCTGATGTTATAGTCATGGGGTGCCGACGGGGAGCCCCGTCAAATACCGGCTGACCAAATTCCTGCGGCCTGTGTTTCTCCTGCCCTTTCATCCACTTCTTCAGACATTGCTTTTTTTTATCCTTACCCAAGGACATGTTCATTGATTCTAGAGAGAGAAGAGGGGGGAGAGAGAGAGAATGACAGCGCTATGAGAGAGAGGCATCAATCGGTTGTCTTCGGTACGCGCCCCGACCAGGGATCGAACCCTCAACCCTTTGGTCTACAGGACAGTGCTCCAGCCAGCTGAGCCACCCAGCCAGGCCTCCAGACTTTGCTTTTTCTGGCTGAGGCCACATCATTGACCCACCTCCGAAAGCTGCTCACAGGGAAGGAATTAAATTGTTTTAAACATTTTAAAGCTGTTTTAAAGCCACATTAGTCATGTAATAGCTAAAAAAAAAAAAACAAAACAAAACTGAATCCTTGTTCCTAGTATACCCAAAATAGAAAAAGGTGCCAACGCACAGATCTCAGGGACACCCCTTCCAGAGGTCAGAGGTGAGGCCAGGTGAGTAGGACGTGGGCAGGCTGGCCCCAGGCCACTGTAAAGCAGCCAGAGGCAAGAGGAGAAATCTAGCAATCAGAGCTAAACCCACACCTCCAAGCTGAAAATATGCTCTCTGGAGCCTAATCTCTCCCCTCAGCCGGAGCCGTCTCTCCCACAGCCAGACGGGAGCAGAGCTGGGGCCTGGCACAGAGCTTTCTGACTCCGGAACCCCAGGCTGCATGGCACCGCCTGCCGCCTTCCACGTGAGGAGGCTTGGTGCCTGGTTCTTCTTGGAGGAGCTCAGGCAGATGCTGTTGAGTCAAAACCAACCTTTCTAGTTATGTCTCCCCCACGCCAATGCCACCAGCAGCCACAGAGATCTCTCAAAACCACAAATCTGACAATGACACCGAGGCTTCAACCCTCCAGTGGCCTCAGGGGCCCTCAGACCAAAGTCCTCCACCCCCTGTGACCTCAGGCTGATCACAACCCAGCCCTGCCTGGCTCCCCAGCCTCCCCTCCTCACCTCTGCACCCGGGAGCATGACCTTCTGTCCTCGAATGTGCAGACTTCAGCTTGTCCCAGCCCTTTGCATGGATGGTTCCCACTGCCTAGACCACTGTTTTCCTGCTTCCCCAGCTTTCTTTCTGCTAACTCTTACCTTTCCATTCGCAGCTTAAATGTCTCCCCTCTAGGAAGCCCTCCTGGGTTGGGTGCCTCTCATTAATGACTCTTCAAGATGACGATACAGTTTATATTTCTTAGCCTGTATTGTAAATGCTTGTCTAATGGTTCCCCTTGCTAACTGGTCCTCGATTTCTCCAGCTTTAGCCTATTCTTCTCTACCTCCATAGCCTCCACTGTCCATACCACCATCACCTCTGTTTAAATGCTTATAATGGACTCCTCCCTGTTCCCTCACTCTTGTTCCCCCCATTCTGCTACCACCTGGTGAGTGGTCCTCCTGAAATGTGAGCCAGACTGGGATCCCTGCTCAAGCTTATGGAGCAGCTTCCTCCTTGCTCTTAGAACAAAGCCCAAAGTCCTTGCCTGGCCCACAGGACGCCCACTTTCAGGCCCTGTCCTCCCAACCTCCTCCCGTCCCTCTCTCCTTCTCAGGCTTCTTTCAAATCCTCGAACCCACCAACCTGTTCCTACCTCAGGGCCTTTGCACATGCTGCTCCCAAGGCCTGGAGCATTCTTCCCACTCCTCACCAGACTGGATCCTCTCTTCCTACCCAGCCCAGTTGGAAGGAGCACCCCCTGTGAAGCAGAGTGACCTCAGACTCATGGGTCCTGGTGTCTGGCTTATTTATAGACCCACTCTAATTATAAGTACTTGATCTTAGCTAATTTTGTTTTATCTCTAACATTCCGCACCTGTGTGCCTCTTGGAAGACAGCATCCATGATATCTGAGCCTCAGGAAAGCTCTGGGCCTGTACCTGGAGGCTGAGGCATCATTTCTCTCTTTTTAAAGGCCAACAGGAAAGGGGATGAAACACGTGGTGGAGGGGCACAGGTAAGGGTGCAGCCAGCTCTCCCAACTCCCCCGCCCATTACCTCTAACAGAAGGACTAAGTTTGTATAAAATAATGTTATTTGTTCAGGCTCTTGCCTCCTGCCCAATTTCCAAGGTGGACCTTAAGGATGTGCTCTTTAAGTGAAAATATGAAAAAGTTGTGGGAAGGAAGGAGAGGAGAGAAAAAAGGGAGGGAGGGAGGCAGGGAGGGAAAGAGAGAAGGAAGGGAGAGAGAGAAGGAAGGAAGGAAGGAAGGAAAGGAGGGAGGGAAAGGGGAGGGAAGGAGGGGGGAAAAAGAAAGAGAAAAAGAAAAGAAAGAAAGAAAGAAAGAAAGAAAGAAAGAAAGAAAGAAAGAAAGAAAGAAAGAAAGAAAGAAAGAAAGAAAGATTAACAGAGGAAAGAGAGAAAGGAGAAATGAAAGGGGGGGCGGAGAGTTAACATACTCAGCCCATAATCAGAGAAGCCCCAGGCACCACTTCTGTCCCAAAGCCACCCCAGGCCCCTCTCTGGACTTGGCAGGCCAGGCTTGCTGGTGGGACCCCGCCCTGAGCTCAGGCCCTCCCCACCCTCCTGGACAAGGCTGGTTACACAACCGCCTCTGTGGACGCCGTCCAGGAGCTGCGGTCACATGGGGCAGCTTCGAGGGTGGGGCGGGGGAGGGAGCACTTCCCAGACCCAGGCTGTCGCCACTGCTGCCCCCCCACCCCCTCCACCACCGTTAGCTTGGCTGGGAGTCAGCTCTTCAGCCCACTGGCTCAACCAGACCGATCTGAGAGTGTTCCCAGATGTGCGCCGCGGGTAATAAAAAGGCGAACTGGTTCCTGTCAGCAGCAGGAAACTCCAGGGGAGCGACCCCCAGCAGCCGCTGGGCAGATGTTTGCAACGTGTGCTCTGGCGGCAGAGAAGGGGGGCCTGGGCACCAGGACAGCCTGGCTGGCTGCACTGGAGCCACACAGGGTATCATGGCACCCCCTTCTCCTTGGCACGGCAGAGGGGGCATTCCCCTTGGAGGGCTCTGCTCACACAACTCCCACCCACCCTGTTCCCACCCCTCCTGGACTTACGTTGAGTGTGGACATGCATCTGGCCTTTGGGTTTGCCCTGCACACGCACTCCTTTCCCCATGGAACTACATCCCTGACCTTAGGGAATAGGCTTCTCCCAACCCAGAAACCGAGATTCCTGGGGCAATTGCCAATCACAGTATTTTGCTCTTGCCCCTTGGCAACAGGAGAGAGCATGTGACTCAGGTCTGGCCAATCACAATTTGCCATTCCCCTAGCCACTGTGATTGGTGTGGAGATGGGTGTGTGACCTAACCCAGACCAAGCAAAATCCTTCCCTGAGATTTTTCTAGGTGGACAGAGGTAGAGAAAAGTGCCACTCTGAGCACCAGACCTCGTGAGAAGCAGTACTGGAAAGATGTTGCTGGTCACCTAGCCTGCTCCACAGACACAGAAATGAGGCATTTGGAGCTCACACTGCAAGCTGGTGGCAGAGCACGCTGGCCAGGGCAGGAGGAGCCCCAGGGGATCTCAACCATGCTGCTCCTAGCTCCTCTTGATGGCCCCCAAGCTGGCTCCTTAGCCGGAGTTTGTGGGCAGAGAAAGAATGGGAGAATCACACTGGGCGACCCGCTGACCTGGAGCATCGGAGCACCATGAAATCGGAGCAACTGGAAGGGGGTGCACGGGCAGCTGCAGCCGTGTGCAGGGGTGAGGAGAGGGACTATCCCATGGGGTCCTGCAGGGCGAGGTTTATTTTTGCTTTAAAACACAGACTGAGGCCAATTAAACCGACCCAGCCAGGTCAGGCCCTGGCAAGGCAGCCGAGGTGACGCTGGGCAGCGGAGGGGTTAAATGAGGGCAGGCCTGTGCAGACAGTGTGAGACAGGAAGTAGGGCCAAACTGAGGCCAGGCCCTGCAGGAAATGGAGGATTCTTTCCCTCAACCCTCACACTGACCTTTTGGGACGGACTGAACCTTTTTCCTTTTTTTCTAATACGTATAAGCACCAAGAAGCCCTTGATTTCACAGTGACAGCTGATCGGCTCCTCGCAACACCCCCGTGAGGCAGAGGCTTGGTGTCGCTCCCTTTCCAGATGAGGAAACCGAGAGCCAGAGTGGTGAGGCATCTGTCCAGGAGCATGCCAGCTGGTAACTCACGAGACAGGCTGAGACCCGGCTCCCCTCACCCCTAGGCGGGGGCCTTCTCCTCAGCAGCACAGGGCTCCTGCTGACAGGACTTTGCTGGGGGGGCGTGGGGGGAGGCAGACATACCCCCGGACCCTGGGGACTTCCCAAGGAGCCCTTAGTTCTCTCCCTTGGCCCTTTGCTCAGGAAACTCATAGCCCTCCCCGACCCCCGGCCTTGTGGCTTGACTGTGGTCCCTGTCCCCACTCACCCTTCTCCTTCTGCCCCTGCCTGCACCTTCTCTCTGGCTGCCAGGCCCCGAGGAGCCCTCTGCCCACCGGACATCGGAGGTCACAGTCGCATGCACCCCAGGGCCTGTCTCAGAGAGACTTCACGGGGAGACGACACGACTGCTCCTGCTCTCCCCCAGAAGAACCACTATTTGGGCCAAGTCCACCGGACTTTCTGGCCTGTTCTGGGGGTTCTGTTGGATGTTACCGGAGCTAGGCGTCGGTGAAGTGGGGTGTTCTCTCCGATCCCACCCTGATCCCAGACCCCTGGGATCACAGGTGCGGGCTGAGTGAGGGGGCTGACGCTGGCCAAGCCCTGGGGTTGGCAGCGCCTCCACACGGCAGGATGGTGGAATGGTTAGACCCGCTGTATTTGGAGGCAGGTATGCCTGGGCTCAAACCTTGCCCCTACTCCTCCCCCCACCACCCTGTAAACGTAGCTGTAGGACCTCATCGAGTCACTCAACCTCTCAGAGCCTCAGTTTCCCAATCGTGGCAGTGGGGATGACGTCGCTTGCCTGTCTGAGGGCTGCTGAGCAGAGCCTGAGGAAGGAGTTCGGAGGGGCACTCACTCAATGGCTATTTTACAGATGAGCACCTGTGTCTTAAAAGCCACCCCCTACCAAGCGTGACAACTGAGTCAGGTGCACAGGGCCATCTCTCCCCAGCCTGTCACTTCCTAGGGAGCTGAGCCTAGGAAGCTCCACACGCCAGGGAGCAGCCCCGAAAGGCTGGGAGTGGTGTCAGACAGAAAAGGGAGCAGCCTGGCCAGGAGGGTGGGTACCGGGAAGAGAAGGGGCGGCCACAGGAAAGGTGTGGCCGGAACCCCCGGAGCCAGCAGCTGGAAGGAAGGAGTCGCCAGGTGGGCCCCACCCTCAGCAGGCCGCACCGAGCAGGCAGGAGGCCAGGGCACTTGGCAGGACCAGTCCAGCCTCCGGAGACCCCGGGATGTCCTTCAGGACTGAGGGCCAAGCATTGTCCCTGATTACAGGAGATTCGAGCCTGGGTCGTTGTGTCCCAGGGCCTGTGGGAACTAGCTCCTGCCCCTCCGGGTGAGTGAGGTTTTGAACTGTGGCCCCTCCATCTGCCACCATCCCTGACCCAGCACTGCATGCTGAGAAGACAAGAAGGAGTGAGGGGAGGGGAGCATGGACTTAGCTTTCATTCATACAATCACTCATTCCATCTACATTACTGAGTGCCCACTGCGCACCAGGCCCCACAGGGCCAGTGCTGGGGGAAAAGTGATACTTTTTATGTAAGCCCAGTCTCCTGTATTCCTTCTATTCCTTCCGTTCTGACCCATCAGCACTCTTTGTCAATAGTGATTAGGAGTGGGGGGAGTGGGGCAAATCACAAACCGATTAGGCCATGGGGTATGCCTGGGTGGTACCCGGGCTCGGACAGGTGGCTGCCAGAGCAAACCCACTCGCTGCCCAGGGACACCACACTCAGCTGTCCAGGCTGCGCTTGACACAAGCCGCCATGGCCCAGGGGGTGCTGCTGGTACTGTGGACCCCTTCCTTATTTAAAAAACATTTTTGTATTTATAGTACAGCCCTATTGATGCCAAAGATGTCAATTTTCTATTCGATGACAACAAAGAGACTTGATCTAACAAAATTGGTATAATGCAATTGTCTCAATTAGTCCTAATGGTTGTTTTAAAAATTTGAAATCCCCATTATTTTGTGTTCAATAGTTTTATATAGAATGTCTTCATGTTCAGTGTACTGTAGTTACTGAGAAATTAATACTAGCACGACACAAAAATATATTGGAGAACAAGGTGGCTCTTTCTAAGGAGCTCGAGTCAGATTGTTCAACTCTCAGAGCCTCAGTTTCTCCATCTGTCACATGAGCCCGATGGCCCGGCCCGTGCGGGGTGAGCTGAGGCCGCAGGGAGCGAATCGGAAGCCTGTGGTGCGCACTCAGTATCCAGCAAGTGGTCCTTATGGTCATTCCCTATGGCCGGCGGCTGTCCTGGAAACTTGTTCTGCAAAGTAGAGACGCTGTGGTGCCTCAGTTTACCCACAGGGAAGCAGAGGCAGCTCTCCCCAAGACTACTGACGGCAAAGAACACTCCCTCTCTACAGAGAGTCCCGTTCTGCCCGGGCTGAACTTCCTAGCCCTCAGCTTCTCCAAATTTGGTCCTGCCCAGACTCTCGACCCTGTTTCCTGTCCCCCTCCCTTGAGACCACGCCTCGGTGCTGGTCGTCATTGATCGGGGCCCTCCCCAGAGCCCCCAGAAGCTGCCCAAAGAGGAAATCCTCTTCCTCCTCTTACAGACTGGAAGCTCCAGAATGTTTCTTTTGGAAATTTTTGGCTTCCACATTGTAGAATGTTCTAGCCTTGTCAGCCACAGGCCCCCCACCCCCTTCCCTCTCGGACAGCAAGTCTCAGCCAAAGGCGTGCTTGGGCCTTACCTCCCCTCTCCCCCACCCTCCCCCGCCCCTTCGTCTACGTTTGTTGCAAGGGGAAAAGTGTGCCAAGGAGCCCAGAAGAACCGACTGGAAATCACCCAAACTCGCCTACAGCGGACTGTTTCCTAAACTGGAGACGCCGGGGTGGCAGGAACATGACAGTTTGTGGCCCTAATGCGAGGACAGGGAGAAATCCTGAGGGCTAGAGCGGGTCCTGCCTCGGCCTTGAAGAGAAAAATCCAGCTCTTTATTCATTTAGTCCCCAACCCTCTCCTCCTGGCAGCAGAATAATTAAATATTCATGCATTTTCTCCTTCCCCTAAAAAGTGATAAGTCAGATTTCTGCACACACATAGAAAAAGTGCCCCCAGGCGAAGGGTTGGAGCCCACTTTCAGCTGAAGACAAAGCCTCTGCTTCAATTTACGAATGAAAACACCCTTCACCTTTGCTGCTGTGAATTTCCTAGATACACACAGTCAAGACAATCCGAGAATTATGAGGCTCCAGGACCAATTAGGGCTGTTTGTGTTGACGTCAAGTCTGGGGGAAATTTTTTTTCTTCCCCTTGCAAGTATTTATGATACTGACAGATGCAACAGGGGGAAAAAAAAACCAGAACAGGAGTAAGCCTTGTGGGGCCACGGGGACGAGGGTTCAATGTGAAAAGCAGTCCCTGGTTTTGTGTAAGCCTCCAGATCTGTCTGTGCCCCGGTTCTGCCGCTGCTAGCGTGAAGGCTGGCAAAGAGAGCACTTATTGTGCACCTACTGTGCGCTGACACGCTCCCAGGCACGTTATGCAGAGTAGGTGGTTGAAGCCATACAACAAACCTGAGGGCAAAGTTCATCTCATTTCGTGGTGAGGAAACCAAGGTCTCAGGCAGCGAGGTCACTTTCTCGAGGTGGCAAGGCCGGGAGTGGGGTCTGAGTGCTGGCTCTACTAGCTGCAGAAACTACCACGGTCTTTGGATTCCATCCCATTTAGGTCCTACTGTGTGCACAACGTGGTAGGGTGCGGGGATGAGCCAGACCAGGCTCCCACTCCTGCAAGAGGCCATCCAGTGGGAGGCAAAGCCGGCAAGCCTCTCCTGGGCAGGAAGAACAGAAGTGGGGAGGGGCCCCCTTCAGGCTCCATGTGACGGGACCTCCTGGGGAGGGTGTTTGGCGGCCTCTTGCAAAACTACCTGGAGAGAGAGTGGCGGGCGCTGCTGTGCTTTATGCTCCTGCAATGATGCTCTCAAGCCCATGTGTATTTAGCACCTACGATGAGCACAGCGGAGTGCAGGGTGTAAGGTGGGCCTTTTGCACCTGGAGCCCCAGGCAAGTAGTTGATCCCCCTGAGTTCAGTTCCCATCTGGAACACGGAAGGCCCTCACAGGGCTGCTGAGGGCTGCTGACTCCTCCCAGAGATGAGTCAGCACAGGGTCTTGTGCGCTGATAACACCCAGAGGCCTCTTCACATCCTGCCCCTACTACACACTGCATGACCTCGGGCCTGCAGTTTGACCTCTCTGCGCCTCAGTTTCCTCATCTGGAAAAGGGGGTGGTAGCAGTGCTACCTCATGGGGCTTCTGTGAGGGTTAAAATGGCTTGTGATTCGTTAAACGGCATATGTATGTTTTCTATATATGTATGCTTCATAACACAGACTGTGTGTGATAGGGTATGAGGCATTGCCCACAATTCCTTAGCACAGTCTAGGCACAGTGGCTGGCCAGGAAATGTGATCACTGCTATTATTACTATTGTTGTTCTTAATCCTGTAGGTCAGTGGGAGCCATGAAGTGTCTCAGAGTAAGGGGGCCACACTCAGCAAAATTCTGCTTCAAGCATATTAGAAGATACAGGAGCCAGGACTAGCAGCCTATTCAGCGGCTTTGTATGCGTAGCAAAAAATGCCCGAGCTGGGTGACAGCGCCCCGTGCCAGGGCAGTGGCTTGTTGGATGGAGCCAGGTGCTCTCACAGTTAGGACAACCTGCCCCACGTACCTGGCAGCCCTGAGTGAGAGGACAGAATGGAGGGGCTGGTCACTGGGGGCTCCCCCTACGAATCGCTGTGCCTCCCTGGCTCCACCCTCCAGCCCCTCCACGGAGAGGGCAGCGCTGAGACTGGAGGCCCATGCAGCAGATGGGAAGGCGCCCCAGCTGGCATGCGTGGGGGCGGGGGGAGGGGGCGGCTGGCTGTAGCCGTTTCCTGTGCCCCAATCCCAGCTCGCTCCTTCTTGACCACATTTTTCCACCTTAATTTTTCCTTATAACGTGCTCACACGTCTTAAGATCTCGATTGTTTTTGTGAATGGAATGTAACTTGAGAGCCAGAGAGGAAAGTCTCCGTGAGGCTGTGCAGATGGGGATGGTGCCCCTCGCCATGTGAAAGGCAAGCCGGCAGCCCACAGCCAGCAAGATGGACAGGGCCAGGTGGGGAAGGTCACGTTGCCAGCAAGGCCGAGAAACAGGAGAGGCCAGGACTCCCCCCACCCCAGCCGAGGTTTCTGGACTTCATGCTCATCAAGCCAGTGCGGGACCACCCACAGAGAATCTGACCTCTGCCCAGGGTGGGGCCCCTGGGGGCTGTGGCCCCTTCTAAGAGGCATCTGGCGATTTCTAGAGGCCTAGCCTACAGTCGCAGCCCAGTTCTTGGCACTGAGTCTCACTCAGTCATTCACTGGTTCAAAAACGATGAATGTGTGCCTCCTACGTGCCAGGAATTGCACTAGGCACCGGGGACCGCTGTGAACGAGACAGTGGAGTCCCCTGCTCCCAAGGACTGGTGGGGACAGGCAGTTACCACGTGGCTCTGAACATGAACACGGACTCGGGGCTTCCCTGCACGTGTGAATCCTTGCAGCAGTTCCAGAAGGATACTGCTACTGCCCATCTCACAGGTGAGAACATGGATGCCCAGGGAGGTTAAACAACTGGCACAAGTCGGCAAGGTTGGACCCAAGTCCTGTTGACCCCGGACCCCCACGTCTAACCACGGTGCTTCCGAAAGCTAAAGCCCAGCTGAAGGCTGGCCACTGGCCCTGTGGCCTCAGGAGGCCTGGGGTGGAGAACTCCTGCCCCTCCCAGTGGTCAGGCAGCGCCTGCTCTGCGGGAAGCATGGACTGCTCCCAGAGCTGCGTCCTCCCGATGCAGCCGGAAGAGGAGTGTGACTTTGGGGGAATCATGAAACTTCCCAAGGCTCCTCCCATTCTAAACTGAGGATGATCCCAGCCCGCCGCCCCCGCCCCAACCAGAGGGTGAGTGTGAGGGTTACACAGAGGTTAGTGCAGAGAGAGCGCTCAGTGCAGTTTCTGGCACAGAGTCGATGTCCCGTAAACGCGCTTCACGGTGAGCAACCTGACTGACAGAGGCTGGGCCATCCCCTCGCTGTTCCCTGTCATTAAAAAGCTGCACATTTAAACCAGGAGGGGCCTGCCAGGGCTGGTTTGGGAGGGCAGAGGGATCTGGCTGATCTTCTGAGCAGCAGAGAGGTGGCCACCTCGGACCTGCCTGCTGACTGCAGCTTGCCTGTCTCTCCAGAGCCTGTACTCGCTCCGAATGAAGCAGCGCCTCCCCCGGGCAGCCCGGGCCACGGAAACGACTCCCAGCAAGAAGACCTTGAAGAAGGGGCCACAGTTATTGGCTTCGAAAGCCCAGAAAGTTTAGAAGGAATGAATACTCTCTGGGCTCTTCAGGACTTCCAGTGAAGGGCTCCTTGAAGGAGGGATAGCCCCCATTTCCTGGCCCCTCTGTCCGCTTCTTAAAAATAATGAAATATAATTCGCACACTATAAAAATCACTATAAAATTTTAGAATGCACAATTTGGCAGGGTGTTTTTGTTTTGACAGATTTTATTTATTTATTTTTAGGGAGAGGGGAAGGGAAGGGGAAAGAGATAGAGAGAAACATCAGTGTGGGACAGATACATCTATCGGTTGCCTCTTGCAGGCAGGCCCCCAGCTGGGGACCCAGCCCCCAACCCAGGCACGTGTCCTGACTGGGAAATGAACTGGCAACCTTTCGGTTCTCAGGCCAGTGCTCAATCCACTGAGAAATACCAGCTAAGGCAGCAGTTTGGGGTTGTTTTTTTTTAGAATTTTATTTATTTATTTTCAGAGGGGGAAGGGAGGGGGAGAGAGAGAGAGAGAGAGAGAGAGAGAGAGAGAGAAACATCAATGTGCGGTTGCTGGGGGTCATGGCCTGCAACCCAGACATGCACCCTGACTGGGAATCGAACCTGCGACACTTTGGTTCGCAGCCTGCACTCAATCCACTGAGCTACACCAGCCAGGGCTAGCAGTTTTTAATATATTCCCCAGGGTGTGCACCATCACCAGGATGTAATTCCAGAATGTTCTCATTGCCCCACGCAGAACCCCCTCCTGTCACTCCTGTTCTCCCCACACTAGATCCTGGTCACCGCTAATCCACTTTCTGTCTCTGCCAGTGTTGCCATTCTGGACACGTCACACACACGGAATCACGCGGCGTGAGGGCTCCCTGGGACTGGCTCCTTCCCCTTGTCACGGTTTCTAGGTTCTCCCCAGTTGTAACCCGTACCAGTGCTTCACTCCTTCTTCTACGACAGCCGAAGGACACCCCATCGTATGGCAGACCACAGCTTGTTTCTCCCTCGTGCGTGACTAGGTTCTGGGGCTATCTTCACCGTGGTAAATAGCGGCTATGTGGTAAACAGAGCCGCTATGAACACTTGTGTGCGATTCTCGTGAGGACATGAATTTTCATTTCTCGTGGGCACAGACGTAGGAGAGGAAGGACGTGGTGACTATTTGTTTCACTGCCAGGCTGGTCTTGCAGCGGCCACTCGGGGTTCCGTCCCCACCAGCAGCGCAGACAGGTTCGGATTTCTCTCACCGACCCTGGCTGTTGTCCACCTTTCTGATTCCAGCTGTCCTGGTGAGGGGGTGGTGGCGGCTCCTCTCCGCTCCTGCTCCCTCTTCTGCCGGACCTTCTGGACCCGGCCCTTCCCACCCAGGACACTGGCCTGCTCGTGGGTGATCGGGAGCGCCCTCCAGAGCAGGACTCCAGGACATCGGGGCGCCCACCTGCCTGGTCCACTGCAGTCCCCAGGGCATTCGCTCAATGAAAATTGTATTGAATGAATGAATGGCTTCATGACACTCCTAACGCATCAGTGTGTCGACATGAATCCTGACTGCGTATTGCTTTGCGTTCTAAAGGTTTTTTTTTTAAATTTATTATTCAGCAGTCCAAAGAACCATGCCCAAATTGGCGTTCTGTGGAAATTTCCAAGTTCTCATTAAGTTCTCCTCTGACAACTTGTCGTCACTTCGGGCCTGGGAGGGACTCGGTCTCGGGGCGGGGGCAGGGGCGACTCTGCCGGCCCGGCCGGGGCTTCAGTTTCCCTCCTGGACGGCGCCCTGGCCCGGCTGGGCCCCGCCCCCGCGTCTTGGCCTCCGAGGTGGCCATCGCAGCCAAGAGCGGCGGACTGTCAATTCATCGGGGCGGATGCTGCCCTCTGAGACAGGAAACACGAGGGCTCAGCACTTATTGTTTAGAGAAAAAAGTCCTGCGCAGCCCGAGGACGATGCTGTGAGGTGTCCTTGTGGAATCAAAGAGCCTGCGGGGAGGTCACCCTTTGTTCCCTCTGACAGAGCGGCTTGGCCGGCCGCCGTGGCCGGCTTCGCTGGAAGCCTGAAGTCAGCAGAGTTGATCTTGGGTGCCTTCCCACTTTCCTCCGCATGCTCCCCGTCCGCCCCCCTCTGCCAGAGAGCTCCTGACCCAGCCCGGTCAGCCCCCTGCTCTGGGAGTGGGAGTAGAAGCAGCGGCCTCCAGGGAGCACTGTGTGCTGGACCCTGTCACCGTGCTGTGTACTCGCTCACGGGCAGGAGGCTGCCTCCCCGTTCATGTGTCCGGTGAAGCCTGGAGCAGGTCAGACCTGGTCCGGAGTCGCACAGCTGGGGGTGGAAGAGCCGGGGTTCAAACCAGCCAGTGTGGCTGCGGCCACCCGCAAAGGTGGGCTGGGGTCAGGGAGGACCTCAGTCAATGTTTTTAGGAGTTCGAAACAGAGGACCCTAAGCATTTAGTATATCTCAGTGTGAGTGGGGTACTGGCCTCCCCTCTGTGGTGCTCTCTCTCTCTCTCTCTGCTATTACAGAATTCTTTCTCTGAATAGAAAGACCTCATTTTGGGTAGTTTTAAAAAATGTTCCTGGGCCATGGTTGGGTAGCTCAGTTGGTTAGAACATCGTCCCGATATACCAAGGTTGTGGGGTTCAGTCCCTGGTCAGGACACATACAAGAAGCAACCAATGAATGCATAAATAAATGGAACAACAAATTGATTTCTCTCTCTTTCTCCTTCTCTCCCTCTCTCCCTCTCTCTCTCTCTCCCTCTCTCTCCCTCTCTCTCTTTCTCTCATCATCATCCATTTAAAAAGAAGTTTCTGCCGCCCTGGCTGCTGTGGTTCAGTTGGTTGAAGCATCATCCCGCAGACAGAAGGGTCACAGGTTCAATTCCTGGCCAGGGCACATACCAAGGTGGTGGGTTTGACGTATGGGAGGCAACTGATCAATGTTTCTCTCTCTGTTTCTCTGTTTCTCTCTTCCTCTCTCTCTCTCTGAAAGCAATTTAAAAAATGCCCATAGGTAAAGATAAAAAAAAGTTTCTGACTTTGCCAAATAAAAACTGTTGAGCTTGCACTGATTTCCCCCAGATGATTATTTGCCTGACTGGCCAAATCAGGACGCAGTGTGGAGGGAGGGCGCCGCTTCCACACTCAGCTCTGATCGCCTCCAGCACAGAACACGCGCCGTCCCGTGCCGTTCCCTCACACAGAGCATGGGGATAATGGTACCTGTCTGCCAGGAGGCTGCATCCCTGGCCGGCCTGGGCATTGTTTCCTCCAGTCCCCGCGCTGACTGAGAGGGCTCACCTGTCTCCCAGGTGATCCTGCCCCTCGAGGCTTGGGGCCCGTGGATACTGGGACAGCCTCAATGGCAAGAAACCTGAACTTGGGATTGGAAAGTGGAAGGGGGCTCACCATGTGGACCGAAGTCAGTTCCATCCTCTGAGGGTGTGTGGGGTGGACCAGCTGCCGGCTCCCAGCTCCAAGACACCGTAGGTTAGCACTTCTTTCCCCCACTCAGTGTTGGGGACCAACCTGGGGTTGCCAACTTTTTGTTTTGCCAAGTAAGGACATTTTAAAAATACCACTCACAACCACTGCCATTTTGCACCAAACAAGAGACGCGTGACCACCAAAAGCAAGGGAAGTCAGCAGTCTTGGAATTTAAAAAAAAAAATCGGATCAGCCCCATTGCATGAGTACAGTTTTGCATTTCCCATATTCTTCCGTGTTTGTTCACCTTGGACTGTGGAAGCATCAGCTAGGCCTGCTTCAGTGTGGCCAGAATTTGGGGGCTGGGGGCTGGGGGCCCTGCAAAGGCTGCCACAGAGACTGGGCAGGAGAGAGCCTGCACCCTGTCGGTCGGTGGTGCTTTTCCACCGGCTGGGAGACGTCCTGGTGACTCCATCCTACTGAGGCAGCAGACCCCACACTAATGGGAGGAAGTGCTCTGGACACCTCTCTCCCCTCTGAAAGACACTCTGAGTTCCTGGGGAGGTTGGTGGCGTGGCTTCTGCACTGTCGAAAATGTCACTTCACCCACTTGTATCTCCGTGGCACCCGCCTAGAATGCCTGCTTGGCAAATTCGGGACTGTCTGTTCCCAGACGTGGTCCCGGTGCCTAGGAGACTGGTGGGCACAGAGGAGACTCAATAAATGCTTGTTCAGTAATTGGCCAAGTCCAAGTACACGGACTTTCATCATCTGTTACAGAGGCATTGGTAACAAGGTTAACTAACCATAGTTGAATTAGGTGCTGGGTATACAAATTATATTGTCCTCTTTTTCCCATTGTTCTATACATTTGAACTCTTTTTATTTTTTTTTTAATTTAAAGATGTTATTTATTTTTTCCCAAAGATTTATTGTTAGAGGGCGAGGGAGAAAGAGGGAGAGAAACATCAATGTATTGTTGCCTCTCATGCGCCCCCTACTGGGGACCTGTCCCACAACCCAGGCATGTGCCCTGACTGGGAATCAAACCAGCAACTCTTTGGTTCGTAGACCTGCGCTCAATCCACTGAGCCATACCAGCCGGGGCTGTATTTATTTATTTTTAGAGAGAGGGAAAGAGAGGGAGAAAAAGAGGGAGAGAAACATCGGTCAGTTGCTTCTCTCACACACCCCGGACTGGGGACCAAACCTACATCCCAGGCGTGTGCCCTGACACAGACTGAACCAGTGACATTTCACTTTGCAGGACAACACCCAACCAACTGGGCCACACTGGTACGGGCTGAAATCTTTCTTAATAAAAAGATGGAAAATAACAATGATACCAGTGCAGAGTTTATAAGAAGCAACACAGGGATGCCTGCAATATGTGGAAATTATGAAACTATAAACATTTACCGAAGAGATTGTGAAGAAATGTACCCAAATGAGACTCGTGGAGCCTCTGGACATGGGTTATGGGCCTTTCCCTCTGTACTTTCTACCTATGTTTCTGGATTTTCTATAATTAGAGAAACAAAAGCTTTGTCAAAGAATGTGAATAAGATTCTTTAGGGCTTTAGTTTCCCTGCTGTCCTTCCCATTCCCTCTTCTCCCGGGGCGCTGCTGATTGTCCCTAAGTTGTCCTCTCTTGGCCTGGGAGCGAACGAGGCTTTCCTGTCCCATGGAGATGAGTGTGCTGCCCGGAACCCAGCAAAAAGGAGACAGGAGGAGAGAGGCTCCTTCACGTGGAACTCGGGCTGGGCTCCCAGGACGGAGCCAGCTGTGCACTGAGGCCTCCCTGCCCATCAGAAAGCTATACAGAGGTCAGAGTGCAGGGTGCGCTGGGATGTGGAATAGATCCCCAGGGCGGCAGGGGTGGGGGGACACTCCGTCCCACCCTCTTGTTACACAGAAAGGACCCTGGGATTCAGAGGAAGGGAAATGACCTGCCCAAGGTCATACAGCAGATAGTAGCCAAGGCAGGACTCAACCCCAGGACTCCTGAGCCCTGCCTCCCAGAACCCTCCCCCCACAGTGCTCCTGGATTTTTCTCTCTCTTTGGTGGACCCAGACTGCAACTCTTCCAACCATTTCCCGACTTCCTGCATCACCAGGTTTTGAAATCATCCCTGGGTTTTCCAAGGAAAACATATTTTGGTTTTCTTTCTTTTCTTCTATTCATTTGAAGAAATCTAAGAGCCCTTTCTAATTGTTTGGTCAAGACTGCAGACAGGCTGTGAGACATGCCGCAAACATGATCTTGAGGCCAAAGCACCCGAGGCCACCACTGGCCTGGAGAAAGATGGGACATCAGGCCTGCCGCTGGTGCTTGGGCAGCCCTGAGTTATAGGAAACTCGGGCTGTTCGCCAAGTTCACAGATCCCTGACACTGGGCTTCTGTCGGAAGAGTCTGAGGGAGTCTACATCGAGCGCCCTTGGCTGGGGCATTACTGTCTTTGAGTGCCAACTGGGTCCATGGTGGAGTTGGTAGACATGGGCCCTTCCAGAAGTGGGGCCCTGCATCCTGAACTACACTTCCTAGCCTCCCTTGCAGCTAGGTGTGGCTGTGTGACTAAGTCCTGGCCAATGGGATGTGACCACCAAGTGATGTGTACAACTTAAGTAAAGAAAGAGGCATTTCTTCTTTGCCCCTCCTTTCTTCTTACTGACTACATGGTAGATGTGATAGCTGGAGTTCCAGCAGCCATTTTGTGCCATGAGGCAACTGTAGGACTAGAAGCTAAAAGAAGAACGAGATGGGAGAAACCTGGGCCCTGACATCATGGAGCCTCACACAAGTCAGAAGTACATTTCTATCTCCTAAAAGCCATGATTATCTGGGGTTTCCTTTTACTTATGGCCAATAGTATCCACCATCTTTTGACTGAGGCTGAGGCATGGCAGTCATTTGCAGAGCAGCTATAGGGGACCTGATATGTGTGAGAGCCTAGGGCAAGCTCTGAGATGAGACTGATGATTATGATGTGCAGTAACAACTGCGGCATTCATCACTATGTATGTGGAAAACCCTTAGCCCAGTGCCTGGCACAGGGTGGAGGCCCAATAAATGTTAGCAACGGTGTTGTCATGACAGCAGGTCCCCTTCCCTGTGGTTTCCCTTTCCATGGTTTCAGTTACCCACGGTCAACCACGGTCTGAAGATATTAAGTGGAAAAGCCCAGACACAAACAACTCATAAGTTTTAACTCGTGTGCTGTTCTGAGTAGCGTGATGAAGTGTCACTCATTCTGCTCCATTCCCCCCAGGAAGTAAACCATGGCTTTGTCTGGTGTGTCCACTCTCTGCCCACCGCCTGGCTATCGGACCCACTGCTGTGGTAGCTCAGTTTACTTACTAATGGCCCCAGAGTAACAGAGTAGTGATGCTGGCAATTCAGACATGCCAAGGAGAGGTCGTAAGCTTTGTCACAGACAACAACACAGCAGGTACAAGGTTCGGTACTATCCTCAGTTTCCGGTACCAACTGGGGGTCGTGGAACATAAGCCCTGAGGATGGGGGGGCAACCGTGTGGGTGTGTAAGCCACCTACCCTGGTGCATGGGATACACAGGGCTGTCCGGGGTCAGAGGGAAGGGCCCGGGGGAGGGGGCACCTGAACTTGGCCCTAAAGGCGGGAACAAGAAGAGCAGATTGGCTAGGGAGCGACATCATAGGGCCTGTGACAAAGAGCCTCGTGGGTGCCATGTCACATGCCGTTCCCACAGGCTGACCCCGCTGGAACAACACATTCCACCCCGATGCATGCCGGGCACCGGGTTTGGACTCTGCACTCTGGCTCACGGTTCTCCTTCCTGAGGGTCGAGAAAAGACCACCAGGAACACACCAGGGGGTGGTCTGCAGCTCAGGTGTCATGCCCAGGAGGGGGAGGTGAGAAAGGCCATGGGGGTTGTGGGGGGGGGGGGCTGCAGTGAAGCAGTCTGCTCTGGCCCAGGGTTCCCATTACTCCTGTGGCCAGCCCGGAGAGGGGGTAGATAAATAGTCAGGCTTTGAATTAAAAAGGAGTTTCCTGTGGCTGCTGCAGCAAATGGACCTGAACTTAGTGGCTTAAAACAACACACACGTATTACCTCACATCCCGGGGGTCTGGAGACAGAGCAGGAGGCAGCGTCTGAGGGAGGGAGGGGCTGGCAGGGGAGATGCCCTGCCTTTCTGGCTGCTGCCGCGTGGCACAGGGCCACTCTGCCTGCTTCTCTAGCGCTTTCTCCCAGTTCAAGGCCTGTGGTCCGGGGAGCACCCTCTGCTTCTGCTTGCTCTCCCCTGTCCCTCCATCCACACCCCTGCCAGGATGACCTCATGCCCCCTGATGCAGCCCGTCTAGGATGGAATGATTTCCCAGGGCCAGACCACTCTGCTGCTTTCACCAACAGACCCTGGCTGGGGGCTCTACCCCACCCCAGTCCCACGGGGTCCTCTCAGCATGACCCCCCAGCCAGACTCAGGACCAACAGACAGACCAGGCTGGCCACGGGGTCTGCAGCCAGCAGACTCCCCTCCTGAGTGTGGGTACCAGCCATTGGCTTTGAGCACTCCGAAATGTCAGCCCAGTGCGATGTGCTGTTACAAGAAAAGCTAACTCGTTCTTTGGCTGCATTAAAAATGTCAGGGCCTTGGATCCCGGGAGGGAAGAGCTCCCGAACCTGGCGTGGTCAGACCCACGTGGGGCTGGGGCCCTGCCAGCCCCTGGCAGGCCCTCTGCCCATTAGTCCTACACCCCTACCCGGCCCAGGTGTGCTCTGGCAGGCGCCAAGAGTCCCCTTCTGGCACCATCTCACTCCCTCCCCAAGGCGACACTATGAGGGTGGATGATTACTGCCCCCACTTCAGAGATGAGGAAACCAAGGCTCACAGGGGAGTCCTGGCCTGCCTGGGGGCCCAGGTAGGAGGGGGAAGCCTGGACTTGGCCCTTAGGCAGAGGTTCTGCAAGGCAGGGACCTGTTAGCCCGTGGAGGGCTGTCTCCCTCCAGCAGCACAGGAGCGGAGTGGGGGAGACACTCAGCAAACACCTCACAGTGCACAGAGGATGGACTGAGCCCAGACGCTCTGCAGCGGGGGTGGGGTGGAGAGAGGGATGGAAATGGTGGGGGGCAGGGGAGTGGGTGCTTCATCTGGGAAGCAGCGGTCCGGGGGAGACAGTCCTGACACAGGGGCCGGACCTGGGACCACTTCTGAGTGCTCCTGCCCAAGCGTGAAACCCGAATCACCATTCCAGGAGGCATCAAGGAGCCCGAAAGGAGCGATATTCCCCCAAGCAACTGACCCCGCGTCGGCAAACTGCAGGCAGCGTGCCAGCGAAAGACAGCAGCTGACCCTGGGCTGGATCCTGCACCAGGAGAAAACCGTTTGCTTATTTACTAAGATGAGATTATTGGAACAAGTGTGAAATTTGACTAAAGCCTGTAGATTAGACAACAGAATATAGTAATATGTAACTGTCAGTTGTCTGAGTTGATATGTGTACTGTGTGCGTGTAAGAGCCTGGCCCCAGACTGAGGAACGATACAAAATATTTGGGTGAGGGGCCTGGGCTCTACATCTTGCTGAGAAGACAAAATACACATACAGAAAGAAAGAGAGGGAGAATAATAAAACAAAGCACAAAATGTTAACAATCAGGGAATGTGGGTGAAGGAGTTCTTCTATTATTTCTGTACAGCTGAAATCTTTCAAAATAAAAAGTTACAAAATAAAAAGAAAAAAAAGCCAGTCCCCTGGGGGTTGGGGGAAAGAGGCTGGAGAGCGGTTCCGACGCAGGGAGGCCAAACGGACTCCGGCGGGAACTGCAGCGAGTCCAGCGGCACAGCGGATGACTGGGGGAATGAGGATTTCAGGAGAGAGGGTGTGGATGCCGGCTGCACTGTGTTAATGTCCTGGGTGCAATGGCCACATGAGGTCTCTTGGGAGGATGTCCTTGTCTTTCTGAGGTGCACACGGGATGCTGGGCTGAGAGCCAAGCTGTCTGCACACCTTTCTCACGTGGTTCAGCAAACACACATTTACGGGAAAGAGAGACCATGACTGTACATGGGGGTGTGCATGGGGGTCATGCCATTTTTCTGAAGGACACAGACCTCCACGTCCCTGCAGCCAAGGGCAGTGAAGCAGTCTGGGGTGCCTCCCGCTCCCCCACCGCCAGGCTCTGCATCCCCTCCCATCTCTGAGCTTTTTTCTCTCTGGCCACAAGATGTCTCCGTGGGGGCCTACTAGACGGTGATTTTCTTTCGTTAGAATTTCTAAGACGTGAATTAAACCATTGCCCTTTTTCTCCGACCCGCTGCTCTTTCTCCCGCTCCGTGAGTGCGCATTCTTTTCTCTGCCATGCTCCCCCTGGTGTTTTCTGGGGGTTCGCCCAGCCCACTTTGCCGCCTAACATGGAATCCCCCATGAGAAGGTCTCTGCTGCCCTCTTGTGGTCATTGCCTACAACACAGACCCCACTCTCCAGGGGCAGAAACCTAAAAAGGCTTTGCAGCTTCTTGTCGTAGAAGAGAAATGTTTGTGGGTCTGGCAAGTCCCAAGTCCGTCTGAGGCCGGAGACCCAGGCGAGAGCTAGCACTGCAGTCTAGAGGCAGAATCTTCCCCTCTCCAGGAAACCACTTGGCTGGTAAGCTTGTGCAGTGACTGGGCGAGGCCCGCCCCCACTGTGGAGGGTCGTCCCCTTCAAGTCCTCTGATGGGAGATGTGACCGCGTCTACCACACACCTTCCCAGCAACGCAGACTCCTGTTGGATGAAATGAGTGGATTCTACAGCCCAACCGAGCTGACAAAGCCAGCTGACCACCATAAGTCAGTTAACTGAAAAGATTAGATTTTAAAGTGAAATTTTGTGTCTCAAATTATGCTTTCCTGCTGATTTCCAACTCCCACTTTAAAAAAAAAACAAATACCCTTTACTGAGAAAAGGAGTCTATCGTGGCTTCCGAGTGTGAGGATAGAATGAGGACATGGCAGTGAGCCGGGCTCTGAGCTGGGCTGCCGCAGGGCTGGCCTGGATGACTTTACCGATTGTTGTCATTGTAATGAGAGTCACCTGCGTGAGTCATTAACTAAGCTAGAGAGATGGGGACAGAGGGAAGGAGAGTGAGGGGGAGGGGAGAGGAGAAGGGAGAGGCATCACACACTAGGGATGGAAGGAGAGCTTTTTCTCCTAACGTGCAGGGAGCCAGGAATGCAAGGCACAGGGACCACTCTGCATTCTCTGGCTCAGGCAGAGGCATAACACAGTGTGGTTGGGGGTGGGGGGAATGGGGCCCAGTAGATTCTGGGCACCTTGAAGGTGCTAAATTCTGCTTTGAGTTTTCAGGGCATGAGAAGGGTCCAGGTTGCCTGTGAGGTGGGCAGGGGACATTTGCAGAGAGGCCTGGAGAAGTGTGATTGGGCGTGGACAGCACTGCCCCCTCCCCCCCTCGGGAGGGGAAGAGAGGGCTCCAGAAAGTGCAATGGGCCTAGATGCTTCCGGAGGGAGCAGGAAGCAGGAGCAGGACTAAGGGAGGGCATTGGGTTTAGGGACTGGAGATGGCTTGGTGCAGCTGACAGCCAGAGGCAGGGGCTGGAAAGTCCAGTGGGAGGGAAGGGAACAGAGAGCAAGGAAAGATTGCCTGCTTGCAAAGTTCTTGTAAGAAGGGGTGTAGAGCCCTGGCTGGTGTAGCTCAGTAGATTGAGCATTGGCCTGTGAACCAAAGAGTTGCTGGTTCGATTCCTAGTCAGGACACATGCCTGGGTTACAGGCCAGGTCCCCAGTAGTGGGTACACAAGAAGCAACCACACATTGACATTTCTCTCCCTCTCTTTCTCCCTCCCTTCCCCTCTCTCTAAAATTAAATAAATAAAATCTTTCTGAAAAGGGGGGGGTATAGAGAGGAAGAGGAATAAGAAAGTCAGTTGGGAAGGATTTCTCCACAGAAGGGGAAGCTGCTCTTGTTGAAGGTGCCAGGAGGAGCCTGTGGGGAGGAAGAGAAGCGGAGATGCTCCTGAGAAGTTGCCAGGGCGGGGATCTGGACCCCCAGCAGGAGGGTGCCTTGTGTCTTCTCACTTGTGGGCACTTCCTACCGTGCGACAGGAAGAGACTCAGGGGGGCTGTGTGTGAGGGGATTAACCGACCAATGGGATAATCAAAAGTACAAGGTCCAGCACTGACTGGTGTGGCTCAGTGGGTTGGGTGTCCACCTGCCAACTGAAAGGTCACTGGTTCGATTCCCAGTCAGGGCACATGCCTGAGTGGTGTGTCAGGCCCCTGGCTGGGGGAGTGTGAGAGGCAACCTACCAAAGTTTCTCTCCCTCTGTTTCTCCGTCTTTTCCCCTCTAAATATAAATAAGTAAAATCTTTAAAAAAAAAAACTTTTAAAAGTACAAGATCCAGTCCTTTCTCTCCAGGTGCTGGCCTGGCAAGAAAGACAAGAGGAAGCCCAGTGTTTACGGTGCGTGGGCAGAGCTGTGGCCTGGGAGAGGGACGTCTCAGATGGGGGAAGAGGGGCTGGGTGTGACGTCGGGAGGTCTGGCAGTTGCTGTGCCGGTCAGCCTGCCCTGCGGGAGGGTGAGAGATGCTGTGAGCCTCGCGGTGGCCTGCTCGCTTTGCACCCTGCGTGAGGGTCCTGGGGCTGCCACAACAAACTGCCCCACACTGAGGGCTTACAACGATGGTGACATATCCTCCCCCAGTCCTGGAGGCCAGAAGTCCCCAGCAGAAGTGTCAGCAGGGCCACACCCCCTCCAAGGGCACCAGGGGCGGAATCCTTCCTGCCTCTCCTGGCTCTGGTGTGGCTGACAGTACTTGGCTCTCCTTGGCTTGTGGCCACACACACCCCCCCCCCCAGTCTCTGCCCCAGTTGTCATGTGGCCATCTTCCCTGCGTGTCTCTGCCCAGTCATTGGACTACAGCACCCCCCCAACTCAGCATGACCAGCTCAGCCACTCACATCGGCAAAGACCCCGTCTTCAAAGAAGGCCACTTTCTGAGGTTACGGGGGTATGCATTTTGGGGACACCGTTCAACGCAGCAGAGCCCCAGAGAGTGGGGAAGCCGAGAATGCAAGAGGGATCTGGCCTAGGACAGGGACAGCTGTGCTGCTCAGAGCAGGGGCACAGCCCCCTGCCCCCCCCCCCCCACACACACACAGGAAGGGCCGTGGAAGGACCAGCAGACCCTCAGGGGACCGGTCAGAGGTCAGAGCCAGTGTGGGGAGTCAGCGGGAGGGTGGGGAGTTGAGTGGGAAGCGAGGGCAGTAGCCTGGCCCAAATGGAGTGAGGGCAGCAGGGAGAGGCTGAGCTGTGCCTGTACTTCATCAGCACCCGAGCCCTCGCCCTCACCTGCGCCTGCAGGAGCACCAGGTGTAGAGAAGCACAGGGAGGGGCTGGCCACCAGCACAGGGAGGTGGGGCACCTGGGACCAGCCACCAGGGGCCCCTGCACTCGGGGCCTACGGGGAAGGAATGGCAGCGCTGTCTGGCCCCTGCCCTACCCTTCAGCCCTCAGGCCAGGTTATTTCTCCTAACAACGAGACAAGTGGGTGTGGCCGCAATCCCACTGACAGGACAGAAGACCGACACTGGGAGAGGTCAGGTCACTTGCTCAAGGTCACACAGCAGGCCTGGAGGCTGGGGTTTGAACCTATGTTTAGCTGACTCTAAAACCTTTGCTTTTATATGTATGTGTGTGTGTGTGTGTGTGTGTGTGTGTGTGTTTAAGGCTCTTCATTATGAAAACCTCCAGACACAGCAAAGTGAACAGACGCGGAGAGCGAGGCCCACGGGCACCGGCTGTCAGCTGCTGCTGCTGGTGCTGTTTCCCTGGCACCGCCCCCTCTTCCCGCCCAACCTCTTATCCCTGTTGTGGTTATTAGTTTATTTCTTCTGTTGACATAAAGTGTAGATACAAGGAAATGTACAATTAGTAAAATGCTTTGTACTTCGTACAATTTTATTTGTGCTGTTTTTTTTTCTGGTTTTGGGTTATCTCTGTTTTCTTACTTTTCTAACAATGAACAGGTAGTTTTTATAAGGGGAAAACCAATAAATGATGAGAATGTTTAAGATGTCCTTCGGGCAGATGCCCTGTCCCTCCATTCAGCTGCAGGGCTCGAGATGCCCAGGTTTACTCTGTGCTTTTCCACACACCCATTCTGAGTGACCAGGTCTTCTGGGACCCAGCCTGCCCTCCCCCAGACCCCCAGGGAAGGCGTGGTGGCCTCCTCGAAGGAAGAGGGGTCGGCACTCAGGACCCACAAACACAGCTGGGCCCAAGGGCTGAGACCCAGGTAGGCTGCCCTGAATCCAATTCCCCGCCACCTCCTGGGTACCCAACTGCCCTGCCTGTTCCACAAGAACCTCCACCTTCAAGGAGAAAGTGGGGCCTCTTGTGGGGCTCCCCGAACAGCCCAGGTTGGGCAGGCCCCCTAATGCCCTGGGAGAAGCTGGCTTGGGGACGGGTTGCCAGGCAGCCAGCAGAGTCTCCTCCCAGGACAGCAGGAGTGGCCACGTTGCCCAGCAACCAGGTAGTGGCGTCTCTTGAGCCAGGACTGCACAGCTGCTCCCAGGCCTGCCCCACTCCTCAGGGGCCCGCGGGACCCCTGGGGCCCTGCCCTTGTTCCCCACAACCAGGACAGCTGGTGCCTCTGGCCACCATGAACACTGTTCTCTACAGGTAGGTGGCCCTGTGCTGGTGCTGGCCCCGGCTGGGCGGGGTCTGGGTTTTCAGGGCCCCGTGCACCAAGGCAGACAGGGCAGCTGGCATTGCTAGACCGGACGGGAGTTGGGGAGGTGGGGGGTGCAGAGTGAGCTTTCTCCCACACCTCGCCCACCTCGAGGTCCAGGGGTGACGGGGCTCAGGACCACAGGGGTTTCCAGAGTATGGTCTCTGTCGGCCTCCCCGGCGTTATGGCCCACAGCTCTCGGGCGGCCAGATTCACAGGGTCCGTCCCCAACTTCCCTCACTCGCCTCCACCTGGAAACCCCCTTCACACCTCCAAGCCCCACCAGGCATCACCCCTTCTGTGGGACTGTCCCAACCCCACTCTCTCTGGCCTGGTTCTGTCACTGCTCTCGCACAACCTGCCGGCCACTTACGCTGGTGTTCCCACGCCTGGTCCCTCTGAGGGTCCAAACTCCAGGGTGTCTCCGAATCACCTGATGCACTTTTTTAAAAAACGCAGCCCCCAGGGCCTCTCTCCAGGGATTCTGGTTCACGAGTCTGGGCTGGGGGCCTGGGAAACCGCACGCTTAGCTTGTACCTCAGGTGGTTCTGACGGAGCGGTCTGGGCCTCCCCCGTAACAGCTGATGCACCTGGCAGCTGTGTGACCTCGAGCAAGGTGCTTCCCCTCTCTGGGCCTCAGCCGACTCTTGTTAAAACCGTGCTAGTAATAGCGCCTTACTTCTAGGGAAATGCACGTGGAGGGTTTCGCAAGCTGCGAAGTGGTGCGTGAATTAGGGCTGTTGAAAGGAGGACAGAGGGCCCTCCTCTGAGTTTCCAGCTTTGGGGATGTGATTGGAGGGTTGCACTGGGGCCTTTGGTTCCCTGGAGAGAGGCAGCATTGCCCTGGGAACAGGGGCTCACGGAGCTGGAGTAGAGGCCCAGGAGGGAGGTGAGTGCCCGAGGCTGCTCGGAGCAGACTGGGTTCAGCTCGCCCATTCCGCACACTCTCACTGAACACCTGCCCGAAGCACAGAAAGCTCCCACCCCAAGGCTGGAGGGTGAGAGAAACCAAGCGTGACAGGAAGTGATCAGTGACATACAAGAAGGAGAAGCTAAAGCTTCGGGCTGGGGGAGGGAGAGGGGAAGGAAAGAGGGAAGGAGGAAGGGAGGGAGGGGGAGGGAGGGGAATGGGTGGAGTACAGGCCTTTCGGGCAGTGGACCTGCTGTCTCGGACGCTGCAATGGTGGACACGGGCAGTGTGCATGTGTCAAAGCGCAGGGAGTGTGCAGCACCATGTAACCCAGGAGCCCTCATGCAAACCGGGGTTTTAGTTAATAATGCATCACTGTTGGCTCATCTTTTGTAACAAGTGTTCTCCGGTGATGCAAGAGGTAACTAACGGGGAAGTGTGTGCTGGGGAGAGGGCACAGGGGAACTCCCTGTACTTCCCACTGGGTTTTTCTGTCGACCTAACACTGGCCTCTCAGACAGCCCTTCAGGGTTCAGAGGAGGAGAAAAATTTCAACAGCTCGAGGAAGAGAAAGAAAAGGGGGGAATTTTAGAGGGAAGGGCAAGGGCACGCAGACGAACTCTGCCAGGGGGCAGGGGCCCCCCTGAAGGGCTGCGGGAAGACAGGGGGTTTGGAGCCAAACCTGTGCTGGCTCTCCTGCTGGCCACTTGGCAGCTCTGTGACCCCGCGGGTCTCCGGCACCTGCCTCAACGGGCTGGCACCTAAACCTTGAGCGTTGTCCCAGGGACCCGATGCCTGCCCCAGTGCTCGCCACCCAGGAGGAAGGTGATGGGGGGTGAGCCGCATGTCACTGCCCAGATCCCCCCTCAGGCCCCCACCTCCTCAGGGACAGCCAGGTGCGGATAATGGAGAGCACAGTGACCAACGCCGAGAAGCACTTCGGCCAGTTCTGCTCGCTGCTGGCTGCCTACACCCGGAAGACAGCCCGGCTGCGGGACGCGGCCGACCGGCTCGTGCTGCAGCTCCTCGATTTCGCCAGCACCGAGGGCCCCGAGATGCGGGCCACCCTGAGGGACTTTGCCGAGGACCTGGCCAAAGTGCAGGATTACCGGCAGGCCCAGGTGAGTGGGGTGGCTGAGGACCCGGCTCCACTGCCATGGCCAGTTTCAGAAGGCTGGGGAGGCCCTTCAGGGCTACAGCGAACAGACATCTCCTTAGGTGTGTGTGGGGGGTCACACCTCCGTTTGTAGGACTGACAGCAGGAGACTTTTGGGGTCGGACAAGCAGTGGATGAGACGAGAAGACCCAGGGAGCCAGTGCTGAGCCAGCTGCTGGGGGCTCCCCGAGTCCCTGGCAGGAGGCCCATCCCAGGGGCCCCAGGGGCCTGGAGAAGGGACAGACGTCCTGGGGGTTAGGCCAAGGAGACTGCAGTGTGGTAAGAAAATAATTAAAAAGAAAAACCTCCTGCCAGCCCAGAAAACTCCTCTCCATGGTTGCAGAAAAGAACAAAGCAGCTTTTCTACCGAACGAGCATTAAACCAGAAGTCATGCGCATCACAGGAGACCCGGTTAGTGAGGCACAGCCAGGCACGGGGAGCCCCTCACAGGCGCAGGGACGACGGCTTCCAGGAGGGGCTCGGCGCCCTCTGTCCTACAGGGCCTCCTAGCTCCACCTGGTGGTCGGGGGGCCACCTGGGTTAGCTAACGGTCTTTCTCCCAAGGGAGAGTAAAACTCACATTTCCCAGACAAGCAAGCAGGGCGTTACAGCTTGGAGCGGGTGCCTGGGCAGCGAAGCCCAAGAGCCTGTCTTCCCAGATGTTTGCATTTCAAAAAAAACAGGACTGCCCTTCCTGGGGCGTCAAACCCCAGGAGGCTTCTTTAGCTTTCGAAAAGGTTTAGATACCTCTCAAAGGATGGAGAATAAATTCACAAGGACAGATTGTCTAAAAGAAGTGTTTTCAGGGAAAGGAAGGTAATGTCCCTTTCCCTTTTAGCACCAGGGGAATTTTTTTTTTTTTAAGATTTGTATTTACTCCACAAGGGTCACAAGCCTCCATGAAGGAGAAGGAAGGGGCTGGTGGGACGGCAGCCCCCCTGGCCCATCTGATGAGCCAGATGTTCAGGGTGCCCATCCTCAAGGCATCGGCCTCACCTGGAAGCTTGCTAGAAATGCAGGTTCTCAGGCCATACCTTGGACCTGCTGAGTCAGAATCTCTGGGGTGGCACCGGTGATCATGGTTTTCAGGAACCCTTGAGGAGCACCCCAGGCCTGCTCCAGGGGGACACTTTTTGATTCCAAATGTTGCTGGGCATGGTAAGCCACAGCATCAGCTTTAATGTGATTGGTATTACTACTACTGACACCATTTATTATAGCTCCTGGTACTATTAGGCTTGGCATGTCCGTAGGCACCGGGGCTGGTGTGAGTGGCGTCCCCCTCACGATGCTGCTGTGTGGGGGCTGCACGCACGGTCAGTGCTGAATCCCAGGCTATCCTGTGTTCTGAGAGGGTTTCTGTAGGCTCTCGTGAGATCCTCAGCCAGTCTGGAAAACTAAAATAGCAGCAGGTCCCACTGCTGTCCCCGTCTGGGGGCAAGTATGGTCATTATACCCATTTCACAGGCGAGAAAACAAGGCTCAGTAAGATTAGTATGTTGGGAACCGCCCTGCCTGGTATCAGAAGCTACAACCCCCACCTAGGCTAAGGCTAAGGGAACTCCCTTGGAACCGTAAGCCAGCAAGGAGACAAAAGTTTATCTCCCTGACAGGAGCGCTGCTTCTGCTGCTTCATTCATAACTGAACCCCAAAGCTTGGTCAGTTAGCCAAAGACGGGTAAGATTCCCCAAGGGGGAACAACCTAAGACAGGCACAATCACGTGAGAGGCCCCCAAAAGAAGGACTTTGGGGGGCTACAGCAAAAGGGGGTGATGGACCCTCACTCCTCGGCTTTGACATAGCCTGAGTTCTCATCGCCTGGGAGAAAATCTCCTTATCTCTTGGTTGCCTTAGTTACCTTGCTCCACCTAAGCCTGCAACAATGACAGGGTGGTGTAGCTCTGTGCTGAAAAGGGCAGATTCCCTGGGGTGATCAGGCCTAAGAAAGAACATGTAAATTCCTGTGAAACCTTCTTTGTTTAGAATGCTCTCAGTTGAATGAGAAGGGTCCAAGGAGGAAGTTAGTTTGTTCCTTAAAAGTCTTACAGCTCTTTGACCCTGACTCAAAATAGACTCCGCAGAGTTCCTTGTTATCTATCATTTGATCCTTACTTCCTCGAAATGAGTAATGTGCTTTACCTGAATTATGCAAAATGAGCCCAATAAAAGCAGGTTTGAATGGTAAATCGGCAAGCTCCCCACTAGAAGGGGTGGCCATCCCATCCCTACTTCTCCACAGAAACTAGTCTGTCTCGGTGCATGTTTTTTCTCGCATTTCGACGAGCCATCCGCAGCGTTCCGTGATCACTGCTGGCCGGTGACCCACGTATCATTAGTGTGTTGCCCACGCCCTTGAGAGGTGGAGCGCTGGGCCCCGGCTGGTGCTCCCAGCCCTAAGGGTGATGGAAGGCATTGGCGCCCCCCTGCCCCCCACGCCCCGCCTTGCAGCTCTGTGCCTGCCAATGACACTAGAAATGCAGGCTGGAGGCCATGTGGTCTCCGGGTGTCTCCCTGCCTCCGCCCACCCCGGTTCTCTGCGTGTCTGTGTTCCCCCAGGTCGAGAGGCTGGAGGTCAAGGTGGTCAACCCCCTGAAACTCTACGGGGCGCAGATAAAGCAGGCGCGGGTGAGCGAGGGCGCCGCCCTGTGGGGTGGGCCGTGTCTGCGGCTGCCCGCGCTGGAGCCCCAGGAAAGAGCCCTCCTCCTTCTTTAGGCCGAGATCAAGAAATTCAAACGTGTCCGGAATAATGAGATCAAACAGCTGGAAAAGCTGGAGAAACTGAGGCAGAAGTCGCCTTGGGATAGGCAAACGATCGTATCCTTCCCTGGAGTCGGGCCTGGGACCGCTGGGCCAGGGTGACCGTTGGTCACAGGCGCCCTCTGGTGGAAGCTTCTGCTTAACCTGGCTCCTTAACAGCACCTCTCAGTCCCAGGTGAGGGTCACACGTCTGTCTGGGGAAGGTAGAACTGCACGCAGGTAATGAAAGACCTCACAAAACGGTGTGGTGAGCTTTTCCCTGGGCAGGTACGTTCCAGGCTCAGGACAGGGAAGGCAGGGGCGGGGGTGAGGTTGGGGGAGCAGCTGGAGGCCAGAAGGAGCAGGTCAGTAATCTCGTCCCTTCTTAGCCTACCTGTTTAGCACTCGTACCAGCTCGGCACTTCTAGATGAGGGAACCTAGGCTAAGAAAGGTGACTTGCCCAGGGTCTCAAGGGAGTTGAAGGGGCAAACCCCGACCTGAGCTGAGGGCACCTAACTCTAAGATCCAGGTTCTGTTGTGCCCGTGTAAAGTCGGGGCACACAGATGTCAACCAAAGGAACCAAGGAATTGGTTAATGAGCTTCAGACTGTTCCACAGGCAGGAATTCGTTATTGTAGAAAGTAGAGCGCCTGTTATGGTAACAGCTCAGGGGGCGCCCACTGCTTACTTCTTTCAACTTTGCAAAGTAGGTCTCATCATTGTCCCCCGTTTACAGGCAAGAAAACTGAGGCTCAGAGAGCTTAGGTGACTTGGTGAGGTCACAGAGGTAGCAAGCAAATAGGCCCAAGCAGCACCTGCCCCTTCAACCATGGTCCTACTCGGCCATTTCTTTGATGACCGAACTGGCAAGAGACCCCCAGGGGCAGGAGAGCTGGCCTGCCAGCAGGACGAGGAGCCAGGGAATGGTCCAGAATGGAACCACCGCTACAGTTTCTACCCCCCGGGGCAGGTGGAGACCAGTGTGCAGAAGGCCTCGGGGGACACCGGCCGCACCACCCACCAGCTGGAGGAGACGGTAGACGCCTTCCAGAAGCAGAAGCTGAAGGACCTGCAGGTGGGGGTGGCTGCCTTGTTTGTGTTTGCCTGTGCGTGCACCTGTGTAAGAGTGTTCATGCTGTGTGTGTGTGTGTGTGTGTGTGTGTGCTCACTCAGCTCCCGGCACAGTTAATCCCAGCCTAATCCTGGCCGAGGGGGCAGGAGGCCGGCTGCTCAGAGCAGCTGTCCCCCCAGCTGCCCAACAGGAGAACGTGGCAGAGCCAGTCTCCCCCAGTCCTCCCTCTTTCCACACAAGGACCCGCAGGACTTGCCCCAACTCCCTCCTTTTCTCCATGAAGCTCTAAGTAAATGCACAGGTGCTTTCCTCCTTCCACCCAGATGCTACCCCAGTGCAGCCCAGGACCTGGAACCCAGAGCCTGGTTCTTATAAGAGGACATCAGGGCCTTAAAGGACAAGCTGGTCACACAGGCTCCTGCGCCCACTGGACATGCCCCCTCCCATCCATTTCCAAACAGCAACCTCAAGGACCTCACCAAAGGCAGCTCCGCCCTGTCGCTCCTGGGTTTAACACCTTCCTGTGCCTCCCCTTGTTCCAAGGATAAAGGCCAACACCCTCCCCAAGGCTCTGGAAGCCCCAGCCTCATCACAGACCCCCTACTACTCCAAGCTCAAGGGCACCAAGCCTCTTGGAACTATAGATCCTTTGCATAGGCTGGGTCCTCAGCTAGGAAGGTTCTCCTGGCTCAGGGAATGTCACCTGGCCCCACAGACTGGTCCTGCCCCATTCTTAATACAGTCTACCCTCTTTGGGGTGCTTAGCCCAGTGTGACAGGTTACTTATATCTTTAATTTACTTGTTAATCTAACAAAGGTTCAGTCCACACTTCCTATGTGGCAGGTGCTATGCCTGAGGCTGGGGACACCAGAACCAGCAAGATGAGGCCCCGCCCTCACAGAGTTGACCTCCCACTATGCCACAGGCCCCCACCAGGCGGCTGGCCGTGCATCGGGAGTGCAGAGTGGGCGGAGCATTCCATGTTCCAGGCCCCACTGCCCCCGCCCCTCCCCTGGCTCATCTGCAGGGCAGACCCTGCCTGTCTGGTCACCTGCTGAGTCCTGGGCACCAGGTCCAGGGCCTGGCACTTAGTGATGCTCAGTAAATATTTGGGAAATGAATAAATGAACAGATGCACAAGTGAGCAAACAGTGGTAATTAGTACTCGAGCCTCTATGTTGCACGCGGGCCCTAAGACCACCAGCTGACGATTATTAAGCACCTGACGCCTGAGCCCTGGAAGCGGGGCTCTGTGGGGTGCTCAGCCTCCCTCCACGGTCAGGGGCCAGCAGAAGCTGCGGTTCTTTAAACTTCTGGGGTCAAGCTTGTAGCAGACACTTAACCAAGCCTCCCCCTAAAAAGCCCTCCAAATCATAAGCAATAAAATCCCAGAACTCAAAATAGCGATAACTACCATATTGGTTTTAGGTCGCACTTCTACTAAAAGAATTGTATTTCCAAAGAGCTCTCCGGCCCCTATGAAAGAGTGTAAGTGATGCTTTCATCCAGGGGTCCCCGTACCTGAGCACGCATCTGAAGTCACCTGGAGGGCTCCGAGCGACAGGCCTGTCCTGGATCCCCATTCCGTGGGTCTTGGTGGGCCAGAGAATTGGCACGTCTGGCCGGCTCCAGGGTGGGGCTGGGCCTGTGCCAGAAGCACAGGCTGGGAGCTGGTTCTCAGGGCCGTGTGAATGGGGCAACCCTGCCCCTGCAGTGCAGATGAATACACCGAGGCTGGAGAGGAGGTCATTCCCCAGGCCCCATGCCAGGAGGCAGGTGTCTCCATCCACCTTGGGACCCTCTCCTCGTTCTTCTCCCAGGCTGCCTTGCGGGCTTCTTCCGGCCTGCCGCCCCCACGCGCTTCCCATGTTACCTGATGCAGTGTGTTTCCAAACCTCGGGCTCCTCCCCTGGTACCGAGCCTGTGTCCTGCTAGGGCCCTGAACACAAAGGAGCCTCTGCTGGGGCCTGACACACAGTAGGAGTCTCCTCTCAGGCCCCGCACACAGTAGGAGCCCCTGCTAGGGCCGAAGGGCCTAATTCTTACACAATTACAGTGGTAATTCTGAGCTTACTGAGCCAAACTGAGCCATCTGATCAAGAGAAGCCAACATCTAATTCTATTTTAATGAGCTAATTCATCAGGTTGTGGGGCCTCTGGGCTGAGCAATGTCTACCAGCAGCTCCCGCCCTCCCCCGGAAGACCCAGTCACAGCCGACCGGTGGCAGAGGCTGAAGGTTTGAAGCCATCAGTCTGCAAACACCTGTCCTTGAAACGAGAGGAGCAAAGGCTGAGTGGAGAGTCCCGAGTGACAGAGCCGAGGAAAGCACGCCCCTCAGAAAGTCCTCGCTGAGAAACGGGGCCTCTGCATTTCTGGAATAACCCCTGTGCGGAGCAGCTTTTGAGTGGGAGTGCAGTATCTGTTCAATCAAACAAATTAAAAATAACATTGGCCTTGAACCTTTCCCCAAAAGGACGACTAGCCCCCTCACCCCCCGTTGGTCCACGTGCGAGGTGGCCCCAGGAGTCTCCTTGGGACAGCGTTGCTTACGTGACTTGCACGTGTCTCCCCACAGAAAATGCTTTCGGACTTTGTGACCGTTGAGCTGGTGTTCCATGCCAAAGCGGTGGAGGTGTACTCCAGCGCCTTCCAGACCCTGGAGGACTGCGACCTGGAGAGGGACCTGGAGGTGAGTCTCGGACGCCCAGGCTCTGCTCGGCGGCGTGGGCTGAGTTTGGCTTGGGCTCTCTCGTGATAGAAGCGGTTTTCATTTGCAACATTTTGTAATTTTTATAATTTGAAAGACTCATTCTGATGAACTGTTTAAAACAGGGGTCCCTACTCCCACCCCCCCCCGCACCCCCACCCCCGACCTTGGACTCAGAGGACCGAAAGGAACGCTGGAGCTAGGAAGTTGGCCAGAGCTCTGCCTCCTGCTTCCCACTTCCTGCCTCCTCAGCCCATCCCCAGGAGCCAGTGAGCAAAGCTCACCTGAGCTCCACATCTCCCACACCCCCTCAGACCACTGCTCAAAACGCCTGCCCCTTGGTGCCAAACCTAGCGGTGGGGAATTTCCAAACACTCTCTCTCTCTGGAATATCAATGTGTCCATCACCAGTGGGTGTTTAAAACACAAGGGGATGAATCAACGATGACTAACAGCCTCCCCAGGCTGATGCTTGCTACTCTATGGATGTTCATGAGGTGCTTGTTACCCTTCTGGCCTGAGGAAGATCTAGCACTTGCTGCCTGAGGGACCTATGACACTCCGCGGCGCCCGATGGTGCGGAACAGCAGGCGCTTGCGACTGCCTGTCGTGGTTCTGGGGTTGGTGAGCTCGGCTCGGTGGTCCTCACCTGGGTCTTGCATCAGTGTTGGGACAGTCAGTCTCTGGGGCTGGGTCCCTTCCCAAGGCTTCCTCTCTCCCGTCTGGTAGTTGATGGCTATCGTCTGGGTGTGGGACAGGCCAGGGGACTTGCAGGGATCAGTGCAGAATGAAAATGTGGGCCTTCTGTTCGACAGTGATAAAAATTTCAAGACCGAGACAGCAGGTTCCTTCTGCGCTCAGGGCCCTGGACAACTGCAGGGGCCACACACACACACACACACACACAGCCCACCCTGTCTGGGCCCTGGTGCCTGAATTCCTGCCCGTGACCTCTGCAAGCAGCGCCAGCCTCCTCACATCATGGCGGCTGGCCTAGGCGCAGGCCTCCATCCCCACTCAGAGCCAGAAGGATACTATCACCTTTTGTGACTTAACCTTAGAAATAACTTGGTGTCACTTCTGCTGCATTCTATCCTTAGAAGTGAGTCACTAAAGCCACATTCAAGGGGAGCAGGATTATATTTCAGCTCCTAATGAGAGGTGTGTCAAAGAATTTGTAGCTCCAGTGGGCTCTCAGGCATCTGCCCATCTCTGTGATAACCCTTCTGCGGTGAGAATGATCTCTGATTTTCCCGTGTGACTCTGGATGCATTACCCAGCCTCTGTGGGCCTCAGTTTCTCCATCTGTAAAACAGGATGATGTGCCCACTCACCAGGCTGCTGCAGATCGTGTAGGAGAATGCAGGGGAGGTTCCCAGATAGGTCAGTGCAGGTGGGGGCTCAGACAGTGTTAACTGTGCCCACCACCATCTTTCCTCTCCCACCCCCATCTTTGTTTCCCGGTCGGCTGTAACCCGCCTGGGCCTCTCCACCGCAGGATTTTAGAGCCAAGATGCGTGGAGTTTACGGCCGTTACGATGCTCGGCTGCTCACGGACACCACCCTCTCTACGGCTGTTCCGTGGTCTCTCCCTGGCCAGGTGAGCACTGGGGACGGGGCTCTTAGACCTGTGACAAAGTGAAATGACTTGGGGGAGGTCATCTGAGAACACAGGTTTGAAAGGAGATGCTGGGAAGGAAGTGCCACCAGGGAGTCTGACCTGGGCTTTCCTAGAAGAAGGAATCACTAAACCGTGGAACCCAGTGGTGCGGCTGCCACGTGTCCTGAGCTCCCCCTAGAGGCATGATGCAGTAATGTGCACTGGAGGAGTGAGGTCTCTGGATGGTCCTCTTCTGGCCCCCCACCCCACCCCAGCCAGCCCTCGGTGGGTTTCAGAAGTCAGCCATTTAGGAAGTCACATGGCACATGCACTACGTATAACCTCAGGAACCTAGCGAGGCCTGTGATCAGGCACATTTATATTTCTATAGGGAAACCTCTTAGTATTTAACTGAATAGCATAAAGGCTCAAGCAGCCTCATGCCTATAGGGCAGGCTCGGTCACCCAGTGGGTGAGGGCGGAGCGGGAAGCACGTCCCACAGTGTGTGGAGGGGCAGGCGTGTCTCTTGGCTTCCTGAGCGGTTCTCTCTGAAGGCAGTGGAGGAAGTACGGCCCCAGGCAGGGTGACTGACTCCAAACCCACTGCTCCCAAGCTGAGCGCCTTTAGGAGAGGTTCTTCACCTCTCTGTGCCTTCCATCCCTCAGCTGCACAGTGGGGCTAATAACAGTACCCCCTTTGTGGGGTCGCAGTGTTAGGTGAACAAATCTACACAAAGCACTTCAAAAATGCTCGGCACTGTGGCTGTCATTATTATCATTCATGTTGTTGCTGTGATGATTGTGATGATGACGATAGTGATGATGATGATGATGATGATGATGATGATTTAGAGTTCTCAGAGCGCCATCTGGAGCCAGAGAAAAGAAGAGGAGGCGAGTGAGGACGACTCTGCAGAGGAGGACCTGGAGGACCCGGAGGACCCGGAGGAGGGCCCCAGGGAATGGGGCAGGCGCTCTACCAGCAGGACCAGAGCGCCCCAGTCAGAACACTAGGGGCCAACCCTGGGTGCCTGGGGGACCCTGTTGTGTGCCCTCAGCAAGTTACATGTTCTCCGGGCTTCTGTACAACAGGGACAATCTTACTTACCTCCCAGGTCGCCCTGGGGCTCCACGTGCCTAGCGTGTGCCTGGTGCGTAACAGGTGTTCAATAAACGTGGGTGCGTCCCAGCCTGGCTCGTACTGACTCTCACTTCCCACCCGGGTCTGGGGACTCGGCGTTTAAACTGTGTCTGGGTCAGTGTCCAGTTTCCCTCTTTTTGTAAGGACACCAGCCCTGCTGGAGAAGGATCTGTCCTATCCGGTGTGACTGCATCCTAACTAATTACAAATGAGAGTCTCTTTCCAAATAAGGCACATTCTGAGGCCCTGGGAGTCAGGACTTCAACATGTAAGTTTTTCTTGGGGGGGGGAGGGCATGGTTTATCCTATAACACTCAAAGATGGTGTGCAGGGATGACCTTGGGCATGGGGATATCACAGAAGTCAGGGGAAGTGGAAGGGTGATGCAGGTAAAGGGGGGGTGGGTACATGATTTACTCATCACCAAAGTGGGGAACACAAACTTTCCTTATATCATTGCAGGATTAGCATCCTCACCACTCTGATTTTATTACCCCAAATCCAGCTCCATAGCACCTCCTCAGGGAAGCCTACCGTGATTCCACCCTAGAGGACATTCTAAAAATAACTGAAGCATTCTATATTTTCTACATAATAGGTAACTTATAAAATAACTTCCATAAATTATATATTACATGTAGTCACATTTGACTATATATTTTATCTCATACTTCATACTATAAACATATGTATGTGTGCACTCACATATAAATGCACTTCTTTAAAACCTCAGCTGTGCCCCAACCCCACTGAGAGTTTCTGGGAAAATAACCCTGCTTATTCAGGTGGTGGTCCTGGAGCCTGATGGTCCCTGGCACATAGTAGGTGCTCATTAAATGTAAGTTGACTCTGCAAGGGGCCTCTCCCCATCCCCTCTGGCCCCAACACACCCAGAGACCAACTGTTCTAAGTGCAGGGTTGGACAGTTGCCCAAGTGCCTTCCTCGTCACTGGGGGCCCCTTGGACAGTGGCGACAAAATTTCTAACTTCTCCCTTTGGGGCCCTAGGAGGTTGGCTGAGTGGGGATGGAAGCAGCATGACTTTGGGGGTCTGTCTGAGCCACATGGTGCTGGATGGTCTTCCTCCTCGAGCATCCCTTGCTCTCTCCCTCCTCATCACTGAGCAAACTCACCCCACGGCTCCCAAGCAATCCGTGCACATATTCCATGCACATATCTGAATACGGGAGAGAACTCCTCGTGACATCCAAACATGGCTTCAAGAATGAATAAGACCCTTGACCCAAAAATGGGAAGAGGGGAGATGCCTCTTTAGGGAATGGAGCACTTCTGGCACGGTGCCGTGGCAGGAGGGAGCCTGGGGGCAGGCCGAAGACAGGAGTGCGCAGCGCGGACCTGAGGAGAAGACCACCGCTCGGTGCTCCGTCCAAAGTGTCAGCGCTGTGTTGGGCTTCGACAGAGCCAGAAATGCAAGGTTGCAACTTGCAAAGTAACACCATTTGGAAGCTTACATTGTTTACATTTCTTTTATATTTAATGTGTGAATTGGGAATAGTTATAAATTTGTTCCCATAAAATTTAAACAAAAAAGGTCAGTTCTTCTTTCTTTCGTCTTCAGTGGGTAGGACCTTTCCTGTGGGGTCGCCTCCCTGGGTTTACTGCTCATCAGGAAAATGAGGGGACGGGTCGGACGGCAGTAAGCACCACTGTGCCATTTGCGAAGCACGTGTGCGTGCACTGCTCTGGAGCCTCACAGGGCCCTTCTGAGATGGGCAGTGCTTTCCTTCCCACTGCACAGGCTCAAACACCTCGGCTGGTTACGGGCAAGATGGGCCTGCCCCTGCCCTGCAGGGTTGTGTGCCCCAGCAGAGGGGTCCTCCCCTTCCCTGGAGTTGCCTCTGAATCTGGCCCTGGGTCACTGCTGGTGGGGTCCTCCTGGCACACGGGGAAGCATCAGATGTGACGCCGGAGCCGAGGGCATCTGGCTGTCCCTCCATGTTTAGTCAGGAGGGGCGGGGTCCTCAAGACTGTGGGAGAGCAGGGGACATGGAGGTTGGCCCTCACCCTCACTGAGCGCAGGGTACACACCCCAGCCCACATCAGACACTGTGGGGTGGCCAACCCGCCCCCAGGGCCCCTCAGGCGGAGCCTGCTGCTTCAGGCTTTGGTACCAAGAGTTCTTTCCCCGGGCCCTTACTGCTCCTCAGCTTCACCACCTACATCTGTTTAGGCCAGGGCCTCAGAACGGGCCACCGACGTCCTCCAATCAGACACACAGAAGGCCTGGATATTTCACAACATGTATCTGTCAAACCAACTTGGAAAGGACCCATAGAGGCATCCTGTCTGTATTAGCTGGGAGCTGTGATCAGTTCCCATTTACGGTCCCCCAAGCCTCCAATTGCAGGTGAGCAGCTCAGACTCAGAGGAAAAGCAGGAGTAGGGTTCCAGCTGGAGGGGCTCTGAGCATCCTGGGGGCCCTGGGCTGAGGTCCAGCCCAGGGTGGGCCCCTCCGGTCACTAAGACAAATCCCTAAGGACCAAAGTCCAGGCCCCGTATCATTCGGAGGAATGCTCCTTTTCCTGGCATTTTCCATGAGACACACACATCTGGACAAGACCCAAAGGCCCCCCCTCAATGGTGAAAACATCCATTTGTCCCCAGAAAAAGCCACTGATATCACTAAGAGTGCACATTGCATAAAAAGTCCTCACGGATTTGTGAAGTCAACAATTAGACAGACTTTTTCCTTTAAAGATAATTTATTTCAGTTTCCACCTTCTGACAATCGGAGGTGCAACATATAAACATTCTTTTTCTCTGCAGGAAGGAACGGTGCTTGATTTTAGCACTGTTCTGGGATCCCCAACCTTGAAACTTTCTCAACCTTAAAATGCAGCCGGCAGAGTGTCACCGAGGGGGACACAGAGTTGTGTAACTGTGACATGTGAGAGCTCCGCACCGCTGCACTCCACTGCAGGCACGTCTGGGGGGCGGGTGTGGGTCTGGGACGCTCGGGGTGAGGGAGAAAACAGGGCACACATGTGCCCACCCCAGCCAAGCCCCCGCAGGGGCCACCGTCTCAGACTAGGCGGCGGACTGACTGTGTTCTAACACATTTCCATTTCAGGGGATCTTGGTCTGTTGTTTGAATTTCTGGCATTTTCTAGTGTTCCAATGTCTGGCTTGTCTCTCTCATGGCATCCGGGGGAAGGGTCAGCCCCAGGCTCGCCCATGATGTCATGGGCAGGGGCACCGAAGCCTTGCTGTCTCCAGCACAGGACAGACACCCAGATGCCCCCACCCCCGTGTCCGGGCCACCGTGGGGCCAGTGCCTGCAGAACATTCCCCTTTGTCTTCCTGCGAGCACCCTGCCTAGGGCCAAGGAGGAAGCAGGTGCAGCTGCACTCCCGGACCGACCCACAGGGCAGAGGGGGGCTGCCAGCAGGAGCCCTCTTTCCAGTTAAAGTGCAACCCCAGGCTCCAGGGGCCAGGGGGATGGGGGGCTCGTCTGACTGGGCCTTGTCAAAGCCTGAGTCTGTGGGTTAAGCCAGGACCGGTTCTCCACCATGGCAGGTGTCCTCAGAGGACTGTGAGTCTGTAAGTGATGGAAGGAAGGGCAAAGCCAGACCAGAGGGCTCTCTCACCCCTGAAAACGATGAGTTTCCCATGGTAACCAAGAACCAGGCACTAGGAGCATAACCCTTTTTGAGTCCTGGGGGCCCAGCCAGCTGGCCAACTCGGGACACAGGCTAACACCAGGTTCCCAGGAAACAAAGCAGGCTGGCCCCTGGGGTGCTCCTTCCATCCCTCCTGAGGAGTCCGAGACGCCTGGGCCCAAGGGGGCAAGGGAGACCCAGGCCCAGAATGAGGCCCCCCAAGAACCTGCTTAGTCATAGCATTGACTGTGTTGGCTGGATGTGAACGATCTGGAAATGACTCATCCACTGGTCGCCTGGAGAACCAACTTGTTCCTGTTCCCGCCATGTGGGGATGAGGACGCACTGGTCCCATCTGGGGCCTGAACACGCACACCAGTCAATTCGGGCCACTTCTGGCCCATACAACCTCCCTTCGCCATGAACCTCGGCTGAAAGCTTTTCAAGTCAACCTCATCCCCGAGAATCACACAAAGGAATGCATGACCTGCAGAAAAGCAGAGTTGTGTGGCAATGGTTCAGGAGAGCAAAGGGCTGGGCGGGGGCGGCGGAAGCGAGAAGAGTAACCCTCAGAGCCGAGGGTCTGTGGTGGAGGAAGATGAGAGAAGAGACCAGCCTGAGACCCCCAGGCGGGGTGTGGCATGAGGGGCTCGCTGCACCCACCTCCTGAGCCTGGGGCTGGGCCTCCAGCCCTCTGCCTTCTCCCCCTGCTTCCCAAGCTCCCACAGTTCTGGGCAAGGGACTCAGCCCCCTACTGCATAGTTGTCTGAAGTTCTAGGTGATTTGGTAATCAAGCTGACCTAACAACGGCTCTACCTGGGTCCTCCCTAATGAAAAAGGCGAAGGTTAGGGTACATAATGCCCAGGAGGGCCGGGTTTGCAGCTGGTGGCCCTGATTCTGGTTGCTGGCACCTGGGTTAGACAGAACCTGCGGCAGACTTCTTTGTGGAGTGAATGCTGTCCCCTCACCTCCGGCGGCTGGGACACCAGGGCCCCGGTGACAAAGGAACCCACATGCAACGGGCCATGGAAGAGCAAACCTCAAGCTGCTGCCTTTGCACCACGACACCGATGCCGTGGGCTCACTGGGCATGGGGAGGTCAGACAGGATCCGCCTGCCCTGGCCCCCCCCCCCCCTACACCCACGTGGGCTCACTGGGTCACCCTGGACACCCCAGGTTTTCACTTGGGTACGGAACTCAGGGGGCGGACTCCTTTTCTAGTCCTTCTGGTAATCTGAGAGCTCCCAGGCCCACTTTTGTTTTCTTTTGGCAATAAGGAAAATCATAGCCGGCTCCCTTTCACTGTACAAATAACTTACAATGCAGAAGGAGGCTGTGCTCCCTGGGGTTAAACACACACACGCGCGCACAAACAGGTGCAGTCCGAATGCTAACCTGGCCCTCTCCGTCAATATTGCTACAACTATCACAAAGGTTAAGTAAAAACGCACAAGGCCGCATTTCGACACCATCCTGTTTTCCAAGCAGGGGGCTTGCTACTTGGGAGGCTTGTCCTCTGGCTCCCTAGGGTTCGTGTAGCCCTGAGGGACAGGCAGCAGAAAACCTGAAAAGCCGCCGCTACCCACAGGCCTTCGAAGCTCCCAGCCGGGGACACCCCGCCTGCCGGGACTGGAACTGCTCTTCTTGGGAACCACCTGGGGCTTCCCCGACCGCACCGAAGGCTCCTGAGTTTGTAGGACAGGCTACCAGAGCTCTCTTTGGCCAAAGCGTCCTGTGTACGCCCTGGGCTGAGACAGCTCCTCACGCTGGGACTTCTGAGAGTGTGTCCCACATCTGCTCGCCACCAGAGCCCCTCATGTCTGCACGGGCCAGGCCCTGGAGGGGGGAGACGATGTCATGGGGGGAGAGAGGAAATGCTAGTGAGGCAAGACGCCAGCCTCCACTACTCCAGGTGACACTGGTCAGAGGCATTTGGAGGTGAAATGCTTGGCCACAGGCAGCTGCCAACAGGAGACAGAGCAGCCTGCCATCCCCCCTGGCACTAGTCACACCAAGGTGGGCCCACTGTCAGGGTCTCTGCCAGCGCCCCCTTGTGGGACCAAGTGGGACAGACAGACAGCACCTCTGGAGCCAGACTTACCCACTCTGAGGAGCTGGATCTATGAGGACAGGGAGTGAGCGGGGGTGAGGGGTAGGGGTGGGGGGAACCAAAGCAACCCTTGCTTCCTCCTTCGGCTGCTATTTCAAGAGGACTATTGACAAAAAAAGAAAAAAGTCCCAGATCATTTGTGAAGGTAAAGTGCTTGGAAAAGCCCGGAGAAGTCGAGGCTGCATTTCCTTCCGAAGGCTGTGTGCTCCTGCCCCGGCCTGCCGGCACCCCCGGGAAGTCTCCAGATCCACTCTTCTTCCTCCCGAAATCAGACCGAGTCAAAACGCCTACACAAACACCTTGTCCGTACAAGGATGAGTCTTTCGGGAACCTTTAAGTCTTAATGCATTTCAATTAACTACTAAGAAGGGACTACTAAAGCCAGCGAGGGCAAGCTAAGGGGGGCCCACGCAGCTCTGAGGGGCCTTGGACTGGCCACTCGGTGTGGCCCTGACTTTACAGAGGGGCAGGGAGCGGGGCACAGCAGCACATCCAGGGGTTGTGGCTGAGCACTTTAGGGGATGCATTACCCAAAGGAGGCATTGGAGGAGGAGGGGCCCGCACGCCCACCAATTTGATGTCATTTCTCTGAAATGTATTCAGTAGAGACATGTACCATCACTGGGCCCAACACTGGGGCTGGGGTCCGGGACACTCCAGCCTGCATGACCTGTTCCCGCACACGGCGAGATCAGCAACACAGCTGTGCTTTGTTTAGTGACATCACCAGAGAGGCTGATCTCACACACACACATACACACACACACTCGGTCATCAAAACTGAGCCGGGTTTCTGAAGCCCCGCCCCCCAACTCTTCGGGCTGGTGACATTTCACAGCACACACTCAGACTGCGCCACATCTCACAGCGCCTCTCTGACGATCATCCAGACGTGTGTTCAGTGGCTCAAGCAACAGCTGCTCTTCTCTGGAACATTCCAGGGAGGCAACCCACCAGGGAACCCCTTTGAGCACTGGCTGAGTAAGTGCCTGCCAGGCACGTACTTGCTGTGCCCGGGGAGATGGCAATGGAATGCGATTTCGAGTCGGAGGAGGCAGTAGGGAACACAGGACGGGAGGACACAGAGAGAGCCCATGAGCCTATTTCAAGGTCAGTGCCCCAGAGCGACGGGCTGGAGGCAGAGGGAGCCAGGCTGAAATATTTACATGCGGGAGCCAGCATGCTGAATGCTTGCAGGTCAGATGTTAGCCTCCTTGGGCTGGTCTGCTGTGCCTGACTCGAACTCAGGGAGAAGAGCCGTGCGTCCCAGGCACCGGACTGAGATGAGGGGGGATGGGCAGAGTCTGCAGGAAAGAGCTCCAAAGAGCCCCAGTGGCTGCTGGGGGTGGAGGGCCCCATGCCCCGAAGCTGCTCCACTGCAGGGCCTCGCACAGCCCAGCCGCAGCCAGGAGCAGCCTGTGCCCCGCTGTCTGGAAAACCAGCACGGATTTTCCTGTCCTTTCTGAAATAAAGAGCGGCACTGTTTGCTTTTAGAAAGGGCGGTTGTCTCACAGCTACTGAAGAAACCTCTTTTCTGTGCTGTTTCCTGGGACAGACAGCCTGACGCTGCTCCCGGGGAGCGAGGGGCAGGACTTCCTCTGTGGCAGAAAGAGGCGGTGGCGGACCAGGAACATCTCAGCGGGTGTGACGGGGACAGCTCAAGGCTCTCCCACAGGGTGCGCACAGCACTGCCTGTGGCCAGACCCTCTCCCGCCCAGAATCAGGAGGCGTCTCCCTCCTCCCCAGGGTTCCCGTGACCCTGGCTCCTGTCACACGGAGCCGGCAGCCAGGGAAAAGCCAGCCCCAGCCGTGGACCCACGCCGAGAGGGCTGCTGACGCTCCGCCCTGCGGGAGCCCGGACTGCGGGAGTCCGCCCTGTCCCAGGCCTGAAGCGGTGGGTCCCAGATCATCATCTGTGATGTCCTGTGTCACGGGCGTGTGCTGGCTCATGGCTGCCCTTATCCGCGTTCCCACATGCACCTCGCCCTCGCGCTCCTGCAGGGGGCTATGGGCCAACACTGCCCCGCGCCCACCCCAGCCTCTTTCCTCTTCCTTTAGGTCCTGATGCTTGGGAGTATGGACGGCTGCCTCGTTCTAGCAACCTCATCCCAGCGACACTTTGGCACGTGAAAGGGGGAGCAGACATAGGCGGAGGGAAGGTGGGGAGAACGGGCAACCGGAGTCTTCTAACCACTAGTTCTGGGGCAGCGCGGGGCGGCTCTGGGTGCTGCCGATGTCATGCAGGGTCATCGGGTGGGGTGGCAGCCAGTCGCTGGCCCAGGAGAGTGGTGTGGACCCTCAGTCCTCCTGTGGAATGCCTTGGGAGACTTCCCGTGGCCTACTCGCTGGCCATCTGCTCGATGTGGTCGCTCAGCAGCTTGTATTGCTCTGGAAGAGAGACGGATGTCACTTTGGAGGAAAAAGACGGTGGTGCAGATGGGCAGGTCCTGCTCTTCTCACTGGGCGGCGACAAGCCAGGACCACATTGGGGGCAGTGGGCGAGGGGCTTGGGAGGTGCACGGAGACCCAGAGCCCCCGGCCCTGCATGCTGCACATCAGGCATGAACGTGAGCCTGGAAGTGGGCTCCGTGGGAAGGGGGAGCCCCTGCCTATGGAAACGGTAACACAGAGGCCGGCCCTGCAGGCCCTCCCAGAAGCGGGCGGAAGGCCCTGTGCGGGCAGATGAGCCACGTCCCAGGAGCCGGGCCTGGGTCCTGGAGATGGCATGGGGGCCGCATGGTGGGGGAGGGGACAGTGTCTTGAACTCTGCTGGCGTGGTGGGCGCCCCACCACTCTCCCACCTCCTGAGGCCACTCTTCTGTGGCTCCTTCGCTTCGATGCCAGATGAAGGGGTTTTTTTTGTTTTCTTTTTTAAATATTGGTCAACCCAAATATACACTTAAGTGAAAGTCAGGGGACCTTGAAGAGATGCTGTTTGTAGAAGGTGGGGTGATGCACGAAGGTGGACCCCATTGTAGGTTAGGGGGCTCGCATCAGCAACATGTTCGTTTTTGTTACAGAAGCCAGAAACTCTGATAAACCTCAAAACCCCCTTTCTGCCCTCCCCGCCCCCCACCCTGTCACGGCAGTGCGGTTGAAGAAACAAAGGGGGCATGTGGTGGCCAACTGGAAGGAGGGGCAACTCCTGGGGAGTTTGACCATTTTCAAGTTCAGCGTCAGAGCTCCAAGTTCCATCTTTACTTTTGTCCCTGACCATCGACCCTGAGCCGGCAAACTCCCCCGACCCCTGGCAAGTCCTTCCCGGCAGAAACAGATTTCCAAACAGCATGAGAAGCATCTCGTGCCTTTAAGTAGACAAAATCAGAGGAGGGGTGACCTAACCCAATGGCTTCGTGTCCTATTTCTCACTAGAACAGGGTCGGCCCTTTGAGCAGAGGGGAGGCTCTGGCCCGCTGGGCGTTGGTCTCTACCCCGCCAGCCCGGCCCACCCCTGGCCTCCGCTCACCTTCATCCAGGTTGCCGATCACAGCCTGCTTCTTCAGGAAGTCATTGCACAGCTTCCTGCTCAGCCCGAAGGCCAGCATGTTGTGCGTGAACGTGCTGGGGGGAAAAACACCCGTGAGCCAGCGCCCCTCCTGCCTCCCCGGGGAGAGGGGAACCGGGCCCCGGGCCCTTCTGTCCTGGAGGTACGACATGCAGCCTGCCTGGGATTGTCAGACGGGAGCTGAAAATAGACCGTCACTTCGTCAGGCAGCCCACACTGCTTACTGCGAACCTGCCTGCCGCCAGGTGTGGGCACAGGAGGCGCGAGAATTAGGAACTGGAATCCAGGCCAAATGCAGTGACTCATACGCTTGAGCTGTTTCAGACTTTACAGTTGTAGCGACACCGTGTCACGGATGTGTGACATCGTGAGGTAGGAGTGTCCTCACCGGGTCTGGGTGTCGGTGTCAGCGCCTCTGCCCTGCTTTCTCTTTCTGGGGGTGACTTGGTGTCAGGGCGACATGGGTTCGGCCCCCCATGTCCTCTGGGTCATGAGGGGGTGGGGCTTCGGCCCCCAGTGCTCTCACCCCAGCTGCCCGAACGTGATGTTCTCGTTGAAGCGGAGGCTGTCATCACGCTCCTCCTGGGTCATGTGGCACCACTTCTCCCTGCAAGCACAGGTGACAGGACAGGGCGTTCAGAGTGCCGCTGCGTCCCCAGCCACGCGCCCCGCCCTGCTCTGACCTACAGGTGTCAGCAGCCCCCGAGCACGGCCTTCCTCCCGCAGGAGCGTTTGCTGGCTCTTACACGAAGCCCGCCAGAGCTCCGACACTCTGCCTGGGGGCCCACACACACTTGTTCGCGAGCCCTCCCTAGGGTGAGGAGATCCAGGAGCTCACACGCTTTCTACCACTGGAGAGGACGTGTGCTTAGTGGCTGCTAGGGCATTCTCTAGGAGATGAGGATCCCATGCCCTTCTCTACGGTCGAGGTCACGGCCCCATGTTATGGGCAGAGAGACCCGCAGAGGAAAGGACCCTGTGTGCCGCCCATGGGGGTGGATGTCCAGATCGCCACGGGGAGGCTCTCGGGCATGGGCTGTGTCCCCAGGCCCCTCTGGTTTGGGCAGTCCTGGCTTGCTGGAGGGGGAACGGCCCGCTGCAGACGACAGCCACGGGGAGCACGCAGCGGGGAAGGGCCCTTTGCCCACGCCGTCTGGCCAGGCATCCTGGGCCGTAACTTTCTCCCCTCGGCTTTCTCACCACCGATGCTGACTCTCCACACCCCTCCCAGGGCGCGGGGACCAAAGTCACGTTCTCCCACAGGCCCCAGTGAACCGTGACCTGTGCCCCCCAAGAAGATGGCACAAAGCCTTCTGCACAGGTGTGAAGGCCCCACGAGAAAGGGACATGGTCAGTGTGGCCTTGTGGGCGGGGCTGAGAACAGAGCCGCCTGCCTGCTTTCCGTGGGCAAACACTATCGAACGCAGGACCTGGGGAGGGGAGGGTGTTCTCCGGAGGGACATCAACTCTGTGTTCCTGCACGGAGGCCGGCCCGTCGGCTCACTGCAGCGGACTGTCTCCCCCCTCCTTGTCCCCGGCGGGCGGGTGACCGTCCCAGCCTGCACTCCTTCGTCCCCCGTGCCCCTTGAGCCTTTCCCAGACGTGTGCCACTTGCAGCAGATGCAGATGGCGAGGAGGAGTCATTTTAGCCTCTCTCTCTTACAAATGAAATGCTGCCTGATGAACCCGACTAACACAAGGTCAGGAGAAAGGTTGGAGAAGAGGGAGAGAGGAGGCAGGATGAGGGACGAGGGGTTGGGATAATGGAGAAGCCAGAGGAAGAGAAACAGAACCAAGAACACCAGCACCTCCCCTGCCCTCCCTCCCTCCTGGCCCAGGGACCCCCGGCTGCAGCCGCAGCTTAGTGGGAGGGCGCAGGACGTCAGGGGCACGACAGAGGAGAGGAGAAGGGCGGCTTCTCGTCTGCTCGTGCCGACGACAGGACACCCGTGGAGATGCCCAGAAATGCCCCCAGCTCCTACACTAATCCCACCTTTCCCCAGTGGCCACCCTTAGGGTCGCCCTGGCACAGAGACCCCTATATTACACCCAGGCCCGCTGGGCATGGGTGCTCAGGCTGCACCGGCACAGCCCAGACCCCTTGGAGCCATGAGGTGCAGAGGCCCTGACTGCACCGCTCCTGGCCCAGGTGAGAGGGCGGTGCTTCTCGCTGTGACCAGGGTAGAACAGGGACCTTTAATCTAACCCCTGAAGAAAGAGGTGGAAGGTTATTAGCAGTCAGTCGATCAGGTGATGCCCACAGTCAAATCAACCCCTTTACATGGAGTCTATCACCCAATACCAGTCAAGGTCAAAACCCACAGATGGCGGAACATGTGTCTAGACTGCTGCAGTGGGTATCGGGATGTGACCCACAGCCCGAAGGGTGGGAAGCCTGTCCAGGCCGGGTGGCTCAGCTGGTTGGAGCGTTGTCCTGTGCACCGAAAGGGGGCGGGTTCGATCCCCGGTCAGGGCCTGTGCAAGAGGCAACCAGTCAACGTCTCTCCCTCCCCGCCACTGCCCCCTCTCTGAAGTCAATAAAAACACACCCTCGGGTGAGGATAAAGAGGAACGGGCAGGCTTCTGGAATGGAGATGTCTCCACCCCCGAGCGCGCAGAGGACACGGACGGCACCGCCAGCGGGTTACCGCTGGGGAGAAATGACACTGGCGGCATGAAGTTGCCCTGCAGTCACAGCCGACCCCCTGCCCCCAGTCGTGGAGCAGCACCTGCCGCTCTTCCGGGTGGGACCCGGGGCGTGTTTGGGTGTCCCGGGGCAGGTCCGAGATGTGCTCGGTCAGACCACATCTGCTCCGGGGAGAAGACCCGTGAGGTCCAGAGGCTGGACTCCACTCTCTGGCTCAGCCCTGACCAGCGGGAGGCTACAGAGCCAGGGCACTGGCGGTGACACTAAGAAGCCTCACTCCAGGAAGGCTGGTTAGTCACCTTCCCCTGAGAGACTATAGGAACTCAGGGGGCTTCTACGGAAGGAGGTATTGCTTAGGCCTAAATGCTCCTTTTAGAGCCATAGTAAGACTGCGTAAGAAATAAGGTTTCCACCCTGGCTGGTGTGGCTCAGTGGACTGAGCGCTGGCCTGCAAACCAAAAGGTTGCCGGTTCAATTCCCAGTCAGGGCACATGCCTGGGTTGTGCTCCATGTCCCCAGTAGGAGGCACACACAAGGCAAGCACACAGATGTTTCTCTCCCTCTCTTTCTCTCTCCCTTCCAGTCTCTCTAAAAATAAATCAATAAAATCTTAAAAAAAAAGAAACAAGATTTCCCATAAAACAATAAGCACTAAAAAGACATCACTGCCTGGCTGGCGTAGCTCAGTGGATTGAGCGCGGGCTGGGAACCAAAGTGTCCCAGGTTCGATTCCCAGCCAGGGTACATTCCTGGGTTGCAGGCCATAACCCCCAGCAACCGCACATTGATGTCTCTCTCTCTCTCTCTCTCTCTCCCTCTCTCCCTCTCTCTCTCTCTCCCCCCCCTTCCTTCCCTCCCTAAAAATAAATAAATAAAATCTTAAAAAAAAAAAAAAAAAAAAAAAAGACATCACTGATTAATGGAAGCATGTCTTAGGAAACTTTCACGGGGTGGGGGGAAATCATTGTATCAGAAACGATATTTTGAATGGGCAGGATTTTAACACTAAAAATATATTACAAAAGCTGTCCAACAAATACAAAATTCAAACAGTGAGGGTCAGACCCCACTGCCAGGAAACAGCCTGGGTCTAGGCCTTTCTCTTCGGGGACCCCCTCACTCACACAGGCTCCCCGTTAGGCTGGGAGAGAGCTGCTGCCCATTCTCTGTGCCCCCTGAACCTGCCTCGATGGGCAAGGGCCTGGCGGACCCCCGCACACCTCTGGGCTTATGGCTGCAGAGAGGCGGGTCGTCTGAGCCAGGCCTCCAGGGTGACGAGCGAAGTGGCGGGCGGTTTCAACGTCTGCCTGGAAGGGGCCCGAGCGGCCCGGGAGAGCTTGCTTTGCTCAAAATCAAAGCTGACTTTCTGGACTTCTCTGCTTTCTCCTCTCTGAACTCCCACTGGGCCTTCTGGGAGATCTGGGTGCCTTATTTGTTCCCTGTTTTGGGGTGCTCTGTCCTTGGAGAGGTCTCACCAATCACCAGCCTGTCCCAGCACTGAGCTTGCTTCCCAGGGACACCCTCACCGCTGGCCGCCAGCACGGAGTGGCACCTGGGTCCAGTCTCTGGCCCCCCGCCCACCCTGAGGTGGCCCTGGAGGGGACCCCCGGCACTGTAACATGAACAAAGTCACGTGGACACACACCTCTTCTTCTCCTCCTCTCCAGCATCCCCTCTGGAGCGGCAGCAGAAACAGGTCAACAGAGGAACATGTCAAAGTCATGCAAGATATGTGGATGGAAAAAGAGAACAAGCGAAAGAAGGAGGGTTATTACAGGCAGAAACGGAGAAGGACAGAGCGAGGCAGGGTATCGAGGCAGATCTGCTTCCTAGGAGCTGGAGAGCTGAGCCACAAGAGGAACCCCATTCGCCCACGGGCACCTGAGCTCGTCCTTCTGTCTCCTTTCCCGGCAGAGCGTGGCGTTCTCTCTAGAGTCCGTGGGGAGGGGGTCAGCGCTCCCTCCCCGCACGTGCTCCCTCTGCCTGGCTGGAACCCCGTCACAGCCGACGGCTGGGGCCACAGGCAGGCCACCTCGCTCCGCTCCCCTTGGGGTTGGTTGCCACCCAGGCAGGAGGATTTCATCTGAGGCTCCCCTTGTGCTAGTGGACCGCAGACTTAAACTCTCTCTCCTGCCAGGGACGGAGGCTAAGAGGTCTCCCAGTGCTAGGGACCAGGGACGAGGGAATTCATTTTGTCACTGAGGACAGGTTCAGAGGCTTCAAAGTCCTGGAACTGGGGGGCCCCTAAGGGTGCCCCGGGTTCGGGAGGGCTGCTCCCCTCCTGCCCAGTGCTGCGCGCAGTGGGTGGCAACCTCAGCCCACTGGGACCAGGGAGAGCTGAGCAGCAGCCGCACGGCATCGGTGCCAACCCCTCACTGCCGCCACGTGCTTTGTGCAGCGGGTCACCCGAGGGGCCTTCTGAAGTGGCAAGACCACCCACAGGGACGCTGGGAAGGGCTGCAAACCAGAGGAGTTGAAAGCGGCAACTGCATTTCTCCAGATGTTAAAGCGAAGTCTGGGGGTGGCGGCCAGCCCCGCACCCCAGGATCCTGCAGGATTCAGACTTCTCACAGAGCATGAATAGGCAGAGTGGCCCTGGGGGTCCTGATGGTGGGTCATTCAGCGGGAGTCTGCATTTCCCAGGAGGGTCAGGCCAGGTCATGCCAGAGCCCCAGCACAGGAAGCGCTCATGCAAGCCCAGTAGCCCGCCGCCCACGCAGCTCTGCGCCCCGGACACTGCAGGCAGCTTGCAGGGCCCAAGGCCAGATGGGGTCGAAGGAGAAACACAGACGCATGGACTCAGCCGTTTCTTCGCTCTCCTCTTCAGAACGGGAAAAGAAAGCTCTCCCAGGTCCTCTTCCCCGAGGAAAGCCGGCCCAGACTTTGCTCCTACCTGGTCGTGGGGGACCGCTTTCTCCTCTCACAGTGGACAGCGTCGAAAAAGGCCGCATTCCAGAACCTCAGCGTGTGCCTGCGAGACAGAGACGCGTGTCACTTCTCCCCAGGCGAGGAGGGAAGGGCAGCTCTCAGCCCACTTGAGGGATGGGGGGGGGGGGGTTTCCCGCCACATCTGGGTGATCTGAGGGTTCCAGGGAGATGGGGCTGAGAAGAGAAAACGAGTGTGGGCCTCTGCCCTACATCAGGTGCCTCCCTGGGGCTCCGGGCCGAGCACCGTGAGAGCGCCTGCACGTCTCTCCCAGGCGACACCACAGTGTGGGGGCAGGTGGGGCAGAGCTGGGGAGCCCTGGGTTCTTCAGGCCAAAGCTGAAGTTGCCACAGACAGGGTGCAGATGGGGCCCCTTCCTGCTTCTCCGTCTCCCGTCGAGGCTCCCAGGACAAGGCAGGGGGTTCGGAGAGACCAGCTTTTCGAGAACAGGCAGCAGTGACATGAACAGGAACCTGGCAGAGACGTGCTGAGAGCAAACGTGTTTACAGGGACACAGAGTGAGAAACGTTCCTCTTAGGGAAGGCCAGAGGTCGGCAAACCACCGATGGGGTAGGTGGGCCAAATCCGGCTGCTGCCTGCTTGTGTCAATCAGTGTTCATAGGAACTCACTCACAGATGGTCTAACAGCACAGTTGAGTGGTTGCCCGCAAAGCCTAAAATATTCATCACCTGGCCCTTCAGGGCTGTTGCCCTGTTGCAGCTAATGAGACAGCTCCCAAGTCGAGGCCCAGAGGTGCTGAGCTAAAGTTGCTGGACAGGTGTGATGGGGCTGGCCAGTTCCCACTTCTCCCTGCTTCTTCTTGAGCCCTGCCCAGCTTGGGGGGCGCCTCCCGGTGGAGGCTTCTGGCCAGCTCCAGCCCAGCCCTCTGGCCGGCTTCCTCACCGGCCCTCATCCCGCAGCAAGACTGTGATCTCTGAGGAAGGTGCACATCTGGTACCCTCTGGGGTCCAGGTGCCCGCGCACCGCCAACGGTGTGTAACCAGAATGTGGCGGTGGAGAGGCTTTGGAGGGGTCAGAGCCGCACTGGCGATCGTCCACGGAGCGAGACAGAGGGTGAGACCTGCCCCACCAGTCTCTTACTTCAACCTCAACCTTTTATATATAAAATAGCTTCACTGGGATACCACTCACACACCAGAAAACTCACTCTTTGGAAGCAGGCAGCCTGGTCGTGTTCGGTGCATTCACAGAGCTGCACAGCCGTCACCTCTCTCTACTCCCAAAACGCAGGTGCTCTCGTCAGCCCGTAAAGAGACCCCAGACCCACTCGTAGTCGCTCCTCACTCCCCACTCCCCTCAGCCCCTGGCAGCCACCAATCTACTTTGTCTCCAGGGATCTGCCCGTCCTGAACATTTTATATAAATGAAATTGCACTACATAGTCTTTTGGTCTGGCTTCTTTCGAATAGCAAAGTGAGTTCCCAGTCCCTCCACGCTGTGGCGGTGCCAGCGCCTCATTCTCTAGCACGGCTGGGGGACACTGCGTGGCAGGGAGGTGTCGAGTTTTGTGTGTCCGCACATCAAATGCCCGTGCGGATGAACGTCAGAGTGTTCCCACTGTTTGGCTATTATGAACATGCGTGCACAAGCTTTTGTTTGAGTATGTGTTTTAAAATTCTTCTGAGCACGTCCTTAGGAGTGCTGTCCCTGGGTCACAGGGGAGCTCTATGTGTAACCTTCTGAGGACCTGCCAGGCTGTCTTCCACAGTGACTGACCCATGTGACGATCCCACCAGCAGCGCACGAGGGTCTCAATTTCTCTACATCCTCACCAGCCCTCGCTACTGCCCATCCCTGCTATTTGGCTATCCTCATGGGCGTGCGTGACCCTCACTTTTGACGAAGACAAAGGTGCAGCAGCTGCTGCCCCGCAGGTGAGGGGGTGGGGGGCATACCAGATGGGCTGCTGCTTCAGGTGCGTGTACAGGTAGATCTTCTCCCCCTTCCTCTCCTCCTCTGGGCTGCTCACGGTCACTGCAGGCGGGGGAGAGAGACTGAGTTGGGCTCTGGCTGCACCCCCACGTCGGCGACCCCCATGGCAATGCTGCGGAGGCCCCTGCTCCTCCCCAAGGGCCACAGAAACGCACGGTTAAAATTGCACGACAGCTTTTCTGCTGCCCGTGGGCGGTAATGACACTCCTCATCCCTGGCAAGGACCCTTTCTGAGGCGGGGGTCCCTGGAAGGCTCCTGCGTCCCCAGTCATACTTCCCTCAGCTTCCCTGGGATAAAGAGTTTAGTTCCTGCTTCCTCTCCCCAGAGAAGTGGCTTTTCTCAAAAATTCAGTGAGCAAACAGACAGCAGCTGAGGGTGACTGGGGAGTCCCCGCCGGCAGCACCTCGTGTGCGAGGTGGCAGAGCCCCGGGACGGCCAGGAACCTGCTGGTCGGTGCCGCCAGGGAGGGCGGGGCGGGTAGAAGACTTCCACGGGGACGGGGTCAAGGGGACCGGTAGCTGGGGGGCACTCACCAGTCTTCTGAGGCTTGTCCTTGGGCTTGCTCTCGTCCTCGCTGGGGGAGAGAAACCACACACAGCAGTGACCCTATGACCCCCACACTCTCTCAGAGAAACATTTTACGTTGCTGAAACGGGATTCAGTGTCATAACCAATGTGTACATTTAATGTTTTTTCTCTAAAAAAACTTCTATTGAATCAATGCTACATTGATCAATTGTCAGTCTTAGAATTTAGGCTTCTTTGTGCTGTTTTCTCAAATTTAAAGCATGTGGACCAGAAAAGGAATAAAGCCATGTCGCCTCGTTGTAACCAAGCCACTGGAGGTGACGGCAGGGACCCCAGGGTGCCCAGCACTGGCCCCGGGTCCAGAGCTCTCTTGCTGACGTGCCCCTTTCTGCGGAAGCTTTAGTGTCTACAGGCCTGTTACCAGCATCCTGAGCTCCTGAGGGAGGGCTGCTGTCCTGGGGACGGTGGTGTCTCCTGAGCCTGCCTCCTTCCTTGTCACAAGCTCTCGCCAGTTAGAGGGGGCGGCAGGGGGCGGCGGGGGCGGGAGGCTGTACCTTCCCTCCTACCAATTCCCATATGCTTCCCATCCGCCCTAGAAAACACCGACCCACAGGGGACATCCCTGCATGTCAACAAACAGAAGAGCGTTTGGACATGCTACAAAAATCGGGTGGGGTGGGGGCAGGGAGTCAAGCTGGGCTGGCAGCTGTGCCTCTCGGGAGCGGCTGTAGGCCCCGAAGGTTCTTCTGCCAAAGGCGAACAGATTCTTCCGCTACCAGGCCAGGGCCTCCTCGGCCCCTTGAGCTTAATTTGACCTCTGCTGTTTGTCTCACCTGCATCCCTGCCCCTCCCCGCAGCCAGACAAGGACGCACACCAGGCCACACTTACTCATTTTTCCTGACCAGGGGTCCCTTCAGCTTGGTCTCCAGCCCCCCGAAGAAGCCCTTGACATTCTCCGTCTTGGCCGACGTGTTCTTCAGCAGCCTCTCGGCAATGTCCTTCTTCTCCGCTAACCAGCTGTTGGCGGACTTCAAGTAGGAGTCGATGCTCCCTGCCGGCTTCTCCTTGGACTCGGAGGGAAGCAGGTGCGGTTTGCCTGGAGACAGAGGGGGAGTAAGAATCACACTGTGCAGCAGCTACGACAGACGGTGGAAAGGAACTCCTGTTAGCTGCTGGAGCTGCTCTGGTGTGGCCGGGAGACCTCCTTCCACAATGGCCGGGGCATGGCAGCAGGAGGAAGAGGCTCAGAGATGCCCCGGAGAAGGCGTGAGCCTGGGCACCTCCTCTCTCGGGGTGGTCACTAAGCACTGACCGTACAAGAGACCAGCCCGGGGCCGCAGGGGCTGCAGGAGAAACAGGCAAGGATCCAGCCCTGAAGAAGCACGCAGTCCGGAAAGGAGGTGAGCACTGCGCGCACACAGTGAGAGCCCAAGGAAAGAAGCAGTAATGTGGTAGTGAGGCCCGGGGCTGGAGGACGTGTGGAGAAGAGTGTTTCCTTGAGGTGGGAGGAGGAGTGCATATTCCAGACAGGCTTGAGGGCACCCGGTGGGGCCTGAAGCCGCCGAGGGAGACAGCAGGGGGAGGGTGTTCTGGGAGAAGGAACAGGGTGAGTGGAGGCAGCACGAGAAAGGGCCCTTCCTAAGGGCAGTATGTGGACCTTCAGGCCAAGACGCCCCCTGGACAGGCCAAGGCACTCCCTGCAAGTCAAAGGGCCTCCTACAAACCAAAATGCCCCCTTTGGACCAACGTGTCCCTATAGGACAAGGCGCCCTCTACAGGTCAAAGGGCCCTCTACAGGTCAAGGCACTGAGTACCTCCTACTAACTGAAGCTGCCCTGTGTACCGGTCTGACTCAGAAAAGCAGCATCTAGCTGTTCTGCGAGAAGGAGGAGCCACAGGCTGGATGAGGGGTGCCCATCTGACCCAGAGACGGCTGATGAGGGGCCCAGAACCAAAAGCCTGCCCAGTGGTGGTCTGGGGGAGCTCAGGCCGTGGGAGCAGCTACGAGGGGGATGGAGATGGTGGCTGCTGGGCACGAGGAGGGGACGAAGCCAAGCTGTAGCGGACAGGGATGCACCACAAGGGCGAACCTGTGGGTCATGACGGCAGGGTGCCCTGAACTGGCTCTAGTCCCCATGCAGGTGCCCAGCAACCTCCTCCTTCCAGTGGCCTGAATGAGACTCTGTTGTGGCAGCTTAAGACAGAAAGCCCTCTGTCTCCAATGTACCAGAAAGTTCCAATGGAATGAGCTAGAAGAGCTGTCAGAGCCTCAGCATCAAGTCCACACTCCTTACGAAGGCATCTCTAGCCCACACCTGGGACCCTCGGATGTCAGACTGCCCCTCCACCTTCCTTCAACAGCCAACCCCGTGTCGTGTTTGCTAAAACCTAAAACTGACATTGTCACATGCAACAGTGTCTGCCATGAAGTGTCCTGCTGAACGTGTTCATTCCCTCATCCCTACCAGAGGGCAGTGTCCTTCGTCCTGTGGGCAGTCCGTCACTCGGCCCCCAGCACAGACCACATCTCCGGCTTTGGGAATCTCACTCCCGGCTCATTCCCTCCCTAACATCAGCTTTCGCCATTTTCTGGAAGCCTGACAGCTTCGCCTTTAATTAGGAAGAAACCCTCATTTGATGCCATGTTGGAAGTCGACAAGTCCCGAGTTTCCAGGTATGCCCTCCACGGGCGCCATGCCCCCACAGCTCACCGATGTGGTAGTAGGTAAAGCACATGGTCATGAGGTTCTTGGCGGGCCCGAAGTCATCCATCTGATGGCACCTGGAATGAGAAGCAAGGCTGACTGGCCACATAATCGTTCCACTCCATTTTCTTACTGGGAATTCATGAAACAAGACCAAAATAGTTTGCAAATGTGCTAAATGGATAGCTCACTCCCCAAATGCTACTTAGAGAAGCAACAGAAAAATCCCTCTTGGCCCAATTAGGTGAGTTACCTGCAGGCACAGAGCGGGAACTGGGTCTGACTCTGGGCCTGACCTCTGCATTGTCAAGCTGGAACAGCCAAGGCCCGGAAGCTCGACCCTACGTACAGGAACACGCCAGGGCTGGAAACCAGGCCTCGGGTCTCGGGTCAAAGCGGGCCCTCCAGCTCCCGCTTCGTGGGAACTGGCAGTGACTTAGAAGACACACTCTAGTCAATGGTTCTCAGGCGGACGCAGCATCAGAATCACCTTGAGGGCATGGGAGGCTGTGGGTTGCTGAGCCTCCAAAAAGTGTGTGGTTTCCAGGTCTGGGGTAGGTCCCAAGAAAGCGCATTTCTCACACACTGCCTCGTGCAGCTGATGTTCCGAGGCTCCTGGCCCAGGGATGGCGCATGAGAACCACCGGGAATACACAGGCCTCCCTATTCTACGTCGCTTACTGATAGTCAAATTATTATGTGCCAGAACCTTTTATGTACTAAAGAATGTTCTACAGATGTGAAGAATTATACTGACTATATTATATTATGCTTACTATATTAAAATTTATAAGATACACAGAGATCCAAACAACTTAGCAAACAAGAAGGGGAGAAACTTCACGAAGAGGGCCTGTCTGCCGCTAGGACTTTGCACTGTGACAGGTGCTGACGCTGCAGTGATGTCCCCTGAGGCAGTGGGAGTTAGAGAAGAAATGAGGAGGGATAAGCTCAATGCCGTTGACAGTGCCTGTGTTGAATAAGTTACGCTGCAGTGACATATTACAATACTCCATAGCCACTGCAGGTGCAGAACTGTAGGTAAGTGCAATGCCTTTTTGGAAAAAAAAATTGCTGCTTTGTGCATCACTATGAGAGGTTTTTGTTGGGAGGCGAATCTAAAGTGAGAGAAAAGGGAGTGAAAAAGGATTTCCTTTTCTTTTTAGTAAAGATTTTATTTATTTTTAGACAGAGGGGAAGGTAGGAAAAAGGAGAGGGAGGGAAACATCAGTGTGTGATTGCCTCTTGCACGCCCCCTGCTAGGGACCTGGCCCACAACCCAGGCATGTGCCCTGACTGGGAATTGAACCTGCAACCCTTTGGTTTTCAGGCCGGTGCTCAATCCACTGAGCCACACCAGCAAGGGTGAGGCTTTCTTTCTCATCCCAGGCTTCTGTGTACCTTTGCATACTATTTCCCTTTGCACTTTTCTTTCCTGTTTAGTTTTTAACCTTGGACAAGCAATACTTTAAAACAAAAAGTCAACCAGAATGATCCAGACAGTGGGTTTGGGCCATTTTTGTCAATCTTTTAATATAAAAATAATAAGTTTAGAGAACTGAACTATTAGTAAAACCATAAGAGATTAAATAAAAGTATAAAAACTAAAGATACTAATAAATTTAACATTATATAACTCATATTTAAAAAAATAATAAACATTTCAAAATATGAAGCTTTATATTATTTTGTTTGGAACCATACAAAAAATATAATATATATGCTCACAAAGTAATGAAAAGATGTTGTATTTTGGCAGGGTTGAAACTTGAATTGAATTTTTTCCCCCAAGGAAAACTACAAAGGACGTTGAGAATCAAATAACTACATGACCAGGTGAGTCAGGCAAATATACACAAACTATGGGTCCATGACAATCCCTACGGATGCCCATGCCTAGAAGTTGAAATGTCTTTAGCACTTGAGCGCACGCTGCTCACGAGGCAACCACAGGGCTGCTTTGCGTGAGCTCCCTGTGCGCCCCCAGCCGAGGCGGGCACACCCGGACTCCCCGCACCGGGACTGCGTCCTGCACGTGGGATGCTCTGAGCAAGTGCAGGAAACACACTGATCCTCGGCTCTCTCGGTCACTTTCCTGCAGGGCACGCATGCCCCAAGTTCATGGCGGGACAGGTGAGGCGACACCAAGACACAGGGACATTAAGATCGAAGAGAAGAGCTACATTTCTGTTGTGAGAAGGAAGGGAAGGACAAAATGGACACGGGGACACAGGGAGGTGGCTGTGGTATAAGCCATGGGACAAGGACGTGCTTTGAGGCCACACTGAGGTGACGGGGGTGAAGGGGAACACAAGTGATTGTCAGAGCAGCCCCTTCCTCTCCCACCCACAACCTGTCCTGTCTCCTGGATCATTAAAGCCACTGCTTGGCTTCCCCAGGCTTAAATGGGTCCCTTAGATTCATCATTTGGAGGACATGTCACCCACTCTGACTCAGTCCTAGAGCCATGGGGCCTCAGGAGGAGAGTCCCCTGAGTCCTGGGCGTGCCCCCCACAGCTCACAGAGGCGGAGGGGCCCTGCCCACCACCCCACAGTGGCTGAACGCCTTTGTGACGAAAGGCTCCAGCAGTGCCGAATTCCTGCTCGGAGCAGGCTAGGGCATCCAATCGTGCCATTAAGTGGGCGGTTACCGAGTGTGAAGTACTTCACAACAGGAAATCAAGACAATTCCAGATCTCTGATGGAGGAGGATAAGGCCAACTGTGTGTAATCACAGTCTGTCCTGAGGACCTGAGTGGAGGAATTTACTCACACCCAGCTGCGGCCCTCTAATCTCTGCTGTCAGGTAAGGGTTCTTACTAGCTCCCTCCCACGAGATGCGGGTCACGACTTCCCCTTGTAGCTGATGCTGGGTGTATCCCAGCAACTTCCAGCTGGTGGCTCATGTGGCTGTTACTCACAGCTGGGTCATTATCATTACAGAGCAGGGCAGGGAGGGAGGTGCAATAGCGTTACTTACTCGAACAGGACCACTGCAAAAGACTGCACCAGGCGATAGAAGGTTGCCTCTGAGACACACTTGGAATTGCAGCGCTGTTGGGAAGAGGGAAGACATGTCACTGGGGCAGTCAGGTGGCAGAGGTGCACAGCAGCTCAGAGAGGCTAGGCTGCAAGCTCACCATGCTGAGCACCCCACAAGGCAGCTGGAATGAGAGCCCGGGACCATAGCAGCCACCCCGATCTGCGCAAAGCAGGACCCCAGCACGTGACCGTAGCTCACTGGGGCTCGGGCAGATGTTTTTCTGTGTCTCCTCCTCATGGGATTCTAAAAACTAGGAACTTCACACACTCACCAACACACGAAAAAGTATGGAGGGACGAGACCCTTGGTGACAACACTGGCTATTTCTGGACTGTATGTAGACTTATGAGTAGGTTTTCTAATGTTGCGTACAAGCATTTCTAATTCTTTGAAGAATAAATTGTTTGTGATAAAAATACTTCAAAAACTAAGAACTTAGGCCACTTTACAGAAAAAGAACCTCTTGGATATTTACAAAACAATTCTTTTTGGACTTACAGGCTGTCAATGTCTTGAATATATCTCTAGAAAAACTGATTTTTTTGTGGGTTATTTAATACAAATACCTATGGATGTAACCCACATGCGTGCCGTTGAAAGCCTGACTGCTCTGGAATGTCATGTGGCGGACAGGCTGGTTTGCTCGCTCACTCCTTCCAGGGAGACCCCCGAGTGCGCTGCCTCCCTCTTCCCACCGTTCTGGATAGGCCTTTTCAGAACACCATGAGGTAAGAGTCCCCTTTTTTCCCTGCTGGGTCATTTCCCTTGCCTGTTTTCTCCTGAGTGGAGGAATTAAAAAGAGAGAGAGGATGCTACACACCACCAGCCTGTTCCCCAGCACCTCCCCTTACCTGCGCACTCCTCCCGGCACCTGTCCTTACCTGGGCGCTTACGAATCGAGCAAACCACTCCCGGCCTTTTCCATTTTCACTGCTGCAGTACTCCCCGAACTTGGCTTTCTCCTCCTGGTCCAAGTCCTCCCTGGAAAAAAGGAGCAGAGGGAGAAAAGACAACTTTAAATCCTCTGAAATAAAAAAGATAGCAATCGGGGGAAGAAGAAAGATAGGAACGAACAGGTGTCGCACCCAGCTGAGTCCGGCTGCCTGACCCACACCCATTCATCTCACCCTCTGGGTCACCCCTTGAGGGAACAGTGCCCTTTCTGCTGCGCAGGTGAGGACACTGGCCTGGAGGGTGCGACACAGCTGTGACTGCGTTCAGACTTCCTGGCTCCGAAGCCCCTGTTCATCCTCCCTTGTCCTCCTGCCTCCAGTTAGGTTGTCCGGGCACCAACAAGGGTGACATCCCCCTCCTCTGAGGACTTGGTTCTGTCGTGTGACTCACTAGTCTTTGGTGCTGAAGCCAGCATGGATCCGCCCACTGAACTGCAGAATGCCGCAGTCTCAGTAGGACACCTGTCTCCAGTGCCACCTCCCACCAGTCAGAGGGAGGGCGTGGTGGCTGATTCCCTGAAGCTTTTGACCAGTCAGTCCGCTGACCTCTATCTAGTCTGTGCATGGGGGGGTAGAGACCAGGGGACTGCAGGGAGTCCCCATGTCCAGGGTGGACAAAGTGCTCACTGGTCCCAAACCACCTCTGATCCCTCTTCATAGGGGGCCAACACTCCACCCAAGTTTAACGACTACAGATAGGAAGTAGGGGCTGAAGATCAACTGGCTCATGCAATATTTCATTTATTGAAGGTTCTGTAGAAAACATCTTGGTCTCATTTATCCCCAAACACCAGATGAAATACAAGAATGCGCCAGCCATTTGCAGGGCTCTTTGGAAAGCTCTGGAAAATGCATCCGATCCAGTTGTCCAGGTTCCATGCTGCCGACAGGCTGCCGCAAATACAGACCAGCCTTCCTGGGAAACCGACAAGCTTCTGGGCTCCCTTCCCTTTTCATTAACTGGGTGTGCTCGGAGAAATAGCAGCGCTGCGCTACTCAAACAAAATAAGTAGGAGGCCACATCTACTGCTGTCCCGGAATGCATTCAAAATCCAACAGAACGCCTCTCCGCATAGTCCAAGAGTTGGATTATCATTTGAAATTCTCCCTTTTTTAACTGCATGGGAAACGGAGGCCTACCTGAAAAGGGCAGACACCAGCTTTGCCAGGTATAAACAAGGGACCTAAACCATGATAGAAAAGAATGTGTTCTTTGCAGAGAGTCAACAGGCAGAAATTCTTACTGCTTTAACGGAAATGGACAATCTGCCCTTCTTCCGGGGCTCCCCAGATGGTAACGTGTGAGTAGTCTGGCGGCCTCGTTAAAAGGCAGATTCAGACTCAGTGGCATTAGGTGAAGGCCAAGGCTCTGCCTTTCTAACAAGCTCCCGGTGACGCTGGTGCTTCGGGTCTACAGGAGGCGGTCTGAGCAGTAAGAACTTCAGCCCTAAACACGCTGCTCTGAGTGATGCAGGACTGCTGGTGAGCCCCTGCCACCCACGAATTTGGACTTGTTTGCCTCCTCTCACAGCTGGCTGAGCTGTTAATACACGAGGGTGGGAGAGCTAGAGGCTCGTCCACAGATTCCCTGTTCCTCGGTCTGCGTTCCACCTCCCACTCCCGCTTCCTGCTGCTCCAATGGGCAACGCTGCTTACCTGCCCCTTCCGGAACCTCGAAAGAAAGGCCGGGAAGAGGTGTGAGGAAGAGTCACCATCCCAGCAGCTGCTTAAGGCTCAGCTGCCCAGGAGCATCACAAGGAGCATGGGGCGCTGAAACCTCTTGCCTTCTATTGCCCCTAAATTTAATGCCAGCTAATAACTGCAGCCCCCTAGTCAAGCATGACATGGACATGGAATGCCAGCAAGAAGTGAACCTGAAAGTGCTCAGATCCTGGGGAAGCAGAGCTAGTGTCCTCTTGGATTCAGCAATGGTGAGCAGAGAGCGACAGTGGAGTGGCCACAGCACTGGGGGGAGGGAAGAAGGGGTAGAACTCCCACAGCTGGTTCTGTCTGCAGCCTGGGGTGGGGTTTTGAAGCACCAGGGAGGCCCATCACCTGCCGGTGAGGGGCTGGCAGCCCTGGCCCTAGGCGATGCTCTTCTCTGGGACAAAGGCAAGAGCAGAAGCCCTGGGGGCTTACCCTCCAGAGAAGATCTTCTCCACATAGCCGCGCATGAACTCCCTGAGCTCCAGGGCCTCCTCGTCCTTGGCTGACTCTGTGCTCTGGTTGGAAGAGAAGGACTCGTTGGAGGAGGAGCGGTGGTACTGGTCCCAGGATGGGTGTGAGGGCGACTCGCCCATGTCATTCTCGCTGTCTGCCGACTCAGTGGTCTCACTCTCTGACCCGCCGTCGCCCTGAGAGCTGTCCCCATCCTGCAGCTTTGGTGGCAGGGCCTCCACGGGTGAGGAGGTAGATGGCTCAGTCTCGAAGTCAATCAGCGAGCCCACAGGGACCTCCAGGGCCTCCATGGCTCAAGTGGGCTGCCGAGGAGAGTGCCAGGTGGGTAGGCCAGAGGACTGGATTCCCGGAGAGTCAGTGGGAGCTGGAGACCACGTGGGAGCCTGCCGAGCACATGTGAGTTGCTTGGAGACTTCTGGCCACCAGGGATGAGTCCTTCGGGGCAGCTCACGTGGCCCTAAGGCATCTAGAGTGGAAGCACATAAACAGGATCAGCGGGAGAGCAGCTCCTGGAGGGAGGGAAATTCAGCACTGGTGTGAGGGGGATCCAGGCTTCAGTGAGTGACTTAGGTCCAATTCCCCGTACAGAGAGGAGGCTCCAAACTTCCAGCATCTGGGTCGTCTCTACACTACAGTCATTTTCCTCCTGTCCGCTTTGCTGTTAAACACCTGGTGCGTACACAGTAGGCACTGAGTAAGTATGTGTCGAATAAATGAACAAGTAAACACCAACGATCGGGATCTCTCCAAGCCGAGCAAACAGACTACAGGGGGGCTGCGTCTGCCAGCCCTCTCCCCACTGCAGCCTTCCACACGGAGGCCAGTAAATAAAGGCCTGACCCAGGCTGGAATCAGAGTCACCAGAGACACGCCTGTCATCCACTGGCACTGGGACCAACAGCCATGGGAGACAGGTGGCATCGGCCGGATCAGGAAAAGAGCCTTCAGCTAAGCACAGGGGCCCCTCGCCTCCTAGGCTCACATCTCTTCCTTCCTGGGCTCCTTTCTTAACATTCTTTCCTTCGAGACCCGAAACCTTCCCAGGCTTCACATACGTCGCTTCTCATCGTCCCTCTCAAAACCTCCGATGACTTCTCTAATTGCCTGGATCCAACCTCTCCTTTCCACAACTTCTCCCTGCACTGCAGACACCCTGGACGGTGACATGCGCCCTCTGGTGTCTGTCCTTCTGCACCTTGGGCTGGGCGGTCCTCTGCCTTCTCTTCTATCTTCCCCACCCAGAATCCTATCCACCCCTCAAGGCTTGGCTTAGTAGCGGCTCTTCTGAGAAGCTTCCCTCAAACCCTATTCAAAATGATTTGCTTACTGAGTCCTCTGTGCGCCCTGGCATTTTATTTACACTCATTTATAATTCTGCTTGTTTGACAGGTGGGTATTAGTATTTCCGTGAATCCCACTAAAGGATAACCCCTGGAGGGTGGACCAGGCCTTAGCCACCCGTGTAGTAACCCGAGTGCCCCACACAGAGTCTTGAATAAATAAGTGTTCCCCGTGTTTGTTGAGTGATGCACAGACCTGACCACGAACATGCTGTAGGATCTGGGGAGTCGACAACACAGGCTGCATGGTGGCAGAGCTGGGGATAAGATCTTTGCTTGCAAACCAGGTCTCCTGACAGCCAGTTCGGGAGTCACCTGCCAGTTCCGGGGCCCACCCTCCCCAGCGATGAGCGGCAGACAGCGAAGTAGGAAGCACAAGCCCTCCGGCTGCCAGAGCTCCTCCAGGCGATAGCACAGCCGAACTGGGGCCACATCCCTCTTCTCCCTTTTTTACAGACCCGCGGATGTAGGACAACATCTGGCAGGCAGGTGGCTGCTGATATTGATGAACTAATGCATCTGAGGGTAATTCAATATCAAAACTGCATCTACTGCCTGTTAAGAGCTTAATATTCATAAATTGATTACGGGTTCCTCCGAATTCCCCAGCCCAGGATATTTTTAAATGCCCTGAGTCAGAAAGATGGACTGGCTGGCTCCTTGTCACTGGCGTGGCAGCCACCACCCTCAGCAGAGTCCTACACAACTTGCCTTCGTCCAAAAAAGAGATGTGCGGAAGAACTTTCTGGGCCAGGAGAGCCACAGGGGCTCTCGGGAGCTCAGACAGCAGCAGCCCACTACCACACAGAGGGCTGGAGACGAAGGGGTGGCAGGCGGGGCTCCGGCAGCCCTGGCTCCCTGCCCACTGGCGATGTCTGTGAGCCACGGCCTCTGCTCTCGGGGCTGCATCTGCCCCTGCCCCTGCCACTGCCCCTGCCCCTCTGAGACGGCAGGGCCTGCTCCGATCTCTGACGTCCTTCCGGCGGCTGCATTTCCGGGCTCTCCGAAGAGCAGAAGGTCACACACACAGTAACACACCTGATGTTAAAGTGGACACTCACACACTAGGAAAATGTTTGCAGCCACTATGATAGGAAAATTGAGCCAATCAATTAATATGATAAATTCACCCAAATCCAACTAAAAAATCTATATTCTAATAAATAAACAAGCTACTCAGACAGGAAAGGCACACAAGAGGAAACACCATTATTAAATGCTTCGACAATTCTTCGACCCAGACTAGTAACCACATATGTGGATAGGTAAATTCAAACAATTAGGTACCATCTTATACTACTAAATTAGCAAAAACTGAAAAGTTATAATCCAAATGCTGATGAGGTTATGATAGAATTAATATTCTCAAACAATCCTGGTAATAGGGATATATATTTTAGAAAGCAATTTATACAATTCTTATTTTTCTCTCTCTGATCTAGAAATTTAAATGCTTGGAGCTTATCATAAGAAAATAATTCAAAATACTAAAAAACAGTTATTTGAAGAAAAATGTTCCCTGCAACAGTATTTCTAATCCTGATAAATTGGGGTAAAATCTAAATATAGTAAAATGGCAAATAAGTTCTAACAATTTGATGCAATAGTAACCAGTGTACATGCAATAAGAACACAGAACATCACTGAATGTTCACTTCATAGTTAAGTAAACAAAATATTTTACAGTCAACAAATAATTACTTAGCCCTACTGCATGCCACCCTCTGTTCCGGGCTCTGAGGCTACTGAGTGAGCGAGCTGTAACTTCACTGTAACTGCGGTCGTGCACACACATGGAGAGGGGCCGGGAAAGGACGGAGTGTGTTACAGGGTGGGCACAGAGGCAATCTCCCCTTTTTAGCGTGTTTTTTACCACAACAATGCAGTCTGCAATAAATAAACATTCAGAGGAAAAAGGGAACAAGTATCTTGCAACAGTTCAAGTGGTCGGAAGGGCTGTGTCTATGTACCAAAGCAGAACCCCCACATGGCACAGGACGTGCCAGATCAGCCCCGATTGTCTCGGCTATTTCTGGGCCAGCCTGAGGCTAGTGAGCAGCAGCTCTCCCAGTGCCTCCCTAGCTAGAAAATTCTGGGAGTGCATGAGTCATTCTTTCCCAGAAGCCTCCTCTGTGGGCTCAGGAAGGAGGGGACAAGGTAAGAACGACAGGCACCAAGCAAGGACCCAGTCTTGAGTACCACGAGGGCACTGTGGCTGCAGCCTGTGGGCCCTGGAGGCCCATGCACTGTCATCTCACGCCCCCGGCCCCCATGGCCCCCGGGGCCCCAGCCCAGGCGTCTGGCGTCTCTTGGGAGACAAGGCAGGGATGCCAAGCCTGTTCACGGAACTAACAGCAGGGTGCAGGGGCCGCTTGTGCTAAGGGCCTTGAAGCCATCCCACCCTTTCCTCCAGGAAGGAAATGTGTGTAATCACAGGCCTCTGTGCAGGACAGGGGGACAGTCACTCCGAGCATGCCAGGACTGCACAGTTCAAGTGACTACTTGTGCTGGGCCAGCCGGAGGGCACAGAGGAAGTGAGCCCAGAGGGGACTGACCTCACTGGCTGTGCTCGGGACCAGCCAGGTGCTGCCATGCAGGGCCGCAGGCCCAGTGGTATCAGACCTAAAGAGTTTTCCGGAGAATGCTGAAACCTACTATGTGAAATCCTCCAGTTCTTCAACCTTGGCCCCTAATTTAAACTTACTTCACAACACGTTGTGGGCCAAAGAAACCACATCTGGGGATTGCCCCCCAATCCATTTGCTTGTTTTGCACACAAGGAGGCCCCCAGACCCACTTTGGATCCAGATTCTTAGACTCAAGGTTTTAAACTACGGTGGAATCTCAGCAATTCCAAGTGTGGATATCAAAAACGCTTTTCTACAGACTGGAAGCAGAACAAACCTTCCCACAACTGGCACTACTACAATTTATTTCCGAAACCTTACGGCACGAGTTCCTACCAACCAGATCAGGCTAAAATTCCAAGTCAACCTGTAACTTCCATTGGCTTTAACCATCTATTCAGTCAACAAATATTTATTGAGCAGCTGTGTGCATCAACCACTGTGCAGGGAGCTGGGAACACAGCCATGAACAAAGCTGTGTGGAGCATCTGCTTGTGTGTGTCTGTGTGCCAGAGGGCGGGGGAGGGAAGAAGACAGTTAATAAAATAAAAACCCAGAGACGGCCTCAAGTTGATGCCCTGAGAGAGCTGGCAGGGGAGGCGTCTTTGGACTGGGGGTCAGGGAGGCAGATGCCTGAGCTAAGATGGAAGATCAGCCGGAAAGACTCGAGGGTCTGCTGAGCAGAGGAGAGTGCTCTGGGCAGAGGGGACGGCCTGCACAGGGGCCCCAGGCAGTGATGAGTTTGGAAAGCTCGGGAACTGGTAAGGCTGATGGGGTGGAGAGCAGCTACCCTCAGAGAAGAGGTTTGCCAGGGAGACTGAGCCAGAGGTGCAGGGAGGGGGTGCCCAGTGCAGTGGGAGCCCGGAATGTGTTCTAAGGATGCAGGGCAGCCATGGGGGGGACTGAGCACAGGCAGTGGTGGAGAACAGGAGAGCAGAGGGGCCAGGGTCACATTCTGGCGGGAGGTTTCCTGACCTTCGGCCTCCACCTTCCGCCCAGCCGTTTCCTGCCACAGTGGGACCAGCTGCAGAAGGAACTTGGAAGAAGATTGCCTTCTTGTGGCTGCTTAGCCACAGCCCCAAGGGGCTTTGCTCAAACTCTGATTTCCCCAACATCCCTGGGCAACCAGAGGTAGGACTTCCCTAGCAAGTTGGCCTTGAGCAATCAGAGGAGGTTCCCTGGGGGAGAATCCAGAACTTTCTGTAACTCTGCTCCTGGCCAACAACCTCAGGCACCCCTCTCTCTCTTACTGTCCTGAAGAACTATCAGACATGCTGCTTCTCTCACAAAAAGACTGCGAAACCTCTCTGCACCAGCACACATGACACACACGGGCTCGTGTTCACGTGCACCTGGCCTGCCTCCCCTCTCGCATCAACAAACCAGGGCCTGGAGAGGTGAAGCAGGGGCCCACCTACACCCAGCTTGGACGTGATGGAGCACGGAACCCAAACACAGCAAAGCCCGTGCTCCTGCCCACCACGCTGCCCCTGCGGCCGCTTCCCTGATGCTCCCCCGAGCACACGTTTCTAGAAGTGGAGCTGGTGGCTCAGAGGTTTGTGCCCTCTGGAGGCTACGATGGCACCCCCAGATCACCTCCTGCAAAGTGTGCTGTGGGGTATGTACTCGGTGGGTTTCCCATGTGTGCCTTCATTTCAACTGTAAGGTCACAACACCGCCATACCCTGAACCTCAGAACCCTGACCGGTTTGTTCCACTCTCAGGTTAAGTGCAGGGCACTGCACAGGGAAGGGCAGGTTCACTTTGAAGATGACAGAACTGGGACTGGCGAGCCAGAGCACGCCCCCACCCCCAGCGGCTGACTAAGGCATCTGGTTTGATTGCTTTACCTCCTGATTGCCCCACACAAAGGAAAACCAACCTCTTCCCCGAGTTTCAGCTCCACTCTGTCGGGCTGGAAAAATCATTTAAATCTGTATTGGTTTCCTATTTTTGGAAAACGTGAATTTGAATTTGTTTGCCCTAACCATTTGGATTATTACCAAGACAGATGAGCTGACACATGGAAGGTCTTAGAAGCAGCACGTGGGGAGCCAGGCCAGCCCCTCCCGGCTCGTGGGGGCCAGCTGTGCAAGACCCCCGTGACAACGTGAGATGGCTGAATACAGAAGCCGAGGTTGCTATTATCAGAGCGGTGGGTGATATCAGATCATTTGATGCTTTCCAAGGCACAAAAATATGTAAAATCGGTTCATTCTTGACCACTCCATCAAGCTGCTAGGGCAATATTTTATTTTCACTCCCACCTTAGACAGGAGAAGTCGGGCTGGACGGGGAAGGTATATGGCCATGTGGGGTCACCTGGCAGGCGTGTGGAGAGCAGAGCCACATACTGTTCAGGACTAGACGTCCCAGGTCCCTTGCAGATGCTGCCTGAGCTTCTGCTATATTTTGACCTCTCTTCAACCACAACTTGCATGTCATCTGCTGGAGCTAACCTCCCCATAGAAAACCTGTCTTGCTTTGCCTAAGTGTGTCAAGGCCCAGAGAACATCATGCAGAACTGTATACCCCGACCGAATGTGGATTACTATACTAAAAGACCCTCTACCCTGAGACTGCAGCCCCACCTGTACCCATGCCAAGGTTCTGTCCAGAGAGAAGGGGAGGGTCTCTTGGGAAGGCAGCACCCACAGTCACCAGACTCGTGATGCTAACACTGGGATTTAACCCTTGAAGGACAGTTACTTCCTTTGGTGTGGGCACCCTACTTCGTTCAGGCAGCCTTCTGCCTACAGTGACTGGTCAACTGAATGTCCCCTATGGCTTTTCAGTAAATGTCTTTCAGGAAACATGCCCAGAGAACACAAGAGAAGTAAGTCTGTTCTCCTTCCATGGCTGCGATCACAGAGTGCCCTGAGGAGCCTGACTCTGCATGACCTGTGATGGAAGGGAAGGGTCAGTGTGAGCAGCTACGGAGGCCAATGAGCCTTAGCCCATCCAGAAAGGGGGCTGGGGCTTGGCCAGGAGCAGACTTTGGGTCTAATGGCCTTTTCTTAGCTGGACATGCTAGCTGGACACTACCCAGGGCTAGAGGAGACAGCCTGGCCAAGGGGGATGCTGTCTCCTTGGCCTCACCACGTGAGGCGCAGCCCAAGGAGCTGAGCAGGGATGCTCTTCACATGGACTGAGGTTCTCAAGCTGGGCCAAGGCACCCCACATACCTGAGCAAAGCCACAGGGGTGCCATGGGCTGTTTCAATTTTTGGAGGGAAACACGATTATAACTTGACACTTGCTGAACTCAAAGCAAAGTACTAGCTCAAATAGTTTCACCATTAGATCACGCTGTGCTCCTTTAGATGGTGCCATATCTGGGTGAGACTGGGTTTTCAGCAGCGCACCGTGAATAAAAAGCAAGTATTGCACAAAAATCAATGTGGGACAGGAGAGTAGCCATGTGCAATCTGATTCCAGGGTTTAGAAGCTGAGCCTAGCAGGTGCACGTGTCCCGATAGTACATAATTACAGGAGCTTAAGGATGAAAGAAATATTTGTTAAATGGTGTGGTAGGTGGAGTAGTGGCCCTGACAAAAGGATTTTGCAGATATGATTAAGGTCAGGGCCTGGGGATGGAGAGATGACCCCAGATTATCTGGGTGGGCCCGACATAATCGCAAAGGTCCTTGTATGAGGGAGGCAGGAGGGTCAGGGTCAGAGGAAGAGATGGGTGATGCTCCGATGCTGGTTTTGAAGGCGGAGGAAGGCGCACAAGCCAAGGAGTGCAGGTGGCCTCTAGGGGCTGACAAAGGCCCAGGAATGAGATCCTCCTCTGGGGCCTCCGGAAGGCACCAGCCCTGCCGATGCCTTGACGCCAGCCCAGTGAGGCTGATTTTGAACTTCTGCCCTTCGGAACTGTAAAATAGCAAATGTGTTGTTGCAAGCCACTATGTTTATTTTTTAAAGCACTCACAGGAAACAAACACAAACAGCTGGTATGTTGTTAGGACATAAATACTTACTAAGCTGTGTGAACTATTAGGTATTTGTCTCAGCCTAGGGTGCCAGGAGGAAAATGACTGAGACACTAATGTTCTGTGAAAGTTCGGGAACCTCTGGCCCAGGAGGGGGGCCCGGGCCCGTGCTCGCAAAGCCCCTCCCTGCCACTGGAGCTTCCAACCCAACTGCAGGCCCACACGCCGGTCCCTGTTAAGTGGGTCCTTCCCAGCACTCGGTCAAGCTCGTGGGGGCCATTTAGTTCTTATTTCCCTGCATGGGAAACAGGCTGTCAGAGGAAGCTTTGGAAATAGGAAAGAGGAAGAGAAGCCTCTTGATCTCACTCTCCCATCTCCATTTCTGCATATTCCTTTCCAGTCTTTGTCAATAGGGAAACCTTTCTTTCTTTTTTTTTTCTTTTAACCATTTCAAGGCCGAGAGAAATCTGAATTTTTGCTCTGCAGCTAGCTGGCGGCTATCCTTCTTGTGACATCTACAAACACGCAGGCACCCACTGGATGCAGTTCTCCGGGCCCCTGCAGGATGTTCTATTTCAAGCTGACCCCACAGAGGTCAACAGTCAGTCTGGGTTTGGCTGTAGGAATGAAGGCAGACGGACCTCTGGCCTAGATTTCTGGTCTCTGGGGCTATCTTGAGATAACTGAACTTGATCAGTTATTAGATTACTGTCATCTGCTGTTGTTCCGCTATTAAGTGACGTCATAATGAATGATCTCCAAGAAGATCGTGCCTCACCGAAAAAGCTGGAGGAGAGGAGGAGGCGGAGAAGGAAGGGAAACCTTTCCACAAGCTGCTAAATGCAATCACCCCGTAAGGGAAGTGCTGTGGATGAAAATGTGAATTGCTTGAGGATCCACAGAACACTCCTCCGCTCCCCTGCGCACCAGTCTCTGCCCTGGCGGTTTTGGGAATCACGGAGTATGGGAACAACTTCCATATCCCTCTCCCCCCTCACCCCTCCCCAGCCTGCCACAAATAATGAGCCTCAGCTGCAGTGGCAGATGCTCCTCCTGCAGCCCCACGTGCGCTTGTTCAACACACTCAACGCTCCCCCAGGTGCTCCAACCCCCCTGCAGTCACTAGTCTGGGAGGGTCCCCAGCTGGCTGCCTGGGCAGGCTGTGGTGAGGACTCCCAGGAGCCCCACAGCCCAGCCAGACAGCGGCAGCAGCGGCAGCAGCGGCAGCGGCAGCGCAAGCACAGGCTCTTAAAAAAAATCGCTTCCTGTTGCTCAGAACCTCTCGAACTCTGAGACCACAACAAGGACTTACATCTGCCTCTGACAGCGTCTGAACAGCTCAGCCCTGGTAAAGCTCCTGACAAACAAATCGGCTCATCATTTTCTGGCTGGCTCATAACTGTCTTTGCCTTGGAAACAGAAAGAGACTTTTGGGCATTTGGGGCTATGAAGCAATAGCTGTTCCAATGAATGAATATGTGTCAAATATGAAGAACTGTCACTGATGTCCTTTTAGATGTCCGTGTGTTCGAGCAGCTGTCAGACACACATTACATCCAGTCACCATGGATTTAGGGCCACTTACAGGCCAGTGGGATGGAAGCATCCCATTACTGCCGCTGGGCAGAGAGTTAGTAGCCTTTCCTCCCAGCCAAAGCAAAAATGGGAACCATACTGGGCATGAAATTCTTTTCATTTTGACAAATTCATCTGCAGAGGAACTTTTTCCAGACATGAATTTAAAAATGAGTTTGTCGAGGAAGGTCCTCATATGAGAAGACGCTATTATTATAATGGAAGTCTCTAACAAGGTTCTGTAAAAGATACGGAGATGTTGACATACATTTTTAAGTAACACTCCAAAAATCTGAAGGCATCCATTAAATCAATGTGGCTCGGGCATTTGTCTGGCCGGAGCATGCTACTAGGTGAAGATAAGATCGCCCTGGTGACTCAGTGATGCAGCATCACGCACCTGGAGACGTCACAGTTAATATGCCCAGGAGGGTCCCCCTCCCAAGTAAAGTAGAAACGATTCATAGATACAGAGCAGGCTGACAGCTGTGTGTGGCGGGGGGGCAGGCAGAGTGGGGTTAGGGGGCTGGGTAGGGAGGGGTGGATGGATTGAGCCAAACAGGAAAAAAAGAGAGAAAACACTCATGGCCACAGACAACAGTGTGGCGATTGCCAGGGGTGGGGGAGGCAGAGGAGGGGGTGTGTGGGGGAGTAAATGGTGATGAGAGGAGACCTGGCTTGTGGTGGTAAACACACAAAGCCATGTACAGATGGTGTGTTTTGGAATTGTGCACCTGAAACCTGGGTAATTTTGTTAACCAGTGTCACCCCAATAAATTCAATAAAAAGGAAAAAATAGCAGATGTCCCCAAGGGCTTTTGGCAAGCTCCGATCACAGACTGTTCCTGGCCGATTTCTCTGAGAGCACCTGTGGTGCCAACACTCTGATCTGATCATCAAAACAGGATCCATGTGCTGAAGTTCCCAGCGGGAGGGGACTGCCCTTCTGCTGTGAACCTGGGAGAGGCTGCTTGTTCCCCGGGATACAACAGCAGCAGCATCTTAGGCAGCTGCAGGGGCTCCTCCTGTGGGGAGCATTGCCCAGTGAGGACAAGGACATGGGCCACGTGTGGGCACACCTGGCTCCCACACAGGATGGCCTTCCTGCCGGCAGCTGGTTTGGAACAGGTGGCCCTCTACAAGGGAGTGCAGCGTATCTGCACGGGCACCTGATGGGAGAATTCTTCTCCTAAGTGTCAAGGTCAGTCTCTCACTGGCTGCACTCTTCGTGGTCCAGGATTAATGATCTTAGGATCATGCTCCCCCAGCGAAGTTCCCTGCCAGTCGGCAGCCTCTTTTGTCTTCTTCACAATGGGATTCTCAGGGCCACAACCACACCAGGCACACAAATTGCTCAGTGCCTATCTGTTGTTGAAAACTTTCATGTCAGGGTTCAAAGGTGACCTGCCACAGGCTGCTTCCTCCACCCCTGCATTCAGTCAGCTGGCCCTGGCCCAGCCAGGCCCTGCCTGGTCTAATCATCACCACGCACTTCCTCCCACTGCCCTTGGTGCTCAGAGAAGGAAGAAAGCAGCTTAATTAAGACAGACAGTTCCACTGAAACACAAATCTGTTTTCTGTGTAGGTGCTGTGGGCAAAGCACTGTGCAAAGAACAGTAATGTAGACACTCAGCCTTGAAAAAGTACATACCTAGTAAGGAGAATAAGACAAGTGTGTAAGTAATTGTGTGATCGGGCATGGGGCACCAGCAAAAGAGGCCCAAGGGCTGGAGGGGAGGCCCTTGCTCAGAACATGCAAGGACTGCCTGAGTTGCATCTCTCTGAAGTCTGGGTCAATTCCCGCTAAGTAGAGGTGGGAAGGGAGACATCCCAGAGAGCAATCCCTCCAGCAAAGCCCTGACAGTTCCCACGGGGTGGGCTGCAAAACGGCGTGCAGCTCCCTTTGGTTTGTGGAACATAATGAGCTGCCCCTGCAGCGTGGCCTTGGGAGTAACTTAACTACCCTCTTGTCTTCAACCAGAAGCAGGGACTTCCAAAGCATTCACAAGGTTTCTGATGGAAAAGTGTCAAGAAGTGGCTTCCCAGCAATGCTCCTGACCAGAAGGAGCACTGGGTGGGGGGTTTGGGATGGGGTGGCTCGACACTCATGTTCAGGACCCTCGTGGCATCCATTGAAATACAACCCCCAGCTCCCTGGGTTTAAGGTGCCCGCTGGGATATTCCTACATGTGGACAGGAGGAATTGGCTGTAGCTCCCCGGACAGCCCAGGCCAGATACGGATTTGGGGACCGTGAGCCAGAGCACATGCAAAGCCCAGAACCACTCAGGGGGCAGAGGAGGGTTGAGCTGCGCTGCTGACAATGACAAGCAGTATCAGGAGGTGCGGGAGAGCCACGGAGCTGCTCTCTGGAGAGTAAGCACAGGCTGCCCCAAAGTCCTTCGCACGGCACCAGGCTGGGGGTTGGAGCTGGGGCTGAGTCCACGCTGGCCAAGAACTGAGCATGTGGGTGGCGAATTATGACTCGTAGCCTTTTTGCGGTGAGTCTCTGACTCACTCTCTGTCATCTCGGAGGAAGCGGAGGTAACAGGTGAAGAGAGGTGAGAGAGGGCAGATGCAAACCCCCTTTCAAAGGGGGAGACTCTGTGAACTAGATTTGGGGAGACAGCCACGGCAGGGGACACCTAGAAAGAGTTTACTTACTAACAGGATGGCTCTGTGGGCACCATGGAAAGGAAGCGGTGAGGACCGAGGTCAGAACCTCCTGTCACCAAACTCTGGCGCTGCAGTGTGTGTGCTCACTGGCTCGTGGACGAGGGGTCCCGTGGAAGGAGTGCCCTGGGTGTGGGCATGGTGCTTGCTTGACAAGTGCATGACAGCTTTGAGGGCGAGACAGAAACTGCGGCCTGCGTGTTGTGTAATGGGGTGGGTTTATAAATACTGGATTTCATCATCCTGAGTACACTTTTGGTTTTTGTTTCATTTTTTGTGTGTTTTAAGATCTCTGAAATCAGGTGTGCCTTATCATTGCTCTCTGCCAGGCCCACATAATACAGTTGTCGTCTGGAGACAAGGAGAGACCCTCTTTTTTTTAAGCAATTAAAAAGTAAACTTGAAGAGTACGTAAGTCACAACCATGTCACTAACTTCCCTGAAAATTAATATTCCATGTAACCACCACCGGCCTCAGGGAGCAGAACATGCCCCTCCCCCTGAGGCCCCGCCCCCGGTGCTCGGCTCTGCCCCAGAGGGAAGTGCAGGGAGCAGGCTGATGGCAGAGACGATGGTGTTTTACAGAAACCCATGGGCTTCCACGGCTTCAGAATAAGGGGCTTCTCTGAATGTCAAGAAGCTTTAGCAGTGCTCTAACCAACTTATTTTGCTAATATTTTCCTCTTTATTACGGACAAGACTAATACTTGATAATAATTTACGACTCTAAGTAATTCTAAGGGAGTTTTTTTTCAATACTGAATAAAAATTCTAAGTGAAAAAGAGCATTGTAGGATAGTTCAAATGGAAAAGTTTGATCTTTCTTCATCGTGCATAAAATAAAATGGTGACTCTCACAACTGATGATGTCTTAAATTCGACGCAGTGTGGTGGTCACGCCGCCTCACCCGCAGTCCACTTGGAAGGACATCCGACTGCTAGTTGCCCGCTGCTACCAGGGAAAGGGCTCCAGCCCAGGCTCCAGCCCACACCCTCGCTGATTACTCAGAGCCTGGGGGATATGAAGCCAAAGGGATAGTTAACTCAGAGAATGACACAATCGGGATGCAAAAACATTCTGGCAGACTCCACTGGGGGCTGCGTCTCAAAGACGCCTCTTCAAAACCACAGTGAGATATCACCTCGAATCTGCTAGAACGACTGTTATCGCAGAGACAAGAGCGAACAAATGCTGGCGAAGATGCTGGTGGGCATGTAACCTGGCGCAGCCACAGTGGAGAAGGGTATGAAGATTCCTCAAAAAGGTAAAAATAGAACCACCGTATGATCCAGCAATTCTGCTTCTGGATACTTCTCCAAAGGAAAGGAAATCACTGTTTCGAAGAGCTGTGGGAGCCCCACCCCCGCCTTCACTGTGGCACGGTTCACAGCAGCCAAGACATGGAAACGAACCACGTGTCCGCCGACGGGTAAGTGGATGAAGCAAATGCGGCCTACATGTGCAATGGAATACTATTTGGCTATAAAAAATAACAAAATCCTGCCACTGGTGATATGGATAAAACTCAAGGGCATTAGGCTAAGTTAAATAAGTTAGAGAAATACAAATACTGTATGATCTCAGTTATATGTAGGATTGAAAAAAAAACCCTCACAAACAGCAATCGCATTTGTGGTTGCCAGAGGAAGGGGGTGGGGAAATGGGTGAAGTGGCGACAAGGTACAAACCTCCAGCTATGAGATCAGTAAGTTCTGGGGGCGCAATGCACAGCTGGTGATCACTATGGTTAATGCTACTGTTTCAAATGCAGCAATTCTACATTTGAAAATTGCTGAGACAGTAGATCTTCAAAGTTCTCACCACAAGAAAAAAATCGCCACTGTGAGCTAATGGCTGTTGACTTAATCTGGTATTCGTTTTATAACATACATACACCAAATCATTATGTGGTACACCTTAAATGTACACAGTGTTATATGTCAATATCTCATATAAGGCTGAAAAAATAAATACACGACGCCTCTTGATAGCACATGTGTTAATTCCTGGGTGTTTGCTGAGGGCCTTCCATGTGCCAGGCTTAACGTGGGAGCAAAGAGGCGATGACACCACAGTTTCTGCCCTTGAATAGCACATAAATTATCATGTGAGAGTGTCCAACGTTTTGAGCCAGAGTCACGCAAGTCCACTATTGAGAGGCCACTCCTTAGTTGACCGTACGTGTGCTGAGTCTACGCGTTGACGTGAACAACAAAAAACTCTCGACTGACCTCCAGCTGCACGACAAAAGTATCTGATCCACAGCAGGAGTGACGGCTTCACTCAGGTCTGCCAGGCTGCTCCTGGAACATTCTGTCTAATCCACACCTTGAAAGGAACAATCAAAACAGGAGTGGCGGCTTCGCTCAACTCTGCCTCCACCTGCCAGGGCTGCTGCTGGAACATTACGTCCAGTCTGCACCTTGAAAGGACTGACCAATCTCTCTCACGCAGGACACACAGCCCAAGAACCCACGGGCATTGTCCTCCTCACCTGTTAGGTCCAAAGCAACCCATTAGGATTCACTGTTTTGAAAAAAATAGAAATAAACTTGCAAGAGCATTTTAATTTAATTTTGAGGGTAAAACAAAGATTTTTTTGATATCGAAGAATTCAGAAAGTCTGTGTTCTTCATACCATCTTTGAAAGGCTTCCTGGAGGGTACAGTCCAGCAATCCAGGTGACCGAGCACAAACACACACAGGCCTGTCTTCCTCCCACACCAGAATCAACAAGGAGGACGAGAAAATGCCCCGTGTCTCTCCGAGAAGATGGACAGTGAACAGTATGCTTGGGGATGAAGGGAAAGGGAGATTACAGATGTTTCTCTAGATGTTGGTGAAGCTGAAGGGTGTATTAAAAATGTTTAATGCTAACCCTAACTCCTGAGGGAGGGAATCCATCAATGTAACCATAGGCAGGAAAGTCTTAGGCTGGGGGGGGGCGGTGGCGGGTGGACAGGGGATGAGAAAAGCCTAGGAAAAAAGATGGCACAAAAGCAATTTAATTTGGTAAGTGCTTTGTAAGACCATTCTTTAAAAAAAAAGAAAGGAAAAAGGAGAGAGCTATTGAAGTTCTGGAAAGCACACAAAGGAAGGAAGGAATACAAAAGCCTGCCTGAAAATGGTGTCACATGAGCAATGGTGAGAAAGTCAAGGGCATTTACCGCGGGGTAAGTAACCTGGGAGACAAGGTGGTGGTCTGCACGTGTCTGAAGAGTGACAGAGGGATCAGACTATTTTAGTGGCCCCAGGGGGAAGGGTGAGCCTGACAGTGGAGCCCCCACATGGCAGCGGTCTCCACTCACGAGAACAGCCCCCCCGGAGTCCCCTTCTCAGGGAAGCCAGAAGCGGAAGCAGGAATCTCTGCTAGCAGGTTCGTAGAGGGAGAGGTTGTGGAAGCCCCAGGGCTTCCTGCCATGTCCACTGAGATAACATCTTAGGATGCTCAGGGCCGGCTTCCCTCCAGTGCAGCTGTCACAATGGTTACATCCGACTACGACTCCCATTTTATGACCTCCAGGAAGGAGCAAGCATCTAAAATGTTCACAGTGCACAGGAAAGAGATAATGGACCATCTGCTGGTTCCCCAACACAGTGAGAGAAGAAGACAGCATGATTGTCCACAAAGACCTCCAAAGAAAGCCGTGACCCCATGGGGTCAGTGAGTGCTGGGATAGACCGTGGAAGAGACACACTCCCTGCCTCACGGAGCATGTACTCTGGTGACCCTGCCTCCCTCGGTTCAGCACCAGTGCGGTAGGCTCTAGTACAAACCACAACTCACCACGGCGCCAGGCCCAGAAGGGTCCAGGAGTTCAGTTAGTCCCCAGTGGATTAGAGAGGAAGGAGAAGGGATATCTGATTACATACCAATGGCTCCTCCAAAACCTAAGCCTTTGAGATTTCTTAGTTCTTCAAAAGTCATTCTAAGTCTCACTCAAAAGTCACACCTCATGCAGGCATTTGGGTATCCATTTTGCATTTTACTAATATTTAGTTCATCCTAGGAAATTCCTCAGCGAATTGGTGAGCCCTCTAGTTTAAAGCAACGAGGAGGGATTTGGTGACAGCTGTTTTCCATTAGTTTTTGCTATTAACTTACTGAGTCGGTTCCACTACAACCAAATGTTAGAATTTACTGCATGGCACAACCCCCCTTAGTGAGCAGCTGTACCTCTTTAATAAAAGAAGGACACAGCTGACAATTTAGGGACAGCTGGATGCAATTTGGATATAGACCCACTTGGCCTTCCATCCTTTTGGGTAATTTGGCACAATGAGTGCACATTGCCCCAACCCCTGGTATGGAAATAGCTGCATTCAATGACTGGGTTGGGACAGGCTCCCGGAAAGATCTGGGACTTGGTCCTTCCTGAAGAACCCAAGGGAGATCAGGGATGGGATTGAACAAACATCCATTCTCTTCCCGAGTGGTGCTTTGCTGCTGTTGGCCCGATGAAGGGCGGAAGCAAAGGGCTGCGTGCCTGGGACACCTGTGTCTCTGCGGGAGGGAGGCTCTGGGCAAACCCTGCTGGACACAGGGGTCACCTGGCAGGCTGCCGTCAGCCCTCTGCTTAAAAACCATCAGTGTTTGTCACCGCTTAGTAGTCATAACCCCCATCATCCGGACCCGTGGTCAAGGTGCTCTGCAATCCGGGGCCAGACTAAGCTGCCCACGCAGCCCTCTGATGGCCATGCAGGAGGGGACGCTGCCACTATGCTAAAGCCACCTTGCATAAGCATCTGGCTGTTGAGTTTTTCGAGACTGAACTTCAGCTTTAATCAGGCTAGTTTCACCTCCCTCCCTCCCTCTTTGCTAATGTTTTCTTCATTTCCCTGCATGTTACCCACATCCTTCTGGCTAAACCTCTTGGCACATCCAAAACCTGCTCGTGAACATGGAGAAATCTTAAAATTATTATTGTGTTACACTGGTGTTTTCTAAAGGTCACTTTGTACTCTTTGGAAATTCTCCCTAGTGTTGAAATATGTTTAACAATATTTCAAAGGATATTTATTTAATCTACTGTAAGGAAATAACCAAAAATATGACCAAAAAACTATTTGCAGCATTATTTATAACATCAAAAACTGAAAATAATCTAAATGCTGAACATTATTTTAAATCTGTTACATGAATTATGGCACATCACAGAAATATTATAGAGAATAATAATGAAAACACGGCATCATGAAAATGCTTATGTTAACTGGGAATGAAATAAAATATGAAAAAACGAACATGTAAAATCATGCTCTCCCAGTTCACAACAATGTAAGAGTAGCACAGGACAATGCTGTGGCCATCCTGCGCGCCCTGCACTGTCATTATAGGGATCAGGTGAGCTAACAGGGCCCCCCCCCCCAAAAAAGGCAAATGGCTAAAGAGCTACACAGATTCTAAGTGGTATTAACATTAGGCATGTCAGGAACGTTCAGTCCGTGAACCAACAGAGTGACAGAAACTTTAAAGATCACATCCACAGCAGGAGCCCTGAAGGAAGTGGCCATTTCAAAAGTCCTGCTTTACAATTTTCACATGGTCTTGTATTCACATGTGTCAGCGTGTGTAGATGGAGATTCATGATGGAGAGTGAGCCGTACCAACAGTCATCTTGTTCAGAGAGTCCTTTAACAAAGCAAGAGCTACCCTTGCTTAAATAAAGGCTTTGTTTCATTTGAGTGAATGAGTGACTGAGTGAGAACAAAAGAGAGAGAGCAAGCCCTGGCTGGTGTGGCCAAGGTCGCCAGTTCAATTCCCAGTCAGGGTACATGCCTGGGTTACAGGCTGATTGATGTGTCTCTCACACATCAATGTTTCTCTCCCTTCCTTTCTCTCTCCCTTGCCCCCTCTCTAAAAATAAATAAATAAAAATCTTTAAGAGAGAGAGAGAGGGAAAGAGAGAGAGAGAGGGAGAGAGAAATCTACTTTAGGAGATTAACTTGTCTGTCCAGAGACTAGCAACCTTCCGCACCAACGTGGAGCTGTGCTGACTGCAGTGGGGCTGTTCCACGTGGCACTGCAGACCCTTGGCTGGAGGGTTCTCTGTAATGAGGCTGTCTGGTGCGGAGAATGTTTAGCGGCCTCCCTGGCCTCTACCACTAGATGACAGAAGCACCTCCTCCCAGCTGCGACCACCAAAAATGTCTCTAGCTTTTGCCCCAGTGGAAATCCGTCATCTGGATGAACTCAGACCAGCAATGCTGAAGAATCTCAATCATATTAACCCTTCTCTCATTAGTGTCACAGCTGCTCCCAAAATAAACCCAGTAAAGGTCATCACGATGGCCCTTTGACAGCACAAGTCCCTACCTTAAATAGCTAACATTTGCGGTCAGAGGGAACCTTGTTCACTGAATTCCTCTAATTAAAACAGCTCCAAATGGCAGTGACCGCTCAGTTGCCTCTGGAACCATGGGAAGGTGGTGGTGTGTCCCACGCGTCTGGTCACATGCGTTCGACCATTCGGCAACTGGTCTCGAGCGTCTACAGTGCGCCGGGTGTTGGTCCAGGGGAACAAGGCAAGCCAAAGCCCAGCCCTCGGGGAGTTTGTGCTCTAGTCAGAGAACAAGGAGGTACACACACAGTCTCTCGAGGCCCTCAGAAGTGTTGTGAATAAAATAAAAGGACAGATAGGTTCGAGTTGTGCAGCCCAGTATGGCAGCCGCTTGCCACATGTGACTTTTGAGCCATGAGATGTGGTGCGTTCAAACTGAGACGTGCCAACCACACTAGATTTTAGACTCAGTGCAAAAAAGAGAATATAAATCTCATTAATAATTATATATTGATTAGATGTAGGTGTAATAATAGTTTGGATGTACTGGGTTAAATAAGATCCACTATCAAAATGATCTTGCCTGTTTCCTGTACTTGTTTAGTGTGGTCACTAGAAACTGAAGGTGCCGCAGGAGGCTCACCCTGTGTTCTGCTGGGCCGTGCTGGGCCTGAGAAACCAGATGGAGGCGGGAGCTCCTTCAGCCTGGGACACCAGGGAGGGTCATTCCACCCTCTGGAACTGGAAGACCAGCATCCCAGCTAGAGGGAAGGCAAAACCACAGGGGCTCTGCGGCAGGACGAACCTGGCCCCTTGGAGCCCCAGCTGGCCAGTGGCGAGTGCAGAGGGAGGGCAGAAAGAGCTGAGGCTGCCTGGGCTGCAGGCCAGACACTAGGCAGGGGCCTGGAGGCCAAGTTTAGGAGTTGGGACTCCATCCTGTGAGCCATGGAAGAGCGCTGGATGGTTTGTGTCACGGGAACACCATGACCTGGTCTAGGCTTTGCAAAGATGCTGCACTGGGGTGGCCGTGTGGGTAGAGGACTAGCATGCAAGCCGGAGCAGAAGCAGGGCCACCAGGCAGGTGTGAATCTCCAGGGACCCCTCAGCTTTTGGCCACTCCAGGTGACCTTAGAAGAGGACAGGAAACAAAGTCAGAGACGCTGCTATTAGTCTCCTACAGAACAGCTAGTCTTGTTAATTCTGCTTACAGTCAAATTTTGATTATGTAGAACACCTCTTTCCTCACAAGAGTAGAGGGGGGAAGTGCGTATTCCCCCAGTCCAGGCGGGGTTTGGAGGGAGGTCCTGCTGCTCCAGGAAGCTCTGCATGACCTGCCCCCAGATCAGAGCAGACGGGTCTTCGGAGCAGCTGCCCTTTGTTAGCCGCGCTCCCGCTTCCTGTGCTCCACCACCACCACCCCAATGAAGTTAGGCATTGGAGGGGGGTGTCTTAGGTTTGTCGTTTTTAAATTTTTATTTATTAATTTCAGAGAGAGAGAGAGAGGAAGGGAGGAGAGAGGGAGAAAGGGAGCAGGGTGGGGGGTGGGAGAGAGAGGGGAAGACTGATTTGTTGCCCCGCCCACTTGTGCGTCCCTCAGTGGACTCTTCTACATGCCCTGCCGACTGTCAGATCTGGGACGGCCCTCTAGCCAACTGACGGCCCGGCCAGGGCAGGTTTGTCGGTGTTTCGATCTCATTTAATTCTTTTACTTCATTCTTGCCATTTACAATTAACTCAAAATTTGGTTTTCTTCTCTCATGAGGCTCCCACCTCTTCTTACTGGGCCCCATTTTTGTGTTTTAGCTTCCCGGGTTCACCCCCAAGCTCCCCAACTCAAGGATGCCAGCTGCATGGCAGCCTTCTAGGCTCATTTACTCTGGCATTTTCCATTTGCTCTGCTGTCTCTAGATTCTCATTTCCCCCCAGCACATTGGTCATTTTTGCCACTGGTGAGTCATTTGCTCTGAGTCATGCTGGGCTGTGAAGCCAAGGCCAGGGAGATGCCTCGGAACACACCTGGTTAGCAACAGGCTGTCCTGGAGGGACAGGGTCCGCACACAGGCATGAGTTTTCCTGGCGCATTTCCTTACCCTACTTCGGTAAGTAGGAGAAAAAAATGGCCCTTTTCCTCTTTTTTCCTCCAGAGTTACCATTTCTCTCAGCATCTATGGAAAGAGCCTTCGTCAACTAGTTTCAGAGGCAGGAGGACATTTCCGGAATGAACCTGGACACCCCAAGGGTGAGGCAGGTCTTCTTACTAAGGTTCTTTCCTGTCATGCCAGGTGGACCTTCATAGAGAGGCCACTCCGGGACCACTCCCCACCCCCACCCCAGCACAATGAAGGCCCCCAGGCTGTGCACACAACTGAGAAGACAAGACCGGGAGACAACCCTAAATGCGCCCTGGCACCCGGCCCGGATCCTGGAGCAGAAAGCGGCCTGGGTCTGTGTGCCACTCCTGCCCTGCCCAGCTGTGTGCTGGAGGCAAATCACACTGCCTATCCATGATGCCTGTCTCGTCTTATGTGACACGGGGACAGTAACGGTGGCCGCACCACAGTGTTCTCATGAGGGTTAAAGTGACAACCCTCATGCAGAACGCCAAGCACATTGCTGGGGGCAGCACAGTCACCCCAGTAAGATGAGCTACAGCCAGCACCACCTACCTCACCCCTCGGGTGTGCAAACTGCCCCTCCCCCCTCTCCCCGCCCCCCTCCCCCCACCAAGAGCTCTGCACTCGCTCATCTCCTTGTCAGGGCTAACCCTGAAGTTTAAGGAACTTGACTCTGAAAATAAAAGCTTTTCCCCTGCACTCTTGCCTCAAGGCCTCATATGTTACCATTACAGACTCATTTCTTCTAAGCACCGTCCTTCCAAGAATAAAACTCTTGGCAGAGGTGTCACCAGCAGTGAGCACGTGGGAACAAACAGCTGACCAGGTCTGCACAGACCGGGCTTGAAAAGGCAGGAGGAAGAATGCCCTCCCACAGGGAGGGCTAGGGGTGGGCCTCGGGGACATAAAGGACACCAGATCTGTGGAAGGAGACACAAAAGAACGGCTGGATGACGCCACTGGGGACAAGGCTGGGAAGAACCTGGAGGGGTAGGGAAGGCAGAGCCAGAAATGACTTTTCACTAGACTTTTTTTTTAGGATTTTATTTATTTAATTTTAGAGAGAGAGGAAGGGAGGGAGAGAATCATCAATGTGCCTGAGACACATGGATCTGTTGTCTCTTGCACACCCCCAACCAGGGACCTGGCCTGCAACCCAGGCCTGTACCCTGACTGGGAATCGAACCCATGACCTTTCCATTTGCAGCATGACACCCATCCCGCTGAGCCAGTCAGGGCTTTACTGGACTGTTTGTGTCATTTGAACATTGTAGCATCTGTATGTATTACCTAATAGAAACTAATTCAATTAAATAAGGGAGGAGAGTATTTAGTATTGGGTAAGACAGAGCCAGAAATATAAAGGTCTCTGAAGGCGAAGGTGTAAGTCATTTTGGAATTTGGCTGGCAGCCTGCCCTGCTCTCGCCCACTCCCCTACCCCCTCACCATCATGTGCAAATGAGAAAAGTTGTGTTATGATCTCCCGAATGGCCAATTTTTAGAATATCAGCAATACCCTTTCAGGGTCAAAATCTGAGACACTGAAACTCAGAACTCTCAAAACCTTATGAAAAAGCCTTTCAGACTCTCTGTAAACGCTCCACAAGGGAAAGCACAACCATGGATGATGTCACCGCATCAGAGCCACTGTGTGAGGTGCACCACTGGTGCGTCATGTTCAGCCACACCACTTACTTCACCGTTGGGCATCAATGAGCTATTCCTCTAGCACAGGACCGGGCAAAGCAAAAGAAGGAAGTATTAAAGGAAATGATCCCTGAAGGGCCCCTGCAGAGCCATGGAAGAAGCCCCGTATCCTACCCTATTGCACCCCAATTAAGATGCACCCACCAGCCGGTGGTGAGGAGGGGGGAGGCCTCAGACTTTGTAATCAGAGTTGGGAGGTTCATCTGGTCCTGTATGACCTTGGGAAAGTCACTCCACTGCCCCAAACTTCACCCTCCTCACCTATGACATACAGAGATCACTGCTTACCTTGCAAGTTGTAAGGAGCATGGAAGCTTTAGCACAAATATCCAAGCATTATCATTATCCCTAAAAATAACCCACCACCTCCTGCCAGTTTTTCCCTTTAAAAATGTCGCTGGATCTCGAAGGTGAGAGGTGTTATGCATTGAGTTACATCCCCTAAAAAGATACGTGGAGGTCCTAACCCCCAGAACCTGTGAATGTGGCCCTATCTGGAAATAGGTCCTTTGCAGATGTAATTAGTTAAATTAAGGTAAAGGCATAATGGAATAGGGTGGGTACTAAACCTAGTCCGACTGGCCTCCTTACAGGAGCAGAAGCAGACGCACACACAGGGAGAAGAAGGCCGCGTGCCACGGGGGCATCGATGGGGTTGGGGGGGTGGGCTGCAGGCACAGGACACCAGGGATCGCTGGGCACCACCAGCGGCTGGGAGAGGCACAAGCAGATTCTCCCTCTGAGCGCCCCAGGTCACCTGCCAACACCTTGATATTGGATTTCTGGTCCCTGCAACAGTAACAGAATAAATTTCTGTTGTTTTAAGCCACCCACTTTGTGGCACTTAGTTACAGCAGCCCTAGGAGACTAACACAGGAAGTTATCTGGTTTTACTGTCTATCAAATGTGTGAGTTCTCTTGCCCAAAGGTCAGCTACTCAGCTTATGTATGACTGCCTCTAGAAAAAAACAAACAAAATGCCCCCCCAGCAGTATCTACCAAGGGAGCAATCCCTCCCATCTATGAAAAGGTCTGACTGTCATAAATACCATTCATTCAACCAATGTTTATTGAGCACCCACTAAATGACAGGTACTGTTTGGAGCACCACTGATACCGTGGTAAATGGGGAGCAGACAGTAAAAGAAAGCATTCTCAAATAAGGTCATTTTTGATATTGTTATACAAAAAATAAAACAGTGTAATTGCATAGACTGAGTGGGTTAGGATCCAAGAAGGAATTATCTTGACTGTTAGGGAATGTCCCATTAAAGATGTGATATTGGAGCAGTGACTTCATCACCACAGAGCCAGCCATGAGAAAATCTGGCAGAAGGAACCCCCAGTGCAAGGGCCCTGAGGCAGAGCAAGCCAGGCATGCTCGGAGCACAGATGGAGGCGGGACTGCTGTGAGTGAGAGTGCGCTCACTGATGAAGCCGGAGAAACAAGCAAGGTCGGTCAGCAGACTGAGTTTCAGTTTGACCCCGTGAGTACTGGGAAGCCGCGGGGGTGAGGCATGATTTGACTCACAGTGTTTAAAAGGTCACTCCGACACAATCGAGTTCTCACAGCTGAAGTCTTTCTCGCTATAACTTTTGTCCTTTGGTTTTGGGGATCTTGGGCCTGCCCAGAACAAGTCTGATAAATCACAGCCCTGAATCTTCTTTATGCTGGGTCCCAGGATCCTCCTGGCTTACCAGCTCTAAATCACTCCCCACTGCATCAGTTTCCAATGACTATGCTTGATGTCCCCCCTATGGCCATCATTAAGTGTGGTGTCTAGAAAAGAACACAATATTCTAAGGACGGAGCAGACTGGGACTATCACCTTTCTCATTCCAGGTCTATAGTTCTATAGATGTGCCCCAATTTCGCCTTGCTTTCGAGTTTGTTTTGTACCACTGACCTGCTGAAACGTTATCTGCACAACCTCCCACTGAAGTCCCTTTTTTGATGCCCAGATCTAGAAAAAGGGGTTAAACCTTGTTCCTCCCCAATGAGAACAGCTGTGCAGTGTGTCTATTTTCTTTCAGGTGTCACCATTACCCAAACAATGCCATGTATAAAAACACTGGATAAAATAAACAAAACTACTGGCCCAGCTTCAGAAGTTTCCCAACACCGCAGTTTTCCTCCGGATGGAGGGCAAGGAAAACAATTATGGCAAGTTTCCCTACAATTGCTTCGGTCTCTTGCATCACACGGCTGAAGACACGTAGACTATTAGGAAACACTGAGCACTTGAGCAAAAGACACTCCCTGCAATCATACTTCCTACTAGATTTCTCAAAGACTCATAAACAAATCTGAGCAGATGCAGACTATCTCAAGCATGGGGTGGGGAAAAGTGATGAAGGTGCATGTGTACCGGCAAGCTGAGCTGACATAGTAAGCAGGGCAAACGGTGGGAGAGAAGGACGCTCTGCCACCAGACGCTGGGAAAGCCCTGCGGCCCTGAGGATGTGCGGACATTCTGACGGGATCCTTCCCACATCCCTTTCCACATCTGGTGTCACGTGGCTGGGCTTAACACGTTGCTTTGCCGCCTGGGACCTAAATGACCTTGAGCAAGTCACTTAGCCTCAGTGTCTTCATCTGTGACACTGGAATGAGGACACCACCTGTCACTCCGAGTTGACTGTGAAGATCAGCTATGGCTCTGTGTGGGAAAGCCCTTTGTAAAGTACTGCCATGTAAAATCGAGGGGGTTATTATCAGCAAGAGGATTTTTACTCCTCCCTTTGCAGCTCTTTCTTGCAGCCAGTTGCCTTTTCATGACTCCTTTTTATCTTCCAAGGCTGCTTTTGATGTTTCTTTTAACCTGATTATTTTCTTTTTTGAAAGGGGAGGGAGGGAGGTATGGAACATAACTCATCCCGCTCTAACCCTTTCGTAAAGACTGTCCTAGAAGAAGTCCCTACAGAGCCATTTGGAGTCACCATAAAGCAATTAACCTCTGAAGAACCAAAGTTATTGTCATGAAAAGGGAACCACATCTGGTCTCTGTGTGAATGTTCTCCACTTTCTGGAATTCTGTAGTAAGTTGGTAATTTACTAGTGTCACCGAGTAGCTTTTCATTGTGTTTACTTGTTACATTCCCCAAAAATACAAACTATCTTCACATTAACTGATGCGTGCCATACAAGGGACAAACACTGCAAACAAACAAACAAACAAACAAAAACATGGGAATGAATTCCAGAACCAAATGAGAGGCTTAAAATAATCTACTGATTACTGAGAGTGCCCACGTGTGCACCTTCAGCTATCTTCATTTCTTTAATGGAAAAAGAAAATCTCATGAGTCAACATTTTCATTGTGAGCTGAGCTCAGCAGCCTATGGCCCCACACGTCATACGTGTAAGCAGCCCTATACATCTGAACAGAGTGGGAATGAAAACGAGTGACAGCCAAAGGGAAAGACTCTGAACAACGGGGGGCATACACTTCCAAACAGAAATAGGAGAAGATGGGAAGGAGCACTCACACGCAATACCATCTAAGTCTCCTTTTTTTCTTTGCTTAATTCAGTGTTTAGCATCTTGGCTGCCCTGGTTTGGGCTTAAGGAGGAAGTGGGTCTAATAAAATGTATCTGAAACATTAGCATCAGGTGACAATGGCTTGGGTGGCAGGCTGGTCAAAGCAGCCTGGTCCTTGACAGATGTCAGCTTGCCTTGAGCACTGACTCACCACAGCTACAACCTCCACGTCAGGGCTCCTCACCTGTGCCAGCTCAGAGGCAAGTTCCTGTTCATGCTGCAGGTCAGCACCCTTGCCTAGCACTTAATCAGACTGTCCGAGGAGCTGGTCAGTGCCCACTGCCAAGTTTTTATCCTCTTCCCGGTTTCCTTCTCCCAAATCCAATCCACACACAACCTACGGAAGCACAAACCCAGTACAAGGGGAGAATGTTCCCGGCTCTAGGAAGCCCAGTCCTTCCAAAGACCCTGAACACTGGTTCAGCCCATCCTGAACCAGCGGTCCGACACTGACTTGTAACACCGCATTTGTACTGCTGTGCCCTCTGCAGACCTCCTCTTTGCTTAATGGCTTGTCGGGAAGAAGGGGAGCCCTGGCAAGGCACAGGCAGAGTTCACAGGGCAGGCACCCAGCGCAGAGCCCTTTCTCCCTTGCCTTCACTCTTCACCCATCTGCCACCTTGGGGCAGAGAGGCAGCAAACTTAAAACTGAACACACACGCACGACTTGGCAAATGCCTTTCCCATCTTGGTCCCAGGCAACTCCTCCCCAGCAAGCCTTTCCGGGAGTCTGGGGGTTCTTCCCCCACCCGACAAGACTAAGGAACCCTCTCCATCCCAAAGCCCCTTGACGACACCATCTGCCACCGGGAGTGGGGACACCTTGTACAGTCCCCGATACCGTGGGCTCTCCTTCCCATTTCTTCACTGCCGCCCCCAGCGCGCGCGGCCCCTGCAGGAATCCCTGTGGCCCAAGGCCCTCGACCCTGCATCATCCCATGACCCTCACCCCTCCCACCGGACCCCGGAGTAGCCCGAGCTATAGCCCCCGGCGCTCCAGCTGTCGCCCGTCCGAGAGATCCCGCGCCGCCCGGGGACCCCGGGACCCGCCTTCCCTCCCACGGACATCGACGGGGCCCCTCTCACCACGACCCGCAAAGACAGGCGAGCGGACAGAGTGAGCCGGCACCAGATGGCTCCACGGTGTAGCCACTGCACTGGCCCGAGAGCCGGGTCCTTCCGAGGCGCCCGCCCGCGCCAGCTGTCAGTCAGGCGGCCACGTCCGCCCCAGGCTGGGTCTGCGCAGGCGTGTGGGCGGCCGGCGAGCGACGTCACGTGACGAGACGGTGCCGCTGCCCCTGCCCCTGCCCGGCGCTCGCGAAAGTGCGGGGTCTGTCAGGGTCCCTTCTGGCTGGGTGCGCGCCTGGCCGCGGGGTCTGGTCCCCGGCCTCCGGGACAGCGCTCGGTGCCCCGCGGGTCGCTGTTACGGAAGGTCCGGGGAACCTCGTTCCCTGGATCTGCTTAGAACTAGGATGTTCTCCTGGGCTAGGAACGGCTGGCGGGGGCGGCCGCTCCGTGAGCAGGTGGGTGGGCGACTCGGTGATGCCTGGTTCTGGTTGCTTCCCTGACGTGAGTGTCCTCACCCCTAAAATACGATTTGCCGTTTCCTGCCCGCCGCCTGTTCCAGAGTTACGGTAGAGTGAATGAACATACTTTAAATAAAAGATAGGGATGCACAATATAGAAGGGCAGTTTGAGGCCAGTTTGTTCTTTTGAAAGAGGGCAACTTAAGGGCTGATGGGTTCCATCTCATCCTGCTCCAGAAGTTCTGCCAGGCTGCATCTGTTTCAGCAAACACGAACAGTAAACACAACTTCCTATGGAAGCCTTTTATAGTTCGAGAGGGAGGTAGTGTAGAAGCAGAAACTGACATCTCCCCAGTAAGTTTGGGGTTATGTCAAACTTGGTTTCCACACGTAGCAAAATTAAGTATCTGATTCTGGAGTATGGGCTCCACACCTCAGGCTCTAAAGACATTTCCACAGCCACACTGCAGAGCTATAGTGCCCTTTCTGGAGGCTGCTTATATGAAATAATAAAACCCTGTCTTTAAACAAAGGCAGTGGTATCCGAAATGGGGCTGAACGTTAATTTTAGCAAACTGGGTTCTGAAATTTTAGGAGTTGTACAGGAGGAACTGGAGTCCTGCCACTTATGAGAAAAGATGACACAGACGGACCATCAGGTAGCTTTCCCGTGCCCCAGGCATGGAGCTGCTGGTCCCTGGGCAGAGGACCTACTGAACTCAGACTTGCTGGGGAAAGTTTAAGGGAACTATGTGAAGAAAGAAAAGCTGGGAGCTGTGGTTCCACAGGAGTTCATGGGGCCTTAAGCGCCATAGTTCTTCTGGTCCTTCCCAGATTTGCTGAAGCAGCTCGGTATGGCCATCATGTATGAGAACCTGGCTCTCTGAGAGTTTCAAGTTTGGTGTGAACTCAGGCAGGGAAGAAGTATAGCCTTTACTTCCTCATGTGGACACCACAGCGAGGTGGACATGCTGTTGGTTCCTGCAAGTTCTGACCTGTGTCCAGCAGAAGAGGAGCCTGTCTTGCATACTTTATGGGAACAGAGGAGGATTACACCTGTGGCCGGAGGAGGTCCTCCTTTGGTTCAGTGAGCGGACCTAGCACAAGGCACCACATCGTGCAGCCCTGACGTGGCTGGCGATACCAACTATTCAGGGAAATGGAAAAGAGTGAGCTCATTCAGGGTCAAATTCCATCTGGGGGAAATATCACTTCTCTTCAACAGAGTCATATGGGCCTTCTCTCTTCCTATTTCATTAAAGGTCTTCTGACCTTGCCAGAAGGTTGGAGAGAGGCAGATGACCCAGCCATTTTTAAAAAGGAGAAGAAAAGTAAGTTCTGCAAACCACAGACCAGTGAACTTGACATTGGGCCTGGAAAACATTCAGAGCAGATTACTCACAAAAAATATTTGTGTCCCTCAGAAGAGGAAGCACCAATGAAAAGACTGAGTCATGCTAGGTTAACCTTATTTCTGTTGTGAAATGTACAGACTGGTAAATCAAGGAAATATAGAAGTAGTATATCTGGACCTGGGAAGTATGTTTACCGGGATTCTTTCAGTTATAAGTGACAGAACTCAATTCATACTGGTGTTTTGAAGTGAGGGACTGTATTGGCTCCCATAACCAAAAAGTTCTGGGGTTGGTCCAGAAAGACCTAGGGGCTCAAATGATGTTATCAGTCAGAACTTAGGCTCTTTCCCCTCCCCGGCTGGGGTGTCCCTCTGGGCTGGCTTCATTCTCAGATCAGTTTCTTTTTTATAGAGTGGTCTCTAGTAGCTCAGGCTTATATTCTCTCAACTTAGAAGCCTCAGTAGAAAAAAAGGATTCTCTTCAATACTTCCAGCAAAAGTCCCAGGATTTGAAATTAGTGTACCAACATCACTCAGGCACTCATCCCTTCAAACTAACCTCTGAGGCCGGGTTGTTGGGAATAGTGGATTGGCCACATCCGGACAGGAGTGAGGATCAGCTACTTGGGTAGAAAGCAAGGGAAGGGTGGGTCCCCACAGGAAAATGAGATGCTCTTGTGAGAATGGGGGACAGATTCTGGGCAAGCAAGGGAAAACAGACATTCAGGACAGGGCATTGGCTACGCTACCTCACAATGCTATATGAAAGACAGGAAGAAAAGGAAGGAGAAATAGTAAATTTATGGGAGGACTGAATTAATATTAAAAAATACTTTGATCAGAGAATGAGTCCAAAAAACAATTCTACAAGATAAAACTGGTGGTGACTTAGCATCAGTTCTGTTTCCCGCTGCCCACCATGCCTATTTTTTCCTCCCTTCTTTGTAACATATTGCCACAAACTCCGTGGCTACAATGACACAAATTTATTATCTCACAATGTCCTAAAACAGGTATCAGCAGGGATGATTCTTCTTGGAGGCTCTCGGGAGAATCGTTTCCTTGCCTTTTCGTTTCTAGAAGCCTCCTGCTTTCCTTGGCTCAAGGCCCCTTCCTCCATCTTTGAAAGCAAACTCCTTTAATCCAGAATAGTTATCAGCTTTTTCCCCTTCAAGGCACTAACTTGTACTAGGAGTACAGGCCAGTTGTTCTGTGCAATGTCTCTGTTGAGGTTTTTCTGATTGCCGCCTTACAGAGTCAGGGGTGCCGTGTCATGTGGGTGGCAGCGCTGTATAACCGACGTGTGTCCCTCGCAGTGCGTTGTATCGGGAGGCACAAACATCAGGGTGCCTCGTTATTGCTGACCCTATGTTTGACCAGTGGTTGAGATGGTGACATATTTATTAATTATAGAGGGGCCTTTTTTCCCTCTGTGATAACTAATAATCTGTGGGAAGATGCTTTAAGATTTAAATATCCCATTTTCCAGCAGTTTAGCATCCATTAACAATAATACTGGGTTGGCCAAAATATCTGTTTAGTTTTTTTCTAAAATAAAAGATGTATTTTTCATTTTCACCAATAACTTTATGGATTTGGATGTTTTGAGTATGTTGGCTCTCTCCTGTTATTGGCTTCTAGTGGGCAGAGGCCAGGGGTGCTGCTAACATCTTTCAATGCATAAGGCAGCCCCACAGCAAAGAATTGTTTGGCCAAAAATGTCAAAAGTGCCCAAAACTTCACAAACCACTTTTGACATGTTTGATCAGTCACAGAGCCTTCTCCATACACTGCACAAATCTTTCTTTGCATTTCAGTTGTGTTTTTCCCTTTCTTAAAATAATAAAGCATAATACACTGAAAATGTTGCCTATCTTATACCATCTTCAATATTAAAATGGCTGCACAAAAATTCACCAATTTTGGTAAGTTTCTTAAAAATGCACACTGATATGACAGCTGTCACAATACAATTTAACACAATTGTTTCAAATGAAGTTAAAGACAACTAAGTACTACTAGAGCCATTGTACGAAAAAAACCAAATGAACTTTTCGGCCAACCCAGTACTATGGTGGTTGCAAAACGTCAAGTGTTCTGATTCAACTGCTCCATCAATATTTATTAGCTGACATTTCCCTGCATATATTCTTGCCCTTCTCCAATATGTTCTGTACAAAGCAGCTAGAATGACCTTTAAAAACCACAAATGTGATCAAATCTTCCAGTGGCTTCCCATTGTCCTTCAGATGCGGCTGGAATCCCTTGTCTGGTTGTTAGGGCCTGGCGTGACTTGGCCCTTTCTAAGCTCTCCAGCCTGGACTCTGCCACTCCTTCCTCGCCCTACACACAGGACACAGGGGCCCCTTACAGAATTTCAAACAGTCCATGCTGCTTTCCACCGAAAGGCCTCCCCACCAACCCTTTGCTTGGAAGCTTGTTCCTCTACCCCCTGCACCCTTTGCTTGGCAAATACCCAGGTGTCCTTCACATATCACAGCCTAAAGAAAGCCTGCCTCCCATGTGACCCCAGACCAGGCCAGATTCCAAGGTATAGCCTCTTACCACACAATGTTCTTTTACTTTATAAGAACATAATAGTTTGTACACTTATTTATGTGTTCGATTAGTCTCTGAGTTAATAAACATTACAGGTAGGACATGTATCTGCTTTGGCTCATTTGTGTCTGCAGCACCTAGCATGGTGCCAAGCACAGAGTAAATCATTCAATACTTCCTGAACGGACCATTATGAGTCTAAGACAAAGATATGATGAGGGCCGAGAAGGACAAGAAGAGGACTGAGTTATTGAAACCAGAACACAAATGGGCAGGGACTTGCTTCTAGAGGACTTGGTGGACCGAGTCCTGGCAGCAGGAGCAGGGGGTCATGTCACAGGCCAGCCCCTGGAGCTTGGGAGAGAGCTGCCCTGGCATAGAGCACGGCCTCCGGTTCCTCAGGGAGTGTGAGCCCATCAGTACGAAGAGCAGGACTGTCACAGCCAGGCAGGAGGCCTGCAAGCTACTGTTGTTCCTTTGGGCAATCACGTAGCTTAGTTCCTCAGCTGGACAAAGGGATCCTACAACTTCACAGGGATGTGAGGATGAAATGAGTCTGTAGGGCAATATGACAGCAGCAAAGCACATCTGGGTCTGAATCCTGGCTCTCCATCCTTAGCTGTATGACCTTGACTGAGCATACTGCCTAACCTCGTGGGCCTGTTTCTTTATCTATGAAAGGGGCCAACCATAGTGTGTTCATTCATTCCATCCATTATTACTGAGTACCTACTTTCTGACAGGCACTGGGGATATAAGAGTGGATGAGACCAACAAAACTCCTTGCCTTTCATGAGGTTGGCATTGCAATGAGGGGTAAACAACAGGATAACTTAGTGAAAGACATTGCAAATTAGCTGAGATGTGACAAGGAGCAAAGCTGGGAGGGGGAAGTGAAATGTTACAGAAATGGAAGGGAGGGAGAAATTTTAGATGGGGATCCAGGGGGAAGATGCCTTCCAAATCAAGTCCCAAAGGGCATAAGAGAGCGAGTTTGGGCTATCCAGGGGACACAGAGTGCCAAGCCCAGAGCCTGACACTCAGTAATTGCTCCATACCTGTCCACTAGCCATACACCCCCCTGCCAGCACAGGCTGGAGCCCCTGCAGGCTCTACCCACAGCTCGAGACCCAGTGGCCCAGTGAAAAGGAATTTGGGAGCACATCATACCACTTTCTGGGCCTTGTCTAACACCACAGGTTGTGGAGTTCCAGCCTTCTGGCTTCCCTAGCCCGGCTGTTGCATCCAACGCTACAAACTCAGTGGAAAAAATAAGAACCAACCCAAAGCATCCTTCTGGAACAACCTTCTGTACTTTTGTCTATCTGTCTTCTGTCTCCCTCCCGCTGTGTACTTGAAATAGAGCAAACAAATGGTAAGTGTACATGGCTGGGTGAGTTTTCACCAAATGAGCACCCATACAACCAGCAGCCACATCAAGAAATAGAATACTACTAGCACCCTACCATCCCCCCTTGATGATAAACACTGCCCTGCCCTGTCTTCTAAGCCAAAGATCAGTTTTGCCTGGCTTTGCACTTTTTAATGAGATCAGATAATATGCACTCTTTACTCAACATATTAGTGAGATTGCTCTGTACTGGTGTGTGTAATATATACTTTTATTCTGTACGGCATTTTACTGTATACACCACAATGTATTTATTGATTCTGTTGCTCATTGACTTCAGGCTGTTTCCAGTTTAGGGCTATTGTGGGTATTCCGTGTGAACATTCTGGTGCATGTCTCTTGGTGAGTGTAGGTACCGTACGCTCAGCCTCAGCAGATACTCCTAACAGTTGTCCAAGGCAGCCCGAGTGTCATGCCCACCAGCAGTGTATGAACTTTTAGCCACTCCAGTGCTTGCCAACACTTGGGGGCTTTCCTGTTTGATGTATAAACATTATTTCATTGTGGTTTAAGTTTGTATTTCCCTGATAACTAATGAAAATGAACAGTTTTGGAAAGTCTCTTTGGTGAAGTACTGGTCCCAGTGTTCTGCCAATTGTTTTATTGGGTTGTCTCATTTCATTTTAATTACATTTTTGTGTATTTAAAATGAACAAATGGTTAAAAATAAGTTACACACCTGCCTCTTGTATATTTTTCCAGAAATAGTCTATGTACATCAAAATATATATCCTCTGTTCTTTTTTTTTTACACAAATGCAGTTTCATACAATAGACTTAATGCACCTGGAAAACCATCCATATTAACACATAAAAATATGCCTCATTCTCTCTCTTTTTTAATCTCAGCTGAGGACATGCTTATTGATTTTAGAGAGAGGGAGAGAAACACTGATCGGTTGCCTCCCGTATGCAGCACCATCCAGGGACTGAACCTGCAACCTAGGCATGTGCCCTCATGGGAATTAAACCCTCAGCCCTTGTTTACAGGACGACACTCCAACCAACTAAGCCATACCGGCTAGGGCTCGTTCCCCTTTTATAATTGCACAGCACAGCATTCCCTTTATGCACAACATAGTTTATTTAATGTATTGATGGCATATAGGCTGATGCATTTTTTGCTTCCAAAAAAATGGTACTATAAATACTCAACTGCAAACATCTTTGTGCACATGGGTGAGTGTATCTGCAAGATAAATTCCAAAGAGAGGAATCTCTGGGTCAAAGGGTATATACACTTAAGTGTTTGCAATTCATTTTGCTATCTTGTTCTGCAAAGAGCTGAACGAATTTCCAATTGCACCAATTTGGTCTGCCTTACCAACACAGAGTATACCAAACTTTTATTTTGCTAATCTAGTAAATTATAAACAGGATCTCTTTTTACTTTGAATTAGAGTTGAACATCTTTTCACATATTTGAATAGAGCCTCCACTTTATTTTTTTTAACCGATCATTTATTTAATTAGGTTTCTTGAAAGAAATTTAGAACTTCACTTTGTGAGGATAAAGTCCGTTTGTGAGAGCAAACAGGGTGGAGGTAGTCCTGGAGCTCAGGAACAGCTTTGGTTTTTGGCAGAATTTGCGAATCCATGGCTTTCTGATTGACCTTGCTCTGTGATCTCATATTTCTCCTTCTCGGTGTCAAAGATCTCCCCCTCCTGGTGTCTGGGCTTGTGCAGCTGCTGCTTCTTGAAGTAAGCATCGTTGAGATCTTTTTTTTTTTTTTAAATATATTTTATTGATTATGCTATTACAGTTGTCCCATTTCCCCCCTTCTCTCCCCTCCACCCTGTACCCCCCTCCCACCCACATTTCCCCCTTTAGTTCATGTCCATGTGTCATACTTATGAGTTCTTTAGTTTCTACATTTCCCGTACTATTCTTGCCCTCCCCCTATCTATTTTCAACCTACATTCTATGCTACTTATTCTCTATACCTTTTCTCCCTCTCTCCTCCTCCCCCCCCCCCTGCTGCTAACCCTCCATGTGTCCTCCATTTCTGTGGTTCTGTTCCTGTTCTAATTGTTTACTTAGTTTCTTTTGGTTTTGCTTTAGGTGTGGTTGTTAATATTTGTGAGTTTGCTGTCCTTTTACTATACATGTCTTTTCTTTATCTTCTTTTCTTAGATAAGTCCCTTTAGCATTTCATAAAATAAGGGTTTGGTGATGATGAACTCCTTTAACTTGACCTTATCTGAGAAGCACTTTATCTGCCCTTCCATTCTAAATGAGAGCTTTGCTGGATAGAGCAATCTGGGATGTAGGTCCTTGCCTTTCATGACTTGGAATATTTCTTTCCAGCCCCTTCTTGCCTGTAAGGTCTCTTTGGAGAAATCAGCTGACAGTCTGATGGGAACTCCTTTGTAGGTGACTGTCCCCTTATCTCTTGCTGCTTCTAGGATTCTCTCCTTCGTTTTTACCTTGGCTAATGTAATTATGATGTGCCTTGGTGTGTTTCTTCTTGGGTCCAACTTCTTTGGGGCTCTCTGAGCTTCTTGGATTTCTTGGAAGACTGTTCCCTTTGCCAGATTGGGGAAGTTCTCCTTTATTATTTGTTCAAATACATGCTCAATCTGTTGCTTTTCCCCTTCCGATTCTGGTACCCCTATAATTCGGATATTGGAACGTTTAAAGGTGTCTTGGATGCTCTTAATCTTTTCCTCAATTTTTTGAATTCTTATTTCATCATGCTTTCCTGCTTGGTTGATTCTATCTTCCTTCTGGTCCACTGTATTGTTTTGAGACTCATATTCCTTCCTTTCACTATTGGCTCTCCTCGGCGTGTCTTCCTGCATCTGTTTTATGGTAATCTGCATTCTTTCATCTAAATTTCGTCCAAAATCCACCAGTTCCGTGAGCTTTCTGATCACCAGTGTTTTGAACTGCGCATCTGATAGATTGGCTAATTCTTGGTCGCTCAAAAGAATGAGTCCTGGGGGACTGATCTGCTCTGTTGAAAACATAGTTTTTTTTTTTCCCCCTGTCTCTTTTTTTTTTTCGGTCTGGTTGCTCTTGTTACAGTGGGGGGCGGAGCCTTAGGTGCTCACCGGGGCTGGGCACCCCAGTCGCTAGATTGTGACGTTATCTGTGGGGGCGGGGCGGGGGCGGGAGCGGGGCGGGAGCGGGGCGGGAGAAAACAATGGCGGTAGTTCCGTTCCCCTGGACTCAGACCCTTGTCTGGGCTTCTGGGCCGCGAGTTCTGCCCTGGTCCACAATTGCTACCCCTCTGGGTCTGCCAGCTGCAGCTTGCGTACTCAGGGATCACTGCTGCCTTCTTGCGCCCCCGGATGGCTATTGCGCCGATTTCGTGCCAAACCTTCCCCCGACCTCCGCGCGCCGCCGACCCGAGCCAGCCCCACGCCTGCCGGCTCGTCTTCTCCTACCAGTCCGGATGAACGCGTCTACTTCAACTTCTTGGCTGCCCGACTTCCATTCAGATAAATCCTCTGCCAGATCTGGGTGTTATTCTGATAGTAAATTATTGTTGTAAATTATTGGTTTTCTAATCTTGGTTGTACGAGGAGGTACGGTGCGTCCACCTATTCCTCCATCTTGCCCAAAATCATCGTTGAGATCTTTGGGGATTTTCACACCACTGATACCAATTTTGGTGGACGCAGCAATGGCAAATTTCTGGTGTGTTCTGCGAAGAGGAACTCGATGAAGGGCTAGAGGTCCAGTCGCAAGCAGCAAGCCACTGCTCAGCTGCTTCAGGAGGACCACCCTCTTGCCTCTCTGGTGCCCAGTGAGGATGATCAGAATGGTCCCGGGAGTGATGCTGGACCACAGTTTCTCACGTGCTGACTGAAGGGCTTCCTGCCATGGCCCAACAGCTTTTGAGGCACGTCTTTAGTAGGATAGTATCTAGGCATTTTGGAAAGTTGAACCACTCGGGTACCACCATTTGTGTTGCCACCAACTAGTTTTGTGGCAATGGCCATAACTTTTTCCTTTTTCTTTTCAATCCTGGATTTAGCTGCTGAATACTTCCTCTTGTACATGCCTTTTGGGAATTCACAGCTGACCAGGAATACCTTCCAATCCCTCTGATGAGGACAGGGTTTTGACTGCAGTAGCGCCTCCCCTTCTTAGGAGTCTTGGCCTTGAGGTTACCCTTCTTAACCTGGCCATCAGCATCAGCTTCATGGCTTCAGATTTCTTCTCCTTAGCATCTGGCTTCTCAGTTTTTACACCACCACCTTGCAAGATGGAAAAAGAACTGAAGGTCGTGGTTTCCAGTCTTATAAGCTGAGCCTCCACTTTAAAAAGGGCTTTTTCCTGGGATGACTGGTTAGCTGGAAACTAGCTCCTGAGGGGAAAACAGAACCAAACTGGAGAATGGGATGTTCCCTTCCCTGCAAAGATCTCCAATTTAAGAGCTTTTCTTCCAGGACCTCAGTAAAATCAAAGAGAGGCACAACACTCTGTGTTGAAACACCATCTTAAAACAGGAAGAAACTTAGAAATCAAGTCTAATCTCATATTTTAGAGATTTTAAAAAAAGAAAAGAAAAAGCTGAGGCTTGGAGAGGGGAAATGACTTGCAGAAAGAAGACCACTGCTGAGAAAGAGATAAAAATCTTTGATAAGAGTTCAATTGTTTTTTGACAACTGTTGCCATCCTTGTTAAATATTTTAATGAGTGATTTTTATTGTGTTATTATTTTCCTTAGCAAGGGTGCAATTTTCAAGTTACAGTAAACAAGGTGTACTAGTGATTAAAAACACAAGCAACTAACAAGTGCGGGGACTCAGGAGAATTATGGGGCATGGACCCCCCCTTCTTTATTTTTGGGGGACTTCTGAAAGACTTTGAAATGAGTCAAAAAGATTATTGGGTGTCTTCAGGTATTATCTGGAACAGCCTTCTGGGGTATCTGTCTCCATGAGGTTTTTCCTTTCTATCTATAAAACTGTATAGGGTGTCGAGAACCGACAGCAATGCAAGTGATTCTCGCCCACAGATAACAGACATACAAGGGCAGACGTTCAACTGACCTCCCGCCCCCACTGTAGAAGGAGCCAGTTTTGCACCCAGTAAGCAAATTCATCTCAGCGTTCCCAACGGCCCACGAATGTGTCTGCCTTTTGGATTCATCTCTCAACCATTTGTATCATCTTGCCTACTTCTTCAGTAGTTAGTGAGTTAAATTAAACCTTTTACATGTGTTTATACTTGTATGAAAGTCATGATTTAAACTTTAAAAAAAATGTATCCTTTTAACATTGCTTGCGGCAGGTATATCTCCAGTAAGGTCTGGGTGTTACCAAGGATAACCTCCCTTTCAGCCTGTGTGAAAACAATTGACCGCTGAGGGAGGCCAACATCACTTCCCCCCCTGGTGGAAACAAATGTGCCAGGCAACAGGAGGCTCAGTGAGCCATGGCTGGATACCTAGCGCCACTCTGAATACAGAGGTGCAAGACCTAGGAACACAGTTGTAAACTTTTAAAGCTGGAATTTTGGTGATTGATTTAATGCACCCCTTACTTCCGAAAGTTTGTCTGGAATAAGAGTTTCTGGGGGCAAGATCGGTAAGGAGTGAGAAAGAGGCTTGCAGACAGTTGGATTCTGATTCCTCAGCTGTAATCGCTGCTTTTCTCAACCTTACAATTTAGTGAGGACTCACCAGTTTGCAACAAACACTGAGCACTACTTCCCAGCCCTGCGGCAATTGTCCCAAATATTATAGGAAACCCAAATAAATAAGAAACGTGTCTACCTTCAAAAAATTTAGGACTCATCGTCTGGAAGGAATCGTTGGGATGCTCTGGTGTCCAGGTCCCTCGCAGAGGGAGACGGGAGCCTCAGCAGACCCCAGGAATCAGGCCACCGACCCCCAGTCCAGTGCGCTTCCCCTTTTCCCCACGTGCTTCTGCCTCCGTTTTTTCACTCTCGTTTCCATTTCCCCGTTTCTGAGTTCTCATTCTCGCATGCCACACAGGCCACACCTAAAGCTGACCATTCTTTGAGAGGTCGCCGCGGGCTCGAATCACCTCAGCAAGAATTCTGGACCTAGTGTGACAGCCTCACACGTGGATTGGACCTTGCGCCAGCCCGTAAACCCAATCCTTTCCCTTCCGGATCTCATTTTGAAGGGATCCTTTGACTTTAGAGAGGGGAGCTTGTGACTAGAAGCTACCTTCCTCTAGGAACTGACTATCCTTAAAAGCCTCTGTTCCAGAAGGACCCTGGCCACCAAGTCCCGGAGAGTGCCTCACGCACCCCTCTCTGCGATCAGGAGCGGGGACAGCCGGAACTGCGCAAGCGCGACACCGCTGACCCCCCCCCCCCCCCCCCCGCGCTCGGGGTTCACTTCCGGGGGTCGCACAGCCCGGCTCTCCGGGAAGGGTTCTGAGCTCCGGTGTGTGCTCGGCGGCCACCTCCCTCCGATTAGCCCGGTGGGAGCTACCCGAGCCGAGGCACGGCGGCCTGCTCCGGCCCGGCCATGAGTGCGGCCGCATGATGCGTCCCTGCTTCGGCCCCTGCAGTCGCCGCCGCCGCCGTCGCCGCAGGCCAGGAGGAGCCGCAGCGCTGGGCGACCCCGCCCGGGCCTCGGGTGAGTGCAGCGGGCTAGGCCGGGCCGGGCCGGGCCGGTTATTCCCGTCCAGGTCTCCCGGCCACTCTCTACCCCCTGCTCCCTGTCCTCCACCCCGCTGTGATCTGCAGCATTCCTGAATTCCTCAGGGCACTTCTGTGCTTGCACTTGGCTTCTCCAGGCGTCTCCGTGTCACTCCTGAGTTGATCTTTGGGGATGGGGCCCTAAATGCAGCCCCAGCTTTTTGCCTGACCTTGGGCGTGACAGACAGCTCTCGAGCCACAGTTTTCTCCTCTAATAACCGGTTGTTGTTAGGGCTAGAGGTGAGAATGGCTGTAAACCCTTCTGTAAGCTTTAAAGAGTTGTTTATAGGCGTATATTACAATGGGCTTTCTCCCACATCGTGCTTGACTTCTTGAATGCCCTTGTTCTTCCCTCCCTTTTCAGTTTGTAACTTCTCTCTTTCATTCTTTGCACATCTTTCTTATTATCTTTTCTTCCACTGTCATTGATCTTTGGGAGAAGGGGGTTGGTTCCTGACAGGGGATCGGGGACAATCAGGTCAGCCTTAGGGCAATGCCTGCATCTTTTCTTAGTGTGGCCAAGACTCATCTCTCTTGAGGAATTATTACTGCTGGAACTAAGTCTCTTTTTGCTCTTGGCTGGACACACTTACTTGTTTAAGGGCAACCAGTTTATTATGGTAGTTAAATTGGAGTGTGAGAAGAACTGCTGATACAGCTGCCTTGCAGCTTCTTTTGCTGTCTAGGTTGCTTTCCAAACCAATGCTACACTGTTATATTTGCATTCTGCTTAGTGCTTGTGCTTCATGCACATGTATTTGTCGGTTTCACTCTCACTGTCTCAGGTGGTCTAGAAATCTAGTTCAACATACTTTTCTTCCTAAACTCTTTGCCTCACAGATGAGGAATTTAATTTTTTTATATTGTCTTACAACTTTTCTAAAGTCATCTTTTAAATATTTATTTACTTATTTATTTATTGTGTTTTAGAGAGAAGGGGAAGGGAGGGAGAAAGGGAGAGAAACATCGAAGTGGGAGAGAGACATCAGTTGGTTTTCTCTTGTACATGCCCCAACCAGGGACTGAACCAGCAACCCAGGCATGTGCCCTAACTGGAAATTGAACTAGCGACCTTTCATTTTGTGGGACAACACCCAACCAACTGAGCCCTATTGGTCAGGGCTAAAGTCATCTTTTAAAAAGTACCTTGTTAAGTTTGTTTATTAGGAAGTTACAGTTTGGTCAAAGTGACCAGCTGTTGGGATGTTTGAAAAAGGGAATGGAATACAAATGATAAATTGCATTTCTTGAATGTTATGGAAAATAGAAGGGTTAGATTTATTGAAGTTATTTGGATTGCATACTTTTTGGAGGTAGGCTAGTAGGTTCACATAGACTTTTTAAAAAAATCCTCATCCAAGGACATTTTTTTTCATTACTTTTAGAGATGGAGGAAGGGGGAAGATAGAGAGAGAGAAGGGAAGAAAGAAACATTGATTGGTTGCCTTCTCATACACACCGTGGCTCCAACCTGGGATCTAACCCACAACCTGGGCATGTGCCCTGACCAGGAATTGAACCCTTAAACTTTTGGTCTATGGGACGATGCTCTGAGCAACTGAGGCACACTGGCTAGGGTTCACATTGACTTTTGAGTTGAGAGATGGAGGAGAATAAGACCATCTGAAAAGGTAATTTCCTAAAGAATTCATAAAACAACAATTGGAACTCAATGCAGATGCCTCCCATGAAGGTGAAGTGGGTAAAATGTATACAGAAGTATTCTGTTACCAAAGACTCAGGGCCTGGAACTTGGCAGCCGCAGCCATGCTCATCCGTGCACTATAAAAGCAGAAATCCCCGTCTAGCAATCCTCTTCTCGTGGTACAGATAGGTACCACTAAATAACAGGGATATACTCTGCGCTAGGCAGCATTAGGCGATTACGCTGGGTGTGAACACCGTAGAGTGCACTTACACAGACCTAGACAGTATGTTGTACTGCACACCCAGACCACATGGCAGAGACGGTGCTCCTGGGCTGCAGACCTGACAGGAGCAAGCACAAGAGAAGACGAGGCAGCCAAGAGAAGACGAGGCAGCCGAGAGAAGACGAGGCAGCCGAGAGACGGCAAACAAGATGTGTGAGGCTGCCGCCACTGTAACGTGGCATATTTTATAAGTGGAAGCTGTACTGTAATGATTAAAAGTATATATAGTAAATTTATTTATTGTCAAATATCAAGTATTATGTACTGTGCATGTTTGTATGCACAGTACTTTGATATGACCGGCATCGCCACAAACGTGACAAACGTTGCGCTATGACGTGACTAGGCAGCAGTTGGACTTCTGCAGCTCAACTGTGATCTTCTGAGACGACGGTCCTGCCTGCAGCTTGTTGTTAACCAAAATGTTGTTCTGTGGCGTGCGATGGTATCAGCGTGAATAGAATGGCTGGAGCTTTATATAAAAACAGCCTTGACTTAGTCAAAAGTATGGACATACTTTTATATTCTTACTAAACTGTTAACTGCAGGTTTGGACTCTTTGGTGATATAAATAATATAATCTTTGTTAATTTGAGGAAATGGGACTAGGAGGAAGTTCACATACAAAAGTAATGTTTGGGATAAGTTGAGAAGTAGTTTTCCTAATGATTCCAGAACTTCCCTGCTCTGATCCATGCTGAACAGCTCTACAGGGTAATTTTCTTGAAGCATCGTTTTGGGTTTATGTGACTATTAGCTGGAAGGACTCACAGAATTCACTGAAAGCTGTCATCACAGGGAAAGAATACAGACTAAAATCAGCCAAGGTAAGGCTTATAGGGCAGAGTCCAGGAAAGTTTCAGAGGTGGGACTTCTGTTGTCCTTTCCCCATGGGGTCAGAATACGTTACTTTCCTGGCATTGATATGAGGCAGTTTGCAGAGGGTATCGTAAACCAGGGAAGTCCCCGTGGACCTTGGTATTCAGAGTCTTAATTGGGGTTTCATCTGTGATTTATTGATTGATTGCTGACATGGTTGATCTCAGTTTCCAGGTCAGCTGATACTGTAGGACCCCAGGCCCCACCCCACGTTGAATTGTTAGTCTTTCTTGCGTGGCCAGCCACCCACTGAAAATCTCATTGTCAGCTGAGGACAAGGGACAGACCTCCTTTTGGGCAAGTTTAAATTTTTTACTGCACAAGTGACTCTCCCTTCTAGATCATGGAGAAGACGAAGGCCTCTGGGGGAGTTCTCTCAACCTTGATTCCTTTCTAGGTAAAGTATCTCTGAATAGCCATCACTCTTTGTCGTCCCCTTGCCTCTGAGGAAGAGCCAATCCCGCTTTTCCACAGTCACCCTGTGTCTGTCCTGTCGTCTGCCTGTTACGGAGCAAGCGTTTAGTCATTTACTCTCACTTGCCTCGTTGCTTTCCCTTTTTCACTGGCTTCTTTGTCTCTTTCCACAAACATGTTCTTGTCTCGCTAATCATAGCCTTGCTTATACTTCATTCCATTCTTGAAAAACCTTCAGTAGAATCCTGTTAATTGTCTTGTAAAATCCAGACTCCTTATAGGGCCAAGATAATTCCTTATATTAGTACAGCACCTTATAGTTTTGAAAACACTTGTGTTATCTTTCAGTGCCTTGCAGTGTGGTGGGGTGCTTGGTAAATGTTAGATTAATGACTAATCTGGCCCGGTAGCGAGTGAGAGTCTTCTAGTAGGAGGAAACAGCAGGAGCAGCAGCCGAGCAGTGAAAGGGCACGCGGCTCGGGCAGCCAGCCTGAGCCCTGTGTGGAAGACAGTGGTGGGGACTGAGCCTGGAAAGGTAGGGGGAACAGGTTCAGTGGAGCCCTGAATGTCGTGGTCCCAAGGTTTGGGACCAGATGGGTTTTGTAACCTGCTCTGCGATTTTGATGGTAACTCCTGCAGCCACAGAGAGGGTGGTTGGAACCTGGAAACCCTCCGAGGTTAGGATTCTGCAGATGTACAGGCCAGAGGGGAGGGTGCCTGAACTTGGGGTGTGGAAAAGGTAGGCGGGGAAGGACTAGAGCTGTTAGTGGGAAGCGTCAGCCACATGTAGGAATGAGTGGTGGCGGGGGGAGGATAAGGTGTGCCCGGAGGTTAAAGGGCCTGATAAACACTGGTCTTGTGAGGAGTGTTGCCCTAGAATGGAAGGAGGAGCCCCCTGTGGGTTAAGCTAGTGGTTCGGTTCTCTGCGGGAAAGGGTGCAGCCATTTGCAACACCCGGTAAGTAGGGGGGCACTCAGAATAGAGAGGCTTCCAGTGTCTTTTGAGACAGGCTTTTATAGCATCATTTCTTTGTTGAAATGTTTTGAATTCTTAGAGTTCCATATTTCCCAAATTCAATTTGTTCATTATAGAATGCATTTTCTAAAACCAAGTGCTTGAGATGGGGGCATTGTATTTTAATGGAAGGACATGGGCTTTGGAGTCAAAACAGCCCTGACTTCGCCCTTCATACACTGGCTGTGAACTTAGCTAAGTTACTTCAGCTCTAAGCTCAATTGCATCGTTCCTAAAATGCTAATAATAGCACCCAGCGTTTAGGGTAGTGGGAGGAGGAAATGCAATCGTGTATATGAAGCTGACACACAGGTAGGTGCTCAGTAACTGGCCTCTCCATTCGCCTTCTAATATTTTACATTGTCATGAACTTGCAACTGAGAGCCAAATCTACTGCTAGTGTGTCAGATGTTCATAGCGTTTTGGATTTGGGTGAGTCTGATGTTATAAAAGTTCACTTCGTATTAAACAAGGAAGCCCTCTTTAGGAAAATGCGGAAAGAGGCGGGGTTCAGCAGCATCAGTCGGGTTCAGGTATTCCCTGGGGCAGGACATTTAAAGAGGTTTGGAATTCTGGGGCTCTTTTTACTTCTGGCTTTAGGATTCTCCAAGGTTTACTTACTGTGTTGGGGTTTTTTAAACCACTGCTCCATCTGACATTCAGAGTCGTCAGGCTGTGGCTCTGGTGCAGGGACAAAAGTGAAACCTTTGGTGTATGCATGTGAACATGCTTTTGACACTGCCTCGTCCAGCCTGCGTGCTCCAAACAACACGCCTCCGATTGACACTTCCCCAGAAAACCCCCTTCTGGGTTTTTCTCTCCTACCCTTCTCGCGCTGTCCCCTTAACCCTTCCACATTTCTCTCCTACTCCTTCTCTCCAAGGCTCCTGACCTTCCGGCCCCTCGCCCCCGCCCCGCCAGATCTCCCTCTTGGATCCTCTTCCACTGACATTCCTGTCAGGTTCCCATGGCTTCACTTCGGCTTTTCGTGTCTTCTCAAGCATGCGCCCTGATGCCCCCGCTCATTCACTCAACAGGTATTTGCAGGACGTGCAGTGTGCCAGGGCCGTGCTGGGGTATTAGGAGGAATGTTCTGCTGAGGGGTCTGGCAAAGGAAGAGGTAGCCAACAAGGTGGGTGGGTGAGAGGCGAGGTCAGCAGGCCGCTGAATGGGCAGGATTTGATAGGCCACAGGGAGGCCTCTGGCTCGTATTCTAACCGCAGAGGCAGTCACAGGATGGTTTTAAGTGAGGGACCACCTCCATCTGATTTCTGTCTGTAAAAAGGTCCTCTGGGTGCTGAATGGGAAACAGTGGTTGGCTGAGTAGAGGCAGTGACTGTAGAAACAGTAATGATTAGGAGCCCAGGTGAGGGCTCATGTGCCTTGATCTGGCTGGGCGGGGAGGTGGGAGAGAGGGTCAGATTTGGGTGGGTTTTGGAGGGAGAGCCCACAGGACTTGCAGATGGGTTAGATGTGGAGGTCGGGGAAAGTGTTACATGAAAGGTGAGTCCTGTGTTTTGACCTTGGCAACTAGATGGTGGTGCCCTTTATTAAGATGGAAGAGCCCTAAACGTGCAGCTCAGTTGGTTGGAGTGTCCTGATGTGCCATGGTTTCGGGTTTCATCCCTGGTCAGAATGCATGCAGGAATCGACCCATGAATGCATGAGTGGGTGGAGCAACAGACCTGTCTCTCTATCAAATCAATAAGTAAAAATTTTAAAAAGATGGGAAGAGTGGGCCATGCCAGTTTGGTTTGGGGGGACGTGTTTCTGCTGTGACCTTCCTGCAGTGGAGTTGTTGAGGAGCCAGTGGGTACGCTCGGCGATGCGGTATTAGTTGGGGGGTTTCCCAGATACGTATCTGTAAGTGCACGGGGCTGAGAGCCAGTGAGACCGTTCACTCAGAGAGCATGTACAGGGGAAAACTCAGGACTGAGCGTGAGCACTCCCCACACTGGGGTGTCTGTGCAGGAGAGGGACCCGGTAAGAGCTTGAGGTGTGGCCCGAGAGAAAGGAGAACAACTCGGTGTTGTCTCCACCCCTGTCCCCACCCCCCCCCTCCATTCTCGAGACTGACTCTCCTCTCCTAGTCCCCTGGCTTTCGGTTGGAGTGTTTCCCAGTTTGCCATTCTTTTGATCTGCAGTATCCGTGAGCTATTTTGGTGTGATTAAGTACTTTAGTGTAAAAGACCTTTCTGGAAAGGTTAAACACATTTACTGTTCACAGTGAGATAATGAGACTCGGCTTTAGTGAGCTTACTATTCTGTTGGTTTTTTTCTTCAAAGGTTAGTATTTGGTTCTTTAGATTCAGTAATTTGAGGGGGGAAAACAGTGGTTTCATATGGCACACATTACTGACTGGTAGGGTTTGAAAGGACAGACTAAATCTTTCATGATTGTAAATTGGTGGAAAGAACATAGAGGAATGTAAACGCAGTAAATACACTGGGTGAGTATCTGAGTGCTCCATTCTTGTTCCAAATTCGCTGCGGACTCTAGCTGTCTGTTTGGTGTGACCCACTTAACTCAGGCCCCTCCTGCTTCCCAGTCACTCGGGCGGGCGGCCTGCCTGGGACAGCGTCTGACACTCTCCTCTCACTCCCCATCTCTGCGCCCACCCATTTGCACGGCCACAGTTGAGACACTGCCATCATCCTGAACAGTGTCTCCTGGGAACTCTTTTATGTCCCCCTGCTGACCCAGCTCAGTTCTCCTGGCTTCCCTGTCACTTTCTCCAGACCCGGTCCCCAGTCTCACGAAGACTTGCAGCCCCTTGAGGTTTTCTGTCAACCTGGTTTATCAGGCGTTACCCTCCACCCTGCACTCTGGTTAATCGTTCCGGCCCAAGCCTTGTCTTCGATACCCTGGTTTTCTGTCACCATCTTTGTTAATCTCCAACCTCACGTGAGCCTTTGTAGCGCTGGCCCAGGCCTTTAGGTAAAAGAGCTGGCCATTCCCATCACTGTGTGATACCTGGCCGGTGTCGGCGCTGTCTGCACCCAGTGCTGTGGTTCAGCCTTTTCTGGTTCCCCCCCGCCCCACTTCTCAGTCTCAGTCCCTCTTCCTAAGCTTTCCCGTACTTTGGATGCTCACAGCCCACCCCCTTACTCCTGGCTCAGAAGGAGTGTTACGGGGTGTGACCCTCCTCAGGTTCAGTCCCTCCTGCCCGCAGGCCCCTCCCCCCTCCAGTCTAGGGAAGAAAGGCCATTCTGTTCTGTCAGCTGTCACCGCCCTGAGCCTGCACACCTGGACCCTCGTTCTTTAAAGACAAAAAAGTGAGCCTATCTTGCTTTTGTAGTTGCAGGAAAAGTTCAAATAACAAAGTGAGAAATAAAAAAGAAACGGGAACAAGAGTGGCTTCACCTCTTAGCTTATATTCTCTTAGTCTAACAGTCTAATGGCTTACCTGGGCATATATACCCTTCATTTTCTTTATAGTCCGTAGCTTCTGGGACTGTCCTAGGCTTTTTACAAGTGCGATGCGGTCAGACCAAGATGCAGCATGGTGGGCCTCCCGTGGAGTCTCAGGAACTAACGGTGACTTTGGGTGGGTACTTACATCCGGTGGGTCCACGGTGGCTCCTCTGTAAAATGGAGAGGCCAGGTATTTCTTTAAGTTTGTTGTAGCTTTAAGTGAGATTATACACAAGAGAAGAAATAATTTTTTTTCCTCCACTTTTCCTTCTAGCTATCGATGTCCTTCATTTAACCACATTTGTAAAAAATTTTTTCCTTACCTCACCACCCCGTCTCCAAGGCCTCGGAGCCTCCTTTGGTGTGTGGACTGCTCCCCCCTTCCTCCCTGGCATCCATTCCTGGCCCTTCCTACCTCTTCCTCCCCTTTCAGGCCTGTGTTCCCCAGGGTTCCAGCCTCACACTTCTGGGGCCTCTTGGGTGAGTGCACCTGTTCCCACCTCACCGGTTCCTCTGTGCTGGCGTCTGTCCTTACCTGTCTCTAGTTTGGGGCTGGAGGAGATCAGATCTTAATTGATTTCTGGTCAGCTCTGCTAGTTATGCTGCAGACACCTCAAATCCATTGAGCCCCAATCTCGGCACTCGGTCCCTGAGTCTGCAGCTCCCATTCCCACGAGAATCTCAGCCAGGGCAGTAATGCCTCTGAGTCCCTCCCATCCCCTGTGGGTCGCCAGGCTTTTTCTTGTTGCGACTGCCTCTCAGACAGCTCTGTTCAGGCCCTCCCTGCTCCCCTCTTGGCCCCGGCCCATCTCTGCGCTGGGTCACAGCAGCAGCCTCTGGGCGCCTGGTCTTTCCCCTTCCACCCTCGTCCCACTTTTGTTGCCAGGTATCTTTTTAAAGCTTCTGTCTGTTTACCTAAATTGGCATGCCTCCTATTCCAGCGGAATGAAGTGCACAGCCAGACTCTTTAGCTTGGCGTTTAGAGTGCTTTGTGTTGGACCTCAGTCTGCCCTTGGGTCACACTTCCCTCCCCTCTCCCCCGAGGTCCTTTCCCCTCTGCGCACTCTTCTCTCCTCCTGCGTGGATCTTGCTTGTCCATCAGTGCCCACCATGCTGTCTTTGCTGACACTTTCTCCAGTCCCTCCAGACAGAATTAGCCTTCGTCCTCTCTCTCCCTCATCACACTTTGCTCCCAATTTGGGGATGACACTTAGCACATTATTTACGCGGCTGACTCCCACCTCTGCCGCCTGTGGATGCGCAGGGGCTGGGCTTGCATAGAGTGTGTGCTTGGAGGGCCCCTGCCCCCCATGCCCAAATTAAATGGATCTCTCACAGCTGGCTTTGCTTCTCATGCTGCTTCTGTGTCTGAAGCAGAGATTTGCTTATTTCTGTGTTTTATATAGGTCATCAGTGGGTGTATGAATAGTAAAACAATGGTGAAGTTAAACGGCATTTTAAAGAAACATGAATACCAGATTCATGGGTAGACTTTCTTTTCATTGCCTTAGTGAAGTATTTGTAACTTAATTCTTTTGTAATAACTGATCGCCAACGCATACTAATGTCTTTTTTTTACTTATTTTCATCTTGTTTATGAGAAATATACATTTTGTTTATAGCCAAGGAAAAAGGTGAGGGGAAGAGATTAAGAAACTTAACCGAAGATACAGTTAAAAGTAAATCTAAGACAGATCTTGACTCCTGAATATATTTAAGGTCGTTGGCTATTGCCTCGATATTTTAATACATTTACTATATATAAATACCATATTTTAAAAGTCACTGCCATAAATTTAAGTAGCTTGGCATTTATGGCCACATTTTAAAATTATATTTTATTGATTATGCTATTACAGTTGTCCCATTTTTCCTCCTTTATTCGACTCTACCCTATACACCCCCTCCCACCCACATTCTCCCCCTGCCCTTTAGTTCATGTCCATGGGTCAAACATATAAGTTCTTTGGCTTCTACATTTCCCATACTATTCTTACCCTCCCCCTGTCTATTTTCTACCTACCATCTATGTTACTTATTCTCTGTACCTTTTCCCCCTCTCTGCTCCTCCCACTCCCCTGTTGATAACCCTCCATGTGATCTCCATTTCTGTGGTTCTATTCCTGTTCTAGCTGTTTGCTTAGTTTGCTTTTTGTTTTTGTTTTAGGTGTGGTTGTTAATATCTGTGAGTTTGCTATCATTTTACTGTTCATATTTTTTACCTTCTTTTTCTTAGGTAAATCTCTTTAACATTTCATGTAATAAGGGCTTAGTGATGATGAACTCCTTCAGCTTGACCTTATCTGAGAAGCACTTTATCTGCCCTTCCATTCTGAATGAAAGCTTTGCTGGATAGAGCGATCTTGGATGTAGGTCCTTGCCTTTCATGACTTGGAATGCTTCCTTCCAGCCCCTTCTTGCCTGCAAGGTTTCTTTTGCGAAATCAGCTGACAGTCTGATAGGACCTCCTTTGTAGGTAACTGTCTCCTTTTCTCTTGCTGCTTTTAAGACTCTCTCTTTATCTTAAATCTTGGGTAGTGTAATTATGATGTGCCTTTGTGTATTCCTCCTTGGGTCCAACTTCTCTGGGACTCTCTGAGCTTCCTGGACTTCCTGGAAGTCTATTTCCTTTGCCTGATTGGGGAAGTTCTCCTTTATTATTTGTTCAAATAAGTTTTCAATTTCTTGTTCTTCCTGTTCTCCTTCTGGTACTCCTATAATTCGGATGTTGGAATGTTTAAAGATGTCCTGGAGGTTCCTAAGCCTCTCCTCACTTTTTTGAATTCTTGTTTCTTCATTCTTTTCTGGTTGAATGTTTTTTCTTCCTTCTGGTCCACACTGTTGATTTGAGTCCCAGTTTCCTTCCTATCCCAGTTTCCATCCCATCACTATTGGTTCCCTGTGCATTTTCCTTTATTTCAGTTAGCATAGCCTTCATTTTTTCATCTAATTTGTGACCAAATTCAACCAATTCTGTGAGCATCCTGGTTACCAGTGTTTTGAACTGTGCATCTGATAGCTATGTTGGCTATGTCTTCGTTGCTTAGTTGTATTTTTTCTAGAGCTTTGATCTGTTCTTTCATTTGGGCCAGTTTTTTTTGGTGTTAGCGTGCCTGCTATGTAGTGAGGGGCGGAGCCTTAGGTGTTCACCAGAGTGGGACAACCCAGGTTACTGCGTTGTGACGCTGTATGTGGAGAAGGGGTCTGAGAGGGAACAATGGCACTTTCTCCGCTCTCTGCTGGATTTCAGTCACTCCCCCACTACGCACAAGCAAATTGGGACCTTCTGGTGCTGATTCCTGGGTGGGTGGGCTTGTGTACATTCTAGGACCCTGTGGGTCTCTCCAACGAACTCTCCTGTGAGGCTGGGAGTTTTTCCCGCTGCTGCCTCAACCACCACTGGTGTTTTCAATCAGTGGTTTCAGGCTTTGTTTCCCCAAGCTGGAACCCCAGATTTCGAGGTCTGTCTCGCTCCCCAGTTGTTTCTCCGGGTTTATCCGAATGTGAATGTGGGACTGCAGGCTCCACCAGCTGCTACCTTGCCAGGTCCGCCCGCTGCTGCCTTGATGGCCACCTGCAGCCTTGCCTGCCCCGGCCCTCCACCGCCACTTTGCCGCCAGGCTTCTCCTCCTGGCCGCCCGATTCCACCCCTCCCACCGGTCTGGATGAACATGTCTTCTTTAACTCCTTGGTTGTCGGACTTCCACACAGTTCAATTTTCTGTCAGTTCTGGTTGTTTTTTGTTTTCAAATTGTTGTCCATCTTTTGGTTGTTCAAGGAGGCACAGTGTGTCTACCTACGCCTCTATCTTGGCTGGAAGTTATGGCCACATTTGTTATTGACAAGTTCAGAAGGGCTCAGAGTCGGAACTGTGGTAGGGTGTGTCGAGGACGGGGAAGGAGGTTGTCCAGGTAGGTGGTAGGTTCAGGGGTGGGGGGACGGGTGGGGGGTGACCTGAGTCCGGAGGAGACTTGCGGTGGGTGGGGAGGGCAGGGGCAGCTGACAGCGGAGCCTGGCCCACGAGGAGGTGCAGCAGACCTGAGACAGGAAGCGCTGGGCGGCCCCTGGGTTACCAGGAGGATCCCTGGAATCCATCTGGTAGCAGAGACTGGGGAAACACACCCTCCACGCCTCTTAATCTCTCCTGACTCCTGTCTTTGCACCTTCTTCCATATCAGCCTCCTTGTGTCCAAGTCTGACATCGTGGTTTCAGAAACAGATGCCGTATTTTAATTGGATTATTTCCAGTTAGAAAATGGACAGAGGACCGGAACAGACACTTTTCCTAAGAAGACGTAGAGATGGCCAACATGAAAAGATGCTCATCTTCACCAGCTCTAAGGGAAATGCAAATCAAAACCACTGTGAGATGCCACCTCACACCTATTAGAACAGCTGTTGTCAGTAAGACAAGTCATCACAAGTGTCGGAGAGGATGTGGAGAAAGGGGAGCCCTTGCACACTGCTGGTGGGAGCACAGCCGTTGTGGGAAACTGTGTGAAGGGTTCTCAAGAAATTGAGTAGGACTACCAGATGACCCAGCAGTCTTTCTATGTATCTAGCCAGACAGTTTGAAAACACTGACTTGTAAAGATACACATACTCCTGTCATTATTCACAGTAGCCGAGGCATAGAAACAAGCCAGGTGCCCTTTGGGAGATGATTGGATAAAGAAGATGTAGTCCATGTACATAAAGGAATACTCCTCAGCCGTAAAAACAAGAAACACTGCCATTTGTGGCAGCATGGATGGACTGTGAAAATATCACTCTAAGTGAAATAAGTCAGAAAAGGACAAGAACCGTATGATGTCACTCATGTGGGATATAAAATAGAAAGCAACAAACGAACAACCCAACCAACCTAGACACAGACAGCAGTGTGGTGGTTCCCAGAGGGGGAGTGGCAAGGGGAGACTGAAGAGGGTGAAGGGGTCACGCATGTGGCGACAGAAAGAGACGAGACTCAGGGCGGTGGGCACACGATGCAGTACGCATGCGGGTGACGCACTGTAGAACTGCACACCTGAAACTTAAATAATTATTAACCAGTGGTACCCCAATAAATTTAATTTTAAAAAGAAAACATCAAAAAAAGGTAAAGAAAAGAAAACGGATACCAACTGACGTTTGCTTGAGCAGAAAAATAGTATGTTGGAAGGGTACTGGATAACACAGAGTGGACAGGCTGCGGCGCGCGGGCCAGGCAGCAGGTGGGAGCCAGCTGTGCTGCAGAGAGCCGCGTGTTCGGCGGCCGCCTCTGCCGGCCCTTGGGCTGGTCCTCTGCTCTGACTTTTTTCCCCAAGGTCTTTCTCTTTGTCCTTTAGTTCTCCTTTCTGGGAGATTTCCCCTTTCTCTCAACCAATCCTGTTTATAAGATTTCAAAATTCTGCCATCATATTTTTATCGTTCAATAACTAGGAAGTCCTTACAATGTTCCTCTTTTTGTTTTAAAGATACAATTTCTTATTAAGTTTTTTTCTCTGTGCATCACGCCTGCTCTGAATTTTTCCTCCTCCCCCATTTCTTTTTGGGGCTCACTCCTTCATGAGAACTGTTTTGGGATTTCTTCACAACACCCGACTGTTGGCTGTTTGTTTATATTAAGAAAGAAGTGGGCCAGGCACTTGGAGCCATGGTAGGATGCCCTCTGATGGTCCTCGTCTCGGGGGAATGTGGCAGTGAGTCTGACTTCCTTGTTGGGGTGCGCCCGCTCCCATCCTGATATCCTTAGGCCTTTTCTCTCAGGCTGGATGAGTGCTTCAGGGAGACCGTGTCTACCGCCCACTGCCAGTGAGCCATGTGGGAGGTGGGGACCGGGAGTCTCTCTATTCAGCAGGTGGCCCTCCCTCCCGTGCACCATGTCCCTTCAGGTGGCGTGCTCCTTCCCTCCAGCACTTCTTACCTCTTGGTCTCGCTCTGCCCCCCTTTTCTGGAACCCCTTTGCTGTGGCTAGTAAAACGAATGCTGACTGTTGAGAGGCAGGTTAATCAGATTTGGTGTGGGTTATCCTTAGAGTCTTTCTCAGCTTCAGGCTTTGTGCCCAGCACTGCGGCACAATAGCAGGAGGGTAGAAGGGACAGACTTGCAGTACTTAATCTTCAAGGCTGTCAGTCCGTTTTCTCGGTAACGAAGACTTAGGGGAGTCATGATTCATAGTCAGGGATAGTTCTCAGTATCTCAGTAACAGGACTTTATGTGTAAAATGTTACATTGGTTATATACGCTCCAAGAATTAATCATACCCTAAGAAGTAGTATACACTCTTCTGTCATAAAATAAGTAACTTTTCTAATCAAATGTTATTATCTTCCAGATCCTATCACATAGGACAGTATGTACCTTCAGATCCTGAAGAAAAGGCGCAAAATGTTCAAGTAATGTTTCAAAGTAATTTGTGAGGTAAGAATGTGGTTCTTTATTTAGGCGTATAATCACCATTTCCTTGCCGATAGCTGGCACTGGTGGCACACTACTGAGAGGCAGTGTGGGTCGTGCAAAGGTGAATGGCAATAAGGAAATACTTCCCTCCGCCTGTTGCCATGGTTCGCTTATTACCACGTGTCCCAGAAGGAGACTGTATCGTGGGGGTGGGGGGCGTCCAGGAAGTGAACTGGTAAGTTAGTAGCAATTATTACAAGATGAGGTGAACGTAAATGTACGGAAAGCTTTTGCTTGTGTGGTTGTCCCTTTAAAGGGTGGAGATCTGCAGTCTGGGAAAGTGGGCTTTGTTTAGCCCAGGACAAGCTGCTCAGGTTCAGGAGTGGACAAAACCCGGTTAAGCCGGCCATAAAAGGAGGAAAGCGATGATGCAACATCTGCACATCTGCTTGACCCTCGGCCAATGCCTAGTGCTTTCAGGCTTCTCCCCAGAACGATCTTCGAGAGTGTTAAATCAGTAGCGATCTGGCATTTAGTGTAGCATAAGAGTGCAGCCTTGTGCAACGAGCGTACATTTTTGTTCTGCATCTCAAATCGCTGTACCACTGCTCTCATGATCCCAGTACTTTAGATTAGTTCAGTGTTAAGGAATTATTTCTTCATTTCCTCCCCTCCCTTCCGGTTGCACTCGTGAAGTGTAAATACAGTGACTCAGCGGAGTGCTGGTGCTGTTTATGACAGACAACTGAGTGCATCCAGCCTCTCCCCGCCGAGTCCATCGATGACTTTCTTGAAAATAAAGTCACTTCTGGGTGTCAGATTATTTTCCCCTTTGCCTTCTAGTCGGCTTCACGAACCTGGCTCTGAAGCACATAAGCGTTACGCAGCAGCTCCCTAGTGCACACTTCTAGGAATGCCCTACCGTGCCAGCGTTCGGTGACTTCGAGGCACCCTTCCTGCCGCCTGCACCCCCAGCCAGGCGGACCGCCACAGGCCTACGCCCTGTGCGTCTGGCACTTCTCCCCAGTGCCTCAACCAGAAGGCGGGGCTGAGCTGGCGCAGCTGTTCAGCATGTGTGCCATTAGAAGCCACTCAGGCTGCACGGGCGTTGTGTGCTCTGACAAAAGGCCCGTCAGCCAGCCTTTGGGCGTGTGGCCACGCAGCGAATTGTCTTACTGCGTGGCAAGCCAGCTGCCTTTCTCATGGAAAGCCTTCTAGTTGAGGCGTCACCAAAAATCAAAGGGATTCTGGTCGGGGGAATTTTTCAGCTTAAAGTCTTGAGGTACAGCTATGATTCACTGAGAAACTTTTATGGAAATCACTAGGAGATGATTCGTCTGAGAGAGGCCCCACCTCCCAGTTGTTGCATCTGCCCGTAAGCGGACACGCACGTGCTGACAGCCCGCAGGCTCCGAAAGGCAGCGCAGGGTGAGGGGCCAGGGCCCTCCGTGTGGGGGCTGGCAGTCAGGGGGAGACACGGAGGCCCCCGAGGTAGAAAGTGGTGAATACGCTGCAGGTGGAACTGACGAGCCGGCCCTGAGAGTTCAAGGGAGGTAGAGAAGCTTCTGGATGCTGTGTTGGCCCTCTGACAAAATCAGGCCTTACAGTGGTATGAGTGTGTCCGATATTCAGGGACCCTTTCCAGAGTGCTCCTCAGAGGAAGTAGAACCACCTCTGGGATCAGGTGCTTGGAAGAGAGAAACGCTGGGCCCTCCTAGGGGAGGGGATGGACTCAGCAGAGGCGCCTGCAGGGGAAGGCGGGTGGGCGGGTCAGGGTGACGCAGGGTTTGGGAAGCGCCAGCTGAGAGAGTGGCTGGCTGAGGTCTGCCCAACTCATATCTTTAGTTTTTGCTCTTTCACTTAAAACCTTTTGAGCTGTTTTTGTCTGATCTAAGAGCAGGGTTATTTTGCTAACCCTGGGAACAATTTTATCTTTCTCTTGTACCTCTCAATATTTTTATATTGAGTGGGAATTTTGAAAAATATTTGCAGAATGATTCTCATCTGCAAGTTTATTCATTCACTAAATGTTTTCATAGTTACTGTGCCCCAGTCGCAGTTAAGGTAGAAATCAAACAAAGCAACCAGAACGCCCATGTTGGACAGGCTGCTAGTTATCACTTGTAGCAGACCTGACCCCGCGAGCACTCATTCCCGTCGCTCCTGCGCCTTCCGCTGGGCAGGGCCGAGTGGCCCGCGCCGAGGAAGCACTTGGGGCATTTGATAAAAGGGTGCCGGTGTTTTTTTTTTCTGTCCCTGGTGTGAACACTGAGGCCAGCTGAAGTCTGCCTCTCTATTTCCTTTGTCTTGACTTATCCAAGTATCACTTCTATCTAGTGCTGATAAGAGAAGGTCACACGTTTAAAGCAGCAGCAAAGCAAGTTTTTAGGAAATGTGCACATTCCTCTTCTGTTTCGTTGGACCCTGTGTGTTCTCAGGTGTCAGGTATCAGGGACTGTAGGAAGTACAGGAAGGGTGTCAAAGGATGGGTTAAGTGAAGGAAACTTTAAAAGATTAAAATAGAGAGTAAGGGCACTCTAGAAACAGTATACAGTTGAAGGAGACGGAGATAAAAACGGGAGCCTACCTCCAAAACATGATTGAGTGCTGTTAGAGTTAAAACGTGGGAGAGATGAAAGTAAACAGAATCACACGGAGGAAGCCCAGGCAGGCCCTGCAAGCTCAGCGCTGAGTGGGCCAGCGGAGACTGCGTCCTTTATTCGTCACCCTCTCGTCCCGAGGACAGCCCTGTCTGCGGGAGCATAAGGCTGGCTGTGTGCCGCAGCACACACAGGTCAGGCTGCGCAGGGCTGTGGGCGTGGGCGGTGGGTGGCAGCCCCAGCTTGGGAACTTGGGCGCTGTCGTTGTGCACCTGGCTTGTTCTTTCCCTGTCTCTGTCACTGTGGCTGCGGCTGGCCCTGCGTGGATTTCCCGGAGCCTCACCAGCCGTGCCCAACCCCCTTTAGGGTGCATCGGGAAACCATGCCGTCATCAGGACACCGTCTCCGTGATGTCGAGCACCATCCTCTCCTGACTGAGAACGACAGTTACGACTCCTCGTCCTCCTCTTCCTCCGAGGCTGACGTGGCAGACAGGGTCTGGTTCATCCACGATGGCTGCGGCATGATCTGCGCAGTCCTGACGTGGCTCCTGGTCGTCTACGCAGACTTCGTGGTGACGTTTGTCATGCTGCTGCCTTCCAAAGACTTCTGGTACTCCGTGGTCAACGGGGTCATCTTTAACTGCCTGGCAGTGCTGGCCCTGTCATCACACCTGCGGACCATGCTCACCGACCCTGTGAGTCCTCCCTGTTGAGCGGGATTTTCCTTTGGTCTCGTGTGACACCACCGCCCACGTGGCACAGGGCCTCTTGCTCCTGTCAGGAGGTTACGGTTACGAAACCCTCAGGTGGTTACGTAACCCTCAGGTGGTTACGGTTCTTGGATACAGGCTTGTAGCCTTTCTCACTGGAGAATAGGCATCACTTAAGTAGAAGTGATATCACCGTATGTTAATGAACGGAGTCCCATTGGGCTGTTCATTCAAATGAAGAGATTGTACTGAATGATTTCTGAAATCCCTCCTAGTTTAAATATTTTCTTTCTCTGAGGAATGGACTGGAAGCTGGGAGATCGGAGATCTGGATTTTACCACCGTACTAATTTTTTTTCCAGTCCTCACCAGAGGCTGTGTTTATTGGTTTTAGAAGGAGAACGAGAGAGAGAGACACCGATCTGTGGCCTCTCGTATGCGCCCCGACTGGGCATCAAACCTGCAACTTTTTTGCTGTATGGGATGATGCTCCAACCACGTGGGCCACCCAGCAGGCCTGACCTTTACAATAGCTTCTTGCCCATAGGCAGCTCATGTAACTTCTTAGGGCTAAAGGTCAGTTATTATCTCCAAGTTCTTTCTAGCTTTGTAATTCCCTTGTTTTTAAGTCTCAGTTAACATCTGAAGCAAACGTCTTGTTCTGCCTGGTCAGAAAAAGGTCAAGGTTCGGCCCGTGTGTGAAGCAGAGAGGAGGAACTCACTAGTTACTGATGCCGTCAGGGGTGGGTTGTGAGGAAGGGATTGCTAAATAGAGATCAAGTGCAACACACAGGGAGAGAGCTGGCGCAGGGGTGTGAGAGCCAGGGTGGTGGGTTGGCCTTGTCTTTAGAGCAGTGGCCCTGAGAATAAAGGTGGGCCAGCTCTCACCCGGTGGCCGGCCCCTCTGGGGGCCTTGGAGGGCCCTGGCATCAGATCTCCGTGTTGGGTGTAAGGCTGCTTCTCTGAGATTTTGAGACGTCCTCTGTTCAGGCAAAGCGGGACAGATCCTTGCAGCTCGGCCAGAAGTCACCTCCAGATAGTGGATTCCAGGCTCACCCCTGAGCCCTGAGGAGGTGCTTCGTGGGAGGGCAGCCCACAGGCCCAGTGGGAGAGGTTCCCCTCAGCGGAGCTCACCTGCAGGTGTGCGCGGCTAGGTGCTAGCAGCCAGTGGGGGGTTTACTTTGAAACAGGCTCTTCGCCAGCACTGAGAGTGGTTTTAAACCCCTGGTACAGGGATTGCCGATTTGTACATCAAAGTCCGGGCTCATGTCTGTTGGTTAGCTTTTTCTAAAAAGGTACCAAGACATTAATGTTTTGTTATAAAACTTTTTTTATAAATAAGATTAGGCCTTTGAGAATAAACTGATACTGATCAGTCCACAGAATGTGATTGACGTGTTGACTTATGTGACTCTCACTATATCTAAGTTCATGTCACTGGGTGTTACCCCGCATTACTTGCCCTGTTGCCTGTTTGCCTGGTGGAGGCCTTAGGCCCAGGACAGTACTACAGACCCTGCCAGTGGCAGCTGGGAGCAGCACTTAGGGGACAGCTGGGAGGCCAAGTCTGCCCGTGTTTTGTAGCCTCACTGCATAGTGGGAGTTTTGACCATAACCAAATCGGATGTCCTTCAGAGGCTTTTCAAGGACCCTCTTCTCCTTTCCTGTAGATAGCAGAGCCCCCCCTGGGAACCAGACCCACTCGTGACCCGTGCACCCCCTCCCCTCCTCGCCACAGCACAGGCACCGCCCATCAGCTCCTGCCCTTCCATCTCCTCGGGCTTCTGTGTCACCACTCCGCTGCCTGCTGGTCCCGGGCTCAGTGGGCTCATTCTCCAGAGTGTGCATTTCTGCAGGAAGCACAGGCTCCCAGGGCGAACAAAGGGGATACAGACCTTGTTCCCTAGCTTGAGACATTTAGAACGCCCTCCCCACCCTGCATCCACTCTAGTTGGGTCACTTGTCTTAGTCCAGCCTGCCACGGTGCCCAGAATCATCTTCCAGTGCATTTTCAGGGCGTCTCTCTACCACCCAAACATAAGGCCCTCCGCCCTGCGGCCTACTCAGGCCTCGCTGCCCCTGTCCGGCCTCCCGCCTGCAAGGTCCTGTGACAACGGCTCCTGGCCCTTGTGCCAGACGGCCTCTTGCCATCAGTTCCTGCTTCCCTGACGCTCTTCCCTTTGCTCCCCCGTGGCTCCTCTTTCTCCAGCCCCTGGCACTTGGGGCAGCAGCAGCGTGCCGTTACCACCCCAACCCCAGAGCCAGAGGCTGAGTTGGGTCGGTCACTCGGCCACACTTCCCAGGTTTGAGTGTGAGTGCTCTTAGTCAGGCTGGCAGACACAGGTGTGTGACACAGAGAAGCACGAGATGGAGTCCTCCGTGAGGCTGTTTTGTTCAGGGCTCCCCGTGGCCGCTGGTAGGGAACTGTGTGGGCAGCGCTGTCGGGCCGACCCTGCCCACTGGAACGGGGGGTGGATAGGGAAGTGGTGGCAGTAAGCTGCCCTAGAGTCGGGGTGGCTGCACAAACAAACCTTGCCGCTGGCGCGACTTATACTAGCTAGGAAAACTCACATGACTTACCACTTTGTGAAGGACAATTAGGCCTTTATTCTGAGTTCATTTTAATGCATGTTATTTTTCATGCAGAATAGAACTTCTAGCCCTGCCTGAGTAATAGTTATTTTTCATAATATGCTTCCAGTGGCAACTACGGCATTACTGATTATGTTATGATATATAAAATCTAAGACTAATTCCTACATTTATTGTTTTTAACCTTTCCTTCTCCCTAACTAAACATTGTTATTAAACTGTAGGGAGCAGTACCGAAAGGAAATGCCACTAAAGAATACATGGAGAGTTTGCAGCTGAAGCCAGGAGAAGTGATCTACAAGTGCCCCAAGTGCTGCTGTATCAAGCCTGAGCGTGCCCACCACTGCAGGTACCGCAGCCCCTTCCCCAGGGCGGCCCGGGCGCCCACCGCTGTGGACACCTCGGAGCACGAGGTCCCCCTCAGTGGCTTCTGACCAGCGCGCTTTACAACTTTGCGTATTGGACACACGGCCTGGGGTTGCGTTCCCTCTGAGCAGGGACTACTAACAGTCAAACGTCTCCTTTATAGTATTTGCAAACGATGTATTCGGAAAATGGATCACCACTGCCCGTGGGTGAACAATTGTGTGGGAGAAAAGAACCAGAGATTCTTTGTGCTTTTCACTGTGAGTAGAAATATTTATGTAGAAATACTTATATTGAGTTTTAAATTCTTTAACGAGAGTCTTGCCTGGAGATGGTAAATTTATTCTAACATCAGACCAGTTTCTCTCCAACCTTTGCTCTGGATTCCAGTTGTAATACTGCGCTGCGATTGGTAGGGAGTAGGCCAAAAGGTTAATGTTTGCTGCCTGCGTTGTTGTCATGTTTTGCTGTTGTGCATTCTCTCAGACAGTTCTGAATAGAGTCTTGCTGAAGTTAAAATGGAACTCCCAACTGTGTGTTTTTCTATAAACTCATTTTCCTTGGTCCAACGTGATCTCGGGCAGGCACATGCGCAGTGAACCACTGCGGTTGATTCCCTCCCTCGTTAATCTTACCGACGAAAGAAATGGAGGGGTCACCATGTGATGAGGCGCCCTTCGCTCCTAGAAATACATGATCGCTCCCCAGCAGTAACTAGTTTCTCCCCTTTGCAGATGTACATAGCTCTGTCTTCAGTCCACGCTCTGATTCTCTGCGGACTGCAGTTCGTCTCCTGCGTCCGAGGGCAGTGGACAGGTAAGCTCGGGGGTGCCGTTCCTGGAAGCCGAGCAGCTGGGTGAGGAGGGGAAAGCTTTCAAGGAAAGTTGATTTCCCAGTTTTGAAAGAAATCCTTGCAGTTATTTTAGGAGTTGATTTTTTTCTAAGAACATGGGTAAGTTTTAAAGAACAGGCAGCATAAGCATGGTACAGTGGGCAAGAATATGGGTAAGTTTAACACTGCTTTTTTTCCTAGTATAGTGAAGCTCTATATATACATATGTGTGTGTATATATACTGTTCTTCCGTAGTCAGTGAATAATAATAATTTCCACTAGATAGTCTCGTTTGTATTTTGCAGATCTGAGACTTAGAAGGAGGTCAGTATTGTCCCTGGTGTTTTTTTCTGGTTAGCTGGCTAGGCATTGTTCAGAGCACTCTGCACATGCCTCAGTGTGAGTGTAGTAAAGGTGGGCGTCAGGGGTCCAGCCCGGATGCTCAGGCAGGCCAGCATCGTCCTGCCCCGGGGTGGGTGAGGAACGGCCCTGTGTTCCCCCGTGTGTGGCTACACGTGCCCCTCCTCTCCAGCTTCGGTGGCATTTTAATAAGCGCTTTAATACACAGAGACAGTCTAAACAGAAAGCTCGGGTAACGTGGAATCCTTGGAAACTGCTGGCTGGGAAATGGTGGTGTGAATTTGTGCTCGGAAGGGCCGACCTCCTCCGCCCACCCCTGGTGAATATGCCTCTTTACAAAACGAGCACATTCTCCCTGGAGGCCCGCCTGGGGCAGCCACTGTGAGGGCCTGTGAGCCGAGCGCGGCACCCGCGGTGCGGGTGGTGGTTGCGCTGTGACGCCCAGTCACAACCCACTTTCTCTTCCTTGTTTGCAGAGTGCAGCGATTTTTCGCCTCCAATCACTGTAATCCTGTTGATCTTCCTGTGCCTTGAGGGTCTCCTGTTTTTCACTTTCACTGCAGTTATGTTTGGCACCCAGATCCACTCAATATGCAATGATGAAACGGTATGCTTCGTTCTCGGCTGTGTTTGCCTTGTGTTTGGTGGAAGCTTGAGTAAGTGGGAAAGCCTAGTGTCAACAGCAGGTGCGTGCGTATTAATTCGGGAAATTAGCTGGGCGGCGTGATAAGCTCCAACAGGCTCGCTGTATTTGCTCTTCCTGTCAGTGCGAGCAGTGCGTGTTTCAGGGTCAGTGTGGTTCGAGAGTCAGCAGAGCCAGGCAGATTTCTAGTTTCTAGGAGACCCAGACCCTAGAGCAGCAGAGCAAGTTCCAGGAATTGATTGCCTTCACGCCTTTGAACTGTAGGCCTAGCGCAGACACTTGATAAATATTTGTGGTAAATGAATTAAAGGCCACCCCTGGCCCGGAGCACCGGCTCTCTCTGCATATCTGTGGCCGCCTGGGCTCTCCCAGCTGATGGCCAGGGCCCAGCCATCTGATGTCAGTCTGGCCAGGTGGCTGCCGCCTGGCTGTGCTCAGGGCGGCCGTGGGGGCTGGTGCCCGGAAGGAGAGCCCATGCTGTGCCTGAACGCCCCGTCCTCAAACACAGCGGGACAGTGGGGTTGGGTGGCCCTTCCCCCGTGTTCACCATTCAGCCTCACGTGGCCTTGTCGGGGTTTCCTGGCGCTGCCGCCCACTCACTCTTCCTTCTGCTTCCAGGAGATCGAGAGACTGAAGAGTGAGAAGCCGACCTGGGAGCGGAGGCTACGGTGGGAAGGGATGAAGTCGGTCTTTGGGGGGCCCCCCTCCCTCCTCTGGATGAATCCCTTCGTTGGCTTCCGGTTTAGGCGACTACAGACGAGACCCAGAAAAGGAGGCCCAGAGTTCTCCGTTTGAGGCCCCTCCCGGCGCGCTGGAACTTGTCAGTGGACTTGCAATTATTTATTCGGGGTCTGAAAGGGAATCGACAGCCCATCTGTGACCGATGACCGGCAGGGCAGATGGAACCCACACAGACCAGCTGCTTGCAGCAAGCAGCGTCTTACGTGCCGTGTTCACAGTCACGGATGGCAGGTTCCCCACTCCGGTACCTGGGTGACGCTCTCGTCAGTTTTCACCTGGACAGCTAACGAAACGGATGTGGCCACATGAAGAAGCCAAATGTCATTATCTGCCCGCACAGGTAGGGTTTTTGTTAAGCAAACTTTGCGTTTTCTAAGAAGTTCTGTGATGTTACATAGGTTAATAAGATCCTGTGTACTGAGCTGCTTTTTTCAATCATGAAGAGAAGAAGTCAATCCAGTGAACAAGAACCCCCCAACGGGCGGTTTCAGGGAGCCCCTGTGGACCCTGTGATCAGTAGTGCGCTCCCTGGACTGAGAAGGGGCGTTTACATGAAGTACGTCTTGGTCTCCATTAGTTCCGACACTTTGCACTGAATTTGCAAAAGCTCTGTGCACCGAGCAGGAGGGCGGCTCCGGACCCACCCGCACTGCCTGGGAAGAGGCGTTCTGTGACTCTGCAGCGAGGCTGCGTGCGTGTCTTTGTCTGTGTGTGAGCGTGTGTGCGTGCATGCACGTGTGTTTGAAGTTGACAGTGTCGTTCGGACCACGTAACCTGTCACGGCTGTGCGGCGAACGAGCTGTTTTTTAGAAACCGACGTTTCAGGGAAGCGGGGAGAGCTGCCCGGGACCCTCCTCCCGTGGGGTTCGCTTTGAATGTATTGCAAACTGGAGAATATCTTGATCCAAAGAACCATCATTCCTGTGTGGTCCTTCGTTGCCCTCCTGTTTTCATTTTACTTTAAAAATCTCGAGTGCATGAGGGCCTTGGAACTGACTTTTTTCGTCCAGCCAAATTAGCAGTGTGTCAGCAGCCCCAAGAGCTAAGTCCCTGGCGGCCTTCACGTGGTGCCGCTCAGCGGTGCCAACAGGAGGGGCAGGCACGGCCCAGTGAGACACAGGAGAGGCCGGTGTCGGTCTCTGGGCATTGCTGAGGAGGGGAGAGGACCTCGAGGCTACGTGCCCTGGACTCCACCTCCCTTGCAAAGAATATTCAGGATGGCAACGGCTTGTTTTTCTTTTCTTTTTTTTAAATCATTTTTGTTTAGTTTTTCTACCCATGTCACCAGTGATCAAATAGGACGGACCCTTGGTGCAGAGCTTAAAATTATGCCAGAAAGCAAATAGCTCCCCTCCTTGGGGACTCGCCTTAAACTCGCCTGGTCGGTACGTGTTGGCGGGACCCCCGAGGAAGCCACCTGTGACGGCCCCAGGGTCTCCTCTACGCCTGCCCCCACCCACGCGGAGAAGAGCTGGTGTCTCCCTCCCAGTCTCCACACCTCTCTGTTCATCTGTGAGCCATTTTTGTTTCCGTTTTAGTTAGCCCGTACCCTCCCCTAATCAGGGTTTCTACCACTGCTGATGCAAAGCCACGAAGGGACCTACTCGAGACACACTCACAGCCAAGTGAACAAAGCTGTAGGACACTTTAGAAACGGACCAAGTCACTGCAGAGACGTGTGAGCTGTCGTGCGGGCCGTGCCCCAGCCAGAGGGCGACGCAGACACTCACCATGGTGACGCAGGAGGCGGGTCTGCGGAGGTGGTTCTGCGTGTTCATTTGCACATCTGCTGTCTGGTCGGACATGTGGACTGGGCTTCCGTGTGAGCCTCTTAATAGGTATATCCTGTTCATCAGTTAGAAAAATTATCCAAGTGGTTGAATCCTGTGAGACTTGGCAAGTATGTGCAAATCAAGTATACTTGACTTTTCAACCTCCTCTTTCAATGTAACTTTTATATAAAATAAAGTCACCCATTGATGGTTCTCAGTTCTTGGTGCGTTGTCCATGGGTTTCAGCCGCTGGCCTCTCCGTGGTGCACTGGCACCAGTGCCGCGTGTGACTGTCACACGCTGGTGTGTGACTGCCCACAGCCGGTGCCTGTGGCAAGTGACAGGCATTCTGACACTGCTCATGCGGACTCTGCCCCATCTAAATTTAATATTTCCTCTTAAATTAACACATGTCATTTTACTTAGCTTTATCCTAAACGTTCCTGTATTTTTTTAGTGCTCTTTGAAATAAAAATAATTTTAAAAAAATATCTCCAATGTAGAATCTCAGCTTCCTACAATTTTATTCAACAAATTGATCTAATATTTGTGCTTGAGGGACCCAAAGGTGAGTGCCGAGGGTGACCCTGCCCTCTCCCTGCCGTGTAGGGAGGATGGGCAGCTCCATGGACGACCAGCTGTGTGTGCCCACAGGGATGCCTCACACACACTTCCCCAGGGCACTTGCTGGCCTGTCCCACGTGCAGAAGCACGGAGGCATGTCCCCGAGCCTGGCCACCGGGCCAGCTGCAACTCCCAAGCTCGTTTGTGGCTCTGCAGAATTTTGCTGTGATGTTATTTGTATTCCTCCTATTAGGATGTTACTTAGGCTCATTATCAAGTGTGACATTTGCATTAAAATGGAAAATTAAAATATTACCCCAAACAGGAAGTTGGCCAGATCTTATCTTCTATTATGTGTGACTTAGTTTGGCTGCCTAAGCAGAGAGAAAGGCTGTCCTTAAGGATAGCCTGGGAAAGGCGTAGGAACAGAGATGCCCCCAGAATCCACACAGGTTCCAAAGTAGCATGTGGGTGCCTCAGCAAAAGGGTAAGCCACCTGCAGTATTGACTGAGGATCAGATGTAAAACCACACTGCTCCGTATCCATCGAACTGATAGTTTGAGCAAAGGCAGCCCAGAGACCCAAAGGGAACATGAAGTGACGACGGAGATTTGTGGCTGGTTCAGTTGATGGAAAGCTGAGCCAGTGCGTTTGATCTGTACGGGAAGGAATGGCTTGATCGCGTGGCCTGATGGAAAACTCCAGAACATTACAGAAGAAGGTTCTGTGCACAACACGTTTTCAATCCAGGGAACAGTGGGTTTCCGAGTTCCCGGATTCACCACCTGGCTCTCCCCCTCGCCACCCACCCAGTGTTTTTACATTCACGTTTTGTTCACTGTAGTTCATGCTGCGGTGACTGACTGCTGTGTGTGTGCTATAAGCCAAGCAGGATCCTGGGATGAACCATTTTTCACTTTCCCCGGAGATAACAGGGCGGTTACCGCCTGGCCTCCCCAGCCCTCCGCTCCTGCTCCCAGCTGCCCTGGCTTCTCTGGGTGCCCTGCACGGCTGCTGTCCGAGACTCCCATGTTCGATCCCTGCCTTCCCGGGTTCTGTAGCTCCCAGATTCTTCAACTGGTGCAGTACGAGCCTGGTAGTTCCTTGACAAGGGGGAACGTTACTCAGGTTTTTCAAGATTTTAGTCTCCAAAAATGCCTCATTCTACCCCCAGCTTTGGTTGATGGTTTAGCCAGACTGTGCACTCTCGGGTCAATTCTCCCTCGCGTGTTGGAGGCACCACTGCATCGTTTTCCGCGCCCACCGCGGCCATCGTGAGGGTCCAAGTCCCTCTGGTTCCTGTTTTATGTGACCTGGCTTTAAAAAAAAACCTCAGGAAGCCTTTCATGCCATCTTTTTAGTCCTAATTCCTCACACTTAGCGGCGATCTGCGTTGGTGCCCTGTGTAGTGGGTGGCGGCCCCTCTCCGTCTGAGACGCGTGCTTTTCTCTGTGGCGCATGCGCTGTGTGTCACCTTCCGGGACTTCCCCCTCCCGGTCTCACTCTCTGCTCCTACAGATCAAAGCCGCAGTGCGTAGACTGACCCTCCGTTTCCTCTCTTGCTGTCCGCGTTTCCTGGGGCAGAGCCTTGACTGGGTCTTCCTGCTCTTCTACTGGGCATTGTATTCAGGTGCGTGACTTTAATTCCAAGAGCTTTGTATTGTTCCTTTGTCCTTTTCTAAAAAGACTTCATTGTTTTCAGGGCAGTTTTAGGTTCACGGCAACATTAGGTGAAGGTACAGAGATCCCCCACACACCTGTCCCCACACACGCATGGCCTCCCCCACTATTAAATCCTCACCAGAGGGGTGCGTTGGTTACAGCTGCTGCGCCTGCACTGACACGCTGTCCCTGGAAGTCCCCAGTTTACATGAGGGCTCACTCGTGCTGTCATATGTTCTGTGGGTTTGGACACATGTTTAATGACGTGTCCATCACTATGGTTCAAACACAGTATTCTCACTGCCCTAGAATCCCTCTGAGTTCTGCCTATTCATTCCTTCCCATCAGCCTCCGCCAGCAGCCGCTGCTCTTTGTGCTGTCCGCACAGCTTTGTCTTCCAGAGGGGCACAGAGCTGGAATCACAGAGTGCGCAGCCTGCAGAAACTGGCTTCTTGCACTTAGTGATCAGCCCGTAAGCTCCCTCCTTGTCTTTTCATGGCTTCCTAGCGCACCTGTTCTCAGCACTGATACTGTGCCAGTGTCTGCATGTGCCACAGTGTACTTACCTGTTCCCCTACCGAGGGCATCTTGGTTGCTTCCAAGTTTTGGCAATTAGGAATAAACTTGCTGCAAGCAGATTTTTTGTGTGAACCTAAGTTTTTAACCCTGCATGTTCCGCTAGGTGTTTTACAGCCTCTGATGTCTAAGTCTAATCCATTTTGACTTGATCTTTTTTTGTGTGAAGATAAGGGTCCAGTTTCATGCCTTTACCTGTGGATATCCAGTGTTCCCAACACCCTTTATTAAAGAGAGCATCCTTTCCCACTGTGTATTTTTGGCATGCTTGTGGAAGATCAGTTGACCATATGTGCATGGGTTTATTTCTGGGCCCCCTGTTCTGTTCCATTGGCCTGTATGTTGTCTTCATGCCAATACCATGCTATTTTGATTACTGTAGCTTTGTAATATATCTTGAAATCAGAAGGGTGATGCCTCCAACTTAGTTCTTAATTCTCAAGACTGATTTGGCTGTTTGTGGTCTTTTGTGGTTCCATATGAATTTTAGCATTGTTATTTTCTATTTTTGCAAAGAATGCCATTGGGATTTTGTTGGGGATTATATTGATTTGGGTAGTATGGGCATATTAATATTAAATATTGTTAAGATCCATGAACAGGTGATTTCTTTTCATTTGTTTATGTGTTCTTTAATTTCTTTAATCATTTGTAGTTTTTACCCCCTTAATTGATTCCTAAGCAGTTTGTTCTTTTGGGTGCTATTGTAAATGAGATTGTTCTCCTCTTTAGACAGTTTGTTGTTAGTGTATGGAAATGGCACCCGATTTATTTATTTTTGCATGTTCAGTGGGTATTCTACAACTGTACTGAATTTTAACAGATTTTTTCTGGCAGAGTCTCTAGAGTTTTCAATATATAAAACTATGTTGTGTGCAAACAAGGACACTTTTCTTTCTAGCTTTCTAATGTGTGTGCCTTTTACTACTTTTTCTGCCGAGTTGCTCTGCTCAGGACGTCCAGTCCCGCGTGCAGTGGAAGTGGCCAGAGTGTGCGTCCCGACCGTGTCTCTGACGCGAGAGGGAAGGCTTCCAGCTCTTCACCGTTGAGCGCCATGTTAGCTGTGGGCTTTTCACACGTGGCCCTTGTTATGTTGAGATCCTTCTTTCTGTTGTATTTCTCTTTCGTTTTTCAGTTGCAGTTAACATTCACTCTTTTCAGATGGACAGTTTAGTGGTCAGACGCCTACACGACTTACGGAGAGGCCCCCATGGTACGTCCAGCGCCCCCTGACACCACAGGGGTCATCACAGTGTAATCGACTGTATACCCTGTGCTGCACTCTGTGTCCTCATGACTGCTTTGTGACTGCCCGTTTGTACTTGCTAGTTCCTTCACCTTTCCCACCCAGGCCCCAGCACCCTCCCATCTGGCAGAGGTACTTCCCTTCTGTTTCTGGCTTGTTGAGAGTTTTCATCATTAAAGGCTGTTGAATTTTGTCAAGCACTTTTTCTGCATCTATTGAGATAATCATATGATTTTATCTTTATAGTGTGGTGTATCACATCAATTCAGTTTCACCTGTTGAACCTCCTTGCATTCCAAGGATAAGTACCACTTCATCATGGCATATGATTCTTTTAATGCACTGTTGAATTCAGTTGGCTGTTGGTTGATAATTTTTGCATCTATGTTCATCAGGGATGTTGGCCTGCAGTTTTCTTTTCTTGTGGTGTTTCCGTCTGGCTTTGGGATTGGTGTAGTGCTGGCCTCATCACATTTGGGTGGGTCCCCTCCTCTCCAGTTACTTGGACGAGTTTGAGGAGGATAAGGATTGCCACTAATTCCTCCTTGAATGGTGGGTAGGATTTGTGAGTGAAGCCATTGCCCCAGTGATGAGTCCTCCCACACAGGCGTGTCCCCAGGCCTGCTGCAGGACAGTGAGCCTCTCAGGGCTTCACAGACGAGGGCCACCAAATGGTTGCATGCTCCAGGTCTGAAGGAAACTTGGTCCCTGTACAGTTTCCAAATAACGCAAACATAGCGACTCCAGGTGAGGCAACACAATTGCAAAAGCCAGCAGTGACATCCATTTCATTCCACCTAAGGAGTGAAGATCGCTTGTTGCATGCCGTCTCCCTTCTTGTGTCCACCAGCCCATCGTTCCTAAAATATCGGGCCCATTCTGTGGCCAACTCCCTCCTGACCAAGTCGGGCAATAGATGCTTTGCTGGATAGATGTGACTTTCTCTTCAGTGCTGGAGCATGCTGAAGAAACGGGACCGAAGGCCGACTGGAGATGAGGTGGGAATGCGCTCTTACACTCACTTGGGACCCTGAGGCCCCTCAGATCTCTCCGCACGGCACTCCCACACAAGATACCCGCAGCAGTGAAGGGCCACAAGGTCCTGTTCCCAGGAGGGTGCTGCGCATTGTCCGAAGGCGTCCTGTCCGTGCGCATCCAACTTACTGTGAGCCCTGAACTAGGGATCTCTCGAGCATGAGGCACGCACGTTCCCTGGCATACCGGTAGAACTTAGGTTCTGGTCTGGCAGGCCTGGGGTGTGGTCTGAGATCCTGCATCCCTCACCAACTCCTGGTGACACCAATGCTGCTGGCCCGCAGACCACACTCGGAGAGACAAAGTCCAGGTGTTGCCCAGCGCGGGAAGAGCTAACCAGCCTGTGGTGGCTACTCAGTGTGGGCATGAAGCTGCCCGCTGGCAACACTGAGATACACTTGTAAGTGAATAGGACAATCCTCACTAGACACCTATGGCAAGATTAGGCGCATGTACACACGTGTCTGTATAAGATCAGAATAGGATGGAAAAGCAGGAAAATGGAAGCATTTGCAAGTGTTGAGGTGACTGGTGTTTTGGAGAATTTAAACTTCAGAGTCATCGTGGAATAAGGAAAAGTAAGTTGTTGAACTGTTTACAGTCTAAAAGGATCTTTTATCTATTTTTAAGATTTTACTTATTTATTTTTAGAGAGAGGGGAAGGGAGGGAGAAAGAGGGAGAGAAACATCAGTGTGTGGTTGCCTCTCACGCTCCCCCTCCTGAGGACCTAGCCTGCAACCCAGGCATGTGCCCTGACTGGGAATTGAACCGGCAACCCTTGGGTTTGCAGGCCAGAGCTCAATCTACTGAGCTACACCAGCAGGGCTAAAAGGACCTTTTAGAGTGAACTCATTTTGAGAACAGTTTATGGCTTCATGAGAAAAGCCTGGGAGTTGATACGATTCAGGTAGGAAGTGGGGCTGTGGGAAGAAGCAGCTCTTAGAACTATTTAATCAGGAATCAGTTCGGTCAGTGGAGGGTGGCCCCCTTCAGTGGTGTTTTTTGCGGGGTGGGAACCTTTTTCCTGAATAGCCAGTCACCGGACTGCCCTCAGACCTGGTGGCGTTGCTGCAGCACAGTGCCTGTCCCCCTGGTGCTCCATCTTGGGATGATTTGTGGCCATTTCCCCAATCCCAGCCATCCCACAGACAGAAGGTGCCCAGCTCTGACAGCAAGTAAGTCTCTTAAGTTGCAGGACTGTTTTAGCACCAGAGGCATCATCGAGTCAGCAGGGGGTTCCCTGGGGCACTGTGCGGGGGCACAGTCACTAGGGTAGAGAAGCTCTGGCTTACTGAAGACCTGCGAGCTGGTGCACCGGCTCTGCAGCCCTCTCTCCTGACAGGTGCCTGATGGGTGGGCATACACATGTGACAAGTAAACTGAGGCTCACGTGCAGCAGCCTCTGACAGACCAGCTGGTTCACCATCAGCTGGCCAGGATCTGTGTGAGTTCCAAGGAAAGCTCCAAGTGCAAGGTTAAATGCTGATGATTGTCAGGACACCACTTTGACGTTTTCCATTTCCAGAGAGCCTTCCTGTGCCTGATCTGATCATATCTTTTTTTTTAAAGATTTTATTTATTTTTAGAGAGAAGAAGGGAGGGAGAAAGAAAGAGAGGGAGAGAAACATCAATATGTGGTTGCCTCTTGCATGCCCCCTACTGGGCACATGGCCTGAAACCCAAGTATGTGCCCTGACTGGGAATCAAACCAGTGGCCCTGTGGTTCACAGGCCAGCACTCAATGCACTGAGCCACACCAGCCAGGGCTGATCATATCTTCACCACAGCCCTCTGAGTGCAGTAAGTCCTCACTTAACATCATTAGTATGTTCTTAGAAACTGCCACTTTAAGTGAAAAAACATGTAACAAGACTAATTTTACTACCAGCTAGCCATTTTCAACTAGTATGCTGCAAGAATTTTTAAAATATGCAATACCTATTTAGTCAGGGGCACTGACCTCTTTTCCCTTAGATTGGCAAATAAAAAAAAAATGAAAACAGCCAACATAACAATAGCCATTCAGTGTGAATGAATCAAAATCATACCTACTCTTTGGTAGATGGGAAAAAATAATACATTTTTTGGCGTGCAGCAGAATTCTAGTTATCGGTCTTTGTGCTGTGAGGCGGAAAAGGTTGAAAATCGCTGCCGCAGGCTGACGGATACAAACGAGAGTTAAGCGCCTGTGGCACATTTCTGGTCACAGAAACATCACCAAACTTCTGAATAAGGGCCCCACACCTGAGTGTGAAATACTGAACGCCATGAGCTGGCACACAGGTAAGGAAGATGGATGAAAACGGCCCACTTGCTCCAGCTCAGGGTCTCGTGCAGCCGGAGCCTCAGCCGACCGCTCAGGGTGCGGGGTGCGCCTCACCCTGGACAGGACGCCCTCCTGTCACAGGGCGCACGCACCCCCACTCACTGAGACGGGGACCACGTAGACACTCCGATTTACCTCACGCGCACATCTCTGGGACGGGGGAGAGACAGGAGTTGCTAGAGAAGACCCACTCAGACGTGGGGAGAGCATGCAGGCTCCACACGGCCGTGGCCTGGGCTGGGGACTGATTTTCTACCCTCACCACTGTTACAATGAAGTAACAGCGAACGAAATGACATTACCTGGAGATGTGCTGTATGCTTGTTGGAGACCAAAAGTCTGAAGCTCACCGAGATTAATGGAGTGCCCAGCTTCCCACAGGTAAAGAGGAGGGACCCCACAGAGGTGCTCTGGCTAGACTAAAAATACTTTTCCTAATCTAGCTCCTTCTGTTTCTATTTTTAATTACCGAGGTTTAAAACAGGAAAAGCAATAATAAAAGTTCTTCTTGAATAAAGAAAGAAGTCAAAAACAATAAAACAAATTAAAATCTTCACTGTGGCTACTTCAATGCTCTTTTCAGTTCCAGGGTTTGAACCGCAGAGTGTATTGTACATCCACTCCATCCTTGCTCCCAGGCTGACGCGTCCCCCCCTGGGACCCCAGCACTGCCTGTCGGTCTGCTGTCGCCCCCCACCCCCAGGAGCTTTTGTGTTGAATCTAGCATCATGTGCAGGGGCCAGGCCCAAATGGGGATTCCCAGGCTCCACCCTGATGCTCAGATTCTGAGTGATGAGGGTCTGGGGTGTGCACGGCCCCAGCCCACCACTCCTTGGCTCAGAACATAGATCCGCTTGATCTTGTTCCACGAGCTTTCACGCAAAACCCAAGGTGGGTTAAACACAGGGATGTGCCCACCACGGTCTCCATCCAAGCCTGGAAGAACGAGCTGCTTAGGGCACCTGGGGGGTAGGGAAGGGACTCGGGCCCTGAGGCACCCAGGCGGTGACTGGCAGGGGTTGCGCAGGGACCGACAGGGGGCACACAGCGGTTGTTTCGTGTTTGGCACGATCAACATTAGCTATTCAATAACACAGGCGTGCCGCATCATGGCAATAACAGCTGTGCACTGCATCACGTCAGTAACATAGTCGTGTGAGTCATGCACTGCATCGTGTCAGTAGCACAGTTGTGAGCCACATCACGTCAGTTACATAGTCGTGCGCCGCATCACATCAGTAGCACAGCCATGCGCCGCATCATGTCAGTAACACAGCTGTGTGCCACATCGTGTCAGTAACACAGTAATGTCCCAGCATCACGGCATTGCGGCCAGCAACAGACTGCGTGTATGATGTCAGTCCCATGGACTGTAATAGAGCTGAAAAACTCCGGTCACCCGGTGACGTCATAGCCATTATGTCATGGCACACTGCACGGCCCTGTGCCTGTGGTGATGCTGGTGTAAAGAGACCTACCGCACTGCCGGACGTATATAAGTGGAGCATGCACACTTGCATCTGTAGGCGCTGCCGTCCAGGTTTGTGTACGTGCACCGTGATGCTCACAACAGCAAAATCGCCTCACGACACGTCTCTCAGAACGGTGCGGCCCATCAAACCATTACAGGGCTACATCACCCATTTCATGACTAATGACAGTGTTATCAATAATAATGACATTAATAATAATAATGTGAGGGCTGGCTGACTTCCAACTCACCTGGCCATCCAGAAGCAGCTCACAGAACTCCAGGAGGATCAGTTTCTGCCACTGCATGGACTTGCACATGTCACCGATGGTGGCCACAGCTTCCTGGCGGCTGGGCCCCAGGCAGCAGGGAGCTAGGGGAGAACCCTGCAGGGAGAAGGGAAAAGGGTTGGCCCTCCACCTGGCATCCACACAATGTCCACCAGAGGGCATCACAAGACAGCAAATGCCCACACTTGTTCAGCCACAAAACAAATTCCTCTATTGTTGACTCATCCAGCCAATGGGTCCGCAAATATTTACTGAATACCTACTGTGTGCAGGTGAGGCCTCTGCCCTCAGTAGACATGAATACAATAAATTAAATTACAATTATGTACTGTGATACGTGCTATAAGGAAACAGAGCAGCAGGGAGAGAGAATGTCAGGGTGGACATCATAAATGAGTTATCCTGGAAGGGGTGTGGGGGAGGGAAGGTGGAGGGAAGAGTTGTGCAAAGGCCCTGGGGCAGGGAAGGGCTGGGAGATCTGCAGTATACCTACTGTGGGTGGCGAGGTTTAGTCTTTACCATCAGTTTGGATTTGGAGCTAGTTTAAACCAGAGAATGCTGGGTTAGTTCAAGGCCCAATCTGCCAGGCTCGGCGAAGGTGGTGAGGGGTTAACGTGCACACACGCACCAAGGGTCACCAACTGGGTGGGACAGAGGCTCATCTGAAGCAGGATTTTTTTAATGATATATTTTATTGGTAATGCTATTACAGTTGTCCCATTTCCCCCCCTTTATTCCCCTCTGCCCTGCATAGCCCCTCCCACCCACATCCCCCCACCCCCGCTTTAGTTCATGTCCATGGGTCATACATATAAGTTCCTTGGTGAAGCAGGTTTCTTAAGAAGGGTCTCATCATCTCCCCCAAAGGCCAGGAAAAAGCAGACAGATTTCTGAAGATCAGAGACTCCAAAGGCCTTTCCTTCTTGGGTGGGTTGTTAGGGGTCCTTGGTGGAAACGCAGAGGCCCGTGGGAGAAGGGGGGACACCTGCAGTGGAAGGCCACCCCAATGAGTGTAGGGGCAGTAGTACAAGTGGCCAGAAGGGGTCCGTGCACGGCCTTTCTCTGGCCTTGGTCTGAGTGAGACCAGCCATCTGGGCTCCAGGGGAGAGTTGCTTGCTGGGTGGCAAGGGGATCTGCTCAGAAAGCTTGGGGACCAGGTGACCTCCGTTCGGGCTGCTCTGCGGGCAGGTTTGGCTTTCAGTCTGAGTGGCCACGAGATATGGTTGAAACAGCCAGACAGACGTGGCTCTACTTCCCCTCCCTGCCACCTCCCAGCTGTGTGACCTGGGCTGGCGTCTTCACCTCTCTGTGCCTGTTTCCTCATCTGTGAGATGACACAATAACAGCCCCTGCCTTGTGCAGCCCTTGGGAGGACTGGAAGGAACAAACCATAAAGGACTGGCCGGGGTGCCTGGCACATATTAGGCACTCAAGAAACAGTAGTGACTGTTATGGGCTGGGCTGGAGAGGGGCTCTGCAGCCCAGGCAAGCCCTCAGGCCCGCCGGACGTGCAGCGGGCAGCTGGGTTCCTCGTCCGTCTTGTTTGCTTTTCTCAGTTTCTCTGGATTAACACGGTGTTCTCAGTTAAGAAGTCTTGCGGGGCTTTTTTTGAAAACCAAATAAAACTTTACCAACTAAACAAAACTGAGTCCATTTATAACAAAGTGCCACCAGGGCAAACATTTGCAGTCCCCCGCCCCCAAGCCCGCTCAGCCATGGAGGGAGGCCTGTGGGGCTTGAAAAGCCTGCAGCTCGTGCCTTTGGAAACCGCCAGTGTCCTCAAGTTTGCCCGGGCCTTTCTCTCCACTGGGAGGTACTTTTCCATCTGTCCTCCTTCTCCCAGCAAAGCCCTAGGAGGTGGGGCAGCTGTGCAGGCACTTGGACCAAGGATGGACACCGTGTTCCTTGTCACCTCAGGCAGAGGCTGCAAGCTGGTAGCCGAGCCCTGGCCCCCACCCCCACACTGGTGAAACACTTGCTGTCAGTCCCTCATGTTCACACCTCCACAGGTCTCACCTACGGACGCATTCATGGCCTCCCTGGGGCCCAAACCCCAGAAAACTCCCGGAGCTGGAGCTGGGGGAGGCCCTCCCCTGGATGCACTCATCCAGGATGGCGTCTGAGTTGTTTTTTTAAAACAGTAATGTTTTGAGGCAAAATTCACATAACATAAAACTAACCATTTCCCCAATCCAGTGACACCCAGTGCGTCCTCAGTGCTGGGCAGTGGCCACCTGGGCCCGCTTCCAGAGAGTCCCTGCCACCCCGAGAACCCCAGCCCCTCAGCCGTGCTCCCCATTCCCTCCCCCCACCCCCCACCCCCGCCAGCGGCTCCTCTACTCTCTGTCTCTCTGGATTTGCTTCCTGGGGGCGCTCCGTACAGATGGAGCCACACAACATGGGACCGGCTCCCTTCACTTAGCATGTGTCTGAGGCGTGCCCGTGTGGTAGCACAGCTCAGAATGCTGTTCTTTTTCTAGGCTGGATGGCGTCCCACCGCATGTTTGTATGTATGTTGCATGGGTCCGCCATGGGATTGCATAGCAGCCCCACGGCAGGGCGGGCCTCGGGCGCCCTCTGGGCCTCGGCCCCTCCACCACGGGCCTCCCTAGCTGGCTCTCTGCTGCCCCGTGGGCTGCTCAGGTTAGCAGCAAACGGCCTTCCCAGGAGCACAGTCTCAGGTGGGCAGCTGCCAAGTGATTTACTGGCCAGACCCTGCCCTGGGCTCATCCCCACACACATGCATGTTCACACACATGCATGTGTGCTTGCACATGTGTCTGTGGCACAACAGCAGCACAACACTTCCTGGCACTTTGTCATTTCACTTAGTGGTTGATTTTGGTGATCGTTCCGCATCGGCACAGAGATGGTTCCATCTTCCCTTGTTCCCATTGGGTGCTATTCCACCACCTGGCTGTGCCTCACCTAACGGGGGAGGCCCCCAGGCCCCTCAGGTGGGGGCCAGCCCTGCCAGCACCCCCACACCTGGCCTGGCCGAGCCCCGGCCCTGTGCTGGCCTGGAAAGCGAGGTTAAAGATGTCCTCTCTGTCTTCCTGGCTTCAAATCTCCCAGGGCCACTGCCCTGTGTGCCTGTGTCTTTTAAACATCTGACACAGCATTCGTACATCATAGACATGGTGTAGATGCTTGCTAATCAGATCCATGAAAAAATGAAAGGCTACTTTGTACTCATCGTTAAAGGCCTGGCTCGACACACTGCCTCCAGGGAGCCTTCCCTGATCACCCCAGGTGGGGGTAGGCCCCTTCTGAGTCCGTAGGTCCTGTGCTCTCATCACAGCGCTTAAGCCCACTGGGCGGGATTGGCAGGCGCTGTGTCAGCAGCCACCACACCAGCCTCCGATCCCCATGGTATCTACAGGAGCTGGCGATGCACCAGCACAGAGTGGTGAGCGGATGGATAGCCAGGGAGTGCCTGGCCCACGGCGAGGGAAAAAACAGATAACCAGCATCATCGCCGTTGTCACCGACACCACAGCTAAAGCATGCCTGGCGGTTTCAGGTTATACTGAGCCCTGCAAGCTGGGGAGGCAGAGGTAATCACGCCCATTTTATAGGTGAGGAAGCTGAGGCTGTGAGAGACTCAGTGCCTTACCCGAGACCACACAGCTTCTAAGGCAAGGAGGTGGCTGCTCCCGGGCTGACCCCACTGCTCCAGCTCTTTCCAGCTGATCCCGAATCTGCTCCCCCATCCCGTCAGAGCTGGGGATGGATGTGCTCGGATCTCAGGGGGTAGGATGAGGTTCAGGGGAAGGCTGGGGTGAGGGGAAAGAGGTAACCCCCCTCCCCGGCGTAGTTCCGTTTGAACTCACACCGTGCAGGCACCACGGCTGGGTACCACCCAGGGCCCTTGGACAGTGGGAGGGAGGAGGCAGGAGGGAGAGCCATCCACTGAAGAAGGCCCCCACCTGACCCTCCCAAAGCCCCCCACCTCTCACTCCTGCTCCTCCCAAGGCTGGGGGCCACCGCACTGGTCTGGCCACCAAATCTGGGTTATAATTTACCCTCTCGCCCCTCTCTCTGGGGAGGAAAAGAACATGTTCGCTAAGGAGAAAGCTCTAAAGAGGTGAGAAGGGCCTCAGTGAAAAGAGGGGAAGCCAATGGCAGGTGAGGGGAGGTGGCGGCTGTTCAGACAGTGACCCACACAGGCGAATATGTTTAGGTAACGTGCCCCCCGCCCCCAATGAAAGCATATTTTGTCTGCCCAGCTTCCCCCTCTCTGCCTTCCAGAGTTCTGTTTTCTCCAGAAGGTCTCCTCGTCTTGGGCAGAGTTGGGGAACAGGCTGGTGGCCACAGCAGCTACAGGCAGCGGAACACAAGGGAGGGCGCTCCCCCCACTGTGAGAATCCAGATTCCGGCCGAGGCCGAGGCCAGAGACAAGCAGAGCCAGAGAGAGGACGCTCACTTTCACGACAAAAGCAAAGTTGAGGCGAGAGGCAAAAATGAAATGAAAAGTGGCTTTTGCGGCTTTTGCAAGGAGGTGTGGGGTAAGGGATCAGGAGTCAGAGCAGGGACTAAGAGAAGCTGTGAGGAAAGGAAGCAGGATTCTGAGAAACTAAGTGTGGGTTAAGGGGCAGATCCCTTCCAGTGTTTTGGAGAAATGTAAGTAAAAGCCCAAATCGCTTGCTCTCCCTTCCTGGGGGCCAGGCTGCCCACTCCTCCTCACAGGGCTCTCGGACCCCTGGCTTGCATCAGGGTTCCCACGCGAAGCCTGTCTCATCGCAACTCGGAGCGGCTGGGCTGTCATTCACGCGCGTCCATGATGAGGGACTGAGGCACAGGAGGTCATGTGAGTCGCCGAGGTCCCAGAGCCAGGAAGGGGCCAAGCCAGGACACTCCCGTGTTTTCCTGCCCGCAGACCCCAACCTCTTCTCTCCATCCAGCCCTGCCCCCTGGGGAGGATCCTGTGACACTGAATCGTCTCTTTTGCAGAGTTGAACGTTTTGGGCCAAATCTGAGTGAGGTTTGCTGTTTCCTCGGTGTGTCCTGACCTCAGGGCACCACTGCCTGGTCGCTGGCCAGAGTCCTCTGCTGGCTCTGAATGGCCCGGGGCCAGGCTGCTCTGGGCACGGTTCAGTGGAAACTCAGGTAACTCAGTGAAAACCTCTCATTTACCCTTGCGGTCACAGCACGTAGGACAGTGACAGATGTCGTGCGTGACGATGCCTGCTGTTGGCATTGATGGGGGATGGGCACCGCCAGCCTGCTGGTGGAAGTTTAAATCTGCACAGCTTTCTGGAGAGCGGTGCGGCACTATGAGTCACATGTCTTAAAAACACGAGGTTTGACTCAGCAACCCCCGCTCTAGGAACAGGGCCCGAGGAGACAGCCCTGCGCGTACGGCTGTTCTCGTCCCTGCATCAGCGGCTGGCCGTGCGTACGCCGGGGCTGCCGTGTGGCCGGTGCAGCTCACGTCTGATTGGTTAACTAGAGCGGTGGTTCTTCCCGGATCTGATTTTGCTTTCCCCCCAAATGAAAGAGCATTTTGGCTATTCAAAAAAAAATAACATCTAATGATGCATACAAATTTCTGTTTATTTCACAGTGTGGCTTCCAACTCCAAAGCCGTAGGATTTTCCACCTGGAGGGGACCTTAGGTCTTTTCCATCCAACATTTCCCGAAGTGTGTCCCGTAAGCGGTTAAGGGCAGGTGGGACCAGTGCTTCCGTGATTGAACAAACTTGGGACCGGAACACGCTCTGCCCCGCAGGACTGCTCAGGGCCTTTGCTGTGTGGTGGGCGTGGCCAGAGTATGGAGGATGCGGTGTCCCTGCACTGTGTCCCTCTCCCAGGGCCACTGTCACAAACTACTGTGACCTGGGGAGCATGAAACGGGAGACACGTATTTTCTCACAGCCCTGGAGGCCGGAAGTCCAAAATCAAGGTGTCAGCTGGGCCACGCTCCACCTGAAGGCTCCAGGGGGTTCCACCTCTGCCAGCTCCTGGGGGCCCTGGGTGTCCCTTGGCTGTGGCTGCACCACCCCAGCCTTGGGCCCTGCCTGTACACGTCCATCGTCCCTTTGTGTCCGTGCACTTCACTGTGTCCAAATTTCCCTTTTCTCACGAATCTTTGGATTAGGGCCCAGCCTACTCTCCTATGACCTCATTATGTTACCTTTGCAAAGGCCTCTTTCCAAATAAGGTCACACTGCCAAGTTCCGTGGATGTGAATTGATGTGTGTGTGTGGGGGCGGGGGGGGGCACACCATTCATCCAGGATAAATGGAAAGACCTCAGAGGCTCCTGAGCAGGGAGGCACAGGGCCGAAGGGTGTCACTGCCCAAGGCCCCCTCCACTTGCCGCACTGGGATGACTATAGGGGCGGGAGTGGGCTTGTGGGGCAGCAGCGGGGAGGCCACCGTATTGCGGCAGCAGCTTGGACCAGGTGGAGCCTGTGGGGGCAGGACACGTGCGGGACTTTGAAGGGGGAGTGACAGACAACCCAGCATTCAGACACGAGATGAAAGGAAACAAGGCTTTCAGGTGCCTTCTGATGCTTGGCCTGAGAAACAGACCCGCAGAGGTGTCATTAGTGGGGAGAGCCCGCCGGTTCCCAGACACACTTTTGGGAACTGGGCCTGCTGTGGACTAGAGGAGAGTCCTGGACACCCTCTGCACGCTTGGCCCCAGCCCCCAGGGGTCCCACACTCCATTCACAACCCAGCTTCCGGGGCACCCACCGCCTGCCCTGCGCAGGACACTCCTGCCTGCCCGTCCGCATGGGAAGCTGTCAGCACCGGGACTTCCGAGAGTCACTCCTCCCCTCAGGGCTTCAGGGTCCCCCTCTGAAATGTGGGGTTCCGGACTCCATGGTGGCACTGTCAGCAGGTGCCCGCTGGGTCTGCAGAGGTGACCCTGCCCCATGGGGCCTTCCCAGAAGCTGGCATGTGTCTGGGGAGGTCTGGGGAGGGACCAGATGGACGTGCTGGCCTGACCCCTGCCTGGGAGGGGGCACGGCCATGGGCACTGCCAGCAGACAGCAGGGTCTGCACAGTACGGGCGAGGCCACGGGGTGAGGAGTCAGTGCTGCGGCCACAGCCGCAGGCCTGGCACCCGCTGGCTTCGACAGGGCTGAGAGCAGTTTATGGTCGTGAGGCTGAGCTGTGTGGCCAGGCTGGAGTGGCCGCCAGCCCGAGGCACAGCGGTCACTTCTCAAGCCAGCAGCCGCAAAGCAGGTCACTGAGCCACAGTCGACTGCCCTAATCCGAGCTTTGAAATTTCTTGTGGACCTCCTCCTTTTGCTGGGAAGTCAGAGGGCTTGGCCAACATCCGAGCAAAAGAAGGCTGCTCTGCTGCCACGGAGCTGGCCAGGCTGGTGGCAGAGGCGGCCGAGCTGCTGAGAATCGCTTGGGCAAGTAGTACAGCTCGGGGTCTCAGTCTTCCCATCCATAAAATGGGACGTCACTGACCACCATGCCTTTATAAAAGAACAGTTTGTCCCCAGTGGCAAAGGATGGACACACGCTATGAATAAGGGCAGTTCTTGAACCTGGGTATGTTTAGCTTGGAGGCATATCTGCTGGTTTCTCCTGTTTGCTCAAAGCGCTGACTGCCGGGAAATGGGGGTCAGCAGCCCGAGGGTGAGTGAGTGTCTGGGGGTCGCCACAACCAGGGGCCGCAAGCTGGGGTTAAAGCAGCGGGAACTTAGAGTCCTGGAGGCTGGAAGTCCAAGGGCAAGGTGTGGGCAGGGTCATGCGCGCTCCGAGGGCACTGAGGGAGGGCCCTGTCTTGCCGTCCCGGCTCCCATGGTGGCCAGCAGCCTTCAGGGCTCCTTGGCCTGTGGGCACAGCTCTCCAGCCCCCACCTCCGTCACCATGTGGGCCCCCACGTGTAAACTCACCTCTTCTTATCAGGACACCAGTCACTTCATTCAGGGCCACCCTAATCCCACGTGCCCCTGTGTAAATTACTTTCATCTGCAAAGACCCTAGTTCAAACAAGGCCACTTTCATAGGTTTTGGGGTTAGGCCTTGAATATCCTTCTCTTTTTTTTTTTTGATTTATTGATTTGAGAGAAAAAAAAGAAGGGAAAGAGGGATAGAGGGAGAAAGACAGACAGACGTCAGCTTGTTGTTCCCTTATTTCTGCATTCATTTGCTGCTTCTTGCATGTGCCCTGATGGGACACTGACCCTGCAACCTTGGTGTATCAGGACCACGCTCTCACCACCTGAGCTGCTGGCCAGGGCCTCTTCCTTCTGGCACTTTTTTTTTTTTTTTTTTTGCGGGAGGAAGGACCGCCAGGGACAGCTGGGACCCACCTTCCCTCACAGCTTCCCTTCCAAGGAGTGGCCGGCCTGAGGTCAGCCAGCTGCCCTCTGGCACAGCCAGGCCAGAACACGGGCCTCCAGGCTGAGGCTGGGGCTGGGCCATGACCTGAGGTCCCTTCCGGGGAGGGAGCTCAGAGTCTCAACCCAGCCCAGGAACCAGGCCCAGCCAAAGAGGAGAAGGAGTGAGAGCAGAATTCATGGCAGAGAGGAACTCGCGCCTCGGCTGTTAGGTGGCAGGAGAGCCTGGCGTTGGCGTGAAGGCTGCTGCATGACCTCTCAGGCCGTGCGCACAGACACCACAGCCAGCAGCCCAGGCAGTCCTCCAGGTGGGGACCTGCATCAGCTCACAGGGTCCCTGGAGGCTGGGGCTGCAGGGGGACTTGAGGACACTGCCAACGGAAACAACACACTTCTTCACCGAGAGGTGCGGTGGCCAGCCTGCGCTCACACAGCCATCGGTCAGGGCCCTGCATCCCAGCTCTGCCCACGACAGCCTCGTGGCCTTCTCCCACCAAGATGGCACCCATCTGGGGAGGTGTCAGCCCTCAGGGACCCAGAGCTGATTCTGTAACGGTTTCAGAGTGGCAGCTGGGAAGAAAACACCACCCGCCCAGCAGCCAGGGGCACCTGGCGTTGGGGATATGGGGTGAGAGGAGCGATGCCGACTAGACACCTGCCACACATGCAGGCCCACTCGCACCCACCCGCCTCACCCGGGGCAGTGACACACCATCTCACCTGCGAGCCGCCGGCTCCGGGCAGCCTGGAGTTGGCCGGGTTCCCGCCCCCATGCAGGGCCTCGCGGACGCCGGTGCCGCCGCTCACTGCGCCTGCTTCCTCATCTGTAAAACGGAACCACAAGCTCCATGTCACAGCGGTCATGAGAACTAGGGGTTCTGTCCCAGGAATGGGTATACAGCAGGTGCTGGAGAAAGGTGATGTGCTGAGTTTCTATTGCTACTGAAATAAATGTCCACCAATTCAGCAGCTTCGACGACAGGCATTTACTGTCTGATGGTCTGGAGGCCCCGAGTCCAACACGGGTCTCAGCGGGCTGAGCCACGGGGCAGGCAGGGCGGCCTGCCTGCTGGAGGCTCCAGGGGACAGTCCATTCCTTGCCCTTCCCAGCTTCTAGTGGCAGCCAGGATTCCTTGGCTCGTGGTCCCTTCCTCCACCTGCAGAGCAAGCGACACCGCATCTCTCCAGTCCTTCCCATGATCATGTCTTTCTCTGACCACGGCTGGGAAAGGGTCTCTGATTTGAAGGATTCCTGAGATGACATAAGCCCCCCACCCCAACCCCCGCAATGACCCAGGATCATCTCCACATCACAAGGTCCTTAATTCAGCCCCATCTGCAGAGTGCCCTTTGCCATGTCAGGTCACGTGCGCCCCAGTCCTGGGTGCTGGGGCAAGGACACCTCCGGGAGGCGTTATTCTGCCGACCACGGGTGAGCTGGGCTGGGAGAGGATTCCGCTGAAACCAGCTCACTCGAGGGCCATTTCCTATCCTTCTGCTGTTTTTGACTCTTTTCAAAGAGGCACTGTCTAGCCAAGGAGACGGGGCCAGGGCTGCCAAACCTTCGCTTCAAAATAAATCCTACTAGGAAATTTCCATGGGACCGGGCCCTTTCCTTCCCCCACAAGCCTGCCTGAAACCCCAAACCAAGCGGGCTTCTTGTAGCTAGACCATCACACTTCACGCTCTCCCGAGAACGGGGTCTTTGTTGTTTGGTGCTCACTGTCTTCTGCGTGTTTGTTTCTCCCTGCCAGATGAAACAGCAGCAGGACACTGTGACAAAGGCAGAGTGAACCTGGCTTGGGACATCGTCTTCATCTTGGGCATGGGTCTTACAGCTCCCGTCCACAGAAGGGCCTGATCCGTCATGCCACCCTGGGGTTCCCCCTTGGCGCCCTCAAAGAGAGCCGACTCTGTTGCAAGCCCAGCTCAGGGACAAGGCTCTCACCCCGCGCCCGAGCCAAGGCAGGCATGGACCGCACTTGCCTAATGCCCTGTGTCTTTTGACGTCATTCGATCCACCCGTTGAGTCACTGGTCACAAAGGCACTCTGCGTGGGGTGGTTCTGCACGTGAGAAATGCGTCTATTTCAGATTTCAGCCAGGTTCACAAGGACAGATGGGATCCCACGGATTCTCCCAATAACTCTGGCACCCTGCTTTCCTGAGGAAGAAACGGGGGCCAGGGGAGCCAGTCTCGGTCGGCCAGCTGACAAGTGGCCGGGCTGGGGTGTGAAGGCGGGCCGTCTGACTTCCAGTCTTTCTGCTCCACGGTGGCGACGCCCGCCCCACTGCGGTACTGTGACAGAGCGAGGAGTTCGTCTGGTCTCGGTCCCCGTTCCTGGCACAGGAGCTCCTAAAACCCGTAATCTCCTGGTAGGGGGAGAGGACCATGCACTTTTGGTTATTCCTAGCACGTCTCTTCAACTACACTTGAGTTTATGCTAATGAGGTGACTCTGGTGGCCCCTACATAGCTTTGGAGAGGGCCTGGAGATTGGGCTTATCACCAATGGTCGATGACTTCATCAATTGGCCTATGTCATGGAACCTCCGTAAAAAACCTTAAACGAAGGTGCCCGGAGTTTCTGGATTGGTGGTGACCATGTCATGTGGCGGGAGGCTGGTGCACCCCACACTCCATGGGGACAGCGACTTCCACTCTCAGCATCTTCCAGACCTCCCCCCATGTACCTCTTCATCTGTCTGCTCATCTGCATCTTTTATAACAAACCAGTGAATGTAAGGAAAGCTGTTAGAGCAAGCTGTTTGAACCTGAGGAGGGTGTCATGGGAGCCCGTGGTTTACGGCCTCATTAGAAGTGTGGGTGACCCGAGGAACCACTGCTTGTGACTGGTGCCCGAAGTGCGGGGTCTGTGCTCACTCAGAATGAACTAAATAAAGTACAGGGCACCCAGCTGCATCCACAGGGAATTAGAGTATTGTGTGGTGTGCAAACCTCACACAGTGGGTGTCAGAAAACCAGATCTTAATAGTATCTAGTTTTATTCATGTATTAATTCATTTGATAAGTTCATTAAGTCAATGATAAAGTGATGGACAGGAAAGGCCCGCTCCCGGCCCTTCCTGAAAGCACGGGAGGGGAAGCACAACCCCCATATCCCCACTCTCGGCCCCGCCCCACCTCACAACCAGGGTCATTGTGGAATCAAACCAAAGGAGCAGAGACTATCTCTCCTGCTTGGTGTGGAGGGGCCCCATCGCACTGATATTTTAGAAATTTCCTTTTAATTTAGGTATGTTGTCGGCTGAATAATGGCCCCCAAAGATATCAGGTCCTAATCCCTGGAACCTATACATATTATCTTGTGCAGCAAAGACTTTGCAGATGGGACTGAGGACCTGGAGACGGGAAGGCCATCCCACATTGTCTGCTGGGCCTGAAATGCAGGCGCACGTGTCCTGCTGAGGGGGGCCGAGGCAGCTCTGACCCTTGGAGGGAAGGCCGTGTGGCCTCAGAGGCAGAGAGGGGGTGACGTGGCCTTAAGTCAAGGGGCACTGGGGGCCCCAGAAGCTGGACGAGGAGGAAGGTTCTGCCCTAGAGCCTTCAGAGAGAGCAGGAACTTGCCCTCACACTTGTGGCCTTTATACCTGTGACAGCATACATTCTGTTCTTTTAAACCATTGTGTCTATGGCAATTTATTACAGCAGTCATGGGAAGCTAAGGCAAGGAATAACTCACATACAGTTATGCGCGTAAATGCTAAGTGCACCGCTTGGTGAATTCTTCTGTTTGTGCCCCTGTGCCACCTCATAGGTCAAGACGGAAACTCCCAGCACCCCAGGTTTCTAGTCAATACCCTGCCCCAGAGAGAACCTCTCCACCAGCCTCTATCGTGGCAGACTACTCTGGCCAGTCCCAGAACTCCACAGACATGCAGTCATACCACACACACGCTTGTGTGAGGCTTAGAGCTAAAGTTACTATCAGTGAGATTCGGGCATGCTGCTGTTTTCTCCTTTCTTTGGTGACGAGTATCATTCCACTATACAATATACTGTCATTTGCTCATCTGTTCTCCCACTGATGGACCTCTGGGCTGTTCCTAGCTTTTAGCTATTACTAATAAAGCTGTTAGTAGGGTCCTATAGTCTTCTGTGAACGTGTGTGCTCATTTATTTCAGGTGCATATCTAGGAGTGGACCGGCTGGGTCCAGATTGGTCAGTTTCTGTAGCTTCCCAGGTGATTCAAATGTGTAATCAGGTGTGAGAAACACTGATCTCGGCCAATGGTTCTCACCTGGGAATGACGATTTGGCCCCCCTGCAGCGGGTATTTGGCAAAGCCTGGAGACAGTTTTGGTTGTCCCAGTTCAGAGTGGGGGTAACGGACAGTACCTGACACACAGAGGTCAGGATGTTGCAAAACATCCCACAGTGCAGAGGGCAGCACCCCCTGCTCCCGGCACCACGAGGGGTCATCCGGCCCCAACGGTGAAAAGGACTGAGGTTGAGAAGCCCTGCCGCATGCCAACAACTCACAACCACACGCATGAATAACGTGATTAACCCACCTGCACACAGGTCACAGCTCACAGAGCCCGGCCCCTGCTGTGAGAGGTGGGATGTGCCGGCGGGGGTGAGGGCCAGCGGTCTGGCCACTCTTGGCGAGCCTGGGGAGAGAGGGCAGGCTGCCCCGTTAAGAATGTGGAGAGGCTTTTCTCGAGTCAGCCTCCTCTGTGGGCCTGCAGCTGAAGCTCCGAGGCAACCACGCGTGCGCGGCGTGGCGTCAGACGCCGTCCCCACTCGGCAGTTCTCTCTTCCTGGGCCTGCTGGCTCCAGGGACACAGAAGCCCCCAGAAGATGGGAACCGTGTCGTATCCATCCCTGCAGATGTTTGCGGAGTGAATGGATAAATGGGCTTCAAAGCCAGGCCTCTCTTTCCAGGTACAGGGAACGAGGAGGTCAGATTGCCGCTGAGACCTTCAGGGCAAGAGAACGAAGTTCCAAGTGCTATCAACAAACTCTGCCTGCTGGGGGGTATTTAATGGCACCGCTCAAGGGATCTTTGTGTAGGGAGATTGGCTGGCTGTTCACCACGCCCACTGCCTCTTCCTCCTAGGCACACAACTGGACTGCATTTCCCAGCATTCCTTGCAGTCAGGTGTGTGCACGTGACCGAATTCTGGCCAATGGAATGTGCTTCTCTTAAAAGCCTCCCACCTCTGCTCCCTCCTACTCTGTCCTTAAACATCTAGAATCAAAGAACTCTTGGGGATCGGCAGAGCCACAGACAGCAAAAACCTGGTCACTAAATTGCCCCGTAAACAAACCACACACTTAACATTTGCTTTGCACTATTGAGTGGAAAACAAACTTTGATTAAGTCACTGAAAAGTGGAGATTTGTTACAGCAGCTAGTATGTCCTTAACTAGAACACCCTGTTTCTGCAAACTGGGGGATGGGATTTTAAGTCCACTCCAAATAAGAAGTGAGTCCTCCCCTCAGAAAGAACTTAAAATGCAGAATGAGGAAGAGGATGCTGAGTTTGCAGGGGGTGGGGGGACACAGGTGCCAAAGAGATCACTGAATAGCGTGCGACTGTGGCCTTGGCATTTCTCACCCAGTGCACTGGGGTTGTCGCCACTCACACACGACTTGGATGTGCAAAAATGAGTGAACAATTCTTTACATCCATTTTTTAAATTATAATACTTAATTTATTAATTTACATAGTCATATTTAAAATCATATTAGATATTTCTTTAGAAATGTGACTAATTTCTACTGTCACCTTTCACAGAATCATTCTATTCAAACCGTTCTCTGGCTTCCTCACCGGGGCTTTGCCACCCTGAGAGCCGCACTGCGTTCTGTCGATTGCGTTCTGTTCCTTGAGCTGTGGAGCTTTTTGAATGCGGCTGCTATTTTGATCGCTCCCAGCTTGGCTGTTCTGTGACCCTCCATCAGGGTCACCTTAGTCTTTATGGTGGTGGCCTCCTCCCCACTCCACACGAGACTGGCCATCTGTCCCCACAGCCATATCCCACATTCCCCAGTGGGGCACCCAAGCCATGGGCAGCAGGGGTGTTCTCCCATCTGCCAGGTAGTGGGGTCCTGGGCCCCTTTGCTCCCAGATCCCCTCTTGGCTCTTCCCTTTCTCTGCACATCGTTGGGCCAGCCCCCAAAAGCTGCATTTCCCAGGTGCTTGGGTCAACTGGATGAGGCCAACAGGAGACACAAGGGAGAAGCTGGGTTCTCCCTCCCCACTCCGGCTACATCTCAGGTCGCCTCTTGTCCTCCATGGCTCCCCTTTTTCCAGCCAGGCCTCTATGTTCGAGCTTCTTCCCCTAGCCTGGCCCCTGCAATGTCCCCTTCCGTTCCTTTAGCTCCAGAATGGGAGGCAGCTTCCTGCAGCAGCTGAAGAGGTGACTTCCAGTTCCGTGTGGTTCTGTCATCTGCATAGCGCACGCCCCGTGTTCAATTTCCTCTGTAGAAACGCTCAGGGGGTGTCTGTTTCCTGTGGCCTGCAGTGAGGTTCTCTGACCTGGGCCATTTTTCCAGGCCCACTTGGGGCAGTGGGGGCAGGTCGCCTGGAGCTCCATCTCTCCACGGGAGGCCTGCAGCCAGGCCCTCAGCTCTTCCCCTTGCCCCTCTCTCCAGCTCTTCCTCTCTGCGTGTCTTCCTCCCTCAGCTGCTCTCGTATCTCTCCCTTCTCTGATTCGTGCTGGACCAGCCTCCACGTGTGGCTCTTCGTGAGAGAACGCAGGTTCCGAGAGCTGTTACTCACACTTGTGAGGCTGGATTTCAAGATCCCTGTCTCACCACGGACTTAAAAAAGTCTTCAAAAAAGTTACTTTGATGCTTGAAACTGAGTGTTTACCCCTTTGCATCTGGCCTCGTCCTCTCTCAGTGCTAAGCCGCATTTCATGGCCTCGTCTGATAGCTGAAGGGGTGCTGGTGGGAGCCCCCCGATAAAAATGACTGAGCTGTTTCATAGTATTCTTTCCCTCTAGAAGTAAAGCCAGTAGCCAGCAAGAAATGGTGTATTCATAGCAGCAAAACTTTGTAGGAGCAGAAGATGCTGGTGATTGGGAAGTGAAATGAGGGTCCAGGGGTGAGAGGAAGATCCGAGACCCTGACCCCCCCATGGCACTGCCGTACTGGCACGTGTCCCACTTTCCGAAAATGAGGGAGGAGAAACATCTCTCACTTCTAAAGGCTCAGTCCATTCTATCTGAAATGAGGAAGAAAATGAAGAAAACCAGCTGGTGGAAGTCTCCTATTGGAGGCTGCACTCTGAGGAAGTCCCCAGGCCGTGGCTAATAACTCGGGGTGATTTGTGATAAGCAATTGCACTTTCAAGCAGAAACCGGCCACAGGCATGTGAAGGAGGGTCCAGGCAGCCGCCACCAGATCCCCTCCTTCTGGCGGGTTGGGGTTTATCTGCTGTCAGCAATGTGGAGGATTTGGGTTGCAGCCATTCTGTCTCCTCTCACTGTCTGTCTGTCTGTCTGAACAGTAAACTGCACACACTCATCTCGGGTCTGAGGTTAAAGGCCCATCCAGGAGGGCTAAGGGGACACTATCAGGATCGGTCCCCTCCCTGTGCTCAGCATCTGAGGTCAGACCCAAACCAGGGACCCCTTGGAGAAAGCCCAGGCCGCATCAGCCCTTTTGCTATTTGGATCAGCTCCACGCAGCGCTGGCCATCCTTTGCTGTCTCCCGGAGAGCATGGCTTGGGGGTGTGCCACCTGGGAGGCTGAGTCCTAGGAGCTGTGTCCTCCAGCACCTGGGGCAAGCAGTCTCAGAAGGACTGTATCTACAGACACTGCAAGGAACACTTAGAGCCGAGCCCAGAACAGATCCTGGTTGCGGCTCCTATAGCATGGGAACTGAAGGTGCTATTCTTCACATAGCCACCAGAGGGCACTGTCCAACACCACATCAGCACTCTCCGTGTGAAAAAACCTTCCGTGGCTCCCACTGGCTCTTAGGATAAGGCCAGATCCATAAACCTGGATTACAAGGCCATGAATGATCTGACCTCTCCAGCTTCATCTTATTCTCCATGCTCTCTGCTCCAGTAACAACGGCTTTCTCACAATTTCTAGAAAACTCAGCACGTCCAGGGGCCACAGGTTTTTGCAACCACCCCTCCCACTTATAAAAAGCTAGTCTACTCATCCCTCACTCACCTAGAGAACTCCTGGTCATCCTTTAGGTTTTACCTTAAACATCAGCCCAGCCCCAAAGGGAGGCTTCCCCCACACACCGGACGAGTTTATGTCTCCCGTGTGGCACCCCGCACGTCTCCTTTGCTGCACTTGCCGCGGATACAATGGAATCATTACCTCTGTCATGGTGTGTCCGCTGTCTCCCCAGCCAGACCCTCAGCACTGCCTGGCCCAGCCTGTGCACCGCTGAGCCCCCAGGCCCACACAATGCCTGCAGTGTGTCCACCGCTACTACCAGGCTACCTGTGGTAGATGTTAGTGCCGGTCATCAAATGCTCCGGGAGGTCACTGTCTGGGCAGTCGGTAGGATTGCACGTTCTGCCCCTTGTGGTGGGGACACAGCACTCCTCCCACACACTGCGAGCCACAGAGAGGTGCCACTGCCCAGGCCGGGGCTTCTTGTTGCCGTGGACACCTGCCGGCAGGGTGCCTGGCGACAGCCAAGATGGCAGCTCCTCCTTTAGCCAGGGTTTCTGAGTGTCTGCGAGTTGGCTCACAAATTTTGCATCAACGTCCCACGTTTACGTTTACGTGGGACGGGCGCAGCGCCAGCATCAGAACTCAGAGCACGGGAGTAAATAGCTGAGAACAGAGTCAGAGGGTCGTGCAGAGGGGTCGGAGGGGGTGACGGACCAGACGTGGGAGTCAACAGTAGCCTAGGGCACTTTCTCTCCTTTTTCATTGAGACTGAGGAGCTCCAGCACCCCAGACCCCTCCCCGTTCCCCGAGGGCAGGCAGGGTGCAGCTCACCTCCAATGACCTCTCGTACTCGATGAAATACGGTAATTGTGAAGTCCAGCAGTGACTCGGAAGAGCTAGTCTCTGCACGTGATGTTGTCATGTCTTGTAACCCATTTTTTCACTCCTATATTCTTTTTTGTGCGTGTTCAAGAGTGTTATACAATAATAATCTATGTCGAAATGAGTCAAAAAGAGCTCTTTTGGTAAGTATCAAATAAAAACTAAAGGACAGGTGAGCACCGAGTCCTGGGGGCGATGGATCTGTGCTTCCCCTCAGTGGTGCTGGCCGGCCGAGCACCCGGCTGTGGGCGCGTCCTGCACTCAAGGAGGCTCCCCTGGACCTGGGTGCTGTCTAAATGCCAAAAGGGCAATGTTCCCATTTCTCAGGTGAGGAAATGAAGGTTTGGGGAGATTGGTGAAGGTGCCCCAAGCCACTGTGTGAGTGAAAAGCAGAGCAGAGTTGAAACGGCCCCCCTGCCCCCCAGTCCCTGCCCTTAACCCCTACCCACCCCCCTTCGGTCTCATGGATTCCCCACTCCCCCCAGGCTCTTCCCAAGTGGGGCTGCTCCTGGCAGCTACTCCTCATGCAAAGCATGTTGCTCGGAGGGTACTTTAGTAACAACTCACCAGCTTGCCCCCAAAACTCGATGCCCACGTACAGGGTTGAGGCTGCTGTGAGCAGGGCTTGACCTGAAGCTGTTTGTTCTGGGGGACAACCTGGGGACATGGTCCACCCAGGCCACAGCTCAACACCTGGGCTTAGAACCCAGTCCTGCCACTCACAACTTACGGCACCCACCACCTTCTCACATGGAAGCACAGCCAGCGCACACACACACACACACACACACACAGACACACCTGCATGCGCATTCCTAGCACCTGGAACAGTGCCTGGCTCACAGTCAGGACCCAGTAAATGTCTATTCAGTAAATGAATGAATTACTGAGCCAATCATGTGCTCACTATGCTAAGTGCTGCAGCCAAACCCCAAAACACAGTGTCTTAGGTCAGAACCCCCCAAAGCAGCTCCAGGCGAGGACTCATGGGCATGGACGTGGAAATGTCCCGGGGGGCGCAGGCCTGGAGCAGGGGAGCAGGGCAGGACAGGGGAAGCCAGCAACTCGTGGTCTCAGGCCGCACCCCGGCCTCAGCCAGAACCTGCGCTATCTGCAACTGGCATGATGCACGCAATACACACTCAGGGCTTTGGCAGGGAAAACTGTCGTAACACGTTTGTTCAGAGTATGGAAGGAGAGGGGAGAAGGAACTACTTGGCTGCCTCTCTTAGCATTGGGTGAGAGCTCAGGAGCCTCAGTTTCCCCCTTTATCAATGTGTGATGACCCAGGGGCCTGCCTGCTTGGCCTGCCGTGAGCTTCAAGTGGCCAAGAGGCAAATCGTTGGCTGTTCTTGTCAGTCCACACCTGGCACGCAAGGCTGCTGTGGCAGGGGTTTCTTTCTGGTTGGTTTGGGGGCCCGTCCACAGTGTTAAACTAACCACATTCCTTTCCGACCAAGATGAGATGGAACTAAAGATGATCAAGACACAGTGCCAGCCTCTGGTAGAGTCCATCTGCTGCCCAGCCCAGTAGCTGGGCCTCCCCACGCCGCTCCTCATGAATGAGAGGTGAGCAGCAGCTGCAGGCAGAAAACGCCTTACAGGTGGCAGGTGGGCTGAAGGCAGCTAAAATGGGCTGGAGCGGGGGGCATTTAAACACTCACATAGGATGAAAAGCCAGAGCTGGCTCCGGCCAGGCCACAGCTGAGCAAGCACCAGTCCGGAAGTGAGCTCTGGACTTTTCGGGCTGGGCAATGTCTTTTTAAGTGGAAATGTCTGTCAACTTGGAGACGGAGACTCGGGCCTTGGAGAGAAGTCAAGCCTTTTCCAGGACAACGGCCGAGGGCTGTGCACAAGCTGACCCACGTTGGAGACCGGCCCCTGCATGGCGGCAGGGAGCCAGGGTGGGGGCTCCTCCCTTCCTTCCTTCCTTCCTTTCCTCCCTCTCTCCCTTCCTTCTTCTTCTTTCCCTCCCTCCCTCTCTCCTTCCCTCCTTCCCTCTCTGCCTGTTTTTTTCTTTGACTACATATTTATTAAATGCCTACTATTTCCTAGATACTCTGCTAGGCACTGGAGATACAGCAGTGACAAAAAAAGGAAAAAAAAAATCCTGCCTTTGTGGACCTTACTTTTTCATGGGGGGAGATAGACAAAAAAATAAATAAGTAAAACTAAGTTTTAGAATATGAAGAAGAGAACAGATAAGTAAGGAAGGGGGAGGGGCTGCAGAAGCACAGGTCAGCCTGCCCGGGAAGAAAGGTCTCACTGAGAAGGTGGTAAGGAAGGAAGGAAGGAAGGCCACTGGGGAAGGGCAGTCGGGGCGCAGAGGGCGCAGCAGGTGCAAAGGACCGGGGGCAGCACTGTGCCTGGCGTGTTGGAAGAATATCGAGAAGGCTCACAGTTACCCAGTTCCATTCTCTGGATTGTCGCAGTAGCCTCCTCTTTGTCCCACCTGCTTCCAGGTTTTATCTCTCTAAACCATGGATGGGTTGCAGTATTTATGTGGCACCAGAGGGATGCCGCGCCCCCTGCTGGGGGGAGGGGGGACACTCAGGCAGGAAAGCCGAGGCAGGGTCTGCCCTCAGGGAGGTTATAGTCTGGTCCAGATACTGAACATCAGCAGCTCACACACTCACCTTGACCAAAAGGTTTGTTTGGTTTGACTAGCAAAAAGTGTTTTGTTTTGTTTTTTTAATTTGTAACCTTTAACTTTGATACAATTTCACACTCACAGAGAAACTGCAAGACTAGTACACAAAACTCCCATATATTCTTTATGCAGACTGACCAATTGTTTCGATTTTGCCCCATTTCCAGCACTTCATCGCCTGCACATTCTCTCTCCACATAGATTTTGTGTTGGTGTCTTCTCTGCACCGTCTGGGAGGGAGTCCCAGCCATCAGACCCTGCCACCCTCTGTGTGGGGAGGAGCTTACATGTCCCCGGAGGGTGAGTAGATAAAGAAAATGTGGTCTACCCCCACAATGGACTATTATTCAGCCTTCAGCCTTAAGAAAGAAGGAGGCCCTACCACTGCAATGGCACGGATGGACCTGGAGAACACTGTGCGAAATTAAGTAAGCCAGACCTAGAAGGGCATGTGCTCCATCAGACCTCTTATGGGATGAATCCCCAACAGCCATACTCACAGAAGCAGGGAGTCGTTGGAGGGCAGAGAGTTACCGCACCGTATGTCAAAACTAACGCCCACAACTTCCCAGCCGTCCACTTCAGCCTCAGTCGCCATTACCAATGATGTAGTGTGTCTTCACAATCTTCTAAGAGGACAGATCTTACGTTAGGTGCTCACATCACACACACACATAAATAAAGAGAGTGGGAGAAAACTTCGGGAAGTGATGGATGCAGGTACTGTGGCGACGGGTGTCCGGGTGTGTGCCTGTCCCCCAGCTCCTCAGGCAGTACACACTGAACGTGGACAGCTTCGGGGGTCCGTCACACCTCAGTCAAGTGGCTGAAAGATGCCCGGGCGTGCAGTTCCTGAGAACAAGGCACATTCTCTCCCATCACCGCAGCGGAAAATCAAACTCGGGGAACACTGATACAATTCTAGGATCTAACTCATTCTACTTCTAGTCAGTAAGCTAATCTAGTTCATATTCCAAGTTCATCAACTAGCCCAATAGTGTCTTTCATGGCTGTGTTTGTTTCCTCATCGAAAGTCTGGTTCAGGAGCATGCAGTGGGTGCATCAGTCGTGTCTGTTTAGTCTTCTTTCGTTGGGACAGCTCCTTGGCCTTTTCCTTCTTCATTTCATCTTCCATGATGTTGACACTTTTTTAGGAGTGTGGGCCAGTTATCTGGTAGAATGTCCCTCCTTTGTGTCTGCCTCACAGTGAGACGACGTTTCTGTGTTCTGGACGGAAATAGCACAGGAGCGATGCTACGTCCTCCTGCGTGCATCTTATCAGAGATGCAGGGTGTTGGTTTCTTTCAATGTGCATGATGTTATTTTTTTTTTAATTTAAAAGTTTATTAGCCCTAGAAAAAAATTGATTCCTCCAAACCAACTCTTTTTTTTTACCCCCATCCAAATCAACTGTTGTTAGGTTTCCCATAAAACAGCACACATACAGAAAGTTTCTCTTATGAACAGAAAATCACTATGATTTTTAAGTGTCTAACCACAAAAAAATAAAGAGAGAAAATCACCAGGGTTTTGGTCCAAGATGTGTTGGTGTTTTTCCTTCTTCTACAGATGACAGGCAGACGGTGTGGCTGCATCCACAAATGAGCGTCATCGCCCCAAACGTGCAACATAAATGCAGACGTGATGAACAGAGGACTCACAACCAGCACGGGGACAGGCCCACCTGGAGCCCAGGGGGACCTTCTGTGCAGGGTCCCCACATCACCCCAGTGTCTGCTGAAGTTGTCTGACAGCCTGCACTCCTTGCTCCAGGCAGGAAACTGTCCTTGTCCCCGGAGAGCAGCCCCAGCTCTGCTGGGACTGCCCCTGAGGAGCCAGAGGGAGCCGGTGCCGCTGGGGGTGGGGCCACGCGTGCCCCACAGTGGTGGGGGCTGAAGAGGGCCGTTGGGACGTTGTGGGTGTTAGTCCTGATCACTCGATATGCTTGTGTCTGCCTGTTTTCTCCACTGAAAAGTTACTAATTTTCCCCTTGTCACTAATAAATAATTTGTGGAGAAACACTTTGAGGCCATAAATATCGTGTTCCTCCAAAAAAATCATCACTCACTGGCTCTCAGCATCCATTGGTGATCTAACTCCATCATTCTGGACGTATTTGTCAGTTGGCAAACAGATTAGTTGGCAGATACATAGCTGGCAGAGAGAAGCTTTGTTTCAAAGACAGGTTTCTCTTCTCTCTCATTTATTTATGTATTTATTTATTCATTTATTTCTGTCAATGTGATGTGAGTGTTTCATACATGAAAGGATCATTCACCCTGGCCCGGTGGCTCAGTTAGTTGCAGCATCGTCCCAAACACCAAGAAGTTGTGTTTGTTGCCAGTCAGGGCATGCACGGGAGGCAGACAACCCATCAATGTTTCTCTCTCTCTTCTTCTCTCCCCCTACCCTGTTCTTCTCTGTCTAAAATCAGTAAACATTGAAAAAAAAGAAAGGATCATTCTAGCTGCTGTGAAAAGAATGGATGGAAGTGGTAGTTGGTGTATTAGTCAGCTATGGCTGTGTAACAAACCACCCCAAACCTTATTTGTATAGATTTATTGTCTCTTATGGTCTCTGTGGGCCAGGTACTTGGGAACAGCCCAGAGAAGTAGTTCTGGCTTGGGGTTTCTGGGAGTCAAAATGCAGGTCTGGAGGCTTCATTGCAGATAGAGGGTCCACTCCCACGGTTGCCATGTTGGTGCTGGTTGTTGGTGGGAGGCCCCAGTCCCTCTTCACAGGCTTCTTGAGGGTCCTCGCAGCATGGTGGCCGGCTTCCCCCAGGGCGACTGGCCCAAGAGGGGGAGAACCAGGCAGAGGCTGTCCTTCTCAGCACATGCTATGTGTTAGAAGTGAGATTCCATGAGCCTGGCCCGGGCTGAAGGGGTAGGGAATTAGCTGCACCTTTTAAAACAAAGAGGTCAAAGAATGTACAAGCATTTGTGGATTCTTCAGAGAGTTGAACACAGAATCGTCTGATGCCCCAGGTGCCCCCTGCAGGCACAAACCCAGGGGATTGAAGCAGGGACTCACACATGTGCTGGGACACACGTGTTCATGGCAGCACCATTAACAGCAGTGAAAACACGGGAATGACTCAAGTGCCCACGCACCGATGAGTGGGTAGCCCACGTGGTTTCTATTTACGCAGTGGAATATTATGGGTCATGAAAGGCACACAGCACCAGCACACGCCAGAGCATGGATCGACCTTGACAATCCGTGCTGTGTGCAAGAAGCCAGACAGGAAAGGTCACATGCTCTGCAACTCCACTTGCCTGAACTGTCCAGCACAGAAAAATCCGTGGAGGCAGAGAGTAGATGGGTGGCTGTCAGGGGCTGCAGGGAGACAGGCGTAGGGAGCTTCATGGGTGCAGGGTGCAGCTTCGGGGTATGGGCACGTTTCAGGACCAGGCAGAGGTGGTGTTTGCACAACATGGCGAACGTGCCACATGCCACTAGACTGATCACTTCAGAATGGTTGTTTCTGTCATGTGAGTTCACCTCAACAAATTATTTTAAATAAGCAAAAGCAAACAACACCACGGTGGGCTAGACTGGACTCCGAGAGACCAGCTGGAGCTGCCTCTGTGGGAGGGAGAAGGGATGCGGGCAGAGGGCGGGGCCCAAGAGGACCCGGAGGTCTGCAGAGGGAGCTTGGACGGCTGGCGCCCCTTGAACGGTGGGGTCAGCAGGAGAGCAAAGGACGGAGATGCCCCGGCTTCTGGAGGATGGATGAGCGGTGAGACTCCTTGGGGTCTGGAACAACAAGGTCCCAGAAGCTTCTGGAAGAAGAGCAAGAAGCTGTTTGTGTGTTGGGTTTGTGGTGCTGGGGAGCCTCCCGGGGCTGCTCACGAGAGCATCTTCCACGGATGAGTCAGCGGGAGGGCACGCCAACAGCATGTGTCTGGAAAAGCAGGCGATGCGTTGGTTATCTGGCACCGCCCCTGCCCACCGCATCCCAGGAGCCGAGCCCCGGTGTCAGATGGCTGGTGCTCAGCCGGCCTGGCGTCAACTGGTGAACGCATCTGTGCAGGGGGCTCTCATGGGACTCGGGGGACTCAGGGGCAGTGCTTTTGTGGCAGGCGTGCCCTGCAGTCCCCGAGCTTGCTCAGCCTGACGGGCACCCTCCCTCGAGTTTGCGGGATCTGCCTCCGTCCTTTCTCTGTCGGGGCTGGAATCTGGCCACTTGTGTGTCAGGCAGGGCCTAGTCCTGCTCTGGAAACACCCGGAAGTTAGAGAGACCAGTGGGGGTCAGAGTTTAGCCTGGGCGATAGTTATTACTATGTGAACCCCTATTTAAGAAGGTGGGGGTGTGGACAACAGTAACCACTGGGGTGCATTTCAAGGGACATCGCAGGGTTATGAACTTGGGCTCAGGGTCAGATGGACTTGGCTACCCGTGCCACTCACTAGCACCAGACCTCCCCGGGCCTCGCCTTCCCCTTCTGCAGATCAGGGCGAGTGGTGCCTGCCCAAGGCACACTGGGCTCCGTGCCCTGGGCGGCAGCGACTATTGGTGACCATCTCCCCGATACTGGGATGGGCTGGGTGTTGCCTGAGCTCTGCCTAACCTCCCTTCAACCACCGCCTGGGGTGTCGACGATTCTCCAAATTTTATTAGGGGAAGGAAGAGAGGTCAAGTTCAAGGATATTTAGAGGGTCGCTTACCTCTGCCTGATTTCAAAACTCACATGGTTTTCTTTACTTCATGAGCCCATCACGCCCCACACGCATGCTGCTCTGGGATCCACTTCAGAAGGCTCCTTCCTTGAACGGCCCAGGGTTTGGGGGCCCCAGGGTTTGGGGGCCCCAGGAGCTAAGCCTCAGCTGTGAGCACGGCTCCGCACGAGCTCCCAGCGGAACTGGGGCGGCCACAGAATCAGATTTCTCTGTTTGCTTTAGAACCTTCAAGGTCGAGGGAAAGCCAAGTATCGGGGAAGGGGTCTCGGCAGAGCAGGCCCACGGGCTAACTGCATCTGGATAAGTGAGGTGTGAGCAGGGAAGGTGGGCAGGCTGCTCCCGGGGCGGGTAAGGGCAGCGGGCACCGGGGCCTCAGGGTGGATCTGAATGCGGGCGGCAGCCATCAGACAAGCCTCCAAGGCCAGCGTTCTCGGGCCGGGAAGGGCCCACATCAGGAGCCCTGGGGGCTGCCATATGGACAGCAGGCGAGCTGGGTGGGCATCCCTGGCCTTCTCATGCACACACACACGACCTCAGGAGGGGGAGGTGGGGAAACTTATCCTGCTGTTTGTAAATCTCTGAGAGCCAAACAAACAGTCCCTCCGAGGAGCCAGGCCGGGCTTTGCCATGGACATCTGGAAAATGTTCCCCTCTTTCCCAATCCCTGCCGACTGCCCTCGGGGCTGGGGAACACTGCCAGGGGCGGATGCGTGTGTGGAGGAGAGGCCTTCCCTACAGGCTGAGCTGACAGAGGCCAGAGCACCTTAGGAATGCCACTTTCGACTGCTGGGGGGATGGCTGAGAGGCAGAGCTCGCCTGGGTCTTATCCGATGTGAGGCCAGACAGGGAGAGGATGAGCAAGGTTCCGGAACCTTCAGTGCGGTGCCAAAGGCCTTCCCCTAGGCTTCCTCACTGGACCCCGGGCTGGCTTCATTTCCTAACGCACGCCAGGCCCCTTCCCACTGCGGGGCCCTCCCCATGCCCACTGCCTTTGTCTGGAATGCTCGCCTAGCCCCCTTCCATCCCACTGCCCCCTCCCCCCTCGCATTTCACCGACACATTCCCCACCGTCCTAAACTGGATCAGAGCCTAGAGTGGGCTCCTGGAGCCCCGGATTAAATAATAAATCACATGGTTTGTCTCCCCAGCTGTCAGCCCAGGGCAGGCAGGCGGGGGTGGGGGGTGGGCAATGGGGAAAGGGAGTCTGTCTGGCTCACGTCTGTGTCTGTGCCTCATGTGTGGTAGAAGCACAGCAAGGAATTCACTGAATAAATGGATGGGCCATTGAAAACCCCTGATAAAGGGTTTTCCTCAACTCCAACTGTTTTCTCCTGTTGCTAATGTATTTGAAACACATGGATCACAGAATTCCTAACTTTTCTAAGATGTGTTAAAGCAAAAGGAAGGAGAAGCAGGCACAAGCTAGGGGTCAAAGTTGAAGCGACTGAGGAAGTTGCAGTGGGACCCTCTGTGGCTCTCCCCCTGCTCTCAGAACTTCAGAGGCTCGCGCCCTGCGGCGGGCCTAGCGCCCACTGGGCCGGGCAGGGCTGGGGGCTGCTAGAATCCCGCATTGTTTGGAAGGACTCTTTCCTGGGTGAATAAACCAGGTTGAAGCCTACTTGTGCTCCAGGAACTGTAGTACAGCATGCTGCCTGCCTAGGCTTTCTTCAAGAGCAGGGGGTCGAAAACACAAGCATGCCTCAAAAGGCGGATTCCTGGGCACTGCTGACTCAGGAGGTTTGGGGTGGGACCCTGACTCAGGAGGGAGGGGCTTGGAGGAGCTCGGGCTGCTGGATTGGAGTGGCCTGCATCCTCTCTATGACAGGGCCCCAAGTCTGGAGCCCTGGAGCAGGGGACCCCGAAGAAGAACCGTGACACAGTTAGACATTCCCCACTTTGGCAACTTGGCGCACATGCAGATAACTGGGGAGCAGGGTGCCCCTATTAGCATTTAAATAAACAGAACAGTTTGACTCATCAACAGCTTCGCAGAAAGCCAGGTCTGGAAATTTGAGCAAAAACGTAAAAGTTGAAACAAACAAATACGAAAAGAGAAAAAAAAATGTTTTTAAAAGGCTGGATCCAATTTGGGGGTTAAACCCAGCTGCCCACACAGATTCATTTCAGCTTTTCAAGCGTTATTCTATATGATTTATTTCCTGCTGAAGCATTTGACAACTATTGTGTAAATGGTTTCCATTTATCCTGGAAAAGCATCTTCTGCTCTGGGGAGGTCTGACCAGGACCCAGCTAAATCCAAAACAACAACAACTCGGTTTGCTTTGGAACAACAAGACCCACGAGGAGACTGGAGAGTAAAATAAATGCTGATACCAAAAGAATCTTCAGGCAGCGTGGAATGAGTCACCAGGGCACCTCCGGCTCTCCGAGAGCCTGAGGCTTGGGTTTTGCTGTGGGGCCTCGGGCAAATTGCCTAGCCTTTCCGAGCCCCTGTTTCCTGATTGATAAAATGGGGACGGCAGTTGGACCACCTCACGGGAAGGCGGTGAGCATCAGCTGAGACTGTTGGGCGTGGCGCATCACAGACTCTTGAAATGAGAGCAGTTAGTATCCTAACAAAACAAACATTCCGAAGCATGAAGGACCCCCATTGGTTCCCACCGCAAGGACGCCAGAGGGATCTGGTAGCAGCTAGATTCATGTTGGAGACGCGGAACTCACCAGGCAGGACACAGGTTAGGTCGAAGAAAGGACAGGGGTTCATTCGCTCAAGGGCTCACAGTCTGCGGCAGCTGTCTTTTGAATCTAAAAAAAATCTTTTCATCTGAAAGAAGAGGGACCTTCCTTAGGAAAAAAGTGGTTTTCCACCCTCACAATCGTGTCATTCTTTCATAGCCTTGACAAAAAAAAAAAAAAAAAAAAAAAGAAATTAAAAAAAAAGATTAGCCCAATCTGTGAAGTTAGTTGGAGGAAAAAAGAACAAAACAGAAACTGTTCATTAGCTGACACTGAGGCAGGATGAAATTCAGGGGCTGGGCAGGGGGTTCTGGAAGGCTCGGCCGAGTTGGAGAGGAGCAGGTTTTCTGGCAGTGCATGCTGGGGTCCCAGCAGCTGGACGAAGGTTTGGATGTTGCCATGAGTGTGCAGAGGGGGCCGAGGGAGGGCAGGGCCACCTGCACAGCTCAAGATGGCTCGTTGACGCTCTGCATAGCGGGTTTGGGCTCCAGGGGCCACCATTTCTGTGGGATGTGATATCAGCAGAGCCCCCCGGCCTTAGCCCAGAGCAGCCGGGGCCACCAGGTGGGCCCAAGGAGTCTACACTGACCCAGAACTGCCAGCTCGGGACGGGCTCCTACAGGTCAGAAGACAGGGGAGGGCAGCTGCTGCCCTGGTAAGTTCATCAGTACATCTGGGCACCCGGAGGCAATAGGGTGAGAGAGGCCAGGGGCCAGAGGCCAAGAAAAAATGATTTGAGGTCAGCAGCAGCGGAGCCAAGTGAAGGAGAGAGGGAGCAAGTGCAGGCCGGGCCAGCAGGCAGTGTCAGCCCCTGGGCCCCAGACCAAGCCATGGCCAAGCAGGAGGCCAGAGTCAGCACAAGGATGCTGACTGGGCCTCGGAGAGCCCGGCAGTGGGCAGGGAGTTGTCTCCCAGCCCAGTGGTTCCCGGCAGTGACCCAGGCTGCTGCCTGAGGACACAGACCGCTCACCCTTGGCTATGACCTTGGCTGATGAAGGGATAGTGGAGGAGGCCATAGCAGAGCAGCTGGGATGATCTAAGTGTCTGGGGAGGCACCCGTGGCTCCCGCTCCTCAGCTCCAGGCCAGGCCCGGAGGCAGTGCAGGGGTGGGGGTGGGGTGGCAGCTCAGGCGGGGACGCCCCCCAAGTTCTGAGAATCTTCCCAGTAAGTCAGGGGCAGCTCAGAGGGGTGGCTTAGCCCCCCCATAATATTGACAAGCTCCTCTGCCTTGTGCTTTAGGTTGGGTCTTCCAGACACAGAACCTGAGACGGATTTGGTTCCAACAGTTTACGGGGGAGATGCTCCCCAGCAGCACAAGTGTGGGAGTGTGGGAGGGAGCTGGGCAGGGAGATGTGATAGACAACAACCTGAGTGGGTCCTGCAGGGGGAGCCAGGGGAGGACTTGGGGCGTTCGTTCCTCAGAGTTGTCGCACGTGAGGGGCAGGGCCCGGGTTCAAACGCCCACGCTTGCCCTTCCTTGCTTGAAGGCTGCTTCTGGGACGTTACTCCTCCTTAAGGTGACCAACCATCCCACTGTGGCCAGGACTGAGGGCCTTACTGGACAGTGAACCTTCCAGGGCGAAAGTCAGGAATGTCCCGAGCAAACTGGCACAAGCTGGTCACCGTGCTCTCTGGTCCCACTGGGGGCCCCTGCCGCGTGCTGAGTCTGCCGCTGTGGCCAGAGGACGCCCTCAGAAAGGGCACTGGGAGTCTGTTGACCTGAACCACAATGGCAAGTTCAGAGAACACACGGGCAAGGGACATCCAGCAGCATCTGCGACACTGGACCAGCCACCTCGGTTAACCTGAGACCATCTCACCCCCTGCATCCTGACTGCTGCCTCTTATTTACCAACCACAGCGCTCCACAAACACTCCCGCCAGCACCTCCCACCTCAGGGCCTTTGCACTGGCTTTTCCCCTTGCCTGGACACGGCCATAGTGTTTCTGGCACATAGCAAACATCCAAATAAATCCATATAAATGCTCTAAAAACCACACACAAGTAGAAATAATGGTCTCCAGTGTACCTGGAGATGGGACTCCAGGCCCTTCCATCCACAGCAGTTGCTTCCTCCAAAGGAAATTGGGAAAAAGCTATGCTTTCGGGCTCCCGTCTCTGGCGGCTGCCTCTGCTGCCCCCACCTGTCAGCCTCCATCAGGGGAGGCACGGCCCAGGACCGGTACTCTCAGGCCTCTCCACTTTACAAATGAATCTAGGTAGAATCCCAGCAAATAAAACAAAAATGTGGTTTTGCCTCCATTAAACAGGCAAAATAAGCCCGTTCCTTGTTGCCCTCATGGAGGGCCCAAAGGATAACCTAGGAATTTGGGGGCAGCCTAGCATCTGGATGAATGCAAAGCTCCGAGGAGCTGAAACCAGAACTTCTCAAACAGTGACATGCATGCCGATCAGCTGCAGGTCTTGTTAAATGCAGTTTGGTGCAGAAGGTTTGGACTGGAGCCAGAGCCTGTGCATTTCTTTATTTTATAAAAGAAATGGGTTTTTAATCCTCACCTGAGGTCATTTTTTTCATTGTTTTTTAAAGAGAGAGGAAGGGAGAGAGACAGAGAAGCATCGATGAAAGAGAGAGAAGCATCAGCTGGTGGCCTCCTGTGTGTGTCCAAACCAGGGATCATATGTGCCTGGACTGGGGATCACAGCCTCCTAGACCAGGGATCAAACCCACATCCTGGGCATGTGCCTTAGCCGGGAATTGAACCCATAATGTTTTGGTTACAGGACGATCCTCTAAACAACTGGGCCACCCTGGCCAGGGCAGCCCGTGCATTTCTAACAAGCTGCAGCTGATGCCAATGGTCTGTGACTGAGGCTCTGAGCGTGTGCATTTGGGAAAGCCTCCCCTCTCTGTCAGGAAGAATTTGATGATCCTGCCTGTAGTTTCCATAGGCTCAGCAGTGGTGAGGTGTAGGGGAGAGGCAGCAGAGGCCCTTGGAGTCACTGGCGGCGTGAGGAATGCAGCAGCCTCTCAAATATCACAGAGTCCACGTGTCTGAGTTAGGGTACTGTGTATTCTGCTATGACAAAGAGGCTACCTAATATACTGAGTTAAGCAAGATAGACATTTATTTCTCTAATAGTTCAGAAGGAGGTGACTTCTGAACTATTGGTAGGACACGTCTGCTAGCTCTAACACCTGGTTTGTATCTCTAAATCTGAAGTGGTTGCTGCAGCTCCTGCCATCATGTTCCACATCCCACAGAGTGGGAAGGAAGGAAAGACAAAGAGAGCTCATGCCCATTCCTTTTTTTAAGGGCATAACCTAGCAGTGGTTTCTATGCATGCTCTATTGACAAGACACAGCCATGTGGTCATTCCTAGCTGCAAGGGAGGCTAGGAAATAGGCAGTGTTATGGTCAATGAAAGCTGAGGCATTCTATTAGTAAAGGAAGGGGGGTATGGATATTGGCTACACATCTAGAGGAAGAGAAGTTAGTACTATATTAAAACTCTAAAATTAAATTTGTTAAAATAATATTCCAACAACTTTATTAGACAGAGGCTGCCTGCTCTGTCTATGCAGCCATAGACCATGTGGTAGGTGGAATGATGGCCCCCGCAAATGTCCATGTTCCCACCCCCAGGTTTTGTGAATACGTTACCTTGCATGGCCAAAGGGACTTTGCAGATGTGCCTCAGTTAAGGACCTTGAGACGGGAGGTTATTCTGGATTATCAGGATGAGCCCAGCATAGCCACAGGGGTCCTTATAAGAAGGGGGCAGGGGGTCAGAGTTGGAGAAGCAGATGCGATGACAGAGGCTGGGGCTGGAGTGATGCACGCCGAAGAGAGAGGAAGGAGGGGCTACGAGCCAAGGGCAGCAGATGGCCCCTGGAAACTGGAAAAGGCGAGGAGACAGATTCTCCCCTGGAGCCTCTGGAGGAGCGTAGCCCTGCCAACCCATGGACTTTAGCCTGCAAGACTCATTTTGGACTTCTGGCCTCCGGAGGAGAATACATTTATGTTGTTTTAAGCTGTTAAGTTTGTTATAGCAGCTCAGGAAAACTAACACAATATGCTCAGGAATGAACACCCTGTTCAGCTCAGTGGGGCCTTCTCACTGGAACCCAGTTCCCGATGCCCTGGGCTCCTCACTGGCCCCGCAGGCTCTGCTTTGGGTGTGGGATCTGAGCCCTGACTTGCTCCAGGCCGTTTGTGGTGTTAAAAGACCCCTTTTTGGCCTGACCCCCGTCCCCCTTTGCCAGCATCCTTAAAAATTGTAAAGGGCAGATGAAAAATCATGTCTTATCTATCAAAATGAGTAATTTTGTTCATGTGCATGATGTCTGTGTGTGTTATCTGTGTTTGTCTATGTTTTGTATGGTATAGTATTTTCTACCTCCAGACAGTACTGCTGGTTTATAACATTTGATTGGCTTAAAGGAATTAAATTATTATATAAATTAGGAAATATAATAGAAATTAACGCAAATGCTTTTGGAGACCAGATGATCTAGGAAAATATTTGATATTAAAGCTATTTTAAGTTTGGTTTGATTAAATAGATGTGTCTTCTGAGTTACTAACATTAAGGATGGTGTATTTGTTTGGTCTGGGTCTACAGAGTAAGTTCACATTCTCTCTGTTACAAATTTGTCAAGAAAACAGCTTGAGTAATAACTGACAATGAAATCTCATAAAGTCATTAAGAACCAATAGTTTTGTCCTAAAGCTGGTTATTTCTGCAAGAGTAAGAGGTGAACCGAAAGGGACCAGGAAAGTTACTGAAGGTTTGTGAAGAGAAACCTCAAAGAAATTTTACTTTTGGTTAAGTTGCATAAGGTTGGAATAAATAAAATTAATTAAATGGGCTTAAATATCAAAGGTATGCTGATGCGAAACCAGAATTTAGTTCTTTTTCAGTCTGTGGGGATAAAGTTTTTACTGTATCTGCCTAGAGAGTAAAGATTCTGTTTCATTAAAATAGTTCTGTGTGATGTTGTCTAATCAGGCCCTTGGTTACTTAAGAAAACAATCTTCTCATTCCTAGGAATTCATCTATATTTATGTTCCAAACTTTTCATTGTCACTTTGGGTAAATGAATGATTTAATACTGTTTCATAATGATATATGATCTTTTTGGTCAAGTATGTTTGATAAACATCCCAGGGTTTAACTTTTAAAAGGAAACCTTTTTCTTACCCTGAAAATGGCTTTGAGTTATTCTAATGGGCCCCTGGAATACCTAAAAATTTTCTCCTTTCTCTCTTTATAAAAGAGAAATTTTAAACCAATTAGGCTAATTTGATATACTAAAATTGTATGGGAAGTTTTGTCAAACAAAGGAATGATTATACTTCATTTCTACATGTGTTTTATTATTACTAAAGTAAACATCCCAGAGATTTTATTAAAATCTCCAAGAGTCTAGAAAGTTCTGATACAGTTTCATTTTGTAATTCTGATCGTTGGCTTAAAAGGCTACAGCAAAGCAAAGTTCTTCGTCAACTGCATTACAGTCAGATCCTTAACCATTTTAAGTTTCTTTTTTGTCATTTATAGATGTCATTGTTGAACTCTGATGCCTTTGCAAATCTGCTTCATCTTAGGAAAGATCCATGGATAGGACTCTGACTTGTTCTAAAACAGAGTTTTCTGAGAATATGCTTTCAGATGATACCTTTCAACTGGATGAAGATTTATAGAACTCTGAGGAATAACTGGATTCCTGGAATCCTGGCAAATGGTCAGGATAAACAAGCATTAAATACATGAGACTGAATGAACTGAGGGTGATTATAATTTTTACAATTTCTTTGAGATATTGCATTTTTGTTTCTCCAGATATAAGGAAGCATCTCCAGCTACCAGACAGGACCAGATGAGATAATGGAAGAGAAACCATATCAGAAGCTCACTCACTCCATTAAACACCTGGGGAGAGAGCCTGCAACAGGCCCAGCTGCGGAGAGGGCGTGCAGAGGAGACCACAATGCGAGCCCAGCTGTCCAGGAGTTGGTGTGGCCAAGAAGCAAAGAGCCCACCAGACCATTACAGCCTAGGAGTACCAGAGCATTCTGGAAGGTTCTGCGGGGAGGCTAGGAGGGGAGCTACAGCTGGAAGGATGAAATGGACAGTTAGTAGGCTCACTCTGGAGAAGCAGCAATCTGGAGGTGGGAGCCAATCTGCATATTGGCTCCCTGGGAGTCTCAAGTCTGAGACTCCAGGCTGGGTGCTTTGTCTCATGCATCTGCACAAACAGCCCAGGGAGCTGCCAGACTACAAATGGGGATTCCAGGCCCTGGGGGGAGCAACACACCCAAGGGTGTGAAGCTGGAACCTGGTGGAACCTTTCAATGGCAGCCTGTGCAAAGGCCCAGGGATGCAAGGGGGAGCTGGGAGAAGTAGCAGGACTATCAATGAGTCTGCAGTCTATACAGGCAGCCAGGGGTCTGGTCATGGGACCAGAGGAGCCCCACCCCACCCTCACCCCCAAGCCTGAAGTCCATGTAAAGGAGGCAGGATGGTGAGGGAAGGTCTGAGGATGCAGAATCCTTCAGTCCCTTGGGAAGCTGGTGTGCCAGAAGCCCCATCCATTCCCTGCATGACTCCCTTCCAAGGAAGGGAGAGTGACCTTCCGGTGGGGGGCAGGGGGTGGGGCGCGGGTGTGGAGCTGCTTCGCCCACTGAAATTCTGCCTGAGCCCTGCTCTTCCGGACAAACAGCTGGAGCAGGGCAGGGACATTTCCTCCCAGAGATGGGGCCTGGGCAGGCCTCCCTGGCGCTGCCTTCAAGGGTGGCTGTGGATTGGCAGCCTGGCTCTCTGCACAAGGAGATGCTGGAATTTTTCTGACTGTAAGTTAGCCTCAAGCTCCTGAAGATCCTAAGGATCTTCAACGCTCAACGCACCTCAAAGTCTGTATGGTGTTTACAAACAAAATCCGGCTGGAAGCTTGCAGTCCTTAAAAAAAATACAACCCGCATTTGAGGGGCAGCCTTTTCTTGCTGTGTTGACAAGGCCTGGCCTTGAACGAGGGGCCCTAGGACAGAGCCTCTCACTTAGAGATGTAATTGAATCCCAGTATGTCTTCAAACATTTTTTCCTTAGGGGTCAATCTTGGAACTTAAAATATTCATAGGTTATCCTTTTTCCTTCCCACTAACAACAAAAAGAATTTTAGGGCATCTCATGGGAAAACATGTCATCTTCTTTTTTTAGCAGCTTTTTGAGATCTAATTCACACACCACACAACTCACTCGTTTAAAGTGCACAATTCAGTATGGAGGGGTTTTTTTGTTTGTTTGTTTTTCACCATATTCAGAGTCATGCAGCTATAAGCACAACCAATTTTAAAACATTTAATCACCCTCGCAAAGAAGCCCTGTACCCACAGCCATCAGCCCAACGCCAGCCGAGCCTCAACAACCACTGATCTGCTTTCTGTCTCTGTCGATCTGCTATTCTGAGTGTTTCGCATACATGGAAGCCTGCAGCATGAGGTCTCTGTGGCTGGCCTGCTTCTCTCAGCACAACGTGCTCAAAGTTCATCAGGAAGTCCGCGGTATGGAAGCTGGTCCATAGGATCCTTCCTTGAACAATGTGTAAAGTGTTTCAGTCTTGACTCAGACAACACTACGGGTAAGAAATGATTCCTGCTTCGAGTGGGGCCTTTCCAGACCTCTGCCTGGCCGTCTACGTAGGATGCATAGCTAGAGCAGCCATTCCTTTGGAAGGAAGGAGAGGGGCTGCCTAGATGGGCTGGGGAAGGAGTTCTACAGCTTACCAAGGTATAAACCCAGACCCCTCATTTACACGTCTATCCCTGGTGCACTGCTGCCCCCTAGTGGTGGGCAATTCTGCACCACCTCCTTGGGGAGGCTCCCCTTGATTGCTGCCTGAAGCTGGGGTTACCACACCAGGGACTCCAAGGCCAGGATCTGCATACTCACTCTAGCTTGGGAACTGGTCTGCTATCAGTCATTTGCACCTTAGCGAGAGTAATTTCAAGTCCTTGATTCTCCTCTCCAGGAGAGATTTCCATTTAAATCCAAAAACTCATCACTCAAGGGCAGGAAGGTGTTGCTTGAGAGAAGAAAGAAGTGGTGGGGGTGTCCTTCCAAGAACCTTGGAGAATATCTTTCTGCCCTGATGTGGAAAGTGGGAGAACCCGGCCGAGGCCCCGCTTCCAGTCCTGGGTGCCCTCCCTAGGGGGACGGGGTGTGGAGATGGCATCCACCTTGTAAGACGTTAACCTCCGACTCTGGGCACTCACCCTGTGCCGAGCGTTAGTGCTGGAGCTCCCAGCACGTTCATGGCAGCCCTCCGTCAGTTCCATCACCCTTATGGACAGACAAGGTGATGGGATCAGACAGGCTAAGGGCTTGCTCCCTTCACAACTGGTATGCTGAAGTGACTGGGAGATGTTGAGTGGAGAGGCTGGTGGCCAGCTGGCCCCATGGACCTGGAATTCAGAAGAGGCAAGAGCTGAAGTTTGCTGTGGGGTCACTGCACATGGGTGCCCCTAAAACCAGGGATGGGGTCACCTCTCCTAGGGAGGGCGGGTGCAGTGAGCTGGGAAGAGGCCCAGGGTCAGCTGTCAGAGGGGACAGGAGAGGCTGGAAGAGAGGGAGACCGAGGGGTGTGGGTTGTAGGTGCCGACAGGCAGGCGCCAGATGGAAGCGTGTGGTCCCTACGAAAAGTTCATTTGATCAGTTGCTTTGCTGGCTGTAGTGCAAAGCCCGCCCGCTTTAGAGAGGGGTCCTGGGACACAGCCCGAGGCTCTGTCCCTGGGCTGGAGTTGAACTCAGCTTCTCTCTCTGTCCTTTTGCCCGAAGGCCAATTTGCAAGAGAAGAAAAAAGTGTAGTGGGGTGAAGGTGACCTGTGAAAAGATATGTCCCCATCTTAAGCTCCTGAACCTGTGACTGCGGCCTGATTTGGACATAGAGTCTTTGCAGATGCAATTAAGGCTCTCAAGATGAGCTCATCCTGAATCATCCAGGTGGCCCTAAATCTAAGGACCTGTGTGCCCTCACGAGACAGGCAAGGAGAAGACACAGGCACAGGGGAGAGGCCGCATGACCCTGGGGGCTGCGATTGGTGTGAGGTCACCACAAGTCACAGACCACCCAGGGCCATCAGGAACTGGGAGAGGCAGGGAGGATTTCCTTCTAGAACCTTCAGACTATGGGAGAATAGACTTCTATTGTTTTAAGCCCCCCAGTGTGTGGCAATTTGATATAGCAGCCCTAGGAAACTCATATAATATATATCAATATATTTATATCTAAATCATCTCTATCTATGTCTATCTATATAAAGATCTATCTTTATATACATAGATGTAAAATAGATATTCTCCTTATGTATATACCATATATCATATAAGTGAGAATATACCATCTGTCTTAGTGTTTCTCAAAGTGTGGCCCAAGGAACCCCTGCATTACAATGTCTGGGGACCCCGTAAACAATAAAGATCCCTGGACCCACTCCCAGACCTATGGAACTCAACTTTCTGGGTGGGGCTCCCAAATTGGGAATTTTAAAGTAGATTTCCAGATGACTCTGAGGGACCTAGAGGTCTGGGACCTGGGGGTCCCTGGGTTCAGCTGTGAGGATGGGTGACTTGTGGGCAGGTGGGAGGAGCCACATCTGGCGGAGGGGAGGTCACTCCTGTGACGGAGGCTGGTGCGTGCAGTGAGCCAGACGCCGGGGGTCAGGGAGCCCCCGCCCTGCCCGGGGCCAGCTGCTCTGTGCAGGCGCCAGGAGCACACGAAGCCTGTTGCGGCTGACACTTGCCCTGGCACGCTGGGCTCTCTGGCAGTTTCAGCAGCTGCTCTGTGTCGGGCTGCTCCGGGAATTCCGGGGCCCAGAGAAGTGGCAGGGGCTCTCGTCCCAGGACTGGGATGGGGCGGGCCACAGGCCCATCTGGAAGTTTCCGGGCCTCAAGGAACACTTATGTAACTGTTTCGGGGGCAAGTGCAGAGGCCAGATTAGCCCGGGCCAAGGACAAACTGAGAGTTCCCCACGGTGGTGGTGGTGGGGGGGGGCGGCAGGCCTGGGGTGACACCTCCAGGCCGGTCCTGGCAGCCACGGCCTTTTCTTATTTCTCAAGCCCCCAGAGTGCTCCATGTTATCCAGGGTATCTGCACCAGGGCAGCGCCATTTGTTTGCTTTACCCACTATGGTGCTCACTGCAGGGCATGGCACTTAGTAGGTGCTCAGTAGATGTTTGCTGAATGGACATGTGCTTGAACGGGGTTTCTGCTGGAAGAAGGGTCTGTACCTAGCAGGGGGTTCCGCGTGGGCTCCCTGGACCGGCAGTGTTAGCATCACTGGGGACTCGGCAGAAGTTCAGCTTCGTGGGCCCAGCCCAGTACTGGGTGGGTGGAGAGCTGAGCCAGCCCTTCGGGGCTCTGACACCCCTCAAGCATGGGGACCACTGCATAGTGTGGGATCTCCAGCCTGGCTATGTATTAGAATCATGCACGGAGCCCCGAGTAGAAAACCAAAGCAAACCAAACCCACGCCCACTTCAGATGGGCTGGATCGGCATCCCTGGAGATGGGCAGGTGTTCAGAGGTTCCTGCTGATTCCCCAGGGTGGCTGGGTAGAGACTGCTGGTTTGGGTGAAGGGGCACACAGGGTACGTGGAACGACCAGGGTTTGGGTTCAGACCTTGGCCCTGCCTCTTAATAACTGGGCAACTGTGGGCAAGTCACTTAAAGCCCTGTGCCTCAGTTTCTTCATCTGCAAACCATGAACAGTGTTGTAAGAACAGTACCTGCCCCTTAGGTATTGTGGGATTCATGTGCTCATTTCTATAAAGCGCTTATGATAATGTTTGGGACACAGTGAATAAGAAATGGAAGCTGCTATTATTGGTAGAGGAAATATTGATATTACTATTACTATCATTACTGTGATTACTATTACTACCACCATTGTCGCTAGTGCTACTACCATTGCTAGTGCTGTGACGATTGCTACTATTATTGCTACTACTACTAATACTACTAATCATTGTTACTGTGATCGCTGCTGCCACTACTACTATTGCTACTATTTACCACCATTATCATTACCATGATTAGCATTGCTATTAGTATTATTACTACTATTATTATTACTAGTGCTGTCACTGCTAGAACCATCATTGCTACTATTACTGTTACCACAATTTCCATCAGTATTACTATTGTTGTTAGTGTTACTACTATCATTATTATCACTACCGTTGCTATTTTTGTCAGGGCAGAAGAACTTTGTCCTCCAGGTTTCTTCAGGGAGGGACAGCCACCTCTCATGCCTGCTGACTGACTTCTGGGCTAGCGAGCAGGACCTCCATGAAAAGTCCCACACTTTGCAGAACCACGACCAGGCAGGGGTGGGAGCCTTCCCCAGCCGTAGCACTGAGGAACCCACTCAGAGGCAGAGGGAGGCCCCTAGCAATCACTAGCTGGAGATGGCAGAGGCCCAGCGCCCCTCCCCTCCGGTGGGGCATCTCCTCTGAATGCAGCTGCCTTCCTTCCCCAGCGTTCTTGAATGTCGGGGGACCCCATGCCTTGCCCGGGCTCTCAGGCTCAGATTTTAAAAGGATCTCAGCCAACCTTTTGTTGTTCTGAAGAAAACAGGCAGGATTTACGGTGGAGGTTTCTTCAAAGTAGTTCTTCCCTACCCAAGCCCAGCCTTCCTGGGGCCAGAAATGAAGCAAAAACAGAGCGTCTCTCCGGCGTTCGGGGCCAGGCAGGGCAACGCCTCCGTTTCTGAGAGGCCGGCGTGCTGCAGGCAAGGCCAGCCCCAGCAGGCTGTGGAGAGCTTTGCCTGTTTCTTTAGGAGAAAGGAAGAAAATATAACATGGAACTTCACAAAAGAAGCTTATAATGAACCTTTAGAGTTCAGAACATAACTTTGCATACCCCAATTTAGTAAATGGAGCAAAAACGTCCTTCAGGGATGCGTCTGATAGTGAGGGCTGCGCCGGGCTGGCAAACCCTGGTGGAAATGGGTGGAGTGACACCAGGGGCCACGGAGGCCCAGGGCCTGGAGCTCCCTCTCTCTCCCTGGTCGGCCCAGCCAGAGTTACTCTCTGGAACAAAAACCAAAACAAAACAAATTGAAAAACTGTTTCCACAAGAGGCATGGAGTTGATCAAACATGCATTTTTTTTTAAAGTGTGGTTTTTCCCTAACCATAGTACTCGTACATGATCATTAATGAACATTTAGGAAATGGAGAAAAGTAAAGAGAGGAAAATCCCGTGTTCAGAGAGGACCTCTGTTAGCCTTTAGTGAATTTCCTTTCAGTCTTCTCTCTGAATATTTTAAAACACAGATAGTACGACACTGTAGATCACACTTTGCATTTTTTAACTTACTATGACAAAGGTGTTTCTTCCTCCCTCTCTCCCTGACCTCGAGTTACCTGGACTGACAGATACTGAAACCAGAAAAGTCAGTCTTCGTGCTGCCCGTCACTCCCAGAACCAACAAGTAGAGGCAAAGATTGGATCTTTTGGGGAGCTTTATTCAGATGCTGGTGATCTGAGATGGTGATGGGTTATATACCCTCAAAAGCTGTCTTCACATCTCATCTCAAGCCGGTCTTTACGGCCTTTTCATAAGGAGAAGGAAAGGGGGCGGGTAGGTAAGGGGTTTCGGAAAAAGGTTGATCAGATGAGAGTTCCAGTCCAGCTGTGATTTTCCTAGTATTTCTTCATCTGCTGATTCAGCCGTTCCTTATCTGCATCGAGCAGGTTCCCTCCCTGGAACACAGCAGCTCAGATACCATCTCGATTGCATGCAGACCCCCGGGGCACAGAGGTTGAACTGCTTGTGACCTCCTGCAGTCACGTAGGCCCTGGGTTCCAGTGCCCGGAACGACCGCTTTCCACACACATGAATCACTTAATCCTATCGGCTGTAAGACCACACAGTCTAACTCCTGAGCTCCCCTGTCAACACTACTACCTGGTCCAGCTTCACTGAGCCCGACACCCGGGAGGCGACTCTGACCCTGCCGTCTCCCTCTCCCCAAAGACCGTGTACCCCCAAGTCCTGTCAGAGATGCTGCCTCCAAATTCTCAACCCACCCTCTTCCCCCCCATGCCCATGACCACCACCCCAAGCTGCCACCAGGTCCCATTTTTTCATTGCTTTTAGAGAGAGAGGAAGGGTGAGAAACATCGATGTGAGAAAAACATTGATCGGTTGCCTTCCATGCGTGCCCACACCAGGGACCAAACCGCAACCCTTCGGTTACAAGATAACACTCCAACCCACCGAGCCACACCGGCCAGGGCAGAGGGAAGCACTTGAGAAATGATTGGCTGAAGGCATCTCACAGGGTGAAGTTGCGATGCCCTGGTTTCCACCTTCTACCCTGGACCCCTTCATTCCGTGTTCACAGTCACTGGAACAAGCTCTCAAAATGCAAGTCCGATCACACCACGCCTTCTTAGAACCTCAAGGGCCGTGGCCCAGGGCCCCTAGGATCAAGAGCAGCTCCTCCTCCAGGAAGCCTCCCTGACTGCCCACGCGAACAGCCTGCTTCATGGCACCACATGCCCCCGCCTCCCTGCTCACAGGTGTTTGTGGTTCCGCCGTCTGCCCTGCCCTGAATCCTGGCGCCTCTGGGAGCCGCTGAGGCTGGTGCACGGCTGAGAGATGCTCCCTGAAACCACACGGTGGATGGAACAAATGAAGATGCGGCCGCCGCAGGTCCACAAACCCAGCGCTGCAGCCGCGCTGCGGGGCCGTCACAGTTCTCCTGAGCCTGCCTTTTCTCTGGAACTTGGGCTGTGCAATCAGCCAGCACAATGCCCACTTACACATCCCCAGCATTTTGGCATCCGCCATCCTAATGCTGGGATGGTGAGGTCACTCCGATTGTCGTCAGGGAAACTGGTCTAGTTGTAGGTCTAGAGAATTTCCGGGGAAACAGCTCGGCACAAAGTGGAGACTGGAGACAGCGGTCCTCTAAAAACCCTGCTGGTTAGCTGCACTCCGGGCCTCCTGGGAGTGTCCTCCCCTCGCTCCCTGGAGTGTGGGATGCGGCTGTCACACAACTGCCCTGGTTTCTGCCTGCCTCCCGTGGCCATTTGCAAAGACAGCTTCGTGGGCTCTTCCAGGTAGCAGCAGCCTGTGAGCTCTGTCTCCTGGACTATCCTCTGGGTTGGTACCCGCCCCCCCGCCGCCCCTCCGGAGCCCCTGGAGCCAAAGCGGAAAACGACACAGGAAGAGCTCGTTATGGGATGAAATGTGGAGAGTCCGAGGTCACCCCAAGCTGGGGGCCATCGCTGCTGACACCTCAGGGTTTTCCTGCTGCCATCAGTGTCCTCTTAGTTAAAATAATAATTCCCTTGCTAAAGTGGGAGGCGGTGGGGTTTGTTCCCCAGGCTTTTGGCAAGCAACAAGAGGAGAAACAAGCCCACGCAGTCTGGAAGGAAAGGAGTTGGCCAAACAGTAAGATTTGGACCCCGTTCCTTAGCAGCTGGGCCATGAATGGAGAGAACACCGAAGTATTTTAACCCCCGAAAGATTGGCGTTCCGACCTGCATCATTTTGTCCAGCACTGAGCCAAAGCCTCGAGCACCACTAATGTCTGTATTTAAAAGGCAAGAACATGGAGGTTGGGACTCACGATCGCCGGGCTCATCAGCGACAGAGCTGGGCCTCACTCACACCAATCCCTTACCTGCTCGCCGACACCCGCAGGTGCTCCCCGGCTCCCCGCACAGTGCGGCAGCTCCAGCAGGTGGAAGGTTGAGAAGTTAGTTGATCACACACGCAGAGCCTCAGCTTTTCCACCTGCAAAATGGGCTGATACGACCTAACTCGCAGACCTGTTGGAAACCATGTTGCCTCCTTCACGTCTTCCCCTCGCTTTTCTCCGTTGCCTTCAGGCTGTGGCACCAACTGTTTCCACCTGGACGCCTTCCCAACCCCCACCTCTCTGCAGACCCAGAGGGTTCCCACAGCACCTGTGCCTCTCCCTCAGCCCGCCCCCGTCCCCTCTCACCTTCATGATCCCTGTCCAGTGTCAGTGGGATCCCTGAGGACAGGGGCAGGCCTTCGTCTCATTGATCACTGAGCCACCAGGGTCAACTCCAGTGCCTGGCTTTTGTCATCACAGGTGTTTTGCTATCACCAAAGCTGGAAGGGGCTGGCTGGTGAGGACAGTGAGGGCACCTGCAGCCTCTCGGACGGTCTGAGCAGCGAGCGCCCCCTGTCTGTGGTCAACTCCGACAGCCCCTGGTGGAGAGGGTAGCAGGGTTGGGGGGGAAGCCATATGGGGAGCACCCCTGGTTCCGCGGCACTGCTTACTCTTTGTTTGTTTATTGTTATTTTTTTGGTAACTTTTTACTTTGGCATATTTAAACTTACAAAAAATTACAAGAAGAATATAAAGAATTTCTCCCACCCAGACTCACCAATCATTTCCATTTTGCCCCATTTGCTCTACCGTCCTTTCCCTATGCGTGTGATATATTGTATATAAACACATGGATGCAAACTACAGACGTCAGTCCCTTTCCCCCTCCATGCATCAGCATTTAGTTCCTAAGAACAGAAGGTTCTTTTACCTAACAACAGCAAAGCGGCCCAAATCAGGAAATTTACCTTTTACCTAGGTAACTACTATTACTGTATTATAGGATTTAGTACAGTATAATACACTGCAGCACTATTATCTACCTCGGGTCCATTTCCAAGCTTTCTCTCCCGCCCCAGGGAAGTGCTGCTGGGCTGTCCGTTTCCCTGGTCCAGCGTCCAGCTGATGTAGTTATCACGCCCCTTTGGTTTCTAATTCGAAACAGTGTCTCAGCCTTTGTGTTTCTCGACCTGTTTTTGAAGAGCATGTTTCTTGTTTTGACGCAGGCGCTGGGGACGATGAAAGCCATTCTGAGCCACCTTTGGAGAATTACGTGTATTATGCAACAGACGCCCCCACATGTGATCACATCCTGTCTCTTGGCCCCAAAGTGTGACTGTGACCTACGCTTTTTTTCTAAGTCGGGGACTCCCTCTGAGGGTGACGTGGCCTGTCGGTTAGCAGTCTGACCCAGCTGCTCAGGCTCAAATCCCGGCCCCGTTCTGTCCAGCCTATGTGACCTTGGGTAAATCACTTACCCTCTCTGTGCCTCAAGTTCATGATCTGTGAGATGGGGATGATAACGGTACCCAGCTGATGGGGGTTGTTATGAGAATTAACAAGTTAATGATTTATAAAGAGCTGAAAATAGTGCCTAGCACCATAAAACAAAAATTTTTGGAATATTGTAGCTGTCTGGTTTCAATCACACAATCTGCAAGATGTAGCTTATGCCCTGGCTGGTGTGGCTCAGTTGGTTAGAGTGTCATCCTGCAACTGAAGGGTTGTGGGCTCAATTCCCAGTCAGGGCACATACCTAGGTTGCGGGTTTGATCCCCCACTGGATGTGTATGGCCCCTGGTCCGGGCATATATGGGAGGCAACCACTCAGTGCTTCTCTCTTGCATCAATGCTTCTCTCTCTTCCCCTTCCTCTCTTTCTGAAAGCAATGCAAAAAGTCCTCGAGTGAGAATAAAAACAAGTTTTAAAGAAAAGGTGAAGCTTGCACCACACTCATTCTGGGCACAGTGGCTCAGTCACATGACACACATGTGTGCTGCTCTCCCCTCAATAGCCCTGCCTTTCCTTTCCCTTGGGCTCTCACACTTGTGCATGTGCTTGTACACACATGTGCATGTGCGTGTACACGTACATGGGAGGAAACATGAGAGCACCTTTCCTCTGCTGGCTTCCTAAGCCCAGGACACCAGGTAAGAGATCCCAATTCTTCTGAGACCCCGTCCCGAAAGGGCTTGGTCACCGTGTGCCTGACAGCTCAGCAGGAGAAATGGCTCCCCTGAGACTTCCTTCCCTATTTTAGCCCCCATCACTGAAGAGGGGAGGCCAGGATGAAACTTGGGAAGTGGGGAGTCCCAGAAATAAATCCTCTTCTTGCAGGGCTGAGAAAGTGGAGTAGGAAGCTGCCTGCCGTCCCAGCTTGTGGATTTCCTGCCTGGGAAATCATACTTCTCTCCCTTCCATCTTGTGGGCCTGGGTTTGCAGCCACGCACGCCCCAACCTGCAGCCCGGAGCTCCTGACGCCAGGGCGCGGGACCAGGCTTCTGCACGTGTGTCCCCAAGGTTAGTGTGGTCAGTCTTGTGCTCATTCACTCCCTCGGTCCTTCCGCACAGTGTACAAGCACTCTTTGTTGCTCAGCTATTATAACTGTTGGCCCATCACTGTGACATTAGCAAACACATTTGCAGTGCTCTCTGTTATTATATTATTAGTCGGCCTTTATTAAGCAGTCCAGGTGCTCTTTTAACCACTTTACACACGCTGTCTCACTGATTCCTCATAACTACTCTATGAGACACGTGCTGCAATCGTCCCCCTTGTATAGATAAGGAAATGGAGGCACAGAGAGGTTAAGGTGCTTGCTCAAGGTCACACAGCTAGAAGGGACCAGACCAGGACTCTAACCTGTGGGCTCCTGAGGATGATGCTGGGGATGAGAAAGAGTCCAGAGTGGGCCGACGGTGAAAGCTGAAGGACCTAGGTACGACATCCTAGGAAGGGGGAGGTGCAGGGGTTTGCGAGATGGTGAGGGAAGCATCAGACGAAGTGGTGAGGAAGCACACTCTGCAGGGTCGGGGAGCCCATCTCCAGCACCTTTCAGCGTGTGCCAAGTCTCTGAGGCCAGTGAGCCTCCTGCTGGGGCTGAGAGAGAACGCAATGACTGACCACACTCAGCAAGTCAAGGGCGGAGCTGGGCCACAGTGCAGGTTTTGGGGTTCTTGCTGTGCATCTGGGTGCTGTGCAAGCCAGAGCCCTGTGTCCCCAGGATAAGGCCAAGTGCACAAAGGGCTGCTGGGTCTATGGGAAGCCTTGGGCAGGATTTGGTCCTGCCTCTTGTCTACATTACCTGGGCCAAATGATTTAATTCAAGCTTCAGTTCCCTCATCTGACAAACAGGCAGAATAACAGTCCTTCTGTCTCGGCAGGTACCAGGTTTCCACAGGCGCGGTGGTTCCATAGGGAGCCACAGGTGGCCCTTCGTTTTGACATTGCACTTCATGTGTTACCTTCCTGAAGTGAGCCGGGAAAGAACGGAGGGGCGGAGGGTGGCAGTATGGTTTGAATTAAGCTGTTTTTATGTGTCCTCGTCCAGTGACAAATGGCTTTAGTGACGGAGAAGCGTGGTTTCAATTTTCCATTTAGGATCAGACGTCTCATGGCTTGGCCAGCCTCCGCCGGAAGTGGGCAGGGCATCCCAGCAGCCTTGGGAGCCAGAGAAGGTAGTTCTTGACCATCACACCACTCCACGCCTGTCCGGGCCACCAGACTGGCCAGGGGAGGAAGACACTCCTCACAGATCCCAGCCAGAGGCCTCTCTGGGGCATTGCAAATGTCCTTGGACACTTGTGCCCACACACACCCCTGCATGACAAGGCCATCTTATTTTGGGGCAAAACCACTTAGCAGGTGTCCACGCCCATCAGCACATACCTCCGTTTCAATCAACGCATTTGGACAGAGCGAGTGGTCCAGGCCAACCCCAACAGGGAGGGTGGGGTGGTACCGGCAGGTGGAAGGAGGGTTGGGCTTTTGGTAATTTCCATTTGATTTTCAAATCCCACAGAATGCAAAAGCAAGCCAGAGGCAGCTTGAGTTGGAAGGAAGCTCGACAGCAAAGGTGCTCCGTGGGCAAGGCAGATCTGGGAGTCAGTTCAGGGTCACACCGGCCTGGGATGAGACCTATTTGCTGCCCCTGAAGCCCCCAGTACTCCTCTGAGAGACGTCTCTGGACACACGCTTGCACGCACCAGGGTCTCCCAATACAACATCAGAAAAACGTCACATGCAGGCACCCTAGCTGCAAGGGAATCTGGGAAGGCGAGTGTCAGACACTCTAAGCTTCTACCGTAGGAGAGGCTCCGTCGCATGAAACTGAGGGGCCCCTCTGACTGCCAGCAGCACGTGGTTTCAGGCCTCTGCTCTCCTGCGGTCCAGAGAGTCTGGGTGTGGGGACGAGCCAGAGTCTTCCACAATCGGCTGTGCATTCCGCGAGATTTGGTTTCTGAGATGCAGGCCTCTTTCCCCTCAATTTATTTTTCTCTGCCAGGGAGTTTTATGTCTATTTAGCTATAATTTCCACTAAAAGGAACGAGGGCTCCTTGGAGAAATGGTTGGTTCTCCAAGGCTGGGACAAGGAAAGTACAAGATGAGCCGGGAACAGCTTGCTGTGCCAGGACGTTGTGCCAGAATGGGCGGGGCCACACCAACGCGCACAGAAGACCTCAGATCTAGGGTGGCTGGAGCATCGACATCAAAAATGATAGTAAAGCATTGCAACCCACCGCGGAGAATTAATGGGTCCATAATCAGTTGCATGTATATATACATACATATGTGATATAATATATAAATTGCATATAAATATATAGCATATTTATAAAATACACGTGTGTGTGAATAAACAAATGGAGAAAGGAAAACCTTTCCTTATAGGACAGTGATAAGTAAATGCAGGAAGCACATGAAATTATAGAAGTCACCACTTGGCAGCCATGATGAAATAATTTGTTTAGGCAAGAATCATCCATTGAGGCTTAACCTTGTGAGAAACATGTTATGGGGTATCACATATATCTCTCCATAAGGTCATTATTTCTTACAGAAAAGAGGGGGACTTCGCAGTGGAGGAATCTGGCAAGCGATGCCTTCACTCAAGGGTCAGAGTTCACGTCACCGGGGCAAACAGGCACGCGCCCCCTGCTGGGTGCCCTGGGAAGCACGCCACGGCCCTTCGGTGGGAGGCCCCCCAGAAACGTGTAACCTGCCTCTAATAATGAGGGAACACTGGATAAACTCAATTTACAAAATATCTGGCCATAATGTGTTTAAAAATGTCAACACCATAAAAGAAGAACAGAAAGTGAGGAGCTTGTTCAGATTCAAGGACACCACAAAGACCTGAAAACTTAATGTGATTCATGATCTGAGATTTCCTTTTGCCATAAGAGACATTCCCGGGATAATCGGCGATATATGAAGAAAGCATGCAGATTAAATCACCTGATGCACCCATGTTAATTACCCGATATAGATAATTACACCAGAAAACATAGGAGAATGTCTCCTTATTACTGAGAGAATGTCCTTCCCCATAGGAAAATACACACTAAGGTATTTAAGGATAAAGAGGGTCTCATGTCTGCAACTTCCTCTTAAGTAACTTAGAAAAGAAAATAATCAAGTAAAGGCTGGAAACGCTAATGCCTGGGGATTCTGAATGAAGTTTATATGAAAATTCTTTACAGTATTCCTGAAACTCTTACGCCTAGTTTGAAATTATGTCAAAATGAGAAGTTAAAAAAAAAACAAAAAAGCCAGTTTAGAAACTCAGAAGCTGACACAGACCCCTTTGCTCTGCTGTTCTGCTGTGGTCTCCCCTCCCCCAAGGGAGAAGCCAGAATAACGGCGTGAGTAGCCGTAACAACTCCCATATTTGTGGCATTTATTATGTGCCAGGCTTCTAAGTGCTTTTTTAAAAACTACATTCACTTGTTTGAGCCTCCTAACAATCCTATGAAGTAGCTGCTACCCCCATCCTCATTTTATATGTGAGGAAACTGAGGCACAGAGCAACTGAGGAAGCTGAGCAACCAAGTTTTTCCAGAAACCTTGTGGTAGAGTTGGGATTTGAACTCCAACCTTCGGGCTCTGGGTTCCTCTCCTGCCCTCAGAAGGTCGTACGGGGAAGATTTCAAAAGTTCAAACTATGACAGCCTGAAAAGAAAAAGTGGGATAAGGCATTAAGAAGCTCTGGACCCAATTCCAATGTGGAGAAGGGGCAAGTTGACTAGCTTCTGCTTGAGCAAACACACAATCAACAGTGACCGGCCCCACAGTGGCCCAGGTACAGGCACGAGTTGCTGCATACCTATGCTGAAGTTTAAAAGGAGAATATCTTAAAAAAAATGAAAGAGAGAGAACTATTGCAGACAATTGGAAAAAGAACTAATTGGACATTCTATACTTGATTAATTTTCTGAAATCAAAGGGATGGAAGGAGCTGCCATATTGCTTTTCCTTTGTCCGTTGTTCCTCTTCTTTCCCAGAATGCATGACCGGCTGGAGGTGAAGCTGTCTGTCGGTCACCTTTCAACCAGGAGGACCCAGGGCGCGCGGAAGATGGCAGAGCAGGAGGTGGGAAGGAATCCAGTCGTCGGGACTTCCCGAGCACTGCCCACTGGGCCTCCTCCCTTCCTCTGTGGGCGGGGCTCTGTTACATTGCAGCTAAATGCATTTCTAAATGACACTTGAACAACTAAAACCAAAAAGCACCTGAATTATATTCGACAAACATAATTAAATAAGCAAGCCCTTGAAGACATGTGGGCTTATTAAATGAGATGGCACAAGCTCGGTGCCCCTCCTGGCTCACTTTGGCACAAGTGAATTTCTTTGCCATCTTCCTGGTCAGGCACGGGTGCAGGGGCAGTGGGACACGGACGAAACACCCTCGGGACCGCAGCACTGGGGGTGAAAGAAGGTGAAAGCAGGTGAGCTGGGAGCGTGCCTGCGGACGAGCCGGCCTGTTCCTGTCCAGCGTGGTGGCCGCAAGGGCACCCAGGGAGGCCTCCTGCCCACCGCAGAGCCAGGCCAGGCGCTGACAGAGGGAATTGGCTTAAGGGCTCGTCTTCCTGCTTCTTGGCTGAAGGCTGCTACCCGCTCAGTTGGCCAAGATGAAAGAGTAAAAGGAATGTCATGAGGTTTTCAAAACCTGCGCCTTTGGCACCAGATTTATTTTTTTAAGGGTCTAAAAGATTTTTTAAGCCCCAGTGGCAGTCTAGGACAGGCTTTGGCTTGGTGTGAAAAATTGGAAGGAAGATGGGTAAACGAACAAACAAAAATAAACCCAATAAAACATAATGATTTTGGGGCCACCTACGTGGCTGTGGGGTTATTTTTTCTCTTATAGAGTGAAGTTGCCATGGCTTGAGGGTCCAGGATTCAACAGTTCCATGTCACCCCTTCCCTGGGTCCCCAGGCCCCCCTGGGCAGGGCTGATGAGGCAACGCCTTAAAGTCAACCTAGTCTAAGATTCTTCCACCTTCTGCTTTGTATTCTTCCAGGGAGGGGGAGCTCACTCCCTATTCACATGGGCCATTTCATGTTTGGACACTTCTGCCAATTATAATGTTAGCAGCAGAAAAATGGTACCAGGTGTTAACCTTGGTTCAACAGCCTCAGGTCTTCAGTTTGTTGAACTGAGCTGAGAGAAAAATCCACAGCCAAGATTCAAATGATAAAAGAGAGTTTATTTAGGAAGTCACAGAAGCAGAAGGAGCAAGCCATAGAAGAAATGGGCTCAGAAAACAAGTTACAGCAAAAGGAGGACCCTTGGAGCTCAGGAGAGAGAGGAAGGAGAGGGGGACGGGGGGAGGGGGAAGGAGAGGAAAGGAAGGGGGGGGGGGGGGGATGGGAAGGGGAGGGGAGGGGAGAAGGCCCTGGGGAAAGACAGGGATGTGGAAAGGCACAGGCTTGCTCCAAACAGAGCCATACTGGGTCCTCCAGCCTGAGGGCTTTTATCTGGAGGTGTCAGAGGAGGATCTCAATAGAATATTCTTCAGCTTTTCCAGCAATGTCTCCTCAGGGTTGTGGTCACCACTGACTGGTGGGCACCAGGGTAGGGGGTCATCAGTCAGTGCAGCTGGTCCCGAGGTCAGCCAAGGCACCCCTCTCCCTGGTTTTGCCGCTTTTCTGGGCCTGGAGCTGAAACACAGCTGAGGCCAGGATGCCATCTCCAGGGGTTACTGCTTAAGGGAGTGGTCCTGTGAGGACTTGTAGTTTTGCCCGTTGCTAGGCACCTGGGGCTCTCCGGCCTGGGGACCCTCTGCACCCGGCCCATCATCCCTGCTCTGCTATCACCCATCTAAAGCCTACTACAATAAAGTTGTTTATGGTATTTGGTGGAAACCTGTCTCCCTATGACGTGCTCCCATGGGCATTAGTTCTGCTCTGCAAAACAATGAGAGTAACCCTCTGTGGCAGCTGTGTGTGCATACCAAGTGCCGAGCATGTCTCAAGTTTGACCTCATTTAATCCACATAACCACCCTGTGGGGCAGACACTGTTATTATCACCCTTTTGTGGAGGAGGCTGCTGGTGCTCAGAGAGGTTCAGCAACTTGGCCGGCATCACACAGCCGGTAAAGAGCTGAGCTGGGATTCAAATGAGGCTTGTCCTACTCTGTCCCTTAGTCTCACACACGCTGCCTCCTACGGCAGCACACCTTTATGTATTAAAGGCAGATCTCATGGCCCCCTGGTCGTCCCCTCCCCACTCTAAACCTCTCTGTTCTTTCCACAAGTGCTTGTGACAGACCTTGGATTTGGCCGTGTATGACGAAAGGGACCTAAAGACAGGCCTGCTGCGACCCCAGATTTTGTTCCCCGACACAAGAGTGAACACCGTGGGAAGTGGTCCTCCCCCCTCACCTTCCTCCTGTCTCAAACGCAGAGTGTGGGGACAGCTTGTGGCATGGCACTGTGATGACCACAGAGGAGCGGAGAAAGGCTTGCAGAGACGCCACCCAGGTGTGCTGGCGTCACCAAGCGGAGGCCCCCGAATCATCCCCCCACTACTCCTGTGCTGGGATATCTGGGTGTCTGCAGAGTGATGATTCTCCCACCAGAACAAGTACCAGACTCCCCCTGGAGGCTTATGAACACCTGGGTACTGGGCGCCCTCCAGAGGTTCTGACTCAGTGGGTCTGGGCTGGGGCCTGAGAACCCGCATTTTGAACAAGTCCTGGGGCCATTAGATGAGGTTTCTGTTACCTGCAGCCAAAAGCATTCCAACTGGGACAAATAGTCACCACGCCCCGAGCATGCACCTTGAGCTCTTTTTAACCGACAGCTCACCTCATTTCATCTTCACACAGCCATGAGGTGGCAGTGGTAAATTTCTATTTTCTGGATGACCAGCCCGAGGCCCAAAGAGGCAAGCTCACTTGCCGGAGGCCCTGCAGCTGGTAAGAGGGTTCCCAGGTCCGGCTCCCTGTCCCTGTGTCGCTGTGTGTCAGAGCACGCTCTGTCAGTGGGTCCCCAGGCAGTGCAGCTTGGGCTTAGGGCCCCACAGCACCCAGCCTGAAGTTGCACAGCTTCCACAGGCCTTCATCGCATCTCGGATGAGATCTGTGGAAAGGAAGCAGCAGCCCTGCCCTCGCCACCATGACCTCCCCCAGGGGCCACTGCAGCTTTTCCACACTAGAGGCTTGGGGCCAAGGGGCTGAGGCACAGGACGGTGCATCCTGGGACATCAGGACACGAGAAGGCTGAGGAAGGCTGCGTGCAGATTCTGAGGGAGGAGGGCTGGGAAGACAGGCTTTCCAGCGCCCTGGAGGGAGTGGCCCACAGGGGGCCTTTCTATGAACTTGACAACACTTTTGTCAGAAATCAGTGTTCCCCAAACATCAGGCAATGTTATCCAACCTCTGTGATTTTGGCAACCCAGCTACACAATTGCTTATTTAATATTTTAAAATTACCATCTGAAATGCTTTAGCCATATTTATTGTAGAGGGAAGCTCTCCCTGCCATCAATGAGGAAGAGCAGCACTTGTCATAAACAGTGGGACTATATGAGGTACCCCTCAAAATCCCTGGTGGGCTGCAGTGTGTTAGAACACGGGGGACACGTGACCAAAAGTCCACGGAATGGGGGTGGCTGCCTGGGAAGAAGGTGACTGTCATAGATTGGGTTGTGTGCCCCTCCTCAAGTGCACATGTTAAAGCCCTAACCCCCCACTGTGACTGTATTTGCAGATGGAGCCTTCAAGGAGGTGATTGAGGTTAAGTAAGGTCATAAGCATGGGACCCTGACCCAGTAGGACTGGTGGCCTTATGAGAAGAAGAGCCACCAGGGGTGCATGCCCACAGGAAAGGAATGCCATCGAGGAGGTGGCTGTCCAGCGGCCAAGGAGAGAGGCCCCAGGGGAAACCGGCCCTGCCGCCATCTTGGTCTTGGACCTCCAGCCTCCAGACCTGGAATACAATTCTGTTGTGTGAGCCCGAGTCTGTGCTCTTCTGTTATGACAGCCCACGCTGATGCAGACGGTGACAGAATGAGGTTGAGCCTGTCACCACTCACCACTGTGACAGGATGTGGGGACCCACAGTGTCAGTATCACCAGGAGTTCCTGAGAAATGCAGACTCTCAGGCCCCACAGCAGACCTGCTGGACCAGAATCTGCATTTTGATAGGTGGCTCCCACCCTGTGTTACACACTTGAAGCAACATCTTTTCCTGTTTATCAGGTGGAGGTTCCCGAAGGCTCTGGAAATACCAGCAGTGATTCGGGTCTCCGCGCCCGTGTGCCACGGTCCTTCCCGGTGGAAGTGGTGTAAACAAACTAACAGCCTGCGAGGAGGTTTCAAAGGTTTTATTGCACAAACTCTTCGGATTTGTCCATAAAAGATACATCACAGAAATGTTTTAGAAATGAAACCAGTTTTATTGAAACAACAGCAATGTGGTCCCTGTTCATGCAAAGCACAATGATTTATTTTGTTTTGTTTTGTTTTTTTACAATAAACGTTTGTTCATAGGAAGTAGTAAAATATGTCATTTTTCATAGAAAAAAAGCACACATGTAAGCTGCGGGCTGAGTGAGCCTGCAGACACTGCGAAATGTCAGAACAGGATGGGACAGGAATCTGGAGCCAACCGACACTCGTCCCTTGGGGGCAGGAGACCCAGAGATGCCGCCGGCCCGACGGGCCATTTTTTTATGGGTTAAGTGCCAATGGCACAACGGGCCCCGTTAAACACAAAATTAGGGGTGGCCCCTGATTACAGGGCTTATAATTTTAGTCTTAGTTTTCATTTTCCACAGAAAAATGTTTCCAGTTTCAAAATGTTTGTGAGGATGAAAAAGACACAAGTCTGGCTCTGGGAGAGGACTTTCTGTCCCGGTGATGGGCCCACGTACTGAGGCAGGCAGGAAGCCGGGAACGTAATTTAAAATGAGGGGGTCCGCTCGCTCTGGAAACGCCAGACTCTGGCACGGGTGGGAGGCGGCAAAAGCAAGCCCACTGACGTCCCCCGGGACAGTCGCTAATTCCCAAACCCCACACTGCAGGCTCACTGCAGGCACAGCCGCAGCCACAAAAGGCTGGTGACCAGCAGAAGTCCAACACATAATATCTGGAAGTTTCCAAGTGCCTCAGAGCTTTGGAGGCAACCAGACACGATGTCTGACAAGCTGACCAGACTCCTTCGCTCTGACATTTGGGTTGAACAGTCAGAACCTGTGAATTACTGCAGGCCCACAAGGCACACAGCGAAAGCACCGGCCCACTCATTTCAGATCTGCCCAGCAAGGAGCTCCATTGCTGATGCAGACTCCCTGAAGTGGGAGGGGAGAAGCTCTTCACCTTCAGTTTTTGCATTGATTAGGAATGCACTCAAGAATGCACCATGTTACCCACCCCCCCGCCCCTGCTGATTCCTTTGCCTCTGAAATATTTTGATGAAGAGTGAAATCGAATTCGAAACTGGCGTTCGCAAAAGCGATCTATCTATCAGCCAGCCTGGTGCTGGAGGGTGGAATTTTACCTTCTGTAAAGAAACGCTATTTACAAAAGGGTATTTTATTTCACTGTGGGTTTTGGTCTGGGCTTATGAAGAACTTTTATAAAGTGATGGGAGCCAGAGAGCACCACACTCCTCGGAGCCTCGGGAACATTTGGCAAGAGTCGTTCCACAAAAACAGGAAGAGAAATCCTTCTAGAGTGTTGCCCTCTCTTGTGGTTATTACGCCGCAGGACGATTTCATAACCACAGACTGTTCCTCTTCCCAGAGCTGCTAACCTCGGCGAAGAAGGCACTAAGGAATCCATTCCTCCCTCTGCTGAAAACTAGGGCGTCCAACAGAGGGGGAATCTGCACATTTAATTGTCATTGTCAAAAAAACAGCAACTGAACAGCTCTTCTCGGGCTGTTCTTAGACACCTCAGTGAAACCAACAGAGACTAAGAGTTGTTTTTTTTTTTTTTTAAGTGGGCTTCAAGCAGAATCACTCGCGAAGCAAAGACCCTGGTGTGAACTATGACACACAAACCAGCCTGGGCTGGAGGTGAGCCACAGTGGGCAGGGGGCGAAGAAAGGATCCTGGTTCATTAGTCCTCAACGAGACCAAACGTCACGGCAGCGAACAGACGGGCCACGTGGACAAACGGAAGGACAAAGACAAGATAAATCTCCGGAGTTACTACAGAACTCTAAAAAAACCAGCACTGCTGTGTAGAGAGCCAGCCTGCTCGGGGCAGGGCGCCAGCCAGGACGGGGGCCAGGGCGGAGCCTGAGCCTCACTTCCCCAGCCCCCGCGTGGCCCATTTGTCTGACCAGCAAACATTAAACTCGTTTTTCTTCATTGGTAGGGATGGACTGTGCTTTTACATTTTTTAAATAACTACCTTCTACCCCATTCCTGAAACTCCCCTGTGTGTGCTCAGTGTGCCGCCTCCTGGGCCCCAGATGGCCTCGCACCGTGAGCTCCGTGCCTGGTGCTCCCTCTGAGGGTTTGGAATCCTCTCCCCACATCCAAGAACACATGGGAAGGGCCCTCTTGGGTGACCATGTGTGTACAGAGGGGGCACCAGAGGGAGCCCCCAGGCCTCAGCAGGACCGGTCACCCGCTGTCCGGCCAGGCCCCGGGGGGTGCTGTCTCTCCCCGGCACAGAGAAGAGACAAGGCACGGAGGATGTGACACTGAACACCGCTCAGAGGAAGCTTCCTGCCACTCCACGTCCCCAGCCCACCCCGACATGATAAAATAAAAATAAAAAGCGAAACCCAGAAGCCCTCTGGAAGACCCCCCTTCTCCCCAGCACCGGAAGTTCACGGCCTGACAGCAAAGATCCGGAAGGCCTTTCCGTCTCGAGGGGTCCTCAAGCTGCAAAGGAAGGGAGAGGCATGTTATCTGTGGAAGGAGGACCTTCTGTAGGCACTTGAGCTGGGAAGGAAGCGCCGGGCGCCCCTCCGGTCCCCATGGTGGAAGAACTATGGCCGAGGGAGGGACACTTCCCCACAGCTGCTGGAAAGAGAGTCTGCCCCAGCCAGGAGCAGCTGGCAAATTCCATTCTCTCTGCCTGGGTCTGAATCTAGGTCAGGGTTGTTAAGTTATTTTCTTTAAACTCTGGGATTTACTGGCCCCAGTCTGTCTGAATTGAATTCACCCTCCAAGACTTCTGCCTGATTTCTGCTAACACCTGTCAACCCAAATAGTGGCCATCTGGCTGACCGATTAATAGGATGGTGTTATAACAATAATGCATTGCTGCCGTGATTAAAATGGGCACTTTGACTGCGCTCAGATTTTATGCCGAGTACTGTGCAAAGTGCTCTGTAAACGCCTTTTACCTTCCCCTCCAGGTAGGTGCTGTTAAGCTTCCCATTTTATTGGCAAGGAGATTGAGCAATCATCCCCATGATCCAGCTTTAAATCATTGCGATCACCCCCAAAAGATCTTTCATGCCCATCTATAATGAATTCCCCTCCTTCCAGGCCCTGGCAACTTCTGTCTCTACAGATTAGCCCATTCTGGGCATTTCAAGTAAATGGAATTCTATACTATGTGGCCTTTTCTGGCTGGCTTATTTCACCTAGCGTGAAGTTTTCAAGGTTCAGCGTTGCAGTAGCATGACCAGTACTTCATGCCTTTTTATTGCTAAATGATACTCTGTGATGAGGATACACCATATTTTATTTACCCATTCTTCAGCTGATAGGCATTTAGATTGTTTCCACCTTCGGCTGTTACAAATAATGCTGCTGTGAGCATTGTTGTGCAAGTGCATGCATGGGCATTCATTTTACAATTCTTTTGGGTGGAGACCTGAATGCAGAATTGCTTGGTTGTATGTTAAATGCCTGTTTAATTCTTTTTAACCGCCATGCTGTTTTCCACAGCTGCTGCACCATTTTACATCTCGAGCGGCTGTGCCTGAGGGGTTCCCGTGTCTTCACACCCCTCCAAACATTTGTTACTGTGTCACGGCCACTGGTTATGGCCACTGGTTGCAGCTTTCTGTGCACAGATGCGTTTCTCAGGCTTTTTGTTCGGCTGCACGGTATTCTATTGTATTAAAGTATTATACTTAACTGAGTCCTTTTAAATAGACACTTAGTTATTTCTAAGCTCTTGTTTCTGCAAACAATGCTACGGAAAACAGCCTTGTCCGAGACTTTTTGCAAATGTGCGAGCGCGCCCAAGGACGGGCTCTCAGAGGTGAAATAGTTGGACGGAGGGGTGCGGGCACTCACAGGCTGCACAGCTCGCCAAATCACCCTCCGTGAAGCCTGCACCCACTGACATCTCCCGTCAACCACCCATGAGGCAGCCTGAGCAACCCGAGGGCTTGCCAGCACAGCATGTCATCTGGCTTTTTGTTCTCAGCCAATCTAAACTAGGAATGGCATCCAAATACAGTTTTAATTTGCATTTTGCTCATTAAGAATGAGTTTGAGTATAAGATGAAAGCCCAGCTGAGATTTAAACAAGATTTCCTTAGAACTCCCTGTCCAGATAAGAGGGATCCAGGCTGGACACTGCTGGGCTGGACAGATGGCCTTGCCCTCTCACTTGCTTGCTAAGGTCAGAAATCCTCGGGGAACACACTGCTGGGAATTCCTATCCCCCCACCCTTCCCATGACAGCCTCAGGCTTTTGGCTACCCTGGGACTGAACTTTTGAAACATGGATCAGATAGGAGCCCTTGGCGAGATGGAGCTGTGAGGAAAGGCCAGGGGCCCAGAAACAGCAGAATGTTTGGCCTGGTGGCCTCGGTGTCAGCTGTCCCTGCCGGACCACGCGGGGGCTGGATTTTCTGTGTCTGCCCAGCTGGTTTCTGGAAAGCTCAGGTCCCAGGCCCTCCTCAGCCCGCCAGGCGGCAAGATTTCCCCAGATTCTTTGCCCAAATGAATAGTCTGGGAGAACCACCCAGAGCCACAAGGCACTTGGCTCTTCCGCATGGTGGGCCAACCACACTGGGGAAAATTACCGGGATTTGTGTCTCCTCTGACTTACGACTACAAATTCTATGGATGGGGCAGTGGGTTCTACTATTCCCAGGGCCCCAAATGACGCAGGGACCGGGGCCATTCAGGCTGTCATCTAGACAGGTACCTGAGTTACATGGAGGTCTTGCCTGGATTTACCGAGCAGCCCTACTGAACAACTCGCCCACCTGGGAGGCAAGAGCAGGCCCGCTAACCTGGGCGTGTATTTCTTAACACGTCACACACTGTGCCGAGGCTGCCAAAGGGGTCAGTGTGACGATGCCAGGTGGTGGTCCCATGCACTGCCTCAGGCAAAGGATCCCCAACGTTTGGGTCGCTGGAAAAGCCTTTAGAGAGTCTGTTTGTTCACACCTCAAATACTCGCTCTGCACCAGTCCCTCCAGGGGAGCTGGCAGTTGTGCATGTTTGAAACAAGTGTGATTTAAGAAATTATAAAATAACCTATTTTTCTAAATCTTGCCCTCTGATTCTGTTTTTGGATTAGTTTGTAACTTCCATGAATATGTGAAGTAAGTGTAAATTGGCACATTTCGGGGCAATTTTCATAAAATGTATTGAACAATCCCTCAGTCAGTTCTGAACAAACTCAGCAGTTTGTCTGCCATTCAACAGTGTTTACTGAGTGCCTACTATGTGCTGGGCCCTGGGTTAGGTATTGGTGACATGGGTTACAGAGCTGAGGGGGGTTCTTGCCTTCCTGGAGCTTACAGTCTAGGGCATGGGAGATAAACAGCCAAATACATGTGTGCAATAATTTCAGAGGGTGGTGGGCCCGGGAGGAAGATAAAATCCAGGGCAGAGGGATCACATCAGATCTGGGGGGAGGAGGGTGACTGTAGACTCACTGGCAGGCGAATGCTTCCTTGGGGAGGTGGTGTTTGTGTGTGGGTCTGAATGACAAGGGGGACCCCGCCACAGGAATATACAGGAGCGGGAGCGTCCAGGGTTGGATAAAGCACACGCAAAGGCCCTGAGGTGAGAGTGATTTGGGCGTGCTCTGGGAACAGGGAGAGGGCTGGCGAGGTGGAGGGCTGCAATGAGGAGGAGCAGTGCGCCAGGAGGGGTGCAGACATGGGCAGGGCTGGCACCAGGTATGGCCCCGTGTGGTCAGGGGATGGGATTTGGTTCTCATTGCAATGGGAAGCCATCGGGGGCAAGGTTCAAACAGAAGAGAGACATACTGTGCATTACATAAAGAGGTCAGTTTGGCAGCTGTGCCTATTCTACCAACAGGAAGTTACCTAAAGAAAGTATTAATAAAGACAAGGGCTTGTGCAAAGATGTTCTTTGCAGTGTTGCTTATCATGGTAAATAAAAGAGGAAACAACACAATGCCCACCAACTGAGTAAAGAAACCATGGTCTCTCCACACAAGGGACAGTGTCAGCCTCTGAGACACTATGGCCACACCGAACAGGACTTGGAAAGACAGCCATGCCCTGTGGCTGGCTGAAAAAAACAATTACAGGATGATACAGATGGTATGATCTCATTTTATAAAAAAAATTAGAAGTACGGTGTTGGAGTGTAATCAGAAAAAATTGGAAGGAACCAGCAGAGTGTGCATAGTAGTTCTTTGTGGGTGTTGGAGTTTCAGGGATGGTAACTTCTTAAAATTAGTTACATTGTTTTTTAAATTTCTCTAATCTTATTTTAGAAAGAAGGGAAAAAAAGGAAGGAGGGGAGAGGGAGGAAGAGAGAAGAAGGAAGGAAGGAAGGAAGGGGAAGGAAGGAAGGAAGGAAGGAAGGGAGGGAGGGAGGGAGGAAGGAAGGAAGGAAAGGAGGGAGGAAGGGGAGAAAGAGGGAGGGAAAACCAACATAGAAATTCCCCTGTATAACTTGGGAGGAAACTAAATTGGCCTGGGAAGCTTTGGAGAAGTTCCCTTTGGTTGACTCAGTTCGTGAGGAAGCTCTGATCTACTTGACAAGCTGTGACAAGGGCGCCGTGGGAAATGTCGTGTCTGTAGCCTCAAGCGGGGTCCCAGTCTCAGCCCTGGTTAATGATTCCCAACTTCTAAGGGCCATTCTCCCCGCCCCGGGCGCCGACACTCCCTCCGTGCCCGCAGCTCTGCCCAGCACACACGCTCCTCACTTCAAAGAGATGCTGCCTCAGTCCTCTACAACGTCGCCCTGCCTATCCAACCCGGCAGTAACCGCATGAGATCTCTAAGGTGCTTCCCACTTACAGAAGGAAATTAAGGCTCTGGGAGGTGACACAAATTGCTCCAAATGCAACACCTGTTCCAGGCACAACTGGGATGCAGACTTGGATCTGTCAAGGCTCTGGGCCCCCTTTCTAGCCATTATCCTGAATGGACGGACTATGGCCAGGCCATTCTGAAGATGCCATTGGCTAACCCAGATCGCAGTGGGGGGCTCGGATGCTGGGAGCCCCTTGGGAGGCAGGGGCCTGCAGGTCTGTGACTGGGGACTCAGCGCCACCAGCACACAGGACTTGGGGAGGAACTGATCACCACTGGCCACCACACCACAGATACTGGGTTAAAGACAGAGCACAGCAGGCAGCTCCTGGAGCAAGGTGACCTGTCCTGGAAGGGACAAAGCAGCTGCCCATGTCATTGTTGGTACATTTCCCAATCTCCTTGTGAAATCTGTCTTAAAAAATGGTCCCGGTCTAAGAAAAAAAAATCCTGAACTGGTATCCATAAAGAAGTCCAGCTTCTTCCTGAGACCACTCAGACAAAGCCCAGTCCCAACATAAAAGCTCTCCCTGATGCCCCTTCCTTCCTCTGCTGTCCTTCACGCGCCCGTGTGAGACAGGGAAGGGACCTGTTCTCTGACGGTGTCCCAATTCTTTGTGGTCACTTTTCAAAACTTTCAGGAAATCCTCTTCTACCGAAGAAAAAGACATTGCCTAAACAATACCGCTTTGAAGCAGAACCAACTTAGGGCCACGTGCTGACCATTCTGTTCAGGAGAGTTTGCTGGTTTGTTTGATAGACTGAAGGATTCCCTGAATCCAAAACGCGGTTTGCTGTGTATGGCCAGAGCCCCTACCTCCCTTGGGACCGACTACGACCACTTTAGGGTCCCAGCAGACACTGGGGACAGAGGCACCCTCTGGTCCCTGGTTGATTCCCACAATCCCTCATGGGAATAGGCTCCAGGGAAATATTTCAGCCCTGGGTTCTGTGCAGAGGGTGGCTGGGGGTCCCCCTAAGCAAAGGGAAGATGGGGCATAGCCACAGCCAGATGTCCACACATTCGCTGCAGCCACATGACCAAGGAGGCGCCTCTGGACATCGAGGCAGGGTCCTGCCTGATGTGCTCTGCTCTCTGCACCTCCCTCCACAACAGGAGCGCCCTGCGCCCTGAGCCCTGCTGCTACCATCCTTTCTGCATCGTAGGACCCCCAACTAAGCTCCATGCGGGCCAAGGTCAGGCCAGGTTTCCTGCTGGGTCCCGGTGCCTGGGACACGGTAAGGCCTTACCAAGTGCAATGTGTCCAATGGGTGAGTGCATGTAGGAAGGGTGGACATAAGGAGGAATGAATGAATTCCTGTGAGCTGCCTTCCTCCTTGTCCTGAAAGCAACTCCATGCAGGTTGTTTCTTACGATCAAGCTATTTGAACCCGTGTGGTTTGCAACAGACCTTAGGAGTTATGCCACAGAAGGAAGGGCCACCAATTTTATGGGATGCTCACCATGTGTCACCAGGAGGCACTTTGCACACGCTGTCTCATTTCAGTGTCATGGCAACCATTCGCTAGAGGAGGAACTGGGGCTCGAGGACACTGCCTACCCAACGACAAAGAGTGCAGCAGGGGCCAGATGCCATCGGCCCTGTGTGCCCGCCTGGCCTGGCCTCTCCCCGCTGCATGTGCGGGTGGACTCTGTCATCTTGGGGCCGTGGGTCCCGGCGCAGGGCCTGGCACACCATATGCAGTAGGTGAATGACTCTTAATAGCAAAATATCCGAATCATGTGCGGAGTTGACTGTGTGTGCCGGAGACATGGCCACCTTCCCTCACCCTTGCACTAGTGGCTGTCACCCTCCAGTGTGCGTCAGGACCCCGGAGGGTGTGCCACACACAGCCGGCCGAGTCCACTCCGAGAGTCCTGACTCAGCAGGTCTGAGGCGGCCCCAGAATCTGCTTTTCTAACAAGCCCCTGGTTGATTGAGATGCTGTTAGCCTGGAGGGCCCACGCTGGGATCCCTCAAACCGTACCACCACCTGGGGGGCAGAAGCTATCATCTTCCCCTTTACAGGTGAGGAAACTGAGGCACAGAAAGATGGAGTAGCTCGCTCAAGCAGCATCTGTTGTGGCGATGCTGCACAACTCGCACCGCTCTGAAACTCGCCCCTCTCTGAACACACTGGCGGGCGGCAGCCCCATCGGCCTGGGAAAGGCTGCCTGGAGGAGACTCCTAATGACAGTGGCGATGCAGCGGGTCCCTTGGGAAGAGAGAAAGGTGGGCCTCCTTGGGGTGGGGGATTGCGTAACAGTGGGAAAGAAGCCGATTTCAATTTCAGGACCCCCTCTCTGTCCCCTGCCCTCCCCAGACACCCACCTGTGGGTGCTGCACAATAAGCCCTTGTCACAGCCCTGGGAGCCGCTGGCACGTCCTCAAGGACAGTGCAGGCAGGGAACAAAGGCCGACCTACCGCGACTGTTTCTCTTAACATGCTCAACAGATTGGTGCCCAGGGATTTCTTTCCAGCCCGGCCAGGAAATTCCACCTCATCAGCTGCTTCATTTCCCTCCCATTAAATCAATGGAATTTCCCTTCATTAAGCTTCTCCCAAACAAAGGCTGCAAATGTTGAGCGAGAAATTGCATGAGCGGTTCGCGCTAGTGGTTCTCTGTCCGGGGCTGCGGCCGTGACTGCGCAGGGGCCCCTGGGAAGAAACTCGTGTGACTAGCGTCCCTAGATTTTTCCAGGCCTTCACACCTTCTGGAGGCTCCAAAGTGCTCTGGGAGGATGGGAAGGTGGGGGCAGGCACCAAGCTCCACAGAGCCACAAAAGCTGAAGCTTCAAGGGGCCTCGGCACGTTCTGTGTCCTTGACTCTGTGCCTTCCCTAAAGAGGGCCCCTCAGATGTAGCCTTCGGCATTCCCCTCTGTTATGGGCCAAACAGTGCCCCCTCCCCAGTTCACACTCTGAAGTCCCAGCCCCCATAGCCCTGCGGTGTTTGGAGACAGGCCTCCGAAGAGGTGATTAAATTAACACAAGGCCACGAGGGTGGGCCCTGACCCAGTAGGACAGGTGTCCGCTTACGAGGAGCTGGGCATCATCTCAGTTACCCCAACCACCCTGTGAGGTAGACGCTCCCTCATCCCCGCATCTTAGGTGAGCCAACCGAGGCTTGGAGAAATCGGCTGTTCACTCAAGTCACGGAGCTGGCAGGACACGGCACCTGGGTCTGTTGGGCTCCTGACCCTCTGCTCTTATGTATGTGACGATGTGTAATTACATTATTATGTAGCCATATATGACCCTGTTAACTACAATTTGACCCGACTGTTTTGTGGGGGGAGGCAGGGGGCTCTGGGAAGTGAGGGGAGGCAGGCAGGCACGCACATAGAAAAGGGACCAGAGGGACAGACAGCAAAGATCTGACCAGTAACTCCCCCAGTCGACAGGTTATGGATGATTGTTTTTCTATGGACTCATCTGATGTTTCTAAATTTTCTAAAAAATCATGCATTGGTAATAGAAAGAAAAACAGTTCTTATTTTGAAAAAAGAAAGGAAGAGGAGGGAATAGGCTTGTGCTGGGTAAGAATCAATGTGAGCCTGCCCAAGTTTCATTTTAAAGGGCCCCGTGGAGGGCCTTCCTGCTAGCCCCTACCCCACCCCCACCCCACCCCAGCTCCACCCCCAGCAGCCCTGAGTGCCGAGCACCAGAGAACACAGCCCTACCTCTCAGACTGGACCCCGTTCCTGAGTGAGCCCACGTACGTCTTCTTCTTATCGACAGGCATCACGTCCACGTAGCCCCCACTCTCGTCCCTGATGACGCCTGCGTGCACTGCGGTCTTGCAGATACTCGAGGTCTGAAAGCACAGGAAGGGCTGCGGTCAATGACAAGGAAGTCAGGCTGCTGCAGGGAGGTCAGCCTCCTGCTTCGTGGCCAGGTCGGCGGGGTGTTGGCCACGCAACCCCAAGGATACTACCGTTGCCACCTTTGTTCCTCAGTGGTCTCTCCAGAAAGACCTGACTTCATTCATTCATTCTTCAACAAATATTTTCTGAGCACCCACTATGTGCTGGGCACTGTACTGGATGCAGGGGGATTCCACAGGGAACAAAATAAAGACCTTGCCCTCACAGAGTGGAGGGAGACAGACAAGCAGACAGATGCCAAAACAAGTAGCTCAGGCCATGAAAACACAGGTCAGATCATGGATAAAACAGCTGAGTGGAGGGGCAATGTTAGAGCAGCTAATCGGGGAAGGTTGCTCTTGATGTATCATTTGAACTTAGACCTGAGTTACCAAAAGGAACCAGCCACAGCCATGGGAATGTCTCTGGGTGGCAGAACATTCCAGGCCAAGGCAGCAGCTTGTGCAAAGGCCCTGGGGCCCTGTCCAAGGGACAGAAAGAGGACCAGGGAGGCTGAGTCAGCAGAAAATGGCAGGAGCGGTGGGAGACGTGAGCAGGGGCCAGTCATGTGGGGCTATGAGGCCCATAGCTGGGTTCCGAATTTATTCTAGGTAGCAAGGGAGCTGCTGGGTTTCAAGCAGGGGCAGAGAGTGCTATTTCCTCAATTCATCACGTAGTCCCATTCCTGGGTAATAAAACCCTTGAGTTAGATAGTCATTAGGACCTTAACTTATCCAATAGAGAAATGGGCTGGGCTGTCTGAGAGTAATGAATCGACATTTCTCAAGTTCGTTCAGGGGCGGGGTGGCTGGTGTTTGCTGAAGATGCGGGCTCCAGGCCCCACCCTGGCCTACGGATTCAGTTTCCCTGGACAGGGGCCCTGTGGCCTGGTGCGCACTCAAGGTGCAGGCCCAGGGAGGTCGCACCCTCGTGCCTCTTCTGCGATCCTGTCATCTGGCCTGCACTACTACCCCACTCCAGCCTTGCCAGTGGGTCCCCACCTTCACAGCGACTCAGCCACCTGGAGCATCTGATGACAATGCTGAGATCCCCCTGCCCTCCCAACCCCATTGAATTCAGTTGTTCTGGGCCGAAGCTCAAGTCTCAGTATTTTAAACGTTATGTGAACTTTTGGAAAGTGGGGGATACCTGTTTACAGAAAATAGAGTCACCCACCGAATGGCCTCAGAGACACCCAACGATGGGCTCAACCAGACTCACTGAGTCAGCTGCTGAGTCTAGTCCAGCAATTTGCCAACTTAAAGACAGAAAGTCAGACCGGATATGTCCAGGGCGGGAGGACTGGCTCCAGTCCCGCCTTCACTCGAGACCTAGTGACCTGTGGCCATCACAGGGGGCTTTGCCGGTGGGCTCTGTGTGTGTGGAGGGTGGACAGGGTGGACGGGGCAGGTTAGTTGTGCTTTATGTCATCCTGTCTGGTGCGTGGAGCAGGGGACAGAGGCCTCTGCCAACCGTGTCCTGACTAGGAAAACTGTCACACCACCAAGGCATGGGCCACGCAGCAGGAGGGCGGGGCTGGGCTTTGCTGTCTCTTCGTGTCACCCCTCTGCATAGTCATCACCCAGTAATCACCTGCGGGGCAGCTAAGCTCCCAACAGCTGGTTAACTAAGCTAGCACCTCCTTCATGAAGACAGCGAGAGAGTGAAGAAGACAAGTCCTGTGGGATTCCACTCACAGGAGGAATTGAGAGGAGTCGACTTCCCAGAAACAGAAAGCAGGACGGGAATCACAGGGGCTGGGGAGGGGGCATGGGAGCTGCTGTTCAGAGGGTGCAGAATTTCAGATCTGCGGGATGAAGAACCAGAGACCTATTGCCCAACAACGGGACTGTACGCAACACTGCTGAAACCACGCACCTAAACATGGTAAAGACGGAAGTTTTACAGTGCGTATAGTTCACCACAATAAGAGAAAGAGATAGAGAGAGGAACAGAGGGAGAGAGGAAAAGGGGGAGGGAGGGAGGGAGGGGGAGACGGAGAATGCTATACCTAAGTCCAGAGAAGAGTGTTTTCTAGAAGTGACCAGTGCAGCCCCAAAAGTGGTGAGCCAGCCTCCGTCCCCCTGGCACAGCCCTCCAAATTCCTTTGTCCCCCTCTCCTTTTACCACTGTTCCCGGCCACTCTGTGTTTGGAAGAGGTACCCTGAACTACACTTTGAATGGGACAAGCAGTCCATCTAGCAGGACCCTAACACCAGACGTGAGAAAATGGAAGAAGGTGGGCTCTCTGAAAATTTGAAATATTGCTGAGCATGTTACCGTGCAGAACCAACCTGCAGCCCGTTTGAGAGCTGCAAGGGGCCCTCTCCAGGGACGGGCCCTCCAGCCACGCCCTTCGCACACAGGGCCATTCCAGGCAGTGCTGGTTTTGCACAAGAAGAAAGATGCTTCCTAGCAGAAGACGGCCCTCCCTGCCACTCCCTGGAAAGTTGACGTTGCTGTTGAAAAGGTGGAGAGCCTCTGCCCTGACCCGTGTGGCTCAGTGGGTTGGGTGGCGTCCCGCAAAGCAAAAGGTCACAGGTTTGGTCCTGGTCGGGATGCGTATGACAGGCGACAGATGGATGCTTCTTTCCCTCTCTTTCTCCCTCCCTTCCCCTGTGCTAAAAACAAACACATAAAATCTTTTTTAAATTTTTAAAAAGGCGGAGGGCCTCAGAGCCAGCTCACCCATTCATACTAGCGTCCGGAGGACTGGATTTCTTGACAGATTCCATGACTGATTTACCTGAAGGTCAGTTTTTTAAATCCTGCATTAACACATCTCGTCTTCTTCAACAAATAACAGATGAGGGTGGGGCCCTTGAGCCTGAAGTGGCCTCCAAGGGGGTCTGTGAGGCCCCGGACCTGCAGGCAGAACTCTGGGAGCCTGGAGGGTCCATGAGAACTCCCCTGGGTTTGCAGGCTTGTGCACAGTAAGTGCTCGAGGGATGTAGTTAACAAAACAAATACCACCGCCATAATCATCACTGTCACTGTCACCACTGTTAAAAGTTCTCGAGGAAATGCCATCTCGAAGCCAGTAGTCCTCAAAGTATAGTCCCAGACCAGCAATGTGGGCATCACCGGGACCTTGTGGGAAATGTGGATGCTCAGGCTCTACCCCAGACCCACTGAGTCAGAAATGCTGAGGATGGGCCTGGAAGTCTGTTTGAATAAGTCCTACAGGGGATTCTGATGCATATACAGCTGTGAGAATGAATCTGGCCACCAAGGAAGACAGGAAGGACAGAGATGAAAACTGAGGTTTGGGGGAGGTAGGACTTGCCTACCATCCTCCAACTTGGTAAATGTCACAGGTGGGGCTTGAACTCATGTCTTCTGACCCAGACTTTGCTCTTTGGGCTACGCCCTAATGCTTCCCCTGCCTGCAGCTCACCACAAAATGAGGGGTCTGCCAAGTAATGCACTCTGGGTGAGCAGGCAAGGATTACAGCACTATTAGGACCTTCGAAGATCTGGAGACAACTCTCCCAAAATAAATTTCTTAGCTAAACAGACATTTTCCAAAAGGCATCATCATTTCCCAGAATACAGAGTGACCTAGAAACCAAAGCCAGAAAAGAACCTCTGTAACGGAGGTAGCTTTCTTCTTTCCCTCCTTCCTTCTCCCCCCCACCCCCGCCCCCGCCTGTCTCCTCTTCTCTTTTTCCTTCTCCCTTCCTTCCTTCTTTTACTTTCTGAAGAGTGTTTAAGCACTGACTGCTGTAGTATCTTCATTTATTTATTCTTTCAACAAATGTTAATTGAACACTTGTTGTGTGCCAGGCCCTGTCATGAGCATGGTGGTTCCAAAACCTCAAAACCCAGGAGAATGAGTTAGTTAAAGACTTCACACAGCTTTTCACCCACGTGCCTATTCATATGGGTGTAACTATGAGTGCAGGTACATTCAAGCAAGGCAGGAGAGAGTACAGAATGAACAGAGCCCAAGGCAAGACAGACACACCTTCACTGGCATCTCACCTTTGCCATGTACTAGCTTGTATGATTTGGGGCAGGTTATTTGGAGCCTTACTTTCCTTTTCTGTAAGATGGGGATAACAAAACCTAGAGATGGTATTTGAAAAGAACCTAAAACATAGCAAAAGGCAGCTTTATGTTATTACTAGATATCCATCAAGTTCTTGCATTTCTAACTTTTGGGGGGAATTGTTTTCTATATTTAGCTGCTATGTTGTTTGGTGCATATAGATTTAGTTTTCATATCTTTATAGATATGATACTTTTGTCTCATTGCATAATTAATTGTTGTTCCATTCAGTATGCTTAACCTTCGATTCCACTTTGTAAGGCAGAAGTATTGCCATTCCTACTTTATTTGTTTGTTTCTTTGTATTTGGCTGGAATCACTTGATCCACCCCTTTGTTTTTAAATCATTTAAAAGTCCAAGTTTCTGTCTGTTAATAGCAGACTTTGTTTCAAACATTTAGTATTGCAACTGATAGAACTTTACTCCTTTATTAAACTTTCAGAACTCAATTTTGGCTAAACAGCTTTTGAGGGAAAAAAATGACTCATTTAAAGAGAAAAAAAAAGAGGGGGAGAAAGGTTAGCCATGAGGGCACTCTGACCTCACAGAACCCCATGCTCTCACGTTTACAGGAATCTGGAACAAAGGCAGGCAGATGGAGGCAAAGGGGCTGACGGTGAGTGAGATAAGCCACAAAAACAAAGAGGAGAAAAGGTGGAGTAAAAATGCCAGCTAGGGATGAGCGATGCGAATCTAATCATGAAAATTTAGATCCAGAAGATTCCCTGGACTGGGAAATCAGAAAAGCCCAGCTGACTCATTTAACAGGGAAGGACATGACTTGGAGAGGTCACACAGACTGTTGGGCAGAGCAGCGACCACGTTCACATCTTCTGGGTCTCCATGTCCCTCAACCCTGGGGCGCTGAAGGCAACAGGCTATGTTCTGGAGGATTTACTTAAGGAAAATCAAGCAAAAGCTTCCTTGCTAAAGTTAGGAGGGAAATATGGAAGAGCAGACTCCAATATAATAAGGATGGTTATTAACAAGAAGAAAACTCATGTAATTTGTATTTTCTTCTATGTCCTTATAGCTAAGTACATACTTAACCTAAAAGAAATGCAGTGAGTAGATTGGACCACTATCTCTAAATGCATCGGGAGAGCTGGAAAGGTCATTAAAAGTCTGGGGAAATGAAATATGTGACACATGAAAGTTTTCACATTAAAAATGCATGTCAGTGGGGAAGCAGGATTCAACTTACCGAACTATGAAAATGTTTGCGTAAGATGAGGCACACCTGCCTCTGTATTCATACGCATACATAGGTAGTCGTACAAATAGTTCCATAAATGGGAATCTAGGGCAATAGTTGCAGAAATAACTGGTCTAAATTTAGTTGGAGGGACAGGAATGAGATCTCGGGTTTCTGGTATCCAGACCTTGGGACGTGGTTTCTGAGGTCTTAACAAGCTTTGAGAGGTGGTCATTGAAAGCGCCAGCATACTCACGTCTGCGTAGATGTTGCTTCCAAAAACGGGAGCCCAGTAGGACGGCTCGTCTTTGCAGTGCGCCGGACAATGAACTCTGGAAAACAGGGAGCATTTGTGTGACGGTTATGAGAAGCAGCTGGCCCTCTTTATTTGAGTTTCAAGATTTAAGTTCTTAGATGAAAGGAAACCTACCACACTGTTTACGCTTTAAGGGAAAAAAAAATACTTCTTCCATTCTAGCAGTGGTAAAGATATTTTTCCTCTTCTTAAATAGGTAATATCTAAACACGAATTTTTAAACACCACACAAAAACACGCAAGCAAACAACAAGGTGAAGGGGAATAAATATCGGAGAAGTGAGTGTGGGATTGTAAAATGTTGCACCTCCCGTTCTTGGGTGTGGGCCAGTTCATCCTGTGGATGTATTACGGAGATTATAATCAATAGACTTTTGGGAAGGCCACTGCCCTGTGTGGGGGAGGAAAGGGCGGAGGGCCCTCACCTCGGTGAGTCACCGAATATTCCAGGGAGAGGGAGCTGATAACCTGGGGTGGGAAGGGGTTAGATCGCTGCTGTGTCAGTCCCCACATCCCCGCCATCGGCATCAGGGAGATGAGAGGAATGCCTCAAACTGGAAGTGGGTGGGCCCAGGAAAAGGCATGAACTCTACCGAAGAAAAAGTCTTTTGTCTTCATCTGGAACAGTACCCCACGGGCTGGAGCCCAGGGATCACGGAACCAAAATGGTGCCTGGAAGCCATCTGGCCCCAAGACAGGCAGGATTTGGGGAGGGAAGACAGCCAGATGGAAGGATTGAGAAATGGAAGTGGTACAGGGAGGGGGCAGGGGGGAGCAGAAAGAAAGAGAATGTGTGTGTGAGAAATTAAGAAAAAAAAAAAGGAAACGTAACTTAGATAAGAATGAACATTGTCTCCTAGATCTTCTAGGATGGCAGGTCAAAAACCTAGATTTTAGATACTAGTACTATGTCAAGTTTTTCTTTATGTTTGTTTTTATTGAAATCATTTCCTTCAGCTTCTCTTTAATATTTGGGGAAATCTACTAAGAGATTGCTATCTGCACTTGAACATTTGGGAGGGGTCAGCGAGGTGGTGGTGGTAGTCATGGCAGGGGTGGGGGTTAGGGGGTAGGGAGTAGGGGGTAGGGGCTGGGGAGCTGGTGCTTCCAGATGAAGGCAAGTAGCAGAAGGGAGTCAGGGACGCCCTATCCAGTTTCCTCCCCTTCATGGGCTCCTCCCTGAGGCTATTATCTGCTCACACCTCCGAGGTTTCCACCTGTTAGCTTTAAGGTCAATCTTTCCCTTAGAGAATCTAGAAGCTTCCAGGCTCAGGATTAGGGTTCACAGAGTGCTACATACCTCGCCCAGCTTCTGAGAGGACTTAATGGCTACTTCAGACACAAATGCTATGAGGACACTCTTTATTTTATGTTATGATGCATCATCCTCTAAAATCAGCCAAGTAAGATTCAAAAGACGCATGTGAAACTTCGTCTTTAAACAAATGGTGGTACTTCCACAGAACGAAGCACCACACAGTAACACGAAAGAATAAAGCAGGTATGCTCCACAACATGAATGAATCTTGAAGGCATGCAGAGAGAAAGGAGCCCAGCAGGAAAGTCTACATACTGTGATGGCTCCATTTATACAAAATTCCAGAAAAGGCAAAATCAGAGGGACAGAAAGCAGATCGGTGGTTGGCGAGGATGTGGGTGGGGGTGGAAGGGGAGGGACTGACTACAGGGAATGTTCCAGGGTGAAGAGAATGCTCTCCACCTTGCTTGTGGCTGTGGCTGCCTGACTGTGTGCATTTGTCAAAACATGTCGATTTGTAAACTTACGTGTATAGTGGGTGGATTTTATTGTGTGCAAATGATACCTCAAAAACTGGGTTTTAATGAGCTATTCCTAAAGTTAGCCATAGAAAATGTCACAGATCCAGTAGAAGAATCAACGAGCTGATTTAAATTGGACAAGCAGCACAAAGCTTCCAGAGTTCAGGACTGATCTATGAGACCGAAAAGTGACAAGTCTCGAGGTCAGTGTGAGGGGGCTGGGGGGGAGCTGCGTGGCGAATGAAGTCAGTCCTGCAAGGGTAAGGGCTCTGTCCAGTGAGTGGGGGCTACATCAAGAGGACAGGGTCCTTCTCAGCTAAGGTCCCAGAGCAGGGTTCTGGGGACCAGCCGCCCAGTGGGCTCACCCCGTAGCATCTAAACAAGCTGGTCGTCTCTGGCCCACTCTTGAAGATTCAGCTTTCAGTGGTCCCCAGGAATTTGTGTTTTTAATGTCCCTCAGGCTATTCCAATGTGCAATCAGGGTTGAGAACCAGTGGCCTCAGGGAAGGTCTAGTGGACCCTTGACTTTGAACATGAATCAACTGATTTCCTGGGTGTATACATACAAGGGCTATATCTGGAATTCCATTGGACTCCACTGCCAAGAGATGACCCGCAACCCAGCACGGTGCCTTCTTCCCTCAGTCCCCATGTTTGCAAAGCCAGATGCCAGTGAGACTTACCTTGGGCAGTGGGTCCCTGGCTTCTCAAACGGGCAGAGCTGAGCGACGGTGGCATAGCAGTCCAGGTCTTGCACTGTGAGCAGAAGCCATCAGGAAGGGGTTAGGGGATGGGCAAGCCTGGGCCTCGAACGACTGGTCCATGCATCAGGCTGCTAGATAACTGGGTCCTGGGGGTTCACTGAGCCTCCAGTAGAGCTGGGGTGAGAGCCCTGCAGGTGTCAGCCCCAGTGCTCCGGGCATTCCACCTATCACCACTCGAGGGATGAGGCAAAACCCGTGCCTGCACGTGTTTACTGGCCAAGGAATCTACCGGTCGCAAAGCTTCTCTGTGGGTTGGCAACCCTTTTTACTTGCATGGTGCTTTTTGATTTTGAAACATTTCTCCTACTTCACCAGGTCAGAGCCTCGTGGCAGGTCTTATTCTAATTATACAGATGAGAGAACTGAGGCTCAGAATAGCTGAGACCTGGGTGAGGACCCCGGTTTCCCACTCCCAGCCTAGAGCTCTGCCGAAGAAGGCTGGTAACTCTTAAAAGTCACGCGTTCTATTTGAACAACAGACGTGAGAAAGTGGCTCTAATGCTGACCACCTATTGTCTCTGACAGCATGTCCTCATCTAGCTCAGAGTGGGGGCAAACTCTTTCTTAAAAGAATAGAGAGTAAATATTTCCAGTTTGGTGGACCCAACAGTCTCTGCTGCAGAGAAACTGCGTATGTGAAGGGGCATAGCTATGTGCTAATAAAACTGGGTTTACACGGACACCCGCAGGAAGGAAGGGCTTGGTCTGAAGGAGGTAGTGATTACAGCATGTTCCCCCATGGGTGCACCCCACCCTACCAAACGAACATACCCATTGCCCTCTTGTCCACGGCAGACATTAGTAACCTATCAAGCTCTGTTTTCTGCTAAGCCCAGAATGAGGCCTCAGCATCCATCCCAACACGCTGTTCCAGGCAGCCACTGTCAATCAATAGAAACGCCACCTCCCTATGCCACCTATTGGCTGCTGGAGACCCAGGAGTTGGTGTTTCTGTGACATTCAGCTGGAGCGCCAGGCCTGTGTTTCTGATTCAGCACTCTAGGGAGGGCCAGTGCCAAGTTCAGATATGTTTAGGAACTAGTTAGAGAGTCGGCCTCCTCAGGAACCTCTTTAAAAAGTCTTTACCATGTTAGAACAGCCATGTTAGCAGGCAAGATAAACATTACAGCAACAACATTTCCAGGGAAACCCAAGATAGCCCACATATCATGGTCACATTAAAAAAAAAGGCCACCAGCTTACCTTTTACTTTCGACACCGTGAATGAGCTGGACGCCTTGTATTTACTATAAAAGGAAACATTAGGTAAATGTAAACAGAATGGCTTCGACAAGTGCACACTTGCTCCTGCATTTATTTTATTTACGGCCTCAAGTTAGCGTTTTTCTGCTTGTCTCCCACCAGCCTGAATGCCCTTAGAGCACCCAGAGCAGGATCTAGAGTGAGGACTTTCTAGGGCTCAGCTCATCAACTTCTCCGCACCGAGGGCCCCTCTGGTGAAGGGCCTGATGAAGCCTACGGACTCCTCCTCAGGGTGACAACTTTAAAATGTATGTGATGAAAGGAAAGACTAAAAGATAATCAGTTACTATTAATATCACTATCAAAGTATTAAAATAAATAAGTGCTCGAGGAATAGTTACACTAAAAATAGTCTAGGGGTGTGTCTGGTGGCTGCTGTCATTTCAGGGCCAGGACGGAAGGGACAGGGTTTGCAGGTGCGTGCAGCTCGCTGGTGTCCGCCGGTGCGAGCGTCCCCGGCCCTGTGGACGCTACGCTGGTTTGGGGCCAACATTCCGAATGGAAGGAAATGTCACATTTCAATAGGGGGTTAGTGAAAATACAGCTTTAATTTGCTTTATGTCGATGTTTGCAGATTCTCTGAACTCTAAAACCCGAAGAGCCCACTCTAGGTGCAAAGCTGGGCGTTGAAAGGGACCAGAAGTGGCTCTAGGACAAGTGTCCCCGGCAATGCAGGGTCTGAACCTGGCCAAGCCCACAGGTCCGTCCTGCCTGTGCTGAGTCCTGAGCATGGCTGGTGCTGAGGTCACCCAAGCTGTGTATCTCTGTGAGCATCTTCTTCACTTCGGTTTACAATTCCCTGCTCTTTGTTTGTTTGCTTGTTTGCTTGCATAACCCCCAGATTTGCCCCAGCCTAGGACAGACAGGGAGTGCTCCAGCGCTCCAAGAAAAGCCAGGCCTTTTGAAGGGGAGTGACTCATGCTGTTTTTGAAATATTTGGAGTGGCCTCGCAGTTCGGATGGGACGTGCTGTCTCGGAACAATCACAGGAGCATTTGTTCAGTGCTTCCCTTGTCCCAGACCCTGGGGAAGGCACTGACACGGGGATCCTGACACGCCGTGCGGTCGTGGATTTTCTGGGAGTCAGCCCTGAGTCCTGTTATGCTCCTCATTTACAAACGAGGGCGCTGCCACCCAGAAGGGATGCAGAAGCCGGCCCAAGGTCATGCACCAGGAAGAGGCAGAGGTAGGTCTGTTTGACCCCATGACCCCCATTGGGCTGTATGATCCCAGGCCACTTTAGCCTCTGACTCCATAGACGGGTCAGGACATGGCCTACTCACCGCTCCCCCAAAAGTCAGAATGGCCAAGGACCACCTGGCCCATCAACCAGCCACATGCCTTATATGAAAAACATTATCTTGCAAAAAAAAGCTAGTATGTTTAAAAAACGAAAAGCCTCGTTCTTAGTAAGAGAAAGTGCTAATCCAGAATTGGCCAGAAACTCAAAGTTGCTATCAACTGTTACTGATAATGCTTCTGGTGAGTTCTCAGAGACCAGGAAGGGAGACACAGAAGAAGCTGAAACTCAACCAAATTAGAGGGGGGTATGGGCGGGGGGGGGGGGGGGGGGAGGAGGGGAGAGAGAACCACCAGAAGGAAATATGCTGAATCACCTATGGGGCAATTTCTGAGTTGCAGGATTAAGATCAGCTCTATCTTCTCCTCTGGTTCTTTATCTTGTTCAGTACTTTTCAGAGTTTCAGCAATACTTTTACAACAGGAAAAACTGTTAAGGAACCCTGACCCAAACAGACCAGTAACAGAATAGTTACCTCAAAGACCCCACGGCGTTCCTCTCAGACTTGACGAAGAAGGGGACCCTCCCGTTCCTGGTGATGTCCACCAGGCCTCCCCTGTTGTCCAGGATCCCGTAGTGGATGGCCGCGCGGCATATGCTGGAGGACTGGGGGTGGGGTGGGGAGGAGGACGGTAAACAGATCTGCAGTAATCTCTGTGAGCCGTCTTTATCAGCAACACCCACGGTGTTTGTCTTCAACCCTCAAGCAGCCAAAAAGTTGGGCCAAAGTTCACCCCACCTCTGACTCTGCCTCTCTCTAGAACGTGTCTTTGTTCCTGGGGCAGCTTATCTTTAAAAAAAAAAAACAAAACCCACCCTAGGTGCTTTACAAGCTAAGGAGAGTGACAAGCAGCCCTTTCTCCCCACGCAGTGGAGCATGTTAAAGCTCCATCTGAACTGGAGACTTGGGTTCACGAGGGTTGGCCCCGGGGGAGCCCAATAGTGGCTTCCCAGGTTTGTGAGCCCATGAAGGCTCACAGGTCGTCTCGACACACCTAAGGTTGGGCGAGGGAGGAGAAAGGGAATCTTTAAAAACCCACGACAGCATTCCACACAAGCCACTTAAAGAAGCTCTAGCCACACTTACACTTTCATAAAAGAGAGTTCCAAACACCTTCGCCTTGTTGTTCAGGCAGCCTGCTGGGCACTGGTACCTGGTGGGGAAGAAGGAAAATGACCTTCACAGACAAAAATGGCTCAATATCACCTTGAAATGATCGTTTCTTTTTCTTCAACAGCTCTGTTATTGCGCAGAGAAAAGCATCCATGATCTGGAATCCATTGTTTTCCGGCAAGTCACACGTCACCCGAAGTTGAGAGTCACACGAACACAATTACAAGATTCAGTTTGACCTTCTTAAGGACGATGTTCATGGGCTTACGATTTGGGTTTAGGGCAGAGATGTGAACAGATGGACAATTCACAGAAGAAAGACAAGTGGCACCCAGACACTAAAAAAAAAAAATCCTCAAACATCAGTCATTAAAGAAGGCAAACTTTGCCGTTTCCAGGTGTCAGATTGCAAGGTTGTTTTTTAAATAGAATAACACTCAGTGATGGTGTTCGTGTTCATGAAAAAGTATAAATTAATCTTCCCAGAAAGCCTAAAATCTGTTGCTTCTTGAATTTCCCTGTGAGGGTATATCCCAAGAAAAAAGTCAGAAAGTCAGAACCACATGTGATTCCAACTGTTTATAACTGTGAAAAACGGGGAGCGAGCCAGCAAGTGCCAGAGGAGCGGCTGGGCACGCGTGTGGCGTGTGGCAGAGTGCTACGCAGCCACCAGAGATGAAGTCTTTTCAGGAATGTCTTCTGACTTTGGAAAATCACAAGTGCAAACAGTGACGCATGAGACCCCATGAGCAACACCAGCCTAATCAGTGCATAAAGCAAGATTGGGACTACATTGAATTGCTGCTGACATGGGGAAGTTTCTAGACACATTTTTTCCTCTATACTTTGTTGTGGTGGGCGTTTTCCTGATTACTTACACAAACAAGGATTGTTTTTAAAGTTGGAAAATAAGCCCAATAAACATAACTTTTGTAAAAGCACCAGGCGCAGAAGAGGGACGTGCCAGGTAGTGGCAGGTGGGGTGCTGCGTTTCTTGCCTGGAGGTCTCTAACAGTCCTGGTGTGGGCGGGCCCTCGCCTTCTCCCTGCCAGGCAGGGTCCCATCTGCTCCTGACTCTGGGACCTTGCTATCTCACAAAGGATAGTCTTTAAACCTTGCCATTCTTTTCCATTGAGTACTCAGGCCTGATGCTATTACAATGAGCTTGTGGGACAGAAAGTCACATCATCACAAAGGGACAACTCAGGGACGTCCCGAAAATCCTAGAACCATGAGCTTGCAGAGTAGATATGCCCTCCAGACTCGGAGCGCTTCCTGCCCAGTTCACCCAGCACACAGACGCGCAGATGCCTCCGACACAGCACAGGGACAGTTATTGCACCACTTATCGTTGCCACATCTTGCTCATCTCACCAACAACCTGACTGTTTACTTTCGCAGTTCTTGCTGGCGCGTTTCCCCTGCTCAGGGGACGACGTCTGAGCCTCCCGAATGACCTCCTCCTCCCAGGTTGCTCAAAGTCTATTTCCTAACACTCCCGCCAAAGGCTGAGCCAAGCATTCTAGCAAACCAAAGTCCAAATCCCTGTGGTATAAAATGGGACCCGCTACCTTCTCTCTTTAGCATGTGCTTTAAGCGGCGCGATTCAGCTTCAGAGGAATGAGAGCCGGAGTCCATAGGAAGTCAAGTAAGGACCCCTCCACCAATGACGTGGTTTTTCTGCTGCGAACCTGAGGTTCTGCGCGAGGCCGCTGCACCTGTTGGCCGTTCACTGCCAGAGAGTGCAGCCCAGCAGCTGCACTGCCAAAACCAAACTCCTTCTTGGCAGACGTTCTCCAGCCTCTGAATGGACAATACTCAATGGCTCCCACAGCTACATGCATTCATTCAACTACCCGGGCTACACTGGCCGCAGCTCTCCCTCCAGCGGGACCCATCAGGAAGCAGGCCTACTCGGGTTCTGTGGCAGGCTTGCCGGATCCCTCCATGGCCAAGGCACAGCCAGCCCACATGTGTCCTAACAGCGCCCAGCCCTAACCCTCCCCGCACAGAACTCCGGGCCGCCCCAGGGCCTCCACGCACAGAGAGATGGTATGGAGACCCCAACTGCGCAGAAACATTGATCATCACGTCTGTAGCACGTCTTCTCTGTGCCAATCTGGCATTTCTACCGCTCGGAAATGCCTTTTGAAACGATAACTCAGAGCATCTGTAATCTAAACAGGTCCTCCCCACTAGGGGTGAGACAGTTAACTGCAATGTATGTCCAGGCGGGAGAAGACCCAGAACTTGAACCTCTGGGTCAGGGGTGTCAAACTCATTTTCATGGGGGCCACATCAGCCTCGCAGTCACCTTCAAAGGGCCGAATGTAAGTTTAGGACTGTATACACGTAACTACTCCTTAACTGTTAAGTGAGAGCTCAGCGCTGCTGCAGGGTAGAAACAAGGTGTCAGGCCGGATTTTGCCCTTGGGCCTTATGTTTACCACCTGAGCTCTAGGTCAAAGGTTAACAATTAGGGGTGATCTTACTCCTCGGGGGACATTGGCGATTTCTGGACAGTTTTGGTGATCATAACTAGGGAGGGGCTCCTGGCATCCAATTGGTAGAGCCAGGGATGCTGTTCAACTCCCTACACCGCACAGAACAGCCCCCACCACGAAGGATTATCTGGCCCTGATGTCGGTAATGCCAAGGCTGAGGAGCTCTGCTCTAGGTTGCCAGAGGTGGATCGCCTTTGTGCGCCAAGCTCTTAATAAAGGGCGGCATTCAGCGGGAACTCTGGCCAGTCCAATTTGTGACACAGAGCAAGCTGAGTCACCTCCCCACTCAAACTTCGGTGTACACCGTTGCTGCTAAAAGTAGAGAATGCCACTTTTTGTGAGTTTCTGCCCAGCTTGGTTTGGGTGGCCGTGAGCTGGCCGATCATGACGTGACCCACAACCCCAGCAGGCACTTCAAAGGGCTATGGGGAGCAGTGAGAGAGGGACCCAGCCCAGACCTTACCTGTTACACGTGGACCCTTTGCACTTGTCCTTCATCTTGGTGTCACACCTGACGACTTGGGCTAGGAGAGAAACGCAGGGACAAACATCACTACAAGGATCCAGAGGATAAGTCTGACTTAGAAAACCACATCCCCCACTCTGAGGAACTTTCTGGAACATTCTGGAATCCATGACATATGAGACAGCAGCATTGCCTAATGGCTGCAGGCCTCAGTGGTGAGGCTCAAATCCCAGACCTGCCAGTTTATAGTGGTCACGTCACCTTGGACATGTTACTTCTTCTCGGAGGTTCAATTTCCGCTTGTGAGTAATGGGCATAGGAACAGTGGGTACTGGTCCTGTGAGCACTGAATGAGCAAGTATGTGGAGCCTTGAAGGGAGCCTGGCGCACGCTAAGTGCCCTTTAGACCCTCAGGGACCCAGAGAACAGGCCTTCCACGCCTTATCCAGCCTGGGAAGTGAGGACCCAGGCATTCCGACCTGTGATGTCTGCCCCATGGTCGAGATGGCCAAGCTTTAGTTTTTTTGTTTATTTTATAGGGACATACTGAAATCCTGGAGCAGAGTTTATAGTTGGGCAAAAAGACATATTATAACTTTACATGATAAAAAAAAAAGCCAATGGAACTGTTTCAGACTTCTGGAAAGAAAAGGGCACCAGAATATTTCCTGGTCAAAGAAGCCACAGAATGGTTAAACAGGCAGAAAGTCCGGGGAAAAGCCACTTAAAGACCAAGGAGACAGAGTGACTGGTGGGGGCAGGGCAGAGAGTAGTTGAAAATACAGGGGACGGTTTCTGAGCAAGACAGGCACGAGGAGGGCCCTACTCAAGGATGAGTCCAGTTTTGTGCTGTTCAAGGCTCAGGGGAGAATCGGAGAACCAGAGCCGCAGGCAGTGAGCCTGCGCCTGTGGTCATGTCTGTAAGAAAGGGCCCCAAACCTGCAGTGAAGGCGCCAGGTACACAAGTGCCCGGCTGCAGTGTCGGGGGCTCAGAGTGCTGAGCTCTAGCCAGGGCAGAGAGAGAAGAAAGAAGAAAAGTCTTGGGAGGTGAGGAGCCCTGGGAACCAGGGGAGGGGAAGGTGCAACAGAGGTGAGCATGAGAGTGTCCAGGGCACTTCTGGGTGTCTGGGAGAAAGCACTCAACTCCTGCCCAAGGGGCTGTTTGAGGAGACTCGATGATCTCAAACCACAGGGAGCTCTCTGCTGACACAGCGGCACACGGTACTGCAAGTAATCCTCACAGCAACCTCATAGGATTGTCCCATTTTATGGATGAACAAATCAAGTCTCAGAGAGTCGAGTGGCGTGGTGCAGGATGAGCTCACAGGAGATAGCCTCCCCCTTGCACATCTATGCTATCCCTTGGGGCGCCCCGTGCTTCCAAGAGGAACCCAATTTCAGCCCAGGTCTTCTTTGAAAGGATCAGGTCTAACCTTCAAATACCTCCCCCAGGGGAAAGTGTCACTCAAGCACAGCTCCTATACATCTCACTTTTGAAATGAATTAAAAATATCACTTTTTAAAAGAAATATCTTAGGGTTGTGCTCTTGGGAGCTGCACGCTGCCCTGCTCCTGCTGTCTGTGGACTCGCGACCCACCGGCTCCCCTCCTCCATCTCCCCCGAAGAAAACCGCCCCCTTCCGGGGGTGGCCCAGGGCAGGGGCGGAGCCCGACTCACTCATGTAGTTCACGGCAGACGTTTTCTTGGGCTTGGTCACCCTCGGCTGGATCCAGTCGTGTTTCTCTTCAGTAACCGGAGCTGTCTCCACCTCATTCATCTCATCCGTCTCAGGTTTCTGGTCGTAACTCTCTTCTTCATAGTGAAGACGGAGGAAAAAAAAATGAATGCTGAGATTCAACAAAAATGCACTTTGCAAAAAAAAAATCTTGGAAATGAAACCTGTTTGAGGTTTAGTTTGACAAAGAATCATTTCAGTGGTATTTTGGAACAGACCTGGCCAGGTGGAATCCTACCAGCCAAGAGGAGAGGGACCGGCTGTGCTTGCTGTGTATGCTCTGGACCCAAGAGCAGCGGGGGCCGACCAGAGGCGAGGAGGCCCCAGCGACCCCACGCCTGGGTTATCCTAATGTTTTCTTGCTCCACCTCCTCCTGCACCATCAGTTGCCCAAGGAAGTGCATCCTCTGACCCCAAACCATAGCCGCCTCCCCGAGGTCCCTCTGGCCCCAAGTTTTCATTGGGAAAGGAGTCTTCCTCGTGAACATGCCCAATAGGGTGCATGAAGACTCATGTCAGTGGCCTTGGGCCCCACGGCCCCTCATCACCAGCACATCCTGCTCCCTTCTCTACCCCTGTGGGTCAAGGGCACTTAGCCAAACTCAACTCTTTTCTCTGCACTGAAGTTTTGTTATCCGATACGGTTGAGCCCATCACACAGGATGAGCCAGTGAGAACCAACTCCTGGTTTAAAAAAAAAGTCAGTTCATTGGGCCCTAATCTTTTCTCCACCCAAACATTATTATTTCTCCAACAATGGTCATGACCTCCATATTTTAAAACATTTTAATTAAACGAACAAATTGCATTTCCTATAAACATCAGTTTATTTATCTTCCAGTTTTCATCACACAAGACAACAATTAACTGCTGACCAGAATCTCAAATCAGGTCACCAGGATACCAGACTATAAATTTTAGCCAAAGCAAAGTGGAGAGTTGCTATTTGCATTTGCTTGAGTGTCCTTGTCAAAGGTGAATTAAAGTGCATCTCTGCTGGGGGACCCCTTGGCACCCTTACAGCATGCACCCCCCCCCCCACCCTCCGATGTCCGTGGGCCAGCCTTGGAAACCCCTGCCTCCTGCTCTCCCTCAATGAAAGAGGCAACAGATGCCTTTGGGTAAGAATGATTTCAAGGAGCCGGAATGAAGCACCCTCTTGGCCTATTCGTGTCATTGGATTAAAATTCAAGTCCCATCAAGGGTTTATCAATCCCCAGCCTTTTTTCGACTTCTTAAGAGCAATGACCTCTCTTCTCCCAAGGGCAGACTAAGTTTTTCGTGTCTATACAAGACAAACATCCAAATGAAGGGCAGATAAGTGGTTCTCCAATGTTTTTCGAGACTGGAATTCTTTGCTTCTGTTTCACAGGCCAATTCCCTTCTGCATAACCGCCACCCCAGGCAAATGTAGTCCCGAGAGAATGGATGGGATTTGAACTGAGGGGTGAACTGCAGTCTTGAGTCCCAGTCCGTTCTGTTGGAGCTCATGGGCCTCCAGCGCTGCTTCTGCGCAGCTGGCTCACAGCTGCGATTCCACTGACACTTGCCTTCCCCACCCGTCTCCTGTTCCCTGAGGGCTGAAGTCAGCCTGTCGCACAGCTCTCTAGACACCCAGCTCCCAGCACACAGTAGTTGCTCAACAAAATTTGCTGAATGAAAGAGAATTAAAACTCCCACAGAATACCATCTTCGCATTTCTTTGAAATATATATATTCCCAGTGAAGTTTAAAGACATTTAGGAAGGGAATTCTGAAAGCGTCATTTGTAGCCAAAAACCATTAGGTGAAATCTTTATGAAGACACCAGGTTTGCCATGCCATTTGGCACGAGCAGCCGCCTCTGGTCTGCCTTCCCGTCAGTGTGGCCACTCAAGTTTGCCCTTCACTGAAAGCCAGAGCTGTCTCAGGAATAAGCCGGGTTTTCTTCCACTGGCCTTTAGGAGTTTTTATACCTCATAATCGCGGCTTTATTTAGCCGAATATAGTTTGGTGAAGCAGTCTAAAGCATTTGAGGGCTCACTATTTAAGAAAATGGGCAGACAGTCCTTGCCCTCAGACACACACATGAAAAGTGGAATGCTTGCCCAGAGGACCGGCTCTATTTGAGCACATCCTAATTAAGATCCCCTGTGTGGACCAGCACAGGCCTGGGGAAATTCCACGCCCGAGTTCATGACGAGGTTACTGCATGTACCATCTATCCAGCTCCGAACCGGGGGTCTTGGAGCACAGAGCATTGCTTACATCACTCTGTAAATTCCCGCCTGGGTCTACCAGTGGTAACAAAGCCCACAGTAATGTTGACTAACACGGTTTCCCCCCGGCACACTCCTGCAATATCCTCTCATTGCCCTAAGGTCCCTAAGACATGATAAGCCTCATTTCAGACAGAGAAACTGAGGCTCAGAGAGGCTGAGCAACTTGCCCAAGCTCACACAACTGCGAGTCAAACCGCCTTTCCCCGAAGCCCACGTCCTTTATCACCACACCTGGCCAGGCTGGTGGGGTGCAAACCCCTCTGACGGTCTATCTTTGTCCCTGCTCCATCTCCATTACAGGTCTAGGCCCTACCCACGCATGCCCAACTAAGTAGCTTATGCAGATCGGTCACTTTGCTGGAGACTTTCTTCATGGTTAGCTAAGAAAATTGGCAAGCCTGCCAAGAGAATTTGGATATTTTCCACCAAAAATAAAGAAACAAGTACAGAGGCTTCATTGGGTGGGTAAACCAGCATCTGAGGTATCTTTGCCCATATTTGTTCTTGGAAAACATCTCTGCGGGCTCGGGGGGTATGTGTATGGAGATGGCAGGCACAGCACACCTGCTCCGTGCCCCTGGAGGCCCTGGAGTGGACCAGCAGTTGTAACTACAGGTGGTCAAGGTTCAAGGAGAGTCTGGCTACAGTAAGAGCAGGAAGGCACATGCACTGCCTCTCTGTGTAGTCAGGGAAGGCTCCCTGGAGGAGGTGTGACACAAGAACTATGTTTCCAAGGAGGAGAAGGCATCTGCCAGGTTCCGGAGATGTATAAGACCCACAGGCTGGGAGAGGGCCAACCTTCCTCACCAGGTGATGAAGGACCCCATGCAGGTATAAATGCAGCCATACCTCCTACTTTAAGATGCCTACCAGCTGTGTTTATAAAGCACTGGCTATGTGCAGGTTGCTGTTGCTAGCAACTCACATCCCTCTCATTGCTTTCACTGCGGGAGAGCAGGAGGCAGAGGTTTCCAACTCTGGTCCACAGACATCGGAGGGAGACAGCAGCACATGCAGTAGAGGTCCAAAGGGGTCCCCTTGCAGAGATGTGCATCAGTCCATCTCTAAGAAGGCTGCTCAGGCCAATGTAAATAGCATCTCTCTGCTTTGCTGTGGCTGAAATTTACGGGACCATATCACCACTGTTACAGATGGGAAAACAGGCCGACACCTGCAACCCGCAGCCTTTCGGTGTATGGGACGATGCCCCAACTGAGCCACACTGGCCAGGGCACATTCTTCTCTGAGCCCCTCTGTGCCTGCAGCGCCTGACACAGCTATTCCTCTTCTCGGACAGGAAAACCGAGGCTCGGCCAGATGAGGCGACCTGCCCAGGGCCCCAGTGCGGGAACGTGGCAGGGTTGGTATTCTCAAAGCAGGTGTGCTGGCCCCTAAACCCGTGCTTGTCTCACAATCCAGGAATTGGCGGGGGGGATATCAGGGGACAGTACACATGAGACAGGCATGTGGAGACAGGCAAGGAGTGTGGCTGAGAGGAAACGGGGAGGCGGGAGAGATTCTGTTTAACAAACACTAGCAGAGACCCCACTGCCTGGGGTTGTTTGTCTTTCTCTCATGACCATTCTGCCTGCCCCATGCCTCCAGGCCTTTGCACATGCTGTTCCCCCTGCCAGAAACACCTTTCCCTTCTCTCATTTCTAGGCTACATCTTCTTCCTTAAGGGCACCTGCTCTGGGAACCCTCCCCTGACCCTGTTAGACAACAGCCAATGTTCCTGCTATGAACTCCGGGGCATCCACTTACTTCCCTTGGAAGATGCATTTCAGTCCTTGCGGTGGTGACCCCGCTGGACCTCAGCTTCCTGAGGGCAGTTCTGTAACTGTCTGGTCCCCACAGTTATCCCACTGATGTCACCCAGCAACATCCTAGCACCCAGCAGGTGCTCAACACATTCACACTGCGGGCACGGACCCCCGTCTGAGCCTGAGAGATGTTACGAAAGAATGACGTTACCACACCCATGCTGCTGATGTGATCGTGTGGTTGAGTGCCAGCCTCAAAACCAGGTTTGTCACCTTTCCTGCCCCCCCCCCACACTTCCCCAATGGGCAGAATCAGCAGTAAACAGCTGGCCAGAACAACAAAATACCCCAACCCCCGAGAGGGTGTGGGAACCCCACCCTAGCCTACTTGTTTCTTCACCCCAGAGCTCATGGGACTGACCCCGTGTCCCCTGCTCCCGGCACAGAGGGTGGCTCTCCCTTGGGTGCCCAGACCTCCTGACATGGCCCTCTGAGCCATCACAAGGCCTGTGAAGGGGGCACGTGAAAAACTCATCTTCACTGCGAAAACACAGATAGTCCCTTCGGCCCTGCTGTGCGTCTCCTGGGAGGGAGCCCGAGGAAACACTGAAATGTGAGGACCACTTTAGGGATGAAAAATGTGCATTGTTTATAGTAGCCGGGCCAGTGGAAATGTTCTGAGTGGCCACAATAAACACGTGGGGGAGAAGCGGGGAACTGCACAGCCTGTGGAAGTCTGTGGAAGCCTGTGGGAGCTCCAGGTGTGCCGGAGGAAGGCAAATGTAAATGTTTATGACAGGCCGGGGAAGGATGGACAAGACGGGAATGTGGGTGGGTGGGTGGCCGGTGGCGGGGACGAGGATGGGAAACATACCCTTGAGAGACAACCCTGCCTAGCCTGGGACATCACAGTCTAGTTATTTGTTTTTAATTCCTTGTTTGTTGCCTGTTTTATATTGAACTGTGAGCACCAGCTAACAGACACACGGACATAGACACATCTGAGTAGAAGCTGTGGTCCAAGACCAGCTCAGAACCTGGCTGTGGGAGATGCTCCCTAGGCGGCACCCCAGGAAGGTCGTGGGTCCCCAGAGAGCTGGGGGTTGAACCCCGAGTCTTCTCATGTACAGGTGGGGGGAAGGAGAGAGGAAGGCAGGGAGCGTGAGGGTGGCTGCAACAGGGCTGGGCGTGCCCCTGGGACCCACCGTTCACTTCTCCTGGTTTGTGGTTTGCGTAAGGCACCCCATGAAGTCATTTCCTACCTCGGTAGCACAAGTTGTTCCTGCAGCCTCCTCCGTAGCTGGGCGGGCACGCGGAGCAGGGCCTGCCGGTTTTGTACGGGGCCTCTCCGATCCAGTTTCCCCTGAAGAAAACCAGAAACGCTGTCAGGTGAGGCCACCACTCAAGGGCCTGGAGTCATGCCTTTCCTGGTCCCACTCGGGCTGAACACAGTCGTGGAGGGAGGAAGGTGGGGATCGTGTGAAGGGAAAGAGGAGCTGCCCTGGGCCCCTCCTGAGCACATGCCTTGCACCCCAGTGGCCCCACATTTATCTCTGTTGCTCCCCTCACACAACTCCGACCATTGTCTGGCCCCACCCAGCCCAAATGCCCTTGTACTGAGAGCTTCCAGGATGCCCCCTTTAAGCTATTCCAAATAAGTAAAAGTCAGTGTGCTCATGGAGCACCTCACGTTTACCAAGTCTGAACCACAGACCCAGCCCAGGTCACTCCATCCGTCCAGCACCCCTCTGCCCAGGAAGAAACTGAGGCTCAGAGAGGCTCTGTGACTTGCTTGAGGTCACACCGCGAGATCTGAACCCAGGCTGTGGGGCTTGGGGCCTCCCACCACACTCTGCTCTGGGGGCTGGGACTCAGGTCCCTCTGAGCATCCTGGGCACCACCCGCCTCCCACTGAAGTTCCTTCTCAGCGAGATTTCTCGGGGGGTCAGGGAGCAGGTGGCAAGTGGAATTATACGTCCTCACAGCACCTGGGTCTTTGGCAACACAAACTGGATCCGTCAGTGACCAAGGACCAGACTCTGTAATTTGTTCTGGAAATTTTCTTCATGAGATAATTTTTTCAGCCTAATCCATATTGCCTTCCCCATAGAGGGCAGAGAGAGGTACGGGCTTGCCTCGCTGGGAGCCAAGCAGAGCCCAGAGGAAGACTCCACTGTGGGGGTCATCGCCATGTGCGGAGTGCCAGGCGGACCAGGACGGCGATTCCAGGAGGAGTTAACCAAAAATAGACAACTAAATGATAATGATGATGATGCTCAGGTTTCAGCTTTAAGTATACTTTTGTGTAATTTTTAAAAAATCAGAAGTGACCAAACACCAAGATGCATCACAATTAAAATGCCAAAGTTTAAAGATAAAGAGAGAATCTTAAAAGTAGCAAGGGATAAGGAGAGAGTGACCTCCAAAGGAGTTCCCACAAGACTGTCAGCTGATTTCTCAAAAGAAACCTTGCAGGCAAGAAGGGGCTGGAAGGAAGTATTCCAAGTCATGAAAGGCAAGGACCTCCATCCCACATTACTCTATCCAGCAAAGCTATCATTTAGAATGGAAGGGCAGATAAAGTGCTTCCCAGATAAGGGTAAGTTCAAGGAATTCATCATCACCAAGTCCTTATTATATGAAATATTAGAGGGACTTATTTAAGAAAAAGAAGATCAAAACTATGAATATTAAAATGACAACAAACTCACAACTATCAACAACTGAATCTAAAAAAACAAAAACCAACTAAGCAAACAACCAGAACACGAACAGAATCACAGATATGGAGATCATTTGGAGGGTTATCAGCTGGGAGCGAGGAAGGGAGAATGGGGGGAAAAGGTACAGGGACTAAGAAGCATAATTGGTAGGAACAAAACAGACAGAGGGCCGTTAAGAACAGCATAGGAAATGGAGAAGCCAAAGAACCTACATGCATGACCCATGGACATGAACTGAGGTGGGGGGAAAGCACGGTATTGGGCAGAGGTAAGCAAAGAGGGAGACATCAGGACAACTTCAATAGGATAACCAATAAACTATACTTGAAAAAGGAAAGAAGTGACCAAATAAATGAAAATGGTGAGACCTCTGAGACCAAATCTTTGTCCCATCTCTACCCCCTTCTCAATGGTTCACAAAATGGATCGCGTGCCCCTTACGTTGAAGTGACCAGTTACTTCCTCTCCTGCCTCCTTGAAAGAAAGAAAATAGTAGTTTTGCCACTGATTTCGCCACAGGAAGTCATCTTATCGCCCTTTCCTGGGTCTGAAACTGCTGTTTCTGAAAGTGCCACCTCATTGTGTTTCGTATTAGTTAGTGCCGGAGAAATCTTGAATAGTTCGTATACAAAACTGCTTTTAAACTGTATATTATTCTGAGACTTTGCTTCTTTGGGGTTGGGGTGCACTGGCTACCCCGTCTGGCTGTGAAAGCTCTGGGCTGGTGGTGTGCTGATCTTGAGGGTCCTCTCCCTACCCGGGGCCCCCTTATTGGTCAGGTTTCTGTGAGGTCTGTTAGGTGCGCATCCGCAGCTTCCTGGCTTAAAAAGGATTCTCCCCTGGTGTGGTCTCTGAGGGCCGATTGGGAGACAGAGAAACCAATAGTGCAACTATTTTGATACTGAAAATTGACAAATGTCTTTCAAAATTAAAGAACCAGTCCCTCAGGAAGGAAGAAAGGGAGGGAGGAAAGAAGGGAGGGAAGGAGAGAGGGAGGCAACTTCTTTCATGGTCGCCCAGCCATCCACCTGTTCACCCAGGGAAGGCTTTTGGGCCTCACTGCTAGGCCCCCTTGGGCCCTGCCTCCTCCCACTGAGTGGTGAAGAGCAGGTGCCCTGGCTTTGACTCCAGCTCTGCCAGCTGGGTGACCCCAACTTCCCCAGCCCTGAGCCGGTTGCTCTGTACTAGGGGTAACGACAGGAGGCTGCTGTGAGGGTGAAGTGAGTGAGTGACCGCGTGGAACCCTCAGACCAGGGCCGGCCCAGGGTGGGGGTCACACGCTCTGTGCACCTCCTAAACCAACAAGCTTCTCCGGGTGATGCTCCTGACAGCTTTCCAGGGAGGCCAGGGAGGGGCCCTGCTGGTGTTGGCTGGAAGACAAACTGCAAAAAGCACCCTCTCTGTGTAACCTCCGATGACTCAAAATAGCGGGATGGCATCACCCAGGGCTGTGTGGGCGTCAGGCTTGGGGACGGAGGGCAGGGGGCCCCTTATAATATGTTCATCACTCCAATCCTTGCACATCACGGGTGACAAGTGGTAGCATCCTAACCATGCCACAGACCCCATTCTGCTGACTACCTCCACTCGGACATGCAAGGCTGTCTAGGGACTTGTGGGGGCCTTTGCAATGACTCCCCCAGACAGACCACCGCCAGGCAGACTGAGGGCTTCAGAGCCTGTCCTGTTGCCGGGTTAGACTCAGTAAGTTTCTTCAGACTGTTTGGGCCCCCAGAAGGGTCCATCACTGTCCCCAGGCTCAGATTGCTGACCTGTCAAGGGCTCCGTATCTCCTCAAAGGCAAACCACACCTCTGATGGTCCGGGAATAATAACACTCAAGTTAGCGTTCATGGAGGGCTGGCTGGGGCTCAGGCTCCGCACCGACGTCCCGTGTGCAGATAGGCTCTTTACTCTTCCAGCAGCCCATGAAGTAAGTGTCCTCTCCTAATGCTCAAGGTCACCAAGGTACAAGACCCTCCACCCCTGCCCACAAGGATGGAGCTTAGGCACTACCCTGGGGACCACCCACTCAGCCACTGCCCACTGCAAGGCCAGGGGCTCAGATGTTCAAGGAAGAGGACATGGTATACATACAAATGATAAAAAAGTGGCTCATTGAACACATGATACCACAGGCAAACCTCACAGACACGGTACTTAGAGGAAGCTATTGGGCGCACGAGGGCATGTCCGTCCATTCCGTTCCTGTGAGGGTCTAAAACAGACAGACTGCAGACAGGGAGAGATGTCAGTGCACTGGCCACTTCTGGGGGATATCCCGGGGCACTGGAAACATTCTTATTTTGACCCAGGTGGTAGTTACACGGGAGTACAAATACTGTATGGACTAAATCGTGTGTGCCCCGAAATCCACATGCTGAAGCCCTAACCTCCCTTATGGCTCAGGTGGAGATAGGACCTCTCCGGACGGAATACAGGTTAAATGTGGTCCAAAGGGCGGGGCCTCGGATGAGAGTGTGTCTGTACAAGAAGAGACACGGACAAGCTCACTTGCTCTCCCTCTCCTCCTCCCACCCCCACTGAGTGCGTGCACCAGGTAAGGAGCCAAGGAAAAGGCAGCCACCTACAAGCCAGGAAGAGAGTTCTCACTGGAAACTGGCCCTGCTGAGCCTAGACCTGTGACCCCCAGCCTCTGAAACTGTGAGAAATAAGAGTCTGTTGTTTAAGTGCGCAGCTCCTGGTGTTTTGGTATGGCAGCCGGAGCAGACAAATACATGTATGTAGCTGTGAAAATTATCGAGCTGTGTACTTAAGATTAGTGTATTTTACTGTCATAGGTTATTCCTTTTTCAAGAAAAGGAGTGGGGGCTAAAGAAGGGAAGGATTGTATTTTTGATAGGGTCTTTTAGTATATTTTTTAAGATTTTATTTATTTATTTTTAAAGAGAGGAAGGGATGGAAAAAAAAGAGGGAGAGAAACAGCACTGTGCGAGAGATAATGTTGATTGGTTGCCTCTCTCTCGCATACCCCCAACTGGGCACCTGGCCCGCAACCCAGACATGTGCCCGAATGGGAATAAAACTGGCCACCTTTTGGTTCCCAGGCCGACACTCAATCCACTGAGCCACACCAGCCAGGGCTCCAGTGCATTTTTTATATAAAGAGCCAAACTGAATTATTCCTACTCCCCACCTGCCACCCGCGAGAAATTCCACCACGGTGGACCAGTTGATTGCTCTTCCATGGGCTGCATCCCTCCCCATCGGTGATGCATCTCCTTCTCCCTGTGGGCTGCTGAGACACTGCCGCCACAGGCAGGCAGATGGTGGACAGAGTTCCATTTTCCTCCAAGCTCAGCGATTCCCCTGCATCGCCTCTTCTCACAGCCACTCATGGCCCAAACCAAATAAATGAAGTCATTGCCATTTTATGCAGTCACTGAGCAAGTACACCTCAAGGGCCCACAGCGTGCAGGGCATGGTGCTCGGAGGGAGGCCAGCGTGCTAACCGCAGGCCATTAGCCAGGCGAGCGGTTCTGCGAGAACCGGCACATATTTGTCTGATGAGTGATGGAGGCGAATGAGTAAAGGGATAAGTGACACACCGATGGCACCAGGCTGTGTAAGGAGGAAGAAGGGCTATGACATAAAGACTTGATGTGGTCCCTTCAGAGAGGGGGACATATAAAGATGCAAAAACTCAGTCTACATGAATACTACCTGCTTTCTAGAGTGCTACCTGCTGCATATTTTCAGAGAAAGAAATAAGAGTAATACCACTGACAGACCCCACTTGTTGCCCAGTCAGGAGCTATCACTGCTCCTGATTTGTTCAGGTGGTCCCAGAGGAGACCGGGGCAATTCCATTTGTCAAAGCCAAATGGGCCAATCTTGTTTCCCCCTTGTCTGCAAGTGGTTGCATTCTAGCCAATGACATAAGGAGAAAGTGGGCCAGGGGTAAGAAAGACCCAAGGAGAGAGCTCTTTTCTACCATTCTCCCTCCTGCTGTTTGGGAAGACATGATGCACAGTGCCTGGCAGCCACTTTGACACCAATCAGGAGAGGATAGTACAGCAGGAAGATAAAAGGAGACTGAGTCCTTGTTGACACTGCTGATCTCTTAAGCTCACCCAGAAGCACCAATCTCTAGACTCCTTGTTATGTGAAATAATGAAGAGACTCGCTGTGTCAGACAGGCTTAGTTGGGTCCTCCACAGCTGGCAAAAACACCTCACCCCAGACCGCCACGGCAACTTGTACTTACTTTGGAGAGTAATTGCAGACAAGGTAGACCGCGTTCTCCCAAATGTCTCCCCACACGTTCATCCTCCGGCAGGTGTTCACAGCACAGCCGACCTTGTTGGTGGTGGCCCAGACGATCTGGAAAGGCAACATGCATTCATCAGAACTAAGGGGCAAGGCGCACCAGGGTGTCATAACCTGGCCTGGATCTGTAGGGTGCTGGTGGTAAAGGGGTATGTGGTGAAGGGATGGAGGGCCAGATTTTCCCCCAGCCCACTGAAGATCTATACATTTGTTTAAAAATAAACAAAACAAAAAACTGAACAAACAAACCACACACGAGGAAAACGTCCCAGTGTGTAAAAGTGCCATAGAAGTTTCTAGAGCTTAGTTTCAGTGTTCTAGCTGTGAATCGGTCACAAACCACGCGATCTACCAGCTACACTTCGAACAGCACCAAATTAAAGGAAAATACTAAGGCAATGACAGGAGATTTTCCTACTGGGCAACCGTCCTGCAGGGCCAGTGAGCGCCTGGGTCTGGGGATGCCAGACCGAGTTCAAGACCCACTCCTCCCGAATTACCTGTGTGTAGTGGGTGCACATGGCCCCAGAGCACCTCTCCGGGCACCAGGGGTTGCACTCATGGGGATAGGGGTAGGTGTAGTCCTTCACCTCATCATACCAGGACTGCACGTGGAACCCGGGAGAGCGATACCTGTGGGGAGAGACCAGCTTGTTATGTCCTGGCCACCACACACCCAACGATGGAGACCACAGCTGGCACCACCACCTGGGGGGGAGACTGGAGGAGGGGCTCCTTCAGGGACAATAGCCCCAAATCCCACTGAGCACCTGTTAAAAATGCTTACAACCCAAATTGCCAAGGAGCTTCTGTGGACATCCCTGTAATCTTTCTGGGTTCCAGGAGTGTCCCTTGGGTGTCCCACATGCCACCTGTGTGTTCAGGAGACTTTTACCTGACCCCCAATGAGTCCTTTTTGACGCATTGAAAATAAACAATTGAACACAATTATGTGCTTATTTTCATGTGCATTTGAGAAAATGTATGCCACCCAAGAACCCCATATTCCAAAGGTATTATTGCTTAAGACAAAACGATTTAAGACATGAATCCATTCAAAGCCAATGTAGAAAAAATTTGAATAAATAGCTGAACAGGTGATGCACAGATGGAACACCCAGCGTGGCAGGCAGGGGAGGGTGTGGAAGCTGGGGAGTGGCTGGCTATGGGGGCCAGGCCAATGGGCCCCTGTCATCCACCAACGGATGGTCATGACCAGCTTTGTTTATCGGCCACTGGTGGGGGGGGCACCCAAAGACTCAAATCAAGGCAGGAAACTCATTCAGGGCACCAAAACCTATAGGTATACAGAGCTCCGCAGTCCAATGTGCAAACCCTTTAGAAAACTTCCTATTTAGGATTTCTCACTGAGCCTCCCTCGCCCCAGCAGTGAGGAGGGCCCCGGGCCATCATCGTTGGTGGCCGCTGCCCCTCGCTTCAGCCCCATCCACCAGGCTGGCACTGGTTATTTTCTTAGGAAAGAAAATAAACTGGGTGCAAATCCCAGGTCGCCCTCTCCAGTAAGTGTAAACAAAGCGGTTTCAGTAAAGAGAAAGGCGGTGAGGGGGACTGGCCATGCCTAAGGGCGCTGCGGTGAATGGGCACTTAGAGGGCTTGTAACAATTACTGTCAGGGCCCAGGGCGAGTGGCAGTGGTCAGTGACGTGGCCGGGGAACCGGCCTGTCTGCCTGCAGCCAGCTGAGGGAAGAAGCTCCAGAGATTCGGGACAGGCGGGTGCCGTGGGGGCCCTGAGAATGGGGGCCCCGAGAATGGGGGCCCCTAGGGAAAGCCAGTGAGCAGCATTCGCCCAGAAGGGGGAAACCTTGGTGCCACGTGAGTGCCACTCCTCAGAGTTATCCTAATAAAATAATTCAAACGAGCCAACGACAACAAAAAAAAAAAAGCAGGCTGTGAGGATAGAATGACTACATTCTGGCCTGTCCGCTCGATAGCCCATAGGCAGCCTTTATGAGACGATAACCACAATGATTATGTAATAGAAAAACTGTTTGGTATTATATGAGAAGGAAAAAAATGAATTAAAAGCTGTCCTGGCCACAGTTACAACGATGTAAAAATATTCCGGCCCGCAGCCAAATGCTACACAGGAGCCCAGAAAACGAAAGCCGGGGAACCAGAACAGTGCAATGATGGATTTCTTCCCCCGCAGACAGTTTCGTCTCATGCTATCGCAGGCTGATTTTATAAAAAGCAGAATTCACCAGAGGAGAGCAATGCTGTGTCAGTTTGCTTCTAGGAAGTCGTATCTCTTTCGATCTGCCATGACACCAGCCCAGGGATGGCCCTGAAAAGGAACTGCCCTGCGGGAGGTGCAGCTGCTCGTGGCCAGACTCCACTCCAGCGCGTCCAGAGCTGGGAGACCTCTGGGTTAGAGTCACGCAGACTCTGGCCTGTACTTTGGGGGGATATTTCAAGTCCAGCCTGACTTTCTGATGAATAGGACAAGAGGAAAGCGGCCCCTGAGACCCTGGCCACCACTGGGTCCCGATGCAGAGGACTTGTGGGCACAGCATGCTGACCGTGGGTCAGTGAGTCTTAACTGGTCAGAGGACATCTTCTCTACCTCCTCTAATGAAGTGAGCCCTGTGGCCGGAGGGGACTTTCAGCCAGGCAGGCTGCATGGGTATGTTACCCGGTTGACTTCGGGGAAGACCAGGCAATGACATTTAACTGACCACTGCCCAGTGCCTCCCACAGGCAAGGGGACAAAGGCACTGCCGGGCCAGGAGGCCTCGGAGGTTCAGCAGTGTGAACGAGCCCCAGTGTGGCCAGACAAGAGGGGGAGGAGGGGCACCTGCCCACGAGGTGGGACCTGGCCGGGCCTTAAAGAGCGAGCAGAACCTGGGCGTGCCGGGATGGAGAAGAGAGCACTGACCCACCACCGAAGGAGCAAACGTTCCCATCCTCCCAGCCTGCCCGGCCAGCTCCTTCCTTGGCCAAATGCGACTGACTCACCAGCCCTTTCAAGGAAACGGAATGGAAAGCTCACAGCCTAGAAACCCCGAGTCAATAATCAGTGTCTGGAGTCGGCACCCTGGCTCACGCCCATTTTGCCAATTACTCGGAAGTGTTCTGGGGCCCAGAGCCTCAGTTTCCCCACCCATAAATGACACAGGAGGTCTCTCTCTCTTAGTGGGTGATCATGAGGGCTAAATGTGATCATGGACATTGAGCACCAAGTCCAGCACACAGTAGGTGCTCAGCCTTGGCAGCCAGTTCACAAGTCAAGGGGACCACACCGCTCTTACCTGCCCCAGTGGACAGCCAGGTTCTGCCCAATGGACACCAGCAGACTGGTGGGCCCGTGCTCCCAGATGCACTCGTGGGCCCACGCTGCCGCCGACCTCGCCAGCTCTTCATCCCAGGTCTGCAGGGGGAGGAGAAGCAAGTACCTTCAGAGTCAAGGATGGGTATAAGAACCAAAAACACTGTCGCCTCCCACTGTGGCTCCTGGTAGACCAGGGGCTGGGTTCAGCTCCTGTGGCACTGGGTCATGTGCATATGATGGCTGAGCCCCTAGCTCAGCAAGTGGGAAGTGGCAGGTCGGCAAAGAACTCAGAGGAGCCTGTCTCCAAGGCCGTCCTCAGAGCTCCGGCTCCACCTCTAACTTGCCAGTGACCTTGGTAAGTCCCTGTCCTCTCAGCCTCAGTCCCTTCACCTGTGAAATGGGAGGATGCGTAAGTCCTAGAGACGGACGGTGGTGACAGTTACATACCAACGTGAATGTACCTAATGCTACGGAACGGTGTATTTAAAAATGGTTCAGATGGTAAATTTTATGTTATGTATATTTTACCATTATTTTCAAAAATAAGTAGCAACAAATGCTTTTAACTTGCCTGGCACTGCTCCCCTCTGGCATCACGCCCACCCCAAATCAGGGGCCTTGGGCAGGGGGCTGGGCCAAAGAATCTGAAGACAGCTCTGCAGCTGGTCCCGCCTCCCAGCTGGCCCGGGGAACACACATAACTCCTCAGGAAAGAACACGGAGAGAGAACAAAGCAAGCGGGGTCATTCCTCTTCTGCAGAGGAACAGATGCCAAGCGGCCCACGGAGCCGACTACAAACCAGCTGCTGCGACGCCTCCTCCCAGAGTCACGGGGCAGATGCTCCAGCTCACGGGCAGGTGGGGGCCGCCCCCACTCTGGGTAGCCCCGGCTCCTGGCACACAGTAGGTGCCCAATGACAGGCTGTCTGCCCAGAGCCCTGGGACCCATCCTGGAATAGAAGGCTGGGTAAACCAGCCGTGAGACCCCAGGATGGAGTGTCATGAAGCTGCCTGTTTCCCTCTCCTTCTCCTGCCCTGCTGCCTCTCCCCAGCAAGATAACCAAGACTCCTCAACACCCCAGGGCAGGTCCTACCCTCAGGCAGAGCCCCCAAGGACCTGTTCACACCCCAACCCACCTCCCATTGAGCTGCAGTGGACCTAGTGGTATGCTCACACTCATCCCCCTCCGATGGCATGCACCTTCTGTGCCCACCAAGCCCTGGATTACTGCTGCCTGGGATCTCTCTCTAGTGTCCGAGCAAAGCCTGATCAGGGTGGGGAGTGGTCAACACTGGGCCTTAGACGCTGGGGTGGAGGGGCTGAGCCTTGACCACCTTCCCTGCTGAATGGCCCTGCATGGAGGCAACCCTGACAATGGCCCTGAAGGCCCAGTGTCCCTGACAGGCAGGCTATTTAGACCTAAGGACCCAGATCCCAACTCTAATCCTGAAACACCACGAAGTAAACACAGAGAAGTAAACCGGCTCGTCATGGGCTGTCCTGGAGGCCCGAGCTTGCCTGCTGCCCACCTAAGTTCCCTTTACTTGCCCCAAACTTCCGTACAACCTCTCAGTAAGCTCAGTGCTGCCAGAAGACCAGCAGAAACCCAGCCTGTTCCAGCAGAGGTGGGAGGCAGCCAGGACCCTGGGACTTTGGGGTTCCATGAGCTTCGGGCTGGGGAAAGTATGCGCTCCCTAGGGGCACCCCTCGGGCCTTGGGGTGGAAGGGCACAGGGTGCAGGATGACCCGTGCGGAGAAAGGTACAGAGAATCCTTTCCCCGTGGAGACCAAGGCCAAACCGTCCCGTCCAGGGAAAGACAGGGAAGAAGTCTCTTTCCAAAGCTGCAAAGAAATCTACCCTAATTTCCTACAACTTTAACCCTAAAAAGGTCTCCATAAGCTGTCTATGCATTTAGAAAGGTTGCCCCTTCTTCCTCCTAAAATTAGCACAGCCCCTTTAGAATAAATGCCTGGATAGTTTTCTTGAGGGGGAAAAAGAATGTTTTGTCACAAGTTCCCAAAACCTTACTCCCAGGGCTCTGCCCAGGAGAGTGGCCCATTCTTCTGCCCTACAGCTGGTGACGGGCCACCTAGTGTGGGCACATGCCGGGACAGTGAGGGGCTCAGAGACACATGGGACATTCCCCAACCATGAGTGCTACCCATGCCAGGGCACAGGGCAACGTGAAAAGGGACAGCTGAGTCCAGGGGACAGGGAGGAGTGTGGCCGGTGGGGAGGGCTGCAGAGGAGCTGGACGAGGAAAACGATGGCAGGAAAGTGCTCTCGGGGAGGGCGGGGCAGTGGCTGCGCACACACAGTATCATCAGAGGACACCCAGAAGACCTCTCTGGACAAAGGGGAGGGAGGGAAACAGGTCATGAAGAGACGGAGCTCCTGCTAGAAGCCTCGGATGCCAGGCAAGCAGCACCCGGGCCTTGTGCTGGGCACAGGGCGCCCTGGAAGCTCCTGAGCTGGAGAAAGAGTGGAAAAAATGAAGATTCAGGAAGCATAACGTGATGGCAGGATTCAGAATGAGGGATGGCAACCCCCTCCCTCAGGGCTGAGGCCATCCCATTAATCAAGGTGAGACCGGAACAGGGAGGGAAGATGGGTTGGAAACGCATGATAACTGGTGGGAGGCGTGCTTCACTGGGTGCAGAGTGGTGGCTGAGGGCACAGGTCCTGGAGTCAGCTGGACCCAGGTTTGAATCTGGCTCTGGCACTGCCAGCTGTGTGGCCTTGGGCCTCAGTTTCCTGACCCATTAAATGGGCAAAATAACCCCGCCCACTTCCTGGGGCAGGGGATGAGAGCGGGTGCTGATGGGGATGGAAACACGTGAGCAAAGACAGGGCGGGAGATCCGGGCTGGGAAGAGCTGCCTGCCCCTCTGTTCCTCAGTGGGATTTCTCCGGTCCAGAGGGCACCCCACTGGGCCTTCTGGGCCTTTTCCTTTCCTACAGACGCCTTATCTCAGACTCGGCCACACTCGCTTCTCACAGAGAAGATGCCATTGAAGGGGGTCTGTGCTCTGTTGTCACAGGAACCGTGACAGGACATACCCTCAAGGTGGAAACTGAGGCTCAGACTGGCTGATGCCCAGGCCACACCACTAGGAGGTGGCAGAGCCCAGCCCTGAGACTCTCCGACCCCGCCTCCCGGAGGGCCTGGTGGAAGGCTCAGGGTGGGTTCGGGGGCTGAGCTCTAGAGGGGTGCCATGGGGAGCTGGCCATGAAGCAGCCTCTGCTGGGGAACTCGCAGGTACTATTTCGGTGGGGGATCAAGAACAGGGGCAAGGGGCCCTCTGACGCCCAAGCCCCCAAGCCTGCCACACACCCAGTGACTTCGGACAGGACAGACAGACCGCAGGCCTCCCGCCCCGGTGGGGGAGCCAGCACTCACCATGTACTCCATGTTGGAGGCCGGGGGGTGCACCTGGCCCCGAAGTTTATTGTGCAGCATGAGGATCTCCTCTTGGTCCGACCTGGGGATGGCCCTGCGGACCCGGGCCTGGGGCTCGTCCTGCTGGTACTTGCTGAGCAGCTTCTCCAGGTGTGTGACATTGGGCAGGAAAAAGCCTCGGGCCCCACAGACCAGCACCAGCAACACCAGCCCCAAGGGGATGAGGCCATTTAGGGTGCAGCTCATGGCTCCTCTCTGGCAGCAAGAACAGGAGGGACGGCAGCCTGGGTTCTGGGGTCGGAGCTGAGTGCTCGGGAGCTCTGGAAGGAAGCAGAGGGCAGCGGGAGAAAACATCAGCCAGTATTAGACCAGCTCTCGCAATGGCTTCAGCAGTGAATGGAGTAGGCAACGTTCTTCCCCTTTTGCAGATGTGGAAACTGAGGCTCACGGGAGCTCAGTAACCAAAGTCCCACTGACAGGAAGGGCTTCCAGTGAGGCTAGCTGCTGGACTCTGCAAAGGACATCTTGGCACAGTCTCTCCTGAACCCCATTTCTCCCGTCACCATCTTCTGTCATCTCAAGCCAGCGTTTCTACTCATTCAGGACTCAGGCGGGCCTAACGCCTGAGTTAAGTTCTGTCCCCTGCTCCCGAAGGACATTGATACGGTCATTTCACATCCCCAAAGGACCTGCCCTGAACAAACGTTGGTAGCCAACTTCCTGGTCCCTGTGAAGTGAGACTCAGTTTACCTAAGGTGGTTTATCACGTTACCTAACAGGCATCCCCAGACCCATGGCTGCGCAAGGCTCCTCTTATCACAGCCCTTCCACCGGCCCCGCCCCCATAGTTGTGACACACTCCAGCGCACCACCAGGCCCAGCCAGGGCCCACCCAGCTGTGTGCTCCCGCGAGCAACAAGGCACCTGTTGACTTGATCCCTGGAGGAAGTGACAAGGGAAAGAGGGAAGACCTCCAAGGGGTGCCATGTCCCCCAATCTCACCCCCGAACCTGCCTGGCAAACCCACTCACCAACCAAGCATGAGGCCTCCCTTCACCAGCTCCTGTCAGACGATGAGCCCGTTCCAGACACTGGCAGGAGCTTCCCTTTTGGCTACTAAGTTAGCAGTTCGTGTGGGTAATCAGTACCCAATGAACGCATCAGGATGGTTACTTCCTGTTGGTTGACAAAGCCAACAGTAGTACGAAGGGACAGAAGAAGAGGGTGGGCTGGAACTCCCAGACCTTCGAGGCCTCATCTGGGAGCCATGCTTCCCGAAGTGCGTCCCTGGAAGCCCAGCCCTGACACCCGTTGGGGCTGTGGGGCTGTGGGGCTGTGGGGTCGCATTGGTGGGATTCACCATCCCAGAGATCCATGGTGCCGACTGCAGGAAAGAAAATGCTCTCACTTTCATTACCCATCAAGGGTCTCGATGGCCCTTCCTTGCCTTTGCTCCGCAAGTCCTTTCCCCAAATAATCCTCGTACTAACCTTTCTTCCCTGGCACTCATCTGAGGAAGAGCTGCATTAGTCTTTGAATACACATACTCACTTGAAAATTCCAAGGGCTGGGATTAGATGAATGTCCACTGTGCCTTTTGTTCATTCTAAAAATCTTTCCTGGGCATCTACGTGGGCCAGTCACATCATTCACACTGTCCCCAATCACAGGACAACCCAGGGGTTGGCCTGTCATCACTCCTGTTTCACGGATGCGAAAGCTGAGTCCTGGAGTGGGGACACCACAGGCACCAGGCTCTGTACTGGTAGGCACAGATGCTGGGACTGGAATGCAGGTGTGACGGCTCCGAGGGGTCTCACCTCCACTATAGGGCCACCAGCTGTGGTCCTCCTCCTGGCTGTCAGCTGGTCCAGCAGGGCTTGAGTGTGTTCATTTACGTCTCTCGCCTCTGCTTTACTCCCAAGGGAGAGTCGGTCAGTCACCCGATGACCATTACTGGGCACTGATTTTGTGTGAGACCCTGAGGAGACAGGTGAGAAGAGCCGCAGTCCCCAGCCAGTGGGTCAGAGATGACTGAAGACACCACAGGGAGCTCGAGGAGGGGGCTCCCCGGGTGGGAAGGGTGGCAGCCGTGCCTCCAAGTTCACCCACTCAGAACCCTGGGAACCTCGATCCTGGTCTTCACCCACATTAGTGGTCACCGGTGCTCACCAGTCAAGCTGGCTGGGACTGAGAGATGGCAGCCAGGGGAGCACTTCCTCCGGGGCAAGACACAGCAGGGCAGGGAGGGAACGAGTCGCCTGAAGGAGCAGAGCCAGGAATCCCAGGAGGCTGGGCAGAGCCGAGGAGCTATGGGAAAGAGGCAGTTCCCATCTCCGACTCTGGAAACTCTCCAGGGTCCTGACCGAGCCCGGGCTTCAGATAAAAATAGCCGCCATCCAGAGGGGAGGCCGGGCTCTCTTTGGCATGGGCCGCATGTGGCCTCCCTCCCACGGAGTTCCCTTTGGGGCAGGGCCTTGGGGACGGCGTGGAGGACTTCTGCGTGCCCACTCGCCCCGCTGGGAATCAACCCAGTAATGCAGAACCCCTCGGGGTCCCCGGTTTCTCTCTCAGGTTAGTCACACCACCATATATGAGCGTTTCCCAGCTGCGGAAGGCCAGGCTGAAAGCAATGCCAAAACACACTGACGCTGGACCGAGATTTGAGATGAAGTGAGCGAGGACTGACATCACAGAGTGTCCACTCTGGCGTCATGACCACACTCAACTTGCTCTTTACGCTAACGCAAGCTGGAAGGGCGGGGCACCTGCAAACGTGAGATGTGAACTGCTTATATAACTCAGCTGTGGCTCAGCCAGACTAAAACCTGGGTTTGGTTTATACTGCCAATGGGCACAGCTCAAACAACTATCAGTAGGGATAATCAGTAAATAAGTCGTGGGGCAAGCATGAGGTAGAACATTATATGGCAGGTAAAAGGGATGAACTAGACCTGTGTGGGTGTCAGCATAAAACTCAAATACTGTGTCGGGTTAAAAAAGCAAGCTGTAGGATATTATGCTAATTGTATTATTTATATACATTTTAAAACATGTAAATCATATTTTGTATATTTTTGGATATGCATGTCCATGTATATACAAACATCTATATGTATATGTTATATGCATATATTACATACATGTGCATGTATGCATGTCTGTGTCTTTGCGTTTGCACACACTTGTGTATGTGTGTGTTTGTATGGTAAATCCAGGACCGAATCAGAGTAAGTTCATGGGGCTGGTTGACTCCGGGGTGAGGGCAGTGGAACTGGGAAGGAGAATGTTATTTCTACTTTAAAATCGCAAACACATTTGGAAGTGTCAACTCCTGTTCACTTTAGCTAGGGAGACAGGCTGAGTTGGCAGAAACTGCAAAGCTGTAGCCAACGAGGGTGTCCTCCGAGTCTGGACCTAGGTGGTGAACACACCCGTCCTTCATACTTGTGCACTTTAAAACAAAGCAAAATGCCAACGTGCGAAAGGGCAGTGAAACAACCGCGGGTCCCAAGTGCACCCTTCTGGCATGTTCCCCCGAACAAGTGTGACCTTATTCCCAAGTGAAGCCATCTTCACACTGAATATTAAAGGAGCCCCACACTCCAGGGCCTATAGACTGTCCTTCCCTAGAAGGTTCCAAAGGGACCCGATAAAGCTTTAGTGGGAGTTTTAGAGTTGGGAGAACCATGGGGTTTCCTGGAACCTCCCATTGGGAGAAAACACCATGAAAGGAGGGAAGAGAAAGAGTTTCTTCGAGACCTTTTCCGCTCTGCGCCAACCGCTGGCCTAGGACATGCAGGCTTGCCCTGGGTCACCCCATTAGTGGCACCATGCTGGGCGGCGCGTCCAGTATTCTGTTGGGTCTGAAAGTGGGTTGGTCTGACTGGAGCTTAGGGTGCCTGGGGGCCCATGCTGGCGAGGGGCAAGGCCCAGGTCTTGATGCTCCTGCTAAGTCTAGGCAGCAGAACACTGAAGACTGAAGCAGAATCATAGCAATAATAGGGCTTGCGTCTCACTCACGTTTGCATTCCCAGAGCCCAGCATGGTGCTGGCACAGGGGAACCAGCCCAGGGCTCTGGGCTGGGCGTGTGTGCCTCTCCTAAATTCATATGTGGAAGCCCCAACCCTTAGCATCTCAGAGTGTGACTGTATTTGGAGATCAGGCTTTTAAGGATGTGATTGAGTTAAATGAGGTAACGGGGTGGGCCCTAATCCAATACAACTGCTATCCTTATAAGAAAAGGAGATCAGGACACAGACACACACAGAGGGAACACCATGTGAGGATGCAGGGAGAAGACAGCTGTCTACGAGCCAAGGAAAGGGGCGCTAGAGGGAACCAGCCCTGCTGACACCTTGATCTCAGACTTCAGCCTCCAGAGCTGAGGCAAAACTGTTTGTTCTTTAAGCCACCCAGCCTGCAGTCCTTGGTTGCAGCAGCCCTACCACACTGATACGTGCATCAGATAAGTGGGCGAACAGGGTTATGTTCCAAACATCCCTCTGGGCACTATCTGGAAGGAGGCAAGGTGGAAGCAGAGAGGCAAATTAGGAGGTAGGAGGCTGAGGCAAGGCTCCAGCCGGGACCTAGCAGTGACAGTCGGTGCTCTGTCAAAGCAACAAGCCCACTGGCCAGGCCCACTTCACGGCCAATGCCAGCACCCTCACCTGCTCAGACCATTCAGCCTCTGCCACCCAAACAGCTCACTCAGAGCTTAGGGCCAAAGTACTTTGGTCCCTTTTCCATTACAATAAAAAGCAAAAACTTCTTACAAATGAGACATACACACTGCCCAAGGCTGCCCGAAGCTTTCCAATGACAAGTGCATGCTCCCCCCAGGGAGGCTGGCGGGGGCTTACACTGTGGGAGACCTACTGTGTGCCAGTCACTGCATTTCTCAATTCACGTCCCAGTGACCCAGGGATTTGGGTTCCACTCTCCCATTTCACAGGGGAGGAGACTGAGGCCTCTGTTGTTTAAGAAACCTGCCCAAGATTCCACCCCGGGTGGGAACACAGCTTCATCTGACCTCCCAGCCCTTTCGTACTGCTACCCCATGAATTTCCTGTCACCACCCACGCAGGGACGGGCCCCCACCAACAACCCCATCTCCCTCTGCAATCTTCTTTATCCTCCTCTGCCTCCTGGTAAGACTGCCAGGCTTGGTGGAGCTGAGGCACTGGCCCCCTGGGGTCAGATGGTGGCTCTGTGGATGAGCAGGCACCAAGGTGTCACCCCTATGGGACCGAAACCTTTACATCATGGTGACATTTCACCCAAACACGCCCCTGTTACTGGGCTTGACACCCCTCCAATCTCTATCTGCCAATGCGCCTTTGACTCAAATGTGACCCTCTGACCTCTGATACCCTGGCTTTTCTGATACCCTGTACAGGGCACTCTCCGGCTTCTGGGGTTCCGGCTGTTTTCCCAACGTCCTGGAGGAGCTCACACATCACACCCAGACAGGGAGGCCCACACTGTTTGGCTCTGTACTCCTGCTCTCCGATTCTCCTAGGGTTGTGGCTTAAGAGGTGGGCATTTTCCAGAGGAGCCCTCCTCAGCTCTGTCACCCCTGGCCTCTTACCAACAGCTTGAAACATCTGCTGTGGATGGCTCTACAACACAGCAGAAATGCTCTCTGAAAGATGTTCTTCTTTGCCAAAGTTGCAAAACCAAGCCTAACAGATCTGCAGGCATGATTAAGCAGACCACAAATATGGTCAAGTCAGCAAGGTCTCATGGGAACACACCAGATACCAGGACAATGGAGAGGTGGGAAGGGACCTACAAGGCTTTCAAACCCCAGGGTCAACAGGGAGACCCAAGCCTGGTGAGTGAAAGTCACAGGAGTTAAATTACTGCAGCGTTGCCCGAAGCTTCTGTGGGCTTTGATCTCTCAGGGAGGTTGTTACTTTCTACCCCATTTTACAGAAAATAAAACTCAGTCCAGGAGACCTGCCTGGTATTTGAGGTTGTGCAGCTAATGGGAACCAAGTCTTTCTGAAAGCTTGGGAACTTTCAACCTGCTACAAATGCCCCCTCCTCTGGCCAAGGCTCGGTGGGTCCATAGCAGGTCAGCAGATCCTCAGGTTCCCAGTCTAGCAAGGGGTCTTCTTGATGGTCACCTCCTGGGAGATGCTGCCACCAAACTCAGCCTTCAGGAGCAAGCGAGAGAAAGGGCACATGGTTTGCTTAAGTTCGATGCGTCATCTCACCCGGCTGCCTTTGCCTGTGTTTAGGAAAGTCTGCCAGAAAGATGAATCTTAGGACTGAGCCTGTCAGCCATTGGCTCCGAGGCTGTGCCAAACTCCCTGCTTTTGCACATGCTGTTCCCACAGCTCACCCTATGAACCTGAGCTACCCTCCCCCCTCCCCGCTGGCCCAGGCTAGGCAGATTAATTCCTGCTCCTCACTTAAGACTCAACTCTGGGATCACTGCGTATTCACGCCTGCAGATCTGTCGGGCTCATTCACAGTTGAATCACCCGTGTCTGCCAAGTCGGTGTTCAATAAATATTCATAGGATGGATGTGTGACTCTCTTCCTCCTCCCTAGATCAGAAGAGCTGTATAAAAAAATGCACGTGATGTTGGCTTCTTCATTACGGCCTGCAGCTTGGGCCCTCAGGGAATAGAAATCTGGGTTTAATCTGTGACACTGCCCCTCACTAGTTGTATGTAGCTAGTGAGGGGCAGCATCCTTGGACATGGCATGTAGCTTCTCTGGGCTCCAGTGTAAGTATCTAAAAGGGAGAAGGGAATTATAGGACTTGTCAGACACTGGTGAATAAGACCAGCACGTCCACAGGCGTGATTAAGCTCCAGAAGGCATCAGGGAGGTAGTGACTCTTCAGCTGAATCTTCACCAATGAGCTTGGATTAATCTACCCAGGCTGGCCCAGGGGGAGGGGCAGGTTAGGGTCTAGGGATAAGCTATGGAGTAAGGAATGAAAGAGGGAGTAAACATGACCATGTTAGCTACGTAGTGTACAACTATACAGTGCTAGCTATTATAATAATGATGCTGCTGCTGAATGCCCTACAGACTCATTGTTTGAAGGGGCTCTCAGAAGGCTGGTGTTAATAATGGGGAATGCAGCAAAGAAGACTCTTCTCTCTTCACCACATTATTTCAAAGGCTCACCTGTGCCTTGAGATGAGGTTTAACTTTTAAAAATCCTAATAAATGTCTAATGTTTAAGGAGGAGAGGGAAGAACCCTCTCTTAAATTTAAAACATGCTTTAGGGGCTTTTTATCAAGATGGAGGCACAGGTAAACACAGCGGGCTTCCTTGCCCAGCCACAGCAAAAATTACAACTAAATTACAGAACAACCATCATCCAGAATTATCAGAAGATTGAGCTATATGGGAAGTCCAACAACCAAGGAATTAAAGAAGCACATTCGTCCAGATGGGCAGGAGGGGCAGAGACATGGAGATGTGGAACAGGTGTCCCCACACCCATGTGTGGTGGATAAAAATTCAGAGGTATATCTTGAGAGCAAAGGATCCCAGCCCCACACCAGATCCCCCAGTCTAGGGTCCCAGAACCAGGAAGATAAGTTCCCATAACTTCTGGCTGTAACAACCAATGAGAGGTGGAGCAATGGAAGAAACTGCAGGATTCTCAAGCATGTCCTCTCAAAGGGCCCATAATAGACTTACAGATTCACTCCCTCTGGGCTCCAGGACCGAGGTAGCAGCTGAAAGGGCACCAGTGGCAGATGGGGAGAAATGGAAGTGTCTGGCATCAGGGCAAGTACCAGGGAACAGTCTCCTCCTGGACAAAACTCCAGAGGCCAGGCCACAGCCATTGTCCCCTTTCTGAGCCCTTCCCCACATAGAGCCACAGAGCTGGAACACCATGTAAGAAACTCCATCAACCTGGTTCACACAGGTTGTCCCACCCTGGTGATTACCCAAGACCCAACCCCACCCAACTTACTGGTGTACTTTTCTACAATAGGGCACACTATTGTAAGACAGGGCATCAAAGCAGCTCTACCTAACACATAGAAACAAACACAGGCTGGATGCCAAAATGAGGAGACAAAGAAACATGACCCAAATAAAAGAACAGAACAGAACTCCAGAAAAAGAACTAAACAAAATGGTGATAAGCAATCTATAAGATACAGAGTTCAAAACACAGGTTATTAGGATGCTCAAGGAACTCATTGGGTACTTCAACAGCATAAAAAAGATCCAGGCAGAAATAAAGGTTACACTAAATGAAATAAAGAAAAATTTACAGGGAATCAACAGTGGAGTGGATGAAGCCAAGAATCAAATCAATGATTTAGAACATAAGGAAAAAAACAACCACATTCCACTAGGACAGCAAGAAGAAAAAAATGAGGATAGGCTAAGGAGCCTCTGGGAAAACTTCAAGCATACCAACATTCGAATCGTAGGGGTGCCAGAAGGAGAAGAGAAAGAGCAAGAAATCGAAAACTTATCTGAAAAAATAATGAAAGAAAACTTTCCTAATTTGGTGAAGGAAATAGACATACAAGTCCAGGAAGCACAGAGAGTCCCAAACAAGATAGACACAAAGAAGACCACATCATGACACATCATAATTCAAATGCCAAAGGTTAAAGATAAAGAAAGAATCTTAAAAGCAGCAAGGGAAAAACAGAGAGTTACCTACAAAGGAGTTCCCATTAGGCTATCAGCTGATTTCTCAAAAGAAACTTTCCAGGCAAGAAGGGATTGGCAAGAAGTATTCAAAGTGATGAAAAGCAAGGACCTACAACCAAGATTACTCTATCCATCAAAGCTATCATTTAGAATCAAAGGGCAGATAAAGTGCTTTCCAGACAAGGTCGAGCTAAAGGAATTCATCATCACCAAGCCCTTATTATATGAAATGTTAAAGGGACTTATTTAAGAAAAAGATCAAAGCTATGAACATTAAAATGCCAATAATTCACAACTATCAACAATTGAATTAAAAAAAAACTAAGCAAACAAGCAAAACAGAAACAGAATCATAGATACAGAGATCAGTTGGAGGATTATCAGTTGGGAGGAAGAAGGAAGAGAAGGGAAAAAAAGGTGCAGGGATTAAGAGGTACAAATTGATAGGTACAGAATAGACAGGGATCTTGATAACAGTATAGGAGATGGAGTAGCCAAAGTACTTTTATGCATGACCCATGGACATGAACTAAGGGGAGAGATTTCCAGAGGGAAAAGGGGGTAGCAGGTAGAGGGGGGCAAAGGGGGATAAACTAGGCCAACTGTAATAGCATAATCAATAAAATATATTAAAAAATAAAATAAAACACACTTTATTCAGCACATGGCTTGAACTGCACCACTTTCTCCCACCTTATGGAGAAGAAGGTGCTGAGACATCATGAATCAGATCTAGAGCACTAAAGCTGACCAATAGGCCAGGAGCCATCTGTGCAGATGTGAGTGGCAATTCATACTGATGACAATGACCCAGCTCAGACGCCATGGCTGCCATGGAGCGCTATGTCCTTCTAGGGCTCAGTCTTAGCTTAGTGGACTGGCCCCTAGATGTCCTAGAACTCACCAGCCTGCATTGCATCTGTTTATACTATTTGCCTCGCCAGGTAGACTATGTGCTTCTTGAGGGCTTAAATCAGTGATGTGCTGGTAAATGTTTAATAACCAACACTCAAAAAAATTTTTTAAGCCCACCCTTATTTGTAGTGTTTGCCAGTTGCCCTGGTATAAATACTCCCACTGTGGCCAATTTCAAGCACACAATATGAGGTACTGAACACGGGTTTCTGGAAAGACTTGTGCCAGCATACCAATAACCTCAAGAGCAGAGATAACAGTAATGTGCAGTAAAAAATTAGGGCATGGTGAGTCTTGAGTGGTTATTACCTTTGTTTTAAATATGACTTATTTAACTGTAAACATACATAATTTAATGTTTAAGGATGGTTGTACTTAACTGGCTCATGATCTTTCTGAAACGTGAGCTAGGGAGCCAGCCCTGATACACCACTGGCTGCCACTGAGCTTGTTTGACTTCAGACTCCAGTGGGGATTCAATGCTCAATGAACAGTCATCACCGATAACCCGGCCAAAGAGAGATGAGTGTAGACCAAACAGCTGGCCTCTTCTCCCAGCATTGCATATTCATCCTCTCCACAGACAGATGGGGCCACTGTGATTACAAGCCCTGTTGTACAGCGGAGGAGACTGAGGCTCAAATGCAGAAGCAACTTGCTCACAGTCACACAGGCCTGTGGACAATGCCAATGCATCCGCCATACTCCGTCTGCTTAGCAGTCCTGGCTCATCCAGGCAGTGGTTCCCCAAAACGTCAGGGCTATTCTGACCTCTAGCCCCATGTCAGCCCGACTCACTCAGTGAGTCACCCCACCCACAGGACAGCAGCTAAGACCTGGGTGCTTTGGTCTTTGCTCTTCCTCAGAAGCACAAAGGAGAATTCGACGTATGAGCAAGGTCAAGCACGGATCAGAGTCGTACCACAAACCACCCACAAATTCCAGGAATGGAATGGTGGATATGGGAAGAGAGAAGAAGACTCCCCAGCAGGCACGTCTTGGGCAGATGCCAGGACACGGCAGAACCTCTCAGGAAGAGTGTCTGGATCAGTACCAGACACCAAGGGGTGGGGGTGGCAGGCGATTGTGTTGGTTTTCCTTAAACGCTTCTCCACAGGATTGGGGCTGGACAGGGAGGAAACAGACACCTTGGATTCCCCACAACCCAGGCCGGCCGGCCAGCCAGCATTCCACTTGGCTTACGAGAAATGCCCACCCCATGGCCCCTTCTTTCCTCCTGTGCCCTTGGCAGAAGGCATGCACTTGTGGGATATACACTGAACAAGTATAATATGCAAACTCATTCCATTTTTAGGTATCACACAGAGAATATACAAAATTCTGAACAACAACAAAAAAAGCCTCATTCAACAGACACGTAATCTCCTTTGTGCAAAAAAAAAAAAAAAAGAACTAAAACCAGGTGCATTCAACGTGAGCCAAGAGAATGTAACAAAGAAGCCACTCTCAAGGGACTGGATAATAAATTAACATGGGCTTGGAACTCCCAGCACAGCCATGGCCAGTGTGGCTCCATTGGTTGGAGCACCATCTTGTACGCCAAACGGCTGCAGGTTCGATCCCTGGTCAGGACATGTACCTAGGTTGCAGGTCTGGCTCCAATCAGGGTGCATATTGGAGGCAACAGGTTGATGCTTCTCTCACATTGATGTTTCTCTCTCTTTCTCTTCTCCTTCCTCTCTCTCTCAAATCAATAAATATATCCTCAGGTAAGAATTTTTTAAAATTTTTTGAAAAAAATACTCCTCACATAACTCCTGGGGCCCTTTTCTTTTTTCTTACAAATGTATGAATGTTTCCTTGGGCGCAATGCTCTCAGCAAAGCTTTAGGTGAACAATAGGAGACAGCCATCTCCAAAGGGCAAGACATCAAGGCCTGCCAGAAGGCGTGTGGAAAAACATGGGCATTGGGTCAGACCCGGGTTCAAATCCTACCTCCACCATGTAGAGAGAGACCCTACACAGAAAGACCCTTTTCCTCTCAGTGTCTCCAATTCCTAAGGGGCACACTGAAGCCCCTTAGGGCTTCAGTGAATTTCCCCCAGGGACGAAGGAGAGATGTGAAGATTACAAAGTTAGTGGTTCTAAAAAGCCCAGCAGCAAAGTCCTAAGACCTAGAGGTGTTTAATGGCTGTTTCTTTCCCTTGTCCCCCTGGGTGAATTCAGGCATCTCAGATCACCTCTGCTCCAGCGTTCAGGGCTGGCCGCACCTGGACCCGCCTCCTGCCTGAATTGCGTGATTCACTGGTACTAGGTGGTATCTGCCAGGCTGAGTGACAATCCCTGATTTTGAACCAAGCTCAAAGACACCAGCTCAGAAATTCTCTAGCACCAGGTTATGGAATCTCCACATTGCTTTGCTGATGAAAATCCCCAGTGCAAATCCTCAAGTGGCCACAGAGTCCTTGGGATATGCAAGGGGACAAGATAGTCCACCCTTGGGAACGGAAGGGAAGGAGACGTAGCAGCAACTAAAGACAGATGGCATGAGGAAAGCACCCCTGGGAACAGGATGGGGAAGCTGAGCAGTGGTCGGGGTGGGACCACTCTGGCCAGGATGGACAGTGGAGTCCTGCTGAGATCTCAAGGAGAGGAAAGGCAGCAGGAACAGTAAGCACAAAGGCTTAGAGAGGGTCACTGTCCCAGCATGACCCAGGACAGGGGCAAAGCCAGTGGAAAGAGGGAGAAATAGGGTCACAGAGGCAGGGAGGGCGAGGTGGTCAGGGGCCTTGGAAGCCACACCAAGGAGTCATGGTTTTACTCTAAAAGCAAAAACAAACATGCAGGTGGGAAAGTGAAGCTGACGGTGATGGGGTCTGATTTATGCTTTGAAAGCCTGTCAGCATGCAACGGGCAGACAAAGCTCACAGACATAACACTGAACTAAAGAAGCCAGACTCCAGTGATTAAACATGCACGATGCTGTTTATGCAAAGTTCAAAAGCAGGAAAAACCAATCTGTGCTATTAGAAGTCCGGAAACAGTTACCCACTGGGGGAGGGATGGGACAGGGGGGGTCCCCAGGGGGACTGGCCAGGTCCTGCAGCTGCCCGGGGTCCTAGCATGCACACGAGCACTTGGAGAAAACGTATCTGCCAGTGTGCGAGTGAGTGTGCAGTCCCCTCTAGGACGTTCAACTTTAATAAAATGTTAACAACAAAAATAAAACTTTGAAATCTCTCTGGCTCCTGTTTGAAGGATGGACCAGGGGAAGCATGAGTGGCTACAAGGGGAACACCATTACGCAAGAGAAAATCCTCAAGGGCTCTCTCCGCAGGGGGCTCAGAACTAAGACAAGGCTGGAGCCTGGGCTCGGACAGCGCTTCAAAGCGCACTTTCGAGTCGGAGCCCAGATAAAGCCCTGCGGCTGGCTGGGGCCTCCCACTTGGACCAGACACCGGCTCTCCCAGACAGGGCCCGGTTCATCCCGCGTCTGAGAGGGCACTTTGTCCAACGATGCCAAGGCTGAAAATATCTCCAGTCCCAGGGAAGCCCAGGTCTTGAAGGTTTCTGGGAATAAAACAGTGTTTTCAGCAGCCGGGTGCTTCTCCCTGGGAGAACAGACTGGCTGTGTTGGGAGCCAGTCTGGGGCAGGAGGGAGAGAGGGGCTGGTAGCAGATAATACACACACATGCAGATGTATTTTAAATGTTATCCCGGAAACGACTCATGGTTTCCAAGGGGACATTTTGGGGTTACAAACAGATGTCCTTCGCAAGTTCCTGGCCATGTAGGGACACTAAACACGCCCTGAAGGAAGGTGCTGGAATGCTCAGGACACTTGCTTGGGCCCAGAACAAGAGTGCCAACCAGCTGAGCCTTCTCCCGGAAGACAGACTCACAGACACGCCAACCACCGGCTCTCAGCCGGCTTCTGACCCTGACGGTCATTTTAGCTCCTGAGCCACTCTTGCCATGTGACTCTGTCTGGTCACACCAGGTCCTGTATGCAGAACCTTCCACACAGCTTCCCATCCACCCCCACTCACCAGGGGCCCCGCCCCACCTGCATCAGGGCCCAGGGAGAGGCTTCATCGGCTTTCTAGGGCAGTAGGTCTCACATTTGAGTAGGTCTGGTGGGCCGACTTCCTCCAGAAAGTGCTAGAAGCCTCATTAAGACAGATGGCTGGCCCCACTCCCACAGCTTCTGATTCAGGAAGTCTGGGAAGGGGCCTGAGAATCTACATTTCTAATGAGTTCCCAGGGGCTGCTGGGCATCATCCCCCAGGTTTCAGTGCAACCCCACTTTGAGAACCGCTGCTCCAGGTGGTAACAGCCGCTCAAATCTCGTTCCGCACTTCAACCCGGCATTTCCCCATCTTCAGTCCTTGGCACGGCCCCTCCCCAGTTTCGTCCAGCTTCACCGTCTACGTGGACTAGCACGAATTTTGTATTTTTGTTCGAGCTGGCCCAGTCTGAGGGCTCAGAAAATTTTACTTTTAAGAGGTAACTTTCCATTACCACCATTTGCAGAGAACTTGATCACCTCCACCTTGAACAGGGGCCGGAATAGAATTAAACACAATGAAAACAGAACCAAGCGAGGACCTCCCAGCTGGGTCCTGAAACTGGCCAGAGGCTTCGTCGCAGAAAGTGCTCTCTTTGTTGTAGCGGAGGTGGGGGTGGGGTGCGGGAGCAACAGGAGGGGCTGACTACCACCTGAAACGCTGGCCCCGCCATAGGCAGAGGGAGGAAGGAGCAGCCCCTGGGCTGGTGGGCTTTGCTACTGCTGCGTCTGTGCTAACACTCAGTCACCTAGGAGACCAGCAGGGATGGCCTCCCCACAATTTGGGGGACACTGCTCATTCCACAGTGATCTGTTCTCAAGTGAAAGCACCGCCCTGTTATACTCCTGAGACCCGCAGCCCAGCCCGTAGCAGGGAATCCAAACTCAGCCGGGCTCACCGCACCTGCACCGCAGACCCTTGCTATTCCTGAATCTGACCCCTAAAGTAAACTCCAGCCACACGGAACTTTCTTGCCTTTCTCTGTGAGTGTCAGGCCCCTTCCTACCTCCAGGCCTTTGTGCACACATGCAGCGCCTCCACTCGGTGAGCCCTTGCAAACACCCCACCCTCCATCACCTTTCCCTGCCAGAAAACACCACCTCTTTGCTCTGGAAGGATTTCTCAGGTTCTTCTCAAGTCAGTCTCAGCAGATATCAGCGGGATGCAAGTAGCCAGTCCTAGAGAGTTCTGGGTGGGCTCTGACCAATCCAAAAGAACTTAGGGCCAGGGTCAGTTCCAGGACCTCTTGGCTACAAGTGAGACAGAAGCTTGATTCTTTTTCCTGCTGAGATAGTGTCACTCTGCATTCATAATGGAGTACATTCCAGAAATTCCTATTGAAAATGTGGGATTTCATAATTTATAATATTTTTTAAATGATGATCCAGAAGTTGCATAATCCTCTCCTTTCCCCCGGAATCTGTGGCTTCTGCCTAAGCTGACACAGCACTGGAGACAACAGAGAAGATAAATCTCCTTCAGCCTCAACCACGAGAAACTGTCTGTCCTCACAGCCTTGAAAGGGGGGTGTCTGCCTGCCGGTGCCCACAGTTGCACAGACTGCGGCACAAAGCGCAGCCCCTCCAGGGCAACGTCTCAGTCAGGCTTCGCTGCTTGTTGTTGCTGGGACCCTGGGAGGGATGCCAACGCCTCCCCCAGAACCCCCAGTTGCCAGACTTCCCTGCACCCAGGGCAGAGGGCCTTGGCCTACTCTGAAATGAGATGACCTGACTTGATGCTTCTTTCAGAAGGGAGTCAAGAAGAGAACACGGTTCCTCAACAGGTTAATGTGGCCTGGTAATTCCGCTCCTGGTATAGGCCCAAAGCAATTAAAACTAGGTGTTTAAACAAAAACATGTACACAAATGTTAATGGCAGCATTATTCACAATAGGCAGAACGAGGAACTATCCAAATTTTCATCAATGGAAGGATGGATAAGCGAAATGTGGTCCATGCATACAATGGAACATTACTGAACCATCAAAAGGACAGGAGCTCTAACACACGGATGAACCTTGAAAACATCAGACCAGATGAAAGAAGCCAGACACAAAAGGCCACACATGTGTGACTCCTTTTATATGAAATGTCAAGAAGAGAATCTATAAAGATAGAAAGTGGCTTAGTCATTGCCAGAGGCTGGGGAGGAGACAAAGGGGAGTGACTCCTTGTGATGGGCACGGGCCTCCTTCTGGGAGGGTGAAAACGTTCTGGACTCAGTGGTGACGGCTGCATAACACCGTGAATGTCCTAACTGTCCCTGAACTGTACGCTTTAAAATGGTTAAAAGGGCCAACGTCATGTCTATGCATATTTTACCACATAAAACTTTTTTCTTTCCAAGGAAAAAAAGGGGGGCATGGCTAGCCCTACCAACCACCCAATCCTCCCTGCCCCAGAACAAAGCATGCTCCATTTGGGACTTTCTGAGGGGCTCTGGACCCCCACCCCACGAAGGTCTGAGGATCTATTCAGCTCCATGAACTGAAGATGGAACAAAATGATGCCTGTGTCGTAGTTTCCTTTCTTGACAAGCCATCAGCCCCTTTGACTGATGTTGGGTTTGCACATCTGGGACTGATCAAAAACCAGTGAGTTTGCAAAAGAAAAAAGAAAAAGCCTCATAGGTCAGGAGCAAGCAGACACAGAGGCACCTCCCATACATAGTAAATTACACTGGTGACAGAGAAAAGAAATGTTCCAGCTCCCACAAGGCTGAAGAGGTCAGTGTTGGGGGTCCTGCCTCTAAAAGCCAGTTTTCAAATGCAACTGACTAAAGGCAACTGACCGAAGGCCACACAGCCAACATGAGGTCTTTGAGGGAGATGAAAGGTGGGGCCTCTCGGAGGCCCCGTGCTCTTCTGCAGGGGCTCCATTCCTGCCCCCAGCCAGCCAGCTCTTCTCGCCAGTCTGGGAACAGGACTCCGGGAGCTAGCATGGATCTGGGTCCTGGGATGGGGCTCTGTGCCTTGATACCAGTACCTGTTGGCGGAGTGGGGCCCAAGCCCCCATGTCAGTGCATCCCCTTTGCAGGTCCACCCCTAACCCAGGCCAGGGACCTAGATCCCACAGGGTATGGGAAGCCTCGACTTCCCCCAGCAAGCTCTGCTGTGACAGTTAAGTGGCTCACTGTTGCATGAGTACTTTCTTCCAGGATCTGGGATAGGACCCAGCCAGGAGGACAGCTCTCCCCTGCCCTGGCTGTGTCATGCTGGGTACATGCTTTCGTCACTCCAAGCCTCAAATTCCCTCCTTGTAGAAAGAAGGACAGGCCAGTGCCCATCCCATAAAAAAGTCAGTGAGGTCATCCATGTAAAACCCTGGGCATGGCTGACCCATAGTAAGTGCTGAGTTAATGTCAGGCTGGTATGATTACAAATGTTATCATTACTACTCCAACTCTTATACCTTAAGAGATTCTGTAAAAATGAAAGTGACCCTCTTTATTCTTCTCTTCTGCTTTATTAAGCAGAAGAGCAGGTGCACAAAACACAAAGAACCCTTGGAAGGTCCCTTCTCAGTCTATTTGGGAAAGGGAACCTGCCCTTTGTCCTTTTCCGCAGGACCCTAGTCTTTCACCTGTCAGGATACATGGTTGAAAACTTGGGGCTTGGGATCAATTCTGCTGATAGCAGTTTTACCTGGAGCCCCTCTCAGACAAAACAACACCTCAGACACGTGTGAAGGTCAGATCCAGAGGTGGAGTTAGTGGCTGGGCAGAGAACTGTCTAAAGCGCTTAGCAGTTAAGTGCAGGGTCTATAGCCAGACAAACCTGGGAGTGACAGCATGGCACACCAGCTAGGGCACTCTGACATGCACTTCGCCTCTTTGAAACGGGGATCAGGAGGCCTGCTGCCCAGATGTGTTTCAGGGATAATAACACAGGCACGGTGCATGGCACAGGGCCTCACACCTGCCACACCAGCAGGACAGCCCCCCCAAATTCTGCTCCTCCCCCACGTGCAAAAGGCCAGATCAGAAGCAGAAGAGCAGGTGCACAAAACACAAAGAACCCTTGGAAGGTCCCTTCTCAGTCTATTTGGGAAAGGGAACCTGCCCTTTGTCCTTTTCCGCAGGACCCTAGTCTTTCACCTGTCAGTCTCTAGACCCTAGATGCCCTGGCCCAGCTGGAAACAGTAGCTCCCCCTATTCTGCCAGAATAAGGGGCCCAAATGTTTGAGGTGAAAACTCACAAACCTGCAAGGTTGCAAGACAAGCTGGGCATTTGCACAGGCCCCCATCTGCTTCTCGTGAGCAGCAACTCACCTTTTGGCTAAAAGATGCCTGATTCAAGTTAGACTTCAATCAGAAGCATCAGCTAAGCCCTTTCCAGCCTGTCCACTATCCTAGCATTTGGCAAAGGAGGTTCTGGGTCTGCCCCACGTGAAGGTGGCCCATCTCCCCAGGACTGCAGAACCAAGCCCTCAGCTCCCAGCACAATTCTTTCCCCACCAGTTTATGCAAATGTCCACTCCGGTTTAAGATACCCAGGAACATGTTCCCGAACCTGCAAGAACTCTGGTGCCCCAGGCCCGGACACATCCACGGCCATCTGGAGCTTCGGAGACAGACAGAGGTGGGTTTCAGCCCCAGCTCTGCCTGGACAACTTGCTTCACCTCTCTAATCCCCAGTGTCTTCATCTGAAACACGGGAAGAGGAAGGCTACCTGGCAGGTGTGTTGCAAACGAACCGGCCAGCCACATGTGGGTAGACAAATTCAAACTCATGCCACATCCACACCATCAGCTTTCCATTGATTGACACCCAGTGTGTACACAGAAACACAACAGATGCTAGCGAACTGCACAGGAAGGCAAGAGTACACAGCCTTCAGGAGCACGGCTCCGCAGTCAGACTGGCTTTGAGTCCCGGCTCCCTCCCTTCCTGGCTGTGGTCTTGAACAACTGAGTTGCCCTGGAAGAGTCTCGGTTTCTCCCGCTGTGAACCGGCTGGCTGCTGAGCCCGGTTCTGAGATGCAAGTGGGCGCTCAGTTTAGTGCTTGCACACAGTAAGCCCTAAGAGCTGGCCTCTGCCCTGGTTACTTCAGCTCCTCGGAGATTATGGGAATGGATTAAAGCTCGGAGAGAGTAAAGGAATCTAAGTCATACTTACAAGGCTCCAATCACCAGCTCGCTGGCGTCTCCCGCGTTGTGCAGCGGAGGTGGCGGTAGCAGCGGCAGCACGGGCTCAGCGGGACAGGACGGTAGCAGGATACCGGACAGCGGGGCCGCCGAAGGAAGCAGTGGATCCGGGGGCTCGATGCGCCTCTTCTTGTATGCTGCCCCTTAGCCCATAGGCCACGCCCCCCCAGGGACCGGCGGAGCTGATAGGGCCGCGCAGTCGCAGCCCTCGTTCCGCCCCGCCCCTCAGGACCCGCCCCCCTGCTTGCCCCGCCCCTCTCCGCCCCGCCCTACCCCTTGAGCCCCGCGAGCGGCCAGGACCACCCGCATCCTAGGAGGACGCACTCCGTTTCCTCACCGTGACCATAAAAGTATCAGTTCCATTGAGCGCTTACCAGTTGCCTGGCACGGTACCAAGTACTTTCCACCAGGGGTTTGCAAATTTACCAAATCCCGTTTCTGCGGTTCAAATGGAAAATGGGAATAAGGAGGTGTCCTCCCAGGATTCTAAGAAATAAAATCGGGAAGGGTGTGGGCATGTAAACTGTGGCGCAAAATACGCACTTGCTAAATTTATTCTCATCCTCTGCACGTGGGTAGAAAATTCACTCTTGCCACCTGACTTAATCTCTCCCTCTCCTATCTCTCTCTCTCCCCCTCCCTCCCTTTCTCCTGCCCTCCTTCCCGCCCTCTTTTTCTCTTCTCACTGTGCAGATGAAGATTAGGAGATTATCCTGGATGAGGGCAGTAAAACCAGGTGTGATCCAGGTGAAGCATCTTTGTCCTTGTTATCCAATCCAGTGAGATGGAAATAATCCCATCTCACAGACTGGGGAACTGAGGCCTGGAGAAGGGAGTCCCCATAGCTAGTGGGCAGCAGCACAGGTTCAAACCTTGCTTTAACTACATTTTGTCTGCAGGCATTTAGCATCTGTAACAAACCAATTTAGAGCCAGAAGAAATAGCCTTTGAAACATGTAAACCTAAGGACCATGTCGGTAGGTGAAGAAACCAAGGCGGGAGGAGCTAAAGGACTTCTTGTGCTTCCCATTCAGTCACATAGTGTGGACCTACTATGTGCCAGCACGTGCAGGAGGAGCCTGTCCTCCTGCTGCATGAAGACATAGGAATCAGCTCATTCATCACTTATTCCTTCACACAATCCCACTGAATCACTGCATCAGCCCCTGTGCTACGCAGTGGTGAGCAGGCTCAGACAAGCCCCCTCTAGGACCTCAGGGCCTGGGGTAGCCAGACAGGTGAGAGCATTTATGGGAATAAAGATGGAGAATGCGCAGGGCAGGGATGAGAGAAGATGATCCCTTGGTGCGGTGGAGCATGGATTCAGAAAGCCAGAAACTCCCCAGATTTTGATGCAGCCCAGATACAGATAAAGAATAATGTACACATTCTCTTTGGCCTCTTTTCATTTCTTTTATTTTTCTCTCTTCTCTCAGTTTTTGAAGCATATCATTCTCAGCTCAACATTCATTCATTCAGTACTCATTAAGCACCTATGTAGTGGGCTCTGTTCCAAGCACTGAAGTATTCAGAGGTGAACCAACTTGTTCCAGACCAACAATCCTCACTTTGACAAAGGGCAAATCCAAATGGAGAAGACTTGTATTATTAACAGATACCTCTCAGGTACCCAGCTGCACACACATCATCCTGTTCACCCACAACAATGCTCTGAGACTGGTGCTGTAATCATTATGAAACAGGGCACAGAGAGTGTAAGTAGCTTCCCCCAGGCCACACAGCTCCTCAGTGGAGGAATGGGATTCAACTCATGTTCTTGCCCACTCAGCTGCCACCATTTTGTGTACCATGATACCTTGGGTACAGGGGAGTGGAATAAACTGGGTCCCCAGCCCAGCAGAGGGGAAGGAAAGCTACGCAGGATGGAATTTCTCATGGCCCAGCATGTGAGTGGGGGGTGGGGGTGGTTAATATGAAAATGCTCGCCGCTCTAACTCAGAACTCCACCTCCTTAATGATGCTTTTTATGGCAACTCTTCGGGCTCCTTGCTGATCCAGGACAGCTGTGCGGACACTCTTCCTAGCCCAAGTATTCCAGGGGCATTGTCAACAGAGCTGCCACCTGAGGGCACCTTAACAATGTCATTCTCCGACTGGGCTCCCAACACCCACCTGGCCTGGCAGCCACTGCCCCAGCACCCTGCACACAACAGAAACTTCCAGACCCTCACCACCCTCTTCTCCCTCAGTTTCTGCTTTCCTCCCCGCCTGCACCCTTCTCATCTGCCCCACTGCTTCTCGTTGACCCCACTGAGCCTCCCTGGCCTCGCACCTGACCATGCCCACCCTGCCTGCTGGCTTCTAGGAGGCGCTTCCCTGGGCCAGGTGCTGCACCTGAGGCTTCACCAGCATCAGCCTCTCACAAACCAATGAGGGAAGGAGCTATTGTTGACCTTGTTTCATAGATGGGGAAACTGAGGCTCAGGTAAGTGAAATGCTTGTTCAGGTTCACCTGGCTACTAAGTGATGCAGCTGAGACTCCAGCTTAGGCATTCCAAGCCCAGAGCTCATAACCTGGGTCTCTAAGCCAGGTGACCAGAAGGGACTAGGGAGCTCATGTTTGCTGCAGTGTGAACCCATTGGCCGTTTCTGAGCTACTTCATATTTCTCTTCAATAGCCCAGTCAGGCTAACACTTCTCAAAGGAATGTTATACTCACTACTGCTGTGTAAGACAGTATCCCAGCACATAGTGGCTTCACTCACTCTATTTTGCTCATAACTTTGTAGGTAAGGAATCTGCAACAGGCCCAGCTGGATGGTTCTTCCTCGGGGGTCTGTCACGTGGTTGCAGTCAGATGTTGGCTGGGGCTGCAGACACGTGTGGCCTGGATTGAGCTGGACACCGAAGCTGGTTCACCCATGTGGTGAGAGCTCGGCTGTGGCTGTCGACTGAAGTGCCTGCACGTGGCCTGTCCAGGAAGACAGTCTCAGCGCAGCCAGACTTTTCTCTTCCCCGAGAGCAAGCCTCCCAAGAGAACCAGGCAGAAGGTGCATGACCTTTTACAGACTGTCGTTGGAAGTCATGGAGCATCACTCTGCCATACCCCTGGTCAAATCAGAGTCTACCTAGGATCAGGGAGAGGGGACATGGAGCACACTTCCCAGCAGGTAGAGCTCAGAGACTTTGCAGACAGATACGTAAAAACACACAGGTCAGTGCCTGGTATTGAGCACTCAACGAAAGGCAATTCGTCCTTCATAGGGGGCTAACTTAGCCCAGTGGGAGGAGCGCCTTGTCTGCATCTAGACAGATGAGTTTGAACCCTAACGCCACCAGGCACCAGCTGTGTGTCTTTATTCAGTGGCCTGACCTCTCTGAGCTACAGTTACCTCCCAGGCTGGATCACCCTAGGGGCAGACTGAGTCAGTGGCTTGCTGGCTGGTGTCATTGTCCGGAACCAGTCAGGCTGGGTTCAGCCCCAGCTCCTGTACTTCCACGCTGCTGGCCTCGTGTTCAGCTCCCCGTCTATGTGATGGAGGCGATGACAATGGCCTCTCTCTCTCTCCCCTTGGGCTAAAAAAAAGTAGTATTATTAAAACAGTAAATGGTTACTATATAGGAAATAATTAGAATACTTGCACATAGCAAGCATTAGTTAATATTATTGGTAATTAAGTCAACAAAGAGACAGAAAAGCTTAATCTTGATCAACTTTTCCATCATTGTATAATCTTAGGTTTCCAAAAAATTTCCAACAATTAACATTTGACCTTAAATAAGACAGTGTGTCATGGGCAACATTGGCTTCTGGGAGATCCTGAGTGGGAAGGGACCAAGGTGCACCCAAGAGTCCTTGTGGGAAGGGACTGGCCACGATATCCTTGGAAATCCCAGCAAAGGATCCTGGTTGCTACCCAGGCAAGAGTTAAGTAATGGAGAGTTTGGACCAAGGAAAAGGTCCTCCTGAAAAACCGTAATGAAGCCCAACCTGAAGCTGGAGCACGTGGGCCCGGTCAGGCCGTCCCGGAGAGGTTCCACACCTCTGCCCAGCTGCACTCTCGGAACCCAGGTGGGCGGATGGTGGGACCACACACGTGAGAGCAGAATGGTGGAGTCGCACCAGGTGGTCTGAAGGTTTAATCATTCAAAGCAAAGATCAAGGTCTTTCCTATCTCAATGTGGTTGTCACAGGGCTGAGGGGTCTTGAACTCACACCACACGTTTTCATTGGAGTCTCGAGCTTAGACATTAAGCACCAAGGCCGGGAGTTTCAGCTTCTCCCTTGCTCCTGACACACCCATTCAACAGCTGCAGAATGTCACTAAGCCACACATTGGCATCCAAGACCTCTAATGATGTGAGCCAGGGAGATGCTGGGGCCCCGTTCTGTGATGGGCACAGCTTAGAAAGAGGAACCATAAGGCAAAGAAAGATGGCAACAACTCTGTGTTGACAGGTGCCAATCATGTGGTCTTTCGGGATCTCAGTGGGAAGGATTTGCTTGGCTTATTGGAAGGGAAGGGTGTAAGGGCTGAGACAGGATAGTAGGAAGCTAGGAAAATTCGTTGGCAAGTAGACTAGAAAATCTGAGACAGATAGCTGAAGAAAGTGGCCAAGCAATTTACAGCCAGGTGCAGATGGTCACCAGGGCAGAAGGCCCTGAGTGCTGCCAGGCAGGGGGAAAACTCACAAAGACCTCACCCCCAGGGTGACCTTTCCTCCCCTGGCCTTTCCTCCCTGGAGATAACTTCAGCTAAGCCTCAGCTGTTTTTCAGCTCCAGGGCCAGAAGAGCAGCAAAACCAGGTTGGCAATGTCAGAACCAACTGCAATGACTGAAGACTCCCTGCCCTGTCACTGACCAATCAGTGGAGACCATGACTCTGAAAGAACACACCTGGAAAAATGATGAAACCCTCCCCTGAGACCTCCCCTAAGATTCCCACCTGCAAGAGAGAGAGAGAAACCTCAAGACGAAGGATCTAGCACGCATGCTCTCCCTCTGGGAGCAGCCTGCACCATTTCCTTTCCCTTTCTCTTCCCCCGCTTCTTCCCCCACAGGCACGGGTCTCCTAAACTCTGGGCAGTGGGCGGTGGCAGCTTGTCCCAGGCTGATCCCCTGAGCCTGTCCCCCAGGCACCCCCTTCTCTGAGTGCCCAGTGAGCTGAGGCAGCCCAGCCTGGGCTCTCCTGTTGCTTCCTCCATGCTAAGCCCTTCCCTGTTTCACTGTCTGTAGCTTTAATAAACGTGCCCTCACAGCCACCTGGAATCACGTTGTGAAATCTCTCCTACACCAAGTCAAGCTGCAGCTGAACCCACACTCTCCAGCTGAACCTGGGCAGCCCCGCTCAAGGCCAGGTCCGTGTCTGGTCACAAAGTGAGTTCCATGTCTTCCACTGGCAGGCAACTCCTGGGGGCAGTGCAGGATCTGCTGGAGGGAAGATCTGGGCTGAGATATTGATGGACTAAAGTTACGAGTAAAAAAAACACACTCAAGTTAGTGCGAGCAGAGGAGGGGACTTCTAAGTGGGATCCTGGGTTATTGTGGAACCTAAGAACAGTCAAGACCTTCAAAGAACTCGAATTAGTCCCGGAAGGGTATCAGGCATCTGGGCAGCACCATGCATTTCCCCTACTCAGTACAGAGGTCCCTTCTGGAGAACTCTGCAGCCAGGCCTTCCCTATTCCCTGCGGACAGGACTATCCCACCAAGTGGGGGTTCACATCTCCCTTGCTGCAGGGACTAGCTGAGGCTGTGTCCAACCATACCCCAATTCTAACTTCCTAACAAGAGAATCTAATCGGCCCCGTGAGGAGCAGGTGCCTACTCCTGGCCAATCAAATGAGACCAAGGGAACATCGTGAGAAAACATGAACTTGACAGTGAGAGGTCAGATGGATGGGGTGATCCACAGCACAGCCTGTGGATACAGCCAGAAAAAGGCCCAGGATTCAGGGGGACAGTAGCTGGAGGTAAAAACTCTACCTAGAAGGCTGGAGCAGACTTTAGCAGCATCCCATTCCCGTCCCTGGAATCCCCAGCCATTTCAGTGCACACCCACTTGACTTCCGAAAGCCACACCTGCATCTGTGCAGGGCAGCCCCTGAGCTGTCAGAACCCAGGGAGCCCACAAGCATGGGGCCCTAAAGTGCCTGGGATTTAATGCCCCCGGGCATCGGCTAACAATGGCTAATAGGGTCGTGGATATAAATACCCGGGTGCCATGCTCTCAGCTGAAAAGCTTCAGAGGTGAGTGTTTCCCCCCAAAAATTCTCTGGTTGGCCACACAGTAGCTGGCTTAATGATGCAAATGTATCAGGTTCCTTCTCTTCCAGTCTCACTAACACACCTCTCTTCTCCACTCCGTGCACCTCTCATATAACCTGCCCGCCCTCAAATCCTCAGGTCAGGGTCTGTTTCTGGGAATCAAAACTAAGACAAGGACCCCGAAGTTTGGGGAGAAAGTCCCCAGACTCCCTCTATTCTCCTCAGATCCCTGTGCATTCATCATCTGACCATTGAATACTTACTGAGCATCTACTACATGCCACAGAATATGCTGACAAAGATAGGAGCAAAATAGGAAAGAACTGAGGAGGACTGAACAGCCATATAAAGACAGGAAGGCTTTTTACAAGAGTTTGAAAAGCCAAGGCTTAGCTGTGGGGCGATTTAACCATATAAAAACTATGACTCATGCAGGAAAAGTGGACACCAAATCCCAGAATATGATGGGCATCCCCTTAAAGTGTGAGAGAAGTAGTTTCAGGCAAATAAAAGGGATTCTTCATCCAACACTGAATAGCAAATTTACCCAACTTCAGCTACCCCACAAGAAGTAATACAAGCAGAAAATTTAAATAGACTTTCTTAAAAAATAAATGAATGCTGGAGTTCATTTTTTATTCTGTTTGATGACATTTACTGAGGACTTTCTTTGGACCAGGCATTCGGGCAAAAGACAGGAATAAGGCAGACATCAGACGAGGCGTTTAACGGAGGCCCCGGGTGAGCGCTCAATGCAGTCCTCTGTGCTGAGCGCAGTAGCGGGGGCGTCTAGAGGGCGCCAAGGAGCCCAGGAGATGGGCGGGTGTCTGGACCCAGGGGTGGACTGAGGCATCACAGATGTGATGCAGGGCCAGTGTGTTAACTAGGACCTTTTGTTGCTTGTTAGAGAAACTTAACTAGGATAGACTGAAGGAAGAAAAAGAGGTAGTCTCGGTTTCTGTAAGTGGGAAGTTAAGAGAGGGAACTTCAGGCACACCTGGGTCTAGGACCTCAAACAAGAGGGTCATGTCTCCCTCCTCCTTCTCCCCTGACCTCCCTGTTCCTCTCTGGGCTCGGCCTGGCTCCCTCCTGTTCCTCTACGAGATAGAGAAGGTGGCCCCTGACAGCTACAACTCAACCCTGTCCGACTCAGACCCAACAGGCCGGCACCTCCCACCTGGCTGCAAACTGAGAAATAAAATCCCAGGGAAAGACACAACTGGCTGGACCCAGGCCACAGGCCCACCCTGGCAGATGTCATGCCAGGCCCTGGCCCTCCAACCACGACGGCTGTGGCGTGCGCCACCCGGGGTCCAGCACATGCAGTTCTTTGCCTCTGAGTTTACTCCAGCACAGGACTTCACGGCAGGCCTAAGTTGACATGGAATTCCACGCCTCTGAGCGGCACCCACCAATAGTTTAATAAGAACCACAGCCCAGACACCCCAGCCGAGTCCTCTCTCAGGTGGGACAACGCCGGCTCCCAGAGACCCCAGGGGACTGTGCTCCAGGGGCCACAGTGCGAGCCGGGGAACAGCCATTTCTCACTGACTCCTTCCTGTCCCTGTCTCACTTCCTCACCCTCCTGGTATTTCCTGGAATCCTCTCCTCCAAGAAACTACCCGTAATCACATCCTGTCGCAGAGTCTGTTGAAGGGAACCCAAGGCAAGACACCCAGCCATTGCCGCAAACCTGTGGGTGGGAAATGGGGCCTCAGGATGGGCTAACCTGGCTCCCTCAGTGGCCGGGCAGCCTGTGATCGGAGCGGGGGTGGGGCATCTGCCCCAGGGAAAAGGGGCTAGGCAGAGAGACAGCCAAGATGGATGGATCTAGACAATCAAGAGACAGGTCTGGGCTCTTTAGGCAGAGGGCAGAGCATGCAAAAACCAGAAGCATGAGCCCCGGCACATGCCAGTAGGGATCACAGTGGGGAGGTGAGAGCCTCAGTGAAGCCTGCTAAGCAAAGCAGACTTCAACCTGGAGGATGAGAATTGGGAGCCCCCAAAAGGCAAGCCTTCCAAATAAATTGTGGGTATCCATGGGGAGGGTGGCCATGGTGGGGAGATGGAATGAATGTTTTTAGGGAGAGCTCCTGGCAGCAAAACAAGAATGGTCAGCCATAGCCCCCAGAACAGCTCTCTTCCCGTTGGCACTGGGGTGAGCCCTGGCCCGCACTCTCCGGAGGGAACTGGGAACTCCAATTCATCGTCTGCTGAGCACTGGATGGTAATCCTGCATTCCAGCCTTAGGCCAGCACTGTGAGGTGGGAGCTATGGCGTCCCCACCACACCAAGAAGAAAACAAGGTTCACATGCATAAGTAAGTTACCCGGGATGGATCGCACACACAGCAAGAGGTACAGAGGCTGTGAACCCAGTGGACTCCAAAACCTGAGATTTCAGTAATTTTGTTATTTGTGTATTAAATGTTAATAGGTCCAATGCAGGTCTGTCCCTCTCTCTCTCCCTCTTTCTGAATCTATTTGGGTCCTGGATTCTAACTGTGAGCTTTCGCCTAGTAAGGGATCTCTGCTGAGGGGATGGGGCAGTCAGGAGGGTATCCTATTGAATTCTTTGATTAGAAAGTACTAGAACATTCAGGGAGCTGGTTGTCATGGGACTTGGGATGAAAACACTTTTATGGCTTTGAAGTATAAGCAGCTATCCTGGAATGTTCACAAACTCTTTCTCCTTGGCTGAGGGAAAATTTATAACAAGTGATGCCAAATCATCAACACCTGGGGCGACATGGTTGGTGGCCGGGACAATAGCACCGGCTTCCCAGCTCTCCATCTCTGTGCCAGATCCCTTTTGCCACCAAATTCTCCAGCAGTGGCACCAACTGCTCAAGTTGCCTCCTGATACCTTATCTCTTCTCTTACTTAGAAGAAACAGAAAGATTCTTGAATTCAAACTGAGTACACGTCACCCAGCTAGAACACTAGACTCCCCAGCCTGCCTGGCAGCTACTCCTGTCCACAGAACTACATGTCAGCCAGAGAGTTATGTGTGGCTTCAAGGAAGTCACCCTAAAGGGTGGGGGAGATTTACCTTTCATTGTTCTTCTTCATTCCTGCCTGGAATAAGGGTGTGATGGCTGGAGTGCAGCAGCCAGTTAGAACCATGAGGTACCTTGGGAACGGAAAGCATAAATGTTGGCACCCAAGTCCATGACTCTGTAGGTCTCTACATCAGTCCCACTACCTGGGGCAGACTTCTTTTACTTAAAAGAGAAGTAATTTCTATCCCTATTTATGTGGAAGGGACAGGTGTGGGCTTTGTTCTTCATAGTCTCTAATCCTGATAACATGTTTAAAAGTGAAAAGAGATGTGCTACAAAAGCACATGTCACATCTGTCAGAGCAGGAGGCTCTGCCAGGGATTTCCTCTGATGTTAGATTAAAAATTTTTTTTGTCTCCTTTGAATCACCCGTCTGGAAACTCTTCATTTTGGGGTGGGGGAGATGATAAAATGGAACTATGATGATCTCCTTACAAAAATGGGGAGACTCCATTTCACAATTTTATGAGACTCCTTGCTCTCGCCCTTTGAAGTCCTTAACCCGGAACAGCCAAACCCATGTCTGAAACACGCCTGGGTTCCCACTCGCACCCCCTGGCCTCCCTCGAATAACCCAGCGGAAGAGTCAGAGAACACTGATGACCATGCCTGGGAAATCCTCAGAAAATTCAGCTCTTTTGGCAAATGCTGCCAGGGTGATTGGTTTCTCCCTGGGTGACAATCGGACTTTCCCAGACGAGGCTGAGCCCCAGCTTTCACGCCTAGGGTGTGGTGTTTCTGAAAGATTCTAAAGCTTTCTGTCAGCCTGGAAAGAAACCACGCCTCTCCCACAGGTGGTATCCCCAGGCCGTGAGCTGGATCCCTCCATGCCAGCCTGGGGGAGAGGAGGACTCCCAGAGTGGAAACTGGTCTCCTTCCCAGTCCCCAGCAAGGGAATCAGAGCTCCCCCCACCCCTCCTGCCGCAGAGGGGCCCTCACACATCTCCTCAGGGCGCTGAGCTTCCAGAGCCCCTGTGGGGCCTTGAATCCAAGCCATCACTTCCTGGCCTGAGACCTTGGACAGATGCCTTGACTCCTCTGACCCTCAGTCTCCTCCTCTGTAAAATGGGAATAATAGCAGACCCACCTCATAGTGCATTTGTAGCAGACGAGTCAGCTGTTGAGAATTCTTAGTCCGTATCATCCCTTCTATCTTTGTTCTCCAAGATCTCACCTCTCCTGTTTCTAGAAATACTGTCCTGGTTAGCCTGACCACTGAGTGACACCCTCCCCTATAACCCCCACCCCAGAAAGCAATCAAATAGGTAGAGTTTGTGGTCAAAGCTTGAAAAGCAGGGTAAATGAGAGCATTAGTGTCCTGGGGCTGCCGGAACGAATGGCCACAACCTGCGGGGCCTAACGCAGCAGCAATCTCTCTCTCACAGCACCCTCTGTGGCCCGCAGGGGAGGATCCTTGCTGCCTTCCCAGCTTCTGATCTGTTCCTGAATCCTCTTCATTAGAGGGACACGTCCTAATGAATCAGGGCGGCCACTAATCCAGTATGACCTCATCTTAACTTATTATATCTACAAGGCCCTATTTCCAAATAAGGACACATCTGGAGGTTCCAGGTGGACATGAATTTTGGGAAGACACTATTCCCTTGACTTTGAATTGCATGACCAAGAATGTGGCGGAAAAGATGCTGTGCTATGCCTTAAGATACTGGCAGCTCCCACTTCTTCTTCTTGGAAGCCCAAGCTGCCGTGTGGAAAGAGGCCAACAGCCAGCACCAACCTGCAGTTGTGAGGGTGAACCATCCAGAATGGGTCCTCCAGACCCAGCTGATATGTGAGCAAAAGAAATCACTGCTAATGTTCTAAGCCACTAAAATTTGGGGTGGTTTCTCATGCAGCAAAAGGTAACAGGATGAGGTATGATCAATTAGTTCCTTGTTGTTATGTCGGTGCTGGGCACACAGCAGGTGCTCGCCAAGTGTTTGCCGACCGGGACAGAACCATCTCTGACTCCCGAGAAACTGCTCAACAATGGCGACAACAAAAGTCATGGACACCCAGTGATCTATTACACAGAACATGCCAGGCTCTGTCCTTCTTCTTGAGCACAGCAAGATACATTGAGATGTTTATTTTCACACAATGGGGTAGCTTCGGTATTCCTGTTAAACAGGTGGTGCTGGCCCCTAATGGGGGACAGCCCGTCCGGAATCATTGGCAGGCTCGGGAGGGGTGCGTACGTGAATCTGTGCGGCCTGTAGATGTGCAAGTCCTAGCGGGTGCTTCTCCCTGAAGACAATTGCAGGAATGATCTCACCTTGCATGCACATACTTTACATCATTGTCATCCATTGGATATTTGGGATCCTTTGTTCACTGGGTCCTGCTTTCAACCTAAGCCAAAGCTAAACATGTCTCTTCAGCAGAACAATGACATGTTAAATCAGTATCACGATGGCTCCCAGTGACCCCTGCCTCTGTGCCCTCGTCCTGTTGCAATGTGATGTTGCCCCTCGTCTTATCAAGAGGTGGAGTCTAGGTCCCTGCCCCCGAGTACCTGGGTTGGCCATGCCATTTGCTTTGGCCAGCAGATTATGGTGGAAGTGATGGGCATATGTTCCAAGCTTGAGACTCAAGAGGCCTGCCGTTTCTGCGCTCACGGTCTCAGACCCAGAGCTGAGATGCTGTAGAGAAGCCGAGTCCAGCCTACTGGAGGAGGGGGGACCCATGGAGGCCAACCATGGTGCCTGAGCCGACAGCCAGCACCAACCGCCGAGCAGGAGTGAGCAGCCCTGGACCCTCAGTCCTAGTGAAGCCGTCAGTCACCCACAGCTGCATGAGTGAGCCCCGGTGAGACCACAGAGGGACGACCCGACTGCCACCCTGAGACCATGAGAACAGTACATTGTCACTGTTTGAAGCCTTTATAGTTTGAGATGCTTTGTTCCACAGCGAAGACTAACAGACATGGAACAGTAAACCTTGTCAGAGAGAGAAAACTATATGTTTCCCTCCGAACAGCCAACTGTCCAGGGAAAAATTCTGAGAATACTTCATCCTTCTGTCATGGGCTGAATGGTGACCCCCCCAAAGCCCTATGTTGAAGTCCTGACCTCCAGCACCTCAGAATGTGGCTGTACTTGGAGACAGATCTTTCAAAATGTGATAAGGGAAAAGGAGGCCATCAGGGTGAATTCTAACTCACCCTGGCTGGTGTCCTCAGGACACAGATACACACAGAGGGAAGACCACATGAGGGTGCAGGAACAAAACAGCTGTCGATGGGCCAAGGGGAGAGGACTCATGGGAAACCATCCCTGCTGGCACCTTCATCCTGCACCTGTAATCTCTAGAACAGTGAGAAAACTCTCTCTCTCGGTTGAGGCCCACAGTCCATGGTACGTGTTATGGCAGCCCGAGCAAGCTGGTACAATGTCCCAGCAGCTCAGGCTGAGGGCTGCCTCCGCCTCCACACACCTCGGAGCTGGAAGTCTGCACTGAGCTTACTCAGCTCCTGCTTTGTCATCTCAGGAGAGGGGACCATTTCCCTTCCCCAAGGACCAAAATGGGCCTCCAGCCCCAAGCTTACCGGGCACTCCTGGCACTCACAACACTTGTTAAATAAGAACTTACGATATGCCAAGCCCTCATAGTCTTCCGGGCAATCCTCACGCTTTCTGCAGGGGTATGTGTTATTTTTGTCCCTCTCTCCCTGGGGAAGGAGCTGAGGCCCAGAAGGGCTGACCCACCTCCCCACGTGCACCCAGCTAAGCAGAGGGCTGGGACTCGAAGCCCTAGCCACGCCTCCTCCCACATCCCAGCATACAGCGTTCGGGGTCCTCCCAGCATGGAGGTTTTCCCCCATGGAGGTCAGCTGAATAACGTCCCCCATCCTGATCCCTAGAACTTTATGTGGTACATTAGCTTCCTGGGGCTGCTGTAACTCAGGACCACAAATGGGGTGGCTTAACACAACAGAAATGTACACTGTTACAGTTCTGGAGGCCAGGAGTCCAAAATCAGGGTGTCGACAGGGCCTTGCTCCCCCTGAAAGCTCTAGAAAAGACTGGCCCCCTGCCTGTCTCTCAGCTCCTGCTGGCTGCTGGTGATCGTTGGCAATCCTTGGCCTGTGGCCACACCGCTTCAGTTTCTGCCTCGGTCTGCGTGGCCTTCTTCCCTGTGACTGTGCCCAAAGTCCCCTCTTCTTACAAAGACACCAGCTGTAGATTAGGGCCCTCTCTAACCCAGTATGGCATCAACTTGATGACATCTATGAAGACCCTATTTCCAAATAAGGCCACGTTCTGAGGGTCCAACTGGACATGAGTTTGGCTGGGGGGTGGGGGACACTATCAATCTGCTATGCATTGTAAAAGGGACTTCGCTACTGTGTTTAAATGACGGATCTTGAAATGAGGAGGTTATTCTGAATTATCCTGTGGGGCCAAGGTGATCACAAGGGTCCTTGTAAGAGGGAGGCAGGGAGTCAGAGTCAGACAAGGAGATGTGACAATGGATGCAGGGGCTGGGGTGACGCACACTGAGGACAGAGGAAGGAGCTACAAGCCAAGGAAAGCAGATGGCCTCCGGAACAGTGGTCCCCAACGTTTTTGGCACCAGGGGCAGTTTTATGGAAGATTAGGGGTCAGGAGGTGGAAGCCAGGTGAGCTTCATTCGCAGCTGGGTTCCTAACAGGCTGCAGATGGGTACTGGTCTGTGGCCCCGGGGGTTGGGGACCCTTGCTCTAGAAGCTGAAAAAGGCAAAGAAATGTCTTCTCTCCTGGAGCCCCTAGACAGAACCAGCCCTGCTGACGCCTTGATGTCAGCCTGGTGAGACCCGGTTTTGGACTTCTGACCTCCGGAGCTGTAAGGCAGTAAATTCGTGTTAAGTCGCTAAGATTATGGTCACTTGTTACAGCAGCCACAAGACGCTAACACAGATCCATGACTGGTTGTGTTTGCAAAAACGTAGAGGGTGGCTGCGGAGCTGGGCCGCAGGCTCCTGCGCTGCCCCTCAAAGGGGAAACCGCCGTGAATCAGACAGCGCGCATGAACGCTTCCAAGCAGCCGCGGGCTCACAGACCACACAGCGCTCACTCGGCAGGGCCCTTAGTCATCTGGCTCCGAGAGGCCCCTCCTTCCAGCCTCTTTACCAGAAATGCCCTGGGTTCGCCCTGATTATTTTTCGAGCGATCAAGTAACGCTTTCCAGATGCACAAGTTGGACAGTGGCCAGTCTCAGACTTTGCGAGGTCTGGGGGTCCACGCAGGGCCCCTCGGGTGGGTACTTTAGCCCGGGCGACCGTCACAGCATCGCCAGTGCCCTCAGAGCCTGCGTGTCCTGATGGGCAGTGGCTGCCCCACCTCCAAGCAGGGGAGCCTGGAAACGCCTGCAGAATATTTGAGCAGGCCACACCCACAAGTGGCCGAGGCCATGGGCAGAGAGCCCAGTGCACCCTAGAGTTTCCCCGAGGTGTCCTCCCCCGCCACCCAGAACACGTCTCATTCCCGTGGACCGCAGCTGCCTTTACACCCAGGTCTACCTGGGGATGTGCATTTGTTTTCTCTAACAGGGCGGCTGGAAGGTGGTGTGGGGGCCCATACCTCACTGAAACTTGACAATGAGCAGCGTCTCAGTTTCTCCCTGGCATCATCTCTGCACATTTGAAAAGTCTCAGGTCACTACTCCCCAGATGTGTCATCTGGAGCCTCTCGCAGCAGTGTCTTCCTCCGCTCTCCCTTCCTGAGAGGCCATTCGGTGGGGAAGAAAGTTTAGGATCTACATGGTGGCGGTGGGGGAGGGGAGCTCACCCCCACCCCCAGATCCTTCTACAAGACACAGGAGCCAACATTAGTTTCCTAGGGCTGCCATAACAAATGACCGCAAACAGGGGTCTTAGCAGGGACTTACTTTCTCCCGCGTCTGGAGACCTGAAATCTGAAATCAAAGTGTCAGCAGGGCCTGCTCCCCCCGAAGGGCCTGGAGGGAACGCCTTCCTGCCTCTTCCAGCTCCTGGGGGCTCTGGGTGGTCCCTGCGGCTGCATCACCCAGGCTCTGCCCCCATCCTCACGTGGCCTTCTCCTCCTCTTACAAGGACACGGGTCATTGTGTTCAGAGCCCACCCAGGGAACCCAAGATGATTCATCTTGAAATCTGCTACCTGATCACATCCGCAGAATGTCTTCCCTGACGGGGTCACAGTCACATGTTCCGGGGATCAGCACTCGGACATGTTACTTTAGTGGCCCCCCCTCCAATACTCTACGTCAAGCTCGGGCTCACTCTGGTCATTCTCTCCAGGCCACACCAGGCCATGCCAGCAACCTGGCCTTCCATGTGACCTCCGCTGGAGCTGGAGTACCACGCATGGGGGTCTTCCCTTCACATCGCACTCGGGGGTGGCTCTTAGCCCTTTTGCTTTCGGCCTTCCGCTGCCTCCCTCAACTCCAGGATTCAGATGCAGGGGGGCCAGCTCAGGGTATGTTGCCCCTCCGAATTTCTCTTTAATATCCATCTCCCCTCTACCCAGATAGATAAAAGGATTTCTCCCCTTCTTTTGTTGCAAAGATGCCTCTTTCATGAAGTACTGCATTTGATTTCCCCTCTGGCTGATAGCTTGAAGGTCAAGGACAACAGGCATGACTCTTGATGCATAAGTGAGAGCTAAAGGAATTTAGAAAACCCTTTTTATCTTTTGGGCTATCATCCCAATAAGAACTCTCAAAGCTAAATTCAAACTCCTGCTTCTTTTTTTAAATTCTCATCTGAGGACACGCTCATGAATTTCAAAGAGGGGGGAAGGAAAGGAGAGAGAGGGAGAAAGACATTGATTGGTTGCCTCTGGTACATGCCCCGACAGGGCCCACAACCCAGGCATGTGCCCTGACTGGGAATCGAACCTGTGACCTCCTGGTTTATAGGACGATGCTTCAACCAACTGAGCCACATCAGCCAGGGTGAACGTCTTTCTTGCTTAGCTTTTGCTAAGCATTCCTAGTCTCCCCCAAGGCAGATGACGGAAAAGGTCACATTATCCAAAATAAAAGAGGAAAACATACGCACGTGTTGTAAAAACACAATCCACCTCCATTGACTAATGGCACCCACACTGACCCAATCTCACCAGCAGGAGGCTTCAGAGGCGGTTTTTAAGTCAAACTTGTGGTGGCTGGTCGACTTTATATACGATAAAGTACACACAGACTCATGAGCTCTGACAAACATCTACACCAGCTTAACCACAGTCACTCTATAGAATGTTTCCACCACCTCAGACCCCTCCCAGGTCAACCCTCATGCCTCCCTCATTCCTATACAGCTCCCGCACTCCCTTCTTTGCCTTGCCACTTCAAGAACAGCACATTAATGGAATCATCCAGCATGCTAAGAGTTACTCTTGACCCTTCCCTTTCCCTGCAGGAGAACACATTCAATTCTACAGCTCAACAAGCTTGACAATGAGGAAATATGTTTAAATAAATAAAAATGACCGTGGCTGGTGTAGCTCAGTGGATTGAGTGTGGGCCTGCAAACCAAAGGATCACTGGTTTGATTCCCAGTCAGGGCACATGCCTAGGTTGTGAGCCAGGTCCCCTGTGGGGGGGAGGGGGGGCACATGAGAGGCAACCACACTTTGATGTTTCTCTCCCTCTTTCTCATTCTCTTCCCCTATCTCTAAAAAGCCAAATAAATAAAATCTTAAAAAATTAAAATGCCCTGATCTCTGTGTTAAAAAATAATACCTATCTCAATAGGTATTATTTCAATAGGTTCTTGTGAGATTCCAATGCAATTAGGGGTATTAAGTGCCAGGCACTTACTTAAAAACCTACAAATGATAGAATAGGCACATTATTGTGCCTACTCTCTGTTCTCCAATTTGAAGCCGAAATTATTATCTGAAAACACAAGCCTGACCAAGACATCTCATTAGCTTCTGTACTGGCTGCTTTCTGGGGTCAGCTCTTTCCATTACCCCCAACTCTCTGCCCTCACCCGCCCTATGTGCCAGCCTCATGGCCCTCCATGCTCACAAGGGCCTTCTGTGCCCCTGGGCCTTTGCACATGCTCTGCACTCTCTATCGGGGAAAGGCCACCCCACCTTTGGAGACCCGGCATGAATGCGACCTCCTCTGACAAGATGTGTGGTTGGCAGGTCACAGTTGCTTTATCTCTGTTGTCCTTAATGGCATATTTTGCTTCCTTATTTTTTTCATTTATCATGCAAATTACTTTTTTCACTTGTCAAAATGAATGAGGCAAATTGAATGATTGGTCCCAATTCTTCACTCTGCCAGAAGACCAGTCTATGCTCAATGGCCTTGGGGCTTCCCGTGGCCTCATGGTGGGCAGAGAGTACTTCCTACCTCTCGACTTTGGCCACGTGACTGGCTTTGACCAATAAGCTTCTGCCATGGCCAGGCACACTTGGAAACCCAGGCACAGAATGAAGATGTGGGGAACAGAATTGGAAACAGCCTGCAGCTTGGAGGCTAGCCCAGCTGGACCTGGCATAGATCAGGTAGCCCCACTCCCCTCACCCCCAGCTGACCTGCGGACTCGGGAGCCAGTCATAGGGGGTTGGTGACTCAGTATCACTGTGGCAATAGCTGTTACAATGGTTTCATCACCTTTTTTAATGACAAGCATCTATAAGACAGAAACCATGTCTCACTCCCTCTGTCTCCCCAGTACCGGCACAGGGCTGACATCTGAAGGGGAAGATGTTTCAGAAGTCTTGTGCAATAGCATACTGTTCATTTCAGCCCGGGGGGAGAAAAAACAGGGATTGGAGATCCAAGCATGACGGGCTTTCTCTGGGACAGCTCAGGGGTCAAGAGCATGGGTCCTGATCTCTGCACAGCCCAACTTGAATTCCAGCAGCTTCCTTAGAGTCCTGAGCCTCTGTCCCATCAGCTATAAAGCAGGGCTAACAAGAGTGGGAACCTTGCAGTACTGTTGGGGGGATTGGATGAACTAATGGAGGTGATCTGAGTGGTGCCTTGCGCACTGTTAGCCCCTCCAAAATGCTATCTAAAATTGATATATTGGAGAGACACGCAAGCTCACCCAAGGCTGTTCTTAACAAAGATAAGAACGCAAAACACTAAAGGGAGGTGTTCTGGGGCTAAGAAAGTTTTGGAGCATGGAATATGCGGCTCCAGGGAGAGAGGCTTAGCATGAGAGAAGGAAGGAGGACCACAGGCAAGAGGAGCAGAGGTGAGCACGTCATTCCAGATGGCTGGGCTGGTAGCCCATTACCACATTTCTCCCACATTTCTAGAACTTTCCACTTTACTCCTTTGATGATTGAAATCATAGACTATGCAACTGTGAACTTAGGAAATACACTGGTGTAGATTTATTCTGTCTCCTAATGATAAGCAGAGGTACATCTAAATACATTACCATTCTTGAGTTTTTCCTTAACCAGTCATCTCATGATTGCTGCCTTTATTTTAGGGAAAACCTGCACTTTCTATATATCCCTAATGAAAATTTCACTTTTTAAATACCTGCAAACAAATAATAAAAGATAAGTTGGAATCAGACTGATGCAGGATAGGAAAATTCCTTGACAAGTAGAATGAGGAAAACTGAGACATATTTAACAAACTGCGCAATTGACGCAGATAATAAATCACAGGGTCTTATCTGCCCTAACGGAGGATACTCAGGAGCAAGCGGTTGACACATTCCAGACCCTGCCGGGCAGGCCCACCCCAGTCCCAGGCCCTCGCCAGTGACGAGACAAGCTGTGCCATCAATCTGAAAGGAGACAAGAAGAATGGGGTGGGGAAAGGGGAGATAAAAAGATTGAAAACAAATAACAAAATAATTGGTTTTAACCCAGTTATACTGATATTTATATTAAATGTAAATGGTATAAACACTGCAATTAAAATGCAGAGGCTTTCAGATGGTATAAAAAAGCAAGGCCCAACTATCTTAGACACAAAGATATAGATGTATTAAAAGCAAGAGGATGCAAAAATGTGCACCATCCAACATACACTAATCAAAAGAAGCTTTTAGCCCTGGCTGGCGTAGCTCAGTGGATTGAGCACGGGCTGGGAACCAAAGTGTCCCAGGTTCGATTCCCAGCTAGGGTACATTCCTGGGTTGCAGGTCATAACCCCCAGCAACCGCACATTGATGTTTCTCTCTCTCTCTCTCTCTCTCCCTCCCTCCCTAAAAATAAATAAATAAAATGTTAAAAAAATAAAGAAACTTTTGATTAGTGTAGTGGCGATACCAGTACCAAAGCAGACTTCAGAACAAGGAACATTTCCAAGGATAAAGAGGAACTTATCATGATGATAAAAAGGGCAATTCATCAAGGATATAAAAAAATTCCTAAATATGTATGTGCCAAATAATAGGTCTTTAAAGTATACAAAGCACAGACTTATAGAACTAAAAGGGAAAACAGATAAATCCAAAGCACAGTTAGAAATCACAACACTCCCCTTGCGCTGACTGAGGGGAGCAGACGGAAAACAGAAAGGTTACGGAAAGCTTGAACAAAGTTACCAACTAACCAGCGAATTAACACTGTAAGAACCCTCCACCCAAACACAGCAGGTACACATTTTTGAGAACGTAAGATATTCACTAAAGTAGATCATAATATAACTCAAAATCTGTATCTTCACAAATTTTAAAAGATTGAAAACTTACCAAATATGTTCTTTGACCACCATGGAATGAAACTTAAAAAAAATCAATTTAAAAATCCTAAAAATCTCTAAATACCTGAAAATTAATTCATGGGTCAATGAAGAAATCATAAGGGACAATATCAAGTATTTTAACTGAATGAAAATTAAAACACAACAGGTCAAAATCTGTGGCGCACAACTAAAGCAGCCCTTAGAAACTGACATTAAATGCTTGTATTTTGGGAAAAAGAAAGGTCTCAAATAAGCTGTCTAAATTTCTCTCTTATAAAACTAGAAAAAGAAGAGCACATTAGATTTCAAGTAAGACAAAAAAGGAAGTAATAGTCATGAAATTGAAAACAAAATAATAATAGAGAAAACCAAAAAAGCCAACAGCTGGTTCTTCAAAAATCTCAGCAAAATGGACACATTTCTACCCAGCCTACTCTAGATAAAAAAGTGAAAATACAGACCAATGTAATGAAAGATGGAACATTACCAGAGATCCTAAAAACATTAAAAGGATAATAAGAGAATAATGTGAACAATTTTATGGCAATAAATTTGGTAGCTTAGATGAGATGAACGAATTCCTTGGAAGCTCACCCAGGAAGAAACGGGCAACCCTAACGGCCCCACGGCACTTAAAGCAACTGAGTTTGTGGTTCAAACCACTTCTACACAGAAAACTCATGGCTCACGTGGCTCACTGATAAATCCAACAAAACCTTTAGGAAACAATCATACCAACTCTAACACCAACGCTTCCAGAAGACACAAGAGGAAGAAACACTTCTCATTTATGAAACCAGCATTGCCCTGATACCCAAACCGGACCAGGGTATTACAAGAAAAAAGAACACTGCAGACCAATAACTGACACAAGACTAGGTGTGAAAGTCCTCAGCAAAATATTAGCAAACCAAATCCAGCAACATAGAAAGAGCCCTCCCAGCACCCACACCTCGGTTTCCATGTCCGGTCCTCCAGTAAAAGGAGCCAGGGCTCCTTGGAGACGGGGCTGACTCCGGGGCTGCGAGAGGGAAACCCAGCTGCGCTTGGAGCACGTTGCAGTGTCAGGAAGAGGAAAGAAGGACAGGGGCGTGGCCACAAGGCACACAGAATCTCAAAGACTTTTTGACCAAAGCTGTAATGATATGAACAACAAAGTTATCTAGTAATGGATTATAATCCAAAGAGTAGAGTGGAACTCTCTGTACTATCTTTCAATTTTTCTGTAAAATCTAAAATCATTCCAAGTTAAAAACTTATTAAAGTCAATCAGTGTAATTCATGACATCAACAGAACAGAGAAGAAAAACCAGACGATCATTTCAATAGATTAAGCATTTGGCAAAATTCAACATTCGAGCATGGTAAGAACTCTCAGGAAGCTAGAAATAGAAGAAAACCGCCTCAGCATAACAATGGGCACTTACAAAGTCTACACCAGCCCTGATTGGTGTGGCTCAGTTGGTTGGGCATCATCCCACAAAGCAAAGCATCACCGGTTCAATTCCTGGTTGGGGCACATGCATGGGTTGTGGGCCCGGTCCCCGGTGGGGGGATGTGCGGGAGGCAACCAATCGATGTTTCTCTCTCCCTCCCTCCCTCCCTTCCCTCTCTGTAAAATCAATAAGCGTGTCCTCAGGTGAGGATAAAAACAACACCACCACCAATGTCAAAAGCACAGTCTATAAAAGAACAAATTGATATACTGAATTGTTTAAAGCAAATATTATAAGACTGAACTGCTGGGATTACCATGTATAGGGAAATGATATATGTGAGCACAACAGCATTAAGCATGGGGAGGGGTAAATGGACATATACTGTGGCAAAGGTCCCTTATTTTCCTGCAGTAATTGAATATTAACTCTAAGTAGGTTGTGATAAGTTACAGATGCACACCGCAATCTCTAGAGCAACCACTAAAAGTAATGATGTTTCCCATGGCCTAGGGAAACTACTGAGCAAAAACTGAGGCAAGCAGCATCGTACCAAAGGTACAATCCTGAATATATAAAGGAAAATATAAAGAAAAAAAAACACTAAAAGGCCAGAGAGAAGTATGCACAAATGTGAGTGATGAGATGATGGGTTTTTCTTTTCCCTGTTCCATGCCTAACAAAAATGTTTAGAGTGAGCATGTATATTACTTTAGGGGGAAATGTGCACAACAGGAAAATGAAAAGAAACACGAGAGGGAAGAGGAAGGGAAAAAGAAAGGAGGAAGGGCACAAGGAGGAAGCAGAAGCACTTGGCAGAGAATCCTGTGGAGGGAGAGAGGAGGGGGTTGCCTGGCACTTGTAAGCCAGCGGCTTTCCCCTGCCTCGGGGACAGTGGCTGCCAGGTGACTTGGAAGAGCAGGACATCCTGAACTCGGATGTGAACTTGGAGAAGAAGAAATATACCTGTTCAACAGTCCACACCTGTGGCCGAATGGTCTGTGCTCATTATGCGCTGAGGGCAGACAGAAGGGTGTTGCTACTTGTTTATTAACTGAAAATTGCCACCAAATCTACCTCTCGCGGCTGTGCGAACATGCCAGCACTGACAGGGATGACGTGTTTCTGGCATCCACCCACGGCCCAAGTGGGGTCACAGGGCAGCTCCCCTGTGGCCTGTTTCTGAGATTAAGCAAAATGATGGGGAGTTGGGGGGATTCCACCTTCTCACAAGCCCTAAGGAAGGGGCGGGAATTCGGACTTCTGAGTCAGTCCTGCTGACCGAGACCAGAACAGGTCAGCGGAACAGAAGGTCATAAAGTCCCCGTGAGTGACGTGCTCTTGCTCCATCTGCAGAAGCAGCCAACTTTGGCAGGGAAATGGCAGCTCTCCACGCAGAAAGACGTCTCTGGCTTCCCAGAATTCTTAATCAAAACAGAACACCACAAACACACACAGTTTTCAAGGGTTACTGTTCTCTGCTAACACTTCCCGCCAATAAATTAAAGTCGTCTGGGAGAGCACTGACTGTTAGCCACTTGCTGAGCCTCTGCGAGGAGCCTTGGCTGACATGCCAGCTGATCTGCCGGCGGCTCCTCGTCAGGAAAGCTGTGATCGGCAGAAGACTGAGATTCTGAAAGCTCAGCATAAAAAGATAAGCCAGGCCCCTGAGTTTACCTGGAAGATGTGTCTCTGGAATTTTATTTTTCAATTTATTCTGGCTAAAACACACCATAAACATGGGCCTGGGTTCGAATCCTTGCCACAGCACGTCCTTGCTGTGTGCCCTTGGGAAAGTCACTTCCCTTCTCTGGGCCACTGTCCTTTCACCTCTACATGAGGGTGCTAGGCATGATCTAGCTCATAGGGCCACGTCAAGATAAATGAGAGGAGTAATAACTGTTGTTAACGGTATGGAATAAATGGCAGCTTGTACCACTCGTATTTAAAATACAGACTTTGGGTGGCATGTTCACTTGGCCCGAGAACATTCACTCCCTAGATGAGTCACACTTGCAGCCGTCAGTCAAGACCCCAGGCACCCCTGCCAGGCACCCCAGGCAGCGTCCTTCGGGTCAGCTGGGGTGCGTGCACACCACCGCCCGGAGTCATGACAGCATGGCCCCGGGAGGCAGGAGATGCGGTCGGACGCTCAGCTCTGCCGCCTCCTTGCACCGTGCTTTCTCCGTTTGTAACGTGACAGGGCTTGACAAGCTCCCTAAGAACTCTTCCACCCTGTCCGTCTCCACTTTTCCTGTGAAGAGGCCAAAATTTAGCCCAATGTGCAAAGTGCGGAGTCAAGCTGAGGAACACACATGTGCCCAGGAAAGTTGAAGTCAGGGTGGAAACTTGCACTTTTGTGAAGGAAAATGGCTTTCTCAGTTTAAGTGGGACTGACTTCCTGGGTCCCTGGGAGGCCAGGACATGCTGAGGTCCACAAGACCCTCGGCTGATGCCGGTTCCCACAGGCTACTGTTATTAAAAACAAAACTGCATTGTCCAGATGGACGAACATGAGCACCCAGCACTGTCCCTCCCGCTCTCCCACTGAACGCAGCAGCAAACCCTGCAGGCAGGAGAAACAGGTGGAGGCAGACACACAGGGAAGGAACCAGAACTCCAAGCACCCCCAGGGCCACGGCACTGAGCTGAGGCAGGGCATTGCCGTTTTTCTCCTGCCCACCATGCTCTCCTGGATGTGAACTGTGCACCACGGGAGGCAGCGAGAGCCCCGCAGAACCCCTCTGTTTCTGCACCAAGTGCCGCCAAAGGGAGATTCTGAAGAGTCAGAGAAGGGATGCCCTGGGTTGTTTTCCCCTCGTCGTGTTTCTTCCACCGGCTGCTGGGCCAGCCCCAGACGGAATGCAGCGGGGAGACAGCGGGGCAGGCACCTGAAACTCCGAAAGGGAAAAGGCTCCTCTCTGATCAGAAGGTCTGTGGCCCCAGGAAGTGCAGGTCTCTGTAGCCTTTCCCTCACTGGTCCTCTCTACTTGGTCCTGGAGGCAAGCAGCGGCAGGGGGAACACAGCAGGACGAGGAACCAGCGCCCTACTCTCTGGCCACTGAAGGGGTTAGGAGGACCCCTATTAGGGAAGATGGGGATGGGGAGGAGCTCAAGACAGCGACCCCAGGAAGTGTATACAAGCTCCCAGGCTCATCCCTGAGCTGCACATGCATGAAAGTCTCAAGCAATATTAGGAAAGGGTTTTGAGCTGAACATGAAAACACCAAGTATCAGAATTGGTGGGATGCAGTTAAAGCCATGCTTAGAGGGAAATTCATGCATTTGAAAAAAATACATCTCCCCAATGAAATCTTAACCCCCAATTAACTCTTTTTCTTTAAATCATTACCCAAAGATATGTTTACTGATTTGAGAGAGAGACAGAGAAACGTGGATGAGACAGAGAAACATTAATCGGTTATCTCTTGGACAAGCCTCGACTGGGGATCGAACCAGCAACTGTATGGGACAATGGGACAATGCTCCAACCCACTAAGCCCCCAATTAAATCTTAATTCGCAATCCCACTTTGAGAACCCAGGACAATAAGAGTAAAATAAACCCAAAGCAGAGAGAAGAAAGGAAATAATAAAAAGCAACAATCAATGTGACACTGAGAACAGAAAAAGAGAGGAAATCAATGAAACCGGAAGCTGGTTCTTTAAAAAGACCGATACAGTTTGACGAACCTAGCAAGACTGACAGAGAGAGGACACAGATGACCGCTATCCCGAGTAAACAGGAGCTGTCCCCAGAGGGAGGGAGCCCACACGGACGTAAAGGGGTGAGGGGACACTCGAGCATCTCCGTGCACGCACACTCGGCAGTTTAGATGAACTTTTCCTGAGAAGGCAGACGACCGACATTCACCCAGGATGAAAGAGATGATCCCAGAGCCCTTTATCTACTAAAGAAAGTGAATTTGTAGTTAAACATCCCCCTCCCTAAATCCTCAGGCCCAGACACTTTCATGGGTGAACTCTACCAAATGTTTAAAGAAATAACAGCAAACGCACGCAGTGTCTCTCAGAAAATAGAAGAAGGAATGCTTCCCGATTCCTTTTCTGAGGCCAGTGTCCTCCTGAGACCCAAACCAGGTGAAGACAGTACAAGACATGCGCACAGACCAGAGCACACCACACGTCGTCACACATCCCAAAATCGCCAATATCAGCAGATTGAGTCCAGCACCAGCACCATTTAAAAAATATTACACCGTGTCTAAACGGAGTGCAGCCCGGGAATGCAAGGCTGATGGAGTGTTTTTAAAGATGAATTGATGTCACCCATCATATTAATGGACTGAAAAAGATTAAAAAAACATGAGCGTATTAAGTGGTACAGAAAAGCATTTGACAAAAGGTAACACCCACTCACAATAAAAACTAAAAAACAGAGTAGAAGGGAACTTCCTTAATCTGATAAAGGATATCTATAAAAATTCCACAGCTAGCATTCTATTTAATGGTGCAAGACTGAATGCCTTCTCTTAGGATCAGAAACAAGGCAAATACACACATTCCTCCCATTCCAATACCACATTTTGTTGAGAGTGAGATGTTGCAGGAAAAAGGGGTCACAGGCAGCAGGGCTGGCACAGGGCTGCCCTTTGGCACGCGCCACTGTCTGTGCAGAAAACCCTCCGGAACCTGTGCAAGAAGCTTATAGAAACAGTGAGTTTAACAAGGTCGCAGGATACAAGGTCACATACAAAAATCAATCATGTTTCTACATACTAGCAATAAACAATAACTGCAAATTAAAAAACAATACTGCTTACAGCCCTGGCTGGTGCGGCTCAGTGGACTGAGTGCTGGCCTGTGAACCAAAGGGTTGCCGGTTCGATTCCCAGTCAGGGCACATGCCTGGGTTGCAGGCCAGGTCCCCAGTTGGAGGCATGTGAGAGGCAACTGATCCACGTATCTCTCACACACTGAAGTCTCTCCCTCTCTCTCTCCCTCCCCCTCTCTCTAAAAGTAAATAAATAAAATCTTTAAAAAATAATAACAACACTGGTTACTGCAGCTCCTCCCAAATGTAATACTTAGGTATAAATCTAACAAAACTCTTGTATGAACTGTATGTTTTATTTTGTATGTTCTGTAGCTCAAGCACTCACATTATTCCTGTACCTGGGTCCTGCTTTCTCAGTGCACTGACTGTGAACTCCACTGGAGTTGTCAAAATCCTCACCTCCTTTCATTTTTCATCTCCCTACAACTATAAGAAAAACCTGGCACTAAGCCGATGCTCAATAGCAGTCTAGGGAATGAATAAATGCACTTGAAATTGACCCATGATCTGATTCTGGTCAAGACTAATTGCAAACGGGGCAAGTGTGTCTGCAACGGGGGAAAAGGCTATTCTGTGATGGTGGAGACAGATCGGCTGCAACAGTGTTCCTGGGGATCCCCCCTTGCACAGTATGAATTCTCAGCACAGAGAGGGGTCTCCTTTGCTGTTTACAGCAATAAAAACAGACTGAGAATGTCCCTATAGACATAGTTATTAAGTATCAATTAGGACTCAGGCAGGAGCCAGTCAGGGTTTAGGAAAATGTTTTCAGATTATTTTCCAAGTGTTTGATGAAACCCCAAAGACATTTCTCCCGGGCCTATTTTCCCAGAAGTTGGAAACCCGTACATATTTAAAAGAGAATTTAATCCTTAGGTTTAGGATCTGTCTGTGATGAGCTCACCCCGATGGAACGGCGCACGGTGCCACGGTGGCCTGCACTCTCTGTATTTTAAAAAGGGAATTAGATACTTGCATTCCGGGTGCATGCAACTGAATCTCACATTCTCAAACCAGCGCTTGAATTCCAAGGGGGAACAGACTTGGCAGACACATCCCCCAGTTATTGGAATCAAGGTGGGCCCCTTTCTTGAGTGTCAACACAACCAAACTGTGGGCCTTGAGAACCTGGGGCCCTTGGCGGGGGGGGGGGGGGGGGGGGTGATGGGAGGGGTTGCAGCATGGGAGCCCTGGGCTGGCAACACCAAGCATGGGAGACACAGGCGAGAAAATATTTCTAAATTTAGGGGGGAAAATGCCCATTGTAGAAAAATTGAAACACACAAATGGGAAGACTGAAAGAAAAAAATATACAACCTACAGAGACAAGCCCTGGTGATATTTTGGATAACGGTGTTTGCTTTTGGCTTTTTCTGTCCTGGGCTCTGGGAGTTGGATTCAAGGGGGCAGGCGTGTGCCTGAAATGAAAGTGGGGGCTGTGAGATGAATCGGCCATTGGCCCCTCAGGTAAAAAGCTTTAGGCCTGAGACGGACTGGGTGGCCCTCCTGATGGGCAGCTGGTGAGGGGCGGCGGTAAGCCAGCAGCAGGGACCTGGAGACCAGGATCAGGATTCCTGCCCCACGCACCTGTCACTCAAGCCAACTTCCTCCAGAGAACGTGGGCACCGGCTCTGTATCTCTCTCAGAGGTTGTGGAGTGCGAGCAAGTTAGGGGAGACAGGATTGTGCCATGGTGGATAAAACGTGGTGACTTCACGAACAACTACTAGCTAAGCTTCACTTCCCTCGTTAGAAATGGAACCAATCCCACCCCCTCCTAAGAGTCTGGCGAGGACTAGGAAGATATTGTGCAAAGACTCAGTGTTACCTGCCTGGCGTTTAATAAATGGTGATCAGGAAGAAAAAGGGTTTTAAACCATTCTGAACTACGAAAGGTGAGCTGTAAGGTGGATCAGCTGTTGAAATGATCATTTTGAGAATAATTTATTAGTGCATACACTGTTACTACAAGTGGAAAACTCTATAGATGTGTTTCTGTGAGCTTGAATCTCATTCTTGAGGATTTCAGTACAGAGTGACCTGGAACACATCAGAAGGACGGCGTTCATCCTGCAGTGAGTGCACTTAAAATCCGGGCCAGAGCCCCAGGCCAGGCATCCCCGCCCTGGCTGGTGGGAGTGGAAACTGGTACGGCTACTCTGGCAGCTGTGTGAGTATCTACCACTGTGCACCCAAGAGAAGTGCACACGCACACCAAAAGGAGACAGGTAGGAGAAACTTCGTAGCGTTAGCCGCCTCGCACGACAGGCTATCCACCAACAACAGAACGCGCCGACACACCGCAGCCTACCCATGTAACACAATTCCACTCGGCAATGAAAAACAACAAGCCATGGGACAATCGCCACGTGGGTGAATTTCAGAGAAACGCTGTTTCATGAAAAATAGCGTGCATCCTGTGTGGTGCCGTTCACATGAAGTCCCAAACAAAGGGATCTTTGGCACTCATTCTCAGCCAGGGCTGGTTTTGTCTCCCAGGAGACATCTGCAGTGTACCGAGTCACTTTCAGTTATCACAATCAGACAGGGAGTGTTACCAGCATCCAGTGGGTGGAGCTCCTAACACCCCACAGCCCACAGAACAGCCCCCGCCACATAGAATTACTGGCCACTGATGTCCACAGTGCTGAGGGCAGGAAACTGGTGTACAGCAGACGCCAGGTGCTGGTGCTGAGATGGGGGTGACAGGGAGGGAACTGGGGGCCCCGGAGTGCTGGAAATGCACCGTGCATTTCCGTGGGCGTGTGACTCCACAGAGCCCACTGAGCTGACGGTTCACAGTCTGTGCACTTCGTCAAGTCATGCTTCCCCCCTCGCATCCAAACCCAGCCCGCGCTGCAGCACAGTCATGGTTTCCAATTAAGTGTTTTATATCATGTCCTTGCCGCGGCTCCCACTTAAGTAGAACGAGACATTTTAGTCAATGTACCACTTTTACTCAAGGGAAATTAAAGGGTTTGGTTTCGGGCATTCCCAGTCAAATGTGAACCATATGAACGTGCAGACTCCTGGTAGCCACTCCATTCTTTCACAATATTTTCCAAACCACCGTCGTCGCAGCGAGCGAGAGCACGCAGCAGCTGGTTTACAGTCCCAGCCCACCCCCAGGTTTTATCGCTCTGATACTCCAACTCGGAGAGCTCATCACTTCCGTGAAAAGGGGGCTGGGCCTGGCCCACTGCTTCTTGCTCAACCAGCTGCAAACCTTCTGCGGCTGTCAGCATTGTGGGGTGTTCAAAGACCCAGTGGGTCGGGTCACCTGCCCAGTGGGCCAGGGGCTGAGCTGGCTGGTGCTGAAGTTCGGAGCCATGACTTAATTCCCTCCAGGACTGCGTGGAAGTGATGCTCCAGCCATGCCCTGCGAGGCAACTTGCCGTGGCTCCGGCTCCGGGAAGAGTGAGCTCTGAGGCTTTGAGCCAAGCCGTAAAGGAATGTCCCTCGATGTATTCCATTTTTTTCAGTGAATTTTATTTTCCCTTTGATTCATATGTCCCGTCACCATTAGGACTAACACAACCAAAACTCTGAAACAGATTTGGTTTCAGGAAAACAAGACGCAGAAGTCAGCGTAAATGTGGGTTGACAGTGCAACCTTCAAGCACCGGGGACTTACCCAGAGAAGGGAGGCAGCCAGCCCGCCCATGAGCATCGCAGGCCAAGAAGACAGACGGCCCCAAGTTTCCAAAATGAATTTCTAAAGTGCAAACCATATCGAAGTTGAGACCTTCTGAACTGCAGAGTGAACGTTGTTTCCGGAAGAGAGACAACTACTCTGTGGAGGCGAGGGGTGCTAAAGATGTTCAGCAGCTGGGGGCACTGAGGCCAGCCCAGGGCCCGGATGCTGTCTGTCTGTCGTCCCTCCAGGGAGGACCAGCGAGACCAAAGCACTCCCTGCCGCACCCCGCCCTCCTCTCCTCCGGCTCCTTTACCTCCCCACAGCCTCGGCCCTCCTGTGCCCTTAACTGGTCATGATACAGAATTAAAGCATGATTTTAAGTTGTTGGTTGTGTTTGTTACACGAACTGCAAGCTTGCTTCTTAGTTGTATTGTGGGTGAGTTGAAGTTTTATATTTTCGCTTCTTTGAAAACAATCTTAGGCTGCTCCCAATCTTAGGTTAGACGCAAATCTTAGGTTGGACCCGTGTTTGACTGCTTTATTTGTCCTGTGCACTGGTGAATTTCAGTTTTTAATAAAAGTCCCGTTATAGCTGTAAATAAGTAGTAACAGAAAAATGCAAGGCATGTACGCTCAGCCAGCCCTTGGCTGCACGCTGAGTCGAAGACGACGGTGGGGGTAACGAACTTTTCCATTGAGCTGTTCGGGGTCCCCACCCCTGGGGCAGTCCTGGACTGGGTTGCCCACTACCCAGAAACACGTACTTTTTAGTGAAAATTCAGCCAGCTCCAAACAGCTCTTTACTCTGATGGGCCCTGACCAGGCATGACGCAAAGCATCGCTGTCTGAATTGAAAAGAAACATCCAGATCTAGCCAGACGGCAGGAACTCAAATGAGGAGATGGACAAGCAAGGTCAAAGGTCAACACAGGTAAAAGATGGAAATTCAAAAAGCAAGTTGCCAGAAATAAGGCTGCAGCCGTGATGACACCAGAAGGACCCGCCAGGTTCCAGAGCTCCCTGAGCCCCAGTACTGCGCTAACAGATCACACCTGCACCTCGCCCAATCCTGTCCCTGGTCCTGTGTGGCAGCGCCACCTCCAGCCCTTTCACAGGTGCTGGGCCGGCTCCCCAAGGTCACGTGGCTGACTACTGCAGGGTGAGTTTGGAACACAGGCTGTTGTGGCTTCTGCGGGCAGTTTTTAATCATGTCATTACCCTAGTTTTTGTTTTAATGCTAAAAGCGTTGCGAGTTCATCCAGGTTTGCCCTTCCTCTTTCTCTGCAATGTCACCAGCCTCTGTCTGCCATTCCGGTGTGTGCCCACGTGCCAGCAGCCGAACTGGGTGAGAAGGCAGGCCGCGGGGATGCAGGGCGAGCACCGGCACACAGGGGCTGCGAGCAGGCTGAAGCCGGCGCCGACTCCCCAGCGGCACACCGTGCAGAGAAGGTACTCACGGGCTGTCCGAGGGCCAAAAGCCTACAGAGCTCAGGAGTGGGCCTGGTCTTAGCCACTGTGAGCACCTTAAAAAGAATACATGCCAAGCCCTAAGCTAAAACACAACAATGTCCCTATGTCCTGGAGAGGGGAGGGGCCGGCAAGCAGGAGCACCCCAAGAGTGGCCACTGCTGTGAGTCACTGGTCCCAACACCCGCAGCCATGCTCCAGGTCACGAGCCTGGGTAGAGGGCTCCACCGGAGTCTGTGTTTCTCTCAGCGGGAGGCAGGAGCACTTGCAGCCACAGATGACCGGATGTCTTCCTAGAAAGGCAATGCTACTCACTGCAAAGTTAATCAATGCCCTTTTTCAAAAACAGAATAAATTTCATGTTTCTGCATGACCCCCTAGGAGGACCCATTTGCTGACCTTGGATGTGACAGGTGGGTCATCGCTGGAAAGCTGAGGCACAGGAGTGCGCTGACTGCTTCAGGCTGCACGTGGTAAGATAGGCAGGAAAGCGAATCCAGCCCTATGGGTCTCAGAAGGGGCTTAGTGGTTGCCTGTTAAGACAGGCGTACATAGCAACAGCTCCAAGAGCCCAGAGCCAGTCCCACAGATGAAAACGGAGAATGAACGAGGATGAAGAGTCAATTCTCAGACCAAGAAGTATATCTGTATTTTTAAAAATGTGTTTGATTATGCTATTACAGTTGTCACATTTTTTTCTCCCCTTCACTTCCCTCTACCCTGTATCCCCCTCCCACCATCAATCATTCCCCCACCTTAGTTCATGCCTACGATTGTACATATAATTTCTTTGGCTTCTCCATTTCCTATACTATTCTTAACCTCCCTTCTCTGTTTCGTACCTACCATTTATGCTTATTCCCCGTACCGTTTCCCCCATTCTCCCCCCTCCCCCTCCCCACTGATAACCCTCCATGTGATCTCTATTTCTCTGAATCTATTCTTTTCTCGTTGCTTGCTTTGCTCATTTTTGTTTTTTTTTAGATTCAGTTGTTGATAGTTGTGAGTTTGTCATTTTACTGTTCATATTTTTTATCTTGTCTTAGGTAAGTCCCTTTAACATTTCATATAAAAAGAGCTTGGTGGTGATGAGCTCCTTTAACTTGCCCTTATCTGGAAAGCACTTTATCTGCCCTTCCATTCTAAATGATAGCTTTTCTGGATAGAGCAATCTTGGATGTAGGTCCTTGACTTTCATGACTTGGAATACTTCTTCCCAGTGCCTTCTAGGCAAGGTTTCTTTTGAGAAATCAGCTGATAATCTCATGGAAACTCCTTTGTAGGTAACTGTCTCCTTTTCTCTTGCTGCTTTTAAGACTCTCTCTTTATCTTAAATCTTGGGTAGTGTAAGTAAGATGTGACTTGGTGTGTGTTTCCTTGGGTCCAGCTTCTTTGGGAATCTCTGAGCTTCCTGGACTTCCTGAAAGTCTATTTCCTTTGCCAGATTAGGTAAGTTTTTCTTCATTATATTTTTAAGTAAGTTTTCAATTTCTTGCTCCTCTTCTCCTTCTGGGACCCCCAATGATTCGGCTGTTGGATTGTTTAAAGTTGTTTCAGAGATTTCTAAGCTTCTCATTTTTTTTTTTTGAATTCTTGTTTCTTCATTCTGTTTCAGTGAATGTTTATTTCTTCCTTCTGCTTCAAACCGTTGATGTGAGTTCCGGTTTCCTCCCCTTCACTGTTGGTTCCCTGTACATTTTCCTTTATTTCACTTTTCATAGCCTTCACTTTTTCTTCTATTTTGCAACCACACTCAACAATTTCTGTAGGCATCCTGATTACCAGTGTTTTGAACTCTCCATCTGATAGGTTGGCTATCTCTTCATCATTTTGTTGTATTTTTTTCTGGAGCTTTGAGCTGTTCATTTGGGATATATATATATATATATATATATATATATATATTTTTTTTTTTTTAATCTCAGCGTGCCTGTTATGTAGTAAGGGGTGGAGCCTACAGTATTTGCCAGGGCGGGGCAACCCACGCTGCATTGTGTCGGTGTGTGGGGGAGGGGCCCAAGAGAGAACAATGCCACTTGCTCAGCTCTCATTAAGCTCCCAGTCACCTCCTCTGCTACCCACAAGCAAATTGGGCACTTCTGATGCTGATTCCCATATGGGTGGTTTTGTGTATGTTCTAGGACCCCGTGGTCTCTCCAACAAACTCTCATGTGAGGCTGGGGGTTTCTCCTGCCGCTATATCCCCCACAGATTTTCTCAGTCAGAGGTTTTGAGGCTTCATTTCCCTGCACTGGCACCCTGGGTTGTGCAGTCTGTCTCGCTCTCCAGTTGTTCCTCCCAGTCTATCTGCACACCGATGTGGGACCGCCTGCTCTGCCAACGCTGCCTGGCCCACCTCGGTCCTCCAGCCGCCACCTTGCCAAGAGCCCTCTCCGCCCGGCTGCCTGTCTCCATTTCTCATACTGTCTGAATGAATGTTTCTTTGACTCCTTGGCTATCGGACTTCCATACAATTCGACTTTCTGGCAGTTCTGGTTATTTTTTGTTTTTAAATTTGTTGTTGATCTTCCTTGGTTTTGTGAGGAGACAAAGTGTTATCTACCTACACCTCCATCTTGGCCAGAAGTCAAGAAGTATATCCATGTCTTACATGACTTTCATTTTTTAAATCTTTTTAAAAAAGATTTTATTTATTTATTTTTAGACAGAGGGGAAGGGAGGGAGAGAGAGAGGAAGAGAAACATCAATGCATGGTTGCCTCTCACATGCCCCCTACTGGGGACCTAGCCTGGAACCCAGCATTTGCCCTGACTGGGAATCGAACCAGCAAACCTTTGGTTCACAGGCCGGTGCTCAATCCACTGAGCCACACCGGCCAGGGCTCAATCATGTTTTTAAAGCACAGCAATAATTTTTTTCTTAAATCACACAGAGAATCCCAAAATAATCAGAAAGCATGTGAAGAGATTTCCTTTCTTTGAAGCACAGGTGGGAAACCCAAGGTCAGGTTCACCAGACCCAACCCCTTCATCCTAGGGCCACCAACGCTTTGAAAACCACGCAGATGGCCGACAACATAAAACAAAACAAAACACAGTCTGGATGGGTTTAGGGGTTAAGAAAAACAACAACAAAACCCAGGCACTTAGGGTTGGGGTTTATCTGGTTCCCAAATGCGCAGGACATCCACGCAGGAACTCTTCAAACGCACAGACACATACTTTATTGGCTTGATGCAGCGGACTAGACGAAGCTACCTTAATATTTCACTTGTTAGAAAACAAATAATCCTTTCCCCAATAAGAAATAAGTAAGACTAAAATCAAGCACTTAAGAGGGAGTCTATGACAAAACAGAGTTCACACACAAAAATGAAACCATTTTAAGATTTATGTCAGTATGAAATCCTAGTAAAAAACAAAAACACTTCACGAGTGCCACAGCCACCAGGATAGGGCAGTTCCCTTGAATGCAAAGACAGTGATTCAAAAGCTGACTTCCGGTCGTTTCCACAGAAAGACCACCTGACAACACATTGAGCAAATCGGTATGTGGCAAATTATCCCTGATTATGATCAGTGTACAGCAGGAGACAAGGCCAAACCCACAGTGGCTCGTGCAACGACCTTCCTGGCTCCTGGGCCAACAGACACTGTACTCATCCCATTCTTCCCTGGAAGAGGACGTCCAAGTCTTACAATAACTGACACATTAAAGAAAAACCTCCCTGTAATAAACTTCTGACAATAACTCAGTGTTCACATTAGTTTGAGTCATCTATAAAGACATATCAAATGCTAATAAAGAAAACTCAAAGTTTATATCAACACCACTGTTAATGGGCACAGTTCTATTCCATAAATTAACTGAAGCCAGAGAAACAGTCTATGAAATTTACAAAAAAACAAAAACAAAAAAACCCCTAAACATTGCAGCACAAAACACTAAACACTGAGTTCAAAGTCTCAAGAACAGATAACATAGAGTAGCCCACAATTCACCTGGGACCCCAGAAAATGCTGGATTTACTGGAATGATCCAATGCTTCACTCCAGGGGCCAAGCGCAGACAATTCGCAACTGCAGGCTGGCTTCTTCGTGCTACATATTCTGTCCCTTCCTGCGTCAGGCCCTTCTGTCTGCTGGTCCAGCAAAACTGGGAAGCTCCGTCTGTCACACACACAACTGGAGTTGTTCGGCACTATGGGGTTATGCAGGCTCTCTTTCAAGCAAAGCTGGCTTCCACCTTTCAGACCCAGCACCCTCACCTGCAGGGAACAGTGGAGCCCTTTGAGGGCTACTACACGGCTGAATTAATAGGTCTGGGAGTACCACGGATGATAGCAACTCAAGGGTGGACCAGTATCACAGAGCACACGTTGACCAAGACACCCGAATGTCCCATTGGATTTAATCTCTCCACTTTTGAGAGAAACTTGGGTGATCTTTCAAAGTAAGTTTCTCAGTATCTGTCATTTCCCATGCATTTTGGGCTGGACAATTTAAAGATTATGGAGAAACACCTGAATGGGATCTGACGGAAACACTTCTCATCTAAAGATGCTGGATGTGCTTTAAAGACTTGGAAGCAGGTCAGGGTACCAACGACAGCACTGCCTGGCCTCTCTCCCGATTCCCGTGAGAGGCACTCGGGAACGGAGGGCCTTGTTGCTGAGAGAGTGCGAGACTGACCCACAGGAGACACTTGAATAACTTTAAATAATAAAGAGCTAGGACAGCAAACTCACAATTATTAACAACCACACCTAAAGCAAAACCGAAAGAAACTAAGTAAACAACTAGAATAGGAACAGAACCACAGAAATAGAGGGCACATGGGGGGGCTAGCAGTAGGGGTGGGAGGAGGAGAGAGGGGGAAAAGGTATAGAGAATAAGTAGCATAGAATGTAGGTTGAAAATAGGGGGAGGGCAAGGATAGTACGGGAAATGTAGAAGCTAAAGAACTCATAAGTATGACACATGGACATGGACTAAAGGGGGGGAACGTGGGTGGGAGAGGGGGCACAGGGTGGAGGGGAGTGAAGGGGGAAATGGGACAACTGTAATAGCATAATCAATAAAATATATTAAAAAAAAAAAAAAGAGCCACTTGATCCTGCTGGGTGCCAATGACCCACACCAGTTCCGGAGGCCGAGTACACACTCAGGACCGAGAAGCCATGCCCAGCGGAAGAGGCAGGACAGGGCTCACTGCATGACAGCCCTGAGCTCAGTGCAGCGCTTCAGAACAGGGTTTCACTTCACCTTCAGCCGGGTTACTGCTGGGGTGGGCTGCTTCCTCCAAAGTTAGTTCGGCTTCCAAGCACCACATCTTCCGTAAGAATCGTACGTAATTCTAATGAGAAACTAACTGTAACACGACTGGTAAGCCGGGCAAGTGAATCGGAGTAGGGTAACAACAGAATGAGCAGGGTAAGGGACAGGAGGACGGTGATTTAAAAGCGAGCTCTGAGCGTAGAGGTGGGGGAGAGAGGGCTGGCAGTGGCAGGTACGGGGTACGACTGGAACACCGGGTGGGAAGGGGAAGAGCTCAGGAGACAGACTCGGACCGTGTACAGCTGCCTCTCTGGGGGTCCAAGGACATTTCTATGAATCGTCTGCATGGGGCCCAGTGGCACAAGAGCCACTGGGGGTGGCCTGACCCGAGTGTGCCTGCATCTCCTCCCCACCTCTTCTGTCTAGGAAGGCTTCCTTTCCACAACCCGAGGGCGGCGTCCCGTGCTGCTGAGATGCCCCAGCGGCACACAATGAAAAGGTGCTAGAGATGGAAACAACACAGGGAGACTTGATCTCCCGTCCCACTAGCTGAAGACTCAGACAAACCCGCTTACCCAAATCACCATAGCTGTAACTATAGGAACATTAAACGAGCATAGCCCGAGTCTCTCCAGGCAGATCCAGGGGCCTGAGTTCTGGTCGAGGGGAAAGGTGCTTGCAGTCAAAGAAACACTAAGCACAGTGTTAAACCAACTTTGTGATTTTTATTGATGGGCGACAACTTTATATCCTAGGTATCACTAAACTGTGTACAACTGGAGACGTGGCATTGTAGAAGAGCAGGCAGAAGTGAACAGAGCGGACTTGAGGAAAGATCGATCTTCGTTATTTTGCCCGTGTTTCACTATGTGTACACAGAAGCATGAATGCAATTTGAAATCTTTTACTGGCAATAAAGTTACAATCACCCATCGACGTGACTAACACCTTAACTCCGAATATTTGATCTGTAATGTGTACGTAAGCAGTTTCTCATCACACAATTATTAAAATGTATTTTTAGGAACCAGCAACTGATTTTTTGTGTTTATTTTTGTTTTGAAGAACTGTTTCTTCTCTGACAACTGGCTCATTTTTATCATTTATCAAAAACTAAAGGGTGGGGGAGGAAAGTGTGATGGACTAAAAAATTCATTTTTTAAGGAAAGATAAAATTCATTTTCACAAATTTACAAGTGTTGCTGGTGCAGAATTTATTCTAAGCAATCAGACTAGGAATCAAATACAAGTTCTCCTTCTTACTCAGGAATCACCATTATTTCAGAATTATGGATTTTTGTGTATTTTCTTAAATCAAGCGAGAGTCTGTTTCGACCAAATGATTTTGATTTGGAAGTTGGAAGTCAACATACACTATGTTGCGCACGAACTGCAAGGCATCTCCTTTTCACCGGAGCCCGTTTCTGCCAGAGGGAGGGGGCTCTCTCCAGAGCGCCACCGGAGAGAGGGAGGGAGTCAGTGGGAGTGGTGCTCTACAAGCGGGCGTGGGCACACAGCGCAGCGGCGGTCACAGCAGGTCCACTCGGCGGTAATAGAGGAGGTAGGCTGTGCGGTCTGCAGTGGGCTTCACCACCTGGTACTGGTTGATCACCTTGACCGTCTGGTCGTCGATGCGTAGCCAGCCGTTCAGACCGATCTGGAAGACGTCTGTAGTGTAATGACCACCCGTCGCACTGCTGCCGTGATGGTAGACCACTGGAAGAGAGGGGAGGGGACCCAGTGAGACAGGCACCCGTCTGACGACCTCCAAAACCCCGTCCTTCTTGTGAAACGCTGCACCAGGACAGGTGGGAGAGGGAAATGTAAGCACACAAAGCAACTTACTCAAACACAAAGCCTTAAACAATTTACAAAAAGTTACATGTATACACCTGAATAACATATTTAAGTGTTCAACACGTCACCAACAATGAAGCCAATGCCTGCTGAAGAGGCCGCGCCATTTCTCAGCCCGCCGACAAGGGCCATCACCCATCTGAACGCTCACTGCTTGAGAGAGAAGCCTGGGAACCAGAGCACAGACGACACTCGTCCGACCAACAGCGGCAGCAACTAACCGTCACCTGAAACTCATGCAGACGCCTGATCTAGCCACGTCCACTTGGAGACTGTTCTAAAGAGAGTATCTGAGTCTTAGACAAAGACTTTATGACAATGAAAAAAATGAACAAAACCTAAATACGCACTAGAGAATGACTAGTGAATGGTATTAAATAAAATGCATTCTCATTGAAGTTCTTGTTTGTGATGTAGAAATAGGCTACACTACATGCAAAAATGAGAATTCTAGGTTTCCTGTGAATTGTCTGCTACGATGACTCACAGTACCCACCCCAGAGGGGACGCAAGGGCTGCCGGCCAGGCCGTCTGAGTGTGCGCCTGTGGACAGCCCTGGCCCTGGCCGGCCTCGGGTAATCAGACAGGCCGCACAGGACAGCAAGACTGTAGGACTATCAGGTGAGACACCAACAACGGCACCAACACAGGGTCACGGCCTAACCACATGCAGGCCCAGTGACCGAGGCTGCCCCTGGGCAGGGAAGACACCGACGCCAAATCTGGTTTGGGGTGCTCGTCCTGGGTCTCCACCGCCACAACCTACCTGACTGGGGCAAGAGCTCTTTAACAGTGACGGAGTCAGTAGGATTTAAAGGACATGTGGGCTTAACTGATTTGTATTTTCTATTAAGACACTCCCACTCTAAAAATTCAGAACAGAATAGCAGGCTACATGCACTCAGGTTTCCTAAGCAGCAGGCTGGTAACTACCATGTCCACATGTCACAGACAGCTGGCCGGCCGCCTGGCAGGAACCAAACTGAGAACAGCCTTTCTTTTAAAAAGCTCGTCCATTTTACTCTTTCTTTGGTCCCACAATCAGAAATTTTTCAAAGTACCTCTTTACTTACATGTTATAGAAACTTCTGACTAATCCTGTGACCTTACTTCTGAGATCAGAAGGCTCAGGATGAGGATTCAGGAATGTAGGCAAGAGGACGCAGGTGCGAATCCTGGGCCATGGTGGGTGGGTGGGTGGCGCATGCACTCTCACTGGGGCCACTTGACCAGGAGACAAGGAATTCCTAAACCTTGGCCTTGACCATCAACCTTCCCCTACACAGGCCCCAAGGGAAACAGCTTACAGGCAGATGGCAAAGAAATACTTCATCACCCACTGAGACCTCGGTGCCAAACCCCAGAGAGCCAGACTGGACCCCGGGGACTCCTCTGGCAGCAGGGGTAGGCTGCAGAGCCCGCGTGTCAGCTGAGGCCTCAGGGCCTCCATCCCAAGGCAGGGCGAGGAAAGGCTGGAGACACCCATGAGGGCAAGGTGCCCACTGCCACCCTGTCTGGGCCCCAGCAGGCTGGGGCGGGGCTCTGATCAGCTGCCTTGGGGGAGAGGAGAAAGTCGAAGGGAATAGTGCCTGGTGGGGAGAAGGAGCCAACTGGGCCGAACACCTGCTAGCGCAGCACAGGGCCCCACCACTGACCCGGGGCCAGTCCAACATTTGACACCGTGGGGGCGGGCTGAGGGCAGAGGAGTTTAAAGCCCTGCTCGGCAGGTCAGAGTGGTGAATGAGCCTCTTAGGTAAAAGTTTCAGCTTATTCTTTTATAAAATGGGGACGCCGCCACTTACCTTTCAGGACAGTTGTCGAGAATAAATGAGTTATAGAAAAAGTAACAAAAAGACTAATATACATGTGAGGATCAAGTAGTGTTATTTTAAATCACAACCAGGCTCACGAAATGCAACACAAAAGGGTTAATAGAGAAGCTGGAAAATTTCAACAAAAACAGCCACAAAAGCAAACACAACTATTGGAAACAATAATTACCAAGAGACACGAAGCCCCCCCAGGCCTAGGAGACTCGGGCTATGTGAAAGGGAAAGACTGAAGGAAGGCCTGGAAGACAGGCTGGCCCTGCAGGAAGCTCCAGGCCGGGAGATCAGGGGTTTTAGGGCCCTGGCTCCATGACAGGCTGTGCCAGGGCCCCCCGCCCCCCATGGGGGGTTCCTGTGACTGACTGAGGAGCGTGTGAGGGCAGGCCACCCTCTTATGCACACGTGGCAATGCCATATGGAAGATGACACAGCGGGACGCCAGTTTGGGACTCGGCCTAGTTGGGTAGCTCCACGCCACAGCCATCCCTAGCACCCTGTACCACAGACACCAAAACGGCAGTGAGAAAAGGTCATGTCCTCTCATCGCCAGCCCGGCAACCGAAACCCACTCCTGTCTCAGAGACAGAAGCAACCGTGTCCAATGATGTCTTACGTTGAGTTCAGCTTAGACCTGAGAGGACATTCTGTCAAATTCCAAGCACCGAATTTCAGCTGAAAGACACATTTTCAAATGATATTCTGACTTACAAAGTCCACTGTGACACCAATAGTGAAATCTACTGTCTACGTTAAGTGGTATTACAGCAAAATTGTGCCTGGGTAGAAACTCTTTTATTATTGCTTTAATAGGGTAACAGTGTAAAACTTTACTTACCTGCAAATAGTCTATAGGTTCTGTGGCATTTAAAATTCTTATTTTTAACTCCTGGAGAAAGCAGTTCTGAAAAACAAAATATCAACAGCTCCAATCTACAAAAGCACTAACAGAAAGGCTCAGAATCACAGAAGCCAAGGGGTCACAGCAGTCTCCACTCACGGAAATCAGCTGGCGGACCCGAAAACGTAACAAAACTCCATCCCTCTATCTGCATAAAAAATGACCCATGAGGAAATTAGCTGGGCAGTGTAGTAACAGACATAACAGGCAACCAATCCATTAAAGAAATATGGGCAATACACTGAACCTATTAAACTCATGCTAGAAACCCTTTAAAAGCAAAAGGGTTTGCTTTTTTGGGGGGGCGGGGGGAGTTGCCCACCTAAAGGCAAAAAAAAAAAAAAAAGTCCTGGAAAACCTAAGAATTAAAAGGTTTTCATGTGAGTCAGACCACAAACCTTCTCTCACGCGGCAGTGAAACGGTCCCCCCACGGGGCACTAGTCTACCGCCCACAGCCCCCGGTGCAGAGGCACCGCTCGGACGCCAGGGAGCTCAGCTGGGGATGACCAGCTCCTTCCCTAGAAAGCACTCGAGGTGGCAGCTGATATAAAAATACAGATAATGAAGACAGTAAAACTAAATTATGACACACACGCAATGCATGTAACAAGAAAAGCTATGCGAATAAAATCAGTGTAGAAACCAGACAGGTCAGTCCATCTAGATAGTTAATTTGAGGATGAGGGAAGATGCAAGAACGGGTCCAAGGATGCCTGTTGGACCATTTGCAAGCTGTTTTCTGGAAGCCATGAGAATGGGACAGATGACCCAGCATGGTTCTCAGCTGCAGCCTTTCCCTTGTTCTGGTCCCAAGACAGGATCAGAGAAACACGCCTGTGAGTGAAGCAGCTCAGGGTGTGAGTGGGGAAGGACATGACCCGGTGCAGGAGTCCCACCTACCAACCGAAGGGGGCAACTCCCGAGAGCGGAGCTGAAGAGCCAGTGTCTGAATCCTACGCAGAAGGACGTAGAACATCGCTGGGGTGCAGGAGAAGCCGATCATGAACAGAGGGCAGCCACCCACCAGTTCCCACGTCACCTGGCCCAGAGGGCAAGGAGTGTGGGCACCGTGCCGTGAGGAGGGAAGGAAGAGGAAAATGACAGGGACCCAGGGGCTGTGTGAGACCTAGAGACACTGTCTGTCCCCTGTCCTGTTTCCTGACAGCCTGATCTTTTGAAAATCACCTAACCTGTTCCAAGCTTCAGTGTCACATGATACAGTTTTTCACAAATTCTGAAGCTTTCAAGGAATGCTTCCTTCAAGCTGTACTTTCGGCAGGACCACGTCCAGTTGGTGCTGTGGCCGGAGTGCACTGACGCTGCTGAGCCCAGCACAACTGACGGAGGCTTGTGGCTGACACGCGCCACCAGTCTGCCCCACGTGCTCCTGCAGCCAGGTCCGACGAACCCCGCGGTGGCCTGCGGGGAAGTCTCAGCTCCCTGGGAGATGTCTACTTAACCAGGCTGGCCCACACCGTTGTTAATGTGTCGTGTAAGAAAAATTACTTTGTACCATTAATCTATAAATTCTTTATAGAAAAATGACACTCATTTTGCCCTGGCTGGCGTGGCTCAGTGGATTGAGCGCGGACTGGGAACCAAAGTGTCCCAGGTTCGATTCCCAGCCAGGGTACATGCCTGGTTTGCAGGCCATAACCCCCAGCAACCGCACATTGATGTTTCTCTCTCTCTGTCTATCTCCCTCCCTTTCCCTCTAAAAATAAACAAATAAAATCTTTAAAAAAATTTATTCTTAAAAAAAAAATGACACTCATTTTAATGGATAAAACTAATTTTTCTAATCTAGTAAAATTTTATGGTTTGTTTTTTTCGAAGCCATTTTAATGAGAATTTTAATAGAAAAGGTCTATTAAGAGTCAATAAATTTGCAACAAAGAAGTCATCAAAAAATTCGTCCTGACATTCTAAAGACATGCTCGTGTGTCAAGCTCCCTGACGTCCAGGTGTACTGTCACCGTTAATGGCTTCTGCCTTATGGATTTATTACCTTTACTAATTTCCAGGTCCACAGGATACTCAATGTTTTTGATAAGCTTCTGACAGCCGCCGGTCTTCTCGTAGACAAAGCGTTTCAGGTGCAGCACGAGGACAGGAGGCAGTTTTTCCAGGGTCACTCTGCGGCTGATCTCAACCTGAGACGCAAGCACACAGGACACGCTGGCGCCGCACTCGGGCAGCAGAGCCTGCGCCGCCTCCCGCCCCGGCCTCGGTGGGGAGCGGGCTCCTCACGGGACGCTGCAGTGCCTCTCACCCTCACGGGGGCCTCGCGACCTCCGGAACAGCTTAGAAAGCTCCGGCGGTCTTCTCAGAAAAGGGCCCATGTCACCACTGCAGGGGGTACCTGGGCCCCTCTGTGAGCTCACGTTAAGAACCTCTGCTCTGTAGCACTAAGGACAAACTAACATAACTGCAAAAAAGCTAACTCAGTAGTACCTTGAGTTATATATTTATTAGCTTGTTTTTAATAACTTATAGTATTGATAAAACTGAGGCCAATGTGTTTCTTGAATTGGATGCTTTAAGTAATGCTAAAACTATTCATTCTAACCATTAATTTGATATACTCTTTCACAGATCTAATGAATGCTTTTTATTAAAATACAGCTTCACAAACATCACTTAATTCCTTTAATGCTCTCTGAACTTGTAAACTCCTTGATGCTTCCTGTATTTATACAGAGAACACTGTGGGTAGGAATAGTTGTTAAAGCAACCATCTGAAAGATAGCAGGATGCAGGAAGTGCTGGGAAAGCTTTTGGAGACTGTATGTGTACGTGGCTGAAGGCATCCTAGGGCCAGACTTTCAGAAAGCAAACTCCGTGGTTATCATTTCTTCGGTCTGGTGAGTCTGCAGACCCCTGCACGCCTACCTGCCCACCTGGACTAAGACCCCAGGTGTGAAAACCACCTTCTGTCTACCTGTGTGCCCATCGGGTCTTCGTATTCTAGTGTCTCTGTGTCTAACAGGAACTTGTGAGTGAATGAAAGTGTGACTACAGCTCAAGAGTTAAAACCAGGGGGGATGACTCCGGCTTCCTCACCTGTGAGTCAAAGAAGCTGGACTAAGGTATCTCTGGGATGCTTCTCAGTGTAGTGACCTAGGATTCTGACCTTAAACTTCAAGCACTTCTCTAGGTGGCTAATCTGAAATTCTTAAATGTGTTTACCAACTGGGTTTCCAGGCAAACTGAGGCACACTTTCTTATCACTCAATAAAAGCAGAGCTTTTCTATATACTAATGTTTTGTATAGTCATATTTTCCAATGGACCATAATCCTGTTTTCCACAGAAAAAAATACATTTGTTCTAAAAATATAATAAAATTAAATTCAGTATTTTAAAAAATAAATTAAAAAAAACCCCACACCCCAGGAAACGTGCTCTTTGCTCTTCCCAGACATCACAAGCTGTCCCAAACGCTCCTCCCTCGCACAGCTGCCCAGTGTGCTCACTCTTATCTGACAGCCACACGGCACCCTGGTCCCGGAGCTGGGACAGTCAGTCTTGTTCTTTTTCATGCTCAAGGCTCCACCAAAACGCCACTTCTTTCTTGAATCTTCCTCTAAACCGGCTATCTAGAATAAATCTTCTTTCCTTACCACTATGAGAACAAGCCAACAATCCCCTCTACTCCAACTCGCACTTCCTGCTCCACCCCTCCCCGAACTCCCAAGTGTCAGTGCAGCAGAAGCAAAAGAGGCGATAACAGACGTCACGTAGAGCTTTCGGGGCAGCCCAGGGTCAGCCAGGGCAGCCCGGGGTCAGCCGCGGCAACAGGAGGAGGAGGCAGACCCACACAACTGACTCAGAGGAAAGCAGGAAGAGTGGCACGGTGGCTGGGACGAGCGAGTCCGCCTTTGGAGTCACGGCTGCCACAGAACAAGCCAACTGGACAGTCCCCACAGCCACGTTCACAACCCTGCCACACAAACCAAGCTCCCTGCAACAGGTATCCACTATCTTTCTCTTCCTTTAAGTTCCACCACCAGAATCTTCTTAGCTTTCTCACGAAGCCAACTGCCAAATTTCTGTTATTGGCTCCTACCACTTTTATATTTTAAACAAAACTGCCTATGAGAAGTGATCAGAAAATATGGTGGAAGGTTAGGCATAACTTCTGCAAATCTGCCAACAGGCTGGCTTGACCAATCGAAGCAGGAGACCCCTGATGAACTGAAGACCCCAGAGGAGCACCTGCTGCTTCTGTCCTTCACTCAGGGCACCAGCTGCAAGGCAAGGGCACGTCCACCTCAGCCATGCAAGGGGCTGACAGGTGCTCTGCGCTGGGACGTCTTTCTTCACCCCGCAGGCACGACACACCACAAGGGGGGGCTCCAAACATACCAGAATGTATTTATTAAAACACTGCGTATGACTGTACTTACTCTTACATGTTTAACCTTTGGTCACCTTCAAAGTACGCTCCATTTGATGCAACACACCAATAGAGACTTTTTTCCATTGCTCAAAACAGTTTCTGGATTTGTCAATTTGGATGTTTAATGCTTCTGCCATTTTTTGTTTCACTTCTTCCACAACGGCAAAACATTTCCGTTTGAGAACTTTTTTTTCCGGAGAAACAAAAAAGGGATGCGAGGAGCGTAAGATCCACTGAAGAGGAGAGTGGGGCGTGGGGGTTACGCCAGCGCGGGTAGGTGTGCTTGCAAATCACCCACCATGAAACGGGCAGATGCGCTGAGTCTCCACTGAAGCCCAAAACACCCTCACACAACGCCAGCTGGTACACAGACATAGATGGGTTCCTGAACACTCACCTAGAGGGGAAGCCTGTACTACAAGAGGCCCGCCCTCTAGAAGATAATTTTGGTTGGTTTTGGGTCCCTCTCGTATTATTTAAATCAAGCTTCAGAGGAACACTAGAAACTGTTCAAAAAAAATCCCTACCCATAACTAGCCTGCACTCATCTCCCAACACACGTTTATGAATTCACTGCCACGATTTAGGATATACAATGGAGAAAACACCCTCAACTGTATGGGCGGAAACTGGCATAAGCTGGCACATCTGGACAGCTGGGAACTAATAAGCTCTCGAAAAGCAGACTCTTATCCATCTCCCTGACTAAGCTGACAAGTACACCACGCTAAGCTATCATCTGCTTCTCGATGCCTGAAGACGGATTTTTATCTTTATCAAATCAAAGAGCAACAGGCACCAGAACAATTACTTCCAGTATTTCAGTATCCTTGAAGATCTACAATCAAATGCAAAAACAGATGTGCTATGAACCTCTTTTCTGTTCTAACCTCATGACACTATGCTCTATGATATCTGGAATGGAAACGAGCCGTTAGGACTGACAGAACTGATTTTGTGGTATCACAGTTAGATTGCCAGACACGCAAATGTAGCTCAGGATAAATAATCTGCAAGAGCATTACCTTGTGCTACATGATTCAGAGCTAAAGGGAGCTGTTACAATCATCTGTTTAGACCATTTCATCAAAACATGTGAAAACTCAAGAGTCCAAAAAACTTAAACAACTGATTTAAGAGGCAGAACTCGAATCCACTTGTCCTCATTCCAGACTCTGTGTCCTCCCACCACACCCGAGTGCCCCGGGAGAAAGGTTCGAGACCAACCACGAATATACCTCTTGTTTGGTTTTCGTGGTGTAACCTTGGACGGATTCTCTCGCCACCAAGCTTTCCAGTGCGTCCTGGACTGTACGTATCTTGTCAGACTGGATATCCAACTGCAACGTGAAAAATGGCTGCAAAGTGGCAGATTCTTTTGAACTCTGCTGGTAAACCACAGATCTAAGAATTGAACACAAAAACAAAAATTGAAGAGACCACCCCTTCCCACTTTCTCTTAAGATTACCCAACAAGAGAAGAGGAATAAACACTGAAAATGAGACTGATACCATTTTCAGAAGATCAGAGAAAACAGAAAAGCCAAAAACATACTGAATTTAAAAATAGTTCTGCTGAATGCCACCTCCTAAGTATTTCTTGCAACTAGGTACAGCGGTTGATAATTCCCCAGTTCAGTGCTCTGAAGAAAACATATTTCGCCTTCAAATTCCTCCACCTCCACTCCACATTTAATGCACCAGTTAATAAATGTGACGATCTTGCCATAGTTTCAAAATGCTGACACTTTTCATTTTCTCAAGGTATCATAGCCTGCTCTAATAAAACAGAGGAAACCTCAAGATAAACAGAATATTTTTAATGGCATTTTCCTCTATAAAAATGACTTACAAAGAAGAGGAGCAGGGTGCGTATAATAAAAAACAAGTTAACATTCCAGGAAACAGGGCTACCTCCCTCAAGAAGGAGGCTGCCAATTCAACCTTGTTTTCTTAGCTGGTTTTTCATTTCATTTTTCTTTTTCTAAGTTTTTCTGAGTAAAAATTGTGTGTTCGGCCCATCTCTCACTTAGCCTCAGCAAGGAAACGTTTCCAAGAGTTCAACAAGGGATTCTATTTCTGCAGCCTAAGTGACCTAGTTTATAAACGGAATAAAACGGGTGTGGCCAGATATTCAGACTTTTCAGAGCAGATGCACGAAGAACGAGCTAAAAGCTTTTCTGCTGAGGGTTTAACTTTCATACGCTGTTTTCCCAACACCACCTTAGGAGGGATCTCCACGCTCCTTTTAAGTGTCAAGACTTGAGACGGACAACTACTCCCTTGGTTCCGAAGAGGAATGGTGGGAAAACCACTAATTAAACCTGGTGAAGAAATCATGAAGTGGTCCTCGTGGCTCAAAGGGCCTGATTTTATCAAAAGTGTCCCAGGGGGAAAAGGTGGAGAAAGATTCTGGTTTTTCTGGGAAAACTGAAAAGCCACCAGCAGAGGAAGAATTTTGGAAGAAAATCTTTCAACTGGTCTGAATAAAGAACCATACTTACGACAGCTACTGTACAAAGAAAAGGAGTTCCCAAAGTATAAGAAGCAACTCCTCTTTCCTTTACCATTTTCCAAACAGATGTATGGACAACAATCTCAACAAAAAGAGCCCACAGAGCCTGAGGCCACAAGGGACCATGGCAGAGCCAATTCAGGCCAAGTTAGAAAGGTCCCAAAGTGGATTCTGGCTTCTCCCAGTGGTCACTCTTGGACAACTGTGGTACCTTTGGGCATGCTGGCCATCAGTGGCATTGCAATGCTGACACTGTACCTGGGCAAAACTACGGTGCTCTCACTACATCCACTTGTTCTGTTCCCTCATCACCCCCTCCCATCCCTGGGTGCCCGAGAACGCTAACATCAGGCTGCTGGTCGGAGGAGAGCTCAGAGCACATTCGGCCTCCTCTCGCTGCTTCCTGCTCCCAGCTCGGCCCGACCCAAGGAGCCATACCTGGCAAAAACAAGTCACAACAGCAGCGATCGGAGGCTGAGCGTTCCCAGAGCACCACTGACCACAGGCTGACACAGAGACTCCAGAACAGAGAGGGGCCCTGGGAGTAACTCACAACGGAGGGCACACGATGACTTGTTCAAGGTCACATGGTGGCACGACTGGCTTCTAAATCCAGTCCTACAGCATCACTGACTAGCTTGCAAGGCAGTCCGGGCAGATTTCCTGAGGTTTTAATTAGCCTGTTGAGAGGTGCTCAACCCGTTGTTTCAGAGCAGGGAAGGATGGAACTAACCCTGGTTGCCTTGAAAGGGTGTTAGTTCCTGTGGATACACAGCACTCGGGACAGTGGGAGGCTGAGGTCTCACTGAAATGTGAGAGGCTCTGCTGAGAGGCCTTCAGAGAGGAACTGTGCTGTACTGAGGTCCTTTCACACTTGGGGAGTAAACCTCCCTGGAGATGGCATGAGTCTTAGTGAATTCCGCACCCCAATGGCACCAAATGGCTCTAATGTAAATAAATAAACCTTGGTGAGTACATGAAAAGCAGCTGGGCTAAGGGAACTGGGGCAGAGGAGGTGCCAGGTACTCCAGCCTAGGTGGCATGACCTCTGGGCAAAAGTCTCTCTCCTATATTCCCTTAACTTTCTGACTTGGTCCTAGTGCCTAAAATCCTCCCAGTCAGATACCTGGATTTCTTCTCATAACAAACATGTATTTCAGTTAACTTGTCTTTCCCTCCCTACCTAGCTGCGAACAGCAGAACTAAGGGAATGTCAGTGCTGATGGGGAAGCATGGAACTCACAGTGGCAGCCAGGCCCCTGGGGACAGCGCCCTCCACCCTCCACAGAGAGGCCACGGCTCGTGCTGTGAAAGCAGTGGGGACTGGCAAGGGAAGGCCTGGAAGTCCCAGAAAAGAGAGGGCACGGAGGTGCAAAGGTAAACCACCGAGCCAAAATTTTTAGGACAAGTCTTACATCCTCCCCCTTTAGCAAAATTTCAAAACCCTGAGAAAGGCAAACATGAAATTATTTCAGAAAAGCATAAACCTGATGTGTCCCCCGAAAATGCCGGTGATTGGAGTCTGAACGAAGTCTGCCTGGCGCGTGACTGAAGTCTTATTTCTGGGGCCCACTTGCTCCCACTCGTCCTCGCTTCCTTCGCCTGGTTCCTCCTGCTCTTCCTCGTTCTCCAAGTGGCTTTTGGGTCCATTGGAAACAGTAAGCTCTGAAAAGTAGACAGTCTGCTTAGGTTACTATTTACAACAAGAACAGCAAAAAATTAAAATATTAAAGTTAAAAAAAGAGAAAGTTCTACATGCATTACCTACACAGACCGGTCACTTATAGTTCGAAGACAAAACCAGGGTGTGTTCTACAGCGAGGGCAAACAGTGTGTGTGACTACCGAACCCCCGCTCGCTCACACAGCTTTACAAGCATTCTCGGGACAAGCGGGGAAACTTGAAGACGGACTAGAAAGTAGATATTATAGTGTAGTTACAGTTACTTTTCTAAATTTGCTAAGGATGCCAGACATGGAGAAAAATTCTCTTATCCTCAGGAGATGTACGCTTTAGCACTTAGGGGCGAACTCAACTGCTATCTGCAACTTAATGTTGAAGCATTCAGGAAAAACACGCACACACGCTCTGTGCGCGTGTGGAGAGAATGACGACACGTTAACAACCTCAGAATCCGGCAGTGACAGAGGCAGTCACTAAACTGTTTTTTCAGTTTGATCCCTTTCCTAATTAAAAATTGAAAGAAAAAAAGCAGAGATTTTTTTCAAATATATCCAATTTATCCAAATACACATATATGGATAAGCTTATCAGATTTGCCCAAATAAAACATTCTCAGTGGTACATGATGTGCAATGTAAAAATAACCAGTTATCTTAATGAGTACGGGATTTTGAAGGGCAAATGACGGGGGGAGGGGGGACTCCAGGGGAGAGAAGCAATTTAATATACGAGTATATAACATTTATTTAAAAATAATTCTTAAGAAAGTGTTCTCACACATTTTTGTAGCAAATAAGGCATAACCTACTTTCATTATTCGGCGAGAGAAGTTTCTTTAGGTTCAACATCTCCTCATGAAGCCCATTCAGAATAAAGCCCAAGTATTCCTCAGCATCTTCTTGTCGACCCTGAAAAGGTCAAACGCGATCACATTAACGTTAAGCACTTACTATCTAAGACCAGTGAGGAATGTGACACCCGCATATTCAAGCTATGTGCCTCTTAAATGGTCAACACATTTTCATATAAAGTGTTTCCCCCCCAAAACATGCTGAGTTTTTCTTTGGGCAGCTGAGACTGGGGGAGGGAGAGGGTGGAAGGAAGGAGGGGTACACTAAACACTTATCTTCAAGTGACAGAGCTAATAACAATTTTGATTATGCTTTTCTGTATTTCTGAAATCTTTTACAATAAATATACATTATCTTTATAAAAAAGTTATTTCAGAGTTGCTTTTTTTTTTTGTTAAATGAAACAGAAGACCAAGCCGTGATTGTGGAGGGCCACCTCGCTGCACAGCCCCAGGGTTCACACTAGCACCAGGGCCGTGAAAGTAGCAGCCCCAGATGTCCCCTTCAGCTCAGGGGCCCGAGGAGCAGCTAAAGCCTGTGAGTATGATGACAGCAGAGCCCCTCCTGATCGCAGCCACTACCCCCGGCCCAATCGCCCCACTCTGCCTCAAGGCAGTAGAGTACAGTGGTTAAGGAGCTGACTCTGAAACCATGCTCTGCCATTCATTAGCTGTGTGACCTTGAACAAGGACTTCACTTTTCTCAAATTTAACAAGGAGAGACTAATCCCACTTTACTCACAGGGTTAAGTCAATACATAAAAGAACTTGTAACAGTACTTGGTGCACACTGAATGATACGTGAGTTGGCTCTGATTATGACGATTACCACCATCCTCTTCCAATTCATCCAAGCTCCTGACTGTACAACAAGCCTAAATCTACCGAACACATCACCAACCACAGCACTTAAAGCAGAGAGCAAGCACTGAGTGAGCAAAGGTAAGGCACAAAATGGAACAAAAGGCAACACTTTCTACTGGCTACGACAGAGAAGTCCCAAACCTTTTCAGACAGGCTCGACTTGATGACTGTCAGAAGTCTATAAATATATGTGGGTTCAAAGGCAGCTCCAGGGCGGATATCCCTCACGATTTTATCCCCAAGAGCTGCAGTGGAAAGAGGACACAGATTTTTGTAACAAAAAGGACGTCTGAAAATGACAAAAATCAAAGTCATCCAAACTCCCTCCCACGCCCACCCATTGCTGAAAATAGCATAGGTATAGTAATCTACATTTAAAAAAAAATTTTCCCCCAATGAGGTTGAATTTATCAAATTCAGTCATTTGACCTCCCAACTCACAATACGTAGTAGCATCAGAAGACCTCACTTCCACTCACCTTGTCTGGGTTTTGGAGGTACTGGCATATTAGTAAACTCATTCATTAGCCGAACACTAAACATGGGAGAAGAAATGATTAGTCGTGCACTGTTTCAAAAACATGCTTTTACTAAAAAGCCTTGATGGCTAAGTAAAATATTAATTAGTATGAAGAGAGCAGATTTTAGGCAACCAATGCCATAACAGCTAGTGAGTTCCTAAATCTTTTCTACATAAAATTTTGGTAAATTGTAAGTGATAAACTGGTAAACACTGAAATTTAATTCCCTGGATCTAAGAAAATAAACAATGTTTCAACTGCATTTCTAGTTAACTTCTATGCAAAATCAAATACTAAATTAAAAAAACAGTACTACAGAACTCACTTGCAGGAAATTAAGAACTCTGCTAAACTACATGAGTTCCGATGATCGGAGGGGGAAACCCACTCCCTCACCACACTTTTAAGCACCTTACTTACAAGCTGTCTATCATGGGCGTGGACGTACAAGGTCTTTGCACTTTTGAATACAGAGGAATGAACTTCATCAGGTGATACATCGGAGGGCAAGCAACCAGTGCCTGCAGTGTCTGCACATCAGCAGGAAGGAAATGTAAAGGAAATCAAACGGGCGTGTAAATTTCCAAAAGGCACATCAAGCACGAGAACATACAAAATGAAGAAAGCCAAGGACACTGAACAACTTAGCTATGTCAGTGCAAAAAGGAATGAACCAAATAATCACCGGGGTGACTGCCTTCTGATACCCACATAAGGGTTTACTCTGCAATCAGCAGTTTACAGACAAGAACGGGACTCAGTCAAGATAACCAAATCAATGAAAACATAATTTCCTGTTGTAAATGGTCACTCTGCCCTATTATTCGGGACCACTCTACTGAGATTAAAATTTGCCTGATTCTGCCATTACCAGGTCAGCAAATCTTTTTTTTTGGGGGGGTGGGTACATTGGGAATAACACTTTTATAAGCAAGGTAGGCAGACTAAGTAAGGAACCAAGATTCTGGAACCAAAACTGAGGGGAGATGGCCCACGAGAGCTGCAGTGAGCCGGCGTGGGGACGGCGTCTAAGGATACGGCATTAATGTAGCACCAGTTTCCTTTGTTGATCAGTCCGCGGGGTTGCAGCGATACCGGTTTATGTATTAGTGTTACATTCTCCAGTAACTCTGGAAGAGTAAAGAAGCATATTTAAGAAGTTAATAACATCTAGTGAATAACATCATTTTTCCACTTTTTTCGGAGAGAGTATGTCAAGCCCTGCCAATACAGCACATATCCAAAGAAAAAGGCTTCTTTTAACATACAATGTTAAAGCTTCATTCTATTCAACATTATGTACGCTATTTAAGAATTAAATCTTCTTATCCTCAGCTGAGGATATGTTTTCACTGATTCCAGAGAAAGAGGAAGTGGGGGGAGAGAAACATCAATGTGAGAAACATCAATAGGTCGCCTGCCGTACGCACCCTGACCAGGGATCAAACCTGTAACCCAGGTATGTGCCCTGACATACCTATAACCCAGGTATGTGCCCTGAATTGAACCCTCAACTTTTTGGTGTATGGGACAACGCTCCAACCAACTGAACCTCCTGGCCAGGGTAATGATCGAAATTTTTAAAAAATTATTTCCCCTCAAGCACCAATATTTATTTGTCTTCTTGTGGGAATATACCTAGGGAGCATGAATAAGAAACAGAAAAGCTTAGAAAACAGTATGTCAGTATCAGAGAACAGATTTAAGAGATACAGACTTTTCCCTCAAACGCTGGCAGCAGGGCAGGCCTCGGTAACAGCGTGGCCCCCAAGACCCTTGCTACATAGATGTTTCCACACAAAACCTGACCCTCTCTCACGAAGTAGGTGCTGAATGCCCAGCACCTACTTCGGTGCCCAAAACATCACCGTGGGTGCTCGATGACTGTTCAAGTGGGTGACACTCCTTTTTGGGACCACTAGCTGCTACCAGCTAAATTGGATTTTTCATCAGGAGTTGAGTTTAGGGGTGGTTTCGGACACTGGGATTCCTTAATTCCAGCTAAAAACAAGCTTCCTATCCTCAGAATCACCCTTGGACATCACTCTTCTTCACAGTCGTAAGATAGCTGTAAATGCCATCTTTATACAATGCTTCAGTGACTTAAAAATAAGTGCTTTAAGTATTTTTTTTTCCAGAAATGTCCTGTTATGAGACTTATAACAGTGACAGCTACAATTTATGGACACCTTCTACACTTAGCGAGCGCTTTACAATGTACAGATGTTAACTGGCCATACTCAACCCTCAGCAACCCAGGAGTACCACCACTGCCCCCTCCCCCCAGTACGGAAACTGAGGCTCGCACAGGTTAAAGAGCTGCCTGTGATTACACAGGAGCAAGGTTGCACAGCCAGCACCTGAAATGCATGGTCTGTGTGTGGCCAACAGCCTCCCTTACTCTAAACTGTGCGTGAGGAAAGCACGTGGTGAGCATACGTTTGATGGTAGCGTCCATCGAAGTTATCAGTCACACAAAAGAAGCCTTTTCTAAAGCACAGTTGGACTGGCAGGTCCCACGCTTAAGCATTAAACGAAGGAATTAATTTGCAAAGTTCTAATGTCAACACACACTCAGTCATTCCCTCCTGTCAAGAGTAAATGCCCTCTCCCCCCTAAAATTATGCACAGGGCATAATTTTCCCACTTATAAGAAGTAAAACATTACAGGCTCAATGGGATCTGTTCAGTTAGACTGAGCTTGCAAAACTCCTCTGACCTCTCATGCTACAAGGAACAGTACCTGGCCTTCAGTGAGTACCAGACCAGTTACAGGGCTCACCACAAGCTCCATGCAACCATGTCCAGCACAGACAGTACTGGTCATGTGGCAGACGCTGTGCTAGGAGCTTTGTCTGTATTACTCATGATCATCCTCACAACCCTGTCAGACAGACCCCAGTACCATTCCTGTTTTACAGGTGTGAAAATGAAGTCCAAAGAGATAGGTAATTAATACAGGTCACATAACTGAGCTGACACGCAAACCTGGGTCGACCTGACTCCAGAGGCTAGGCTCTTTCTTCTCAGTAGACAACAGGTTCCATTTTAAAATCCTTTTACTCTAAGGCTTCAGATGCTAACTTTGCTCCACAGGTTTAAGATCTTCTACTTACGGTGCATTTTTACATATCTTTGAGTCACGTTATCACAACAGTCCCTAATTTCCAATGTGCGCCAGTTATTTGACATAAACACTACAAAAAAATGCATTTTCAAATACACACCAATCCCAAGTGAGTACCCAGCCATGATACCTCTAACGCTTTGCCAGAGATTATTTTTACATCTAGAACCTATTAAGTTTTTACAGGAATGTAAACCTCAAAATCAACTGTCTTCCAACACCACAACCTCTATTATACACAGCACTGCCATTGGTAGAGCCCTGCCTAGGCACCAGCTCCCCAAGGCACAGAGAAGACTAAGAGGTGGCCCCACTGCAGGAGAGCTTTCAGACGGTGAAGAAGGGACATCACAGGGCAAGCGAAGCTGAAAGGTCAGGGGAAGGGATGCTCCGCCCAATCCAAGGACTGGAGAAACCCTCAGGCAGCCAGGGGCCGAGGACAACAGATGGCAGCTGATACCAGAAGAACTTCTCCAGCTGGAGTAATGGTGCCTTCTACCCAGAGAAGAACTACAACAGGAAGAGTGGGTTATCTTTTGTTTTGTGCTGTGATGAGATAATGTGTTTACTTTTCAGAGGTGCTGATAAGGGGCAACCAGTTGACCCCAGTCAACAGTATACTTGTACTCACAGACCTGCGAGTAACATAGCTATACGTAACATCCCCACGGGCCCCTGCAATCTGGGGCTGGGGCTGAGACTGCATTCTGGCAGCACACACAGCAGCACACCTGAGAGACAGGCTGAGAGGAATCTGCAACAGTGGTCCAGATGCACGGGGCAGGCTGAATTGGTAATGGGGGCGGACGCAGGTTTCAGGGTCTTGAGGGCACAGGAGGCCAAGGCTTCTGGGGCAGGTTTGGGGTAAAGGCCCAAGGGGGAGGTGTGAAAGGGTCTTGATGACATTAATTCCTGTTCAATACAGACACTGGAGGAAATGGAAAGAAAATGGCCAGGAACAGGCATACAAGATCTATCTAAAACATCCCTTCCACGTTAACTGTTTTAACTGACAAAAAAAAAAAAAACCCCAAAGTTTATAGATGATCAATAGTACTTTAAATTCATATCTTGTTAAAAATCATTTATGTCAAGGCTAACTCCACTCTCAAAGGGGAAGCAGGTGCAAAAACATCAAGAATTAACTGCTGTAAGCTCCACTGAAAAGCATCTACTTTAATGTTCGTAACTAAGCTACATGCCCAGAATAATCTGCACACTTGCAGGATGGAACACTCAAACTTTATGGAATCAAGAGAATAAATCCAGCTTAAAATTGACTGTTAGCTGACTTCTTTCTGACATTCAGCTGGGAAACAGCCTGTGTTGGTTGGACAGAAACCTTTAGTTTCTACATCAACCCTTCCCTTGAATCAATGCCAGCTTCTGGCTATTACTGTTAGTTTGCTTATTTTCAAGGAGCTGGCAGGTAAAAAAAAAAAAAAAAAAAAAAAAAAAAAGGGCAGTTTCGCTGTTGGTTTTACACAATATGAAGTCTCTCAGCATCACCTAGTGGTTTGTTCAGTAACTGCAAGTAAAGAACATTCCAAGTAGACATGTCTGTCTACAAAATTAAAAAGGCAAAAACTCTGAAATGTAATGTAGAAACAGAAGATTTATTGGCGATTGTACAAAACTAGCTTCTTTTCAAGTCTTTAACATTCTTTGAAACGGCCTTCTGGTACAATATTTACAAATGTAGATTAGTAAGTCTTTTCAGACTTAAGAAATAGAGACACTGAACAATCTTATTTCCTTAATGATTATGCTGTTATTCTAGAAAAATCTTGTCTGCTGTGGCAAGTCTTCCATAGGCTAAAATGCAGAATCACTACCCTCAAAGTAAGACTAACGACTGGAAACGTCTCCCCTGAAGACATCTAGGAGGTGCACAGAGTGTATCTCCTCCACAGAAGACACCATCACAATCTGCCTTGTATTGGGTGCGCAGCGCCTTCCCCAGACAGGGAGCTCCTTACAGACGACACCCTCGCACCCTCACACCGCTGACTTCTCAGCTGAGTCTTCCCCTCCTCTGGTAACAGGTCTTCACAGCCTGTCCCTAGCCAGATAACGCCGTCCCTACTGGCTGCATCGAGTCTCTTCCTCGCCTCCTTTCTCCACACCCCCCGCAAATGATTACTTCTCTCTTTCTGCTAAGAGCTGCCATCTGTTCCTTTCCTATCTTATTCCATAAACAGCCCTCAAGGCAAGGCCAAGTGTTACTCACTGACCTAGATAGTGAATGGCACACTCTAAGTGCGTATCAGACAGTGACACAGGATGAACTGAACATCTGGATCCCAAAGCTGTTGCTTATGCTAAAGGACTGCATTCCAATTAGACAGAAATGACCCAGTGAACTTTAAAGGTCATTCTAGCACATAGTTCAGAAAGCCTCCAGACGCGCCCCTGTGGAAAAGCAGACAAGGGCAAGAGTCCAGGAAGACAAACCAGACACTCGGGTTCACACCCTGGCTCCACCACTTTATTCGTTTCGTGCCCTGGAGCAGATGACTGCCCCTCACCTGCACCAGAGACTGCACCAGAGACTGCACCGCGGTCGGCTCTGGGGAGGCTGCTGCGTGACACTGTAACTCGGGCACGGAAAGCTCCTTGCAGACACCCCACAATCGTTGTTAGAAAACAAAGAGCTAATACTAATTTATGGAAGAGTTTTAGAGAACCAACAATTTTCAGTACTCCAAGAAATGTTAATTCCTTAAAATTAAATTTTGTCAGTAAATATTAAAAAGTCCCACTTCAAAAGGACTGAAAGATCCTAAGAAATTAATTATCTTACTGTCTAGGATTTTCTCTTAAAACCAAATTCAGACAATTTAAAGGTTTGTTTTTGTAACATAATGTACAGTGAGCCTTTCCCCCCACCCAATAATTCCAATAATCACAAGCTGACTCTGGGCCGGACACTGGCTTCTGATGAGGTTCGTCGGCGCACTGCTGCTCTTCTCCCTCCGAGGAAAGCAGCACAGGTGCCGAGACCACTGTAATTCCTGCAGTCATCCGTCACTGTTACTGAATCCTGTTAAAATGAATGAATCCTGCTGCTGTAATCTGAAAGTCAATTATTTGCGACTTGCAGACAAGCCAGTATGAATACCGCTTTTAACTTTTTCATGTAACTCTTGGCTGTCTTTAATTAAGTTCTGTTTATAACAATATCACCATTTCCATGACTATTTTATTCCGAGCCTAAGGTTCAATAAGCACTATAATTACAGAAGTGAAAAGAATCAAAATCAGAAAGGATAGCCATAAAGGAGAGAAGGCAGGGTTACTCCCTGAGGATGAAACTTTAAATCTGACATGTGGTCAAAAGTCAGCATTGTTGGTAATTTATTTCCCCTTCTTTTAGGGCAAACAATCACAAGTTTACTGTAATAACAAACTTTTCCCTTTTCAATTCATCACTGTTGGTGTGATTTTACTACTTAGATCCATTCAGAGAGCAACTTTAGGAAGATGGCTTCCCCAATCCACCTCCCCTCCACCCAGGATTTGCTGGGTCTCCCCAAAACAATGTTATTGGGGTGGTACAAAGTGCCAGAAAGACTCCGTATCACATAAAAGATGAGAAATTGAAACTGATGGCTTCATTTTTGTAATAGCTCAAACACCAAATGGCTGGATGAAAGTTTAACTCCATGAAATCTCACATAACAAAAATTAAGTGATTAATATTCCTTCTTGTATTTTAAGACACACACAGTAGCTGCCATGTTACAACATACCATTCAAATGAAATCATTTATAATCTCAATGGCAATAACAGCACTGTAAATTTTTAAGTTGATGTAAGCTATGCTTATTCCTATACACATTTTACACATCAAATTTTGTTTTCCTACAATTAGGATTTAGAGGTCATACTACCATTTAAAAATCCATGAAAATGCAAGTTGCAGAACTTTCATTGATTCTTAAAGCTCAACAGCTGGTCCATGACTGACATTCTGGTATGTTGTGCTGACCTGCTTCTCTGTCATCTTCCTAATGATCCAGAACATTCTCCAACTGTTTTTCTTTTCCTCATTACATCACTTTGGAAGAACATACTATTTTGGTCACCTCATCACGTGGAGGACAGCAAAGCAACCCAAATGTACCATTATTCACTGATTACAGACCAACTTATGTTTTATTGAGTGAGGGGGTTTCAGTTTAGTTCTATAAAATAGAGACATGTTATAAATACCAGCAAGGACATACACATACTGAATCAGATATGGATTGAACTCTCAATCCACAAGGGTGGATTCTTGCCAACAGGCGCTACACCTCTTTTTAGCTTAGGGCATGCTACATTATCACTACTTTGGAGAATTTGAAGAGAAAATGCAAAATTGAGAAATCATTTCCCAAGCTGGAGGAGGGAGTATAAAAATGATTTATAAACCCCCAAAACAAAGATCAACAATAAGCTAAATTTTTGTTTACATTTCAACTAAATATGGGCACAGGAATTCATTTTCCTGAGTAGATCCAACTTGTAACGATTATGTTGTTCTCTCCATTAATGGTATTTCCTCTGAAGTGTTCTACCCTTCCATTGCTCTTTTTTTTTTTTAATCCTCACCTGAGGATATTTTTTTAAAATTGATTTTTAGGGAAAGAGAAAGAGAGAGAGAAACGCTGTTGTGAGACAAACATGGATCAGTTGCCATACATACCCTAACAGGGACCAAACCCACAACCTAGGCATGTGCCCTGACTGGGGATCGAACCCACAACCTTTTGGTGTACAGGACAACCCTTCAACCAACTGACCCACCTGGCCAGGGCTTCCATCTCCTTCTTAAACAGAATTTATACTTAAGAAGAAACAGCCAATGGAACACAATGTTGACAAATAATATACACTGTGAAGACGGCCCTGCCACCAAGAAGCTGAAAGCAGAAATCACTAATGCAATGTGTAAACAGTTTACAAGCAATCAAGAGCTGGTCATATTTCACTTCAAAATGCCTTATATGTGATTCGTATTCCATCACAGTTCATTTGTTGTCCTAATTTGTATCTCACTTGTGGTTACACAAAGATCAGTTGGCATTTTAAGTAGAGATTTACCGCAGGGCCGGTGATCTAGAAACTCGAACCTCCAAACAGCTGACAATGCCTGCACGGCTCCCTTCTCCCTCTTCCCCAAGAGCTAGCAAGTGTAATGATAAACAAAGAAACTGCTCTCTCAGTAGAACCAGTGAGACGCTGATGAAGGGCAAATGCTATAATAACCAAAATCGGTATCTTTTAATGGAGCTAGAATTTCAGTGACATGCTGCTTAAAATAAGTGGGCCTATGCCAAAAAGTATGCCCACTGAAGGGCAGTTTGTGGTAGTAGATCTGACATAATAAATTGAATATATCTTTATCATTTTTATGAAGCAAATCATAAAAATATGGAGAATTTGACAAAGAGAAAATAATTCCAACAATACTTTACCTAAACTCCGTATGATTCCAAGCGTTGTTCAGTGTGACTACTCTCACTGCATTATCTTACAGAAAGTGATATGAAAACTGTCAGCAACTACATCCTGTACTTCTGATGCTCCACAAACAGTCCCAAAAGAATAAAGTATTTTATGAGGAACTAAACTTCTGCTCAGATCATTTACTCATCTTTGTAACTGGCCTACTCAAAATAGGATTAAGAAAATAAACGTGTGGGGAGGATGAGGGAACACACTACATCAATTCAAAACTAATGACTTGGACTGGGGCCATGCTCTCCACTAGCACCGGTGACTAAGATCCCCCGAGTTCGTGTTTCACAAAGCAGGTTAACACCAGATCAAGCGGGTTAACTAGACTTTAACACAGGTGGAACAAAGCAAACTATGTATCAAACCATATTTAAAGTCATACAGCTAGAATGTTTTAAAACATTTAAAATGAAACTTTCTTATTGTAAATAAAGATTGAGAGAATTTCCCAGGAATAGAGGTTTTCCTTTGTGAAGTAATTTTTAGGGACAAAGGTTTAATTACATTACCTTCAAGACTTTCAACTCAGACTGTACATTTTTGAAAGCATCCCACCATGCATCTCTCATAGGTTAAAATAAGCTTTTAACTTAATGATTTATACAGAGACTTATAACTGTCTTATCCTGACTGTAACAGCATTCCTTGAGATGAATAGAATATATTCCAGAAGTCATAATAAAAAAATCACCTGGCTCTTAAAAATAGGTATGAAGCCCAGGATGATTGGCCTACCAATTACCTTCTCATTTTAAGAGAACTCCAGGTACCAAAAGTATTCAAAATAAGGTATTTTGTATATGGAATAAAATGCTCACTTAAAAAAAAAAGATTGCTTGCCGTCATCTTATTGCCATCAAAAGAATGTTTTCTATTTTATGGAATTCTGACCATTCATAAAAAAGAATATTTACAGTTGACGGAATTCTAACCATTCATAAAAGGTTATGGATTTTACAGCTTGCTACTGCATTTGCCCTCATCTGGGTAATGCTGTCAGGTGTTCCAAAATGTTAAATCAGAAAATGTCACATAAAGCCTACAGACAGCTTATTTTAATTCAGCTAATGGGGTAAGAATCCGAGGAGTAGGCTGCTAAACTTGTACAATGAAGCCTGAAGAAATGGCTGACTTCTTAGATACATATAAACATACTTGCTCCTCTATATTTCTGACTTTCTACTTCAACTTAAAAACAACTGCAAATTATGCAGCTTTATATTTTTATTGTGAATTAGTTCTACTTTTGAGTTTAGCACTTCGAAATAAAACATTGGAGTCAAACTGTTCCAGTTTTTCTTTTTGTGCCAAGAGCTGACCTTGACGTGCTAAAACTAAGTAAATCCATTTACTCAATCCAAAACAGGCATTAAAAAGAAAAACCCCAAATTCTTTCTTATATCTTAAGAAATATAGGAAAGAAACAGTGCAGAGTGAGGTCAAATCAGGGATTATCACACCAAAGTTGTACAATGGGTGTAACACACACAGGACAAGTCCATTATACAGTCACAACGGAGCAGAACTGATCAAAATGCAAGAAATAGAAATGTTGTTTGTCAATAGAAAAGAACTGGTAACAGACATAAAATTTGCACTTAACACAGAGGCATGACAACCCCCTCCCATTTTGCTTATATATTATTTTGCTTTTAGGACATTTAAGGCACAGGCATTCTTCAGAAATTTCTATTAACACACAGGTAATCTACTATTGCTTTGGGTAACAATCTATCACCACAGTTTATAAGCCCAGACTGTCTCAAACTTCTCACTCAACAGGTGATGAGATCTGCTCCCCTCTTCACTTTTGACCTGTATCTTTTGAACTATACCTGCAATCTTTATGGCTACGGGATCCTCTGAAACTGGAACAAGCCCTTCCTTGACTTCAGCCTGCTTTTCAGAGACCAGGGGAGACGTGGCAGGAGGGGAATACTTAGTTTCCACAGAAGCCACGGGCGAGGAGGAAGAGGGCTTAGAATCATGGAAAAGACTGGCCCATGACTTAGGCTGACTGACGGGAGTGGGGCCAGCCACAGAGGCCGGGGCATCGGCAGGAGGGGAAGTGCTCTCGGCTTTAGCTGGGTCCGAGTCCGTGCTTTCCACAGTGTGCGGCTCCACCCCATTGGCAGCTGAGCCCTCACACAAGGATTCAAGTATCTGTCCATTAGCAACTCCAAGGTTTTCAGTAGTATCAGTCCCAACATAAGGGTGGGCCACAGCTGTCCTCAACAGGCTGTCCCTGCCAGCCTCTGCAGGGAAGCAGGACTGTTCAAAGTCAGGCCCCTGGCAGCCCTCGGGCTGCCCTGCAGTCCTAACGTTGCTGTCCAGGGCTTGGGGGGAAGAGCCACCAGGCACATCGTCACTGACGAAGTCCATGGAGTCCTGAGGGCTGCTACAAGTCCTGGGTGTCCCCAGCAAGGGCATATCGCCCGTCAACTCTACATCCTCTGTGCCCACACTGTTCAGGACTACGGGATTGGCATGGCCATTGACCAGGGCTTCTGTAGAAATACTACCCTCGCTGCCATCTTTCAAGTAACTATAATATCCAGGGGGACGTTTTTTCTTCTTTTTACGCTCCCTTTGTCCAAGACCACCTGAGACGCCATCATTTTCCAAAATTTCCGCCTCCGCATTGGAACTGCCGTCCAGATCAAGGGCAGAGCCTGGGTACTGGCAGTCAACGGAGCTGCAGTTCGCTTCTTTGTCTATGTCATCAGGGGTGTTTTTGGAAGCTGTGCAACTAAGAAAAAATTCAGGGGCCTGAGGATTCAATGTGCTTGAAATACTGTAGTTGGGAGTTCTCTGCAATGTGTCACTGGGTTCAATCACTTCATTAACGCCGAACTCAATTCTCTGATATTCTTGTCCTATTTAGAAAAAAAAGTCAGTAAATATCCCATTAGTTAAGAATACAGTTATATAAACTATGAAAGTATCAATAATTATTCATTTTTCTCTTTGAAAAATAAAACATTAAAGTTTTCTAATTAACAAAGCTGACATTTTATTTCTGTGCTGAATAAATAATTTCCTAATATAACTATAAAACTGTATTTAATTTGGGGATTTAAAAAAAAAAGCCTGTATTTATATTCTACTCTCAGGGTAGCTAAAATGGAGACTTTCAGAAGGTAGAATTAAAACAAAATTACAATAAAAAGCAAATTAATATTTTGCCTGCCTGAAAACACCTGTCAATTAAATCTGACATTACTAGCTTACTTTTATGCCCAAGAGTAGGGCACAGGTTTTTCAGACAATTAAAAGAAAATCACAATGACAAACTGAGAGACTTAACCATTGCTCTATGTTATGGCTTCTCTAGTTAGTGTAATTTTAGTGTAATTTAGTGATTCAAAAAGTATAAACAACACCAAGAATTAACCTTCCACATAAAAGTATACTTCAGAAGCACTTCCTCCCAGCTGAGGACAATCTAGGTATTCCATCCATTCTAAGATGTGCATTTTTTCATATTTCTGACACTAGGTTGAGTTTTAGAATCCACTGTGTCCTTCAACAGACACCAAGCATCAATGTCAGCTTCTAACTAATACAACAAAGTTATAAATTTTGAAGTTAAGAAAAGAACACATGCATTATAATTCATTTTTAGTGCATAAGTGAAAATTTCTCCAAGTCTATCATAAAAGGCCAACTTTTTTTCAAGGCATGTATTTCAAGAAAAAAATCACAATACCAAAAGAATCGTGTTCCATTACAGAGAACTACCATAGATATATTTTACCTCAGAAGTCTTTTTATAAGCAGAAAAAAACAGCCCCAGAGAGAAGCCAATTAATTGTGTGCAAGTTAGTGGGAGGGCAAGGGCCTAGTCTAATCCTTCATTGCTTTGACAAAACACCCCTTCCTTGGGGTTGGGTCAGGTAGGGGAGGGACCTGCATAACAACAAAAAGTTCCTATTACACCTACCAGCTAGTTTACATGTAAAGCCACCAAGAGATCAATTTGAATCCTTTGGCCTCTGAGCACTGATTTTTTTTGTTTTTGTTGTTTCCTTATTTTAAAAAGAATCCCCCAAGAACAGTTACTTTCTCTATTATTACACCTAAAGGTGAACTGTGTGCAATGCTATTATATGAACTGAAACCGACGTATCTAAAGAAGTGAAGAACATTCCCCACATGGAGGCTACCCTTTGCAGACTGTGGTGTACCTTGTGAAGTAACATTAAAATCCAGTATGCATTGTGTCATGCAGCCTGCATGAGATTTTGATTATTTCCAATAGACACAGTGCCTTCCATATATCAACTGTTAATTGTACCACACTGTAAAACATTCTAGAATGTGATATGATGTTAATGGAACTATTCCAATATGCTACGGCTATTACCAAACACGTACCCAGTATAGCATCTGATGACACCACTGGGAGGCAGACTCCTACCCAGAACAGTTCCTTTTCTTACCCAGGAACACTTGTCATGGACACACGTGTCTACTGTGCTGCAAGGCAGAGAGGTCAGCCCAAAGCCCAATCTGTCAGGCTGGGAGACTGGTGCAAGTCCTGAAAACTCATGCTCTGAAGAACCCAATCAATGTAGTAGTACATAGGGAAATCAATGCTCAGGTCAGACAGGCACTGCCTTTGTTGGAAGAAGGAAAACCAGCTCAAATAAAACAATTATATCTTTGCACGGCATTTCCCAAAGTCTGCTCACTGCAGCACTGGCAGTGCAGCCTCCAATCTCTAGCCTACGCCACTGGGAAGATGGTGGGGCCATTAAATGAAATAAAGGAAACATGTAACAAGAAAGGAAAAATAATGAAATACTTTAAAGCACTGAGTAGACATCTGCAGCATGCTCACTATGTACACAAGTACATGGGCACAGAGAACTCTCCTGACCAGATAAAAAAGCTACTCCAGAGGCTGGGCAGCAGGGCGAGAGCCTTTAGGCCCCTCTAGCTTCACTTATTTATGCCCAACCTAAGCCATCATTAGAACTGCTCTTTCCCTTATGATTTCCTATATCACTGTTTCTCATAAAACTGCTAATAATTTTCGATACACTTTCTAATTTTATTATAAAGAGTTTGAGTAATCGTCTCAAGTTTTACATTTAAACCTAAACTATAATTAAAACCCCTTTCACAGGTCTGACCGTGTTAACACAAGGAACCAAATCCCAGACTCTCAAAGACCTAGCTTTTAGTTTTTCCATGGGCAGCAAGTGCCTTTGATATGCCTCAAACTGGAAAAAAATAATGATCTAGACAGATCTGACCGACTAATGGTGGCCTGCAGCAATCAAAGGCCCCTGCTGTTATTTAAACACTGGGCACTTAAATAACATGAAGTCATTGCATCTCAGCAAGCACCATCTCCAGGAACCAGGCCATCGTCTGTGACATAGATTAAAAAAAAAAAAATGTAACAAGGCAAGAGGTAAAGAGGTTACCTGAATTCCCAAGAGCATTAGTGAGGACGGGGTCATAAATGCAAAACTGCAGGAACAACAGATTCAAGCTGCCACCTAGCTGTGCAAAGAGCACACCTCAGATTCGCAGGCCCTGGGCCTAGCAGCCTCAGCCCCCAGACTGGAAGTTTACTTCAAAACTCTGACAAAAAGCATTGGCTGTGAGGAACACACCTGTGCGCTGAGAGTTGTTAAAGAAAACAAAGAACTGAACATCACTTCCTTAACTAAACCTTGAATGTCTGACACTATGAAGCACAGAATAAACTTTAATCCATTAGTCAAAGTGGTTCAGTGATTAAATCTACTATAGTTTACAGCCCAAACATCAAGCTGTAAGGGAATGTTATTCAAAAAGTACAACCGACCAGGAAAACACTGTTTGCAGGTGCCCTGCCCACCCAGCACATATGACCAGATGAAGGAGAGAAGCAGCTCACCATCGGGTAGCTCATCGGTAGCCTGTGTGCCACACAGAACAGTTCCATTGTATGGAGGAAGCTGCAAAGGGAATCAAAAGAATATTAATTCAGAAAATGGTAAAACCCAACATGTGCTACTTTATTAAAACAACATTTCATTAAAACTCTTTATCCGTGTAACTTCTCATGAAATTTCTACTAAAATAACACACATGGAGAGACAGTAAAATTAAATCTTCATTTAAGAAAAACTACCACAGGGATGCTTTTAAATATAGTTATTAAACAGATCCAAAAATGAGGCAAAAAAAAAAAAAAAAACTCTAATTGGCATGTAAATCAGCTGCAATAAAATGCTTATGACATATACTTTGCTTCACAGGATGTTAGTGACTCCCCATAAACCCCACAGCCACCTGGCTTTGTCCACCAGTAAAGATGACTCTTGGTGACCACCTGCACTCTGTGCTCATAATCAGTACAAGTCAGCACAGCCAGCAGAGGCCAGGACCCGGCCCATGAGCAGAGAGTGGAAAAAGCCCACTGGGAAGGAAAAGTCTGGGAATTGTGGCTCCCTTTTTAATACAATACCTTAAATAACAAAATTAAGGACTAGAAATCCCATTCCTTGTTTGGAAGAGATCAAGCAAAATGGCAAGTGTCTGACCTCTGTAAAAAGCAGAAAGGCATAATAAATACATCCAAGTTTTCTCCTTCCTAGCTATTCCATAATAGTTAAGAGTTGGAAATATTTAAAATGGGTATGTTTCAGATCAAGTTTAGGATGGGAAGGGAAGGGAAGCAGACAAATAATAGTCACCTGAAGGCAACAGTAGAACAAAAACCAGTATTTTTCAAAGTCTGCTCACTGCAGCACTGGCAGTACAATGGCCCCATGACTGCGTGGGGTCCCCAAGTCTGCAACATTCAGAGGTACCAGGTAATTCCCATGTCAACTATTATTAAGAATTTCTGCTTAAGTGGCTTCCTCAGCTGATTTCTCCAATTAACTCTTAGCAAGTCGATTCAATAATCAGAGATAAAAGCTTTTCATTCCAAGTAACCAAGTTCTCTCTCCAGAGAATTAATGACAAATAAGAAGCTATGCAGTGCTATTCAAAAGCAACTGACCGCATTCAGGACTTGAGAGCTGCACATATTTCCACCATGCAGGGGCACCCCAGTATTCTTCACACTGTCACAAAAGGAGAAAGCATTTTGTGTGTGGAGATGAACTACACTGGCCTTGCACATGAAGTGCAAAAACCACTCATTCCACACAGCACTCAAACACTCACACGGGGTGCTCCAGCATTTACCACTGGCGCAGACATATGAAGCAGAAAGGTGCATCTGAGGCAGCCACAAATTGCGGTCATGTCCCTCTGCAGTCAGAGTAGTTTAGCAGACTCCCATACACAGAATGCCTTCCCAAAATTTTCTATCAATGACACTGGGGTGCCCCCTGGTGATAGAAATCTATACAATTTTAAGGCACTAAAAGTTTTGGGGTGTTTTTAACTTCCCCATATTTCAAAATCTACTTAAGTGGTAGAAGCAAGGATCTGAAAAGAGACCACCCAGCAGTCTCCTTGGCAAAACTGCCATTTTCTGTTAGTGTGTTTAACACACTTATTTTGATATACTAATCTGGTAAGAGTGTAACTGTGGGAATTAATGTATGCTGGAATGAGTTCTGGCCCAGAGGAAGTGTGAGTGAGTGAGTAATCATCTTCTTCTTCTTCCTTTTTTTTTTCCCCTCTAGAGGCATATGTCACCTTAAATTGAACAAAACTTCTACCACTCCTAAGAAGCACTTTAGTCTATGGTAATTGGGTGTAATAAATACACAGCAGAATAAATTGTATTTATTGTTTAAAGTTTCCTATTTATGCAGCTATTTATAAGAATGCAAAATAGAAAGACCAAAGCAAGAACTTAAAATCACACACAAAGGTCAACCAAAAAATGTAAAAAACTGTAATCTAGTTATGTTAGACACAGTTAAATCACCTCATTCTGAAATACTGCTAACAGTCTTGTTAAGACTTGGGACCTTTGCCTTGGCCAGTGTGGCTCAGTTGGTTGGAGCATTGTCCAGTAAGACTGAAAGTTTGCAGGTTTGATTCCCAATCAGGGCACATACCCAGACTGCAGGTTTGATTCCGTAGCAGGGGTGCCTGCCTACAAGAAGGCAATCAATTGATGTTTCCTCTCTCTCTAAAACCAACAAAAATATGTCCTTGGGTAAGAATTTTAAAAAGAAATTGTTGGGACCTTTGATGTTTTAAAATCTTTTTAGTGCTGTCATAATTTGGTATCTCAAAGACCTTCGCAAACCCTAAATCTCTCCTCTGAAATCCCCAAACCACTGAGAATAACTGTCTTAATTCTGTCACTACACCACACACACACACACACACACACACCTGTGCATGTACTATGCTATCCTGGACTTGTTATTCAGTAGCAGGCTGTCTCCAATGATGAGAACCAGGGAGGTTTCCAGAACAATTTTCATTGTTTCCCTGTTTTTAACACCAATAACATGATAAAAGCCATGCTTTTATTGGGATTCAAAACACAGTTATGCATAAGTTGACTGAATTTTAAAGTTGGAGAAATTCATTTTTAAATCACCCTGGCTTCTAAACTAGAACACAGCTTTAGAAAAGATAGCAATTACCTTTTAAAAATGTATATAGGCATGCCTCACTTTATCGCACTTCATTTTACAAATGCTCTTTACAGAGAATTCAAAGAAAATACACCAACACCGAGGCAAGACCCTCCACCAACAAAAAAGATTATTACCTGTTGAAGTCTCAGATGCCGGTTAGCAGTTTTTAGCAATATAGTATTTTTAATTAAGGTATGTCCATTTTTTTAGACAATACTATTGCATACTTAACAGACTAGTACAAATTTTTATATGCAGTGGGAAATACCAAAATCTGTGAGACTCACTTTTTACTACAATATTTGCTTTGTGGTAGTGGTCTGAAAAGGAACCTGCAATATCTCCCAGGAATGTCTTAAAGATACACGAGCTCCATTTGTTTCTTCTGATTTTGTTAAATTACTGACCATCCTATCTTGCCAGCGACCAGAGCTTTCAAACAAGCAAACTAAAAGAGACAAAACCTCTCAGCTGAAAGGAATGATGCTTTTGTAGACAGTGTTTTTATATGTAAACATTTATGTTTTTTAGAAATTGTTTATATTTTTATAAAACTTTTTATAGTTTTCATTTCTCAAATTTTTGTGTTTCAGTTCTTGGCCCCAAGTAAAAGGGGGAAAATGCTTTATCCAGTTCTTAGCAGCCACAAAAAATACATGAGGAATAGTGTGAGATTCTAATTTATGCCACATGGTAGGAACAATGCAGGTAGGAGATGCAATTTTTTTACCTACAAGGTAAGAAGCCAAATGACTTTGCAGAAGTGAGATAACATCACTCACACACCCACCAGTCCAATCACACATCACCACATTAAACAGTCTGTGTTCTACATATTACTATAATCCAAACACCCAAATTGTAATAACTGAGGACAGGAACTTAGCCCTATCACATTATTTAGTCTGTACTTCCCTTTTGAGAGATACTGGACCACATGTAATTTTGATAGACAACACCTTTCATACCCTACCCTCATCCTCAACGTCGGTTTGACTCCCACTAAGGGCACATGCCTGGGTTGCAGGCCAGGTCCCCAGGAGAGGGTGTGTAAAGTGTATGGTGCTGACAGAGAGAAACCAACAGGCGCACAGAACAGGAGACGCAGAACCAACCAAGCACGTATGAAGATGCGACCTGACAGGGCGGTACTGCACTTGCGGGCCGAGTCCTCAGTAATGGTGCTGGGACAACTTCTACTGCCCACTTCACACATATGTAAAAACCAATACTTCAATTTCAGTTGCATTACATACTAAAGTAAAAACAAAAACCTGAAGACTTTTAGAAGAAAAAAAAGTCTTTATTACCTTAGGGAAGGGAAAAATTTCTTAAAGATATTTTTTTAAAACCAAAAATCCACAAACTATGAGGAAAAAAGTCAACACATTTGACATTAAAGTGAAAAGTGTACTCCCCTTACCCAGGGAAAAGTAAAAATACATCATATGTGAAGTTTAAAAGCCCTCATGCTAGGAAAAGATACCTTTAATATGCAAAACCAAAGATTATTAATCATTAAATTAATAAGAAAAAGACAAATCACTTGATAAAAAACAGGACAAGGGACAGAGATCAGGTAACTCACAGGATTGGAAATACATATTGCTAACAAACAGCACTCAATTTTTCCCCATCTGGGAAACGGCAATTAAAACAATGACCATCTCTTTATAACCCATGAGATTAACAAAAATTTTAAGTATGCCTATACTAAGAATTAGCAAGGTTTTTTTTTTTGTTTGTTTTTAAATGAGATAGAGAAAACGCAGATGCACTGCTGACGGGAAGGCAGACTGTGAAAACCACTGAGCAGATCAGCAGTCTCTAGTAAATCCACAGGTGTTTATCCCCTGCACAATCCAGCAGTTCCACTCCTAGAACATATCCTGGAATAGATCCTGGAGAAACCCACAGGAGCAAGAGAAGCCATGACAAATATGTTTTTTGCAACATTTCTGTAATAGTGGGAGAACTAAGACCTAAATGGTCCTCAATAGTAAAAAGGATAAATTGTGGTATGTTTAATCAATGGTATTAAGCAATTGAAATCAAAGAACAAAATGCAACAGTACAGGTAAATCTAAAGGACATTAGCTTAAGATAAACTACAAAACGATGAATATAGTATGAAACCATTTTGACATTTCATATCAAACAATACAATATGCTATCTATTGATACACACATATAATAAAAGGTGAAAACCACAGTCAGAAAACAATACTTAGCAATTTCAGCAGTCATTGCTTCTGGGGAAGGGGAAATGAAATGCAAAAGGGTGATGTATAATGGAAGTTTCAACTGTATCTGCAATGTTTTGCTATTTATAAACATAGTTGAGTGTTAGTATTAGCCAAGTCTGGCTGGTGGATTCAGACGTTCTCACATTAGTCTCTGAGCTTTTCTGTACAATGGAATTCCTTGTCAAAGAGCATAAATTAAAAAATCAAAATTAAAACATAAACATTAACTCTATTTATATACATACTCAATAAAACAAAGTTCTGTCTTACCTCAACTGAAGAGCGAGGAGTCACAAAGAACTGATTGAATTCATCAGGGCTAAAATCTCCAAAAATATACTGGAAAAAAAGAGAGAATCAATGATCACATAAACTATACATATTAATACTTTCAGGAAAAAACACCACATATTAAAATAATCACATGAAATATCTGGGTTAGAATCCCCACAACCCTTCCCTAATTAAATAAATCAAAGGTCTGCAAGGTGAGATTTCTAGGTGTTGTATTTTCCAATAACAAATAAGAAAATACTATTTAGCTTTCTCTACAAAACTGTCAAAGAACACTCTGAAATTGTTAAAGCTTATTTTGAAACAGGGCAAAGCAGGTTTGTACACCAAACTCATAAGCAGATTTCTGCTTACAGGAGGGTTTTTTGACTAACAAACATTTCCAGTTGTTCCGTTTACCTTTCTGCTGACTCATGCCACTACTTCCATTTCAGTTTTCTCTGCCATACATACTAAAGAGAAGCAGAAAATGCGGTTCAAATGGAAAGATAAATCCAAAAGAGGAAAATACTAATGATCTTAATGATCTTTAAAAATATGTAATTTTTATCTTAAAAATACACTGAAACCTGATGAACAGATAAACATATTACTTGATAGACATAAACCTAGTTGTGAACCCTAACTGCACAGAATTCTGAATATGACTTTCTGGAAAAACAACTGGTTAAACTACATGGAAGCAAGTTTAACAAGTGCCTGGCAATTCATACTCTCCCTCCAGGCTTCCAGAAATAAGTCCCTGACAAGAATCATTGACTACATTTCTACAAAAGAGAATCCCTCGCTAATTATTTATTCATTTAATCAATTAACTATTTAGCAACTACTAAGTGCTATGCACCATGATCGGTCCTAAGAATAAAGATGGTAGACAGAGTTGTGGTTCCTCTGCTAAAATGAAGCTGACAGTCTAGTAACCTGCAGGGGAATTTACAAGCACGTAATTCAAAAATAACCAGTAACTAAATATCACACGAATGGACGTTACCCATTATTACTGCAAATGTGAATAAGTTAACAACTTACTCTCACAACCTATTGATAAGAATGCACTGACATTCCGGGGGAAAACATTTCTGGATAGCTCTTTTGCAGAAGCTACCAAAATTGTAAATATACATTAAAAAACAAAAACATCTCGACATAGTATTTACATATACATGCCGAAGTCCACAAAGAAACCGTGCACTGAATGTAATGCTGTGAAGCTTTTCCTTTCCAACCAGGGCCCAGCAGGATGGCTGCCACAAGGGGCGCGGGGGGCAGATGGTGAGAAGAAGGGTCATTCTGCCATGAACAAGGTAGTTATCAGAGAATACATCGATGTTCACAAGTGCATCCATGGACTACGTTTCAACAAGTGTGACTCTTGGACACTTAGATCCAGAAATTTGCCATGAAGGAGATGGAAACTCCAAATGTGCCCACTGACAGTAGGCTCAATAAGCTGCCTAGTCCAAAGGGATAAGGATGCCCCATACTATACCCAGTGTGGCTGTCCAGAAAACATAATGAAGATGAAGAGCCACTGTATGAGCTCTGTAAACTGGTTTACCTACATACCTGTCACCGCTTTCAAAAAATCTACAGTTAATGTAGATTAGAACTGCTGATTGTTAAACAAAATTAACTAGGGGAAAAAGTAATGGTGAAAATAAGCAGAGTCACACAACGATTTAGAAATACTTCATTGTGAGCTCAGTGAGCTCTGAGGGTCTTTATCATCTTCAACACTGGGAAAAAGCTTATGTTGATTTCACTCAGGCAAGAGAAAGGTATCTTTGTGTGAAAATAAGGAAAAGAAAGGTGGAGGTGAGATGTAGGTAAAGAAACGATACTGCTGACTGCTATTCCTTTATAGTCCTACTACAGAGATCTTTAACTCTAAATACAAGCCTCAAAATTTGCTCAGGAGAAAATAGAAACACAAGCCACAGACCGGGAAAAAGTACTCTTCTTTTCTCACATCAATGTTTCTCTTTCTCTGTTTCCCCTCCTTTCCCTCTCTCTAAAAATAAATGAAATTATTTAAAAAAAAAAAAAAAAAGTCCTGACCGGTGTGGCTCAGTTGTTGGGCATTGTCCTGCAAACTATAAAAAGTCACCAGTTCGATTCCCAGTCAGGACACATGCCCGGGTTCCAGGTTCAGTCCCTGGTCAGGACACTTACAAGAGGCAACTGGTTTATGTTTCTCTCTCACTTTGATGTTTTTCTCCCTCTTCTCACTTTTCTCCTATCTAAAAATAAATAAATAAAATCCTAAAAATAAAATATTCCCAAGAATACTAACTGCTCATGCGGTGGAGCAACTGGACCGCTCTTCATGGCTGATACAGATGCAGAACGGTAGTCCCTTTGGAAGAGAGCTTGGCAGTTTCTTATAAAGTTACTAACTGCCAGGTTCTTCCCCAAGAGGAATGAAGAACTATGTCCATTTTTTAAAAAAATCCTTTATATTGATATTCACAGCAGCTCTATTCATAACCGCCAAAAACTATGAACAACACAAATGTCCACCAAGAGATGGATGTGGTACATCTATTCAATGAAATCACTACTCAATGGCTGTCAAAAGGATCGTGCTAAGTGAAAGCAGCCACACTTAAAATGCTACATGTTGTATGACTGCATTTGCATAATATTCTAGGGTAACACTATACAGACAGAAAGCAGATCAATGGCTGCCAAGGTCTGGGGAAAGACTGATTACAGAGGGGCACAAGGGAACTTTTTGGATTGATGAAAACATCCATCATAGGAAAAGCCTGGTGGAAAAACAATGACCTTTCTAACTGCCAAGAAAACACACACTCATTAAAATACTCATGATTTCAGTCCTCACATATGAATGGACACCAAAGTGAAGAAAAATCACCAGCAATAGAAATAATAAACATGAGGGGGAAAGCCCTGACCAGGCGGCTCAGTGGGTTGGAGCATCATCTCACACACCAAAATGTTGTGCATCCAATTTTCAGGCAGGGCACACACCTAGGTTGCAGATTCGATCAGAGTGTGTACGAGAGGCAACCCATCGATGTCTGTCTGTTTCTCCTCCCTTCCTCTCTCTCTCAAAGCAGTTAAAAAAAAATCCTCAAAGGAGGATTTTAAAAAAGTGATGGGAGAAATGAGTAAACCTAGCAAACACAAGAAACAGAACTTTTTAAAAAATCTGTATTCTTAAAGACATTATGGCAGATCAAACAAACACAGACTGCCAGAGAAAAGACCTACTAGAAAATAGAAAGTGTTGGAAATCAGAAAATTACTAACTTTAAACTACTAAATTTAAAAAGTCAACTAAGAATCACTCAAGTAGAATTGCACTGGTTTATTTAATATAAAGAGTAGAGATATTATGGTAAAGAGCTCCATTTTATCTTCCCTTATGAATAAGAACCCTGTGTACTTTAAGTCAGAATGTGGGAAAGACACATAAGGATGTTCTACAGGATAGCTAGGTTATTTTCTTTAGGCAAATTTTCTTCCTAGAAAACTGAAAATAAAAATGAAATGCTCATGTATCAAACTTCTAAGCACACCTTCTTATTTGAGTTCATATACAATCTAAAGTCTTTTTAGAAGAGTGATCTTGTCAATCCAGTAAGAGAACTAAAATTCCAAATAGTCTAATAAACGTGTCAGGGAAGATGGAGAAGAGGGTGAAGGAGGAGCAGAGGAAGAAACATGAGCCCAAGCTCCTGGCGCGCACAGACTTCCTGCACTAGCCGGCTGGGAGCAACCTCCCGGCCGACAGAACACTTAGAAAGGTTCCAGGGAAAGACTTTTCCCCCCGCATCACTTGCAATTGTACTATTTTTTACTTAATTCTTTATTTTTAAAGTATTATTTGAAAAAGTTTGCTACAGATTCTAAATGTACTTTTATTACAACTTCTATCAATAATTTCTCCACAGTTACATACCTTTAATCTGATTAAAAATTCACTGGGGGAGAAATGAGGAAGCATTTCATGTATGGGTAGTGAGAAATCTTGAAGATACTGTTAAATAAAGGAAGTATTTTGGGGGTAAAAAAGAGAGGAAGAAATAGCTACTGGTGTTTGCATAAAGAGATAGTGGGAAAAGAACCACAAAGGGAATGTAACCGTTACCTACATGGAGCTGCAGGGAAACCAAGCAAAGGTAGTGAAGAAGGGGTGAGTTCTTAGAGCAGGGGCGTCACACTCATTTTCACCAGGGGCCACATCAGCCTCACAGTTGCCTTCCAAGGGCCGAATGCAATTTTAGGACTGTATAAATGTAACTACTCTTTAAAAGTTCATTGAGAGCTCAGCGCTGCCACTGGGTAGAAACAAGATGCCCGGATGGATAAAACAAGGTGGAGGGCCAGATTTGGCCCGCAGGCCTTGTGTTTGCCACCTGTGCCTTAGTGTACATCTTTTCAGAGTTTTTAGTTCTGAATCACGTAAATACCTTATCTAGTCAAAAATTAAGCGTAAAAAGTCACCCTGGCCAGTGTGGCTCAGTATGTTGGAGCGTTGTCCCATAACCAAAAGGTTGCGGGTTCAATTCCCAGTCAGGGCACATACCTAGGTTGAGGGTTGATCCCTGTCCTGGGCATAGGCAACCTCAGTCCGGGTGCCGATACCAGTCTGGGTGTGTACAGGAGGCAACCAATCGATGCTTCTCTCTCTCTCCCTTCCTCTCCTTCTAAAAGCAATAAAAAAAAAGTCCTCAGGTGAGGATAAAAAAATTAATTGTAAAAAGTAAATGAACAAAAATCATTGTACAACTATACATATATACCCATTTTGCAGAGAAGTTGTTAAGTTTGCATCTGTGTTATCTTCAAGAACTGACTGACAAAAAATTAGAACTTGATGAAAATATTTATTACAAAAAAGACACCATAAACAACTGTTAACTACCAATTATGCGATGCTAAAATATTTTAACACTTGACAAATGGCTAAACCGGAGCTGTTTTAAACTCCAATGTAATTTCTTTTAACCTTGGCTCATGTAACAATAAACAAATCTATCAAAATATATATGAATCACATCCTCTTGTCACAGATTTATTTTCAATCCTTAAAATGCACAAGTTTATGAAAGTGAGCAGTTATTCTTCACCAATATAAGATACAGTTATTTCAATTTTATGACTGAGATAACAGGGGACTGAGAAGAAGCTGGTACCAATGGTCATCAGCATCTCTGCAAGGTGTTCACCACCTTGAGGAGTTTTGGTTGGGATTTCTACTTCCTGGAAGAGTGAGTATTCCCCACATGTCCATGGAAGAAATGAGGGATAAGGAGGTACTATTGTACTGTTTTTATTATTTTGTAACCTTTGTAAATTTGAAATTATTTCCAAAAAACAAGTTTTTAAAGCTAAAGCTGTAAACCGTTAAGAAAAACCTTTTACTCTCTCTCTTTTATGTAAGAGTGAAACATTCTACTTCTTCTAGAGGATTAACATATCTTATCAATTTTTAGTTTAAAAATATTGTTTGGGTAAAAAAAAAGATTCTGTGCTTGACCTCACAGGATTTATAGTCAGTGGGAAAAAAAAAATGCCACTGACCACAAGAATTACTTTGCCCTATAAGAGCCGAGTGAGATGAAACATATGACGGTTGCCATATTTTGCCCAAATGAGGGAAAAATAAGGGTGTGCATCATACACGAGTATGGCTGCATACCATGGTTATAATAATCCTGTGTAGAATGCACACAAAACATGTGCTTCTGTGTCATTAATACACAGGAGCACATTATACATGGAAAAATATGGTAAATTCGCATGGGAGATTAAACAATAGGAATTACAAGTATTGGGTTGACCAAAAAGTCTGTTTGGTTTTTTCTGTATGACAGCTCTCTAGTAGCACTTAGTTGTCTTTAACTTCATTCGAAACAATTTTGTTAGATTGTACTGTGATAGCTGTTATAACAGCTGTCTAACAAATGTAAACATCAGTGTGCATTTTTAAAAAAAATCTATCAAAATTGGTGAATTTTTGTGTAGCCATTTTAATATTGGAAGATGGAAGAAAATATGCAACATTTTTGGCACATTATGCTTTGTTATTTTAAAACGCAACTGAAACACATACAAATTCTGTGCAGCATATGGAGAAGGAGAAGGCACTGTGACTGATCAGATGTGTCAAAAGTGGTTTGCGAAGTTTTGTGCTGGAGATTTCTTGCTGGACGATGCTCCACGATGGGTAGACCAATTGAGGCTGACAGTGATCAAATCAAGACATTAATTGAAAACAACATTATACCACACAGGAGATAGCCAACACACTCAAAATATCCAAATCAATAAAATTATTGGTGAAAATGAAAAATGTGTCTTTTATTTCACAGAAAAAAATAAACTACCTTTTTGGCCAACCCAATAAATACATGCCTTTCCAAAGCCTGGTGGAGGGCTCAGCACACACAGATGATCAGTAAATGGGTGCTATGAGGATAGAACAAAACAAAGTGCCTGAAGTTCATTCCTCAGTCTGCCACAACGCCTTACAAAAATATTCATGTCGTTAATAACCCTACTCTTCTTCAAATACACAAGAAAGGCAAAGCTGGAAACTGACCTAGGTTTTAAGCAACCCTGCCAATGCCAGATGAAAAATGGAGTCAAGAAAGGTACATCAAGAGCTCCTTTCCCAGCTGCTTTGATGACGCCCACAGGAAAGGCCTGCAGTCAGGGAAACACACCACGAGGCCTTCCGACCTCCCCATACCCCTTACGGAAGCGAGCCTGAGCGGTAGAGTGGCTTTTCACCACCAGCAGGAACAAAGCTCAGTTCCCCCTCATCTGCAACTGACCCCAGCTCAGCCTTTCAGAACTCCCACTGTTCTTGTGTCTGATTATTCTCTCTGATCCTTTCTAGGAAGGACATGAAATATATACATGCAAGAAATACTTCAGGAAAAGGGGGGCATGCCCACAACACAGTTGGGATGGAAACAAGACACTGCAGTGAAGCACAGCCTCTGGGCGGAGCTGTGCTGGGTTTGTCTTCTGGAGGAGATCAGAGGCCAGAGTGTCAGAGGGCCTGGGTTAGTAAACCCTGGGGAAAGGGCTGGACAAAACTGTAAATACCAGTGTTTGTGCTAGAGGAAACGCAAAGATTTTCAGCCCAAAGAAGGTGAGAAGGAGGAGAGGTGTTTCTAGGCCCCCTGCAGGTTCCCCATAGATGGAAGGGCCACAGAAAACACCACTTTAGAGCACAGCACCAGGGGGCACTGGCGCATAGCATGCTGAGTCTTCAAACTTCCAAAACTTTGTGTCTAGAAGCAACAATACATTTGCAGGGTGCCACCAAATCAATGACCTCTGCTTTCAAAAGGACTCATGGAAACAGGAGAGCAGCCTCTAAGGTAAAAATGACAATGCAAAGGCAGTGATCAATACACTTTGCTGCATGTGCATTGTATGTACATTGCATGTTCCACGGTGGTCGGACAACTATGACCTCATATCCAGGAACAACTCCGTGTACAGACCTAAAGCCAAGCCTCACTGGGTGAGATGACAAAACCAAGTCACAGCTAAAAAGAAGCCAAGGAGAAACACAAAGCTGTCTCCTCCCTGGTTTCCCCACCCAAGGAAACGGAATTTGGGATATGAGAAACATTAAGGACTAGTAAACTGTTCTAAGTAATAAAAACCTTAAATTAATCTCATCTCTAAAATGAGGTTGCACTAGGCAACCTCCAAAGTTCTTCCCAGTTCCAAAAGGATCTCCTGGACCTAACAATGACTAAGAAACACAGGTTTAGAAATATTCTCAGACAAATTACAGGCTACCACATGGATCCCCCCCGGAAAACATGATGCTGAGTAAAAGAAGCCAGCCTCAAAGGGTCACAAGTTTGTATGATTCCATTCATATGAAACGTCCACAGGAGGCAAATCCCTAGAGACAGGTAGTAGATTGTGGTTGCCAGGGACGGGGGAAAGAGGGGAAATGGGGGGAGGGGCAGCACACTGCTAATAGGTATGAGGTTTTTGTAATGAAATGTTTCAAAACCGCACAACTCTTGTTATTTAAATGGATGAATTTTATGGTATGTGAATTATATGTCAATAAAATAAATGAAGTAAAAAATCAGGTCAATACTTGCATAAAAAACCATTTTAATTTCTTTACTAAATTCTATTGATCATGGTCCCATACTTAACAGATAACTAAACCTATCTACCGAACAATCACAGGGAGCTTTCAACTTTGGAAAATGTCTGAGTGGACATCTGAGGATAACACTGTGTAAACACTCAATGCACAGCAGAAATTTCGTTGATTTAACAATGTGCATTGAGCACCAACTATCCACAGTGAACTGTGCTACTTTATGAGAATAAACTGTGAATTAGACAAACACAGGGTTCAGGACACAGTGACATTTATAGTTTTGTACAGTGCAAGTGGACTGCAAGTTGCAATAACTGTTACAAATGGCAAAAAAAAAAAAAAAAAAAAGACAAAAGAAAGAGGGAGGCAGAGAAAGGCTTGTTCCTTGACTTGGGCTGTAGCAGAATTCTGCTTTACTCTCCTGGGGCACAGGGGTCCTGAAAATGGATAGACTGTGTAACAAGCCACTGCTACAAACAGCGTTTCTTCTTCTCAGGATTCAAAACTCAAAGTACTGCAAGTTAATGTCTATTTTTGTATAGTCTATGTAACTCATTCTGACTATTAAGGTCCTATCAAAAGGTAATCCTCTCCAGGTAGGTGGAAAAGGGTATGAGAGGGATACATGCTAATGGAAAAAATAAATAAATATAAAAAATTTTAAAAATACCCTCTCACCTTTCAAAGTAGGAATTTTAATAGGTTTGCTAGATATACGTTAGGTGCTTCATGGAGATTCTGAGCTAAACCTTGTTTTGATAGGCTACATTTCCAAATCGGAAAACATGATTCATTTAACAGAACACTAATTTTACCAACTGCCCACATCTGCATGAATTACATTACACAATGGCAGTTAAATTTTAACTTGATTTGCTCTAAACTAGTACTAAACAGCAAGATAAAAGACACAGCCCAATTACTCAATAACTTGCTATATAGAAATTTTATCACCTGGAACACAGCTGATAAATTAGGGAATGAATTCAGTGCAGGTTATCTGGTGCAGCCCTAGTGAAAGTTCAAGATTCCACCTATTTTCACATAGACATCTCGGTACTAATCAGGGGAGGGAAGGGAGGTGGGGAGAAGTGAGGGGAGGGGAGGGGAGAGAAGGGGAGGAAAGAAAAAGCAGAAGTCACTACAAAAGAACCTGAAAAAGTATGACCCTTGAACAACAGGGGTTCAAACTGCACAGGTCTACTTAACTTGATTTCTTTCCAATAAATACCTGTGCTGTTTTTGATCCGTGGCTGGGAGTCCTCAGACACTGAGGGCTGAGGCAACTTAAATTTTGGGGAGTCAAAAGTTATATGTGATTTTTGTCCTGGCTGATGTGATTCAGTGGATTGAGTGCCGGCTTGCAAAACAAGGGGTCACAGGTTCAATTCCCAGTCCAGGGCACATGCCTGGGTTGTGGACCAGGTTCCCCAGTCAGCGGCATTCAACAGACAACCAATGGATTTCTCTCTCACACACTGATCTTTCTCTCCCTGTCTTTCTCCCTGCTTTCCCCTCTCTCTAAGAAGTAAATAAATAAAAATCTTAAAAAAGTTATACACCACTTCTGACAATGGGAGTCAGAGCTCTAACCGCTGTGCTGTTCAAGGATCAACTGTAGTTCTATCTTTGAGGGGGCCAGGGATGAATGAGATGCCAGGTTGCAGGGGGGCACAAGGGAAACTTTGGGGAACTTCTGGGAGTGATGGAAATGGTAGAAACGATTATCTTGCCTGTGGAGGTGATGACAAAAATATATACATTTGTTAAATTCATCAAACGTTATGCATTTGAAATGGGTGAAATTCACTGTACATATACTATGTACGCCTCCAAAACAGGAACCAAGTTAAAGTCATTTTTATCACTAGCAGTTAACGCAGTACTCAGCACATAGTAGGTGTTTAAAATAGCTTTGCTCAACAAGTGAATTCAGGAAAATGAAAAGAGAAAAGCCACAACAAATAAAGTTCTCAGGATAAGAAACGATAATGTCCACATACAACAAAAATTTAACAGGACCGCCCTGACTGGTGTTTATTGTTTTTAACAATTACCCAAGAAGTTCCAGCCAGGAGTATGATTTTCATCTTTAAATACAATCTTTACATATAATCAAGATATAACACCTGACTTTTAAATATAATATTTAAATATCATCAGGGAAACTGAATTACGCTTTATAGAAAGCTTTACCTATTTTGATCACACAGTCTCCCTAACTAAGGAAAAGTCAACTTTTAAAATTTTAAATCTACGAGGAAAAAAAGGTGGCAGGAGGGGGCGGGTGGGCAAAGCAGATCATGGATGTGATCAGAAAGTATCGGGGCTGCTTAGACTTTTAAAAACCCATTTCTGCCCTAACAGCACAGCTCAGTTGGTGGAACATCTGTCGGGGTACACGCCTGGGCTGCAGTCCCGGTCCCCAGTGGGAGCCTGTGAGAGGCAACAGATCGATGTTTCTCTCCCGCTCTCCCTCCCTTCCCTCTCTCTAAAAATAAATAGGAAAGCATTTTCTTGCCCTCTCTTTTGTGGTTAAACTTAAAAAAAAAAAAAAAAAAAGACTGTATTTCATTAAGAACTACCTATTTGCACTTAGATTCACTTTTCTGTCATAAACATGGACTCATATCCTGGTGGACAAAAAATTATTTCCTTTTAAATTGGTGCACAATAGAGTGACAATACCAAGTATTGATGAGGGTGTGGAAAAAGGGGGAATCCTCATGCACGGCTGGTGCCATGTAAAATGATATAGCTGCCTCGGAAAAGTCTGGCAGTTTCTTGTAAAATAAAACATACTGTATGGTCCAAAAAGCCCACTTCTAGTTATCTTACCCATGAGAAATGAAAACATATGTCCACACAAAGACCTGTCCGTGAATGTAGTCAACCATTTCATTCACAGTAGTCAAATACTGGAATAATAAATGTCCACCAAGAGGTGAAGAGATACACAAATTGTGATGTGTCCCTATAATGGAATACTACTCAGCACTGAAAAGGAATAACTCTTACATACAACACGGATGAAATTAAAAAATGTGATGCCGAGAACAAGAAGCAAGATAGAAGAGTACACTGTATACGTCCACAGAAACGAAATTTTAGAAAGGAAAACAGCCTATAGTGACAAAAACCAGATTAGTAATTGCTTGGGTACAGGTGGGGATTCATGGCAAAGGGGCATAAGGGAACTTTTTGGGCAACTGAAACAGTCTGTATCTTGAATGTTGTGGTAATTACCCTGGTGTATACATTTGTCAAAAATCGACTGCAAACTTAAAATGGGTACATTTAATTAAATTATACCACAATACAGTTGATTTTTAAATTCATGCACAAATTAATTAACTGATGCACAACTATAAATAAGAGGGATGAAGCTGTACTCCAAAAATAGCCCTCGAAGGCCAAGGGCCATAGTAGTAATCTTCCACTTACGTAAGTAAAAGAGTATTCTTTAAAAGTATGAACACCCCCCCCCCCCAAAAAAGAAAAAAAAAAGTATGAACACCCACACTTTGGGTTTTGTTTTGTTTTGTTTTGTTTTAAGATTTCTGGTTCCTCAGTCCAAACACCCTTATGAGTGGTGCACAGCAAACACCCCCTAAACCACTGAGCACGGCGGTACCTGCGTTTCGTTCCGTTATAACTGTAAGGTGCCTGCCCGCACTGAAGCCTCTGTGCCATCATCCCCCGGTTACCACCTTGGACTGCTGGCCCCTGGCTCAGCCTCTATAACTGCCCTGACCACCTACTCGAACCCCACACTACACACAGACAACGACTGCCAACAACAATGAACCAAAATTCTGGCATTTCATTAAACAGAGTGCTACACAGGCAAAAACCTGAAAGTGCAACTCTTCTACAGGATTTTTCACTCAATGAAATATGCTGGAACCAAACCAACAAAAGCTTGGCTACTAAAGCCACCTACCAGAAAGGAAAGTGCATCACTAAATCAGAGCTTCCTCTTAAAAGACATTCAGGAAAAAAGAAGTGAGACTACATAAATGATTTTCTTCTAATTTGCTAGTCATTGTCAATGGTCTCTTCAAATACCTTAGAAAATCTATAGTACTAGTTAACAAGTACTTATGTTAGCTAGTATATAAACCCTGTCCTTCCAATTTTAAGGAGGAAATACAGAATGTTTCCCTTAATGAGTTGCTTCGGTTGTTAATGAAAACCAAAGTTACTTAGAACTGGTAGAAGCAGTAAAAGCTACAAAATTACTACCTGCTTAAAATAAAGCAGCGTAAAAGGGGTGCTGACAGCTAAGGATCTGCCCCGTCCACTGAGGAAGCAGTGTTTTAAATTAACAGTAATTATTTTCCCATATTACTTAGCAAAATATATCCCCCACTGTGCACCCAAATAATTAATGAATTAAAACCATTCATCTTTCAGTTTACTATGTTGTACTTTAATTAGCTCTAAGAGAATCAACCCACAATCAAAAACTTTAAAAATGGATCCATACACCTAAAATTAATACAAAATAATACTGAATGTAAACTGTAATTGGAAAAAAAATTAAAGAAAAATAAATAAAATTAAAAATGGGTCAAAAAATGCCAAACAATACTGTTTTCAGTATGCATAAAATACAGCTTGTGGCCCTGGCTGGTGTGGCTCTGTAGATTGAGCGCTGGCCCACGAACCAAAGCATCACTGGTTCAATTACCAGTCAGGGCACGTGCCTGGGCTGAGGGCCAGGTCCCCAGTGGGGGGTGTGCAGGAGGCAACCACACATTGATGTTTCTCTTCCTCTCTGCCACCCTTCCCCTCTGTCTAAAAATAAATAAATAAAAGCTTTAAAAAAATAGAGCTTGTGAATATTCTGCAGTACTTAAAAATAATACTGTAGAGAAACATTTAATTATGAAGAATATTCACAATACAAGGTGGTAAACACTTTACAAAATAACATAAGCCAATTTATTAACAAAGAAAATGCATTACTACAAATCCATTGCAATGAAGCTGCCTAGCTCCCCATGCATCCTGGTTATCCCAAAGCTTTCATTTCCTCTACCTGCTGCCACTGCCTGAGAGTTGAAGACCTTCTGCAGTTCTCAACTGGATCACTGCAGGTGCCTAACTGGTCTTCCTGCTTGGAGTCTCACCCTTTGGCCTCCAAACCAAAACCACATGAGGCCACCACAGAGCTTTCTCTAAAATGTGAATCTGATTATTTTGGTCCCTAGGAACAGCCTTTCAAGGCGCACAGGACCTCTTAAGGATAAAAGGCTCAAGCAGAGCATGCAAAAGCCTTAAGGACTTGGCTCCTTCCTTCTACCCTTCCAGACTCATCTGCCACATTCCCCCATACAGCCCTGTGCTGCAGCTGTCTCCATGCACTTCCACGCCACTGTGTACATGGGATCTCTTGTACTGAGTGCCTTCTCTCTGGCCCCTGCTGGCTGAGTGCTCCTCCCATGAGTCCCACGTTTGCAAACTATTTTCCTAAAAAAGCTACTGAGTTACTTGCTCTGGATTTAACAGATTAGCCTCTTCCACATTCAACTGTGGACTTCATGAATAGATAAACTGTGTTATACCTTTCATTAATTTAGTCATCAATAAATATTTACTGAACACTTACGTTCTAGGCCTTGGGAATGTATCAGCCAAAAAAAACATACAAATCTTTGCCCTAACTAAACTTACCTTCTGGTAAGGGAAACAGAAAATAGGTAAAATAACTATGTGAGAATAGTAGACACACAGGGTATCAGAAGGTGTAAGTGCTTTGGAGACAAAGCATGGCAAGAAGATGGCAAGAGGGAAGCAGGTTGTAACTTTAGAAAGTGGGCAGTAAAGCAGCCATCCCTGAGAAAATGTCGACAGAGTGATCGAAAACCACGAGATGCAAGCTGCTCGTGGGCAGAGGAAAGCAGCATGTCTAGAGCAGAGGGTCTCAGGCAGACATGACTTGTTCCTACTCATTTTGTATGCAGAGTGCATGACACATTGCTGAGTCCCCCCCAAAAACTAGAGGAATAAATGATGACAGTGGCTGGGATATCTAAGGTGATAAAGGTAGCAAATATCAAAAATAATGGAGGCAAGCCAACTGTAAAGTTCTCTTTCCAAGTTCATCGCTGACACACAGTTAGGCCCTACCTGAAAGCTGACGTCTCTGTGGCTCTCAAATTTGGGGGATACGGGCATATGCTCTGGCCGGATCAACAAAAGATCACTGCTGTGGCCCACCAACTGGGCATGGGAAAGCTATGGTGAAAGCGTTTTATTTGTATCAGTAATATCCTCTGATCTCGGGACTATTATTTCTTAAATAATGGCTCAAGGAATGAAACCAAACAAATCATCTGATACACAAGTCAGTCACCTGAATTTAAGAAACTATGTAACAGGGATAAAGAGAGCTATGAAAAACCTTACAGGAAGCTTAGAGATCATCCATGTTTTCTTAATGCAAAACCCATAATCAATCTGAATACTTCATGAGCAGCAGCCTAGCTCTTCTATGGAGAGCAAACCTATCCCTTATGGTTCTGTATGCTGTGGTCCTGTTCTTCACTGCCAGAACCAGAAACGCCAAAACAAACCCACACGCAGTCCTGAACCCACTGACAACCAGCTGTTCTCTTTATTTCCTTCAACTGGTCCCTCCTTCAATTAACTTATCCATTCAACACACAATTAAGGCAAGATGCTGTGCTGAGAGGTGGGGGCAATGGAGAACCACACCACATGATACTCAAAAAAACCTTCCTGAGCCAATCAGATCACTCCCAGGCCCCTGAACTGCTACTGGAGAGCACCTGCCAAGCTCTAGTTAGGCACCCATTTGCGTGGTGCTCCCCTTCGCCAAGCAGGGCCATGTCTTCCTTCCACCACTCTGGGCACAGGGCCCACACAGGCCCGGCAGGACGGAGGCCTCCTCCACCCGCCGACTGACCGTAGGAGAAAAGACGGAGTACCAACAGAACGAAGTCCACAGGGCCCTCAAAGCTCACCATGCACACCACACACACGGGATTCCTTTCCTTTTTCATACAGAAGTGATGAACTAATTAACAGAGCTGACTCAAATCTATCACCCAAGAAGAAATCAACGGCAAAGAAACAAAATAGCAATGTACTTTACTTTCTGTCCACCTTAAAAAGAAAAAAAAACTCATTTGTTTAACAACTGTGTCCAGTCTAGTCACTACTAGAATACTGCTACAGTATCATTGTATGTCAAGTTCAAGTTCAAGGTAAGCTTCCAGCCAAAACTGAAGAGCATGCTTTTTTAAGATTTTTTTAATGCTATTTCATCTCTTTCTCACTAAACAGAACTCTAGTCACATATGAAAAAGAAAGTTTAAGCTCTTGGCACTTAACTCACACTGTAGCTGCGGCATGGAAAAGCCACAAGTTCAGTAAGAACCAAGATGGAAACAAGAGTAATTATTTTAGCACCAGTTTATGAAAAATTGGAGGCAAGAATTTCTTAAGCTGATAAATCCATGACCAGCAACCAAAAAAAGGAGCAAAAACTTCTGATGTCAAATTGGCTGGCTGCGTGCATACATCCCTGAAGAGATTTTGACCACAACCAGGCTTCAAAAAGAATCAGAAAGTCAGTTCCAAGTCTCTGGGACACCAGAGAGTCCTGGTGAAAATGGGCTGTGGTGAATCTGTGCTGCTCCCATACTGTCCATTAAGGTCCTGCTTCATAACATGGAGCACAGCAGTCATCAGCAGAGCATCTCGTGGCTTTGGGAAACATTGTGTAGCTTCCTGTAATTGTGCTTTACAACTCCAACACAGGCCCTAGCATACAGCAAGAGGTGAATTAATGTTTGATGAAAGGGGACTGATCATTTAGTCAATGAACTTCAACAAACGGAAATCTCACTGTAAAGACCCAATATGGTGGATCTTAAAAACTTACAGGTTTTTCAGCTGCTTCTGTTTCTACAGTTCATGCCACTCAATGCCAAAATTTGATAATGTTACCTCTCAGAGTGACTGGTGTGGCTCAGTTGGTTGGAGCATCATCCCGTAACCGAAGGGTCTCGGGTTCAATTCCCGGTCAGGGCACATACCTGGGTTTCGGGTTTGGTCCCTGGGTCCAGGCACGTATGGGAAGCAACCCATCGATGTTTCTCTCTCACATCGATGTTTCTCTTGCTCCCTTTCTCTTTCCCTTCCTCCCTCTCTAAAAGCAATAAAAAAAATGTCCTCAGTTGAGGATAAAATTTTTTTTAATTTTGTCCAAAATATGATCTCATTAATCCCATTCATGGGAAAGTGATCAACAGATTATGTGAAAAAGGCTATAAACAAAACCACATGGAGTCTCTGAAACTTGAGTATGGCTAAGATAACCTATGGAAGTCATCAAACACACAGACCTGGGACCTGGTCACAAGAATCCCTACTCAACATGTGGAGAAGGCCATGACCAAGGATCATAACTTAAATACTATCATATAAAATGATCCCAAATGTCTAAAATTTACTACAAAAGACACTGAAGGGAAGCATTTCAAAATACAAGGGTGAGCAAGTTACAGTTATGAGTACACGGAACAACTTATTCTTGTATTATTATTTATTTACATTATTTGTCTTATTATTATTGTGCCATTCCTTTGAGTTAATAAAGCTACTGTAATAATGATAACCTGCACGTCTTTCTCCATACTAACTATAAACCTACTTTTGCCCACACTTGTACTAACAGTCATCTCAGAGTCGTGGGATATACTAGGTTATACATTTTTCCTATTTTCTTATTTTCTAGGCACATAATCAAGAAACAAATACTTGTTTTTAAAGATGGCTCCTCTAAAAAAATAAAGGAAATAATGTCCCCAAATGATCTTCCCTAAAGACTTTATCCAATTACCACTGATGACATTCAAGGGCTATATGTCTTGCATTAATCTGCCTCAGAGGTCCCCAAAAGAATGCCCTACCCTTCCCCCTCAAAGTTTTGGGGTTTAAGATGCTTGAGGTGCTGAGATGAGCAAAGAATACACTCCCAGATCTGGAGGAGAGCACAAAGAGTGATAACCCTGACAAGCCACAACTGCCCTGTACAATCATCTCATTCAGCAATGTTAATACAGCATGGTACTACCCACTTACCAAACCGTGTGGTTTCCCAGACACCCACCTCTTTACAAGATCAAACACAGTCTTTGGCTTAGACTATCAAGGTCCTTCACCTCTCCTCCGATTCCTGCCCATCACTTCACTCTGTACATCCATCAGCCACAATTCTATTCCAGTTCCCAAACATGCTGCAGGTTTTTAGACTGTTCCTTCCCATGTTCTTCCCAACATTCCCTTGTCCTCACGCCTCCCTCTAAATGTCACCTTTCTAGAAAACACATGTTCCCAGCTTCTCCTGACACTCAGTCTTCCTTCCCAATCCATCTTACATCTAAATATCTCTTGGACTGTGCCATATCTACCTACTACACACTCCCTAGTCAAAAGTCCAAGAACCCTCCCACCTCCAGCGCTGAGCTCAAGGCACGTGGGCTTTCTCTGATTCCATAAATGCTCCAAACTCCCTCCAGTCACAGGGCCACTGCACATGCTGTCCCCACTGTTTCATGCTCTCAGCTACGGCACCAATTCTGAGGGAACCTTTCTTTGACTTCCCCAGGCCATGCCCACAGACTGTTCCCTTCCTTCCAGACACATTTCTCAGTTTGGAGTAACAGATGCATTACTGTGACTGTCTGATTAGCAACAGTCTCCTCACTAGACAGCAAGCTCGCTGGTGGGAGGGATAACGACTGCTTTTGCTCCTGACTCCAATCCTCAGTGCCTGGTACACAGGAGCCACAAAATAACTATTTGCTGAATGAATGAATGTTTTTCATTACGTTGTTCACATCTCTGTTGCAGGAATTACCACCCTGAAACAGGACTCACCTGTCTCTCCCCACTACTCTGAACTTCTAAAGCACAGGAATTCTCTTTTCAGCTCCACATTGCTAATGTCCAGCCACCAAATATCTTTGAACAATCATGAAAGATACAAAGGCCTTTATATGTACTTTTCAGTAAGTGTCTGATGTCCTACAAATTCATTCCAAATGAAAAAGAAAGCTACCCTTAGAAGACCTAATTTTGCATTTTATTAGAAGTGGATGGTTGAATGTGGTTGTCTCTGGGGAGGTGGACCTGAAGTGGGGTGTGGGGTGAGAGTGCTTTCTTTTTACCTATTGCAGTATTTTGATAAAAACAAAGGGGGGGGATATACCACCAGATTTTGGAGAAGATACGGGATCAAACAGCCATGTTAATTGCCCAATTCCCCAATATTCACTCAGGCTGGTGACCTACCAACCTCTCCAACCAACAAAAGGTTTCTCCTCTCAGTAATTTTCTCTAGTGAAAAAGTGACTGATAGACAGTAATTTGAATTTGAATCAGACCTCTTTTACAATAGAAAAACGGGAAAGCATGACTGCTATAATTAAGGAGCTGAATGTCTTCAAAATATCATTTCTTTTAAAGAAAAAATCATTTGGACATTTTCTTTGGAGAAATTTCTTACTCAGGAATTTCTTACTCAGAAATTTCTACAGCACTTCCACAGTCCTCGGTATACTGGGTCCCAATGAACCACTTTAACTTCCAGTATATTTGCTCCATTCCCATGCAAAATTGGGTAAAAATAAGAAAACTTACTGTATTTGCATAGATGCCTTCAGTATTTTTTAAAACAAGACTTGCTCCAAAAAGTTCAGCTCAGTTAGAATAGACTGTATTACAATACAATAAAACAGCAACCCCAAAAATGCCCAAGAGAAAAAAGCACAGAAATATATATCAAACTGAAGATTAAGGATCTGAAAGGAAGAGAATGATGTATACTTTTTGACTACTTCTGTATTGTTTTCATGTCTTAGAAATGGCATGTCTTTATTTCGTATTTAGACACAAGAACTTATATCAAAATGTACTCCACACAATATTTAGTAATTAATTAGTACCACATTAGTAACACTTGGAAATAGTAACGTATTACTTCTTTAAACATTTTAATCTTTTTAAAAAAGATTTTATTTATTTAATTTCAGAGAGAAGGGAAGGGAAGGAGAGAGGGAGGGAAACATCAGTTGCCACTGGCATGCCCCTACTGAGGACCTGGCCTGCAACCCAGGCATGTGCCCTGACTGGAAATCAACCTGGTGACCCTTTGGTTCACAGGTCTGCCCTCAATCCACTGAACTATACCAGCCAGGGCTAAACATTTAAATTTTTATTTCTTTCATTTGTTCACCATAAACTTTCACTGAGGGCTTACTATGGGAAGTCACAAGACAAAACGTTATCCTTTTAACAATCAATTCTAGAAAAGCAGTTTGGCAAAGTAAAAAAGGCAAAGAATTTGGAAGTCCATAGGCCTTCCAAATTACTCACTGAAAAGCCATGTGACAAAGTGACAACCTTTCTGAGTCTTACTTTACTTGTATGAAATGGTAATAACAATGTTAGAGTTGCTGGAAGGATCAAACCAGCCATGGCCACTTTTATAACCATACAGTTTTTACACTGCACAACATTCTCCACGTGTCAACTACTGTAATGCTTAATGTCTTATAATAAAAATGTTCTTCCTTGTCCAATTATCAGATCTACCCAGAAGGTCTACTCCAGGTCTCAAATAAACATACACATCTTGGTAGCCATTGAATGGGAATTTCTATTTAAAATATCAACAGAAGTCTTTTGTTTGTTTTACCACACTGGGCAAGAATCTCCCAAAATTCTAGAATTAAACTTCATTTTCAAATTCTCTTCTATTTCCCCAAAGCCTGCACAATGTCCTATCAAAAGGAAAAAGATTGGTATTTTCAGAAATAGGGAGAGTATACATTTTAATGAGGTAAGATGAAAGTCTCTCAAGAGAGGCATTGCTTCCCTCATCTAGAGTTACAAACTGTCTAAACAGGAGAAATGCAAAAGAAAAAGAACACTAGAAATCCTAGTGTTCTTTTACAGTGTTCTCTTGACAGTTATCAGAACACCAAATAAATTCACAAGTTAATTGGTCATGACTAAATTTGCACGAATGTAACAAAAATTTAAATGTACTGCTTACATCCAGGGCAAAGGACACTATGCTTATGCGAAAACAATTATCACAGACAGTAACACCTCCTTAGACCAAAGGCACATCAAATCTTCCCGTGCAGAACCATATATCCAGTGCTCCTGGGCAGCTCCAGTTCACAAGGCCTGTGGCTTGCAAAATGTAATCAACCTTGTATACTGACACCCGGCTTTATTCAACACATTAAAACATAAAAATAGGTATTTTTGACACGTATTTGCAATAATGGTAAACTTCCATTTTTGCCAACAGTGAGGAGAGTAAGTTGAGGAAATAGTCCGAAAAGCCCTCCCCACTACTTCCAGCGCAACCAGTGGATCTCAGCTGAGGACTACAGCTGGGGTGGGGGGTGGGGGCTACACTGTGCATGGCACTCCCTGCCCCAGCCAGCCGTCCAGTGACAGGGGCAGTCTCAATTTCTGTTTTTTTCCTACATTCAGTCTCTTTACAGCCAGGCATACACGATATGTCTAACATTATTTGATTAATATTTAAACATGTATTTTTTTCACAGTAGCTCCACTGAGAATATAAGTTTGGAGCTATCACGTTGAATTTTTCGATACTTTTAAGACGGCTCTGCCAGGAGAGAGGAAGGGCACACCCTTTATGCATCCAGTAAACACAGATGAAAGGAGCAGAATAGCAGGGCCTCCAGTCCGTCTATTAGGATGCACTTTCATTTCTAGTGCACTGGTTGTGAGACACTTGAATATGAGAGGGCAGGCTTAGGAGATGGCCCTCGAGCTAATACTAAAAAAATAAATTGAGAAGTGATCTGAAGAACAATAACCAATAAAGCTGCAGACAAACACCACAAGAGCAGTCATTCCAAGTACGTGGACACCTGGTGGCGGGCACTGACCCAACACTCTATGTGTATACTGTCACCTAACAATTCTCAAGTGAGCCAGAAAGAAAAAACCTAGGAATACACACTTTAATTCTCTGCATTTCCTTTCTCTCACAGCCCCAAACCATGCTTCACTTACCTCCTATTCACAGGAGGGGGCAACCACAGTATAGCACGTTTTAAGACAGGGAGCAGAATGGAGTTAACTGGCTGACAGCTTCTGGTTTCTCAGGTCCTTTGCCAAAAATTGGGTCGTGGCTGAGGAGCTTTCAAGTAGAAAGTAGCCAGCTTTTGAAAAGTCTGTATTTTGAAGATTCCAAGTCTAGGTTTCTGATAGATTCTACAATTTCTGATTCTTGAAACAAATACTATGAACATATCCCATGAGCTACCTTTATTATGCCTACACAAATTTTTAATCCAGCCTGTATGGTGAGAAATGGTCACAGAAAGACTTTTTGGGAAATCACTTCAACAAACAGGAAAACTGCAGTCCAAGCACATGTAAGTCTTTGGAAATGAACATTTACACTGCTGAAGTAGCACTAAAGTGACAAACGACAGTAATCCAATGGCCTAAGGCCAGTAAATTCCATTGCAAACACATTTTGTTTTGTGCCAAAGTGATTCTTGCATGTGTGGCAGTAAATACAAATGCAACAGTCTAATTACAAGCTCAAAAGCAAAATTGTTCCTGTTTTTCATACTTAATATATTTTCGGTAAGAAGTGTCCTCAGCAGCCACCTTTAATGTGCCACTTGAAAAACCAGATCCATTATTAGCAAGTACTTACATGTCTGAAATCTGTAAAAACAAAAAATAACCCTGATGTAACTAATTCGAGTAGAGATGATACAACTTTTTTCCAATTACCTGAATACTATATTCTGAGCAATGTACAAAGTAAATGCGCCACTAGGCTTGGCATCAGATAATCATTAAGATTTGTGCCCTGGCCAGTGCGGCTCAGTTAGATGGAGTGTCATCCTATCCCAGGTCAGGGCGCATATGGGAGGAAACCAATCAATGCTTCTCTTCCTCTCCCTCCCTCCCTTTCCCTCTCTCTAAGATCAATGAGCATGTCCTTGGGTGAGGATTTAAAAAAAAAAAAAAATCATTAGGCTTTGTAATCCTTTCCTCCTCTAACTTTTCCTACAGGAACACTAGTAAATCATATCAGGTCCACATTTTTTTTTAAAAAAAAAGCAAGCCCTGGAACATATATCCTAACCTCTGCTCTAGAGAGGAATTTAGACCGAGGCAGGTCCACTTATTATTCACTGTACTCAGTACCCTCTGGTCCCAATGAGATGGGCTCCAGAGCATGAGGGTGAAGCCCTGGATTCAGCTCATCTGCACTGCTGGTCTGCAGAAACCAGAGGCAATAACCATTCACTCATAAACTTTAAATAGCACAATTAGTCTTAGGACATGTTTCAATAATTTGCTGTCACTATGCAAAGGAAACAAAGTATCTCCGACCATCCTGTATTCAAATAATTTTATTTACTTCAGTTACTCACTATGTGAGACTCCAATAAAAATGTGTCTTTTGAGCCCTGGCTGGTGTGGCTCAGTGGATTGAGGGCTGGCCTGTGAGCCAACAGGTCACTGGTTCAATTCCCGGTCTAGGGCACATGCCTGGGTTGCAGGCCAGGTCCCCAGTAGGGGGTGTGCCAGTGGCAACCACACACTTATGTTTCTCTCCCTCCCCTTCCCTCTGTCTAAAAATAGATAAAGTTTTTTTTTAAATGTCTCTTTTGAGACATTTTTGAGAATTACTAACACAACTGCCATATATAAAGATATTCAACAACAATGCAGTGACACTCCACCATATGCTGAAAACTGGATCCAAGAAGTTCCGTAGTTCAAAATGTGCAGGCCCTACTATTTCAAGGTAATGAAAAGACTGGGGTGAGGCTGCTGCAGAAGAGCAAGACAATAGCAGCCATATAATATCGAATCAGGGTACAGGGAACATTATTGTGGGGATTTCACTATAAATAACTGCAATGATCACAAAATGTCTTCCAGTTTAAGGCAGAGCTGGTCTGTTCAAATAAATTGCCCCAAATAATTTAATCAGAACCCTTGTAACAACAAATACTCATAAACTAAAGATGTACTTACATTTTGACTGTCAAAGCACATTAAAATATTGAAAGCTATTGGCATTAGAAATGTTCCTGAGTTTTGCATGTTTCACTGTTTCCTGTCAATCCCGGAAACAGGATTCAATCAACAGTAGGGAAATAAGATATAACCTACACAGAGTCTTAAAACTGTAACCTTAATTGGTTGTCATTCCCAATAGTAAACAAGCAATATGCATATTATGGCACTTGGCACAGGGTAAGTGTTCAATCAATATTTGTTGAATTAATGAATGAATGGCTCTTGAGGCTGAAAGAGCCTTAGGACAGCAGATAACTGAATAAAACAAACTTATTAAATTGCTCAACCTGACTCAAGTACAACCCAATCATTAAACCCTATTACATCTAACCTCATTACTATATTTTTTAAAAAATTGAGAAACCATACTATTCCTTTGCCAACCACTCCATGCAACAACTTAGTATCCTTTAAACCATACTTTAAAAGAGTAACCCCAAAGTGCTGCTACCTTTTATGTTCAGCTAACTTTTATCACTTCAACTTTATAAAGATGAGTATAGGCCATAGTGTTGTATAAAACATGAATACAGTAGGAGGACAGCGAATAAAAATAAAATTACAACAATTAAATTTACATATTATCATTGCTAATTAATATTCCAGTCAATTTTGCATTGATTGGTGCTTCTAATAATGAAAGTGAATTGTGCCTAAACATACTTTTTCATTTCAAAATCACTATGAATATTCTATTACACAATGACCCTGTATTGGTTCATGCTTATTTTTTAAAGCTATTTACATGAATATTTTAAGTTGAGGAAAAGAGAAATACCAAATCTCTTAAAATATTTTAATTACACATTTCTAAAACTTATTCAAATACGAAGCCCCTTTTCTGTGCAAAGGACTACACTAAATACTTAAAAGCAGACAACACATGAACAAAAGTTAAAGTGGCAAACTTCTAGTGCAAACTCAAGTACCAAAAGTTTAATGAAACTGAAATTCCCTGTAAAGATCTAATTTAAAAAAAATTAGGTTTCGCATTTTAAATTCCACAACACGCAATAATTAAAAGTTATTAAAATCGACTTCATTTCCAAAAGGGCAACAGAAACCAACAGATTAACAAAGGGTTAGGATTTACTGGCCACCGGTTTACCAACTAACTCCTTTGTTTCATTTCCCCGTATTTAATACAAAAACACACTGAGATGGTGTAAAAATGCAATAATTTCTACGGATTAGATGTCAACAAATCAGAGGTCTACAACAAGTTTGACAAATAATATCGCATATCGATTTTTACCCAGAGTATCTGTAATGGGGGTGGGGGGATAATACGAGCTAAACTCTACATATACATCTGTCTAAAATCGAAAGGTGCTTTCTATTTTCTTTCACTACGGAATTATTATAAACGTCCCCTAAACTTTAGATACTGTTGTAACAGGGTCTGTTAGTGTCAGCCAGGCTGAGATGGATTCGTGCAAAAGATGTCACATGCAAGTAAAAGTACAGTCCTGGCCGCTTGCTTCGAGTTTTCTTTGCAACAGTAACCTAAGGCTGCTCCTTAATGACTTGAATCTAAAAACCAGAAAACCAGCAAGCCCGCAGTGGTCAATCAGGCTGAGACAGCACCCTTTGCGGGCACGGGGAAAACAGGGCAACCCCAAATCTTGGTGGGTCGCTCCGGGCAGAGGCCATGGGAGTGCTTGAATGGATCTGCTGCCCCGGGGACTTCCCGAAGACCCCGGGCTGAATCTACGGACCGCACGGGCACGATTTCCACAGTCGGCACTGTCCAGCCCGGAGATTAACCCCTTCACTCCCCCCTACGCCCTCTCCGAGCTGTCCCGGCAGCCCTCTCTCCGCTGCTCCGTCGAGGCGAAGGAGCGGCGAGCTCTGGCGCGGGGCGGACCGCGGCTCGGGCAGGCGACGCGCGGAGACGGCGGCAGGCTCGGGGCCTAGTCCCGGGCAGCGTGTCCCGGCGCCCTCCCCCACTCCCACACGCTCGCTCAGGGCCGGGGTGCGGGAGCTCGCCCGCCTCCCGCCCTGGTGCCCACCTGCCCGTGGCTTGGGGCCCCTTCCCGCCAAGGGCACGGGCCGGCAGCTACCTGTGGGCCGCGGAGGGCCATGGCGGCCCGTTTCAATGAACCTCGTCGCTCGCCCGACTCCTCACGCTGCTTCCCCCGCTGCCGCCATCTTCTCGCCCGCACTTACACACTCGCATCGGCCGCCGCGCCTGCGCACTGGTGGCACACCGCGGGGCGCGGGTAGGCCGGGCGCGCCGGGCGCGCGCTGCGCACGCGCGTCCGACAGGTGGGCGTGCGCGGCGGGAGCTGGTCCCGGGTGGACTCTGAGCCCACGGTGCTTGGTCGGCTGTGTGTCTGCGGGGAGTGGACGAAGAGCCGCCCGAGCGCTGCTGCAGTGCCAGAAAGGGAAAGGACGGGAGACAGAGATAAAAACGTCAAAGCGCCTTGTGGCCCGGGCTTCTCACCTAGCCGGAGGCCACCTAGTGATGGGCGGGACTCGGGACGTCTGGTGCCGGGGAGCCGTAGCTTGAGGTCTGCCCCGGCCTCCCGAACCCCAGGCTCTCCCTAAGCCAAGGTCTCGGAAGTTAGCGGGGAAGATCTGGTGGAGTCCCCTGCTTTATGGAGATCACATTTCCATCCATTGGTTCACTTACTCACTTTTCATTCATTCCACAGACATTGACAGCCTACTCTGTGCCATGCCCTTTACACGGCAATCGGAGGATATTAAAAAACAAACTTATGCACTTGGGGCCTGGAGAAGAGAAGCACACCCAGTGTTAACCTATTACACGCATACTGCGTATATCCAGACAGACCAGCTTTGGGATCAGTGGTTCAAGAAAGTGAGCCCCCTTTCTGACTATGCAGTTTACCATCTGGTTTGGCCCCTCTTCTAGCCAAGTGATTTCAAGCAAGCTACTTCTCTTTCCTAAGCCATTGGTTTCCTCACCTATGAATGAGACTAATAAATGTCTTAGATATCTGTGAGGATCGAATTAGGATGAGTGTGAGTAGACTGGCTAAGAGAGCCAGCCCTCAATGAAAATTAACTACTGTGATTATTAATAACCATTATGAACGAACATGTACAGAGAGCCTACTATTGCCAGGCCCTGTGCAAAGCCTCAGAAAGATCTATTCCTACACTGGTAAGACATGTAGCCTGGTCTTTTTAAAAAATGGGTTGCTGTGCTCGCTTCAGCAGCATGTATACCAAAAAATGGGTTGCCATGAAAAATGTAAGTTGGGGGAGAGATTGTTCTAAAATAAAATAGCTAAAAAGACATATTCAAATACAATGTGTGGCCCTCAAATGGATCCTTGTGTGTGTGTGTGTGTGTGTGTGTGTGTGTTTTAGCCAGTAAATATTTTTCGACAACTGCAGAAATTTGAGCTAGTGTGGATATAGTTGATTTTAGTGAATTATTGGTAATTTTCCTAGTGTAATAATAGTATGTGCTCATGTGAGAGAATGTTCTTGTTGCTATGCTATGCATCTGAAGAACTTAGGGTGAGTGTCACAGCGCCTATGAGTTACTGTTTTTAATGGCTCAACAAAAAACCACATAAATACAAATGTACATGAACAGAAAGCAAATAATGCAAAATTTTAACAACTGTTGGATCTAAGGGATACTATCAACTTTGCTGTGTGTTTGAAATTTTTATAACAGAAAGCTGGGGAAACTGAATATAATATTGTATCCATGTCATGGTTACAACCACAAAAACATTACGTCTGTACATGGATAAGCACTGGGAGGGATCTGAAAGCCCACCGGTGACTTATGGTGGTTGGTACCTGATTTTTAGCATAACAGTGCTTCGATCAAAAATAAACATTGTGATAAATAAGACCGAGTTCTAACTTTTAAATTACTAACAGATATTAACACATGGTTTCAATACAAGGAGATAAATGCATTTAAAAGGAAGATACGAACAAGACTGTGGGCTCTGCAGTGCTGAGCAGGCCCTGGTGCTTCCAACGGGTCTAGGAACAGTAGAGGAATCCAGAGTCAAGAGACGTAAATTAAAATCCTGACTCCCCCACTCACTGACTGAGTGAACTTCATCAGGTTACTTGACCTTTCTGTGACTATATTGTAGAAGGAGATATGGTAGGCAAAATAATGGCACAGTACCCCCTACACCCCCAAAACATCCACATCTGAATCCCAGGAATTTGTGAATATGTTAACGGACATGTCAAAAGGGTCTTTGCAAGTATAATTAAATTAAAGATGTGGGGATGGGAAAATTATCTTTGGATTATCTCTTGGGCCCCATGTATACACAAAGTCCTTATAAGAGGGAGACAGGAGAGTCAGACAATGAGACAAAAAGATGACAGCAGAAGCAGATGGGAGAGAGAGTAAGAGAGAGAAAGGGAGAAGGAGGAGAGAGGGAGGGGGAGGAGAAAGAACAAAATGAAAATGCTTTGCTTCTGGCTTTGTAGATGGAGGTAGGGTCCGTGAGCAAGAAATGCAAGCAGCCTCCAGAAACTAGAAAAGGCAATGAAACAGAAAGAACGTAGTGAATCTTGGGGCCTAAAGATCTGTAAAATAAATAATTTGTGTTGGTTTAAGGCGGGAAATTTGTGATTGTTACAGTAGCCATAGGAAATTAATACAGGGGGTAATACCACCTACTTTGCAAGCATGTTGCCAGGAGGCTAGAGCACGTGGAATATTGTGCCTGCCACTTTTAACCACCATTTAACAAATGCTGAGAGATTTTTTATTATAGCCCAGGGAAGGTATAAGATTTCCCCAAAAAGGTAACATTTGAGCTAAGTCCTGATGAGTTTGTCTTTGTCAGGAGGGATTCATCTAAATCTAGGGGTGCATGATCTGACAAGCAGGAGTTAATTCCCAGCCCCAAACAGGCAGAACATTTCAATTAGGCCTGTCCTACATGGACAATTCTTCTCTGGAACTCTGATAGTACAGAGGAATACCACTCACTGTGTAACCTTGGGCCCCTACCTAACCTCTTTGGACCTCTTTTTCCTCATCTGTAAATTAATACCTGGCAGAGATGTAATGAAAACAAATTTATGTAATAACAAGATAACATTATGTAAATCACTTAGCAAGCTGTTGAGCATACAACAAGAGCTCACTAAATGGTAGAAATGATCATTATTATTCCCAGACTCCTTGGGAAGGAAGGTGATATTTGCACAGGAAGGGCTCAGAGCATTTGACAAAAGTTATTGTCCATGATGACATTCAAACTTTCAAACAAAAATTAGAATTCTTGGAAAATCACTTTCACTATTGTGATCTGGGCAGCTTCCCAACACTGAAAACTTTTCTGATGAGGTTGGTGGTGATAGTAACAAAATAATTTTTTTAACAATAACAAATCATGCAATGTTTCAACATTTGGAAAATCTTCATAACTTAGTGAATCAATATTTTCCAAATGACCCATCTGGGATGTTATAAAATCATGTGTAAGTAAAAGATGCATTCAAAATACAAGATAGACCAATGCACTTTGATCAAACAAGGTACAAAAAGTTCATTGACATGATTTTACATTCCACTTGGCAATTTTCCTTTAAGAAATTTGTCTTCTTTTGGCAGAGCAACAAAGGGAAACATCCACAATGACCTAAAGAGGCCACTCCTTTTGAGGAATAAACTTAAAAAAAAAAACACCTCCCTCCCTCCTTTCCCAACTATATTATCTGTGGGAAGCTGGATTTCTTCACCTGTTTCAAGTAAAACAACATATTACAACAGACTGGATTCAGTAGCCAATAGGAGGAACCATCTGTTTTCCAGACATTCAAGAGCTTTACCAAAATAATAATAATAATAATAACAATAACAACAACAATGGATGCCACACTTCTCACCAAATTTTTGTTTTGGAAAATAGTTATTTTTCATTAAAATATGTTTTATATGTTAATATATAGAATGAATTTATGATTAATAAATTATCATACATATTCTTAAATGTCTCAGTTTTCCTTCCTAAATGGTAAATAGCAAGAGATATCTCACAAAAACAAAACCTTTCATGGGGGCAGTCAGGAATAATTTTGAAAAATATCAAGAGGCCCCAGACCAAGTAGTTTGAGAGTGACAGCTCTAAGGCTCCAGGCAGGCTCGCAGCCGGACTCTGCAGGTGCCTTTCCACCTGCCTGGAACTTCTGTCCCCTCCCTGGCTCAGGTCTCTGATGGCCCTCTCCTCCGGAAGCACTTCCTTGACTGCTCTATCTGTGATGGCCACCCACCACCTTCCCTCCCGTTATCTGCTTTACTTTTCTCTGCAGAATGTGTCACTAGCTGATGGGCTGCAGTGTGGTTGCCTTACGTGGGCATTGCCTGTCTCCTCCACCAGACTCTAAGCTCCATGAAGCCAGGAGCTTGGCCCTTTTCACTGATATTTTTCCAGCACTTTTGACAGTTCCAGACATTTGGCAGCTGCTCAGTAAAGAGTTGTTGAATGAATGAATGTATGAACAAATGACCTCCCTGAATACTCACAAAACCCAGTCAGGTGGAGACTATTGGTTTCCACATCATAGGGCTGAGGAAACTGAAAGAAGATCACCTAAATCATGATTTGCCTGAAATTGCATCTCTTATAAGTGAGGCAGCAGATTAGGGTTTTAAATATTTTATTTATTTATTTATTTATTTATTTAGAGGGGAAGGAGGGAAAAGGTGAGGGAGAGAAATAGCACACTCCCAATGGGGGACCTGGCCTGCAAGCCATGCATGTGCTCTGACCAGGAATCGAACTGAGCCACACCAGCCAGGGCCAGGTTGAGATGTTAAAAATAAGTTTGCCAAATGTTGAAGTTGGGATCCTACTTGGAAATTGAGTCAAACCAAGTACCATAAAAAGACATCTTTTAAAGCAATCTTGGAGTCTAGATAAGGCCTGGAGGATAGCAAGGAATTTTTTACCTGTAAGTGTGTTAGATGTGCTAGTAGCATTGTGGTTATGCTAGAAAATACTGTTTCTTGTTTTAAGAAATGTATGCTGAAATACATAAAGGTAAAATGACATGCTGTATGGAATTTGCTTTAAAATATTTGAGGAAAAAAACAGGAGCCCTGGCTGGCATAGCTCAGTGGATTGAGTGCGGGCTGCGAACCAAGGTGTCGCAGGTTCAATTCCCAGTCAGGCCACATACCTGGGTTGCAGGCCACAGCCCCCAGCAACTGCACATTGATGTTTCTCTCTCTCTTTCTCCCTCCCTTCCCTCCTAAAAATAAATAAATAAAATCTTTAAAAAAAAACAGGAAATAAAGATAGGTGAAGTGAATGTGGGAAGATCTCGACAACCATTGAATCTGCCATATGGGGGTGTCAGTCCAAGTCCTCTGAGAAGCCACTTCTTTCCACCTGGGCAGGAAATGGAGAGGCAGCAGGTGGAGCCTTAAAGTGGGGCACAGGGCTGTCCCCTGTGGAAGACGAGGCAAGGAAGGAGGGCTGGATAAGAAGAGTCTTCAGATACATACAGCACAGTCTTTAAAAGTTTCGGCATGGCTGTCTGGGGGTCCTTGAGCCAAACTTACCCATCAGAGAAGTCCTGTGTTTCTCAGGAAAGGTTCTGCTGGATGAGGGTTCTGTGGCTGCTGTAACACATGACCACAAACTGGGGGGCTGGGGCAGAGGGCTTAAGACAATGCACACTTATTCTCTCATAGCTCTAGAGGCCAAAGGTCTGAAATCAAGGTGTCAGCGGCTTCTGGAAGCTCTGAGGGAGAACCTATTCCATGCCTATCTCCAGCATCTGGGGTTATTTGCGGTCCATAGCATTTGTCAGCTTGTAGCTTCACCACTCTGATCTCTGCCTCCATTGTCGCATGGACTTCTTCCCTGTGTGGCTCTGTCTCTGGGTCATGTAATAAAAACAACAAGGAGGGTTTTTTCATCCAGAGCAGAATCAAATCTCCAGCTGCAGCTGCCCCGTCGAGCCCCTAATTATGGCTTGCTCTGCAGGGCATGTTATCTGAAAAGTGTTTATCGATGAGCAGCCACATCAGACTCCGGCCAGCAGTGTGCCCTGGGAGGGAAGGGCGCAGGTGGGGGAGTACAGATCGCTGCCTCTCCTGTCGCCCTCCCTGAGATGCTGCCGCTCTCTGAACAGTGAGTCGTGTGGGCTCGCTTGCCCTTTTATTTCTTCCTGTTCTCTTTTTTATTTTTGGTGGCAGAACTCATGGAGCTGAAGTCTCTTCTTAAGTCAAATGTCTTCACAAGGCAGCGCCTCACTGATACACTGCACTTATCCCCTTGCGTCTGCCCTCCCCAGGGTCTGGCACTGACCCCAGGCGGCTCAGCAGCATGCAGATGTGACCATCTCAGAGGACGCAGGCCCGGGAGAACAACTGCCAGAGAACGGGAATAAAGAAAGTGAAGGAAGTACCATGGGGTTTTTTAAGACATTTTTAACCTGGCTGGCATAGCTCAGTGGATTGAGCACGGGCTGCAAACCAAAGTGTCCCAGGTTCGATTCCCAGTCAGGGTACAAGCCTGGGTTGCAGGCCATGACCCCCAGCAACTGCACATTGATGTTTCTCTCTCTCTCTCTCTATCTCCCTCCCTTCCCTCTCTGAAAATAAATAAATAAAATCTTAAAAAAAATAAAATATATTAAAAAAAATTTTTTAAATTTTACTTTTCATTGAGCACAGGCTGGGAACCAAAGTGTCCCAGGTTCGATTCCCAGCTAGGGTACATTCCTGGGTTGCAGGTCATAACCCCCAGCAACCGCACATTGATGTTTCTCTCTCTCTCTCTCTGTCTCTCTCTCTCTCTCTCTCTCCCCCTCTCTCTCTCTCTCCCTCCCTCCCTTCCCTCTCTAAAAATAAATACAATCTTTAAAAAAATTTTACTTTTCAATTTCAGTTGACGTTCAATATTATATTAATTTCAGGTGCACAGCCTAGTGATTATACATTTATATACATCATGAAGTGATTACTCCAATAAGTTTAGAGCCTATCTGACACCACACAAAATTATTAGAATACTGTTGACTATCCTCCCTGTGCTGTACTTGACATGTCTATTTCCACAACTGTCAGTTGAGAAGTACCTTGGGTCTTGATTTCTTTCATTCTTAATTCTGACTGCAAGTCACTCTGAGACCTTGGCAGACTCACTGATTTTCTGTCATTCGGCTTCTATATAGTGAGGAGAATCCAGTGCGCCCTGCCTGCCACACAGGGGAGACACCAAGACCAAGTGGGATGATGGATGTGACAGCAATTTAAACAACATAAAATGATTCATTGACTGCAATGCATTCACATTGTTAATGAGTTATAATGACAACATCGCTCCTTAATGCCCTTTCATTTTTCTTGATCTAGTCACCCCTACCAACCCTTCTTTTTCCCATTCATCCAAGAATTTCTTCTTTTTCACTGATGTTCATTTAATGTAGGTTTCTCTTTTGTGCCAGACAGCTCAGGGTGGGGGTGGGGTGGGAGCAGAAAGCATTCTTTTAATCATCTTTAGCCTATAAAAACAGGTATCTTTGCTATTCTAAAAGCAAGATTGATTATTATAACAAAATCAGGAGATTTTGAAGAAAAAAATAATCCATGGCTCCAGCACCCTGGCAGGAACATGATTATTTGAATCCCCACCCCCAAGCTTGTTAACACAGATGCGACTAGAATTGGCAAAATTGACTTTGAAGTCTGAGAGATCCACACTCAATTCTCAGCTTCCATGCACAGCAGCTGGCGAACCTGGGCAAGTCCAGTGCTGGAAGCCTTGGTTTCCTCATAACCTCCCCTCGGGGTCTCCTAGTGCCTTGAGAGCCAGACAACGCATGGCCAGACCTGAGGATGATGCTGTAGTAGTTTGGTGTGACGTTGAAGACCATTTGGTGTCCCCATTTGGGATAATTGTGTGCATTGGCATGGAAACCAGTGGTGGTGAGGTGGGAATGTGGTGAGGCTGAAGAAGCACAAAAAGACAGGAGGACATGGCTAATTAAGAGCCTGTAACTGAATCCCAAACTGGAAATAACTTGCAGACTCCTGGATACAGCCATGCCTGAAACCAAAGAAAATTCACAGATGTCCCAATGAAGTCATCCTGAATAGGATGCTGCAGAGGAAATGGTTAACAGGGAAAGAAGAAGATTTTGAGATAATGGAATTTGTCAGCTGACGTGAAAGGCGAGAGAGAGGCAATGTTAACCTAATGCCATATTTCTTCTGATTTGTCGAACTGGGTAGATGGGACGGTTCAGGAGGGGGTGTTTAACTACACGCAGAACCTCCCTGGTTGCTCTCAATCTGATGACAGAGAGAAGCAGAGCTGAGAGAATGGCAGTGCTCATTATTCTCTTCATTTGCACCAACACAGCTCTGTGAACATCACAGCAGAGCTTACAGACACAGCTCTGCCAGCAATGCAGCATGGCGATTCAGATCCTGCTCCTGAATTCAATGCTCCCAGGCTTGATTCTAGCTTTGCCCCCTTAACGCGTGACTTAATTTTTCTCAGTCTGTTTCTGCATCTGTCATCTGGTGGTAACAAGACAAACCTCTGGCACAGCAGCAAGGTATGCACACTGAGACATCAAACACAAAGTGCGTTGCACGATGCCTATACGTGGTAAGTGTTTTGTCAGGGGTGAGCGTGATGACGGTCATTCTGGGACCCCCAAACAGACAGATAGTTTTTGACTAACTGGCTTGTGATGTGGATTGTTTCTTTCCAATTTAAGATGCTTTCTTTTAATGGAAGTTTGAAAAATAATAAAAGTGTAATTACCATTTGATAGGTAATTACTATGCTGTGTGAACTCTACAATTAAATAAAAGTAATTTGCATAGAAGGTGATGTTGCTATTGATACATTAGTTATGCAGTAATTTCGAATTTAACTTCATCGGCAGGTTCTGGGGATGGTGGCCTTCCAGGAGAGGGAGAGGGACACCTCACCACCTGTCACAGGCTGCCCTCATTAGTACCATGAACACAAACAAATTGGATGAAGAGTCAGAGGCAGGAGATGGAGGCACATCCTACTTTTAAAAATCCAGTTTGTTTAAATTTTTCCCAACCATAAAGGCAGTAGAGGCTCAGTGTGGTAAAGCAAAAAAGAAAGAAGAAAAATCTCAAAAACTCAGTTCTCCTCAAAGACAAACACGGTTGGGTTTTTGGTGTATAGTCTCCAAGCATAGACAAGGTCTGTCTGGAAAAAGTCCAACAATTGTTAATGTAACAAGAATGGTTTGCAAGACATCCATGTAACCCGGCAGCCAAGGCTAGTGAACTAGAATGCGCATATCTGAACAATGATGACTTCACTGTACTAGTCAGTAGGGGCGGTAGAGGCTGTTGAGTGAATATGTGCGCTGTGTGGCCATCACATTCAAAATGACTGAGCGAGTAGAGCAATGAATCTGCATCAAATTTTGTGTTAAGCTTGAACATTCCTCTGCAGAAACTACTGGGATGATTCAGAAGGCCACAGCTATGGGCAAATGGTGACTTCATCACGACAACGCGCCCACTCATGCATCATGTTTACTGCAGAGATTTTTGGCAAAACATCAAATCACCCAGGTGACTCAGTCCCCTCTGCAGCCCAGATCTGGTGCCCTGTGGCTTCTGGCTTTTCCCAAAACTAAAATCATCTTTGAAAAGGAAGAGATCTCAGATTGTCAATGAGAGTCAGGAAAATATGACGGGGCAGCTGATGGTGATTGAGAGAACTGTGTGAGGTCCCAAGATATCTACTTGGAAGGGGACTGAGTCATCATTGTCCTATGTACACTGTTTCTTGTACCTTGTATCTTCTTCAATAAATGTCTCCATTTTTCATAGTACATGACTGGATGCCTTCTGGACAGACCTCGTAAACATTTAATGCTGAGAATTTCGTTTGGTTCAATGTTGCATATAAAACTGCCAAGGCAGTGTCTGGCACTAAGTTGCATGCTTAGGAATTGAGAGTGTTATTATTATTGATTCTACATTCTGGATTTTTCTATAACATTAATACCAGTGTTTTTCCATTTTATTAAACAGAAAAACTCATAAACAATATTTGTGTGACTGTGTCATATTCTGTCCTGTGCATGTTTCATGTACATAAATTGTTTCTAATTGTTTATTTTTAAGAATGTTAACGAACATCTTTGTGCATAAGGTCTTCTTCGCATTTGAGGTTATCACATTGTATTAGTCAGGGTTCTCCAGATAAACAGAGCTAATAGGATATAAGTATATACTGATACATTATAAGAAATTAGCTCATGTGCCCTGGCTGGTATGGCTCAGTGGACTGAACACTGGCCTGCAAACCAAGGGGTTGCTGGTTCGATTCCCAATCAGGGCACATGCCTGGGTTGAGGGCCAGGCCCTCAGTGGAGAACGTGTGAGAGGCAACCACACATTGATTTTTTTTCCCTCTTTTTCCCTCCCTTCCCTTCTCTGAAAATAAGTAAATAAAATCTTTAAAAAGAAACGAAATTAGCTCATGTGATTAGGGAGGCGGAGAAGCCCCACTATGTGTCATCTGCAAGCTGGAGACCCAGGAGAGCCAAGCGTACGTTCCAGTCCGAGCCTGAAGGCCTCATTCCAGGGGAGCCTATGGCCTAAGTTCCGTCTGAGAGCAGACCGAAGTGGTGAATGTATATCCTGACCCTGTGGGCAGAAAAGGCAAACTCACACCTGGAATATTGTTGATTCCAGTTCAGATGAATTGCTGCTGAGCCTTCTGGGATGGGAGGGGTCTAAGGTAACCAATCAGCCACCATGTGTTAGATGGGTGTCCTTGATGGATGGTGCCATATTGGCAGCTCAGCATTGGCCTTTGTCACTGGCAGTGGCAGCAGCTAGATGAGCCTTGGTGAGTGGGGCCCACTCACAGTCCCTGTCCCTGCCACCATAACTACTCTATTTGTGTGCCCATGTGCCAGTACTGGGGTGGCCGAGGACAAATTAGCTAGCATCTACTGGTGAAGACTTTCTGCTTACTTAGTTGTTTAATGCCTCTTGGGTTGTGAGTGCTCTCTAGTGACCATTACACGTGATACAAAGACCTGTACACTCTGTGCCCACGTGCATACACCCACCCACATGCCTAGTCAAGCCGGCTGCCACTGCCCATGACTCTGTACACATTCTTATCTCAGCCTACTCTTCTTTCTCCATAAAGTGATGAGCAGCTGTATCTGCCAAACTCTGCCTCTTGGGAGGAGTTCCCCTGAATGCTGTCTTTCAGAGCCTGGCTCTTGTGGTGACTCCCAGAGTCTGTTCTCTTGTGGATGCCCTATTAGTCAGGGTTCTCTATAGAAAGAAAGCCAATAGGGGGTGTGTGTGTGTGTGTGTGTGTGTGTGTGTGTGAGAGAGAGAGAGAGACAGAGAGAGACAGAGACAGAGACAGAGACAGAGAGACAGAGATTTTAAGGAACTGCCTCATGCTATTATAGAGCCTGGCAAGCCCAAAATTCATAGGGTGGGCCAACAGGCAGGGGACCCCAGGAAGAGATGATGTGGTTCAAGTATGAAGGCCATTTGCTGGAGAATTCCCTCTTGCTCAGGGAAGTTTACTCTTTGTTCTATTAAGGCCTTCACCTGATTAACTGAGGCCCACCCACATAATAGAGGGCAATCTGCTTTACGCAAAACCCACCAATTTAAATGTTAATCTCATCCAAAAAACAGTTTCACAGAAACACCCAGGGTATTGTTTGACCAAAAGTCTGGGCACTGTGGCCCAGCCAAGTTAACACATGAAATTAACCATCACAGATGCGTTAACCAAATCAGGAATCTTGATCTGCAAATTTGGAAGCCAGACCTTAAAACATAGTAACCATATCAAACCACTTTTCTTCACGGGGAACATATCCCCTAAAATCAGCTGACCATCTTACTTGATGTCACCGCGGCATCTTTCCCTGTGGGCGATGGGATAACCATTGTTATCTTTGACTGTCAGGGTTGATAGGATACAGGGATCTTTTAGCTTCCCTTTTCCCAAATGGCACTGTGTCTCACACTGTCTCTGTAGTTATTCATAGAAGGAGACAGGGAGGGACCAGGGACAAACAAGCTCGGGAGATGTAAATTTAAGCAAACTTCGACAGTTACCTTTGGCGAGGCTTTCCAAGGTTGTAATATACACGTGTGTACCCTCATGTAAATCTCCAGAAGGGAGGACACTGCGTACAGAGTTCCCCAAACGTTTCCTGACCAGAACTCCTGTAGGAAGCTGCTTAGCAGATGAAGGCTATGCAGGTCACACCCTGAGGGACACCAGTTGTCTCCAACCATCTCATTCCACAGCTTAAGAAACAGATTGAAGATGTGAGTGCCCTGCCCAGGTGGCACACAGCAAAGCCAAGGCTAAAATCCTTGTTCCCGACCCATAGCCCATGCTCTGTCCACGTCACAGAATTGTGATCCGGTCCCCGTTCTGAAAACAGGACACACTGAGAGAAGGTTTCGTCAAGGCAGTTGGGTATGAACACGGACTGGAATCCAGGTCTCTTAAATCTCAGTCTGGAACCAAAAAGACCCACAGCATCAGCACACTTCGCAGTTCAGAACTGCGTATAGGAATTACATATTTTCAGCGCCTTTAGATGACTGAAGGCGTGGAGCCGAGACTCCCAGGGAGGATGAATCACTGCTGTGGCTTGCCTGGTAAAAATGATTCCATTGAGCAGAGCATGAAGTTGCCCAACCAGCGGACGCTGGGGACAATTCAAAGGGTTGGGTCACGCCTTGAGGCTTCCTGCCCTGTCAACAGGAAGTCCACAGACATGGTTCACTTTCTCTGAGAAGCAGCAGGTGTGCGGCCCTGCAGAGATGGCTCCAAGGCCTTTCCTAGTCTTTTCAGGCTAGAAGTTTCAGCTTCCCCCTGGATTGGGTTGTGCTTAGCCAGAGAGAAGCCTGTAGTTCAGGTTTTGGTCAATGCCAACTGCAAACCCGGCACAGCTGTTTGGCAGACTCCTAGCCCAGGAAGGCCTGTGGGCAGAGGAAGAAGAACCCCCTAGTGAGCAGTGGTCCTTGATGGAGCATGCTTTACACTCACCAGGGGGCTCCTGAAAGCACATATTGCTTGGGGATGATTCAGCAGATCTGGGCGAGGCCTGCAAATCTGCTTGTCTGCCACGTTCCCTGTGGTGCTTATGCTGCTGTTTCTGGGACCACCTTTTAGGACCATTGCTCTAGGGTACCCCTGCAGGATCCCCTGCGGTCTGCACGCACAGAATTGCCCCTGGAAGGGGCCCAAATTTTTGCCCCCAGTTTTAGAAACCAAACAGGGAGATCCTGGCTCTCAGAGAATGGGGCGAATTATTGCTGTAATATTTTAGATAACTTTATTGAGGTATAATTCATATAACATACAGCTCACCCATTCAAAGTGTACAACTCCATGACTTTTTGTATAGTCACAGGTATGCACACCTGTCACCACAGTCAAGGTTAGGACATATTCATCATCACGAAGAGAAGCCCCATACCCATTAGCTACTGCTCCCCACCCCTCCTTATCCCTACCCCAGCCCTAAGCAACCACTATTCTACTCTGTGTTCCTATAAATTTGCCTATTCTGGCTGTTGCGTGTAAATGGAAGTGTACAGTAGGCGGCTCTGTGTGTCTGGCGTCTTTGACTTAGTGCAGTGTCCTCCAGGTTAGCCCGTGTCATCATATGTGTCTGTGCTTCATTCCTGTGTGTGGCTGAGCAATGGTCCATTGTAGGAATGGACCACACTTTGTTCCTCCATGCATCCATTGCTGAGCTTTTATTTTTGTAGTGAATAACGACCTGGCTATTTGTTAAATTTCACAGAACTGCACACACACAGAGTATACTTCACTGTATGCTAATTTTTAGAAAAAGGACATAGGCAGCTTTCACTTCCTGTGTCTTTGACCATTGTCTCGGGTTGCTCTGAGCTGCCAATTGAGAAGCCCTCAGGCTTCTCTGAGACTGCCGCGCGGGGAAGGCCAGGTGTCCACTCGGCCCCTGCGGGGGCCAGCATTCCCCCACCACAGCAGGCCTCTGAGCAAAGCTGTACTGCTGAGAGACCCCGGCCGGGGCAGTAGAATCTCCACCTCACCCTAACTGGGTCCCACCTCCTTAGTTAAATTGTTGTTGTTTTAAGCCACCGAGTCTGGGTGTAGTGTGTGACTGGGGCAGCTGTGGCGTGTTGCCTAGAGAGATTCATCAGGAAAGTCCCCGTCCCTGGCTGGCTTCATCCAGGGGCAGATGGAGGCAGAGGCCTGCTGATGCCTCCTGACAACGGGGTCCGCCCCACCCTCCACCCCACCCTTTCCCCTCACCACCCGCTCTTCGCTGCAGACAGCACTTGCCTTGAAAGATGGGAATCAGGTCCCTTCCCTCCTCAAATTGTCCCCAGCTCTCATTTTTCACCACTTTCTTATCCAGTGACTTTTGTTCCTCTCGCCTGCTATGCACACTCCCCAAAGACTTTTTTTAAAGCTTGTTGAGATACAGCTCACATATATAAAACTCATCCATTGAAAGTGTGCAGCTGGATGGGTTTCAGTCCGTTTGCATCACCTGCATCCCTACTTGCCCTGTGTCTGCAGGTCTCCCACGAGGGGTCAGCCCACAGGCGGGCACCTTGCTGCCTCGTTCCCCAGCGCATCCCCAGCATCTACAGCAGTGCCTGCCTGGCACACAGAGCAGACACTTGGTGAATATGTGTCACCTTCATAAACAGAAAGTTGGCAAGCTCCATGGAGAAGGTGATAGAGAGCTGGCTTTAATTCAAGGATATGGGCCTTGGGACAAGGGCCTTGGCCTCAGCCAACATGTGTGAGGCCTTTGTCTGTTCGGGGCTCTGTAGAGATGGGTTTCAGTCCTCTCTGCAGACCCAAGCCCCCTGCAGACTTGCCTGTCTTGTACCTGCTGCCTCTCTGCCACCTGAGTTAGGGGACAGCAATCCTGGCTGATGGTTAAGGATGAGTGCAAGTTAAGGACTCCCCCAGTTAACCTCACATATTTGCATCCTATAGGGGGCCTTCTGGGGACACCATAACCCACATGGGGACTTTAAACGGTGGTCATTTCCCAGTAGCTTACAGACAGGGATCTGAGCTGGCAGACTTGTATTAAAATCCAGCTCCCCGCAGAGCAGGTGCCTCTGGTGTCTGATACAGTCACGGCCACAGCCACAGCCACAGCCACAGCAGCAGTTCAGGGCAGGCTCAGCTGGCTGGACAGCACCATCATTCTGCCCCAAGGCCACTCAGACACTGAACAGCTGGCTGGGCACAGAGCAGCCCCGGAGCGGGGGCGCCTGGGCTTCTGGGAGAGCCGTGTCCAGGGAGGCAGGGGCCAGTAAATGCTTCCCCTCCTTCCTCTGGCAGACGACACAGGAACACACTGGCTGCCCCCATGTGTTGACACTCCTCCAGCAAGAGGTGCCATCTGTCTCCCCCACCCTAAACTTGGGGTACCTGTGTGATGGCCCCAAGGACTGGAATGCAGCAAGCACTGCGTGACTCCCCTGGGCCGTGTTAGAAGAAGCCGTGTGGCTGCTGCCAATCACACCTGCAACACTCGCTCTGGGAGAGGAGCTTACAAGTTTGGGTGAGGCCACCATGTGAGACCAAAGGAGTCGGGCGGGGTGGGGGCGGGGTGGGGGCAGACGGAGGGAGAGGGATTGGGAGTGAGGGACAGAGGGACCCTGAGGGGCCCCAGCTGTTTCCGAGCCCCACTCAGGCGTCATCTTGCCGTGAGCCGCCAGGAGCCGCAGCTATGCTGGAGCCGGGGGTGAGAACTGCTTAGCTGACCCAGTGAACCCTCAGATTTGTCAGCAAAAATAATTGAATATTAGGGTTTTAAGCCATTACTTGGGGATGGCTTATTATTTGGCAATAGATAAAGCACATTCGTATCAGCTTTTCCTTCTTCCATGTCTCTCTCTGGTTTTCTGGGGACCACCTTCCCCCCCCGCCCAAACCACCTGCCTTCAAGTCTTTGTCTAAGGTACTGCATTCAAGGGAACCTGGAGCAACTGTAGCATGGACCAGCTGGGTAGGTAAGCTCATTCAGCTTGGGTAAGATCATTTACCCTAGCCTTGCATTCATCATCCCGAAAACGGGAAAAGTATCATTTCTTTTAAAAAAATCATTTATTTATTTAGTTTTAGAGAGAGGGGAAGGGAGGAAGAGAGGGAGAGAAACATCAGTCAATTGCCTCTCCTATGCGCCTGGCCCAGGGACCAAACCCACAACTCAGGCAGGTGCCCTGACCAGGAATTGAACCTGCGATCTTTCTTTGCGTGTCGATGCTCAGCCAACTGAGCCATACCAGCCAGGGTGAAAAGTATCATTTCTAACCTAAGGTTCTTCTGAGGTTGAAATGAAAGAATCCCAGTGACTTTAGCATCTGGCAGCCAATGTCCCATTTGGAGCAGCTCACTGGCTCAGATGCAAATTTGAACCCAGTTTCCAGGTGTAACGGGCACAGCAGGTACCGTGCACCATCCTCCTGGGGCTGAACTGCTGGAGGTGCCCAGTTGTGACTGGGCTGGTCTGCTGGCCTTGGAAAACCAAAACAGGGTAGGCTGCCCTCTTCTTCCTGGGCCCCAAGGGAAGTAAAGTGAACTCTGTTCTTATAGAGATGATATTATATCCTTCTCATAAAGATAATAAATTGCTTGTCATAAACTATGTTTCCCTGGCTTCTGGTTTTCTTTTCTTCTCAAATTACCCCCACTGACACAAATTTGAGCAAACAGTTTCATTTCAGGTCAAAGGACTAGTGCTGCAATCAAGGATCTGAATTAAATTCCTGGCAAAATACAGTAATTAGAAGCACAATGAAAGCAGAATCAAAATGTCCCAGCATCCCACAACACTAAGAGGCAGTCTGGTTAATTTCCAAATTATATTTGGTCTCAACATGCAAGGGGTTCTTTTTTATTTGGGCAGAGAAAATAGGACTAAAGATCATTACAATAACCACACAAGACTAGGAATGTAATTATAAAATAAGCCATACCCTAACAGGCAAATCATTTTAATGTGTTTCAAGAATTGAGTACTCTGTATAGAATTAAAGAAAAAAAACATGCAGGAAATTAATTAAAAAGAAATAAGACACAGAAAAGCTCTGAGTGTCATAAAGTTACAAATACAAAGGCAGCAAATTAAAAAACAAAAACACAATTACAGATTTTGGTAACATTAGTAGCCAGAACATACCCAATGAATTACTTCTCAAATATCTTACTAATTTTGACAGAAGGCTGGTGGTGATGATTAACTTCAATCTATCCAAAGGACTTTATTCATCCTTCAATTGCAAGGAAACCTGTAAAGATGGCTTTAGGTAACTTTGAAAGGGTGGAGTTCTTTTTCTCAAAGAAAACTGACCTGCAAGGTTCTCCCCGCTGCCCTCCCCCCACCCCCCACCAGATTTGCACATTCATTCAACTCTTTTAACTAAGGCAACCAAAAACCAATTTGAGATCCCCAGAACATCATTAGAAGCCACCAATTATATCCATGTTAGGAAAAAAAAAAAAGAAAGAAATGAACAGCCTCCAACGCTGAGGGCAATACTTCTATAAAGTGCAGGATGGCTCATTCTTACAGATTTTGTGGACTTTGAATTAAAATTTCTTTAAAATAGGGTGGACGAGATTGGATCTGGACCCCAGCCATGCCCTGGGTTGAGAAATGACCCGTATGAGAAAGGTGATCTATGAATCTGTCCTCAGGCATCTTTTCAACTCTGCGTGCACTGCTGAGGTAGGAGCTTTGGAAGAAGTGCGGGACATCTATTTAGGGAGAATGCCACTTCTTGGCAAGTCAGTGTCCTCTTGCTCAGCTGGGAGCCCAAGACAGTCATGGTCATACTCAGGGGCCATGTGTGACCTTACAAAATTCAAGAGTTGTATCAGATCACAGCCACAGAGGAGAGCAAGATCCCAGACAAAGCCACATGGCAATATGCCAGCACTGACCACAGGACATTTGCTGTCTAGTGCAAGCTCAAGGGGGAGCAGGTAGGGGTGAGGTGGAAAACCCCGGCAGGCAACCTACAAAACGGTTATTAGCAAATGGTATCAAAAAGTATCAAAACATTTCAAAAAACTTTAAAAACTGCCAGGCTTGGCAAATGCACTCGGCAGGATCTCCAAGTACCTACGGAGCTGCCCTGTACTACAAAGGTTTGTCCTAAACTGCAAGACACCACGCCCTCCCCTCTGAAGACACTCAGAATCTGCAGGGACAGCGGGGATGTCCAGGCCACAGCTGGAACTGCCTGTCCAGGTTAGGGACCAGCAGTTTGAGAGTCTAGCCCAAAACTCCAAGAGCTAACGGGCCTGTGAGGTGCTGCTCAGGCTGGAGCTGGCCAAGCGCATGCCATGGAGGACCAGGGCAGAGAGAGGCTAGTAACTCTATAAGGGGGTGGGGGGACCCTCTCCCATCCAACATTGCTCACATTACCAAAATGTCCTTCACTCCTGGAGGTGGAGCCAGGTGCTTTGAACCACAGGTGAACTCACCTGAACTCACAGAGTGAGACCCTGGACCTCAGGGGAGGGACTCCACCCTCTTTTGGCATTTGGGTTCCCACCTTAAACTGAACACCCCTCAGGACTGGCTTCTGGGGTCTGCACTAAGTCACACTGAGGCCAGGTCGCCTTACCTGTCAGGGGCAGGGGCGGAACATTCAGTTTATAACACACACATGAAGTTCTCTGATCAGCTCAAGATCTAGAAGTCCTACCGGGTGGTCTATCTAAAAGGGCAGAATGTTAAAAATATTGACTGAGCCATCCGTGCAAGCAAGTTGCTGAGACAGCAGAGAGCCCACCGTGAGGGGTACGGGTTTCTCCAGCTTTTCTATCCCCGTCCATTACTCCATCTATGTCTTAAGCAATCAGGATTCTAACTGAGGATCAAACTCAAAACCTACAACTAATACGAAGTTAAAACTCTAGTACGTTAAAAGTGAGGGGAAAAAAAAACACCTGGATAAAAGTCCACCATCCTTATTTTGAAAGACTAAAAAACAAAACAAAACAACTGATCCAGATATTCTCAAAGTTCAGCTTGAAGCATCGACAGTTGGATGGGACGAGAGTGAATGCTGCTGTTTTTGTCTCTAGATGGTGGCCTGCAAGAATCCGGGTCTTTGTCACTTCGGTTGGAAACAACACCTTCAAGATTATGCAGTTCAAACGGCCATTGGCCTGAGCACACCCCCAAGCTCTGCCAAACGGAGTGAAAAGCCATTTTCTTCCATCCTTAGTTGGGCTGCACAGTGGAGTGATTTCCATCTGGAAACATGGACAACGAAAACCAGCACGGGGCCCGCCACGTAGCGTTCCCATGCCCAGGCTCATGGTCACGCTGCTCTTTTCCACTGACCCCGATGAGCTTGAAAATCTTTCTTAGTGTAAGTGGAGCCACCACCAACCATTTGATGTTGGTCCACGAGAGTCCACTTTTAAAGAAATGTCCCTTCAACCTCAATGTCAGCTTCTAAGCCACGTAGGTTACAAACTGCCTTTAGAGCAGAACGAGAGACATCGAAAAATACTCGGTGCAGGACACTGTGAGTGACGAAGGCACAAGTCAGAAAAGAGGCCAGAGGCCTGCATCCTGGGACACGTTCTGGCAGTCAGAAACGCAGCTGGCTTAAGCTAAAAACTGACAGCTGCCCTCTCCCCAAGGTCAAAGTCAGGTGTCTCCACGAAGCACAAACAGTCTTTCTATGAGTTCTTCCCCACCTGCCTCAGGGTTCTGGTTGACCACCACTTGGTTTATGACTTGGGCTAAGCAGGGGAGAAAAGACCATATTTTTTATGCCTTGTAGAGTGTTTTCAAGCAATGAAACCACTCCTGGAATAGGAAGGTGCTAAGCTACCCCAAAGTTGGTAGAAGTTCTGCAAAGCGTGTTTCGTGGAGGGCTGAGCCTAGGTACGGGACAAAAAAGGGTTTCAGGCTCAGTGAAGTCTGGAGGTGCTGGTTGATGGCAGGTTAGCAGTTAATGCAGGACTTCTCAGAGCCTTTACTACACAGAAGGGTTGTCAAGCCACAAGAGTGTAGTTTTTTGGTTGGTTTGTATGCATACCTTGTAGAACTTCTCAACAGTTTGTAAGCCTCCAGAGACTCCCACATACAAGGACTTAGCTAACTACGCAGGCTGCTTGCCCAACTAGCAATGGAGGGCACTGAGTGGGTACTGGAGGTTTTAAATGCCCAGTCACTCTCAGATCTCCTGGTTGTTCTCAAAATCACAGTAAACCTTGAAAGCAAGGAAAGGAAGTGCAGTAGAGGCAAAAAAATTAAATAAAGGAAACTGAGATCCATAGTCTAATATCAATGTTAACCACACACCTTCAAATTTTCCCCTCTCTGCAGTCAGATCGCTGCCAAGGTACAGATCATTAATGCTTCCTCTGGCTTGTGATTAAACCTGATCACATGCCTCTCCTCCCATCACGTTATATTTGTTACACAGCATCTTGGGCATTAGTCTCCAACTCTTCTTAAAGGGCATATACTCTGGCTGTTCTAGTGACTGCAGAAACCCAGGCACGGCGGTCACACATCTCAAAAGGAGGTGCCGAATATTTTAACAGCTTATGTAGACTGACACAGCTTAAACTCTGGGAGGAGCCTGGCCACGATGTCATCCAGCTCTGTCACTTAATGAGTGAGGAGACAGCTCAAGGCTTGTTCCAGAATTTGCCCAGCAGCACAAAACTGCTTGTACTTAGCAGCAGACAGCTGGGACCAGGGTCTGCCCCTTGAGTGGGTGAGTTGGGGAGACACTCAACCTTCTGAGGGATTAACGTGCGTTCACCCATGTAAAAGCCGCCGATGCCTCTAGGAGCCAGAGTCACAGAGGACAATGGCAAATTCAAGGGCGCTCCCTTTTCCTTTCCTGACAAATGAATGTAGACTGAGGGGCTCAGCACATCAGAAACAGTGAGTGCCAGGAAAAAGTTTTAAAAAGGGCAAATTACAGAATATTTATAAAGAGCTTCATGCCTTTTTCCCCCCTTCCTCCCTGTTTACCTATACCCTTTCAGCATTCAGGAAGAGTACCGACCAGGAAAACAGAGTATTCAGAAACAAGTTACCTGACGCCCCCCAGGTGAGAAGTTCCAAGACTCACTTGTTGTCTGTCGCTTCTCTACCCTCTCGGGGTCCCTGTGTCCCCACTCATAAAAATGACTACACTTGACCTTGCCAGTGATTCCCAAACAATGCTCAGTCATTCCAGGAACTGGTTAAAATAGTTTCCAGCCACTCCCCCCAACCACTCCTGGTAGTTTTAGACCCAATTATTCTGAGGCAGGGCCCAGGAATTTACATTTTTAAAAGATCAGCCAGGTTTGGGGAGGCAGAGACCAGAGGACCTGAAATGTCCCACCAAAGCCTCCAGTTTCACTCCAAAAATTTCCTCGTAACCCCTGCCCTAGCTACTCTCAGGGGGACGGCTGGGAGAACCCCCAGAGACTTGTACTGTGGGGAGAAGCCCTGAGCAGACATAAGGGGATATTTCCTGCCTGGGCCCAGGTTTAATTATTCAAGCAAGATAATATGTAAAGTTACGTAGAATATTTAATTGGTTACGGTGATATCATAGAAATACCAAGAATCATAAAAGTAAAAAAAAGCTGCTAAGTGGTGCATAATGGTTCCAGGGTTCTAGGAAGTTGCTGCTGGTCTACAGACACTCGGGAGGTGGCGGTGGGGACACAGCCCCAGCAGGCACGGGAGGGGTCACTGGCCCCGGTCCTGGTGCCTCTTGGTCTTGCCCTTCTTCTTCTTGTCCTCCAGCCGAGGCTTCAGGGCGCAGACGCAGGCAGACACCCCGGCAATGGCCTTGGGCAGGTCAGTGCCTTTGCTCCACTTGTCCTTCTCGCGGTCGTACACCTGGACCGTCTTGGAGAAGGCCGTGTTCTCCCAGCTGTAGCCGCCCAGGATGTAAATGCGGCCCTGCCACACGGCCACGCCGGACTCGCTGTTGGCGTGCAGCAGCGGGGCCACTCGGGTCCACTGGTTGCACTGCGGGCTGTAGGCCTCGACACTCAGCACGTCGAAGCGCTCCATGGACTCCACACTGTCGTCGCTGCCCCCGATGCAGTAGATGCGGTCCTCCAGGCTGCACATGCTGTGCCAGCCCCGCGCGGTGGTCATGGGCCGGCGCTCCTCCCACACGTCCGTCCGGTGGTCGTAGCACAGCAGGTTCTTGCGGTAGGGGCCGATCTGGTAGTCGTGGCCCCCCGAGATGTACACGAAGTCTTTGTAGATGGTGCCCGCGTGGCCATATGTGAACCTGTGGAGAGATGGACGGATGGGTGGACGGAGACAATGAGGGGTGCCGTGCCGCCCTGGGCTGGGCCTCCATTGCCAAGGCCTCAGTCTTTTCCTCTGCAAAAGGGGACAACCCGTCCTCTCAGGGGCCCGTGAGGATTTGAGGGGATAACACAGGGGCAGGCACCCTGTGATTACTCTGTGGATGGCAGCCGTCACGGCACAGGGAGTGGCAGAGCAGGGCGGGTAAACAGACAGCTTTGCAGTCAGACTGCCTGGGAGAGAATTCCCAGCTGTGCCCCCTCTCCACTTCCCCTCTGAGAAATGGGCACTAACTACAGACTGCTGGCCTTCTGGTAAGGGCCGAACACAGCAACAGCACGCCGTGGAGGGGACACACGCACCTGATCAACTACATAACAAACGGGGAAGGAAACAAAGTGCCAACCTTCAGGCACTCTGGAGGAGTCGAGATCACAGGGACAGAAAAGTGTCAGCGGCGGCCAGCAGCTCGGGGGAAGGGGAGGGACGAGGGAGTGGAGCACAAGGCATCTCAGGGCAGGGAAGCTCTTCTGTGCGGCTCTACAGGGGCGGTGGCCTGTGCCGTGCACTCGGGAAGTGACCAGACTCAGACACTAAGGGGTGTGTCTCAACAGCAGAGCCGACACTTGCACTCGAATGGCCTGGAACAGGAGCCCCAACCCGTCACCACCATGCCTCCTGCCTCTCATGGTCTACCCAGCTATTGACAAGCAAGGACATTCTCCCTGGAATTAGAGGCCAGAAAATCCAGAAAGTGAGGTGGACTGAATTGTAACCCCAAAGTCATCACCTTTGAAGTCTGCCACAAAATCCCCAATCACCTGGGCAAGCCGGCCACGTAGGACCAGGAGTCGGTCTTGGGACTGTAAGTCTCTACTGACGAGAGAGCTCCATTCTCATTCCGGCCACCGACGGCCACCAGCATGTCTTCGATGGAGGCAAGGTAGAAATCCACACGGCGCTGGTTCATGGAGGCCACCTGTGAAGGCACGACACCTGTACCTTCCCTTCCCCAAACCCCGGGCAGCGTCCACATCTAGCATCGCTTCCCACCCGTGTCCTGTGGAACACTCAAGGCCAGGAAGGGGAGGCAGCGACCAAGTGAGTTTGGGGAAAGGGAGTCAAACGTCCAGAAAGAAGGTTCTTTTAAGAGGCACTTCTCGGAGTTCCCAAGGACCCCTGAGACACTGCAAATCCCCAAGAAGGGTTTGGAGGACACAGCTCCCCAAACTTGGTTGGCCATGTGTCCAGCCTCGTGTACTTGAATTCTGTAGGACACGCAGTTCACAATTGCTAATTTAGTGATTCCCTGAAATAAAAGTTCACTTTTCCTCTTGCCACTCCCATCAGACAGTTTTTAAATTAATGCTGATCACCATCCGTGTTAACAGGCAAAAAGTGGCACTCAAGAGGAAATTAACAAGCGGAAGGCCCACCCTTTTTTTTTTTTTTTAATAATCCAAGCAGAACACACAAATCAACACAGTCCCATGGAGCCCATGCATTCAGGCTGCCATGGCTACGAAGCTTCCGAGGGCGGGCTCCAAAGCTGGGAGCCTCTTTCTTGTGGCAGCACTTACACCTTGGTGGGTGGGTTTAGATTTCTGAGAATTAAATCAAAAGATCACCAGAGTCCATTCTGAGTTCTGAGCTCAGAAAAACACCAAGGTAAGTAAAATCACTGAGGTGCAGGTATCAAGACTGAGACCGGCTTCAATGGATGTGGCCTGGAGAGGTGTTCGTGGAACAAAAGAACACCTTCCCTCCACCAGGCACTTGCCAATCCACGTGAGCTACTACCCCTGACACTGGAGGGTCAATGTCCCTCCGCCCATTCCAGAGGGAGAAGCTGAAATTTGCAGAGGGCAAGGGACAAGTCTGAACTTCCCAGCTAAAGGGAAGTAGCCAATCATTTGGCTACGATTTAGCCAAACTGGGATGTGAACTCAGGTCTGACGCCAAGACCTGTGCTCTTCCCGGAGTTAGCCGCCACACCTGCCCGAGGTGTGAGCCCTCACGACCTACTTAAACCAGCTCCAAACCCTTTTGAAAGTGGAGCTTGGCTGAGATTCTGAGCCACAGGGAAGAGTGTTTGAACTATGGGTCAACTCTCTAGATCGGTACTATCTGATAAGGTTGCCACCAGCCTCCTGTGGCCATGTACACGCAAATGTAAATGAGTTAAAGTGAAATCCAATAGAAAGTTCAGTTCTTCAGTCCCACTGGCTACATTTCAAGAGCCCAGTTGCCACAAATTGTTTGTGGCTACTACATCAGATACTGCAGATGTAGAATGTTTCTACTGGTGCAGAAAGTTGTAGGCTGACCCTGCAAAAGGTCAGCCCTCATGCGGGCACAGGGGAGGGTAGGAACTAGGTGGCTCATCATCACTTTATCGTCACACTTTATTCAGAAGCGGGAACTGGTCAAGGCCAGAGAGAAGGGAGGGGAAGTCAAGGCTAGGTTAGAGAGATCGAAAGTCCTCAAGAGTAAAGAAAGAATCTGGCTTTAATCTCACCTTGATCCACTGTTTACAGCGGGGGTCATACCTATAAAGAAGATTGGACGCTGCGTCCCCTCCATTGTCCCTCGAGAAGCTGCCACCAGCGATGAAGATGAACCCCCCCAGCACGGCAACACAGTGGTGGCTCCGCCGGGCTGGGAGGGGTGTCTCCTTGACCCACTGCTCGCTCTTGGCATCCAGGTAACAGGTGTCGTCACTGAGCTCCAGACACCGTTCGGAGACCTCGCCGCCCACAAACAGCAGGCACTCCTCGTTGGTGCGGAGCGCCGTGCGCTTGGTCTGCATGACCGGCTGGGCTGCCAGGCTGTTGTGGTAGCGCACGGCCTCCTCGATGAAGCCTTCACAGTTGGCCTCCCGGGGCAGCAGTGAGCACACAGCTGGCTTGACTCGGTGCAACAGGTCGTTCTTGGGGATGAGCGGGAAGTGGATGTGCTCCAGCACCTGGTAGGCGTGGGCCTCGCGCTCTGGCTGCTGCGTCAGCCACTGCAGGGCGGCCTGCAGCAGGTCATGCTCGCATTCCCGCTGCACCTCGCTGCTGCTCAGGTAGATGCACAGCTTCTGCATGGAGATGTTCTGCAGGAAGTCAGGTGTGAAGGACAGCGTGCCGAAGTGGCTCAGGATAAAGCCATCAATGAAGGCATCCAGCCGCTTGAGGCTGTAGATGGAGGCCAGCTCCTGCAGATACAGGTAGTTGTCCTCGCTCACCTCCTGCTCCAGGTACTCACAGCAGAAATCCACCACAGTCCAGATCTGCAGCAGGTGGGCCGTCTCCAGGATGTAATCAATGTTGCCGCCGTCCAACGCCAACTCTCCGCCATACAAGAAGTCCACCACGGCCTTGAGGCCAATGTAGGAGGCACCAATCAGCTCCACCTCCTTCTGGAAGGCCTCACGCATGCCCAGGGTGAACATGGAATTGAAGTAGTCGCTGCACACAGCCAGCAGGTTGCGGTGAGCTGGCACGCGCTGCTCGTCGGCCACCAGGACAATGTCACAGAAGAGGCCATGTAGACGCTGCTCATTCAGCCGCTGCAGCACTGTCGTCGAGTGCTCAGCCCAGCGGTACACCTGTGGAAGAACACCTGATTGCACCTGGGCCCAAAGGGAGGAGGCACACCAATTGCAACCCACCCACAGCTGCAGGAGTCCATCTGGGGGACACGACCAGCATTTTAAATACAGTGCACTGAAGGAGAACGAGGAACAAGAGTGCTTTGCAGGAAATAGTGTGTGTGTATATTATACATGTCCTTCCTTCCTTCTTCTCCTTCTTTAGAGTGAAAATTCCTAAAACCAACCTTCCTTCCTTCTTTCCTCTCTTCCTCATTTCTCTCTTTTCCTTCTTTATAAATAAGATTCCTAGAAGTTTTCTTTCTTTCTTCCTTCCCTCCCTCCCTTTCTTCCTGTGGGTCATGAGCAAACAGATTGGAAACATGCTGTCCTGTCAGGATGGAGAAGTGGCTCCAGACGTAGCCCCTAGAGTCAGACAGAATCATGGTTTGCACTCAGCCCTGCCCCTTCTAGCTGTGTGCTCTTGGTCGGGCCACGAGGAGGCTCTGAGCCTCCATTTCCTCATCTCACAAGTGAGGGTGAGGGGGAGTCACCACTTGGGATTGGGGGGAGGGGAGGCGAGGAGAGGGAGTTGTCAATGAGACAGTCATGGCAAAGAGCCTGCTCGAGGGAAGCTGTTGTGATTGTCAGCCCCCACTGAGGCTCTGTGCCGAAGGAAGACAGCTTTCTCTGTGCCTTAGAAAGGCACACGGTCATGCTAGAGAGACCCCCATTTCTAGTGATCCAAACTAAGGTGCTCTGGAGATCCTACTTCCAGAAACACGGCTTCACTGCCCATTGCCATGGTTAAAGAAACACAATGCATGTAAAATGTAAAAACACTACTGTATTTTCCCGAGGGCTTATATGCACCCTGCACTGTGCTGTGCACTTGACCTGCACTCTCATTCGAGCATCACAAAAACCCTCCAAGGGAACGTCTATTATTACAATGCCCATTTTCCGGATGAGGGAAAATGAGGTCAGAGAGACTGAGGAACTTGCCCAAGGCCCCACAGTGACTGCGGCAGGGCTGAGATTGGAACCTAGGTCTGATTCCAGAGCCCAAACCTGTAATTGCTACGCTACCCTGGAATTAAAAAATCAATTAATATGACTAATATGGATTAACTCCATAAATTTAAGTTAGGAGGCATTTACTGGGTGCTATATGCTTGGCATGTGCTTTTGAGGATACAAAAATGCGTCAGGCCTAGACAATCGTTTCAAAATCCATGGAGGACTAATTATGCTTTTGGCTTTCAGGATACCGAGCATTTCCTTATTTCCTCACTATAAAAACAACAAGAAAATTCGATATAGAGAAGAACAGGCCATTCAGGAATATCAACTAGGGAGCTGGTCGATTAGAAGGCAAGTGAGGCGAAGGGCTGGCTGGGCACTAAGCCTGACAAGGGGAGATGGTGGGAGAAAGGAATACGGGCGGAGGGCTTAGTGGCTGTGAGCAGCTGTGTGACTGGCTTACAAGCTGCCGAATTCTTACAGGTTACTTGTCCACATGTGTCCTAGGGCAGTGGGTCTCATTTCTTTCTTCCCCTCCAAATCCGCTCCTTACTGCTTCCGATACATCTGCAGCTGAGGTCCTTCATTTCCCTGTGGCTCCGCCTCATCTGGCTAATTCCAACATCAATTGCTCCATCTGCATTACGGGAGCGGACGATGACCTCACGCTCTGATGAGGACACCAGACAGATAACGCCTGAGGCTTCCTCCCCAGCCAAGTTTGGAGAGCCAGACTCGACTGCTTTTCTGTTACAGGGTGGTTTCTCCTCGGTCCGATACATGGATAACTCCGTTTATTCTGCTTGGTAGCAGAGAAAGCCAGGCTACCCTGGTTTTGGCTTCTAATTAAGCAGAAATGGCCTGGGCTCCAACACACGCTGGCTTGGGGCCCCTCTCGGGTATGGATTGAAGAAAGGAAATTAAAAAGCACTGCAGCAGTGGGCTGTCCTAGAAAAAAGCTCAGTGTCCAGAAAGAAGTGAGTGAGGGGCATCAGGTGGGCTGTCTGCCCACCCTGGGCCCCTGGTTGTCTCTAAGCTGATGGGGTGCTGGGACTCCACACTGAAATAGGGATATGCATGACCCCAGGCTGCTGTATAAAAAGAGAAACAGCCCCAAGGGGCAGGGATCAGGGAAAGCCCTGGATGACAGCTGCCAAGGGGAACCATCTGCTCCAGTGAGCCAGGGCAGGGAAAAGGGCAGGGATGCTTCTAAAGCTGGGTCTCCGTGCTAACTAGGCACACTTAATTCTGTACCTGGGTCTCGATTACAGCCCGTTTCTGATTATTTTAACGTGGCTGCAGAGATGAGAACTTTCCAAAAACAGACAAATACGATCTCCCAATTTTAAAAGGACATCAATAACAGATGTTCCTTTTACAGCAGCATTTCGCACAGTTTCAGAGCCCCCAGCATTCTCTGATGGCATTAACCCTATTTGCTCCTTCACTTCCTAGGTCAGTGACTTTATCAAAGGCAAGGCAAGGTGGGTGAACACAGGTACTCGGGAGCTAACAATGGACAGATGCAGCAGGAAGGGGGGATTTCGTATTAAAAAAGCACTTGGCATCTAAATGGATCAACACATTTTAGAGTAGGTAAAAGGACAGGGGTGGTCACACAACAGGACACTCTGCTGCATTGAGAAGGGACAATCGACCACTACACACAGCAACTGGGGCGAGTCTCAGATCATAACGCAGAGTGAAAGGAGCCAGGCACACAGGAGCCCCTGTCTTCTGACTCATTTACACAAAGTTCAAGGGCGAGCAGACCTGCAGTGTGGGAAGTTGGGAGAGTGGCAATGTACAGACTGGAGGGGTATGGCAATTATTATTATTATTTTTATTTTTATTCTGGGTACAGGCTACATGAGTGTGTTGATGGCTAGAAAATCAAGGTACGCTTATAGTTAGGAACATAAATACAGTCAACCAAGAGAACCCTGCTTCTAAAAGCTTCGATTCAGAAAGACAGCAACTCAGAATCTGGCTTTCAGGAACAAAGATTCCTAGCGCTATCAAACTTAGAAAGCTACACTGTCTCCTCAGCCAAGCTCTGAAACAAAGCCCCTTTGAGACAGCAGCGAGACCTTCCTGGGTTTTCACAGTAGATAAAGCCAGGCTTGGCAGCGCCTTCTCAGTGAGTGCAAATGGAAATAGGAGACCGTTTCTCCAGAGAACCAGCCTCTTCTGAAAATTACACCCTGTTTTTCTTTTATGCACATCTGTAGAACCTCTTCCATTTTTTCTCAAATCGATAGTCTGCTCACAACTCCCTTTATCTAATGAGGTCTTTCTCAACCTTCTTTTTCAGTCTTTTAAGGTATTTTTTTCTAATAGCCCCCATGAATTATTCACACCACATATATTCTGTTTACCTATGCATGTATTATATGCATAGCGTGCTTTAATCATAACAAGCAAAATTCTTTCCATATCCCAAGAAGCAATTCCACTACCTTGGGGGAAATATCGGTCTCCCTAAAAATGATGATCTAAGATAACCATAAAATTTAACCTCCAAAAGAAGAAAAGATGGTGTTATTGATATGTATAAAGAGGCAGGTGTAAGCGAGAACTGTCCTGAAGGTTGGTCCCCCAACCCTTGCTTATAGCAGCTGTGGGGGTGGGGGCTGCTGCCAGGCCCTGCAGGAGTTTGTTGAAGGTATGGATTCCCAGGTGCAGCTCTCGGATTTTAGCTGAGCAGGTCCGGGGTGGGGCCAGATACGCATTTCTAGTGAGACACCTTCCCCCTCACCTTTTCTCAGCATGATTTTGATACAGCCAGTGTAACACAGTTGGTAGCCCAGCCCTGGGAAGCCACCCTCATGCACTCCTGGGACCTCAGAAAGTCACAATAGGGGAAGATCCTGAGACCTTAACATCCACGTGTGCAATGTTCTGCCCCCTGCTGTAAGGTCGACACTGGCTTCTCAATGGACTTGCCCTTGGAGCTCTTGAGCCCCCAGAGGGGAATGGCAATCCCAGGTGTTCATCCTGCCCCACCCACCTCAGGGGTGAGGTGAAGAATGAATGAGGTCAGTCGTGTCTCTAACATCCCTCACACTCCCAGCTCTCTGATTTTATGGTTCCCCCACTCCTGGCTCGTGCTGCTTCTAAGGAGATTACCACCACCACCAAGAACAAAAAACTAGTGTGTCCGCTCAGAATGAGCTCATCAGAATAACGCCCCACTTCCTAGGCACTCTGCACAGGTGGTGAGCAACCATCCACAGACCTTTGAGGATTCGCTGATCTTGTAGGGTCGAGACACTCTTGTCTGCCGGCTTCCCTCCATCATAAAAGAGGTCACAGTCCTACAACAAGAACAGGATTTCTGAGCACACAGTGATAGTAACGACTCTAGGTCATTCATTAATTTCTGGCTCTGCTGGACAATAGCGACGACAAAGGTGAAAGCAGTCACACGGAAGACAAGGGCAAGGAAGCAGTATACTATCAATATAAGCAACTCTGATGCTGTGAGCTGGAAATATCAGGTTATTAGAATTAGAACATTTAACAAAGGTTCCTTTGGCATCTAAAATCCAACAAAACCATGTCTTCAGCTAAACTACCTCCTACAAATACCTACCTTCTGATGCCTGATCTCACAAAGGCCTTCGGCTAGACCAAGGCTATAATGACAAGAGTTATCATTTCAGGGCCCAGACAATGACCCTGGAACCAAGCTGTGGGATTTATTTACATGTGCTGTCTCATTTAACCCCCACAACTACTTGGCCAGGCTGATGTCACGTGTCCCATTTTACAGATGAGGTTACTGAGTTAAAGGTCACAAAGCTAGTAAATGGCTAGGAACCAAACCTGAGCCCTTCTTTGTGATGCTCTACTGAATGTGACCCAGTCTTTGAGAGTGTCATACTTCTAAAATATGATGAAGTTAAGGATGTGGTGCAGTGATGACACGTAAAACATGTCCTAGACAAAGGTACTGGTTTAAGCGCTTTCTTAAGCACTTAAGAGTGTAGGGTACTGAATCTCGACAACAGCCCCATGAGGCCAGCACTATTGTTTCTCAGCTTGTAGAGGAGGAAACTGAGAGCAGTGAGGGGAAGTAACTAGACAGCGTCACACAGGAAGGAGCTGGCAGAGTTGGGATTCCAACCCAGAGTGGCTTCCATGCACTTAACCACTAGGCTATTCTGCCTGGCCATAAAAAATTGAAAGACAGAAAGAAAAGACAGAAAGGAAAGAAACGAAAGAAAAAGGAAGGACGAACAAATGCACGCCAGCCTGCAGGCAGGAAGCCTTCTGGGCCTTTGCCCTGCCTGGAACATTCAGGGTAAACAAGCATGTTAACCTCTCTCAACCTCACGGTCAAGTCTATGAAATGGGCTGGTGTGCCAGGTGATGTTAAGGTTTCTGCAAGCTTTGCAATGCCAAGCAACTCACTGACAGCACAGAGCCAGGCTCTGGGGGACTTTGGGGAAAGGGGGGGCCACACAGAGGTAGGGCTAGGCCAGCAATGCGGGCACAAGTTACATACTGGGACTGAGGGTTTAAAGAGGATTTCTTCCCCTGCTATCTAGGTTGAGAAGAGTCCATTTGTTACCTACTGAACAAACAGCCTTTGCTAATAAAAAAAAATGTAACAAAAAGTCACCATTGTCTCAAGATAATTGCTGACACAGGGGCTACAGTGTTCCCAAAAGAGTAACTTCGGGTACAGTCCATGCTGTCCAGCTGCCTGGGGGAAGGAAGAGATTAGACTTCTCCTGACAAATTAGCCACTTTGTGACAATGGCCAGCTACACCCACCCCTGTCCTTTCTGACAGACCGTCAGCAGCTTGGGGGCTCAGAGAGAGAAGGGAAGGAAACCACATTCGCCCCTGACTTCCTGGATTCACCTTCATCCTCTGAGGCAGCTGGCCCCATCATTTCAGACACCTAGGCTCCGGTGGAGGAGGGGCTCACCCAAGGTCAGACCACAGAAAGCTGCAGGTCCCTCTCTCCACCACTCCAGGCAGACAGCCAAGGCTCCGTTCGCCCTGAGTGCTAAAAGCTTTCTTTTCTAGGCCAAGATTTCTAGAGAGAGTTTCCCCTTGTGTAGGTTCCCTTTTGTCTCCGGGCAAGTGGGTTGGGGCCGATTTCTACAAGTGTTGGGTGTCCGCTGCCTTCGTGCTTCCTGGAAGCAGACGAGGGGGATCAAGGCCATCCACACGGCCAGCAACGATCCCCAGTTGTGCATAAAAGATCTTCTCGTAAACACGGGGACAGAGGGCACGTCCGGACGGGAGGGCCCCCAGGGAACCTCTTCTCTAATCTCTCTTACCCGGGTTTCGACCCTGAACCTGCCCGTCCTCGGCGCTCGGGTAAACACGGCGTTGTGGAGATGGACGCGGCTGCCCGCCAGCACTCACCCGTCACCGGCAGGGTCCCCGGGGACGCTGCTGTGGCTCGTTCGGACCCGGCACCCCCTGGCGGAACTGCCGGCACAACGGCCGCCCAGGCAGGCTCGAGCCGGCTACCAGGAGGCGGAGAAGGCGGAGTCGGGACGCAACCCGGGCCGGCGCCCGCGGCGGGACGCGGGGACACTCACCTGGGCCGCGGGGGGCCGGCCGCACAGGCCGCACCTGTCCCACCTACGGGGGTGGCGGTGCCCCTCCCCCGGCTCCCCGCGCGCCGCTGCACACCCTCCCCCAGCACAAAGGGAGGCCGCGGGTGGGCCGGACGGGGGGTTGCACTCGCGGGGGCTGGGGTCGTCCCCAAGCAGGCCCGCCCCCCGCCCCCCGACGGCGCGCGGCGCCCGGTCGGTGCCGCGCGGGAGGCGCGTTGGCGGAGGCCCACCTGGGAGGCGCGCTACGGGCGCGGCGCCGAGACCCCCGGCGGCGGGGCCGGGCTGGCGGGGTGGCGGGGCGCGGGCACGGGAGCCCCGGGGCCGAACCGGTGCGCAGCCATGGCTCCGCCAGGAAGTGCGAGGCCGAGGGCGGAGGCGCGCGCGGCCAATGGCGGCGGCCGGGAGGAGGTGGGCTCAGGCGGCGCCGAGGCGGGGCCTGCGCCCGGGGCGGGCGGCGTGCGCCGGGCTGGGGGGCTGGTCCCCGCTCGGTCCGCGGCCCCCCGGACTGCCACAGTCACACTGCCTGCTCTATGTCACCCACGGTGCCAGGCGTGGGGACACGGCGTGGACGAGACAGGGAAGGTCCCGGCCCCGGGGAACCGATGAGTGTCCAGGAGCGGAGTGCTGGGAAGGGAACGTCGTGATGGCATCTCCGCTCTCACCTGATTTCAGTCTTAGCTGGAAAGTCCCCTGCGTTCACCCTAGGGTGAGGCCTTTGCTGACCTTTCTATTCAGTCACATTCTCTCTCTTCACCCTTCCAGCCTTACACCTTTAGCGCCTACCATCACCTAATATTCTCAATCATTTTCTTTTGCTTTGGCTCATTGTCTGTCTCCCCCAGCAGAAACCCTCCAGGGCCGGGTCTCTCTGGCTGGGCTCAGCCAGGGGCCTGGCTCACGGTAGGCGCTCAGTGAATATCTGTGGAATGAATGAAGTTAACCATCACCAGTCAACCTGCCCTTTTGTGAAACGGCTCCTGCTACAGCATAGATGAGCCTTGAAACAATATGCTTAATGAAAGAAGCCGGATGGATACAAAAGGACACACATGACATGATTCCATGTGTATGAACTGTCCAGAACAGGCAAATCCATAGAGACAGAAAGTAGATTAAGCGGTTGCCAGGGACTGGGGGAGAGGGGGCAGGGAATGGGTGTGTGTGTGGCTGTTAAGAATAAGGGATTTCTTTAGAGGGTGATGAAAATGTTCTGAAATTAGACAGTTATTGATTATCACACAACTCTGAATACACTGAAAACCACTCCATGTTATATGGGACTTATATCTCGATAAAGCTGTAACAAAACCCAAACCTCTCTCTTCCTGTTTTTCTGTGTGTTGTCTTCTGAAAGGGTCTAGAGCATCTTTTCAGGGCCACAGAAAGCATGGCTAGATGCAGCCAATGGAGGTGGGCCAGAAATGAAAAAAAAAAGGTAGGAAGTCAGTGTGACTAGGAACATCAAGGCCTTTCTTTGTTCTTTCTCTTCTAGACACAACACTCACCTTGGCCCCCTCCATCAGATGGGTCCCAGCAAGGCACCACGGAGCCCCTCAGCAGGCTGGCCTGGCACTGTCCCCACCCTGTCCCTAGCACCTCTCACCAGAGGCTGCCGCCGGTGCAAAGCAGGACTATAACAAAGATTTGTGCGATGGTGGCAGGATTGTGTGTCTCTAGGACACAGGAGGGGTGGGTTGGCCAGGGGTAAGTTCCATCGATTTCTTCTGAGTGAGCTTTGCCTCTGAGCCTCAGTGGCTTCATCTGTGAGCAGGGCCTTCCCATTCCTAGCTCAGTCTGTTGCCCATCCACATCCTGCACCTTTCTGAAAAGTGTTACATTTATGGGATTTTTTTTACTTTGTATGTCTGGGATTGGTACTAAATATTAATTTGTTCAACCCTGACCAGTGTGGCTCACTTGGCTGGGTGTCACCCGAAAAGCAAAGGGTCATCAGTTTGGTTCCTAGTCAGAGCACATGCCAGGGTTGTGGGCCAGATCCCCTGCTGGGGCGTGTACAAGGGGCAACCAATCAGTGTCTCTCCCACACATCGATGTTTCTATCCCTTTCGTTCTCCCTCCCTTCCTTTCTCTCTAAGAATAAATAACATCCAAAAACAAATTTGTTTAGAAACAAATGTATAGGGGAAAATATATATATATATTAAACTAAAGGGAGTGAGCCCTGGGATCACCTAGAGGATCTTTTAAATGATGGTGTCACTGCCCCCATCTCTCTCCCCACTTTTTAAAAAAGATTTTATTTATTTATATATTTTTAGAGAAAGTGGGAAGGAGGAAGAGAAACATCAGTGTGTGGTTGTCTCTTGCAGGCCCCCCACCGGGGACCTGGCCCACAACCCAGGCATGTGCCCTGACTGGGAATCAAACTAGCAACCCTTTGATTTGCAGGCAGGCACCCATTCCACTGCGCCACACCAGCCTGGGCTCTCTCCACTTTTCTATGAGGACAAATACATGTTCACCCATCAGTACTTCATTCAGGAATCATCTGTACTCTGAAGCCTTACTTGCCCATCTTTGTCCCTTCCTTGACCCCTCTCCACTGCAAACAAATCAAATCCCACATCTTGCTCTATGCCTGTGTCTTGATACACAAATCTCTATTAAATAAATTCATGTACTCCTTCACTTATTAGTTCATTCAGCAGACTTCTAGGGACTTTTTGCTATCTGTCAGGCATGGTGGTAGCTGCCAGGGAGAGAAAGAAGACACTTTCAGGGATCTCTGGGAAGGAGGCAAGCAAGTAAATGAGCAAATTATGGTTGGTCTTGCGTTAGAGTTATATTCAGTGTTTGGGTGGGATGTATGCTTTTATAGTTATAGTTAACGATTCCCTAGCAATGGAGAGATATAAATGTGAATATATATCTGTATATATGGATCTATCTATATCTATCTGTCTAGAGAGATTTAGCTATAGATATTTTAAGAGTCTATAGCTTGGCATTGATAACTATCTCCCAGATGTTGGGTTCTTCATGAATGAGAAGATGCACAACCTTGGCGGGAAGCCTGCAGTAAGGGCCTGGGACAAACTGAGGAATCCACACATGACCTTGACCTGAAAAACATGCAGACTTGGCTAACCCGACTTCATCCTGTTTTCCCCAATACCACTTAGTGAACCACCCTTTCACTTTCTTTTCTTTAATTAGCATTTTCCCTCAAGTTAAAAAAGTAATACATCTTTGGTTGAGAAATACATAAGAATCCAAAAGGAAAAATAAATCATGTAATAAACCATGCACTTTTGCACTATCCAAAAGTAATAATTGGCAATATTGCTGTCTCTTCATCTTTTCCCCTTGTTTACTATGATAACACCTACATGTAATGTGCTAGACTGCTCTAAGCTCCCTGCGCATATTCACTCATTTAATCTCCTTGACCCTTTGAGGAAGGTACTATTAATTTCCCTGTTTACAGATGTGGAAACTGAGGTCCAGGGAAGTTACATCACTTGCCCGAGATCACAGAGCTCATAAAGAGCAGAGCTGGGCTTTGAACCTGGGCAGCTGGCTCCACATTCTGCTGGCTTCACCTTGCTCTCTACACTGTGGTGCCTCTGCACAAGGATAGAAGGGATGCACGCTCCATGCAGAGAACTTGGAAAACACAGACATGTTCAAAAGGGAAGAAAATCACCCACCTGAGGAGACCAGCTGTCATTATTTAAGTGTAAATCAGCCCAGTATTTTCCCCATGCATATGTATTCTCCATGCATCCATGACAATGAAGTCATGCAGTGTGGGCCTTTTGGTTACTGCTTTTTTATCCCTTTTGCAATATCATGAGTTTTTCTCATGTCAATAGGTTCTCTTCTACGATATGATTGTGATAGTGCATCTGACCCCTGGATTTGGTCATGCATTCATCCCCCCTCATCGTTGGGCACCCAACTGGTTTCATACCATAAATAATGCCAGGGGAACATTCTTCCACATGCACCTTTGCACATGTGTCTGATGGTGAAGTGGGCTTGTGGGTCCGAGGAATACATATCTGTAAGGCTCTGACCTCCCCCGACCCCCAAAGGCCATACTAGTAGGAACTCCCTGACAGTGGCTTAGTACCCTGTCACTTCTGAGGTGGGCACCATCAGATAAACCAGGGCCAGCTATAGAATTTGCAGGGTTGAGTACAAAATGAAAATGGAGGTCCCCTTGTTCATAAAGCAGGAAGAAACCTTTTTTCTTTCTTCCACTCTGTCTCTCTCAGCCTGTCATGGTGCGTTTTATTTGCTGTTTCATGTCATGCTCCCTGTGGTATGGGGATGCTTGTGGGACTCATGTAGACCCTCAAAGGCACCTGGGGCCCCAAGCCTTCCTGCGCCTGCACCCAGGCCCCCTCTGGGTGACTCTGATCACAGGGTGGGGACAGAGGCACAACTGGCCAATAACCATCCTGGTGAGGTGGAGGGGCGAGGAGAGATGCGATCCCACGTGAAGCAAGGCTCCAAGCCCTTAGCACATGCTGTACAGTCCCATCAGGCTTTGCTTACACAACAAATTCAAAAGATGGAATCATTAAAGATTTTAAGTCAACAGTCACAGAACATTAAACCCCAACTGTGGGGACTTTCTGAGTGTGGGGTTCTGTGTGACTGACCTTAGGTGGTTCAATTGGAACCATCACCAAAGCAGAACGTGTGAGGCTCATGTTATTTTCACTGTCAATACATCAATTCAAAAAACAAATGTCATACCTTTGTAAAGAAGCATGTCATCTGGACACACAGAATGGCACAAAAAAGGGTGTGGGAGGGGGTTAGGCAAGCTAGCCATAAGTTAATTGTGGGTAACACATAGGCCATGTGCAAACACTCTCTTGATCACTTGTGGAGTCCTTGATGTGACCTAAAGGGTCCATGCTATTATCCCCATTTTACAGATGAGGAAACAGGTTTTGAACAATTGGATGGCACACTAAATATCACACAGCTGATAAGTGCGGCATAAGGAACCCAGGCCACTCTATGCCAGCATACAAACAGCTAACCAGTTACCTAGTATGCTGGCACGTTAACCGAAGGGCTGCGAGCTGCTTTTGTTTTTTCAGGTCATCTAGTTGGCTCTGACCTGCCAGGTGCCCAGGTGGTGGCAGCTGGCCATCTAGTTGGCTCTGACCTGCCTGGTGCCCAGGTGGCGGCAGCTGGTACTAAGGTGGCAGGAGAGATTGAGCGAGCTGCCAGCAAGGCTCCTGTGACCAACAGAGGCTGGGCCATGAGAATTGCTACTTTGCAGTTATACCCTTCCCTCTCCCCAGGGAGTTTTGTGGATCCCAATTCTCCTGGAGGGGAAGGGAGGGAGAAGGAGATGGGGCCTGTTCTCTAAACACTCCGTTCTTCACACCAAACATTGTCCTTGGCTCAGCTTCCCTCCCAAAGGCTGAGTAATCTAGAAAAATTGCAGCCTTGTGAAAAAAAAAAAAAAAGGCAGGCCTAGGAGCCAACCCGTAACACGTCCGTAAGCGGAATTCTTGGCCTGCTCATTCTTGTAAGTTTGTAACTGTTTAGACTAGAGGACAAGAAGCAACAGATGCCTTGGGAGAATCAGACCAGCCAATGGGCAGAACCACAGTGGGAGTCTGGGCCCCGTCCTTGGGTCCCTAATCTCAAATGAAATAACAAACGTCTCCCTCAGTTGGCAATTGTCAATTCCTCCTTCTTTCTTCTCCCCAATACTTTCCTCCCAAGTCCTGTCTGGATTTGAGCCCTGGCCTGGCCATGTGAAGTAGACCAACTACACAGCTTTGTTGTGCCTCAGTTTCCCTATCCCCAAATGGGGCAGCATTTGTTCCTCCCTCATGGTGTTGGTAGAGAGTTAAATGACTTAATGCACGATGACATTTCTGACAGTGCCTGGTGCATAAAACTCCGTAAACATGAGTTTTTGCTGATGCTGCCCGACACATTTCCAATTAAAAAGCTGTCCTTTGGCTTAAGCCTTTGCTTCCTGTTATAATAGAAATCATTTGGAAATGGACCCTTCTCTTTGTTTTTGTTTTAAGATTTTATTTATTTATTTATTTATTTTTTAGACAGATGGGAAGGGAGGAAGAAGGAGAGGGAGAGAAACATCAATGTGTGGGTACCTCTCATACACCTCCTACCGGGGACCTGGTCTGCAACCCAGGATGTGCCCTGACCGGGAATTGAACCAGTGACCCTTAGGTTCACAGGCCTGCACTCAATCCACTGAGCCACAATAGTCAGGGCATGGACCCTTTCCTATTTGTGACTCATACTTCAGTGTTCATCAGCTTCAGGCACCTGATCTTCCTCAAGGTTGTGTGGTGACTGGAGGGAGAAGAAGACACCAGCCCCGAGACAGAGGCTCAGAGAAGGAGAGAGGGGAAGCAGGTACCAGGTATAGGATGCACAAGAGGTTTTCTGTACATCATGGTGTGACCTGGAGCTGTCTGTGTCTTAGAGCCCGCCGGGCCAGAACCACTTGTCCCTTCCTACTGAGGTCCCTAACTAAGCTGGCAGCGCCCACAGGCTCACTCCTCCATGGCATGCCAGGCTGACCACGTGCTGCTCCTTTTGCCAGCTGTTACAATGAAGTGCTTGGGATTTCAAGGTTGCAAATTCGGCTGGGGTCCAAGGCCAGCAGGTAACCCTATCCTCCTCTGGAACTTCTAATCTCTCATGTGTAAAACTAGATGAGAAAGATAAAAGCCTTCCCAGAATTTTGTGGCTGGGAGAGCACTAATGCACTCACCTGTGGGGTCTTACATTGGTTACACCCCTGCACTACCCGATGCGATTATCACTTAAGATGTCTCCGTGGAGAACCTGGTCAGTGCACTCTCTCAACCCCACATTTAGTGTCAGCCCAGGGCACTCAAGTCCTCGGGCTCAAGAACTGTGTTGTGCCCTACAGTCACCACTAGCAGCATGGCCATTTCAATTCCAATTAGTCAAGATTCCTTAAAATTAAAAATTCAGTTTTTTAATAATCCAAACCACGTTTCAAGTCCCTAGTAGCCACATGAGCTAGTGGCTGTCATACTGGACTGCAGAGGTCACGGAAAAGTTCTAGCAGAGACTCTGTCCTAGAGCAGCACCTGCTAGCTGCATGACCTTGAGCAAATTACTGACCTCTCTGGGCCTCAGTTTGCTCATCTGCAAAATGGGAGTTAATCTAGTCAACAGCACATACTTGAGTGTGCCAGGTACTCGTGTAGGTGCTGGGGGTAAGGCACTAAACAGCACAGGTAAATAAAGTCAAACAGCACAGGTAAATAAAGTCACAGCCCCCATAGAACTGGTGTTTTAAAGGAGGGACAAAGACAACACTTATCTCCTAGAGTTAGTTTGAGAATTAAATAAAATAGAGTAGGAAAAGCATTTAACATGGTGCCTAGCACAATTTGATTGTTTAATAGATGTTAGCTGCTGTTATTACTAGTAATGTGCCCAACTCCCTTCTCCCATTGCCCTACTACCTGCCATAGTAAACACGAAACATTCATGCCCCCACTTCCAATCCCATATCTATGACAGACATAGCTAATCAATCACAGCACACTTTCCCACAGAGCCCAGAAGTACCTGTGAGATTCTAAGACCAGAGCAACAGGCAGCACTCTCAGACACATCCTCTCAGAACTCATGATCACCCTCTTCCACATTACCTCTGAGTTTTCCTGCTAACTTTCTAGCACCCACCATCCTGGATGCTGGGACCCCTGGGTCCTGTGGAAGCTCAGACTCCAGGCCCAGGTCTGCCCCTCCTTAGGGGAAGAGCACATGTCTGGTCAGTACCTTGTCAGTTGAGCAGCTGGTCCTGCTCTGACCTCGTGCCAGCAACTGGCTTCTTGCTTCGCTGCCTGCTGGAGCGGAGTCTGGTTGTATTCTCACCAGGGCTCCTGGAGTCTCGAATGCTGTCCCTCTCCGTTATTCAAGAAAAAATGAATTGTGTTGAGGCTGGGCAAACAAGTTCTGGCCAAAAAGGGCGGAGTGAAACCTAGCTGCGCATCTGAAGTGGGAGAGACGGACACGTGAAACGCAATTGCAATACGGAGAGATAAGGGGCCGGGTGGAAGCCGGCCCTTGGCTGTGGGCCCCCAGGGGAGGAAGGCACACTGCGTCCCTGGGAGTCCACTTCACGGAGGGGCAGCCCTTCCTGGGTACCTTCTCCACCATCGGCACCCAGACCCTTCGGAAGGTCTGTCCTTCCCTTCCTCTCCCATGCTGCGAGGATTGACTTGAATGGCCTGACTTGACTCAGCAGAGCTGTCCTCTCTCTGGATCTCATATCATTTGGTTTTTGGCAATGACACATGGTGTAAATGGTCTGAGTTCAACACTTGCTTCTGCCATTTACTGGCTGTGTGACCTTGGGCAAATTACCTAGCCTCTCTGAGCCTAGCTTTCCCCCTTTGTGAAGTACGGTTTATAGTACAGCCTACCTCGAGGGGTTGCAGGGAAGCTCTAGTGAGATATTGCATGGAGAGGGTTTAGCGTGGTGCCCGGGGTGCTGCAGTCGGTGCCTGACACTGGCTCACTGCTTCTGAGAGATTTTGGATTCTCTTGCACTCTGTTGCCATGGTCAATTCTATGAACTGAAAAATTTTTCAAGCACTAAACTTTTCTGGCACCCTTGTGATAAAGCTTATCTGCTCAGGACATATAACTACGGGGGCAGAGTCTGAGCAGTGTTTGGAAGGATAAGTGGGAGATCAGCCGGCAGAGGAGAGAGGACAGGGGAACACAGACAGAGGGAACAGCACGTGCAAACGCTAGGAAGAGATCAGGCTGGCTGGAATACGGGTGCTTGCAGGGAGCAGTGAGAAATGGGGTCACCAGGGAGGTCGTGGACTCCGTGAGGACAGAAACCCTTCAGCACTGAGCTGTATGCCTGGGACGGCGTGGCTGTATTTTAAATTCGACAAGTGCACCGTGAACTTTGGGAAGATGCAGGCCATTTGCTCTAATTCTTTGTTACACTCAATATTTAAAGTATTTGTTGTCTATGTCAAAATTTCAGCAGCTTTGAGGCTCCTTTTTCTATAACCCACAATCCGTGAGCTGTCTGAGCCCCGTGCAGATCCCCACCCTCTGTGAATATTGGCACCTCCTGCCCTGGAATGTCTGACAGGTTTCAGCCTCCTCTGGTGCAGGGCAGCCTGTAGCCAAGGGCTGACCAGTATCAGGGTATCACGGTCTGGCTCTCTTGCCTTGAGGTAGAGGGGGCAATTTTGTGTCTCTATCCACGTTCCAGAGCCCCTTCTAGGATTAAGTGAAGATGACCCCTTAGCCAGGCTCTCTGCCCTGTCCTGTTCCTCAGCTCCTAAGAGCTCCCAGTAAACCCCCGCCAGCGAATCCAGGTCTCAGGGGCAGTTTCTCAGACACCTGACCTAAGACACCACAGACGAACAAGTGATTAAAGGGGCGGGGCTGTGGGTGACAAATCTCGTTTTTGTCCTTCCTATAAAACAACAATCTACCCCTACCAGTCCTCCCCACCCCAGCCTGGGTTCCCCCAGAAATAGACCCTCAGGCTAGGATTCAAGTTCAAGGAGTTAATTTGGAAAGTGCAGGAAACACTGACTGAGAAGAGGAAGACAGCAAAGTGAAGGGGTCCTAAGGGTGCAGACGAAGCCAGCCACTTCTGAGGGCGACTGGAGCTTTAGACACAGGGAACTCTGGGGAACAGTAAAAAACACACCACTTAGAGCCCTCCCACGCAAGGGGTAGGGCTGACAGGGTACATAGACGTCCTTTCTGGCTGGCGGCTGCTCAGCAGAGTTCATCAGCTCGCTCTTCCTGCTTCCTGGGCCAGTAGGCAGAGCGTGTTCTGGGAATCTGGGATAAAGCCCTCCACCCTGAGCTGCAGATACTGGCAGCTGGAGAGGTAAGCCCTGAGGAATATGGATGGACCCCTGACAGCATCTGCTGCACTTTCCATTAGGGAACTATTCCTCCCCAAAGTCCTTTCCAAAAGCTTCTATTGAAGCTGTCAGTCTGAGAACCCCACACGACCCACCCACAAGTGTGGGCATATGACGCACATCTAGCCAAACATAGTAGCTGATTCCTTGGCTACAGGGATTGGCTCAAGGGGTGGACATGTTATTTAAGCAGAGCCAATCAGAATCCTTAACTGGGATTTTTTATACACTTGCTGGGGAGAGTTCTCTCTTCTCTCTGTCACTAAATGGGTAGGATATAAGCTCAAAGTTCCTTGCATGGAAGGAGCTCATTTATGATAGAAATGAATTCGGCTAGCATGTAGACAAGCAGAACTGAGAGATGAGAGAGACGGAGGGAGAGGATGACAATGATGATGTTGGTCCCCTGGTCCCATTGTACCTCTGATTTACATGTGCTAGCAAATTCCCCATCTTCCTCCCATTCTAAACTATTGGCTTAGCTGGTATGATTTCTTTTTTCCTCGCTAGCAACAAGTGAATCCTAACTATTGCAGAGCCTGTTCATGTTCTAATCCCTCAGACTCAGAAGTGGAGGCACTTCAGGGATGAAGACATTTGTTGACCAAAAATCTTGCTTGGATGAAGAGTCTGAGCACTCGAGGCCAGGCCATTCCTATGCTATTTGTTCCCAGAAGGCTGAGCTCAACTGGAAAGCTTCATATTTTTCTTTTCCAGGTTACATAACACATATGATCCCAGGAAGTAGGAATGCAGGATGGGGGTGGGAAACAGGGAGTCAGAGGTTGCTGGGCTGGGGACATACCAAGTTGCCCAATGCTGGGGTGGCTGTGTGGCCGGTCCCGTGAAACTTCCTGGGGAGCCCAAGAAATTCATCTCAAAACGGTCCACCCAGGAGATGAAAACGGACACATTTGTTTATCATTTCCTGCATCCCTGAGGGTTACCTGTAGCCCATGGGGGTCAACCCCATGGCCAAGTTCTGGGTGTGTGTGTGTGAGTCCCTAGAAGGCTCTGTGGCACCGCACACCATGATGCCTGAGAAGTCCCGGGACCAAAGGCAAGATGTACGTGCTCCTGGCTGGGCACCCCCATTATTTTGCTTTTGAGCAGAATAGCTGAGGCCTGTGCAGACTTGCTAGCTGTGCGGTATAACAAGAGTGAAGGGCATGGAGGATCTGAAGGGACTGCTCCTCACTAAATGACCGTTTTTCACCTAAGAGATTGAAGACCACTCACCAAAACTTTCTTGAATCAGACTGAAAACTGGAGAGTTGTTTTTGCTACTCCTTGTTGAACTCCAATCTCTTGCAAAGTCCCTTTTCTGGTCTAGGTGTCACCTCCTGGGAGTCAAGAGGTTTGGCAGGGCTGAGTCTGCCTATAGGTTCCCTGGCCCTGCCCACTCCTGGCCCCCTTGGCGGGCTGGCACCAATACTGCCCTTGCTGGCATGGCCTCCCTCTGCCCCCACCACTTCTTAACATTGCAAAGGAGATTTGAATTTTTTAAAAAATTGAATTCTGACCTTCTCCATTATACCACCCAATGGAAAGCTGGGTGGGCTGGTTATTTCCCACGTACTTGCTCCCCAGATCAATTTTCCGTCTGCTCTGCATCCTGGAAGTCTGACTTTGATGGATGGCCTCACCTGGGCTCCCTCCCTTATGGCTGCCTGTTGACGAGACGATGCTCCGACAAACTGAGCCATGCAGCCATGGCTTATTTAAGTTTTAATTCATTGTATTTATTAAATTCAGTGGAGTGTTCTCTGTTAATTAACTTAAACAAGATTTCTTTATCCACTGCACGCTGCTGATATAGGTCCCTTAAAGCCAAAGAGATGCTTACTTTAACAAATATTACAGACAAGTATGCATTTTTATTTGCATACTGTCCATATTAAGTTCCTCTCCGTGGGCCTATAATAATTTCCCTTCTCCAGCATGGAATAAACATCTCAGGAAAAAAATCTTATATAAGCCTGAATGTATATTTTAAATGTTCTAGGGAAAAGTACTGTTTAAAGGACTTCTGTGGTAGATTTTCTTTTTGGTTTGTTTATAGTAAAACCAAGAACCAAGATTTTTATATTTTATGTTTTATATATTGTGTTTGCTTGAAGTCAGGCAGATCTGCAAACACGTTGCTGTCTGTGAGGAATCGACAGCCTGTGAAAGGGAACTGAGAGAGTTTTTACAAAGCAAGCTGGAAAGGTTAGTGGACGGTACAAGATCCTCTGTGTTACCCAAACCCCTCCGACATGTCGAAAGTGGAAACTAATTCAGAACACCAACGGTCACTAGATGAAGAATTCACCCTCTTGCTGGTCGGGTAGCTCAGTTGGTTAGAGCATCATCCTGCTACACCAAGGTTACAGACCGGATCCCTGGTCAGGCTCATGCAAGAAGCAACCAATGAATGCGGTAAATAAGTGGAACAACAAGTGGATGTTTCTCTCTCTCTCGTTCTCTCTCTTTTTCTCGCTCTCTCAAAAATCAGTAAATAAAAATTAAAACAAAAAATTAACTCGTGATTCCTTTGCTGTGACGAGAACTCACTACCGCACAGAGGAGCCATCAGAAAGAGCTTCTTTATGTTGACGCCAATTCTGTCTTCTTATGACAGTTGGCTTTGCTCTGCTCTCAGGGGTCCATATAAGAGACTCTCATGGGCTGCAAGAGAGAGCCCCTTCCAAGTGGAGGGGCAGTTCTGTCGTCACTGCAGTTTCTCTCCTGCGGGACAGTCTGCGTCTGTGCTTGTCGCCTCCTCCCGGACCGAGCACTGCCCCAGCTGGCCGGGGTCCTCCTTGAAGCATGACCGCCAGCCACATGGGAACACAGCTCTCAAAGTGTGGTCTGACCAGCTCTCACGGGAGAGCTTTTTCTTTTCCTTTTCCCATTTCTCCCCTAAGTTCTCAGCACAGTGCTGCTCTAGAGCCTCCTGGATCTGTTTCTCCCTCTTGCCCTCCTCTACTCCGAATCACGGTGGGGGTGGGTGCAGGGAGGGGAGGGGCTCTTCCTGCAGGCTGCATTCCCCAGGCTCCCTGGTCAGTGGCTTCTTGTCACTGGGTTTGGCCAAGGAGACACACTGGTGGGAGATTGGAGGTAGGAGGGAAATACCCACCCCCATGAGAGCAAATCTCCAGCAGCCGCACCTACTCTGCTCCAGCTTCCCCTGGGTGTCCCCAGCTCAGGACTCTAGTCTCCCTCCGCCATCTCTCTGTCTCTCCATCCCACAGCTGGTCACCAGTCTCTGCTGCGGCAAACTTCTGGGGACTTCACCAACCTGCTCATCTTCTCCCTGGTGCAGCCAATACCCTGCATTCAATTACTCCTGCTTATATACTCGACTAACTACATATACTTACATAGTTTTTTTTTTTTTCCCCAGTAGGCTCCAGTGCAGTGTGCTACTTCTAGTAACGCAGTTGGAGACTGCCTACAGATCTGGGGGCTGGCACTGAAATACTGGCTGCTGTTGGTTAGATCCTTTCACACACATTTTCCACATGGGCTTCCACCATTGTAGCTATTTCATGGAAGAGGAAACGAGGCTCAGGAAAGGTAGTACCGGCAGAGCCAGGATTTGGGTAAGCTGCAGTCCAAATCCACCACCAGGAGACCGCACTGCCCTGCTCGGCGACTTGGGACCACACTGCCCTTACCCACCGGCAGCTGAAACTCCAGGCTACATTAGCCCTTCCAGTGTCTTCTGGCTGTACGCCTGGAGCCCAAGCAGAGTTCCCTCCGAGAGACTCATCATTCCCGAGACCGACCACTCAGGAGCTCTGTTTTACGCTCTCAGTCAGCGACGCAGCATCTTCGTTTTTCAAAGATTCCTGGGAGCCTCTTTTCAGAGATTTGACGATCAGGGAGCGCTGCGCTGATGCTATAAATATCACCTTCTATAAATACCCATTTCGTGTAAGGCACCTGCTTCAGAGTGACAACCACCTTGCTGAGAACAGCAAGTCTCAGGGTTATGTTTTATTCCCATCTCTAATTACAGCTGAGGTGGGACTTCTTTTCTGGTTTCTTTTCAATTTATAGCCCCAAGGAAAATGTGGAAACCAGGACACTGACCTTAACATTTCGGTAAGGTCTTTGCAATGAAAAAATAAAGCCTATGTAAAAAATGATGGTTTTAAAAAGCCAGTACCGATTTTTCTAGTCGTCTCAGAGCACACATAGCTGAGCTCCTCTGGTCCAATGTCATGGCTCCAAACTCTGTTTCTTGGTGGGGTGGTGGTGGGGGGAGTGGGGCGTGGGGAAGCTGAGACCCCTGAGCTCAGGCTGCCTGGGTTCAGGTAGTATCTGTGCAGTGTTCTAGCTGTGCAGCACTGGGAGACAGCTTCACCGCTTGACACCTCAGTTCCTTCACTTATGTCAAGGGGTGGTGGCAGTGTCTCCTCGGGCTGAGGTGAGAATTATCTGTAGTGGCAGTGGCACAGCACACAGCATGGCGCCCAGCACCTAGATCACAATCCATAGAGAGACGGTGCTCTTACTAATACTGTATGGTCTAGTTACTATACAATGCACATGACACAAATTATTATTACTAGTAATAATACAATACTATCTTGCTTCCATATATATTATTCAACTTGCCCACCTGGTCAGGTGGTGGGACTCAAAAGAGGCAATAATACCAGGGAACTCAGGTGCTTATGCATACTAGTCTCTGTCCATTGTTCATTTCCCGGGTCACCAGCAGGTTTAAATGTTTACTGTGGACTTCTCTCTGCCCCCCACTTGTACACACCCCTCTTCTCCCCTGGCTGATGTACAGAGGTGGTCCTGGCTTGCATGATGCTGATCATTCCCTCTTTCCTGAGATACTGTCTCCTTCCTTTCTGGAAAGTTCAACTCAATCTACTTTGTAGACTTCTTTTCCTTTAAGTGCTGGTGATCCCTTGGGCCTTTGGGCCTGTGTCATAGGCCTTTTTCTCCCTAAGCGTCCTTCCTCGGCCATACCAAACATCCCTGGCCGAATCACCAGCTGCAGACCACGGCTTCCAGATCTGCGTCTCTGACCCAGTCTCTGTCCTCTGTCCATCTCCACTCTGATGTTCCCCCAGTAGTTCAAATGCCACCTGTCCCAAACTGAACTCATCTCCTTCACCCACTCAGATGATCAGGCCCCAAACCCAGGAGTCTTCCTTTGTTCTTTTCAAAAACTCCCATTAAACATTTTTTTAAGTGTACAGTTCAGTGGCTTTTCAAATTTTTATAAATGTGTGCAACCATTACCCTTTTCTCATTGCAGATTATTTTTAACAACCCCCAAAGGAGCCCCGTGCTCATTGTCAGTCACTGCACGTTCCCCTTCCCCAGGCCCTGGCCACCACTCATCTACTTGCTGTTTGTACGGACTTGCTTCTCTGAACCCTGCAGTATGTGGTCTTCTGCACCTGGCTTCTTTCACTTAGCATAGTGTTTTCATGGTGCATCGATGGTGTAGAATGAATCCTTGCTTTTTATGGCTGAATAATACAATATTCCATTATATGGATAGACCGCATTTTGCATATCCATTATCAGTCAATTGACATTTAGGTCTTTACTTTGGGTTATTATGAATAATACTACCATATACATTCCAACGTAAGTTTTTATGTAGGTGTATGTTTTCATTTTCCTTGGGTATATTTATAAAACTGGAATTATTGGATCATATGATATCTCTATGTTTATTATGAGGAACTGCCAAACTGTTTTCCATAGCAGATACACCATTTTACATTCCCACCAGCAGGGTATGAAAATTCCAGTTTCTCCATATCTTCACCGGCGCTTGCTATTGTCATTTTAATTGTATAGGGTGTCTTAGCGGGTGTGACGTGATATCTCATTGTGGTTGTGATTTGCATTGCCCTAATGACTAGTCTCGTTGGCCATATTTTCACATACTTATTGGCCATTTGTATATCTTCTTTGGAGAAATGTCTATCCAACTCCTTTGCCTATTTTTAAATTGGGTTACTTCCTTTTTATTGTCGAGTTGTAAGAGGTTTTAAGAATATATTTCTGGATACTAGATCTTTATCAGATATAACCAGCAGTCCCCAACCTTTCTGGCACCAGGGACTGGTTTCATGGAAGAAAGTTTTTCCAGGGACTGGGAGTGGGGAGGTGGTCGGAGATGGAGCTCAGGTGGTACCTGTTCCTACGGGCCTTGGACTAGTACCAGTCTACGGCCCAGGGGTTGGGGATCCCTCAGATATATGATTTGTACTTACTTTTACCATTCTATGTACTTTCTAATTTCTCAGTGGTGCCCTTTAAATCACAAGATGTTTCCTTTTGCTGAAGTCCAATTTATCTAATTTTTTTCCTCTGTTACTTCTGCTTTTTGTGTCACATCTAAGAAATATATCTGTGATCCATTTTGAGTTAATTTTCATATACAGTGTGAGGTAGGGGCCAGCTTCATTCTTCTGCATGTGTCATACAGTTGTGCCAGCACCATTTATTGAAAGGATTATTCTTATCCCATGAGATTATCTTGGCACCCTTGCCAAAGATCAATTGACCATAAGAGTAAGAGTTTATTTCTGGACTCTCAATTGTATTCCATCCATCTATGTGCCTGTCTTTTTGTGAGTATCATCTTCCTTGACTCTTCTCTCTCCCTCACTCCACATCCGGGCATGAACTGGGACCCTGTCCGGAACGGGTGCTGTGTGGTTGGAGATAGCTAAACTATTGTGAGTGAGATGAATGTCATTCTTGCGCTCATGGACCTGGCATTGTTTTGGAAGTGGATCGCAATATATAAGCCACCTTTTTCATTTGTCTCTGAGTAAAGAGACAAATGAAAAAGGTGGCTTTGGATAGTAACATCTGCTGTGGAAAACAAAAGAAGCTTGTGTGATGGAGAGTGGTTGTTGGAGGCTACAGAGTCAGCTGCTTTACATTGGGATGCTAGGGAAGACCACCCTGAAGGGGAACATTCGAGGTCCGAATGGGAAGTCAGACACGCAGAGACTGGGGTAGGGTGTGCCAAGAAGAAGGGCGGAATTTGCCTGAAGATGAAACGGCTAAAAGTCTGATTAACACGTGCCTGAATTCCACTTGGCTCTGGGCTTCTCAGTCATGGAGCCATTACTCTCCCTTGAATGTTGTTTAAGTCTATTTGTTTTTTTAAGTTGTATTTTATTGATTATGCTATTACAGTTGTCCTAATTTTGCCCCCTTTGCTCCCTTCCATCCAGCATCCCCCACTCCCTCAGGCAATACCCTCACCTTTCTTCATGGTCATGGGTCATGGGTATAAGTTCTTTGGCTTCTTCATTTCCTATACTGTACTTTACACCCCCATGGCCATTCTGTAACTATCTATTTATACTTCTTAATACCCTCACCTCTCACCCATTCTCCCACCCCCCTCCCATCTCTTTATCTTTAGCCTTTGGAATTTTAATCATGATATGTCTTGGGGTGGGCCTCTTTATGTTCATTGCTTGGGACTCTCTGTGCTTCCTGGACTTGTCTGTCTCTTTCCTTCACCAAATTAGCGACATTTCCTTTCACTAATTTTTCCAAAATAGATTTCCATTTCCTTGCTCTTTCTCTTCTCCTTCATAGCCATCCCTATGAAGTGAATGTTAGATTGCTTAAAGATGTCCTATAGGCTGCTTACACTATCTCTGATTTTTTTGGATTCTCTTTTCTTCTTCTTGTTCTGATTGGTTGTCTTTTGCTTCCTTATGATCAAGTCAAATCATTGACTTGATCCTCGGCTTCATCCCCTCCACTGTTGGTTCCCTGTAAATTGTTCTTTATTTTGATTAGTGTATCTTTCATTTCGGACTGGATCATTTTTTATGCTGTTAAGGTCTTCCCAAGTTCCTTGAGCATCCTTATAACTAAAGTTTTGAACTCTGCATCTGATAGACTGCTTCTCTCCATTTTATTTAGCCTTTTTCTAGAGTTTTGGTCTGTCCTTTAATTTGGGTCATGTTTCTTTATCTCCTTGTTTTGGCAGCTTCCCTGTGTTTATTTCTATGCATTAGGTAGAGCTGCTTTGATTCTGTGTCTTTGTAACGTGGCCTAATGTAGTAGGTGTCCTATAGGGTCCAATGGCACATCCTCTCCTATCATGCAAGCCGGGTACTTGAGGTACACCCTTTGTGTGGGCTGAGCACACCCTCCTCTTGTAGTTGAGCCTTGGTTGCTGTTGGCATATCAATGGGAGGGATTTGCCCAGGTCAGTCAGCTACAAGGACCGGCTGTGACCACTGACCACCAACCTTTGCCTTCTGTGGAGGATTAGCTGTGTAGGGGCAGGGTGGTGGTGTTCCGACATGGTCTGCAGCTGTCCACTGGGTGCTCTGGGCCTGGGGTTTCCCAGGTAGTGCAGGCCAAGGTCAGTCCCCAACTGTGTTTTGACTGCTCACCCGACTGCCTGAGTTATAAACAAGTCTGAGATAATTATTACTTGTGCTGGGCCTGGAGATTTCCAGCCAAACCCAAGCTATGAATCCAGGCTGCTAATTCCAGTCCTGGGACTCACTGAGACCAGCTGCTGCTTGTTTGAGAGGATTTAGAAAGTTTCCCTGGCTGGTGTGGCTCAGTAGATTGAGTATCAGCCTGAAAACCACAGGTTTGATCCTAGTCAGGGCACATGCCTGGGTTGCAGGTGGGGACCACACATTGGTGTTTCTCTCCTTCTTCTCCCTCCCTTCCCCTCTGTCTAAAAAAATAAAATAAATAAAATCTTTTTTGAAAAAAGGGTTTAGGAAGTTGTAAAGCATCAGCCAAGAACAGCCATTCATATGGAAAAGCAGCTTGGGTCGGCCTATAAGTTGGGAAGGAGACTCTGGGCATCTCACACAGTGTTAGCCAGGTTGATGGAGACTCAGATAGGGCACCAGTGTGCCAGCTCTGTGGGGTAAGAGCTCAGAAAAATGACACTGACCTCTGCTTGCCTTGATGCCAGGCACCTTAGCCTCCCTCTGCATGCCACTGGTGCTCCTCAGGCTGCCTCCCCAGTGCCAGGGCCCAGAGAGAGTGAGTCAGAGTAGGTGAGTCTGTGTGTGGGTTCTTGAAAAGGGACTGCTTGGTGCTCCAGCAGTTTCTTCCCCCAACTTAACCCCTGCTGACTTTTGTAGCCAGAAGTTGTGGGGACTTATCTTCCTGGCACTGGAACCCTGGAGTGGAGGGCCTGGTGTGAGCCTGGGATTCCTCACTCCTGAGATATCCCTCCCAAATTGTTATCCGCCACGTGTGGATTTGGGACCAGCCCATTGTGCATCTGTGCCACTCCTACCAGTCTGGATGGATGTGGTTTCTTTAATTCTATAGTTGTCAGACTTCCATTCAACTTGATTGCTGTCAGTTCTGAGTGATGGTTGTTCTATATTTTAGTTTTAATTTTGTTGTGGTTGCATGAAGGGGTGAGCCATGTCTGCCTAGGCCACCATCTTGACCAGAGGTAATTTAAGTCTATATGAATCCAATGTTCTGTTTTTAACAACCTATAGTATCCACATGGAAGTAACTGCTTATCTCCCTTACTAGACTGTAAGCCCTAAGCAGGCAGCAAGAGTTTTCGTTTAGTTCAAATTTGCAAGCAAGCATCTCTTACATGACACTTTCATTGCCCAAGTATAATAATCAAGACATTTCCAAGAGATTCAGGTCATTTGCGTCTCTTAGATTATTGGAAGTCTTGTCACTTTTGTGCTAAGACTCCTGCATGGCCATTAGAGCAGAGCCGAGAACCAGCAGCCCCCTGTGGATGTCAGTTTTGAAGAAGAAACTGGCACCCAGAGACAGTGGAGCAGAGAGGATCACCCACTCCAGAAAAAATTTTCTTACAAGATGAATTCTCAGATGATTTACAGTATATGTCTGCCCCCTACAGGCAAGTGAGTTTGTGAGCCTCTTGGATGCATCATAGGCCCAGTGCCAGAAATGAATGAACGAACGAACGAACGAACGAATACATAAATTTATACCACTCTCTCAATCCTTAATGCAGTACATAGCACATAGTGTATGTCAAATATTTTTATTCCTTTTTAAAAAGAAATGAATTGAATTAGATTGATTTATATATTGTGTGGATCTGAATTTAAACAAATATTTACACCTAGCATTTATTTCTGGTGCGCAGTTAATTTTTCTGCCTTAACTAGGACTCCAGGGTGCTCACAATCAGGGTTCTCTATAAAGCCAACTCTTTACATTTTGAATCCAGCAGAGGGCGACAGCAACAAGGAACAGAAGGAGAACAGCAGTTACCACTGGAATACATTCAAGGTCTTCCTCCAGGAATGTCAGGATTGGGCCACTTTTTTCTTTTTGTTTGCTTGTTATTTAATATTTTAATAGACAGTGCATTTATATGGTTCAAAAATAATAAAGACAAAATAAAATAAAATAAGATGAAATAAGATAAGATAAGATAAGATAAAATAAAATAAGGTGAAAACTCCCTCCTACCCCTCTCTCCCTAACCTCCCCCACAGGTACAACTGTTATTTTTCTCATGTGTGCTCCTCCAGAAGTTTTTATGCACATGCAAGCAAAAATAAATATCTATTCATACCTTTTTCCACTTTATCCAAAAGGTAGTGACAATAAAAGTGTTCTGAATGTACTGTTCTGTATCTCGCTTTTCTTTATTCATGATGTATCTTTTTAAAAAAGATTTTATTTATTTATTTATTTATTGGTAGAGAGAGAGGAAGAGGGAGAAAGAGAGGGAGAGAAATATTAATGTGTGAGAGATACATTGATCAATTGCCTCTTGCACGCCCGCAACTGGGGACCTGTCCAACAACCTGGGCACATGCCCTGACTGGGAATTGGATGGTGACCTTTTGGTTCATAGGCCAGTGCTCAATCCACTGAGCCACACCAGCCAGGGCTTGTGAGGTATGTTGTAGAATGTTCCATAGAGAGATATTTCTCTTTCTCTCCATCATTACCTCCTTCACAGCTGTATAATTCTCCATGGCATACTTTTATTATTTTCTATGCAACCAGCCCCTTACTGATGGGTATGACATTCAGGTTATTCCTAATCTTCTGCTACTACAAATAAAACTCAGTGATTAACATTGAATATATTTTGCATACACGCACACACACACACACACACGAGTGTATCTATAGCAGTGGCCATCAACCCCAGCTGCACATGAGAATCACCTAGGGGGCCCTTAAAAATCCCAGCACCCAGGCCATGCCTCAGATCAATTACTTCAGAATCTCTAAGAGGGGGACAAGGGCATCCTGGTGTTTCCAGTGTCCAGCCAGGAATGGGCATCACTTACCCTGTAGGGGAAATTGATTGGTCAAGAGCACATAGATTGGTAAATTTTCTAGACACTGCCAAATGGTTTTCAGAGGCGGTTGTGCCAACTTCCACTCTTACCTGCTACGTACTCACGTAAGGCCTGGGTCTTCATGGTCTCACCAACAAAGCAGGCTCGTCACACTTTGATTTCTGCCAACCCACTTATTTTTTTAAAAGTATCTCAGTCCTGCTTTAATTTGCATTTCTGTTAATTAGGGTTAATATTAAGCATCTTCTTCTTTTGGTTGGCTTCTCTCTATGTCAGCAAGACTAATTCATTGTGATTTGAGTTGCAAATACTTTTCACTGTTTTGTCTTTTGTTTTTACACTTTACACATGAGGTAGTATTTTTTTTGCCCTTGAGGGAAACTTTAAAAAAAATATTTGAAATGTATCCATCTTTCGGTATGACTCCTGAATTTTGATCATGGTTCCAAGGTCTTTTTCCTTTTCAGACTTATAATGGAAGCTTCCCGTGTTTTCTTCTGGAACTTTTGTGGTTTCCCTGATTTACACTTGAATCTTGGATCCTTTTGGAGTTTGTCCTGATCAATGGTGTGATGTATGAATCCATTTTTGTTTTTCTTTCCAATGGCCAGTTGTCCCATTACCTTTATCAAGGAGTCAGGTAGGAGCTGCTTTGGGCTACCTGACATTGGAATTTTTTCGTTTTTGTCTTTTAATTATAGTGTGGGGGTTCAGAACAAGTCACCCCAAAGTTACCTCTGTGGTGCGCTGATTGTTTTGAACTAAAGGCAACTGTAGCCTCGGGCTCAAGAAAAACTTCTGCCCCTCCCTTAACTACCTAGAAGAACTTGAATTAAGGGCCTTAAACCATTATCAGAGATGACCTTTTCTGACCTATCTATATGGCAGGACAAACCTCTATTTGCCAAGAATCTGCTCTTCTTAGCACCCTTCAATAATGCTTTGAAGCCTCCAAGGCACCTTACCTCATCCCTAGCTCAGAATGCCCTATATACCCATGTTCTCTTGCTGTCTCTGAACCTGTTGTGTGCGGGGTCCACGCATATGTATGTATTAAATTTGCCTATTTCTCTTGCTAAACTGTCTGATGTCTATTTGGTTATTAGACCAGCCAAAAGAATCTTCAGGGTAGAGGAAAGTTTGGTCCTCGCCCACAAATAGTGACACCTGTGCCTACTTTCCTGGAAATGCGCTTCCACCTACCCATTGATGATTGATTGATTGATTGATTGATATGTTTGTTTGCCACTGAGAAATTTATTATGAACTGGACCTCATCCCTGACCTTTTGGGTTTCTATTTAGGGTTTATTTTAATTACTTAATCAACATCAATGACCTTTTGCCGAATATCTAATATATTTGTTTACACATATTTCAACTAAACCATAAACAATGTCAGTGCTTGTATTATTCCCTCCAGGAAAGTAATCTCAGAGTTTCTGAGGCTTGCCCAAGGACCCATAGTTAGAGAGTGGCAGTGCCTGATGCAATTCAAGAGTCTGGTCTCCAGGGCTGACCCCTTTACCTGTTTTGACATTGTAATTGGTCTTTGTGGAATGACTGGGTGAGGGAATGAATGAGTGAGTCAGTGAGGAAATGAAGACAGAATGAGTCAGCTCTTGCACTCAAAGGAACCCAAAGGGGGAGATAAGACCTGAATGCAAATAACCAGAATACAAAGTAAACAGTGATCCCACCAGCGTTTTGGGTGGGATCCAAAAGCAATCCACTTTCTATCCCCTCCTATTTAAAATACTTAATTCTTCCCAATTCCTCCCCACCTAGAAATCTCGGAGCCAAACACTAGTGAGGGGATGGGGCTGTCTCCTTTGGTCTGATGCATTAAGTCACCCACTTGGAGGTTCCCTGTGGAGCTGTGGAGCTCTGCAGCTTGGGGGCGGGGCGGGAGAGGAAAGAGGGGGAAGAGGGAGGAGGGAGATGCAAGGTAGAGGAGTGAAAAGTAGGGAAGGAGAAGGGAAGGGGAAGGATGGGAGGAGGAAGACAGTGTAGAGAAGAGGAAGGAGCTGGGGATGAGGATGAAGAAAGGAAAGGAGGAGGGGAGAAAGGAGGAGGGGGACCCACAAGAAGGGGAGGGGAGGAGGAGGAAGGAGAGAGTAGAGAAGGGCAGTGGGAGGAGGAAGAGGACTTGGGGAGGAGGCAGTGGGGAAAGAAAGAGTTGGGGCAGTGGGAGAACGGGGTTGGGGTTGGGAGGAGTGGAGCGGGAGGGCGAGGGAGAAGAGAAAAGGAGGGAGGAGGGAGAGGGAGGAGCAATAAGCCCCTTCTTTAGCCCCCACTGCGAAGTTGCGCAACCCACCTGAGCTGAGATTGGCCACCAAGGAGTAGGGATGCCCCGCCCCCAAATCTAGGGGACCAATGATGAAGGGGGGGCGTGTCGGCCGCGGTTTGAGCGACGAATGGTTGGAGGGGGCCCGGGCTGTGCGGCCGGGGGGCGGTGCGGCGCGGCCTTGGTCCAGGAGCGCGCCTGGACGCTCTCGCAGCTGCCGGGGCGCTGGAGCTTGGAGCTTGCCACTCCGTGTCTCTCTAGCCGCTGTTGTCGTCCGCCGCAGCCTCTCTCTAGCTTTCCGCGCTACCCCGCAGTGCTCCGAACCCTGCGACTGGCCCAGGGCGTGCTCAGTTTCTCTGGACAGAGTGTCCCCGCGGCCCCGCGGCGATGGCCACCAAGATCGACAAAGAGGCTTGCCGGGAGGCGTACAACCTGGTGCGCGACGACAGCTCGGCCGTCATCTGGTGAGGAACTTTCCATTGCTCTCCAGGCCCCGCTTCCCGAGCTCGCGAGGGGCTGGTGCACTGAGCCGTCTTCCAGATGGGACGGATTAAGGGTCATCCTGTGCTGTCTTCCGCAGCCTTAACCCAGGACAGCGTGGAAAGCCAGCGCTGGCTTTTCCCCAGCCAGAGCATCTTTTAGATTGTCCTGCTGGAAGCTCGGCACCATGCAGCTACCAACGCTGATGTGTGTGTGTGTTTTTTCTTCTCCCAATCCAAAGGGTGACTTTTAAATATGACGGCTCCACCATCGTCCCAGGCGAGCAGGGAGAGGAATATCAGGACTTCATCCAACAGTGCACAGGTAGGAGACATGCCCTTTGGGGGAATTCCTGAATTTTTGGGAAATTGTCTACCTCTTGGGGAGGAGCCTGTCGCCACCTTTTGTGCCTCTGACCCTGGAGGAACCAGTTTTGAGCATTTTAAAGCCTCATAAAGCCTTCTCCCTTCTGGACATTCAGAACAACCAGAAGTGACTTCCTGGCTTTTTGTTTCTCATTAGCTTTTCCAGGCGGGACAGCTCCTTTGCCCCCTGCGGATCACTGGTTTTCCACAGTGAACTCACAAGGTTCCAAATGCCAGTGTTCAGCCCTCCAACCTTCTTGCCCTTTGGTCTGTCAGTGAGCCAAGATAAAAATCCTGGAGCTTACTGCAAGAGAAACAAATGATCAGCTGCATCCTCCTTCCAGCCATAATCATGTCAGTGTTCCATATACATATTATTTGAAGAATATAGAACCAGGTGTGAAAGAGTACGCTCCATATGATCCCATTTGTGTGAAGCTGTAGAAAAGGCAATGCAAATCTGTGGTGTGGAAAGTCAGAATAGTGGTCATAGTTTGGAGTAGATAGCCACTGACATGGCTGGGGGCACATGGAAGGCTGGGGTGGGGGTGGAAAGGTCCTGTATTTTCATCCGGGGGGGTATTACACAAGTGTGCACATATGTAAGAAATCATTAAGCAAAATACTTAAGATGTTTAAACTCTGTGCACTTTCCTGGTGTGTGTTGAACCATTAAAAGGAAAGAGCACGTGGTATGTATAACCATAAACCCCTCAAAAGAAGCAAAGGCAAAGCATTGCTGGTGATAGGACCTTTAAAAGCTGAGTTTGGCGAGCGGGTTCTCTCTGGCCTCTGCTCTCTACCTTGGAAACAGATATATTCAGACAAAGACAGTGCAGCCTGAAGGTTTGGGTGGGGACTCCGAGTCAGCCTGGTGGGTGGGTTTGAATCCCCAAGTGGCCATTTCCTAGCTGTGTGGCTCAGGGCAAGTCGCTTCACCTCTCAGCCCCTCAGTTTCCTCACCTGTAATCTTGGAGGGCTGTTATAAGTGAGTCGGTGTGTGCCAAATGCTCAGGACCGTGTCCATGCAAATTACACGGTTATTTGTGAAATAAATAAAAGTACAAAATTGTGCCAAGAACCACATGGCTGCTCCTTTCCTTAACTGCTCCCTTAATCAAACGATATTTTGCATTTAATCTAATTCAAAGAATATTTATGAAGTATATGCTATATATGCTATATGCTATAGGGTGGCACTGGGGTTTTTTAAAAAAATGCTTTTCTGACTAAAATGTCTCCCTGAGAGCTGCCTCTAGACATTCACTCATTGCTTTTGTAAAGGATTCATTTCTAATACCAGTTGCATAAAATGCTCTGACAACTCACATTTCATAAGGCGCACAGGGCCTCTTGTGGAGAGGTGGTGGGATTGGGATTTGGGCCCAGGACCCTGGCTCCGGACTTCTATCCTCCCACCACCCTGGTGAATGCTTTTGCAAGTGGAATAAGTGCAAGCTCTTGACTTTTCCCATATTTTCCCCATAATTTGGAGATTCAGCAGTATTTTTTGCCTTGCCGGCTCTGAAGCTTTGTCTCACAGGCCAGCTTCCCTCCTCCCTGAACTTGAGGACAGTCAAGTAGCAATTTCTTTCCTCTCGTTGGCCATCCATCACCCCACCCCCCATCAGAATGGGTTCCACCTCTGAAGCTATTGTTTCCTCCACCAAGTAGGAGAAGGTGACCTGGGGAAGACAGACCATCCGGTCAGTGGATTCCTAAGAGACGCTCCTGGGCGGTGGGCCTGCAGGGCTGGAAAGGCTTGCTTGGGTCAGAGAACACTTCCTTCCTCCCTTGGGCTTTGTGGTTTTCTACTCTGACCCTTCCCCCAAGCAGGGGGATGGGAGTGGGGAGTGTCTGGCCGGGGGAGCTAAAAATGCTTTCCCTGCTGCTTGTTGATCTTATGAATGGACCATGGAATCTGAAGGCTCCGTCTGCTTTGGCTGGAAGGCTGCCTTCCTTCCTCACCCATCTGTTGGACAAATATATAGGCGAGTATGGGTTCTGTGTCTGCTCTTGTTCCTCTTGGAGAAGCGTGTTCCCTCCCACTGTTGTGTCCTCATAACCCAGTGACAAAGGAATTGGAACACCAACTAGGAACTTTATACCTCGGTCGCTGCACTTGGCATGCCTTGCTACTGAGATTTGTTGCCCTTCCACAGATGTGTAGACCAAGGCCTAGAGAGATTAAGTGACTCGCCCGAGATCACACAGCTAACCTGGCTCCAAGGCCCATGCTCCTGGCCTCTTCGCTCTAAGGAAGTGGTTTAGATTCTCATCTCCAAGCCATGAGGCTTCCTAAGTGGTACAGCAGGTTCTCATTGGGGCTTGTGTGATTGCTTGCAGTTACAAAAGACATGTTTACCCACTTTTGCGATGCAGGGAGGGCTCTTTGTGGCCCTAAGTAGACTTCCTGTTTCCAAACATCTCACAAGGCGCACAAAGGATGGGGAAGTCTGGAAAGCATACCCAGCCTCTGTCTCCATGGCTCCGGGACTGTAGGGGTAGGAGTAGGGGATTTCTGCCCGGGCTCTCTCCCCTCCCTGACAGTCCCTCCTGGGCCATTATCTCTCAAACACCCCCCTTCTCCTTCCCTTCCTCCTCTGGCTACTGACTTCCTTCTTCCGTCCTTCCCCACCCAGCATTTTCTAGGATAGAATATACCTGTCCCGCCTCCTGCTCTCATTGCTCCTTAGCTCCCAGCCTGCTCTCTCCTTGTCCATTGCAGCTGTTTCCTGGAAGGCTACTGATCTGGAAAGTGGCTGGGCCCTCCTCTGCTCTGCTGACAGGATTTGGACCCTCTGTGGCCCCGCCCTGGCTTTGCTGGAGTGTAGGCGCACCTGGCCCCTCCTGTGCCAGTTGTTCCAACACCATGTCTACTTTTGCTTCTGCCCTATGCTTCAGTCTGTGTGGGTGGTCAGTGGTCAGAGATCTTTCAGGTCCTGTGAGAGAAGCCCTATGCAAATTAGCTTAAGCCAAAACCCCCCACAAAAAAGTAAAAACACCCCCCCCCCCACACACAAAACTTGTCTGTAGCTTCTGTGGTTGGAAAGCCCAGGGGAAGTGCTAGCTGCAGGTGAGGTTGCCTGAACTCAGGCCCCTCTCCTCCTCCTCCCAGCTCTGCCTTCCTCTTTTATTGCCCTTCTTGCAGTCAGGAGCCTAGTTTTTCCCTGAGTGGTGATACAGATGGCCGCCAGCTGCCCCAGCTTCCAGGCCATCCCAACGGGGGAAGAGAGCCGCTTTGCCAATGATTTCAGAAGTCTCCAGGCTGACAAACTCTCCTTGGCATGGCTGGGTTCCTGTGCCCATCCTGAGCCAACCCCTGGGACTCTGGCTGGCTAGGCTTGGATCAGTGCCCACCCCTGGAGTGGGTGAGGGGCAGCCCCACCCAACACCAAAATCAGGAGACAGAGTGGGGGAGAGTGGTGTCCTAAGGGAAGGTCAGGGTGGTAGGTGCGTACTGCTTCTAGAAGAGGGGCAAACCGAAAGCAAGTCTATTGCCCCTCACCCCACCATTTTATTGCAAGTCTCTTAGCCCTTGCTCTTTCTTATCTTATGTTCACTCTACCCTCCCCACCTCCCATTGCTGGGTTAACTCTAACACAAATCTCCAATCAAGTCACTCCTCTGCTCATTAAGCTTCTATGACTCCTTTCTGCCCATTGAAGTAAAGCAGGCTGTCTGATTGCTGTTCCAACCAGTTTGTCTCAACCCATATCTCCTGCCCAATAGCTCCCCACACCCTTCTGTGTGCACCCGCAGCCTCAGACTAACACTCCCAGCCTCCAGGACTTCAATTTTGGAGATTCCCTCCAGGTGGAATTCTTCTTCTCCAGCTCAGCCCAACTAAACAGGATTCAGCCACCTACCCAGTCCAGGGTGAGCCCTTTTATTTCAACAGCCAGGACACTTTGTGGTCAGAAAAGCTCTAGTTTCACATCCCAGCTCTGCTTCTTGCAGGCTGTGTGTGGTCTTGGGCCAGGACATCCCTTCCTCTGTGCATCGGTTTGCTGGCCTGTAAAATGGGGATCCTGACAGTCCTTGTCTCTGAGGGTGGCTGGGAGGGCTAGAAATATTACATCTAAAATGACAGCACAGGCCCCTGGTGTACATTGACTATCGTTACTGTTATTTTGTGTCACTGATTTTACTCTTACTGCTCTTATGATGACATTGTGCTTTCTCATGCCCCAGCTCAGCACACAGTAGGTGCTCCATCCTCCTAGGCTGGCTGGCATGCAGTAGGCATCAGGCCCCATGTAGGCACGCATTAGACATTTGCCCCCAGTGCACAGGCAGTGGCTGCTTAGTGCCCGGTAAGAGGTGGTTAGCATAGTGATTGAAGGTTTGGGCTGCACTGGACGGCCTGGGTTCCAATACTTGCCAGCTGTGTTATCCAGAGCGGGTGAGTGACCCACTTGGACATCCCTTCTGCTATAATGTGGTCATTAGGAGGAGTAAGGAGGCAATTCTGTGGTACCTAGGACAGAGTTATGCTCCATAAATGTTAAATACTACGGTTGTTATCTTACTGGTGGAATTTAATCAATGTTGAAGTGGTGTATGTGGTCTGAGAGCACCAGAAAGGTGGGAGGGTGAGGAGATGGTGGGGAGGAGATGGGTCAAACTGCTGGAGGGTCTCTGGTTCCTCTGACAGAGCCACCGGGAGGCAGGAGGAGCCAGCGTTCCGCTGACAGAGGTCGCAGAAAAGGAGCCATTTAGCAGACTGACTGGACACACGATCTCTCCGACTGAAGCAGAAAGGGCTTACAGACCACATACGTGTGACGAGGCAGTGGCTGGGCTACCTATGAAATCATGTTTTATTTTTGCGCCTTAATATAATACCTGTTCCTTGTAGAATATTCAGAAGCCAAGACTAAGAGAAAGGAGGAGAATAAAAATCGGATATAATTCAGATATAGCCATAGTTTCACTATGTGAAATTTGTTCACTTGTTTGCTCATTCCTTCCTTCATTCTTTTCTTCCTTTCTCCGCCCCCTTCTTATCTCCTTCCTTCCCATGGGCATGACTAGCTGCTCTGAAGGGCACTGTTTACAGGCACTGAGAACAGCAAAGCAGAGAAGGCCCCTGTCCTCATGGAGCTGATACTTTATGGTCATCACCCAGCTTTTAAAGTGACTGTTGCCTCATATAAATGTAACACTGTTTAACCGGTCCTCTATTGATGGACCCCAACGTACTCTGTTGTAAGCAGTTTTATTTTGGAAAAAATCCTGGCATCTGGGAATGAATCCAGTTTTCTGTTGATGCAAATTTTAGAGCTGATGGGTTGTGAGCGTCAGAGGTGGAGCCAGGGTGTCTTGCCTTGACTTGTACCCTTGCTGTGCTGTGTGACCTTAGGCAAATCTCTCAGATTCTCTGTTTCCTTGTCTGGAAGACGGGGATTATGATTGCAAATAATGCCCAGGTTATGGTGAGGATAAACTGACATACTACATATAAAACTTGCAGGGTGGTTCCTGGTATAGAGTCGGTGCTCGATGAATGTGGTTATTGCTAATGCAGCACCTTCTTGGAAGGTGTTGCACCTCAATGGATAGGTTGAAAGAAACTTGATGTATGGGGTGGTTACCAGAGAAGGGGTGTTCATAGAGGCTAATGTCAGCACGAAGTTTTATTTGGGGTAGATGCCCTGTGATGTTGGCCAGGCGATGATGGTCTGGGTGCAGATAATATTCCTGTGATGCTCTGGTAAGCCTGGAGTGTTCAGCTCAACCATCACTCCACACACAGAGAGGTGTGGAGGTTGATGTTTTTGTCTGTTCAGCATCCCATATTTTAGGGGAAACTTCTCCCTCTTATTTTGCAATAATCCTGCTCAGCCAATGTAGTTCCAGGATGTCTGACTGATCCTCCCCACTGGGAGGGCACATGACCAAGACCTGGACAATGAGAGTAATCTATCCGCTCTGTTAACTGATTGGTTCAGGATTGGGTCCATGTGACTCCAGTTGAGCCAGATTCATCTTTGGATAGAGTTAGTCAGAAAGAATCTATCTTTCTCTGGGGTTAAGACCTATAAGCATAAAAGGCTTAGTACTTACTGGACCCATCTGCCGTTTGGAGAGGGAACCTGTCTGAGAACTCAGGGACAGAGCCAAAGGTGGGGAATGGAGACCAGATGACATGGCTTAAACCCTTGGTTCCAGCCATTGGAGTTTTTTTTGAGCCAGCTGAATTTTTTTCCTTGAGCCAGTTTGACTGAGTTCTTTATCATTTCCATCTAAAAGAGTCCTGGCCATAGTTCCTAGGGTAGGCAGCTGGTAACAGGCTAAGAAAGGAGACTCCAGATTGGGCAAGGAATCCAAAGCCTTTCGTGTGAGAGCTGACTGAGGAAATTGGCATATTTAAGCTGGAGGAGTGATACTTCAGGGGACACGAGTGTTGCCTTCAGCTGTCTGCAGTGCTGTCATTTGAATGACATGAGCTTCTTCTACCCAGTGTGGTAGAGGAGAACCAAATAGTAAATATTTCAGGGGTAGATTTGGGGTTCACAAGCAGGAGAATTGTCCTTAAGTTAGAATGGGCTGTCCCTGGTGGTAGTGAGGCCCCCCTCGTGGAAATGATGTCAGGAGAGGTCGCTCAGCCACGTGACATAGATGTTTAAGAAAGGGATTAAAAGAGGCCCTCCTTGACTGTGCACTCGCTTCTCTCGCACAGCCCCTCCTCTGGTCTATGCTACCTCAGGAAGAGTAACAAAAGCCATTAACTTGGGCCTGGGCAATTTCCCTTTTGGATGGGAAGAGCCTGACCAGGCACTGAGAGTGGCAGTGGGATGGGTCCTAAGAAGAATGGGGGAGTGTTTACTGTTAAGGGAAAAATTACTTGTTCTGATACTTGTTGAAGAATGGTAAGGCAGACTTAATTCAGGGGGACTGTTGTGATCGGTGTAGGGACCACTGCAATGAGGTTTTGCAGTAGGGAAGAAAAATTAGGCTCAACTCAATTTGACAAGGAAAGGTGGGAATTTATACTCAAGGAGCAGGTTGGGGGGGTCAGGAGATGGAAAATTACCAAGAGGAAACATCAGGGGTAAAGGCGCTCTGGCTAAACTGACCAACCTAACACGATTCTTGCTGAAGGTAGGCCAGAGTGATCAGAAATACAGAGGATGGTGGAGAATGGAGAACATGCTTAGGTATCACAGGTGATTGATCAGATATGGAACGTGGAGGATTTTGGCTACACTGAGTTGAGGAGGATTGTTGCTAAAATCAGATAATGCAGAGACAAACACAACCACACAAGCCCACAAGTTGAAACTTCTTGAAAAAGCTCCGAAAAGCCAGCCTAGAGTTTGGTCAAGCTGAGAATCTTTGCCATGACTAAAAGAAGGGGGGTGGGATTCCATGTTCCGTGACAAATAGACGCGCTCTCCATGGCACTGCATGCATTGTACAACACACGTGCAATGGGCAGCCTGTGTATTGTGCTGCTCTGCGCTAGGATTTTTTGCCCCTGGCTTCACATACACGTATGGATTTCAGAAATTTGAGTGAGAAGGGAAGGGGAGAAATCCTCTTATGAGTCTAAGGGAATATGAGGTGAAAAGAAAGCTTTAAATCCATGGCAGTGCTTTGGACATTGTAAGGTGCTAAATAGTCTGTCAGTGGTGCATTTAACAAACATTGCTATTGCATGGGCTTTCTTCAAGGAACAATGTTGGGTTATGACTTTTACGTAGAACCCCAAAGGGCTATTGAGCCATTGCCTTCATCATTTTCTGCAACGTTCAGTCTTCCATTGCCTTCTTTCCACACACCTGTTCCTGGGAGGTCCGGAGTCCCACTGCGTGGTCTGTGTCGTAAGGTGCACAGGCTTGGGACAGCTCTTTTCTGGATTGCCTCTTGGTGACATTTGTGTCTGCTTTTGAGTTTGTACCCAGACATGCCGTGGGAAAGTTGCTAGCTGTCTATCTTCCCAGTAGGAGGGTGTCTCTTGTTCAGAAAAAGTGTTCAATTAGTTGAATTGAATTGAGTTTTTAATCCTTGAAAATCTTTAGGAGTTAACACTAACTTTTTGAAAGTATTGCTTGTGGGTTGTACAGATATTACGTCCACATGCTTACCTCCCCTCCTTTCTTTACCTCCTTATTCGGAGTCTGGCAGAAATAAGGTCTGCTTGAGTGTGGCTGGTAGGGTAATAATATGGATGTAATAATTTATAGTTTTAATTTGAACATTTCACCTAAAATGTCATATGGTGTGCTTGAGTATGATATTGTTATATTACAGAATTGCATGCTTATGATTTTGTCATAAAAGATTTTGTAATGAAAAAGCAGTGTTATTTGTGCCGGACCCAGTATTTTGATATACCCTCACACCCAGAGCATGGAATCCCACGAATAGGTCTTTGTTATCTTCTGGTTGCTAAATTTAGTGGCAATCCCTTTGTCTTTATTCCACTTTACCTCCCTCAGGAATTTGTCAGTGACCTGGACTTACTGGAGATATAATTTCCTTCCCTCTGCTCCTGCCCTGCGGAGCTTCCCTCTGCGTCTCTCATCGCTCATTCCTCGTTCTCACTTCCTTCTGCTGGTTCTCCTTTCCCTTCCTGCCCCGCCAGTGTAGGTGTGTCCCAGGGCTCCACCCCCGCTCATGGTGTTTCCTTCTCCAGGACCTTTGTTGAGTGCCTACTGTGTGCCAAGCCCTTTGCTGAATTCTGAGCGGGGCACTTTCCCTGACTCCGGTGAACGTGCAGTCCAGGCCCATGGTGGCTCTCTAAAGCAGACATCAGGTTGCACCAACTTCTCTCCCCATAAGGACTTTTTGTAACTTTCGTCCATAAGGTCCAAATGCTTAGAGATGACATGGATGCCCCTTATGGCAGGATGCTATGAGGCAAAATGGTTTCTAGTGCTTGACGTGACCAATGTCACTTTCATTTTAAGAAGTTTCTTCTAGTGACTTGAAATCATCTCAGGGTGTGTGGGCTTTGGAATATGCAGTTCCTTTTTTTTTAAGATTTTATTTATTTATTTTTAGAGAGAGAAGAAGAAAGGGATAAGACAGGGAGTGAAACATTGATGGGTGAGAGAGAAACATAGAATTGGTTGCCTCTTGCACAGGCCCAGCTGGTGACCTGGCCTGCCACCCAGGCACGCGCCCTAGCCAGGAATCAAACCAGCGACCCTTCAGTTCACAGGCCAGCACTCAATCCGCTGAGCCTCCCCAGCCATAGCGGAATATGAGTTCTTAACAAGCATGTGCTCATTGGCTACTAGCCTTCTGTGTTCCCAGAGGCTCGATATACCAAGCCCCTGTCCCATTTTGGGCTGTGGTGATCCACCATCTTGCCACTGCCCAAGTTGTCTGTAAGTTCTGTTTGGTTTAACTCTGGAGTTGTCAGGCTCTTTCTTCGGTCTCTTGGCTGTGTCCTGCTCTGGAGTTTTCCAGTGCACCTGGGGAAATTTCCCCAACAGATGATCATCAGCTACCTCCACCCCTCACGAAGGCACATCCCCAACACCTAAGGTTCTGACCTCAGGGATGACCTAATGCTAGGCAGTATGAGGATGCTGTGCATGTGTTACCTCTAACATCTTTTTTTTCCATGAGGGATATGGGTGGACTGAGTGCAATGACACCCGTAAGTGGGAGTTGTCCCCATTTTACTGATGAGAAAGCTGATGATTTCCTTAGAGAGTCAAAATTAACTGGCTTGAGATGGCACAGTAAGTGGGAAAATGGGACTTTGAACCCAGATCTGATTGAGGTTCCCAGCTTTACCCCTGTTCTGTGCTGCTCCCACCCACCTGTTTTTTTTTATCCTCACCCAAGGATATATTTGTTGATTTTAGAGAGAGGGGAAGGTGGAGAGAGAGGAACGTTGATCAGTTTTCTCCTGTATGTGCCCCGACTGGGAATTGAACCATTAGCCTTTTGGTGTATGGGACAATGCTCCAATCACCTGAGCCACCCAGCTAGGGACCCTCCCCCTTTCATATGATTTGCGGATCTGCACTGTCCTCATCCATTTTGCTTTCCTGGAGAACTTCTATATATCCATCAAAGCCCAGTGTAAATGCCCCGTCAGCTCAGATGCCTTCCTTGCCTTTGTGATGCCACCACATTGTGCAGTGCTTGTGTGTTTATCTGTTTCTTCAATTCCATGGGGAGATCCTGGACAGAGGGACTTTGTCATTATGGTCACCTTGGTGGAGAATCCTTACCTCTTATGGCTAACCAGTCCCAATCTCTTTTTGGTCAGGGGGTGTGTTGCTCCCCTGTGTGGGCCCAAGCTGTGGGCTGTAGCACTTTCAAATTTCTCAAGTTACATGCACGTGAGTATTCCTGTATCTGTTTGTCATCTGTCTTCCTGCTGGAGTGAGCTCCTGGGGTGAGGGCTGGGACAGAATCCGGGTCTGCTTGGTTCTCCGCTGTACAGTCAGCACCTAGAACAGCACCTGGCATTCTCCCCCAAGGCATTTGTTGGGTTGATGGATGTGCATACATGAGTGAACGCCAGTCCCCTGATACAGGCCCCTCCCCTAGGCTCCCTGGCTGATGTCCGCCCCCGCTGGCCTGTGGCCATGGTCTCCTGCCCAGAGCCATTGTGTGGTTGTATTCCTCACCGATTTGATTTTATGTGTTTGGCTTTTCAGATTCAGTCCAGTGGCCACAACAGGGACAGGTCCCCAGAGGCCCGTGTTTGAAGGTGCTGTGACGTCAGCATTTTGTATTTTATTTTTTCAGTCCATGTTGAAATTAACCTGCTTTAGATCCTATGTTAGTTTTGGACTTAGTTTATGGTCATCTATCTCATTTTTTTCTTGTGCACTTATTCTTATTTTATCTTCTATGCATTTGTGTAATCTTCTTTGCTGATAATAGATGATAATAATACTTTAAAAAATAATGGTGAACTCTGAACCTTTAATGTGCCAGCCATTGTGCTGGGTCATTGTATGAGTTTCCAATGGCTGCTGCGACAAATGTTCACAAATTTGGTGGCTTAAAACAACATAATCTTATCATCTTATAGCTTGGGAGGTCAGAAGCCCAAAATCAGTTTCTCAGGGCTAAGACCGAGGAGTCAGCAGGGCTGGTTCGTCCTGGAGGCTTGTGGGGAGAGTCCGTTTCCTTGCCCTTTTCGGTTTCTAGAGTAAACCGGCATCCCTTGGCTCACGGCCCCCCACCCCCCGCCCCACCATCATCCAGGTCAGCAGCGCTATCTCGGTGGTTCCGATTCTCCTACTGCCCTTTTTTCCCTTTGAAGATGCTTGTGGGTCTGCCTTTGAGATCCTCCAGGATCATCTCTCCATGTTGGGATCATGAACTGAGTTACATCTCCACAGTCCCTTTTGCCTTGCCAGTCCTGTCACTGGTTCTGGAGATCAGGGTGCGGGCATCTTTGGGGCCAGCGTTTTGCCAGCTCCTATCATCTAGTCATGATTTCATTTAATCTACACTGTAACCAGTGTGGTCGGCCCTGTTGTTACTCCCATTTCATAGACGGGAAAATCAAGGCTCAGAGACGGGAAGGCACTGGCCCAGGGTGGTGCGGAGGCTGAGCAGTGTGCCTCACCCAGTACCTGACCACCCCTCCTGACACCCTGCTGCTTTCTGACCCTTCAGCTGAAATTCTTTTGAAACAAGGAGGGAAGACCACAGGCAAGCTCTTTTTCCTGTTTTTCCAGTTTTATTGAGAAATAATTGACGTACATCATTGTATATCTTTAAGGTACAGCATGATGGTTTAATTTGCACATAGTATTGTGAAGTGATTACCATAATAGGTTCAGCTCACATTCATCATCTGATACAGATACACTAAAAAGAAAGGGAAAAATAATTTCTCCTGGTGATGAGAACTGTTAAGATCTACTCTCCTAAGAACTTTCTACACGCTCTTTTCTTGACCGCTAAGGGACAGCCCTAGGTCTGTGCCTCTGGCTGGCATCACGTTAGTGGGAATACACAGCTCAGAGGTAATTTTTCTGCCTTTGTTGAAGTGGAAATCCTGGGATGGTCTCCGGGGAGCAGCACTCTGTAATTCAAACACCTTCATCCCTCCCAGTGTGAAATACTGACTTCACTACTTTGGTCTGAAAGGATCTCCCTTGGAGTCATCTCATCTGACCTGGAAGTGGCTTTCTTCTCTTTTTGGCTGTAACTCCACTCTGGCTACAGAATGGAGCATATTGTTCATGGTTTGCAGATGAAGGAAGGTGCTGACTCAGGCAGGCCAGGGGCCCCTCTGGGTCACGCTGGGGCTTCTGGGGAGGAGTGAGAAGCACCAGCCCCTGTGTGAGCCCAGGCGCCCCGTGCCCCTGGCCTCTGCCGGCCGGACAGAGGAGGGCCTGTGTTCTGTCTTGCAGGCTGAACTGGATGCCACTGGCTCTGTTCCTGATTTGGTAAAACCTACTGCCATGTGTCTGATTCCAGGAAAGTGACCTACTCTCTTCTTTGGTGATTTGTAATTGCTCATTCATCCAACAAATTTAAAATGAGGACCTACTGTGTGTCAGGAACTCTGGGTCCTGGGAAATTAAGGGATCTAAGTCACAGAATTTACATTCTGTTGGAAGTGCAGGGACAGGTAGTAGACAAGCCAGCCAGTCAGATCATTTCAGGAGATGAGCATCATAAAGAAAACAAAATGAAACAATGGGCTACAGACCGACTGCAGGGAAGCCACCGTTAGCAAGCGTGGTCCAGGGAGGAAAGGGAGGGGATGCCAAGGAGAGGCCTGACTGAGAAGGACACAGATATGCAGGTATCTGGGTGATGAGTGGGCCCAGCAAAACCCTCAAGTCATATATATGGTAATTGTCTGGTGTCCAGAATGTATATAAAGAGCTCTTACTGCCCAACAATAACAAGACGACAACCCAATTAAAAACGGGCAAGGGATTTGAATATCCCCAAAGAAGATGTACAAATAGTCAATAAACACATGAAAATGTGCTCAGCGTCATGAGTAGTAGGGAGATGCCAATCGATCCCCAGTGAGAGAATGTGTCCAACACTCTAGGAGGCTGTAATTACTGGTGTTGGGGGGCATGTAGAGAATCGGAACCCTCTGGTCGGGGTGGAAAATGGTACAGCGGCTGTGGCAAGTCAGTTTCTGGAAAGGTGAAGCCTAGTAATTCTGCTCCTTAGTAGACACACCCTAGGGAAACGTGTCCACAGAAAATCTTGCACATGAGAGCTCACAGCAGTGTTATTTACAATAGCCCCAAACTAGAAACCCCCCAAATGTCCATCAGCTGATGAATGGATAAACAAAATGTGGTCTGTCTGCACAATGGAATATTACTCAGTCATGAAAAGGAACGAGGTACTGATTCATCCACGCTACAACATGGATGAACCTTAAAACCATCATGCTTGGTGAAAGAGGCCAGACATGAAAGGTATGGTTCCTTCACACATTGTATGGTTCCATTTACTCGAAGTCTCCAGAACAAGCAATCCATGGAGATAAAAAGCAGGTTAGTTAGTGGTTGCCAGGGGCGGGGACGGGAGGTGAGGAGTGGCGGCAAATGGGTACGGGGTCTCATTTTGGGGCGATGAAGTGCCGTGGAACTGGACGGCAATGATGGTCGCACAGCTTGTGAATGCACTAAAAACCAATGAATGGTACATGTAAAGGGTATAATTCGCAAAAGGGATGAATTTTATGGTATGTAAATAAAATCTCAATCTTTAAAATGTAAAGAGAAGGGGTGAGCAGGGGGCAGAGGTCAAGAAGGCCCGTGATACCAAGTGTACAGGGTCGGGGGTGGGGCAGGCAAGGTGCAGAGCATGGCCGGCTCCACAGGCCATGGTGAGGACTCTGGATTTTATGGAGCAGCATGCGTATTATCCCCACTACTTGTGTTCTGTGGCCTTCTAGAATTTCACCTTTGTCCTTTCTGCAGTTATTCCCTAGGTCAGCATTTTTAGTTCTGTCACTTGCCCCTCCCTGTCAGACCTGCCTGCCCTGAAGCCCCACTGCCCCCTGGCACCACATGCTCTGCATAGTCTCCATTGTGTGCACTCTCGTTTCCCCGCGCTACCATTTGCTCCGCGATAGTTACCATCATCCTTGTCAGCATCCCTGTCTGGCGTTTTTGATCACTTGTCTTGTTCTGAGGGCTTTACACCATCTACTGTTTCCGATGAGGACTGACATCCAGGTACAGCATGGTTCCCTTGGCTGTGTTTCCATCTTCCCGTCCAGCCCGGTGCAGAGCTGGTGCCGAGGATCTCTTTCATTGCCTTAATCCCCTGCGTCAGAAATGAGTACTTAAAGAAGACTTGAAGGGCCCTGGCCAGGTAGCTTAGTCGGTTAGAGCATCGTCCCAGTACCCCAAGGTTGTGGGTTCAATCCCCATTTAGAGCATGTACAAAAATTAACCAATAAATGCATAAAAAGTGGAATAACAAATCAGTGTTTCTCTCTCTCAAATCATTAAATAATAAAAGAAAAGAGGAGATTCTGTCTTGGATATTAGTGTGGGTTGATAAATAAGTGAATCAATAGAGTAAAATGAGTCAGCTGTACTTGTGTGGGCACACTCAAGGGCTGGGAATGTCATTAGCAGCCAGAGGGGTGGCAAGCTGTCTGTGCGTGTGTCCCCAGCACTCAGGGAGCCTGAGGCAGAGATGGAGAAGCCACCCTCCAGCCCAGAGAACCGAGGATCTGAGGGGGGCAGGGCAGCTGGGACAAGAACCCAGTCTGGCGGTTCCCTCGGGCTGCTCAGGGCTGGAGTGTGCTTTGCCCCCCTGCGCATCGTACTCGGCGAGGTGAGCGTGAAAGGTCAAGAACCCCCACGTAATGCAGACATTGCTGATTCTAGGAACACCCCGTTGTCGCTCTGCCCTTCCCACACGCTTTCATTTGTAACGGACAGATTTGTCCAGTCCAGTTATGTGTTACCTGTCTGCCCACCTCTGCTCTTCCCTGCAAGTGGAAGCCGCACCTTTAAAGTCCAGGAAATTTGTTTTTCAATCCTTATGTGAAGATATGTTTATTGATTTTAGAGAGGGGGACATAGAAAGAGAGAGAGAAAAAAACATCATTCTGCGAGAGAAGCATCAATCGGTCCCCTCCCGAATGTGCCCCCCCTGGGGATCGGACCCACAGCCTTTTGGTGCACGGGGCAACGCCCATCCAGCTGAGCCACGCTGCCTGGGCTGGCTTTATTCTCATAAAATGGCATCTCCCACTGAACTGAATGCAGCCAAAAACTGGGGACTGAAAAGTGGCTACAGGAGATGGAGCAAAGGCTCTTCGTCTACTCGGGAAATGTTTTTGAGCGTGGCCAGTGTGTCAGGCGCCATTGTGGGCACTCGGATACAGTCGGGACAAGGTGCCCGCTGTCCTGGAGTAGGGGTGCGCAGGCTGGAGGAGCCCTCGGGGAAGTCATTTTAAGCCTTTAAACTCTTATTTTACACACAGTAATGATAAGCTAATTTATATGCCTTCCCTGCAGCCTGTGGCAAGTCAAAAATGGAAGGGTTGGTGGAGGCAGGCGCTCTGAACTTGTCCACAGAAGCTGTTGCTTTTGTCTGTGTAGTTCTGTCAGAGTCTCACCCAAGTTGTAATATGAGCCCCCTGTGTACTTACCCTGTTAGCTGATGAACTCCAAGCCACCCTTCAAGTCCCAGGTCAAACATCACCTCCTCTGTGAAGCCTGCCCTGATCACCAAGCCCCAGGCAGAGTAAATTTCCGTCCGTCTTAATGTTCTTATTCACCCTGTGCTCTCATTGCTACGGCACTGACTACATTGTGCTCACATACTTTTTTTTTTCCAGGCTGGATTTTGTGTGCGTATGTTTATATACATGTTTTAATCCCATCCAAGGATATATCCATTGATTCCAGAGAAAGGAGGGGAGATAGAGAACCCTTGATTGGTTGCCTCCCGCATGTGCCCTGACAGGAGACAGAAGCCGCAACCTAGGTGTGTGCCCTGACCACTTTATGGGACGATGCTCCAGCCAACTTATCTGCACCCGTGGGCTAGATGGCATACTTCTGAGCACAGAGACTGTGTCTCTGGACCGCAGATTGTCGATACACATTTGTCAGATTACTAACTGTCAGCAACAGAAAACGGCAAAATTATGAAAAGCAGATGCAAGAATGCAGAGCAGCGCACACCAGGGGCATTTCCTGCGCAGGCCGCCTGACCCTGACTCCACCAGTGTCCCCAGAGTGTCTCACTGTAGACGCTGCAGGGAGGGACTCAGAGCCTCCAGCACCCGGTACGGCCTCTGATCTCCAAGTCAGAAGGTGGAGTCGCATAGAACACACTGACTGCCATTTAAGGAAGTAAAAGTCATCATTGAAAAAAAGGTTCTGGTGCTTTGTCACTGGGGGGAAACCACTGGCTGTCCGGTAGTCTGGGGATCCAGATCAGCCCGCCCCCTGAGGGTTCCACTGGGGTAATCGTCTTTCTTCTCCTCCAGCTGGCCTGTACTCCGTTTTCTGGTGTTCTTGGTCAAACTAGGGAAGCTGGGTCATTCCACATTTAATGTGAATTCAGTGAGGGAGGGGTCGTTTGTGAAGCCTATGCTTTGAGGATGGGTGGAAAAAGTATCAAACTGCACGTACAGTGTGGTCTCGGCGCAGACTGTGTGTGTGCGCAAGTATGCAGAGAACGTAGGTCATGTCAGCCAGCAAACTCTCTGTTTGTCCTCTCTGAGGAAGGGACACACCAAGATGTACACGGGGCTGTTGTCCCTGGGATGAGTTGTCTTTATTTTGTATACTCTTTTATTTTTTCAAAACATGTTTTGAGTGGGACAGGAGGGTTTTTTGTTGTTTTATCTGTTGGGGCAAACAATACGAGTCACTTTGAAAAAGAGCGAGTGCTATGGGCCTTTTCGATCATTGGTAGCTCTCCCTCCAGGAGAGAAAGCCAGAAAGCAGGCTCCTGTCACCCTCCGGCTGTGGTCCCCTGGGCAGGGTGGGGGTGCACCCAACAAGACTCCTGGGTCCTCTTTGTCCCTGAGAGGAAGGACATTTTCTGCTTCTGAAGTCCCCCTCCTGTCCTGTGGTCCCTGCCTGGGCCCCCCCAAGTGCAGCCTGCTGGAAGTGAGCGCTGTGTGGCTACCGCCCCGCGGTCGCCTGGCCCTGGGTGGCAGGATGTTAGAATGCTCTCCCATTTCCTTTCATACCTCCTCCAGGGAGCTCACTTGGTGGAAGCTGACAGCTCAGCTTTTTGGTGTGTGGGTTGTTTTCTCCTTGCTGAGCCGTGTCTGCATAACTTCTTAGTGAGACTGTATAAGGTCAGGTCAGCGTTAGAGCAACCACAGGCTTACAGAGCCCGGGGACAGTTTCCTCCCCGTTCTCCTTCCCCCTTTCTTTGTCTTGCTCTGAAGGTCAGTGTTAGATGGAAATTATGAAATGATTACTTCTCTCTCTCACTCTCTCTTTCTTTTCTGTTGACCAGCAGATATTTATCAGGCTCCTACAAGGCGTTTCGTACACGGTGCGATGTAACAGGAACTAGAAAATGTGAAAGTAGTTAGAAAGGCCAAAAGGACATGCATCAAAATGTTTACGGGGTTCTGTGGGTGGTAAGACCCTTATTTTCTCTTACTCATACTTCTAATTATTTTATACTCAGGATGTGTTTTGTGAGTAACAAAAAAAATTGTTCAAAGTATTTGTGAAGGTGTGAAAAGCTTGCACACCACTTGGCCCATTGCAGACACTTGGTCTCTGGGCTTTGTCCTTCTCCAGCCAGGGCTGGCTTAGGGGGCGGGCAGAGGGGAAGACTAGGTCCTTTTTGAGAGAAGGCAGGGCCCTCGATCAGTGTGGATCCCATTTCTTTTTTCTTACTTTTTTTGAGAGAGGGGAAGGAAGGGAGAAAGAGAGGAAGAGAAACATTGATGTGTGAGAGAAGCATCAGTCAGTTACCTCTTGCACACTCCCAACTGGGGACCCGGCCTGCAACCCAGGCATGTGCCCTGACTGGGAATCGAACCAGTGACCTTTTGGTTCACAGGCTGGTGCTCAAGCCGCTGAGCCATACCAGCCAGGACAGGATCCCGTTTTGAGGTCACCCTGATGAGAATAATGGCAAGGTTTGGGCAGAATGTGCCCCTTAGGGATTCCCGGAGTCTGGGAGATGTGAAAGGTGGCAGGGGAGGCGAGGGAGGTCCCTGAAAGGTTGGTGTGGATTATATGCCATGATAGTTTTTGGGAAAGCATTGAAGCATCTCATCCTGGTGGCCTTGGTGATTCCAGAGAAATCTGACTCCCCCTTTTCTCCTTGCTATTCTCACGCCCTTTTGTGGTCACCTCCCCTCTTTGTGTTATTGTTTCTTCCCGTGGTCCCTTGTATAAGGGTTTAGCGTCAGCTCCTGCCTTCGCTGTCTCTCTTCCTAAATTCCTCCCTCCTGTCTGGTCTTAGACAGAGTGCAGGAGGAGGGAGGAGAGGGGGAAAGAGGCACAGATGGTGGGGAGGTGAGGTGGTGGGGAGGCACGAGAGAAAGAAGGAAAATGTAGGGTCTTGGAGGGAGGGGGTTAGAGGAGAGCTAGAGGGAGGAAGGGGCTGCAGGGGAGAGAACTCAACACCGTGGCAGCTGGTGCTTGTGAGCCCTTACTCTGTGCCAGGCAGTGCTGAGGACTTTACCTGTGATGACTTCATGCTGCGTGTTAACTTAGTAAACAAAGGTGAGGGGCTTGGAAGGGAGAAGTAGGACATTGAACCGACTGGGCCCAGCCTAGGGTTTCTAAGGGGTCCTTGAAGCTGGTGGGATGGGCTGGTCCAGGAGCTCCTTCAGGCTGATAACCCTTCATTGCCTGTGATGAGGCTGCATAGGCTACCCAAAGGGTCAAGTTCTTTTGAGGTTGGAGTTTTATGAGCATCATGTGAGGACCCATCTTTTCATGAATGAGACTCTCATGGGGTGGGAAGGGGAGGGTGCCCACAGCCTCAAATCAGGGACACTCAACGTGCAGTCAGCCTGGACTGTGAGCTCTTGGCGCTGGCCATCCTCAGAGACACGGCCCCTGACCTCGCTTTGTCATTGGTTGACACTTTTCCTAGGTGAGGCTCCATGGGATTTTGGGATGCCTTTGCAAATCCTTGTTAATGACAGCTTATGTCAAATAGATGATTTTACCCAGTGCCATGGTTCAGCAGCTTTTTTCTTTTTTTTTTTTTAGAGAGAGAGCGGGAGAGCGGGAGAGGGAGAAACATCAATTTGTTGTTCCACTTATTTATGCATTCACTGGTTGTTTCTTGTATGTGTCCTGACCAGGGATTGAACCTGCAACCTTAGCATATCAGGATGATGCTCTAACTAACTGAGCTACCCAGCCAGGGCCTCAGTTGCTCTTTTTCTAAATATGCTCTGCTCTTTCTTGGGCTGTGGGATTTGGGCAGAGAGAGAGTCTCTTGGGGGACAGTCCTGATGGTCTTTAATGGTAAGATACTCAGGAACCACACCTAATATGTCTAACTCTGTAAATTACAATGTTGAGAACTAGGCCACACAGGAAGCTCCTTTACATGATCACTTCCTTAAAGTGAAAGGTGTGCAGCTGGGGAGGAAGCGGGTGGAGGCTGAACTTTGAGCACTTCAGCTTTTCTGCCCACGAGGCCTTTTGCCTCACCCTCTTGCCCTGCTAGGCGTGGAGCAAGTTCATGCTACAAGCCTGGTGGTTCCTCTCCTCTTCCTCTGGGTCAGTGCTTCTCAAGGTTTGGGGGCAGCAGGATGCCCCTGGGAGCTCGTTTAAACTCAGTCCACAGGCCTCAGTCATGGAGTGTGTGAATTCACGTTCGGATGTGTCCTTGGGCTTGCTGGTTTGGAGGGCCACACGTTGAGAACTTCTTCAGACGTAACCAGGTCTATACCGGGCAGGGGAGGAATCATCTGGCTCTTTTGCACTTCACCTCTCTGAGCCGTAGTTTCTTCGCCTGTAAAATGGGACTGTGAGCAGTGCTAAAATGTGCAAATACATGTAAGTGCCTAGCACATGGTATGTGCTCAGTAAATACTGGCCTCTATTATCTTCAGGACCCTCCTCCGTCTTATCTGTACCCTCTGTGCTTAGCTGGGCTTGGCACATAGTAGGCCCTCAAGAAATACATTATGAGTGACTAAATGGCTGTGTGCTCCCTGAAGAGCTGCTGCTTTGAAACCCAGAGCAGAAAGCCTGTGAAGAAGGCAGAGGCTAGTGCGCTCCGTGTCAGGCTCAGCAGGTTGGAGGCCACTGCAGACCTCGGAGAGCAGTTTCACTGGAGAGGTGGGGTAGGAGGAAGAGAGCAACCATCCCATCCGCCAAGACCTGCACAGCCCATTTCTTCCATTTAATCCTCACAAGTTCCTCATGAGGCAGGTATGTGACCCAGAGAGTCACATATCAGATGAGGAAGCAGAGACTTACAGACATTCCAAGTCACAGAGCCGGTACAAAGTGGAGGAGAACTCCTAAGGGGTTTTGGACCTTGGACTCAACCTGGATGCCATAGAGCTGAAGTGGGAGGGTGAGCAGCCCCGGAGCAGCAGGCGCAGGCAGCCGCGCTGAGGCCTCTGACAGCTGGGCTTGGGGTGTCTGCTCCTGGTGTGTGTGTTTGCGCTTCTCCCATTGGGGTCACCCAGACCTGCACCCTCAACTCCTGAACCTCTTCTGAAAAGAGATGCCATTGGCCCTGTTGGGGACTGAGTGACACAATGAGGGTGACAGCAACCTCAAGTGTCAACTGTCTCCTGGCCAGTTTTGCCATCTTAGTGCACAAACACATACACGGAAGCACACACATGCACACATCCAGACATGTGCACACGCAGGGGCACACGCACACAGACGTGCACAAGCACACCATATACATGCATGGTGAGGTGTTGCTATGCTTTTCTCAGTTGGTGTGCCCCCATTTTCTGGGGTGGGAGAGTAACACTAGCAGGCGATAAATGAGGGGGGTGCCATGTTTGCCATTTCTGGTGTGGTGCCGTGGCTGTGCATGCGTGCTTGCTCTGCTACTTTGTCCAGAAGAGGGAAGGCCTTCCCCACAGTGTCTAAGAACTAGAACTTCCTCCTGCACAGGCCAGCTTGAGGTCAAAATGGCCTCACAGCCTCCCTCAGGGTGAGTGCGGGGAGAGAGGCTTCAGGCCTGTGTGGGCGGCTAGGAAAATGACTTCTCAATGTTGGGCCAAATCTTGAGCAGCAAACATTCGTTAGCATCACATGACTCTTGGATTTTCAAAACATAAGCAACCTTCTGGGTTAAACCGTTGTCAGATAAGTGCCCCAAATCCATTCAGGGAAATAGCCTCATCTGCCACAGTAACTTAAATGACATTGGCCTACAGTCCTGGGAGATCCAGGAAGGCCAGGTCCCCCGTGTCCTTGAGGTGGGGGGTGTGACTTAACCTACCTTGTGCCAGGTTCTGAGTTGGTCCTTTGCAACTTTGGGCAGTTGGGACCCAAATGCTGTCACAGAACCCAAATGTCCAGGCTGATCTACATGGAAATGGTAGCGTGGTTCCCATGGAAGTAGACTGCCTGCTTTTTTGTTTGTTTGTTTGTTTGTTTGTTTGTTTGTTTGTTTTTGCTGTGTTGCCTTGGCATCTGATGTGTGTCCCCACCTCCCCCTCAGGTCAAAGCTGCAATTTAATTAAACACTTTGGTACTAGTTCTCCTTTTCCTCCAATAACACTACTCAAAACAGAGCGCTGGCTTCCCAGACACTGCTGTGAATGCTGGGAGAAGCTCGGAAGCTTACCCCCACTCTCTGTGTCTGCAAAACCCACGTGTGGCTGGCTGTGTGAATTTCAGTTCCTCAGTCCCACTGGCCTCATTTCCTGTGCTCATGACCCACCTGGCAGCTCCTCCCCGTGGCTGCAGCTTCAGGGGAAAGGTTCTACCTCATCAGACAGAGGCTTGAAACGCAGGCGGGTTTCATAGTGAATATACTTAATCCTCATGACCAGCTAATGAGGGTGGTATAAAATCTTTGCAAACATCCCGAATGTCCATCAACAGATGAGTGGATGAACAGGTTGTGGCATATCCGTACAATGAAGTAGTATTCAACCGTAAACAGAGTGAAGTACTGACCAGGCTACAATGTGGCTGAACCTGGAAACCATGCTGAGTGAAAGAAGCCAGACACAAAAGACCACAGAGTGTATGACTCCATCTGTGTGAAATGTCCAGAACAGGCAAATCCAGAGACAGGAGGCAGATTTGTGTTGCTTTAGGTTGGGGGAGGGGAGGGTATGGAGTGATTGCCACTGGGTATGGGCTTTCATTTCGGGGTGATGCAAATGATCTGGAATTTGATATTGGTGATGATGCCACAACAGTGTGAATGTACTAAATGCCACTGAACTTTATGCTTTAAAATAGTTAAAATGGTGAATTTTACATTATGTGACTTTTGTGTCAATAAAGAAAAAAGTGGGAAGGACAAAAAATAATCACCTCATTTTACAGATGAGGCGGCTGTGGCTCAGCTGTCTGGGGACTAGGCAAGCCAGAGTCCTTGGGAGTGAGAGACAGAGCTCCCGCCCCCATGTGGGAGTCTCCTTCTTTACTCCCCATGGCTAGTTGGCCACGAAGCCCTCTTGATTTGGCCTGTGAGGTGCCCTTGAGACCATCTTTCCTCTCTGTCCCCACTGCCTTGTGGTCTTTTTTAAAAAAATATTTTATTTATTTATTTTTAGAGAGAGGGGAAGGGAAGGAGAAAGACAGGGAGAAGAACATTAACGTGTGAGAAATACATAGATCGGTTGCCTCTTGCACACCCCCAACTGAGGACATGGCCCTCAACCCAGGCATGTGCTCTGACTGGGAATTGAACCTGCAACCTTTCGGTTTGCAGGCTGGCACTCAGTCCACCGAGCCACACCATCCAGGGTCCCACTGCCTTGTTATCCGCTGACCCCATTGTCAGGTCCCACGAAGGGTACCCACTGAACTCCTGTGGCCAGGTAGGCAGACACACCCAAGCTGTCTAGGTCCTTGGCTTCAAGGCTGGCTTTGTCATTAGTATGTTCCTTTGGGCGTATCACACGACTTCTGAGGCTCCTCTATCCAATGGTGATTTGGATGTTGGTGAAGGTGATGGCAGTAACCCTGCCCCACCCGCACCATCAGCACTGTGGTGAAGACCGAATGAGATAGTGAAACGTAAGTGTGCTTTATAAACTGAGGTTCTGTGCCAGTGTGAACAGTCATAATGATCTGTTTCCTTTAAGAAATAAACATTGGGAGTCCCCTGGCCTAGACTGTAGAGTCCAAATCCGGAGTCTGTGGCTTGCTGAGAACTGTTTCTTAGCTTCCATGGCGCAGGTGGTTCCGCATTAGACAGCAGAGTTGTTGTTCCACAGTGCTGAGGCTTGAGGTACTAACCAGGCAATGAGCTTGATCAGCTCCGTACTGTGTTCCCATTACACTCAGAGGGCTAGTGGTCTTAGTGTAAACCTATCCACATGTGGGATTCAGCATGGAGGCACCTAGAAAGATTCTGGGAAGAAAGGCACCTTGATTTAGAAAATAATTTAGAAACCTCATCAGCATTTCAGCACTACCATTGCATCAGCACTACCTGGGTGCTAGTTAGATCCCAGGGCCCCATCCTAGATCTGCTGAATCAGAATCTGTATCCTAGCAAGACCCCCAAGAGTCAAATGTACACAAATATATTTTTTAAATATTTTATTTATGTATTTATTTTTTAGAGAGAGGAGGGAGGGAGAAAGAGAGAGAGAAAGAGAGAGAGAAACATCAATGTGCGGTTGCTGGGGGCCGTGGTCTGCAACCTAGGCATGAGCCCTGACTGGGAATCGAACCGCGATACTTTGGTTTGCAGCCCGCGCTCAATCCACTGAGCTATGCCAGCCAGGGAAATGTACACAAATGTTTGAGAAGCACACCTCTACACTGTCAACAAGTGCCTGAGAGATTTTAAAGCTAGCAACCAAAAGCCATTAAGAATATCAGTCCTGAGCAGAGCAGCTGGTACAAAAATAACCCGAACCAGTAGCATCCCCACGTGCCAGCCTTTGCCTGTTAGGGACTATAATGAGATCTCATAATACGCATGCTTAGAATATGAACTATTTAGAAACTAAGTGGAGTAAGGATATGTGACTTCTCAATGAAGAGCACAGAATGTCGGTGGAAGACACAAAGGGGGTCCTAATTAAGTGGGACACTAACTGTAACTAGAAACTTGTCCTCGGCTAGGGGTGGCTCTGCCTCCTAGCGGACATGGGGCAATGTGTGGATACATTTTTGGTTATCATAACAGGTTGGGAAGTATGCTGCTGGCGTCTCGTAGGTGGAGGCTGAAGGTGCTGCTTAATATTCTATGAGGCCCAGGGCGCCCCACAACAAAGAACCCTCCAGCCCACTGTCCTCGAGGGACACACACACATGCACACACACTTTAAAAACTCTAGGATGTTTTGGTGACACAAGGAATGGTGGTCGGGGGAACTTCCCCTGTGGAAGACATTCTAAAGTGATGATAATGAAACAGGCATGGTAATGAAATGAAATGTAAGTGTAGTTCCTGGGAACAAACTAACCTCTAGAGCAAGGGCATCAAACTCATTTTCACTGGGGGGGACATCAGCCTCGCTGTTGCCTTCAAAGGGCCGAATGTAATTTTAGGACCGTAGAAATGTAACTACTCCTTAACAGTTAAGCGAGAACTCAGCGCTGCCCCCTGGGTGGAAACAAGGTGCCGGGCCAGATAAAACACGGCGGAGGGCTGGATTTGGCCTGCGGGCCTTGTGTTTGCCACCTGTGCTCTAGAGTCATTTTAATACAGATGAATATATAAGCTATAACAAGCAGAATGCACCCAATGGAGGAACACTCAGAATTCTTAGTGGTCTAGTTGTCTCGCCACAAGCTAGACATTCCCAGTGGGCCCAGAGCTGTATCCCAGGCCAAAATAAGGGCCACTTCCTTTGCATCTGACTCCTCCCCAACCCAGTTCCCATCTCCACGTGGCTTTCCTATTCCTAGTCCTAGTGGGGTCTTCAAGACTGGGGATAAGACAAGTTGACAAACTTCTCCCTGAGTAAGATCCAGAGCTTGAGCCTTGATGGTGTGAGAGTCAGGAGGGTGGCAGGTATAGCAGCCAGAGAGGCTGGCTTCACATCCCAGTGTGGCCTCCCACTGCCTGTGTGGCCTTGGGAGTGTCAGGTGACCCTTCTGAACCTTCATTGCCTATCTGTGAAATGGCATCAAAGCCAGGGTGCTGTTGTCGTGATCAAATGACAGAATGTTGGCCAAGGTCAGTGTTAGGTCCCAGCTGCGCTGCTCTGGGCGCACCCATGGCTTATAGCCCCTCCTTGGAGATGTGGTTTTGGGGTATTTTAACCCAATCCTATGCCCTCTTTTTGCTTTTGGCTGCAGATGATATCCGATTCTTTGCCTTTGTGCGCTTCACCACTGGGGACGCCATGAGCAAGAGGTCCAAGTTCGCCCTCATCACATGGATTGGTGAGAATGTCAGCGGGCTGCAGCGAGCCAAAACTGGCACAGACAAGACCCTGGTGAAGGAGGTTGTGCAGGTAATTGGCCTCGGGTTTCCTCTGGACTTGGGGGTCACATCCAGAATGGGTCAGCAGCCAGCAGGGACTGAGAGGGCTGAGTTTGACTCCTAGGTCTGTAACTTAGCCATGACTGCAGGCAAGCTGTGCTTTGTCTCTGCACCACACAGCCACTGGTGAAATGCTACCAAAATTGTTTTCAGCATGGGGGCTAGGAGGCAAGTGGCTGCATTTGTGATCCCGCCCATCCATCACCTGCTAGAAGCATGGTGGCTGGGGGTTTACCTTTGAGGTTGGGCAGGTGCCTCATGGAGAAGGGGGCTGGAGGGAGGGCTGGGATGGTGGCCACTACCTGTTTGCATCGTCAATGATCATGGTTGACTTCCAGTTGTGGCCATGGGGACTCAGTGTGAGAATTCATGCATGCCCTCTCTGAATGGTGCGTAGAACACAGTAGGCACTTGGTAACACTTGTTGAAGGAACAAATGTCAACCTTCTGAGGGCCAGCAGGGATGTTATGATAATCCTGATGGCTGTAATGACAAAGGCTGTATTTCGATGGCACAGATTCCAGACTGGATAGCTGGGTACTGCTCAGGGCTGGCTTATTCCCAAGTCTGTCTTTGCCTGAAAGGAAAGAGGGAAAGTCGGGCTTGCCCTCGGTTTTGCCTCTGAGCTTCTGAAAAATTCTATTTGTAGAGTTCCCAATTGTAAAATATTTTTCATTCTGGACATAATGAAAACTGACACTTGGGAACTTCAAAGGTTGAGGCTAGGGCCTGTGGGCATGTGAGAAAAGAAGATGTGAATTCCAGAAAGAAAAACCAAGGACAGGGAGCTGAGGGAGAAAGTTCTCTTCTTACCAAAGGGTTCTCCATTTTGCAAAAAGATTTTTTTCAAAACCCACGTGAGGGAGGTGTGGTAGCTATTGGTTAGGGGCTTCCTTCTTCAGGCGATGAAAATAGTCTAAAATTGACTATAGTGGCGGCTGTACATATCCGTGACTATACCAAAAGCCACTACATTGTAAAAAAACAAAACACATGCACGAATAGGCTGTGTTCCATGTGGCACCCTGGATTGGACCCTGGAACAGAAAAACCAGTGGAATCAGAATGAAGCTGGAGTTCAGTCACAGCACCATGCCAGTGCTGGCCTCCTCATTGCGACAGACATGCCACAGTGACACCAGAGGTTCGTAATTGTGAAACTGGGTGCCGGGTATGGGGGAACTTTTGGTACTGTCTCTTGCAACTTTTCTGTAAGTCAAAAATTATCCCAAGATAAACGTTTATTAAGAAAATAAGAAGAAAGGAAAAAATTCCTGTCATTCCATTATCACAGCCTATTTTTCCATCCTCCCTACCAGCTCTGCAGGCGAGCTCAGCACCTCTGTGCACTGATGCAGACACAGCCTGCAAACCATGCTCTCGCTGGCTTCTGTTTTATTTTTCCACTTAACATAATTTCATAAAGTATGGGACCGCAAAGCTGCAGCAATGAACGCTTTCTGGAGGCCGGCTGTCCCCTGTCCCAGGTGGGCTGCAGTGTCCTGAGTGTTCCTCGGCTGCTGGCCTCCTGACTTGCCTCCCATTCTCATCTGTATAAATACTGTTTCACCACCAGTCTCATACATGCAGCTCCTTCCTCTCTGCCGATGGGTTGTTTCTTTAGAATATGTTTTCAGGTGGTAGGGCTCCAGAATTAATAGGTGTGATGATCGCTTTAAAAAGGTATGAGTTGTCAGCCCTGGCTGAGTGGCTCAGTTGATTAGAGCGTTGTTCTATACACAAGGTTGTAAGTTCGATCCCCGGTTGAGGTGTGTATGCGAGAAAACCAATTGATGTTTTTTTTCTCTCTCCCTTCCTCTCTCTCTAAAATCAATAAATACACCCTCAGATGAGGATTTAAAAAATAATAAAAATAAAAAGGTATGGGTTGTCAGATTACCTTCTAAAAGGGTTAGTACCATGTCTGGGACATAGTAAGTACTCAATAAATGGTTTTAATGGTTAACCAGCTCTCGGGGTTCTTTTATGACAGCAGAATGGACAATGCAAACAATGCATGTCCCATGGCCAGCGTCTCCTGCTGGAGTCTGCCATCCACGCTCGGTTAGCTCTCTCCGTTGGCCAACCCAGGGAGTGTCCAGGAGATGAGGGAACAAGCAAGGAGAGAGCATTTGCCAGGATGTGTCCAATGAGGGCAGTGTTTTGAATCTTGTGAATTGTGTTGATAAATGGTAAAGCATACAGTTCAGTCTCATTAAGTACATTCACTGTGTTGTGCAATCGCCACCATTGTTAGCACCAGAACTATGTCACCACCCCTCCAAAAAAGCTCTGTGCCCATAGCAACCTGCTGACTTCCTTTTAATCTAGAACTCATCTCAGGTTGGTGAAGCGGGCCGGTGAATGAGAGTGATTTGGGGAAATATGATTTTTTGGTGGGAACCCTCAGTTGCTGGTATTGGCTATAATTATTTTGTTTGTGAACTCAGTTACATTGCAGCAAAAAGGGAAATTGTCTGACTCTCTTGTCTGGGAAGTACAAACAGGGTTTTCTGGCTTTAGGTATGGCTGGGTCCAGGGCTGAAGCAGGATCTTCCTTTCATCTCTCTTTTCTCAGGGTTTGGCCTCAAGTGGTCTCTGAATATCAGGGAGAATGGTCTGGGCATGGTGGTTCTTCTTGTCTTGATCCCTCCTCCCCCAATGTCAATCATTCCTTTAAAATGATCCCGATTGGCCCAGCTTAGGTCACATGTACGTCCTGTGGGACAAGGAGGTGGGGCTTCATGACTGGCAGCTCTGGCATGATTCCAGTTTAAAGAAAGGGATGCTGGTATGTAGATGGAGAGTGTAGATGTCCCCTCCAGAGGGGCGCTTGGGTGCATCTGGAACCGAAGGTGCAATGTAATATTTTGACCATTACCTTTTGCATTTCCACCTATGCATTTAAAAAGGTTTATTACCTGAAAGTATTATAAAACCTCACATTATACTACAGTTGTGAATATAGCCATTTAGGTTACAAAGGGTACGTTTTGCTGGCATAGTGGTGTCTTTTGACAGTCACAGAAATCAGGCCGATCCTGGCGTGTGTGTATGTTTCCCCTTTGTTTAACGGGCACTCGGACCCGACGTCCTCTAACGGACCCTGCAGGTGAGCCATTCTGGATTCCGTGTTCTGGGAACTGGACCCCTTTCCCAGCTTTTGCCATGATTTCCACATGAAGAATAAGTGGGTTGACTTTTAGTCTAAGATTATTAATATACCCTTGGTTTTTAATGTAACAGAGGTAGTATGCCCACATCCTTACCCTCTGTGTGAAACGTAGAGAATGTGGATTGGTGTGGATACAGTGGAGTCAAGAAGGCGGGTCTCCTGCCTGCCTGACTGTGAGCAAGTCTTTCTTCCCCCCTGGACCCCTGTTTCCCCACTTACAAAATGAGTCGGGTGAGTTGACTTGCTGTGTCATATTATGTTTTGACATGTTCTGAAATTTTGCATTTTTTAAGAGGTGCTCTGACAACATCTTACCTTTAAAGGAACCTTATTTTACTTTGTTGGTCAAAAAGACAGGGTGTGCGGTGGTCTGGAGTGCAGTCTTTGGAACCAGATGGGGTGGGTTCTGGTTTCAGCTCCACCACTTACTGTGTGGCCTTGGGTACACTGCTCACCCTCTCTGGGCCTCAACCCCCCTGAGATCCAAAACAGGGGTAATGTAGTATCTGCTTCTTTGGGTTGCTATTTAGAGAAAGTGTTTAGAACTGGGTTTGGTGAAGACCCAGAAGGAGTAGTTATAGTTATTCCAAGCTGTCCCTTTTAGACCTCAGAGTGATGCCCAGTTTAGTATGCTGTGAATTGTTTCCTTCAAAGATGGTAGGCCCACATGGTGAGCCATGGGTGTAGGGCACAAATCTTGACCCAAGTTGCCTAATTCTTTACAAATGGCTTAGACCAGAGTCAAAGCCATATCAACACGCAAGGTCCTGGCCTCACCCACCCATGCCAGTGCTGACCTCAGATGACCTGTACTTCCCTGAGGCCTGCCATACAGGTGCATCAGCATATAGAGAAACTGAAGCCCAGAGCAGTGCACAGCACTTGCCCTGAACCCACGGGCTAGCAAAGCAGCAGGTCCTGGGCTGGAGCTCAGAGGAGTTAGAAGTCAGAAGGTTTAACTTTGGGTGTCTTGGCCTGTGTTCAGAGCCAGGCTGAGAAACTGAGTCACGTTAGTGGCTGGGGTGGGGGAGGGGGGGTGGAAATAGGCTGCCAGGCCGGTGGGGCTAGAGGAGGACGGCAACACCGGACTCGAGTCCCGGGAATGTGATGATCACACAGGACGCACGGCTGCTTCTCTGCCACTGTCATCTGCCTCACAGAAGCGCCAGACTGGTGCTGAGGACAAATGGCTCATCCCATTGTTCTGTCACCTCTGTGGGATTATGGGGACAATGCAGTTGCCACCACTAGAGACCTGCCTGTGCCAGGCCAGGCTGCCTTGATTTGGAGCCAGCCTTGGTCAGTGATGCATCAGGCTTGCCTTGCAGGATGGCTTTATTCACGTGATCTTTTTATTTATTTTTTAACATATATGCATGTCCACGGGGCCAAGTAACCAGAGGGGACATCTCTGCCTTCAGAGCTGGGAAAAGAGCGGAGTATTTCCTCCAAGAAGCCATGGAGGAAGGAAGGACACACATATTGGAGACAGTGTACAGTTATCAGCTTAATATATACCTGATGGCTTCTAAACCCCAGGAGCAGGGTTGTCTTAAATTCTGGACCTCATCCCACCCCTCAGGGCCAGATGTACCCAGTATTCCTCCGGGAGAGTCACTTTTGTGTACCAGTATGGTAATACTATTAGTAGCAATGGTTTTATTGTATCCCTACCATGTGTCTGACACTTTTAAGGACCTTTCACGTGTTTTTGAAGATTTTAAAGATCACTTTTTTAAAAGATTTTATTTATTTATTTTTAGAGAGGGAAGGGAGGGAGATAGAGAGAGAGAAACATCAATGTGTGGTTGCTGGGAGTCATGGCCTGCAACCCAGGCATGTACCCTGACTGGGAATCGAACCTGCAACACTGTGGTTCTCAGCCTGTGCTCAATCCACTGAGCTATGCCAGCCAGGGCTAAATCACTTATTCTTGAAAGCAGTACCATTGCTGTCATAATCCCTGTTTTATAAATGACAAGCCTGGGGCCTGGGAGAGTTGGGTGACTCGCTCCAGGTCCCCGTGCTTGGACACGCAGAGCTCTGCCCGGACCCCAGACTGTCTGGTCCCAAAGGCCCGACTCGATCATGTCACCTCATCACATGCTTCCCCAAAAGCCTGAAGCACCAAGTAAAACTCTACTGTGTAGACTCACACGGCACAGCAAAGGCTCTGCGAAGTTCTGCAGGAAACAAACCTTTAATGTTTTTTTAAAAATTGTACTGCTTCTCAATTTTACTTATGGTTGAAACTTTTTATTTTTTTTATCCTTACCCAAGGACATTTTTCAAGCGGACACTAAACGTGGTTGCTTTGTGCTTATTTTTTTAAAAAATGCTGAGCCCTGGCTGGTTGGCTCAGTTGGTCGGAGTATCGTCTGTATACCAGAAACATTGTGAGTTCGATTCCCAGTCAGGGCACGTATGAGAGGCACCTGATTGACGTTTCTCTCTCTGTCCTTTCTTCTTTCTCTAAAATCAATGAAGTGTATCCTTGGGTGAGGATTAAAAACATTTTTTTTAAAATGCTACAGTGTCCAATAGAAAGATAATGGGCTCAGGGGGAGCGAGGCCCACGCTGATACTGCAGCTCCATCAGCTGTCAGTTTGAGGACCTTGGGCAAGTAACTTGATCTCTAGAATCTGTTCTCACTCATGAACAGGAGAATATAAATTTCCACGGAGCTGTCGGAAGGACTGAAGAAAAACAATGGCTGTGAAAAGAGGTTCTCCATTTTGGTAACCGGTGAACTCCTATTCATTCTTCAAAAGCCCAATCCTTTACCCCACTCTACCAGCCTCGGTCAGAGTTAATTACTTCTTTATCTGTGTTTCTACTAGGATCCAGATTCCACAAATTATAAATTATAAATAAATGTCTCTAGAAAGTAACCTTGAGGGGAGGGGCCACGGCCACTCTTTATTCTGTACGAGGCACATAACAGGTACTACTAACAAGAAAAAAGACAACAACAAAAAATGAAGGAAAGGATCTCATTACATGGGCTCTAGACTGTGTCTTATTCTTTGTATATTCCTAAGACAGAGGCTAGTAACTCTTCCATAAATGTCCTTGGGGTTGAATTAAACTATGGGATCCAATTACACCCCGGGAGGGCTATGGGCGTTGGTTGGGGTTCCCAAAGGCTCTGACTCTGTTTCAATAGAAAGCAGAGGGGAGCCCTGGCTGGGTCCGCTGGGAGTATCCGCACTCCTCCGTTTAACGAGATTTGCGGGCTGCTGCTCCCCCGTGCAGAGAATTGGCTGTCACCCAGCACTCGGGGACTGTCCACGACTCCTCGTGTCTCTCCTGAGGATTTCAGCTGTTTGTGTTTATGCTTCATCAAGCCCGTGGTTCACGGTAAGGCCCTTGCTCTCCTCAGAGCCAGGAAAGGCCTCCGTGTTGGTGCATCTCACCTGGGCCTGGGCCTGGGCTCAGGCAATGGGGCTTTGTTGCTTGTGTCATTTATGTATAATTTTTAAATTTTATTTTATTTATTGACTGATTTTTAGAGAGAGAGAGGGAGAGAAATTTTGACTCTCGCCACTCATTTTTTATGCATTCATTAGATGACCCTTGTAGGTGCCCTGACTGGCGATCAAACTGGCAACCTTGGCGTATCAGGATGACACTAACTCACTGAGCCACCTGGCCAGGAGCCATGTAAAATACAACCACCTGATGATGACAAGTGTGGAGCTCCTCGGCAGCCTGTGATAGGTGACGCCAGGTGGCGTGTTTGGAGGGCCAGGCTTATTAATCATGAGCCATGTGCTGTTAGCACCCCCAACACACAGAGAAGGAGATAAAGGTTTGGAGGGATGAGTCCTTGAGCCAAGGGGAGTGTCGAGTCGGAAGTCAGATGGTGGGGCATGGGAGACCCCTTTAACAGGGGGCTGGCCAGTCAGAGCCCTGCGGCCGGCTCTGTGCTCCACAGTTCTTTTAACCAAGCTCTCTGAAAATTTGGGGTCATAATATACCTCATGGAATTGTAAAAACTAAATAAGGTACTGTATATATATATATACAGTGTTCACTGTAGGTACTATTTACTTATTTATTCAACTTCTGTTGAAAGTGAAAATAGTTCGGTATTTACCGACAGTGAACATCTGTGACTATGAGTTGTCCTTTAAAAAAATCTGTTGACCCTGGCTGGTGTGGCTCAGTGGATTGAGCGTGGGCCTGCAAACCAAAAGGCTGCAGGTTCAATTCCTAGTCAGAGCACATGCCTGGGTTGCAGGCCAGGTCCCTTGGTGGGGGGCTCATGAGAGGCAACCACACATTGATGTTTCTCTCCCTCTCTTTCTCCTTCCCTTCCCCTCTCTCTAAAAATAAATAAGTAAAATCTTTTAAAAAATAAATAAGAAATTTAAAAAATCTGCTGAATTATTGCTTTGGGAAAAGTTCCCCAAAGTGGGCATGGCTAGGGAACAAGAAATGCTAGGTACAAATTGGACTGGATAGAAATGGAAGGCCTAAACTTGGATTTAATCTTGCTTATCAACTGATTGCTAGCAGGGGCTAGTTAGAGCTCTGGGTTAAGAGGATTTGAAGGTTAAGTCTGAATTTAGTGGGAAGGTACATAATTGATTTGTGATGTCTTCCAAAGATATAGGAGGAGAAAGGTGCGAATATTTTCCCCATTCTTGGAATGGGGGAAACAGCCTCCCATAGCTGGAGCCATAGTCAGAAATCAGGCTAGGTGGAGTCAGATTCCAAGCAGTCCCCCGAATGCTACTGAGGTGGGTGGCCCTGCAGGGTGAGGATGTGAGGCATATGGACGGCTGCCCGTTTGTGGCCCAGAGCTACCCACACCATACTTTAGGGTGTCACGTCCTCTGCTCTCCTTCTGCACCGGATGGTTACCCTGTGCCCATCAGAAATGGGACTGCATGCCCCTCTCCTGTCCTTTGTTCTCTCCTTGGTGAAGTCGGGTCTCATCATTGCTGAACTATGGTGGTGACGCAGATGCCTTTGTTACCAAATCTGTCAAACACGAGACCACAGCATTTTGATGTTTGTTTTTCGCTTTTCTGCGATGACTCATGCCTATTGTAAGAACTTGTTCTTTCTGAGTAAATTACACCTTGCTGGAAGGATTTTTCAGACCTTGCTCTTTGAAGCACTTCGGAACAGTTGTAGGAGGGACGTGTAGGAGGCCCAGGAGGGGTTGGCAGCTGAATGCCCAGCAGGTCTGATGCTGCGCTTTTCCATCCGGCTCTTGTTCCAGCTGCTGGGGTCCGATTGCTTTTCTTCAGCACACCGAGGTCTTTGGTTTATAATACAGTCTTTGCCCACTCAGGGAAAAATACATTTTTGTGGACAGCATGTGGACAGGTCCACCCCTGCTCCACCTCTCACACGTGGGAGGAGAGAGTCCGTCCCCTGCACTGTTCTGCAGGGGTTTGGGACAGGCCTGCCACGAGTATGCAGCTTTCCTGTAGAAAGCCAAACTCTGATCCCAAAGTTGACTTTTCTGTGCCACTTTTCCCCATTGCCCCTTGGATTCTGGTGTCCAATTCTACGTGCTCTGGGTGCAAATCCATGGGTGACTGGTGGGAAAAGGTCCCGGAGAACCAGTTGTCCAGCATGCTTTCACGGAGACGGAAACCAGGGCCCTGAGCCATTGACTGCTTCCTTCAGGGCACTGTAGAGCCCCTGAGTTCTCTTCTTCTGCTCTCAGAGAGACCCCTAAGAACCAGAATTTTGACTTCTGAGGACTTAACAAGTGCCGGACATATAATAGGTGTTCGGTAAGCATGTGTTTGCTGGAAGAATGAATTGCATTAGCTCATATTGTCTTTGGATACAATGAAGGTCATGCTTCCTACCTGGCTCCGCTTTGTAGAAATGTGCATTGCTGACATCACAGATGCATCTGTCAAAGCCTCCCCACTCATTTTAATTCCTTCCCCGACCTCCCCCCACATTCTCTAGCCACCCACTTAGACCTAATGTTCTAAGTAGAAGACCTGACAGATCTTCTCAACAGACCCTGTCCCTGTCTTCCGGTGGCTGAACCCTGCCCCCTGGTTCTGGGCGTGCAGCTGGACTTGGCATCTTCTCTCTGCACGGGCAGGGAGGTGGCACTCCCCAGTCTTCCTTTCGTTAACAAAATCAGTGGTGGGGATGGAGACATCAGCGTGGGGTGAGAGAAGAGGAGCCAGCCACTCCCTGTGCCTGCATGCCGTGTGGTTCAGAAAACTCCTGTATAGCTTAGACCCTGCTAACAATCTGCAGAATGAAGGCGAACCTGGGGTCATTTCAAATATCATGTACTCATCCTTGAGCACTTACTCTAAGCGGACTGGCACGCTTGCAGAGTGCCCTGGTGCTTTGCACACTCATCAGATCCTCACAGCAGCCCTGGGATGTGGGTCCTCTGATTGTCCCCATTTGCAGGTGAGGAAACTAAGGCTCAGGGCAGGCCAGTAAGGCTGCTGGAGATGCACACGGACAATTGTCCCTATTTGTCTTTGGCCCAAATCTACTTCCAGCATGCTTTAGAACTGAAGCTGGGGTTTCAACTCAGGCATTTGGGAGCTGCTTAAAAAATGAGATGATTTAAAATGAAGAATAGGAAAATATTTGTGCACTTTGAAACCGGCCTTGCGAATAGATTCTTGACTGTGTACAGAGTCCCGGTTCCTAACCCTGCTCCTTCTCTAGAGTTGCCTTCCTCGGAAGGAGGCTGGTGTCTGTCTCACATCTCTGAAGTGTGAGCATATGTGCACTTGAGAAAAGTCACAGGGACAAAACGTGTCCTGAACTTGGTTGGTGTGCGTTTCCGAACCATCTTGGAGTCATATTTAGCTGGATGGGGACTCTTCCTTTGACAAGCCCTGCTGTAGCAGAAAAGGGTGAGACCCTGCCTGAAAGCTGTTAGCCAGGGACACAGCATTCCCGGACATGACAAAGATCTTTCTAGAACCAGACAGGCTCCTTTGGCTTAGAAGTGTGTGACGTTTGGCTTAGGCAGCTTTGACATGCTGACATGGCGGGCCAGGCAGTCGGGTGCAGCCCGGGAGGTGGGTTGCAAAGCAGAGAGGATGTGAGACAGACCAAGGCCAGGCCTCACCCCGGGCCCCTGCCTGGAGGCTGCCCTGGGCCCCGGGGGAACCGATCCCTGCCTCTCGGTCTCTTGTAGTTGCTTCTCCATCAAATGAGGTAGTGACTGCCAGGGTTTCGAAGGCTCTTTCAGCTCCACCCCCTCCCCTCTCTTTTTGTTAATGAAAGTGTAATTTACATAGAGGAAAATGCATGAATCTTAGGTGTACAGATTGATAAAATTTGAATCTTACAGTTTTGAATTCTTGTGCACACCTGTGAAACCGCCACCCAGATCAAGACCTGGCATGTTCCCAGCCCTCGGAAGGGCCCCCCTACCCCACTGGGGTCGGCTCTGGTGTTTTATGACTAAAGATTCCCCGTGACTGAGCACAGTAGTCTTTCAGAATCGCTCCTGTTCTGCCTAGACCGGCACTGTCACCAGCCACCTGTGGTTGCCGTCCTGCTGTGTGACGCATGAGTACAGGGCGCTCTGGCTCTGGGAGACTCGGTGCGGAGGGAAGGAGGTAGAAGAGCTCGTTGATGATTTTATACACTGATCACGTTAAAGTGGCAATATTTTAAATATAGAGAGTTAGACAAAGTATTTTTACAATCAATGTCACCTGTTTCTCTTTAGCTTTCCTCAAAAGGGGTTCCTGGAAAACTTGAAGTTCTCGACATGTTAGTGTCGTCCTGGGGCCTGACAGTCCCCTCCCTAGTAAGGAACCGTCTCTTGAGTAGTGTTCCCTACATCTGCCCCGGTCGCCATTTGACGGCTCCCTGAGAGTGTCGGGGGCAGTGGCTGAGGGTGTGGAGGTGTGAGCGTGGTGGGGAGCTGGCGGCACTTTGCAGACGTGTTCTTGTGCTTTTTAGTGTGGGTAAGTCCTTGCAGGCTTCTGCAGGTCTCAGGTCTTGCCCCCAGGTCAGGGTCTGGCTGTCCACAGGCCCCTTTTGGCTCATATCTATCTCTTTTAATTAATTAACTTATTTATTTTAAATCTTCACCCAAGGACATGCTTATTGATTTTAGAGAGAGAGGAAGGGAGAAAGAGAGACAGAGCAACATCAGTGGGTCGCCTCCTGCATGTGCTCTGACCAGGGATCGAACCCACAGCCTTTTGGTGTATGGGATGCCACTCCAACTGACCGAGCCATGTGGCCAGGGCTCTGCCTCTTTTTAAAAACACACAATGAAGTCCATGTGTGGGGGCGCTGGCGTCTCCATTGCCAAGTCCAAGGCCCACTTTGCGAGGACTGCTGGTGGTGGAGAAATGTGAGGATCTTTTTGAGTTGGGTTTTAGGATGAATCAGACCTTTTGGGGACTTTCGAAGAGTCCACATCCTGAGGGGAAGAATCGACTCAGTTTTGAAGCCCCTGAGGGTGCGTGCGCATCCCGGGTGTGGGGAGGCCTGTGAGGCCTCCTGGGACTGCCCCTGCGTGGCCGTCACCTCCCATCTGCCCTTTGGGTGCTGGTCCCCGTAGTACGGGGTGGATAAGTTTGCTTTTCTAGGTACTTTTGTTTGGTAGAATAATTTGTTGCTAATTTCCTGGTTTTAAACATGCCTCTGGTATATAGCATCGGGTTTGGGGTTGCTTTTTTTGGAGTTTGAGACAGCCTTTTTTAAAAGGTAGTTTTGTTCATTTGCATTTATTTATTGTTTTCATTAGTCTCTTTTATCCTGTTTGGTTCCTCATTTCGGCCATACTTTGATTTCCCATATACCTGTGATTTAGGTTGGACTGTGTGCTCCCTATAGACTTCTTAGCCCTTATCAAACTTACTTCTTAATCTAAACCTTCTAATGGCTAATCCACACACACAGGAGTGTCCGTCCTTATTGCTCTAGATTGCCATATATAGCCATTGCTGGCAGCGAGACTTTGGGCTTCCTTCTCCCGAGTCTGCCCTCTGCCCTTCCTCCGTGCCACTGGGGCCCTGGGTTGAGAAACACACTCATTCCCAGTTCTCCTTTCTGGCCCTTTCATCCAGCTAGGGTTCGCTCGCACTGAGGATGTGCACAGACCCGGGGCAGCGCAGGGGGGAATAGAAACAATGTTTAGTCATCCGGGGCGAGTTACACAATCACGCCAAGCCCAACTCTCGGGTCTTATCACGAACAAAAAGCTAATATACTGAGGGAGGGTTAAGTGAGAGAAGGTGTGAGGCAGTGCCTGGCCCATACTAGCTGCATGATAAACAGTAACCTCCCCCTCCTCCCTCCCTGTTCATATTCTTAGTGGCTTGGCATGGCAAATGGTTTGTGTTGATACTGTAAAACTTGATCTTGAGTGCTCTCCTGGCTTAGTCATTCTGCTTGGAGGGATGGTGACTTATGTTTGTATTCATGTTTTTTTTTTGAATTGAAGTAAAACTCACATAACATAAAATGAACCATTTTAAAATAGACAATCCAGTGGCACTTAGTACATTCACAGTGCTGTGCTACCACCACCTCTGTTTCGTTCCCGATATTTTCATCACCCCCCAGAAACCTCAGGCACTTTAGTAGTCATTCCCTGTTCCCCCTCCAGCCCCTGGCAGCCACTTACCTGGTCAATACTTCCTGTCCCCGTGGATTTGCCTCTTATGGACATTTTATATGAGTGGAATTCTCCACTACGTGCTCTTTCATGGCTGGCTTCTTTCATTTACTGTGATGGCCTTGAGGTTCATCCATGTTGTAGCATGAATCAACACTTCATTCTTTTCATGGCTGAGTAGTATTCCATTGTGCGGACAGATCATATTTTGCTTATCTGTTCATCTGTCGATGGACATTTGAATTGTTTCCACTCTTCGGCTGTTATGAATAGTGCTGCTAGGAGCATTTGTGTGTCAGTGTGCAGATGCATGCTTTCGTTTTGCTTGGGTAGATCTCTAGGAGATCTGTTGGGGTTTAGTACAGGGTTTTAAGAATTAAGTTTGCCAATGTGTGGCGGCATCTGGCACACACAGGTGTGTAATAAATGGTTGTCATTATTGATGTTATGTCCTTGTGGAGTTTGTTCATGAGGTTGATTTTCTGATTTTCAGACTTGTTATTTATATTTTGGTAAAATTTTCTGTATCTGCCACCACTCTCAGGTTTATTTTGTTTATTAAAGTCTTATGATCCACATGTTAAAATAGCTGTCGATTCCTCATGGCTCAGAATTATCTGATAAGCCAGATCACCTGCTTCACTCATTCATGCCACAGGTGTTTACCAAGTGCCTCGTGTGTGCCTGGCCTGTGGAGGTTTGTGGTTGATACGTGCACCCGAAGAGGGCACAGTACCCGAGTTGAGCATATCACTGAAGCCCTGTCACATGGCATGACGTTTGTTAAGTGAATACAAACCTCTGCCCACAGGTAGCTGCATGTGGCTGAGAGCTCAGGACATGCTTCGTGCACTCGGTGCCTGGGCTGATCACTCGGACCTGGGACTGGAAACCCTGCCCCATTGTGACGGGGGCCGGGGGCTAGCTTATACCAGGTCGTGAGAGCCAATCACGTGTCTCTTTCCAACTCCATGGACAGTGATGTCATGTTGGTAGATTGAAATCAACCACCACAGGGATATTTACACCATGGAAATGGGCAAAAGCTAGAAATCAGGGCTTCTCTCTGCTCTCTCTCTCCCTCACTCTCTCTTTTTGAGAGCCTGGTGTTAAACATTTACTAGCATAACAGCCTTCCTTTCTAATCTTATCTCCTATTATTCTCCTAATGGTGGCTTTTCACAAATGGGGCAACTGAGGCACAGAAAGTTGGAGCAACTTGTCCAAAGTAACATAGTCAGGAAATGACAGAGCCGGAATTCAAACCCACATCTGATGTTGGCCTATCTCCGTGGCCTTGGGACGACACAGTACCTTGACTTTACCCATTTCCTGATCTTTAGTCATTTTTTTTTTCTGCCAAACTATTTTGCCACAAGATTTTTATTTTGATCATTTCTTAGCATTTTAGGTGCCGAGACTTCCTGGTGTGTTGCCTGAGCAATGCGTAGATCCTGTCCCTTCTCACCAGGAACTCTGTTTTATTTTGTTCTTGCAGAATTTCGCTAAAGAGTTTGTGATCAGTGATCGGAAGGAGCTGGATGAAGATTTCATCAAGAATGAGCTCAAGAAGGCTGGAGGAGCCAATTACGACGCCCAGACCGAGTAACCCCAGCCCTCCCCCTGCCCCTTGCCAAAGTCATTTGCCTGCTCTCCGGGGGAGGGGACCTCGGCTTCAGCTACCAGCCCATCAGGGAGAGGAGACGCAATGAGAGGCAACAACCCACCACCCCGTCTGCGACCCAGCTCCCCTGCCCTGCTTCCCTCCTGAGTCCTGATATGTCCTATCTCGCAAAGCTCATGGAACATCTTTCTTTTTTACCTTCTTTCTCTTTTGTCCCCCCCCCCGCCCCCCTTTCTTGTTCTGAAGAAAAATCATTGTGATGCCAAGATCAGATCTTGGTGCCTCCTGCGGTGACATCGTCAGATCTGAGGCACCTCCCGTGGTGACCCCTTTCCCTGGCATTTCTGCTAGCCTGCCTGGCCTCCTCTGCCGCAGCCTCGTGTTGCTCTGGAGCCCACGCCAGTGCTGCCGTCTTGGTTTTCCTCAGCTCTCCCACTCGCCCAGTGCTGAGGAGGCAGCTGTGCCCGGAGCCACGCTATTGCCGGCGGCCGGCATGAGCACACACGTTCGCCCCGCATGTCAGGCTCAGACCTCCTGGAATGTGCTCCAGGGCCCCTCCCCCACCTCATTCAGAGTTGCCTAAGCTGCAGAGATGGTGCTTGGTGGTGAGAGGTGTAGGCCTGACTCAGACCGAAAGGGAAGAGAGAAAACTTGCCTTAAAAGTTGCCTGGCGTTTGCTTTCCCACCCTTTGATTGGAGTCCCACTACGGCACGGAGTGGGGGGAAGGTCTGAGTCCAGACTCGACAGAGGGAGTCTTTCAGGGTCAGTTCAGAGGCTCCCCAAGGGACGAGAACGGTAGGGAGAGAGGCCCGGGTGCGCAACAGGAACGCAGGCAGAACTGGGAACTGGTTCTTTACTTTCGGGTCCTCTGCTGACAGCAGGGGCCTCTCGGGCCAGAGGTCCTCTCTGCCACCTTTGCTGGGTGTGCAGCGGCGCCCAGCCTTGGCCTTGGCCTTGGGGTGGGGGGGGGGGGGGTGGGGACCAGAACACCTGTGGTTTTGATCCTGCGTCTGCACCATGCATTCAGAGGGTTATTATTATTTTTTTCAAAGAAAGATGAGATTGGCTTGGTTCTTCATGAGCATATTTTATATTGTTCTCTTTCTCTTTTTCCTTGTTTGTTTTGTTTGTGGGGAGGAAATCTGTGCTGTGTTGGGGTTGTGAACATCTGCACTCAAACAGTTTACAGAAATAAATTTTTTTTGTTTTTCAAAAAACAAGTTTGTCTGATTTGCCTTATAAAGCTTTTTTTTTTTAATTACAAAAACAAAGGCCATTGTCATCCTCAGATTTAATAGGTGTCTATGCAGCTAGTGGTGGCTGGGCACATTCCCACTGAGAATCTTATTTTAGTTTTTAACAGCCACCTTAAGAAATTGGTGCTGTTTGTGTCCCCATTTCCTGGAAACAGAGGCTCAGAGAGGCTGATTCCCCTGAGGCCACCCAGGTAGAAAGAGGCAGAGCTGGGATTTGAACCTAGGTCTCCTGATGGCTCTGAGCTGAGGCTTTTGAGGGAAGTAGAGAGGCCCTGGAATTGAGAGGATGGTGCGACAGCAGGATCTGGATATTTCCTGCGTGGCCAGAAGCTTCCCCTCTGTCTTTTCAGGAAAAGCTGGGCTGTGACATCCTTTCCGAGGTTGTCGTGGAGCTTCAAACCCAGACTTCCAGCGCGCTGGACCTGCTGGGACCTCAGAATCAGGCCGGAGGAGTTTCCGACTCAGGCAGCTGGGCCGGGTGGGGAGGGTGTGGGGACAGGGCAGAAACCAAAGTCAGCGCAGGAAGGAGTCCTGCCATGCGTGGCCAAGGCCACGATTAAGCTGCCCTGCTGCAGCGCAAAGCTGAAGGTCGGTTCCTGGCCCATGGCAGCCATATCTGGGTTCTAATACCTGCTCCTCTGCTCTCAGCTGTGTGGCTTTAGGCAAGTGAGTTAACCTCTCTCAGCCTTAGTTTCTTCATTTGCAAAATCAGCAACAATATTACCCTCTCTGATAGGTGGGAAGGCCAAAGGAGCAGCACGATTCTGAGGGTGCCCAGTAGGCGCTCAGTCATTACATCACACCTGCCACTAGTCTTAAAATGCTGCCTGCCCCAGTGGTTCCTACACGCAGAGCACAGGGGCTCATTACATCATGCCTGCCACTAGTCTTACCCATGCTGCCTGCCCCGGTGGTTCCTATGCACAGAGCACAGGGGGCCAAACTGGGCCTCTGGCTTCCTGGCCTGTGGGCTTTTAGCTCTGGTCAGAGAACTTGGGACAATCACAGGTAAGGATAAACCCTGCTTCGAAGAAAAGCCGGGTCCTGTGGGAGAAAATGACAAGGGGACTAGGCCTGGCCAGAGGCATCAAGGAGGGCTTCCCCCAGGAAGCAACACCTCAGAACTGGAGGAGAGAAGGGGTGAGCAGGCCAAGACGAGGGGACTATAGACAAAGGCTCCACGGGGCTGCTGCTGAGGGGAAGAGCAAAGAGGCTGGAGCTGGGTTTGTGTGTCAAGGAGCTTGTTTTTATTTATCTTAAATGTATTTTACTGATTATGCTATTACAGTTGTCCTGATTTTCCCCCTTTGCCCCCCTCCACCCAGGATCCCCCTCCACCCCCTCAAGCAGTTGTCCCACCATTGTTCATGTCCACGGGTCATGCGCATACATTCTTCCGCTTCTCCACTTCCTATACTGTGCTTTACATCCCGTGGCTATTCTGTAACTACCTATTCGTGCTTCTTCATCCCTCACCTGTTCACTCATTCTCTCCTTCCCCCGTCTCATCTGGCAACCTTCTGGTAACTAACTTCTTTTCTCTTGCTTTTAAGAGTTTCTCTATCTTTAACCTTTGGCCCTTTAATAATGATGTGTCTTGGAGTGGGCCTCTTTGCATCCATCATAATCGGGACTCTGCTTTTCCTGGACTTTCATGTCTATTTCCTTCACCAAATTAGGGAAGTTTTCTTTGACTATTTTTTTTTGGATAGATTTCCAATTTCTTGCTCTTCTCCTTCTGGCACACCTATGAGGCAAATGTTGGAACTCTTAAACTTGCCCTAGAGCCTGTTTATGCTATCCTCATTTTTTTGGATTCTTTTTTTTTCTTGTTCTAAGTGGTTGTGTTTTGCTTCCTTATGTTCCAAATCATTTATTTGATTCTCAGCTTCATCCATTCTACTGTTGTTTCCCTGTAAATTGTTCTTTATTTCAATTAGTGTATCCTTTGTTTCTGACTGTATCTTTTTTATGCTGCTGAGATCTTCACTAAGTTCCCTGGGCATCCTTATAACCAGTGTTTTGCAATCTGTATCTGAGAGATTGCTTATCTCCATTGCATTTAGCTCTTTTTCTGGAGTTTTTACAGCTCAGGGATTTGCTGAGATTCCAGAGGGTGTTTGATGGGATCATGAGGTCTTCAAAGGCAGAGAGACCTTGACTTTACCATCTCTTTATCCCCTGTAACCAGCACCTGCTAGATGCCCAGTATTTCCTGGCCTCCATCAGGGCCTGGTAGGGGTTAAGGATGAAGCTCCGGGTGCTTGAGTCTCCTTGCTAAGACACAACTCTGAATTACTTCATGCATTGCTCATTCAACTGCTATTCCAGATTACCCACATGGAATAGTGCAAAACCACTATTTTATTTTGCCTTTGATATTGTGGGACATGAGTTTAGGAAGGGTTCTTGCTAGTGGGGGTCTCTCGTTTGGCTGTGTTCAGATTGACTGGGCAGGGTGTCCAAGCTGGCCCACTCACGTAGCCAGCAGCTGACACTGTGGTCCAGGAGGTCAGCTGGGCTGTGGATCAGAGCACCTGACGTGGCCTCTTTGGCAAGACGGTGTCAGGGGTGTGGACTTAGGTGGTGGCTGCTGCTCACAGAGAAAGTGTCCCAGAGGGCGAGGGAGAAGCTGCATAGCCTTTTCTGACCAAGACTCGAGTCACGTGGCAGCATTTCCATAGTACTGTACTGGGGAAAGTGGTCATGAACTCCCAAGGTCAAGGGAAGGGGACATTGACTCTTCCTCTCAATGGGAGGAGTATCAAGACCTGTGTGACCTTTTTAAAGCACCACACTTGATGTGACCAGGCCCTGTGCTAGGCCTGGGGTACCCTCATGCTCAGGGGCTTGCAAGGGGGGTTGGGGCGGGGCAGAGCAGATCTACAGTAAAATAAGCCAGTAATTGCAGTGGGTATTCCTGTGTCCTCAGGGAGGTAGCTGCTCCTGGCTGACAGATCCCAGGGGAGGCATCTGTTTCTCAACCTCGTGGCCCTCCTGCTGGGTATTTACTCTCCAGGGGACTATCTGAGCTGGAAAGGGGAGCCCAGCCCCAGGGGCTGCCCCCACCCCCAGGACAGGCTGCCCTCATGACAGTCTCCCTGCTGCTTCCTGTTCTCTGTGTCTCAGTGAGCCACAGAGAGAGGCAAAGACATGAAGCAAAAACAGTCACTGCAAGGAGATGACTCACTGGGGGACAGGAGGCAGCCCAGCGTGCAGGCTGAGTCAGGTCGGAGGTGGCCAGCCAGGCAGCCTCAGTTTCCTCCTCTGTGAACTGGGGCCTTATCTAAGTCTGCGGCACTGCTGTCACAAAATACCGCAGTCTAGGTGACTAATAACGGCAGAAGTTGATTTTGTATAGTTTGGAGGCCGGAAATCTAAAATCAGGGTGTCAGCATGGTCAGGACTGAGCCCTCTTCTGGGTCACAGATATCTTACTGTGTCCTCACAGGGCAGGGCCCGGGGAGCTCTGTGGGGTCTCTTTTACAGGGGCACTAGTCCTATTCAGGGGGGTTCCACACTCGTGACCTGATCACCCCACAGAAGCCACACCCAGTGCCGTCGCATGGGGGTTTAGGATTCCAACGTGTGAATCTGGGACGCACCTTCTGACCACAGCCTTCCTTTACGTATTTGTGTGAGGACTAAGCGAGGTGAGCGGTGCAAGCTGCTTAACGTGATGATGGCTGCCCTCTGCGTAGTCCTGGGAGACCCTCCTTGTTCTGGGGAAGTGCTGGCCCTGAGCACCTCCCAGCCTAACACCAAAGCAGAGACGGATTTCTAGATCCTTCTGCCCCTGCTTGTCAGCACCACCACCGTGGGCCACCACTAGAGCTCTGGGTTTGGCAGTCATCATGTTGAGGACTGGAGCACGCTGACTGACATCTGCATGAGCTTTGGGAAGGGCTCTCAGAGGCCCTGGTGGGGCGAGGGGGCTGGTACTGGGCACCAGCACAGGGTGACAGGAAGGGTTCAAATCCCACCTCTGCTGTGTGGCTGTGTGACCTCACATAGGATATTTGACCTCTCTGAAGTGTACCCAGGCATTTCAAAGGTGTGTTAACCCAGATCAAGAACAATGGACAAGGCTGGCTTAAAACCTTTCACTAAAAAGGTCATAGGCCTAAGGCGTGACTGCCCACCATGACCTGCCTGGTTAGGAATTTATGATCCATCACCCTGTGAGGTTACTGTCCATAGAACCCTTTTTTTGTCCACATATTTCTGTTGTTTTCAGCCCCCTAGACAGTGCTCATTTCTTTTTAATTTTTTAAAAGATTTTATTTATTTTTAAAGATGGGGAAGGGAGGAAGAAAGAGAGGGAGCGAAACATCAGTGTATGGTTGCCTCTCATGTGTCCCTACTAGGGACCTAGCCTACAACCCAGGCATGTGCCCTGACTGGGAATCAAACCAGCAACCCTTTGGTTCGAAGGCCAGCACTCAATCCACTAGCCAAGGTCTAGTGGTCATTTCTTACAGGAGCCCCAGGAACCTTCCCTCTCTCATTGGCTTTACCACTCCCCTACTAACTGAACCTCGTCAGGGCAGAGACAAGTCCTCAGTGCCTGGCACACAGGTGCTCAGTAAACAGTCCATGAGCAGGACCTTGCTGGAGCGGGAGGGGCCCTGCCTGGCTCTAAGCCCACAGCCCTCTCAGACCAGGGTCAGACCTGTTCTGTGCTGAACTGGGCAAAGAAGCTGGGGGCTTCCTCTGCCTGGGAGCTGCCTCTACCTCTATCTGTCCCCAGTCTTGTGCCTGATGGGTAGCAGTGTATCTTGTGTACCTGTCCACCTGCTTTGAGCACCTGTCCAGTTCCTCCACCTTCAGGGTCTAGAACCTGTTACTTTGACTACTTCCCCCTTTTAACCACCTCTGGAGACACCACCGGGAGGGTGGAGTGTGCTCCAGGGCCGGGGCTGCTGTGGGGCCAAGGGCAGCACAGGGCATCTGGGCCTCCACAGGACTTGGCTACAGAGACCTGCTAACCTCCTTGGGAAGGGGACACCTTCCCGCCATGTGAGCCTGGGGAGGAGGCTGTGTCTGCCTGTGCTGGAGCCCTGGTCTGGGGGACTGCCCCTGCAGCTGGGGGTGAGAGAGAAATGAGGCCCTCATGAACAGAGGGCTAGCAGTCTGCCAGGGGTTATTTCTGGTAAATCCGAGAGCACCGGCGCAGACCTCGACATGGGTGCTTTCCTCGTTGGCAATTCCCGAGTCTCCTGTTGCTGCCGAGGACGTGCAAAGCCGTGGGTGGCGTGCACAGGCAGGACAGGCCGCCGTTCTTCCCATAAATCCCAAAGCTCAAGGGGGGTGTAAAAGGCAATTTGCAAAACGGTGATGATTACAGAATGAGAACAATGAAGCTAAATTTTCAAACAGAACAATATGCATATATACACAGGAGCGAAATTACATGAATGCCATGAGAATGAGGGGTGAGCCCTGGGGAGGGAGAGAGGAGGGAGAGAGAGTGTCAGAGCGGGACTCCAGCTGTGTGTTTGTTTCACTTATTTTTTAAAGAGCTGGAGGAAATGTATACAATAAAATGTAAGCATCTATGTAATGGGCAGGTGGGACTTTGTTAAGTTAGTTTCTGTTTTCCTGTTGGTTTAGACGTTTAGAAATGGTTTTGCAATGGGCAAGCGAAAGAATTTACACAGCGTCCCCAGTGACCACAGGGAGGAAGGCGAGGCTGCTCACCGGCAGCTGAGGACCCGGTTTAAGTAGAGCTGATGGAAGGGGCCGGTGGCTGCTAAGGAAAAAGTGGTGAGTGCTTGTGGAGGTCCAACCCCATGGGTGCTGCTCAGTGGCACGAGTTCTGAGTTTGAAGATTCAAATGCCAGCCGATGGGAGCCAAACTGTTGGTCTGAAAGATCAAGAGGAAGAGTGTCTCCAGATACTTGCAGCACCCTCCTCAAGGTGCCTCCCTCAGTAACACCGGGGGCACCCGCTACCCAGGCCCCACGTCCTATCACCCTGCACCCCCTCTCATCGGCCTCCTCAGAAGCCTTCCATCGGGGTACTAGCTGCTCTGGCATCTGCCTGGCTCTCACAGCTCTTAACACAGTGCCTGGCATATAGTAGGAGCCCAATGAATGCTCACTTAACAAATGGGTGCCACCTAAGTGGGTTCGCTCCACAAAGTGTCCTGCTCCTCAAAGGGTGTCTCCAGATACTCATAGCAAAACCATCTGGCAAATTTGCCGAAATGTAGATTCCTGGGCCCCACCCCAGGCTTACTGAGTCAGGATCTTTGGGATCGTCCCAGAATCTGCTTCTTTAAGCAAATTTACTAAGCAATTCTTACATACTCTAACAAGAAGGTCTTTGCAGAGCATAGAACCCAATGATGCCTTTTGACCATGGTTCTTAATGTGTCTGGTCGAGACTGCATTAGCGTCACCTGGAACTCGGTGAAAGGTGAGTTTCTCAAGCCCCACCCCTGGCCCGTGGAGGCTGAACGTGGACGGGGGGCTGGAAGTCTGTGTTGAAACACACCTGCAGGGCAAGGCTGAGGGGTGTTTGAGTTTGGGAACCACTACTGTTGACCACACTGTCCTCCCTTTGGTTGAAAAAGAAAACTGCCATTCCATTTTACAAGACTTTTGGAAATAAACTTGAATTTTTCCATTTTATAAGTATTACTTATCATCATAAAAATATTTAGAAAGCAGAGATAAAGAAAATAAAAATACAAATGATCTGAAACTCAGCCTCCCAGAGGTAACTCTGTCACATTTAGGGGGACAGCCTTGCAGACTTTATTAACAGAGCAACACAATTTTATGTTCAAAAATCGAGGTTATATTGTGTTCCTGTTTTATAACCCACTCTTTTCCCTTACCAATGCAGGATGAGATCTTCCCACATCCGTGAGTACTACCATAGTCATCTTTTGTGTGTGTGTGTGGCTCATTCCGGGCAGTGCACAGTCTTTATTAGTTCAGCCAACCCTCTATGACTAGATAGCTGGAGTTTGAATTGGCAAGCCGGGGACTCATGAGCCGGAGTTGGCCCCCAGTGTGATCGGACTGGACACGTGCAGCTGCACGATTTGCCGATGCACAGTGGCCGGCGCGCTGCCCACTGGGGCTGGTGTGAGACCGGGGACCCCTGAGTTGTAGCGGGCACAGCCCGCACAACAGTACTCAGAAGCCCCCCTCCCCAAATTTTGAATTCGTTGCTAATGTTTAAAAAGGAAAAGCTTTCACGTAAAAGTCCAGCTCTCGATTTTTTTTTTTTTGACAAATCTGGAGTTCCGATAACATGTGGACTACATTCCTGCCGAGCAAGGAGGGGCTGGGACTGAGTCACGCCTGCCCGTACAGACCGTGTGGGGTGCGCTCTGCGGGGCCCCGCGGCCCCCAGCTCTCCGGTTGACTCCCCTTGCCAACCTTTGATGCGAACTCCTCTATGTTAACTGTCTGATTCCTATGCGCATTTGTTTGCGGCCCCTGGAGGACACTTTTAGATATTTGTTGGATGAAGGAAGGAATCCCTCTTCAAAGACACAATTGCCTAGAGACAGAGGATGCTTCCTCTATGTTATTTAGACAGCCCATATGGGGAGTTGCTATGGCAACTGTGAGACCGTATAATAGATTGCTTTGGGATGATCCGAGTATCCTCCAAGAAACGGCACCCCCGCCCCCCACTCCCTAACCCCGTGGGTCCAGGCGGGTGGTCACTTCCAGCGGGGATCAGGTTGCGGTGGTTCGGCAGGGTCAGTCGGCTTGCTTTCAGAACGGAGTTAGCTCCCAGCAGAAGCACAAGCGCTGTCTACAGTGCAGATTCTGGTTTCTCCCCACAATTCCTTTTATTATTTACCTCCCCGTGTATTCCATACTCTGGAACAATTGTGTGAAACAAATCGCATTTAGGGAAGCACCGATTCGTTTCTCATTTAAAAAGAAGATCAAAGGCGAGTAGTGGCAGCTAATGTCATGTCATGGTTAAGTACACGGGTTCTAATTCGGGCCCTGCCATTCGCTTGCTGTGTGGCCATGGGCAAGTCACAAAACCCCTCTGAACCGCAGTTTCACCCCCTTTCCCAGGCTCCCGTCTAGATCCTTGACCTTCCGTGGCATGTGGTCCCACTCCTGGGCCATAACTCTTGGCACCAGCATTCATTCTCACCTCCTTCTAGTGCTGCCGATGCTCTAAGTTAACAATGAATTCCCCGAACTCTCTCAGAGCCAGGGTCTGGGTGCAGATGTGGTTGTGCCAACTAGATGCATCCATGTCAGATTTGGAAGGAAGGAGAGGGGGCGAGGCCATCTCTCTGTGGCCTGTTTTCTCTTGGCAAGTGAGCTCCTCGGGATGCTGGTGTCCAGCCTCCAGCTCTGTGGGTGTTCCAAGCACGTGCAGGGCAGCGGAGGGGCTCTGACCCTGGGTTGCAGCTCTGAGGGCGTGTTCTGGACCCAACTGTCCCCTCATCAGCTCTCTGGTTCTCCACCCTCCTGGCAGTGGCAGCTCCCTGGGTGGGTCGGCTCTGCGGCGTCTGCAGCTGATTACCGCAGATGAACTGGAGTCGCTCCGGCTCCAGCCCTCAGGGTTGTAAGCACCTTGTACTGCATGCTTTCTGCCTGAAATACTTAGATCATTTCTGCACTGAGCCTGACCCTTGCCACCTCCCTGGGTACCCATCCCTGCTGGCTGCCTGCTGTGTGTGCCACCCTGAGCTCCCATCTCAGTGGGGGCTTGACTCCCAGCCTGAGCCTGAGGTCAGGGACTCTGCTTATCTACAGTGTAAACTGCTCACTTCAGACTGTGCGCTGCAGGCAGAGCCACTGGGGACCCTCCGCCAGGAAAGTGCCCTGTCTGGTGTGGTTCCGGGTTCTCCCTATACTTGGATTCCCAGGATCTCTCACTTAGCACTGAGTAAGCTCAATAGCCATTAAGGAATATTTAAAAATATTTCAAAACTACAATAACGAATCTGTCTTGAAAATGACTCCTAGGGTCATAACATCGAAAGGCCAGCGAGGGCAGACCAGTGCTCCCTTATGTGCCTTAAAAATGTAGTGCTTAAACTCGTGGTTAAATGGTGAGCTTTTTCTTCTTAATGTAGTCTTTTTAACTACAGAAGTAGCACTCGCTGTGGGCCAAGCACTCCCACCCCGTGTGACAGGGAGATGTCCCAGGCGGGATTATCCTGGTGGAGTTATAACACCCGAGCAGATGCTGTGGGCGGGCTCTGGCCTCCCCCGCCTGGGAGATTGTGCTGAGACAGCACAAGGGGCTGGGCAGGCCCTGGGCTGAGGGAAAAGCCTAACCGCCTTTCTTGGGGGTGGGGAGGCTGGGGACCCACCAGCTGCAAGGGAGAATACCCTCTAGTCCCCAGGGTCCACGGTCACAGTGACTCAGGATCTCAGGTTGCATTTACGTGTGGGAAAGACTCACTCTGCGCCTCCCAGGGAGCCTCAGCCTTAAAGCCTCAGTGCTGAGATGAGAAACTGGTTGGTAGTTTGGGGAAGGGGAGCAAGAACCCTTCCCTTGCAGGAGGAGTCCCCATTTTAATTGAGGGCCTGCTGTATGAGAAGCACATATCATTTTCATCTACGAGGGATGAGATATTGCCAAACCATGTTATAGAGGAGGAAATTGAGGCTCAGAGAAGTGAGGCTACTTGCCTAAGATCACAAAACTAGGAAGTGGCAGAGCGGGGATTTGAACCCAAGTCTGTTGGTTCCAAAGTCTATACTTCGGTTTTTTTCTTCCTCCCTCCCTTCTTCCCTTCCTCCCATCCATTCTTCTCTCCTCTTCTTCCTCCTCCTCCACCTTCTCCTTTTCTCTGTCCCTCTCTCCCTCTCCTTCTCTCTCTCCCTTTCTTCTTCCTTTCCTCTCCCTTTCTTCCCTCCCTGTAGAATACGGAGGTGGCATGTGCAGCACCCAGGGCCCCAGCCTGGCCTCCAGGCCTCTCTGCCCCCAGAGGGCTTTCTTTTCTTTGCAGCCCTGCTCCCTTCCTTTCTCTATTCCTAGCACCTAGGAGGGCACCCAGGCCGTAGGGCGTGCTCAGTGCATGGGGCTGTCTTTGTGCTAAAATATCGGCCATGTGACAAGGCCTGGGAGGGTACATGGGGACATAATCAAGACTTGTGGTGATTAAGCTTTGTGACATGCAAACAGGGGGGAACTGAGAACGGCTGTGAATAGATTTCTCCAAAGATCAACCTGGGGACTTTGATAGTTACTTGTACTGAAGTAAAAGGAATTTTTAATGAACCTGGAAAGAGAGGGTGGGGGATGGGTAAGAGCACCAGGTTGGGCGGAAGATGCTGCAGATGCTTGTAATAAACATCCCCCCTTGGGGCCCCAGCGGTGACAACCCTCTCCTGGGGACCCCGGCAATGATGAACGACTCCTGGTAGTGACAACCCACATCAAGACACCCCCAAATGCTCTGAGAATCCATCATAAGACCAGGACACGACAAGTCTTTAATTATTCATGATCTGCACTTTATTTCAGTTAAAAAAAAATGCTAATGGCAGAGGCCATTTTCCTAGTATCCTCCTAGTCCAATCTTTAAATGCTGCTCTGGGCTCTGGTTTCAGAGTTTCCGATTTCAACTCTGGGATGACCTTAGGGCCAGCGTGCCCCCGGGTGCCAGGTGTTGGCGCAGCCTGTCCTGGGCGAGCCAGGTGTCCCCACCTGCTGGGTGAGGAGCTCAAACTGGGAATGGCCTGCCCACCCATCCAAGGTCACACAGCCAGAAGCGGTATTGCTAGCACGTGAAAGCTGTCTGAACCCCTAGCCTGCGCTTTCTCACATGAAATCATGTTGCCTTCACACAGGGGGCTTTTGAGAATTGACAAACCCCACCAACTAAGAAAAGTCAGAAGGCCAAAGGCGTCAGATGAACCGCAACAAACACCGGAGACAGGGTCTCAGGCAGAGAACAGAGGGAGTGTGGGTGCCTGGCTCTGATTCTGGTTCTGCCTCCAACAAGCTTTGCGGCCCTGGGGCTGTCCCTCTGCTTCTACGGGCTCTCAATGTCCCCCAGTATTAGGACCGTCTTCCTAAAAGGTGATGAATATCAGACTGGCGATTTTTGCAGTGACTTCAGGGCACACAGAGAACAGTCGTTCTGTTAATTGCTGTGCAATTCTTGGGGTGTACTAAAATACACAATACCAGAAGCGAACCTTTCCATCAGCAGCTCTGCCACTTGAACACGCACCAAATCACCTGGAGGGCATGATAAAATGCAGATTCCTCAGGCCTATCTGGAGCATTTCTGATCCAGCGGGCCTGGGTGGAGCCCAAGAATCTGCATTTCTAGCAAGGCCTCAGGTGGTGCGGATGCTGCAGGTCCAGGGCCTCCACTTTGAGAACCGCTGACTAACCTAACACTCCCAGGTGCTCTGTGCTCAATGGTGTGCTGGATTCAGCTATTACTGATGGGGGAGTTCAAGAGTTAACGGCTTTAGCTTTAGTTATAGTTGATAGGCTTAAGTGATTGAAGCAGGTGGAAAGCTGTTGTTCCAGGAAGTGGAATTTGTGACCTACATGACTCCAGGAGGTAGACAGCAATTCAACCTTTGTGCCCTGCGGGTCTGCCAGCAACAGAGGTGGCGTCTGAGCCGCTGTGTCAGAGCCATTGAGCAGCAGGTAAAGAAGTGCTAGGAAACCCACTGGACTACAGCTCTTATCTGATTAACCTTTTTTCCAAACCCCTTCCCTACCCTTTTCTTCTCCTTATAAAAAGGCTGGCTTCAGATGGGATGTTATCATGGTTTTTAGGGTACTGAACCCACCATCTTCTCAGATCACCAACATCTGCATAAATCACCCATAAAGATTCACAAAGATTTAATCCTTGTCTCCACTTACTGGTCCTGGCAGTGACGGGCAGCATGAATGCCGACTTTTCCAGTTTCATTACTACTGGCTTACAGGAACCAAATGTGTTCATCCCTTCCCAGCTCCATGTCTGGGGACTTCACCTTGGTAGCTGAAACCAGCCCTGATGGAAGCATTTATACCAGGGAGACTGGATATCAGCAAACACTGCAAAGCAGGGCTCACCTCAGAGCCAGTCGTTAAAATAGCATAGGGCAGTTCTAAGCACTTCGCCTATAAAAACACATTTTTAATCCTTTCAGCCACCTTCTGTAGTACATGCTATTGCTAGTCCCATTCTGCAGATGTGGAAATGGAGGCCCAGGATATGTAAGTATCTTGCCCAAGGTCACACAGCTGTAGAGGACCCAGGGTTTCCACATCGATGTTCTGAATCATTGATCTACACAGCTCGCCCAAACTCCAGCTTCACAGATATTGCCTGGGATAAGGCTAAGAAGAGAAACACCGCAGGAGGTTGATTTTTTAAGTATGAACTAAATGATAGTGCTGCTGCGTGGTGAACAATAGCGTTAGCACAGATGGCAGATAGAGTTTCCTGGGTTTCTTTACAAGGGAAGGGAGTGACTCCCTTGGGAGAAGAGGTCCCAAAGCACTTCCGCAGTGGTAGAGGGTCGTACCAGGGGTAAGCTGGGGCTCGTGTCAGGAGAACAGTGCCCGCCCGACGAGCAGGGGACTTGGGGACCAGCACGTTGAGACAGTGTGTCTAGATGTCTGAGATGCACACTGTGGCTTCAGCTCTTAGGTAGCGGTGCTAGCTCCAACTCAACCTAAAATTTCTATGGGATCTATGTACATCCCTTCAAGGTCTCCTCATTAGGTATATAGAAAACAAGGAGACTTTAGAAATCCACCCTCCGGTAGCACCTGGAAATGGGAGGACCTGCCAAGGTGGCCTTGAATGAAGAGGTCTGTGGGATGCCACGTGCTCTCTGAGTCCTTCCAGCTCTGCTAGTGTGGGAATACCCCGGCTGTGGGTTTTCCGTGGGGGAAGGTCAGGGCAGGACCAGAACCGGGGTTGGTGGCGTGCCGAGGGTGTGCTGGGCATTCTGTGGGCATTAACCGCATACATTACGTTTTATGGACTATCTGATGACAGAGGCTGAGGGAAGCTAAAAATAGAGAAATAAGAGAGAAATCCATAAGTCAAACTCAGGACTCTCTGACCTCAAATGCCTGAAAAGCCCCTGTGGATGATGAAGATCAGGCTGAAATCTGAAGGCTTGGGCAGGTGTTGTACGTATAAGATCTGGGGCATTTTGGGGAAATCCATGGTGGGTTGAAAAATGGCTTCCAAAGATGTCCAGGTCCTAATCCTTGAAAACTGTGGCTAATTTTATATGGCCAAAGGGACTCTGTGGTTGTGATTAAATTGAGATTCTTGAAAGGGGGGATCGCCCTAGATTATCCAGGTGGGCACTCTGTAACAACACGTGTCCTTATAAAAGGGAGGTCTGACTACAGAAGTAGAGACGGCTGATGGGAGTGGGGCTGGGGGGAGAAGAAACAGGAGGCAAGTTTTCCCTGTGGTCACAAGCCAGAGGCTAAACACGTGGATTTATCCTCTAATTCTGCCTTGGTTTATCATCTAATCACTCACCTCCTCATTCACTCCTTCACTCCTTGCTTCATGGGCTTTATCAGGCATTCACTCACTTCATTCATGTATTTATTCTGAGCGCACTCTCTGAGCTAGGCACTGGGTGAGTGAGGAAACACTCTTCTTGCTCTCAGAGAACTCATTCCTGTATGGTGCTAAGAGGCTTCTGGGGTATGAGGGTGTGTGAGGGATACAGGGGCTACAGGAGCCCAGGGGAGGGAGCAATCAGTGGCTCCAGAGAGGAAGTGCCATTTGAACTAGCCTTGGAAGGTGCATCATTCATTCATTCATTCAGTGTCAGCGAAGCACTTACTGAGTGTCAGCTATGTGCAGGCACTATTCTAGATGCTGGAGATACACTGGGGAGATAAGAAGGTTCCAGTCCTCCTGGGGTTTCTAGGCTAGGGGATTGGATTGACCAAGTAGAGAGGGGGTTATAGCTTGCTGCCAGTATCTGGGCCAACAATGCTTGTGGGTAAGACTGTCGGTGAAAGCCACCAGGCAGGGGGCCAGCTGTAGGGACAACCATAACACCTCCTCCCTCTGGCATTTATTGAGCACCTACTGTGTGCCAGGCACCATGCTAGTGCTTCCTCTGACTTTCTCATCCAGGCTTCACAACAGTCCTCCTCAGCAGGCACCCGTATTAGCCTCTCTTTGCAGATAAGGCAACTGAGGCTTAGTGAGGTTAAGCCACTTGAAACTTCTTCCCACCCAAGTGGTTTGCCCTCTGTTCTATGCACCCAGAACATTTGTCTGTCATTCTCTTTTAGTCCTCCATCAATCCGATGCCCACTCTGCAGGGCAAAGACCTGACTTGAACACAGAAAGTGCTCTATACACATTTTTGGAGGGGACTAGTGTCTTCCCAGGGCCCCGCTCTCCCGTCCTTCCTCGCCCCCTGATCTCCGGTGCCTGGCCTCCCACCTTGGAGCACTTGCTCTCGGTTCCTTCCCCGCCCCCAGTGAGGCACCAAGGACTGGGAAGAGAAGTGCCAACAGAAATGGCAGCTTCCATGGTGGAATTTCAGGCATCGGGGAAGGAGACTGTTTTAAGCAACCCCTGTCTCTGCTCCCGGCAGTCTCCCCCTGGAATCGGTTGCAATAGGAGGACACAGGTTGTGGAAAGAGTCAAACACGAGACTTTCCACTTCCCTGTCACTGTGAGTTGCCTGTGGGACACCTGCCTGCATTAGTGTCCATAGGTCTCGCCGTCTTGGGGAGGTTACCCAGGGCTCCTGCTCTCAGCAAAGTCGCCCCTCAGCTTAGGCCTCAGCAGGGGGTCAGTACCCCTTTCTCAGTGGGTCCCAGTTGCTTTGCACATGAGAGAAAGGTGGAGAGCAGCAGGCCTTGAAACCACGTGCCCTCCCAGTAGTCAAGGGGTTTAGAATCTGGGGGCAGGCCCCGCTGGCCTCCATTCCCATTCACCGAAGCCACAACAAGGAGGCAGCTCTAACCTGAGTGAGCCGTTTCCTCCTTCCAGCCCCGATGGAGTTGGCCTGACCCACTTGGGGTGATGGCCTGGAGGCAAGCCACTTCCTCCCTCTGGGCCTCAGCTTCCTCAGCTCACACGGGAGAGACTGCACACATGGGTTTCTTCCAGGGCCGGGGTGGGGGAGGCAGACAGGGAGCCTGTGCTGGGCTAGGGTAACCTGGGAGACCATGCAGCCTTCCCGGGCCACAAGCGCTTAAGTTTCTGGAGCTTCGGATTCTTCAAGAGAAACCAGAACTTCAGATTTTTTTAAATGTTAAGGTTTTATCATATTGACTTTTGTCATTTTAATAAAATGTCATTTTATTAATGTGTGACATTCATGCCTAAACAAGTGTTCACTTGAAAGTGTACAGTTGGGCCTGACTGGTATGGCTCAGTTGGTTGGGCATCATTTTGCAAAACAAAAGGTTGCCAGTTCGATTCCCGGTCAGGGCACATGCCTGGGATGTGGGTATGGCCCTCAGCTGGGGAGGGCACAAAGGCAACTGATCTATGTTTCTTTCCCTTTCTTTCTCCCTCCTTTAACTTCTCTTTAAAAATCAATAAATATGTATAGTAAAATGACAGCAAACTCACAATTATTAACAACCACACCTAAAACAAAAACAAACTAAGCAAACAACTAGAACAGGAACGGAACCACAGAAATGGAAATCACATGGAGGGTTAGCAACAGGGGAGTGGGAGGGGAGAGAGGGGGGAAAGGTATGGAGAATAAGTAGCATAGATGGTAGGTAGAAAATAGACGGGGGGAGGGCAAGAATAGTATGGGAAATGTAGAAGCTAAAGAACTTATGACACATGGACATGAACTAAAGGAGGAGAATGTGGGTGGGAGATGGTGTGCAAGGTGGAGGGGAGTGAAAGGGGAGAAAATGGGACAACTGTAATAGCATAATCAATAAAATATATTTTAAAATAAATAAACTCCTTTTTTCAAGGGTGTGCTGCTAGATGGATTTTCAGAACCTGAACACACAGTCCAGCATCATGTCAGGAAACAGAGCACGTCTGATCCCACAAATCCCCCCCCCCCCACCCCGGGGAGGTGAGCACGGCCCCAGCCTCTAGCACTGGACATCCGCTCAGTGGGTGTGGATTCATGCTTCACCTGCAGGGCGTTCTTCTGCATCTGGCTTCTTTCTCTCCGTGTTACAGTTTTGGGACAAGTTGTGGATTATCCTCTGTCAACTTCTGTGCAGAATTCCATGGTGTGAATGAATGCACCACAGGTTGTATAGCCACTGCGCTGTGGTGGGCATTTGGGTGGTTTCCGGTGGGGGCTACTACGAGTGGAGATGCTATGCACGTTCTCCGACACACCTTTGGTGTGCCCGTGGCCACGCTTCTGTCGAATGTATCCCAGGAGTGGAACTGCTGGGTCAAAAGAAGGCAAGCATTTCGAGGAAGATGGATTTTATCTAAAGTATTTCTATTTTATAGTGACACAAAACAATGAATATTAGTTTAAACGAGGGTTCAGCCAAGGAAAACATTCCAAGGGCTGATCAGGCCTGCTGGCGGCACCTCCAGGCTCTGGTCTGGATTGGGCTTCGCATTCCCTACCCGCCCTCGCAGCCTCATTAGCTTCATTTGTGTGCTGTCTTCTTAAATTTTTATAGCTTTTTTGTTAACTAAGAACTATGCTCACATTGTAGATAATTCACAAAATGGAGAAAAGAAAAAAAATCACCAGTGCAGCCCCTAAAGCAAACACAGCAGTATCTTTGTATGTGTGTTGTGGTGCTTTTTTTCCTGTGTGTATATGTATTTTATTCCTACAAATTTGCAATATTTCTCTGTATAAAGTGTGTATTTTGCCTTTTGACTTAGTCATAAACCCATATTATTACACAGTTTTCCAGCTATGATTGGTTTTGGATTCCTTTAATTTTCTGGATGGAGAGAAAAATAGACAATTCCTGTCTATTTTTAGATTTATTATTGTATCTATTAAAAATGGCTGGTAAGCATGTTTTTATTTTGTGATAGTCAGGCTTTATCTGAGGTGCGTAGGAAAGTGGTTTCAGGAGCCACACCAGTTGGGTTCAGAATCCAGCTGGACGGACTCCCCACCCCAGGCCTCAGCTTGCTTTATCTGGAAAACGGGGATATAAAGTGCACTACCTTGTAGGTCATTGTGAGGATTCAACCAGGTGGTAGAAGTAATGTGCTTAGAACAAGACTTGGCATTTTGCAAACAAATTGCAAGAGCTAAATATTTATTCTTAGCTACAGCAATAACTATTTTTATGTTTCTTTTTTCTCCCTATGACAGTAATTCTTGTTCATTATAGAAGGTTTAGAATATGCAGAGACAACCCCTGTGAACGCTTGTGGTGTACAAGAGGCGTTCCCCCAAAATGGAATTTATTTATAAAAAGTTGTGTATTTATTCTTACATGTTTAAACTTCAGCTGCCTTCAAAGTACTCTCCATTTGATGCAATACACCTATCAAGACATTTTTTTCCACTGCTCAAAACAGTTTTTGAACTTGTTGATACCTTTTAGCGCTTCTGCCATTTTTTTGTTTTGCCTCTTTCTCATGGGCAAAACGTTTCCCTTTGAGGACTTTTTCATCTGGGGAAACAGAAAGAAGTCCCTCGGGGAGAGATCGAATGAATAGGAAGGATGGGGCACGGGTGTCATTTTTGGTCAAAAACTGCTGAACACTCAGCCTGGTGTAGGGCAGGTGAGCTCATAAATCACTCATCATGAAATGGGCAAATGTATGGAAAGAGTCTTCCAAAAAAATTCACTGAAGCCGAACACAGCCTCTCACAACAACACCAGCTGGCACATGGCTACCGATGGGTTCCTAGAACACTCACCAGGCAGGGGACGCCTGTACTGCAAGGGTCCGCCTTGGTTCCCCCTTGTATTTTGCCAGTCTTGTGTTAGTGCTTACGTGATATGCATGTGTGTGTGTCCTCACGCAAGATTATAACACAGGGACTGTTTTGTAACCTGTTTCTCAGTGATCCCAACATTTCTCTCTAAGTCATTGATGGGACACAGTCCTCTGTGGGTCTCTCAGGTTTCTGCATGTGTTACAAGCAGAAGCACTGACCGTCTTTGCAAGAAGGTTTGCATAGTAAACAGCCTTGGTGATCCCACATGGTGCCCCCGCCTCCCCAAGAGAAGAGCAAGTTCTTTTCTGCCTCGTGTCATACAGAGCCTCCCAGCAGGACAAAGCCCAGGCAGGCTTCCTGCCCAGCAGAAGTCTGGGTTCCCCAAGCTCAGCATTCCTCAGTGGGGAGGAACATGTCATGTGTGTGATACTCACATCACCCCCGGGGCCCAGGGCAAGGACAACTGATGGGACCCTAGAGTTTACACTGCTCACTGCTCTGTTAGTCGTGAGGTCCTTTGTCTCTGACCCAGGAGTGTTGTGTCTTCTGCCAGCAGCTGTGGAACTGGCTGGCTAAGGGCTGGCTTGCACGTAGGGCACAAGCCCTGCTCATTCACTGTCCTTGACGCTCTGCAGCAGTTTTCTCAGGGTTAGCCCCAGTTTCCCTCAAAAACACAGGTTTCCCTCATCTTGCTTTTCCATCACTTCCAAGAAGATCAATCTTCTGTGTTTGGGAGCATACACTGTTTTCCACCTTCTCACTACTTTAAACAATGCTACAATGAGCAATGTAACAGCTACACTTTGCTCTCAGGCGACTCTCTCCACACCACAAATCAGAAATTCTGAGGAGTGGAGTGACGGGACCCTGACATTGGCACACCAGGACGCCCAGTGTACACTGAGGCCTCACTGGGGTTTTCTCTGTCACCAGATCCTGAGCTCCTTGTGCTCCTAGTACCTGGCACACAGTGCGTACTCATCCAATGTTAGTTGAACTTGAACAGGGACCATCAATAACGTTAAGAGGATGCCAAGTCATTTCATGGCATGGGACCTGCTGGTTCTCACTCATCATTGCTGTACTCCAAGAAATGTTCCAAGGTCACCAAATCACACCTGGTGTGAGGAGATAGGCACGAGGCAGAGGAAACCTAGGGCATGGGGGCTGCACAGGGGAGGGTTGTGAGTCAGTTCCTCAGCCCCCTAAATCATCATCCCTGCAGTAAGCCCCTAGGAGAGGTGATTATAATGTTTCACTTCCTATTGGGAAGTGTATACATTTTAGAGACTCAACTCAACGAATCCTCACACGCCCAACACAACCACATGATCAGCGTTGAGATCAGGAAACCCAACATCCCCAGGACCCTAACCTCACTTCCTGCCCCCTGAGTGTCCTCAGTGGTAAGCGTCACCCCAACTCCCAACAGCATAGATTCCTTGTCCTGCTTTTATACATGAACCACATGCCTTGTTGTCATCTTTTGTGTCTGGCTTCTGTGCCTCAGCGTCACCTTCGTGAGATCCAGCTCTGTGGTCCAGTAGAGTTGCTGGAGTTCTTTCTTCTGTGTGGGTTCCGCTGTATAGACAGGCCCCGTTTACTCGGGCATGCTACTGCTGGTGGGCACTGGTGGCTTCTGAGGTGGGCTCCGGTGAGGAGGATTGCTAAGAACATCTGGTACACGTTCTCACACGTGTACACTTCCCTGCTGGGTGTATGCTGAGGAGTGGGATTGCTGGCTTAAGGTGTATGTCTATGTTCAGCTTTATCCCATATCCCAGATAGTTAGTAAATGCTTATTCAATGAATGACTTTCTTGAGTCAAACAATCAGAGCGACGGATAAATCAAAAACAGGGCTGGCGTCAGGAGCAATCAGCCTTCTGCTCAGACAGGCCTGTACTTGAGATTCAGTACTCTGCGATAGCTCCTGAAATTCTCGATAATTTTATTGTTACATTTACATTTTGTGGATGAAGTGTGATGGGACAACGGACATGAGCCGGGAGCCTGGTGGGCCTGTCTGCCGCCACCTCCCTGCCTCCCAGGGTGAGTTCTCAGCCACCTGCTCCCTGCCACACCCCTCGCTGCCGCTCTCCACCCACTGGTCCTGTGAGCATCCTGCTCCCAAGACAGCATGTCATTAAGTAACAAATAAACACCAGGATAGGGAGAGAGAGAGAGAAAGAGAAAAGAGAGACTGCACATTTTCATTTTGCCCTGGGCCCACAGATTATATAGCCATCCCTGGCTAGAGCGTACCCCACACCCAATGTGGCCTGGGCCCTCTGCAAAATGCTTCATACATGTGATCACGCTTACACTCTCACCACCATATGATATCAGTGTTATTGTCATCATCTTCCCCCTATGGCAGACAAGGAACTTGGAAGTCACCCTGCTGTGTGGTATCTGGGAAGTGGGCATTGGACAGAGTTGAGGGCTGCTGTGTCTGCCCCTAAAGCTCGAGTTCATTCTCCCCTCAGGGTACCAGGCCTCCCCACGGGTCCAGGCCCCGCAGACCGGGTGAGATCGTCAAGGGGAAGGGAAGAGCCCTGAGACAAGGGGTCCCGCAGCCCTAGGCATCAGTCAGGGCAGCGGCCACAGGCCTGGCTGGCATTTATGGCTGGGGGTTGGCCATCTCCTGGGGCTGGCGAGGGGGCAAGTGGGGACACAGCAGCCCGAGGGGCCACAGGGGCTCCTGCAGGGTATGGCAAAGATGGGCCGGGGCCATTTTCGAGCGTGGCAAGCCTTATGAAATGATCATGAGGTCGTGATTCATAATGCATGAGAGGTCAGGTGGCGCTGCCCCACCGGACACAGGGCCTTTGTTCCCGGTGAGGACTGCGGGAGCACTTGCCTTGTAATCACCCCAGAGAGGAAGGAAGCAAAGAAGATTTATTTCCCAGAGTCTAATCAGCTTCCTTTGGGGAGGCCGCTATCTGTCCTGCACAGATCTCTGCCCCCCGGGGAATGCTTCGCATTGACTTGCTCAGGGTCAGACTTTGAGGGGCCAAAGATATATTGCTTACAGCAATATACAGCGTCTTAGAAAATACACGTTCTATTGTGTGTGTGTGTGTGTGAGAGAAGCTTCTTTCCAGACTGGCCATTTTCACAGCTGTCTGCATTGTTCACCTCCCAGCTTCTTTGTGAAGTTTTGTTTGATCGGCTCGTTTCTTTTGTTTTTAAACAGAAGGAAAAAGAAAATGACCAGGGCAGGCAGGATCTTCCCCAGATCAATCGCTCCGCTGGAAATGGACTGAAGATCAAAGGTCAATTTATCCCCCACCAGATCTGTTCTGAGGGCCCCCTTCTTGGAAGGGACGCTCGTGGGAGAGTGAGCGCGAGATGGTTAAGCAGAACATTCCCGGCGGCTGCGGCCAGGGGGTTGTTGAATGCGTTTCACAGGAAGTTTCAAGGCAGACTTGTTTTTTGCCAACTGCTGACTCTGTTTTCTGCTTCTGTGTGGAAGCGGTGTTGGTACTGAGGCTTCTGTCCGCTTAGCCAGAGCCCCCTGCAGCAGGGCTGGAGGCCGGATCCAAGCTGGGCAGTCAGCGCTGTCCTACGGAATTGCTGTTGGGACTGACTCTGGAGCAGAGCAGATGAAATCTCGGGCAGGGCGGGCACTCATGTAGTCTCACTGGCCGAGAGAATACCGCAGGGGGTGTGGGGTGGCGGTGGAGAGGCAAAGAGACAGAGACAGACAGACACACCATGGCCTCCAGAGCACCTTCTGCTTTTTCCCAGCCTCTCTCTGGCCCTGTGGTGTCTAACCACATTCTTTATGCAGGGCTGGCTGCACCATGTGTGGGACGTAGTGCACAAGGAGATCACCGGTCCTTGTTCGAATGTTTTTAAGACTTTCAGCCCTGGCTGGTGTGGCTCACTGGATTGAATGCTGGCCTGTGGACCAAAAGGTCACTGGTTCAATTCCCAGTCAGGGCACATGCCTGGGTTGTGGGCCAGGTCACTAGTTGGGAGCATGTGAGGGGTAACCACACATTGATATGTCTTTCCCCCTTTTTCTCACCCTCCCTTCCCCCCTCTCTAAAAACAAATAAATAATTTTTTAAAAAAAAGACTTTCAAGGTGACATTAGCAGAGAATGAAATCTAGTGGGGACCCTTCCAAGTCGGGGACCTGCTGTGCCACCGGGCAGGTTGCACGCCCATAAAGCCAGCCTTGAGTCTGTGGGCCCTGTAGCCAAAGAGCCTTGAACAAGGCAGACCAATTGGAAAGGTGGCCTTTGCATGTGAAAGAAAGGTATTTCAAAAATTTTCCTAGAACTGCATCCAAGGGGGCAGCCCCAGTCCGGGAAAACCCAGAAGACAGAAAAAGTCCAGGATGACTAAAGAAAGTGAGAGAAGAGGCATTCCCAGTGCAGGCACCGAGCAGAGGGCCCCAGGGGGGAGGGGTGCAGCTGGGAGCAAACTGCTTTATAGGCCATGCTGCTGGGGCAAGTTCAGACAGAGTGGGCCCAGGGGCGAATGAACCCCAGCCCAGGAACCCCGAAGGGGCCTAGAGCAAGTTGACCATGCTGAAGAAAGGGAGTCTGGACCAGATCAGAACAAAGACAGAGAACTTTCTCTTTGCACAGTGCAAGTAAGGAGCTCATCAGCAGAACAGAGGGGAAGGCTGAAAATCATCATTGGCCCCTGGCATTAGTGTATCTATCTGCACATCTGCCCTTTGGTGTCGATGTTATGTTTAATTAACTGCACAATTAGCTGAATGCCGTTCTCATTCTCCATTGTGAGTTCAAATATTCCCATCCAATCCTTTGTAAAATCTCATTAGCAGAAGAAGCAATACCATGCCTCACTCTTTGAATTGGGTCAAGCCCATCTGTGCATGGTGGTATAGCTGTTGGGGCTCGAACGGACGGGAGAGAGTGGCAGCGTCTGTAAGAGAGGCTCCCGTCGTTGGCCTGTCTCTGCCCCCTGGGGAGACGCTCACATCTCAGGCACTGTGCTGGGGGCTGACGGGGTGTGGGGGGTTGGGGGGGTTGGCTGACCAGGGCCACACTAAGCCTTCATCCCAGTGATCTGTCACTCTCTTCATTGTCATTGGTCCTGCCCGTGCATCAGTAAATTCCTGTTGACAGCCGTCTTATAGTAATTTGGAATCCACTGGGTAAAATGTCAAGGACATCACGAGAGGTCTTTCATGTGCAGCTTTGGTGTGTCTGTTGCATTTTCCTGATGTGCAGCCCTGTGAATCCTGCTGGAAAAGGAAGTGAGTGAGCTGGCCCTCAGTGGAATGGTTGGAGCAGGCCTAGATATGAATCGCAGCATCCCCACTTATGGGCTGTGTGACCTTGGTAAGTCACCTAACCTCTCTGAGCCTGTATTCCTCAGCTGTAACATGGGAATAATAAAATTCCTTATGCCACAGGGTTGCTATGAGGATGATAAAAAAGCTACCAAGCATGTAGTGATGCAAATTATTGTTGTTACTCTATGCTGGTTCCTGAGGAATACTAACTACTTATTTCCCACGTGTTCCTAAGCCATCCGTCCCAGAATCTTGCTTGAGGTTGAAAGGAAGGGACTCTATGGACGTGCTAGCAGGGGCGTGGTTATGGCTGTGTGTGCTGGTGCAGACAAAGAGCTAAAAAACATGGCAGGCCCGGAAGGCTCTCCTTAGAAAGGCCTGTGTATGAGGCTGGCCCTTGGCTGGCGTCTGGGAACTGGCACTTGAACTAACTGTTCCTTGCATTCTGTAACTGATAAGGATGTTTTATTATTGTACCAAAGCTGTTTGCACAAACAGTATCGTTTATGCCGAACACCTGCTTTCCTTGTGGGACTCTGGAATTGCGGTTCGTGCCAGGTCAGGGGTGCCTCCGAGACCAGCCCCAGTACAACCCTGGACCTGTGTCTCTAACGGGCCTCCCGGGCCCCAGCGGAGCTTGCGTGTTGCTGAGGGAAGGTGTGCTCTGGGTCACAGCTCACAAAAGAGAGGGCGCGGGAAGCCGGTGCATGGATCCCTCTCCACTCCACATCCCAGTCAGCTGGGGCTGCTGTAAGGAAATGCCAGGGACTGGGAGGATTAAACAACAGATGCTTGTTTCCCACTGTTTTGGATGCTGAAGATACAAGGTCAAGGTGGTCCCTGGTGGAGGCCTGCTTCCTGGCATGCAGACGGCCACCTTCTCCCCGTGACATCACACAGAGGAGAGAGAGGAGCTGCAGTCTCTTCCTGTAAGGACACCAGTCTCATCGTGGGAGCCCCACCCTCCTGACCTCGTCGGAAGGCCCCGCTCCGAGTGCCTTCACGCTGTGGGGCAGGGCTGCGACGTATGAGTGTGGAGGGGACGTAACATTCCGCTGATACCACTTCCCCTGTGGGTTTCCCCCGCATAATCTGGCTGTGCATCCCAACTCCGTTGCTGAAACAAATTTGGGCCATGAGCACAATGGTATGCTGAAAAGGAGTCCTCTTAGTGAATTTTGTGAATGCGGGAGTGGTCTTGGGGACCCCTGACATGATGTGTGTGTGTGTGTGAGAAAGAGATTTCTACCTTTTGGTTTCCTTAGGGCAGTGATATTACTTTCATGGTGAACAAATAAATACGCTGTAAAATTTTGCTGAAGGAACTCGAAGCCATGGTGTTTTCAGTAATAAGATCACGTTCTTGGTGCAGTATCCTCAGGGACAGCTTCCAGCAGCTGCTCGGCTGTGTGGCTTCCTTCCTGCCCCTGGCCCTTGGCCCCAGAGTCCCTCCCCGTGATGATGAGATTGTCGGGACCCACCCCCCCTCTCCTCCAGGGGCTGCAGGCAGGAAACCGGGGGTATCCTGGAGAAAGGCCTCATGCCAGAAGGGAACTGAGAGTGAGTGCGACAGGAAACTAGAACTCCCAAGTGTCGAGACAAGATTTTGAGCAGCCAAGGAAGGCGCTTCCAGAAATGGTACCGAGGTCCCCAGCCACTGCTGGGGAACTCCGCTCAGCAATGCTGAGATGACTGGCCGTTCTTTTCAGAAAGGTCACTGCTCGTGTCACATTCACTGTCCCCGCGATTGTCTTGGTTACGCTCATGAATGAGGGAATCAGAATGGGGTGATTTCAGCCAGCAGACTGGACAAAAGGACACTTGGCCAAAAATGCAAATCCAGCAGCCAGATTGCCCATAAATTTGCAAGCTGGTAACGCTTTGTGTTCCTTTGTTCAAGTTCTCGCCTGTCTGCTTGGAGGGCGTGTTTGTCCAGAGTTTCCAGAACTGGCGGGATGGGGGCAGCATTCACCAGGGACGATGCGCCTCTCCCAGCCTGCGGAAGTCAGGGACAGACGAATGAATGAATGAGAGCAGGAGCAGCTGTGGCTGTCAGGAATGCAGCCTGGGGTCCCAAAGGCCAGGGGTTTGGGTGAAAAGGGAGGAGAACGTAGTGGGTAGAACAAGGGCTGGGGTGTCAGACTTGGTCCCTGGCCTGCCTCGGCCACGGTGAACTCGGGACCTCTCTGAGCATCCGTGTGCTGGTCTGTAACACAGTTTCCCCTTCAGCGGGCGCTGTGAGGATGAGCACCACGCACCTTCGTACAAGCACAGGCACTGCCGTTAACTACCAGCCCCTTGGGGTCCACCACAATTATCACATGCTGGGGGTGTGGTGCTGCTTCCTTCCTGTGGGTGCAAAGAAGGACGGGGAGGGAGCTCACCTATATCTAGGTCAATAATGTACCTGACACTTTACTTTTTATTTATTTCCAACAAGTATCTTGTAAGGCAAAGCTCTGCAAACTTAGACGTGTACACCTATTTCTTGGGGATCTTGGTTAAAATGTGGATTCTGACTCAGCAGGTCTGAGGGTGAGGGCTGAGATCTGGCATTTCTAGTGGATTCTCAGACCGTGCTGATGTTGCTGGTCCACAAGTACACTTTGCGTGACAACGAGGTAGGCAAGGCTTACTGTGCCCATTTCACAGGTGAAAAACTGAGCTTCAGGGGTGGGGAAACCCAGATCGGCCTGCCTCTAAACCCGTGCTCCCTCTCCCATGCTACTAAAGGTTTCTCAGTGGCTGGATACCATTCTGATTGCCATAGGACAGGAGAGTAAATCGGAGAGGGGTGGGCAGCATGGATTGGAGGCGAAGAGAATGAAGGAGGGGCATGTGTTGGAACATTATTGAGGCATGGAGGTGGGAGAACATACAGCCTGAGAACAGTGTGTGAATAGAAGGGTAACAGATACAGTGATAACATACCGTGAAGGGTTTCTTCTTTTCTGGACAGAATTTTATGGTTTCATTAACACGAACACAGTGTGCACACAAGCTGTCTCTTCATTTTCTTCGCTGCACAGCCTGGCACTGGGACTAGTGACTCGGAAGCGGGGCTGTTCTTCCCTGGGCGGCCTTGCAAGCGTGCGGGGAGACGCTGTGAGCTGTCTCAGTGCAGGAGGGTCTGTTGCTCAGCAGCAGCACTTCCAGCTCCTCGGCGTGTGGACCAGCGGCTCCCGAAAGCCACTGGGCAGCATGTGCTTGGTTTTCTCGTTGTGCCCCAACCAGTGCTGGGCATCAAGAGCCAGCCCTTGAATCTTCTGAACACTCTCTTGTCTCTGCTGCTGGGGTCCTGCCAGTCACACTTAATTTTGATGGGCTGGTTTGGCTGATGCTGGGTGAAATGCTTGGTCCTGTTTTTGACGATCTTGGGTTTCCTGAAGGGTGTGAGGGTGGCCACGATGCCGAGTAGGACATGGCCGCCTCCCCACACACAGCACCAAGGAAGAGCTGCAGTGAAGTTTTAAAGTGGAATCTGGAGTGTGTGGGTGAGGGGAGTAAGGAGGCTTTCGGCCAACCCAGGGTACAGGGGGTCATGAGCAGTGTTGAGTTTAGGTAAGCTGTTTGCCTTAGGCAGGGTCAGCAGGAAAGGGCAGTGCACTCAAACGGTTCCTCTAAACAAAAGTAATGAAGGGTCTATTCACAGAGGCTTGGGCAGTGGATCGAACCGAAACAGGATTGAGGATTGAGATACTCCCACAAGCTGCAGCAGGGGCCACTGCCGCCCCTAGCCTGGCAGCAGGAGCGAATCTGCCAGCGCTGCAGCATCAGAGAGGTTGACAGACAGCAGCCGTGGCCTTGGTCAAAGAATGAGGCCACTGCTAAAGCAAGCCCAGTGTGGACAGAGCTTAAATACCCTGCCTTCTCTCTCCTCCCAGCCTCTCCTCCCCTGCTGTGCTTCCCATTGGCCAAATCCAAGGGAGCCTGAGAGGCGAGCTCATGGACATCAGCCACCTGGGCCACAGGGCAGAGAGTGGGTCTGGAGAATAACCAGCAAGTCCTTGAATCCCAGATGTGCAGCTTACTAAATGGGCAGACTTGGCCAGAGAGTTATCATTTCTGTGACTGTAAAGTGGAACTTACAAAATAGTACCTTTCCCATAGGGTCATTGCAAACATTCAGAAAGATAATGCACATTCTTGTCTCTTATAACAACTCTGCTGATCAGGAAAGAAGCTATGGGAAAAGAAAAAGGCTTTCCTTCTGATGTTGGGAGCTTAAGACATAATGGTTCAGCTGGAAGTGTCAGAAGTCCAAGTTGGGGTCCTATTTTCCAAATAAAAAGACCTCTAGGCCTCTGTAATATAGTCCTGACCCGGTCCTGAGTCACTACCCCCATGCTGAAACAACTGTCTGCACTGTGATGGTTTAAACAAAGTGTAGAGGCTATGAAAATGCTACTTTATGTGGCTTTGGCTACATCTCTTCTGGTGACTGTTGGGAAAATAGCAAAAGGTTTGCAGCAGACAGCAACTGGCTGCCTACTGTCCCCAGCGAAAGACTCCTCCACATTCCCAGATGCACATACTAGAAACTCAGGAGGCATACTGGGCTGTACCCCCTGACCCTTACATCCAGCTCATCAGCAAGTCCTGCTGATTTTATAGAAGCATTCACTTCCATTCCAAGCACTGTAGTCCAAGCCCCTGCATCCTCCACTAGGTTTCCGCTCTCCCCATTGGTTCCACATGGCAGCCAGGGTGAGGTCTCTGAGATTCAAATCTTAGCATGCTATGTCCTGTGGGAAACTTTTGATGACTTCCCATCCCTCCGAGAATGTTTGTCCTACCAGGCCTCTCATTAGCCAGTCTTGTTCATGTCTGTGGCCACTTACCCTGACCAGCTCGCTCAGCTGACACTCGCTTCCTTCCTATTCCCCAGATCCCGCCCTCTCTCCCCTCCCCAAGACTTCCTGCATCCTAGGCTGACTTTCTCTACCATCCATCCTCCTTCCCTTCTCTCAGGTTTAACACCCACTTCCTAGGGGAAGCCCCCGGCCTCCCTGGCTAGGTCCCTTCCTTGTTTCCTATATTTTCTCCTGGCCCTGTTGTATTTCCTTCACAGCACTTGCAACTAAGTGATACATGGTTTGGTGGTATGTGGTCATTTAGAACGTTCAGGTGTCAGTAACTATGCCCTCTGTTTGCCAGTGCTTAGCACAGTGCCAGGCGTATAGTAGGTGCCCCAAGAAACATTTTTCGAATGAATGAATGAATGAATGAATGAACTAGTGATTATTAAATGAAACAGGCTCTCCATAGGTGCCTTCAATCCCCAGCTCTTAAAACTTAAAATTCACTGTGTCAGCATATGGAGAGGCTGACACAAGTTTTCTCTTTGAGGGAGTTCATAGTCAGGGCAGCTTTGGTGTTGAAATGAGAGAAATTACCCACAGACACAGCTGTGGCTCCTTTATGACTTTTTGAAAAGTCATAGTCATAAATCAACCTGTGCACAGCCCTGTGCACCACACACAGATGTCATTAAGTCAGCCTGGGAGGCTCTGGCCCAGGGGTTGCATTATCCCTTGCAAATTCACTCCAAGGTGAGGTGGTGGTGGTGGTCTGGTGGGAGTATCAAATGGGGCAGAAAACAGAAATATCCAAGGTTAACCTTTGTTAGTACTTAGGAAGAGCCAGGCACTATTCTAAGAGCTTTGCTCATTTAACACCCATGTTATGAGGCAGGTCTTACCATCCCCATTTTATAGATGGGCAAACTGAGGCCAGTGAGACACCTAGCCCAGGTCATATAGCTAGTGGATCTGCAGAGCTTGGCTCCTTGTACTCTTTCCCTCTTTCCTGGAGGCCCTGCTCTCTCCAGCTGGAGGGGAGCACCCGCTTTCTGATGCTTTGGCTATGGAGATTTATGCCCTTAATTTCAGTGAGTTTTGATCCTGTTCATGAGCCAAACCTGCTTCTCCTTTTTTTTGTATTTCCTTTCTTTTCTCTGTAGCAGAGGATGAGCGATCAAGTACATCGATTCCAAAAGCAAATGCCCAATTTGAATGCCAGTTCATACACCCCTGTGTGACTTCAACGTCAGCTTATCTCTCTGTGTCTCAGTTCCCTCGGATGTAATACCCTGATGATGCGTGAAGCTGCCTCATAGAACTGTGGATATGATGAAATGAATCGATGCTGGTGCAGGGCTCAGATTGTATCCGACACAGAGCAAAAGCACTTTGTGTGCTTGGTATTACTGTATTTTAAAATAACAACAAACCTATTGGCCCAAAGAACAGACCTTGGTTGGAAAAGTCTTTTAATCGGTTCCTAGGCAGCCAGACAAGCCACCCGCTCTGCTTAGAAGTAGGAGGCCCAAGCTCCGGCCTTGGCCCTGCCCTTATCCGCTGTGTGACTTTGCACAAGTTACCAGCTCTTTCTGAGCACCAGTTCTTACATGTGTGAAATCAGGTGTCATCCTTCCTCACAAGATTTCTAGCATTCAAAAAAAAAAAATCCTGGCTTAAAAGCAATGGCTGGACCTAAGAGTGTCTTCTTTATAATCAATGATCTAAGATTCACACAGGGGAATGAAACAACAGAGAAGCAATCGTGTTTCTCTGAGCTGGGCGCATGCCGCCCCCCGCCCCGCCGAAAGCCCTGGGAGTCATTAACAGCACAGCCTCAGAAGTCACAGCCGCTGTGTCTCCTCTGTTCCACCTCACGGGGCTGGGATTGTCACCTTTACAGTGGGGCTGGCTGTTGTATCGAAAGAACATTAGGAACTCTCGGTCCTGGCAAAGGAAATGATATTCCAGTGGTTCTCCAAGGCCTGTGCCCTTCATCGCAAATGTGCTGAAACTCGGGCTGCTTGTGCCCACTCTGGGGCGTCCCCCGACTTCCTCAGGCTGGAGGTTCAGGAAGGCCTGGGTCTGTGACTGGCTGGGCTGGGGGAGGCTGGACGGTGCTTTCTCAGAGGGATTGGCACGGAATCTGCCTAGGCTCTCAGCTTGGTCGTGCTGCTGAACGAAAGGTGGGAGCAGGGCCATGGGGCTGGCGTGGCTGCGGGAGGTGAGGAGGGAGATGGGGAGAGCAGGAGGGAGCAGAACCCTCTTCCGAGGGTTGAGATGCTTCTCTGCTCACAAGGCTGTAGGCCGGGGTGTGGGGCAGGGGGAGGAGGAGGGTGCTGCGCACCTGCTGTTGTCTCATTTTCAAGGTCAGGCTTAGGAGAGGCGGTGATGGGGACCAGGGCTAATCCTGGAATGGGCACCTCTAAGGCCCAGCTGCTGTAAGTGTGGTCAGGGGACCACACACTGGTCAAGGGGCACCTTCCTTAGTTTCTTGGGCAAATGGTCAGCAATTCCCTGGACTTGCATTTTTATATTCACATAAGGGAGGCTTTATAGTAAGGCAGAAGTGAGTTACTAAGGAAAGGCCTTGTAATCATTAAGTCGTGTCCATGGGACAGGGAGAAATATTAACCAAACAGCATGCGTGCCCTTCTCTACCTTTCCAAGGGTGGGACTGGGTGATTGGCCTGCCCTCAGATCTGAGTAGTTCTGCTCAGGAAGTGGGTTACATTCGTGTGGGAAAGGGCACAGTGCAGAGATGCAGGGAGAGGAGAACAGGCCTTCCGGGGGAGGGGTGGCGGGAGAGAGGAGAGAGCAAAGGCATTAAAGACAGAGGGACTGGGCCAGCGGCTGCTTGCAGTGGGAGGCTGGGGAAAGATCCGAGGAGCACAGGGGACACTTGTCGTGTTGTGGACACCCGTGTTTCTTGAATCTTGTTCCTGTCTGTGGAGACACACCTGCCTGATGAGTCCTGAGCGAGAAGCCAAGTTGAACCCCGTGTCAGTTCAGGTCCCACGGGAAACAGATGCTGGCTGGAATTAGATGTGCAAGAGACCTACAGGGCGTGAGGCCATGTGATGGAGCCGGGGGGCACCTTCTGCCCATGGTGCGGGTCTGATGCCCGAGAAAACGAGAAGCGAAAGGAAGGAGGGTTGACTGGGAAGTGCCTCAGCCTACAGGGTGGCAAAGAGGAAGTCTCGGCCAGGCCGATGGGGAAACCCAGAGGAACCCTTTGAAGAAGCCCCGAAGTGGTCAGAAAGGCCTGCTCCGCCCGCGGCTGGGAGCAGAAACGCTGCCAGGGTCTCCCTCGGAGGGAGAGCGGAGCAGCGCCTCTGCATGGCTACCACAAACCCGAGAGCACAGGGGAGCCCCAAAGAGGGCGGGTTCTGGAGACCAGTCTGTTGCTGGAGCTACGGGTAGAAGGTGGGAGGGGTCCCAGGATGAGGGCAGTGGGGCACCCTGTGGGATGGAGGCAGAAGTTCAGCTTCAAACAGGCTGCCACATGGGTTACCGCCTCTGCAGTTTCTTCAAACTGCCCCGGGAGCCACAAGGCCGCATCCTCCCACACGGCCCCAGACAGCAGGGTATGGTGACAGCTTTCGGTTACACATCCATGGTTCCCAATGCTGCCGTGCCCTGGAACCCCAGATGCCTGAGCTCCGCCTCCCCGAGCTTCTGCCTCAGTTATTCTGGCAGCAGCCAGGGTATCGGTTTCCCACGAGATCCAACATGCCACCCAGCTGAGAGGGGCTGGTCTGCACCAAGAGTGACGGGCAATTTGATCTTTCCCCTCAGCTTCCTGTTGGATCCAGCGGACAGCCTGTCAGTGCGGGTGTGTGTCCCTGCACATGTCCCAGCTCGGACAACCTCCAGCACCAGGGCACTGAGACTTTGGGACCCTCGCGTGCATTCAGGGTGTCAGACCAAGCCAAGATCCTTTAGTATCCAGTGCTCCATGTTTCTGTTTTTTTTAAGATTTTGTTTATTTTTTAGAGAGAGGGGAAGAAAGGGAGAAAGAGAGGGAGAGAAACATTGATTGGTTGCCATTTGCAAGTCCCCAACTAGGGACCTGGCCCATAACACCAGCGTGTGCCCTGACTGGGAATTGAACAGGTCGGTGTTCAGCCCTCGCAGCCACGCCAGCCAGGGCCGCTGTTCCAGGTTTTAAAAAGCACTGCCAGATGAACAGCCTTTTATCTGGGGCCACACCATTCCTGGTGGCCTCTCCTGGGTGTTCGTGCCCCAGTTTATTCCATGAAATTGGCCGGCTGGGCGGTGGGGCTATGTCTCAGAGCCATGTCCCCACCCTGGGGGGTGGTAGGCAGGTGCTAGGTCCGTTGGCACCTGGCTGCCGCTCTCTGGCCCTCAGTTTCCCCGTGAGGGTGAGCAGCCGCGGGTGCTGCTGCACCTGAGGGTGTCAGCGCCTGTCCTGGGGATGAAGGCAGCCTCCCCTGCCAGCTCCCAGGAGACTGAGATCTCTTAAAGGAGGACACAGCCTTCCTTCCCCGCAGATGAGAGAGGAGACTTACCAAACACAAAACCCCTCAGGGAGCAGAGACTCAAACCCTCCAGGCAGTGAGCCCCAGAGCAGACCTCGCCCCAGGCCTCAGTCCTGGCGCCCCGTGCATATGAACTTTTTTGGAAGTAGGGTCTTTGCAGATGTAATTAGGGAGCTCAAGATGAGCTCATCCTGGATCAGAGGCCCCTAATCCAGGCTCACCCAGGGGAGGCCGTGCACGACTGAGGACAGATGGGTGCGATGCACGTATGGGTTCTGACACAGAGGGTCACTGGCAGCCGCCAGAAGCTGGGAGAGACGCCTGGAATGGACTGTCCCTCAGAGCCCAAGAGGGAACCAGCCCTGCCACCTCTTCTGCGTTAGACACTGGCCTCTGGGACCAGGAGTGAATTTCTGTTGTTTTCGGGCGCCCAATCTGTGGTGCTTTGTTAGAGCAGCAGCGGGACATAATACAAGACCTATTGCAGAAAAATCCAGCTTCAACCTTGGAGAATGGTCGCTAACGTTTGTCTGCCAAAGAGGAGGCGGGGCAGGCAGAGGGCTGGAGGCGCTGTGCTCGCTCGCTGCACCCCTGCGCTTTGCCCTGAGCGAGCTGTAGGTTGGGGGACGCCCCAGAGCAATGCCTGGTCTCAGGGGGTCTTGTTAAACTGCACATCCCGAGTCCACCATCTGGGGGGGCCTGAGGTCCTGCATCCCCAGCAGGCTCCCAGGTGATGCTGCTGTCCTCTGAGCAGGGAGGCCTCAGGGCCGCGTCTGTAAGGGCGCCTCAGACCACATGGGCGGCATCACCTGGGGTTCCTGACCTGTAGACCCAGACTCTCTGGGTCAGAGCGGAGCCTCCGAGTTCACCCACCTCCCTGGAACAGACTCATGACCATTGGATTTGGGTCTCTGGGGTTGGCAGGCTGGGAAGACAGTGGCCCCTGGGGGAGTCTGAGGCCTTTTCTTATTGGGGCTGGGAGAAAAGCGTCCATGTTTTTACAGACCCTATCTTTGGCCTGTTATAGCAAGACTTGGGTTCATTTAAACATCAGAACAACTCCTGGGAGACAGCTTCTATTCTTACCCCACTTTGCAGGTGGGGAAACTTGAAGCCTAGAGAGACCAAGCATCTTCATGTCCTATACACAGATGCTGCACAGTCTGATCCACCGCCGGCTCTCTGATCACCCCCCCCCCCCCCCCCCGGCACCGGGTCTCAGCAGAGCTCTACTTAAGGCCAGTGCTTCTCAAGCTTTCACGTGCCTTCCAGTCACTGGGTGAAAATGCAGGTGCTGGCTCCCAGGTGGTGAGACTGTCGCCCACAGAGGAAAGCATCTGTGGTGTGGATTAGGAGCCATCTGCGGGGTCCATCTGCGAATACGCGTAAGAGATGAAAGACCAGGCACCTTGGGAAGGTGGGCCAGGGCCAGACCGCAGGCAGGCGCCATCCTGCTTTCCAGCCATTTTAACACCTGGACACCTGGATCATGGGGCCACCCGAGCGATCGAATCCCAGAGCCATTGGCACTTCTTAGAGCTAAGAGACTGTGAGCTCCTGCTCATGGATTTCTTTGAAAATGAAACAGCTGCCCAGTTGCCTCATTAATCTCATTAGGCACCTGCTTGTAATTACCTTCTCTGAGCAACTCAGTGGCCCTACCTAAGGAGAATGGAAGGCTCGCTCTACATTGGAAACACCTGGGACAACAGGGCCCATCATTAAAAACAGAATGGGGGGGGACCTGGTGGAGCCCCTCTTTACAAAATGATGCCCCGGGGGTGGGGGTGGGTGAGTGACCGGAGCTGGCAGGGTGCGTGCACCTGTGTGATCCCGGCTCCCTCCTTCCCTTGAAGAGTCCTGCTGAAAGCCAGGCAGCGACCAAGTCCTCACGGGTCTGTAGTCGCTGAGAAGGGCCTGCCGTCTACAAAACCATGCCTTCAGTTTGCTGCCTTTTAAAAAACCTCTTTCTAAAGACTTAGGGGCTAAAATGGTTTTACTTCTTGAAACAGAGGCAGTAATAGATGTATTAACTTTTTAAAAATTGTCCTTAGTTGATGAAATAGGCCGGCAGCCTTGTTTCAGCCCCCAGGCGTTTATGCAGCCCGTGCAATCCGCAGACCTGGGAACCCCGGCACTCAGCCGTTGGCATGAAGGTGTACGTGCGAGATGTTGGCCTCAGCGCCGCCCACTGAAGCGAAAGGCGGGAAACCACCCAAACGCTCGTCCGTCGGGGACCGGCTCCGTGACCACTCTCAGACAGTGGCACGTTATGAAAACAGAGATTTGTGTGAGCTCCATAATATGTTATTGAGTGAAGAAACAAGACGAGGTGTGAACTCTCTGGGAAAAGCCACAAGAAGCTTCTGGCGGTGGCTGCCTCTGGGGAGCAGGACTGGGAACCGGGGAGGAAAGGAGTTTCCTTTTTATCACACCCTCTCTTGGGCCATTTGAACTTGTCGCTGTACGATGACTATGTAAGATGTCGCCCCAGGGCAAAGCTGTGTGCAGGTACCCGGGGCCTCCGTGTGCCATCTTTGCAACTTCTCGTGAATGTATAATTGTCTAAAAATGATGTTTAACATTTTTGAGATATTTTACAACTCAAAATAATTTTTTAACTAAATAAAAAAACAAGTCTCTGAGCTCAGAGACTCTGAGCTCAGGTGTGCACATCTCATTTTGGGCCGGTCCGAGTGATTGGCAGCCACGTGTGGCCGGCGGCTGCTGCTGCTGCGGATGGCGCAGCTGTGGCCTTCGCTTCTTCCCTCCAGCGCAGCTTTCTGGGAGGTGGACTCCTGGAGGCAGGTTCTGATCGTTTGGCAGATAAGTTACTTACCTCAGATAACTTACGGCCTCTCTGACCCTCACTATCTTTATCTGTAAAGTGGAACTGATAATGGCTTGTTCTAGCCAGTGTGGTGTTCAGTGAGCTGCTGTGCCTGGGGCCCCCACTGGTAATCAGCATGAACCAGTATTGCTGTGTGTGAACCTCCAACGGCAGCTTCATCTGGTTCCCCTCCTGTTACAATACCTACTGCCCCGGTCTGCCCGTTTTCCCCAAGCAGCACGTGCCCTGCACCTCTTCTCGGTTTAGCTGCTGGGCAGGAAGGAGGACGAGGTGCCCCATGTGTCTTTGGCACCTCACTCCTGGTGGCGGTAGCTGCACTGTCCTTTCCTGAAAGGTGGCAAGCTGGCTGCTGGCTTGGAGGCCAGACCTTCTGCAGAGATCCTTGCAAAGCCGATTTAGAAACTGAGGACTTCCTCTGCGGGCCTGTTTCGCAGAGGCTGGCTGCTTTTCACCATATAAGGCAACCCCTTGGCAAGCGGGTGTCTGGTCTGCCGCAGGTGAGCCGCAGGGGCCCTGCAAGGTCTGGCTCAGCCAAGCTGAAAAGGCGCTTCCTCCTGGGCCTGTGCACCTCGGGCTGAACACTGAGATTTGGACACCTTTTATGGTTTTAGAAGAAGAAGAAGGACCTGCGTACCACGAAAGCAGGAACGGAGCTTTATCTTGGTGAGAAACGGTGGGCTGACCTCACAGTGACTCGACTGCAGAGCCAGGATGTGACTCTCACCACAGTGCAGGTGCTCACACAGGGCCCTGAGAGAGGCTGTGCCCCGGCTCACTGAGGGGCGGCAGTCACAGGAACCAACTGCCAAATTCAAGTCCCATGGGGGAGGGGTGGGGTGGGGCAAAACCCTCCACCTGCACCCCTCCTGAATCTCAGGGCTCATCCTTGGGGGCTTCCTGGCCTCCCACCAGGTTAGGTTTCCCACACTGTCCTTGGACCCTGCCCTATCTTCAAAGGACTTCCCCCTCTCTGCCTGCAGTGGTCATCTGAGCAGCTGAGGTCAGGTCAGGGAGGGGAGGGGAGGGAGCAGAAGGCTTCTGAGGCCTGAAGGGTGATGGGAAGGAGAAAGTGGGGACGCTTTTCCAGGTGGAGTAGAGGGGCCCTGTGAAGACTCTGAGCTGGGGAATTGGAAGGTTCCCAGAGCAGAACCGCCATGTTTACGGGGAGAGAGACAGTTAGGCCCAGGGCATGGGGAGCTGCAGGGGCCACCCTGGACGGGGACTTAACTTGGTGGGACCCTCCCCCCCCCCACAAGACTACAGGTTTGCCAGCAGGGACAGAGGGAAGAGCCACCAACCGATCACTCAGCCACTCCTTGAATGGTCTGCGAACCAGCCACCGACCCAATGCAATGCCTGTGCCCAGGGGCACTGCACCCCAGTGCTCCAGATGCCGCAGGCTGGAGTCCTCCCTTCGCCCCTCTGGTGCTGTCCTCCTCTGGCTGTCCTCTCCCCGGCTCTCCTTCCCAGCACCCCTTTCATGACACTGGTGGAGTTGTACTTGGATAATTGGAGAGACAGGAGGAGGCTGGACCCCCAAGTAATTGTCTTATGCTCCAAACTTTGAAAACTGCTGGGCTGCAAGTCTCCACTTCTTCCTTCTCACACCCTGTAACTAGAACTCGCCATTCTTTACTCTGTCCTAACCCATCGGGAGGGGTGGAGCAGGCAATGGTTTAAAAAAAAAAAAGGGAACAAACTTTTAAAAACTCAATCCAAAGAGCCGTATGGAAAAGGGAAGGAGAAAGCGTGACTGGACAGCGGAGAAACCGGACAGACAGCACCTCAGCCCAGTGATCAAGGTCAAAACCCACGGTCATCAGTCATGGTGACCGGCACTTGTGGCAGACAGGGTGCCGGGAAGAGGGCGCGTTACCTCTGAGGTCTTCATCCGCCAAACCCACAACCTCAGTCTAATCAAGAGAAAAACATCACACAAGTTCCAGCAGAAGGGCTTCTTACAAAACACCTCACCAGCATTCCTCAGACTGTCAAGGTCATCAAAAACGAGCAAGGTCTGGGAAGCCGTCACCACCCAGAGATGTCCAAGGAGACGTGGCGAGTAAACGTAAGGCGGGATCAGTATTGGCTCATCAATGGTGACAAATACACCACATGGATGTAAGACGTTAGAAGAGAAACATGGTGTGGGCTATGCAGGAACCCTCTATATCATGTTCTCAACAATCCTGTAAATCTAGAACTATTCTAAATTTTGTAGTAGTTTTAAAAACCACGACCCTAGCACAGCATTTTGCGGCGATCACGAGCGCCACCTTGTGGGCATTCAGCTACATTAGCTGTGACAAGTGCCCATGGATCAAAAAGGCAAGGTCACAAACTCTGGGCTTGGGAAACAGAAAAGGCCTGTTCCCTTCCCTGGCTCCTAGTCCTCTTTGGGGGATGGTGTAAAGCACATACAGGACTCCTCATCACAGCCGACATTTATCTGCACTTCTACCTTGGGCCACAGACTGAGCTGACCCATCCCACTGTCACTGGTCCAAGACAGCCTGGGGCAGAGGGGGCTGCTACCATGACATCAGCTTTATTTCCTGTCGCCCCTGGAACCAGCTTGGGGAGGGGGGAGGAGAGACAGCCGCCTTCTTGTCCTTGAATAAAAAGCCCAGAACTTTCCCATGATTTTTAGTGTCTCAGGAAATTGGGTCAGGAGAGGGGGTGTCTCAATTCATTAATTAAAAATGTCCAGTTCCAGCTGATAAGCTGGGACCTTGACTTAACATGAAGTGCCCTCTGCTCCCCTCCAGAGCCTTCTGTGGACAGCACGTGGAGTACGTTTTTTGCTCCTCCTTGCTTCCTTCTTCCCCGTAGCTGCTGTTCCTGGCTAGGGTTGCCAGATTAAAATTGTATTTCAGATGAACAACAAATAATTTTTCTAGTACAAGTATGCCCCGTGTAATAGTTGGGGCTGTTCACACTAAAATATTGCTCGGTGTTTGTCTGAAATTCAAATCTAACTGGGTCTCCTGGATCTCTGTCCCGTGGCCCATCCCGGCTCATGGTGGAGCGGGGAGGAGCGGTGGTGGTGGGCAGGAAGTTTTACTTGGTGCATGGTGGCTTATGGGTTTCCACTGCTGTTGTAACAAACCACCCCTAGTCTTGTGGCTTCAGACGTTAATTTATTCTCTTACAGTTCTAGAGCTCAGAGGCCTAGAACCAAGGTGTTGGCAGGGCTGCCTCCTTCTGGAGGTTCTAGAGTGGAATCTCTTCCCTTGCCTTTTCCAGATTCTAGGAGTCCTGCCTCCGCCTTCAAGCCCCTCCCTTTCTCTCCTCCCCCCCCCCCCCCCTTCCTGCATCCCACTTCTTTATCCTCCTCTGCCTCTGGCCCTCCTGCGTCTCTCTTATGAGGAACTGAGATGACATCAGGCTTGCTCAGGTAATCCAGGATGATCCCCACTCATCTCAAATCCTTAACCACACCCGTGAAGTCCCTTTGCCTGTAAGGTGACATAGTCACAGGTTCTGGGACTTAGGACGTGGACGTCTGGGAGGCTGTTATTTGGCGTCCACAGGTGGCAAGCTGTCTCCAGGCCATCTGGGCCTGGCCCAGTTTCAAGCTGATTTTGAGCTTGTGGCCACTTCGGTGCATCCTCGGGAGTCCTCCTAGCCCACAGCTACTCCCCTGACTGGGCATTGCCTGGTCTCCGGGTGACAGCTGCCAGTTGGAGCTGGCTGGCTGATGCCCCTGCAGCTTGTCACTGCTGGGCCTGGGGAGAAGCCCCTTCACCATGTCCTGCCACAGACCCTGAACCTCTGACCAGCTGCTGGGTGGCAGCTGTGCAGTCGCTGCCAGGAGCAGACCCCATTCTTCTGCCCCCACACCTCAGCTAGGGCTTGTGTGATGTGGATGTTGGCTGGAGCTTCCAAAGATGTGCCATCATTGTCCCCATCCCCACCAGCCCTGGGGCGAGAGGAAGGCTCCCCATTACTCCTGGGGAAATGGACTCAGCTGTCCAACAAGTCTTTCTCCAAAACCCCCCTCATCTCCATGACCTCAAACCTTTTACGCCTGCCTTCTGAAAGGTGTTAACCCTTTCTGCAGAGGAGATGTGAGCTCAGGGGAGCTCACATGGGGGGGGCATGCCGGGCTGTGGGAACCGCATGTGCAAAGGCACACAGCTGTGGAAGTATGGCTTGGCAGGGCCAGAGAAGATGGTGCATGGGGAAGGTCCCAAGAGAAAGCTGAAAAATGAATGGGACCAGGTGATGAAGGGTGCTCGCCCTGGAAGACAGCGTGATAGAATCAATGAGCTGTGTGTTTCTGGGTCTATGATGAGCCGCGGTGTGAGAGAAGAGGAAGTCAGCCTGGGAGAGGGCTCCCCAAGCCAAGGGTGTCCTCATCAACAGTCAGAGAGGCCCTCTGGTGCTCGGGCCTCAGGATGAGTCCCAGCTCAGCGTGTTGTAGCTGCCTGGCTACAGCCAGGCCAGTTAACCCTCCAGCCCTCAACTGTAAAATGGGGGTTGGGGGGTGATGATAAACTTACCTACTTGTTGCGAGTGTCCATGTATCGAATCAATCATGTAATGAATCTAGCAAGTGCCTGGTGGATAGCATGTTCTGTGGCCCTGCCAGCTGTCCCTGTGGTCACTTTCCTGTGGCAGCCCGTGCAGAGTGTGCTGGAGCCAGCAGAGCCAGCAGAGCTGGCGACTGCTGTTCTGCAGCCTGGAGAGCCAGCATCAGTCTGAGGGTGTGTGCAGCAGGGTCCAGCACAGAAGGGGTTGCTGGAGTTTCCTGCTCAGCAGGGACCTCCTAGGGGCCTTACCCAGAAGCTGGTCCATACAGCTCAAACTGTGGGGTTTCCTGGATGGTCCCAATGAGGGCATTTGGGGCACATGGAGTGTGTGGGGCAAGAGATGGCAGATGCCCAGCTGGAGGTGCCTGGCTGGAGGATTGGCCCTTCTGTGGGGTGTCAGACTTGGACTTGGGAGATCTGGCAGGGTGTCGCTGGCAGAGACCACCATAGACAGCAGGGTCAGCCTGGTCAGGACCCCTGGGCACTAAAGAGGAATCAACCCCCAAAGCTGACATCAAAATAAGGGCAGCTGGAGAGGGCGCTGGTCCCCAGTGCCTGGTTGAATGAGCATAACAGATGGATATCCGACGTGACAGTCTCACTTCACACACAGAATTTCAGATAATACAAATCTCCCTCAATGACAAAGAAATCAAGAATACTTTCCAAGCCAGGGAGCTGCCTGGATCATACTGTTTCTGCTATGGGCACGCAGTGGTGCTCCTCAGGGCTTGTCAAACGGTCCCTCTCCCCACATTCACCCCTAAGGAGAGGTTAGTCACATGCTGCCCATAGGCAGAGATGTGTCTGGTGCATCTGACACGTGAAGTGGGTCATTTGTAATGCCCTCCTCCTTTATTTAATAAAAGTTATTTTCAGAAATCACCATGAAATAAAATGAATAACTATAATCAGGAAAAATGCAGAGAGTATAAATGTTCTTTTATTGCATTTTTAATATTTAATCGTTCCAATAGAAATCTTATGAAATTAAGATACGACAGTATAAAAAAGGGGAAGATAATGGATTGATCATTTATAATTACACTCATGTACTTTTTTTTTTGAAGAAAGGGAAGAAAAACTAACACCTATATATTTGTGTGGAAGAGCTAACGTAGCAAGTTTGAGACTACGATCTTCAGAAAGGCCTTTGGACGAGGTTGGCCTGTGGCTGACACCGGGGAACTTGGCCCTTGAACTGCGCCCTGCATTCCCTGCCCGAGAAGGCGGTTGCCTGCACCTACACTGTCTGCGCAAACAGTGCGGCTTATCCCCAGCGCTCGCTCTCCTGCTGGGAGCCTGGAATTCGGACACCCGCCAGGCCAGGCCGAGGGCGCCTATGTGACCAGCCCCTAACAAGAACCCCGGGTGCTGGGTCTCTGGTGGGCTTTTCTGGGCAGAAATACTGCTCACGGTAATGCATTTGTCATTGGTGGGAAAGGGGGTGTGCTGTGTGACCCTTCGTGGGGAGGGGAGCAGGGGAAGCCTGGGTATGGATTTCCCCAGATGCCACCGGTATCTTTTTCCTTTGTCGATTCTACACTCTCCTGGTAATACTGATGCAACTGTGTGCTGAGTCCCTAAATCCTTTCAGTGAAACACCACGTGTATGAATGGTCTGAGATCCCTGAAACATTGCTCACTAGTAATATAATATAATATAATATAATATAATATAATATAGTATAATATTAAGGTTTCTGTGTAGAGCCTTAGCTGCAAACCTGTCAATCATTTCATCGAAATCGACATCCTTGGCAGAGGCACGTTCAGCAGGACACGTGCCAGCCTATTTTTGCCAATAGTCACTGGAAGAGCACGTTTGTTTATATAAACTTTATTTTCAGAAAGCTTTAGATGTACAGAAAAACATTGAAGACAGTACACAGTTCCCATAAACCCCACACCCAGTGTCCCGTAGCATGAATGGTTTATATTATTGTGATAATGTTACAATTCATGAAGCCTTAGTTCCACGTTATTATTAACTCAAGTCCATAATGTATTCACATTCCCTTGTTACCTGTTACCCTCTGTCTGCGCCAGCATCCCATCCAGGATCCCACGTGGCGTTCAGTCGTCCGCGTCTCCGCAGGCTTCCCTTGGCTGTGACAGTTAACTGGAATTTCCCCTGTTTTGATGACCTTGACAGTTTTGAGGTGCGCCGTCAGAAATTTTGCAGGATGTCCCTCAATTGGGATCTGACTGATGTTTTTCTCATGGCTAGACTAGAGTTGTGGGTTTTCGGAAGACCCCAGAGGTAAAGTGCCATTTCCATTTCATCATATCAAGCATCCAAATGATCAATGTCATTTATTACTGCTGGAGTTGACCTTGATCACCTGTCTGAGGTAGCACTGGTCAGGTTTCTCCACTGTCCAGGTAATCCCCCCTCCCATCTCCATCCCGTCCACTTCGGAAGGCAGTCACTGTGCGCAGCTGAACCCAAAGAGAGGGGAGTTGCACCCGGAGTGTCCATACAATTAATGGGGCTCTTCTGAAGGGGAGATGTGCCTCTTCTTCCACACTTATTTATTTAGTCAATCACATATGAGTGTGTATGACCATGTTGTATTAACTTTGCTTTCCACATTTCTTCCACAAAGCAATGACTATGCAAGTAGGAAAAGTCTTAAACATAAGGCTCTGTTGGACGGAGGTTCATACAGGTTTCATTCCATAGCACATTCAAGAAACTGGAGCCTTCGTGTCTTTGGGATTCATTGTAAAGGCTCTTAGATTGCTCTGGAGTTAACAATTTTTAACCCTAAAAACTCCAAGAGGGACTTTAATGACAGCATTCAAGTAGCCTGAGGTCTGTTTCTTAGTCTTTACAGTCTCGGTGCTTCTGAGATTTATTTCTGATCTATTCTAGTAACGTGGGGCAGACACGCGGGAGGAGCTGGAGACCCGCGCTGCACGCTAAGTGAGCTCAGAAAATTCTGGATATCTCACACTTACTCTTACGATGAGTGCTCTTGTTTCAGGGGCCAGGTCTAGACCTAGGGGTTCTCCAAATATGCCTAGTTTTTAAAAGATATGTAATAAAAATGGAAAAATTTGAAGTTTATATAAATATTATAGAAACAGTAAGAGCAGTGACTGTTAAGAACAGAAGTCAGCAAACCGTGGCTCACTCGTCAAATACAATTGGCTGCCTGGTTTTGTGTAGCCAGTGAGCTCAGAATGAGCTTTCCATTTTAAATGGTTGGGGGAAAATAAAAAAAAAAGAATAATCGTTCATAACGTGTGAAAATTACGTGACATTCAAACCATCTATAAAGTCGGAGTGGAGCACGGCCGTGTCCGGCTATTCATTGTCTGTGGCTATTCCGTGCGGTGACAGCGGGGCTGCGGCCACAGAGACCGGGTGGCCTGAAGGATCTACAGCATTTACTCTGCGGCTTTCCACAGAAAAGTCTGCCGGCTCCAGGCTGAGGGCTGACACCAGTGCAATTGTCCCCCCTCACCCACGGTGACACTTCCTGAGGTTTCAGCTACCTGTGGTCAACCCCACTCTGAAAATATGAAATGGCAAATTCCAGAAAAAATGTGTTTTCAATTGCTCGCTGTTCCCAGTAGTGGGATGGAATCTTGTGCCAGCCTGCCCGGTCCTGCCCTGGATGTGAATCTCCCTTGGCCCACGCTGTCACGCTGTCCCGCTCCCTGCCCGTTACCCACTTCGTAGCTTCTGGGTATCAGGTTGCTTGACTCTTGCAGTATCACAGTGCTCATGTCCAAGCAGCCCTGATTTTCCTGAAGAGTGCCGCATTCGCACGACTTTGATTACGGTATACCCTGTAATTCTTCCATTTTATTAGTAGCTGCCATTGTTAATCTCTTACTGTGCCTAATTTGTAAGTTAAACTGCATCATAGGCATATATGTATGTGTAGAAAGAGCCATATGTATAACATGTGGTACTGTCTGTGGTTTCGAGGAGCCGCTGGCAGTCCTGGACCACATGCCGCCAACATCAGGGCGGGGCTGCTGTAAAGGGCTTTTTCAGGGAAGAGAATTACATCACTGATGTTGCTTAGAATTGCTGGTCCTTGGTGATACAGAGCAGATCGATTTTTACTTGGTTTTGTTGTGTTTTAACTTGTAAAGCCAGGACACTCTCCCTGCCCCACCCCCGTCCCGGGCCTGCACCTGGGGCAACTGCGCCCCCCTGCTTGTCCCAGGTTGGCTTCAGCCTACGGTAAAATCAGGCGTTACTTAAAGCGTACCCAAGGTTTGTGTGCATGAGGAGTACTCGAGTACACTACCACTTGGCTGCAGGTGACAGAGACCTCATTTGAAGGAGCCGAGGGGAAGAGCTGGGGTTACTTACCCCGGTCACTGGAGGGTGGGTCAGCTGGGCTCTAGGACACGTCGCTCTCCTGGAGCTGCTTCTCCTTGGCCAACGTCCTCAGTGCACAGACCATTGTCCCTCTCTCCAGGACGGACCGCGCCTTGGGAGCTGTCTTCAGCTGGCACAGACCTGGGGCAGGGCCAGGCGGGAAGGGACTCTCTTCTCTTTTTTCCAACGTGGAAAATAGCCAGGAAGCCTCCGATTGGCAGGCAGGATGGGGCTGAAGGTGGGTAGAAAGTCTGGAAAGGCAGTAGGTCCTTGGCCTTGACGCAGGAAAGGAAGTGTTTAGATGGTCTCTGAGTTCTTGGGTTGGGAAGTCCCTGTTTATTTCTTCATAGCCCACCTGTTTTCCTGTGATAGCCGGTCACCCTCAGCCTCTCACTGTCTTCATCGTTTTCCCTTATCTTCCCCAAACTTCTCATCCACAGCTTCACCCCCCAAGTCTGCACCCCCCTCCCCCCACCTGTAACCATCTTCTCCCTTTAATTGAGTCATCATTTGCCGACTCATCCCAGGACAGGGGAGTGATGAGAGCAGGGGTTCTGTCGTTCACTGCTGTGTCGCCAGCACCTGGCATGGAGTGGGTGCTCCATACATTTTTGCAAGTTGGAGTGACTGCCTGCTCTCACCCTCTTGGACTTTATCGTTGTCCCAGCCTCTCTGTGACCGGACAGGGGCCTGGCCCTTAGTGGGGCTGCCCAGGGTCAGTTGGAGTGCGTGGGTTCTTGACTTCGTATAGGAGAGATTTCACAACACAAGTCCAGGTGGCTATGAGGGCACGTTTATTACAGCTGGGGACAGTGAAACACGGAAGGGCTTAGCATGGAGGAAGCAACAGGAGAGCCCGGGCTGGGCTGCCTCAGCTCACTGGGCAGTCAGAGAAGGGGGTTCTTGGGGACAGGCTCAGGGGATCAGCCTGGGTCAAGCTGCCACCGCCCACTGCCTAGAGTTTAGAAGACCCGTGCCTGTGGAGGAGGAAGTGGGGGAATAGGAAGGGAAAGGAAATGGCACAGGCTGCTCCCCAGAGAGAGAGTGCATGAGTCCAGTCCTATGTCTTGAGGTTTTTATCTCTGTCTTGCAGGTGGGAATCTCAGGGGAGGTCTCAGGGGAGAGTTTCGTTACTTTTCCAGGTATTCTTTCAGGTCATGGTCTCCGCTGATTGGTCAGTGACAGGGAAGGGGGTCTTCGGTCATTGCAGTTGGTTCTGGCATCACTCAGCTGGTTTTGCTGCTTTTCTGGGCCTGGAGCTGAAATATAACTGAGGCCTAGATGTTATCTCCAGCGAGGTGACCATCTGCACGTGGCTGTAAATTGCTTGGCCAGTTGGTTCAGCCATCTGTCTCAGTTTCCCCGTTCCACTTGCCAAGGAATGTTCCTACCTTCTTACTATCCTGTCTCACCACCAGCCTAAGACCATCAGGATCAACCCCACAGTCTGACAAATCAGGTGTTAACTTATTGCACCAGGAACCCTGGGCAGTTCAGCTATAGGATTTGTGGAAGAGTGAGGTGGCATGAAGCAGTGTCCTGACAGGCCCTGTGCAAAGCAGGGCCATATGTGAAGGGGCCACATTGGGTCTGGGATGCAAAGCGGACCCAGCTCCCGTTCCCTTAGGAACCACCAAGTGGAGATAGCTGTGGGGTGCTGTGTTCATGATGTTGTGCTCTGTGCCTGGGCTGGAAATCTGGGCTCCTTTCTGATGAAGTGATTTACGTACTCCATGAGGGCACTGAAAGTTTCATTCTTCTGGGAATTTCAAACAGCAAAGTTTCTGCTAATCTAGAATTTTAGAGCTCAAAGTTCTTTTTGAGGAAAACAGCCATTACTTTAAAAAGGGGTCTGTTATAACACTACAGCTTCAGCAGGGTGCCTTTGAGAAATACTGTTCCTTTGAAGTTTGCAGCTGGTCTTGTCTGTGCATGGCACTTTGGCTTGGTGAATGGCCCAGGGTACGCTGGGATCCTTTCCCAGTCTGTGGGGAGCATGAGTCTTTGTGTGTTTAGTGTGCAGGATGGGTTGGAGGAGGCAAAGAAATCAGGAAGGAGGCTGTTCCTTTAGGTCTAGCCTGGACCTATTGAGAGAAGTGGGTGGATGCAGGACAAATCTTGGATGTAAAAAAAATTATTAAGTAATGGAACGTGGGGAGAGAGCGAGGAGACATCCAGGATGGTTCTGGCTCTCTGACTCAGGCATGGAAGGTGGTGACCTGCGCTAAGGAAGAAGGGAAACAGGTGAAGCAGGTTTTTTTAGGGAAGAGGCTGCCTTTGGGTTCAGCTGGGCTGAATCTGTTGTGCAGCTGTGTGCAGATGTCTGATACACACCCGGACATACCTGTCAGAGGGCAGGCTACAAGGCCAGCTGGGCCTACATGTGGGGGCCAGCACAGCAGAGGGGTGAGAACTGAAGCCAGGAGGAAGGATGTTATCTCAGGGAGGGTGTGTGGGGTAAGAAGAGGAGGTGGCCGCAGGAAGCAGCAGGAGGAAATCCAGTAGAGCAGAAGCCAGGAAAGATGTGAAAATTACGTGAAAATTACAAGGCGAGAGGAGGAAGGAAGCCAGGAGGTGCGAGATCCAGCAAGGAAAGCTTTAATAGCGAGGCAGGAATGACAACTGGGAATCACTGCATGTCAGGACAAAGCACCCTTTGGATTTAGCGACAGGGCCCCTTGGGCCAGGTTTCAGTGGTTTGGGGACTGAGTGGAAGGTAAAGAAATGAGGACAACAGTTGAGACATTTTGGAGCAAAGGTGGGATGGGTACTAGCTGGAGAAGGGCATGGAGGTCAAGAGAAGTTTATTTAGCAAGACTGGAGAGACGAGCGCACATTTAAAGGCTACTAGAGAGGACTGGTAGGAAAGAATGCAGGAAGGACTTGGTTACCAGGGGGAGGTAAGGGGTGTGCTGCGGAGCAGAGGTCACGGGAGGAGAGGAACCTAAGCCCTGATGAGGAGGTTGTACTCTCTTCAGGTTGGGAGGGCGCTCCTGGCTGAGAAGGAGTGGTGAGGAGTGAGGAGCATCAGAGGAGAGCTTCCTGGGTCTTAATCCACGGGAGCCTAAGTAGTGGAGGGTCCCGCAGCTGGGTAACCAGCTTCTTTTTTCTCTAGCTATGCCTCCATTTGGGCCCACTTTCCTTATCGGGTTATCTTCAGACCCAGCGTGCAGCCGGTTTCCCATCTACACCCCGATCCTCTGGCACACTTCTTCCCAGCCACAGCCCAGCTCCTGTTCCGTACTCCTGGCCAAACACCTGATTCCTCCTCAGGCCGGCCTCCCTGACTTCTCCTCAGAATCACCAGCTTCTTACTTTTCCAGACTCGGTTTCCAGCCCCTTCCCCAGTTCCTACTCCAGCTGTCCCAGCATTATTCCTTTCTCTCCCACCCGCAGCTTCCTGCTTGCAGCTCCCTGAATGCGGCACTGACTGCTGGTCCCACCTACATCTCCGGCCCCGCCCAGTCCCTGGCCCCGCCCTTACTCGCCAAGGCCAGCTCACCCTCTATGGGGTGAGTTGCTATTGGCTGACTCCTGCACAGGACTCCGCCCCCTCAGCCTCCACTTCTGCGATTGCGGCAGATAGACGCCTGTCAGAGCTGTCCCCTGGCAACGGGGCGGGCCGCTTCAGGAGAAAATCCTTGGACTGCCCAACCGGAAAGCGGAAAGCGAATCCAGTTGGTGAAGTTGGGAAGGTGAGTCCAGTTCAGAGATGACGGGAGGTAGAGGTGGCTTGAAAGCGGATGTAGGGTTCAGGGGCAATGGCCCTGGTCCTGGAGCAAAGGTGCCCGGAGTCCAGGGCTCTGAACCTCCCTGGCTACCCATGCCTCCCGCCCCTAGATGAAGGAAGGTTGGGGGCGAGGGCGGGACAACTTCGAAGAATGGAGGGTCTTTCCGTGTGGTCAGTCAGGTCAAAAATCAGCCTGCACCTCCAGCTTTTCGTGTGCTGGAGATAAGAGGGGCCCGCAGGTGCATCCCCAGGGTCGAAGTCAGCTGTCCGGAAGGGGGAAGGGAGAGCAATAAAACTGGTAAAGACGTGGGAGGGACGGGAGCTTCTGCGGGAGGAGGAGTCAGGGGGGTTATGGTGGAATGTGCGTGGGGCGGGACGGGGTTAGGGGGTGGAGGGACCTTCCTTCTTGTATTCTGATCACACCGACCAGCTTCTCCCCAGGTTTAGTTGAGTCTGATCACTAAATGCGGTGCTAGATGGCAGAGGGCGAGGGAGCACTCCTAGGCTCGCACCTCTGCAGAGGAGTCAGTGGGGCTCTCCGGAGGCAGGAAGCCCGCCTCGGGCAGGCCAGGTCACCTTTTCACCAGCGGGGACACTGCTGCCTGAAGGCTGGCTCAGGCTCAAGCTGCCCTTTTGCAGAAGGGCTGCCGGGCTCGGAATGCGTCTATCCAGATGAGGCAGTTGAACTCTTCCCAGAAAGGGGGTCCTGAGGGCCAGTCACCACTCTCAGGACAGTGGCCCCTTGAAGGTTGGGAGTTGGAGGTTGACGATCCAGGGTGGAGAGCACCCCCAAACAGGAGCCGGTTGGAGAGGCTCGGAGAAGGGTTGACTGAATATCCCAAATTGCCCATTCAGTAGAAAAGAGCTCCTGCCCTGTGCCTCCCCGCCAACACCCCCTCCCCCCCAGCACGGAGGGAGTTTGCTCCTTCCAAGCTGGGCTGCTTCTCTTATTCCAAGGCAGGAATTCCACTTTTCCTTCATCTGTTTCTGTCCCTGGCTCCAGAAAGCAGAATCAAGTATCCTGTGTTATTACCTCATTAAATCCTCTCACCTCATTATAGGGTTAGTGGCACTTCCTCCATTTTACTAAAGTTCGAAAGGGCTTGGTGACTTGCCCCTAGTCATAAAACCAGGAAGAGTGAGAACCTGAACTCAGATTTGCCCCTCTTTGCTTACATTGTGACTCCAGGGCCCCTGTGCTGAGAGGCGAGTGTTGTGAATCTGATTCGGTGCAGTTTAGTGTGGGCTCCCCTCCTCTACCCCGAGGCCGCACCTCCCTGGAAGCCAGGGTTTCTCACCCTCTGCCCTACTGACTTTTTGGGACAGGTAATTTTTTGTGGTGGGGGATCCTCCTGTGCACTGTAGGATATTTAGCAGCACCCCTAGTCTCTACCCACTGGAGGCCAGCAGCAACCCCTTCCGCAGTTGCAACAACCAAAAATCATTGCCAAATGTCCCCTGGAAGACAAAACTGCCTCCAGTTGAGACCTGCTGGTGTGAGCAGTCTTAAAGTAACATATAGGTGTGTCCTCCTGAAAGAGAACTTGATATAAGTAACCTACAGAAGACTCAGGCCAGCAGAAGGTGGCTGTATGCTCAGTTTGCCAGGAAAAAGTCTGTCCTGCATTGTGAGATGTGCCCGGCGCCGGCCCAGGAGAAAGCCATTGCTAGGGAATGAAAGTAAACTCAGGAAATTGCATTTGGGGAGCAATGAGATACATAGCAGGCCTTTGTGTCCTTTGCAAGATCAATGAAAGAGATTTCTGGCGTGGTTAAGGCAGTCAAGGCTGGGATGGATGAACTGGGGAACTTTGTACCATTGCTGAAACTTCATCTGGCCTTGCAGAGACTCTTTAAAAGGAAGTGGGGTTGTCCTTAGAGCTGTTTTGAGATGCATCCCTTCCCCAGCGCCCTGCAGACTAAGAAAGGTGGGGCAGAGGTAGGGGCCTGTTGTTAGAGGCTGCCCCTCTTCCCATAGGCCTGAAGTTCCTACTTGAGGCTACTGCACACCCTTCTCCTTCCTACTATAAAAACTGGGGTAGCCCTGGGCCTTTCCTGGTATCTCCTCCTGGCCCTGCCCAGTGCCTATCCCCAGGTGACGGTCCGCACCTCTTCTGTGCGTTTCTGCCCAACTTGGCTGCTCGCCCAGCTTGCTCCTCCTCTCAGCGCCTAGGCACTGGGAAGCCTGGCCGGGCTGCTCCGTACTGATTTGTTTTCAGACAACAGTGGAGGAACCTATTTCCAGTGGGACAGAGGAGGTGGGGTGGGCTAGAAGAGGGGCTGATGAGAGCCCCCTTGCTCTGCAGCCCCTTCTGGTACCTTCCCCACACCAGACCCCGCCTCACTGACCTTGGTGTTCACCCCACACCTTTGTGCGCACTGACCCCACTTCCCAGGTGAACCCCCTGTGGGTGCCTAGAGACCCAACAGGAACATGTCTTGGCTCCCGTGTTCTCACCCGAACCACACCGATCCCTGCGGCACTTGTCTGCCTCTCCCTGTGAAACAGGGCGCTCCTGCACGTCCAGGCCTGCCTGAAACTTCTCCGTGTCACCTGCTCTCTGATGGGCCAGGCCCAGGAGATGCCGGGCTGTTTATTGAAGGAATAGATGCGTGTGCTGATATCAGGAAGTGTCCTGCGGGAGGTGCCCCTGAGCGGCACAACCCCTGGGTGCAGGGATCCCACAGTCACGGAACATGTGGACACTTCCGAGCAACGGCATTGAGATGTTGGCAGCCTTCTAGCCCCAGTCAGTAGGGCAGAGGGTGAAAAACCCCTTAACAAGGCTGGTATCCCCGAGGAGAGCAAATCATTGGTTTTGAGCAGAGAGGAAGCTTTCTCAGGATCCTGGGAATCTGAGGTGAGACATTTAGATGTCTTTGTGTTTTTTAAGGAGAAGTCGGAGGTGGTGGTGTCTTGAGATCTCGTCCTTGCTGTAGGCTCTCGCTGGCAGCTTCTGGGCTTGTGTTCTTTGGGTTGGGGTGAATCGCTGCCTTGTATGTGCTGAGTCCCTGCCATGGCCTAGGCTTGGATACCTACAGAGGTGAGGCATCCTGGAGCCATCCCACTGTGAGTGGTAGAGGGAGAGGCATTGATCCAAAGAGCCCCTGAGTACTCTGGGCCCGTGGCAGCGAATCCCATAGGAGCTGAACGCAGGGTGCTCAGGCTTTCTCAGGACCTGGGTCAGAGCAGCCGCCTGGGATTTACCCATGGGAACCCACAGGGTAGTGGGAAAATGGGTTGGTCTGCCCGAGAGACCAGCAAGGAACAACACAGCCATTGGACAGGCACTTCCCCATGCCTGCGTGCACGCCAGGTTGGCGTAGGGGCTGGGCAGGTGGCTGTGGGGCAGTCTCTTTTGTGACTTTCAAATTCTGGCCAACCAGTTAGGCATGAACCCGAGTGCTGGGGTGGGGGATGGGGAGCAAGCAGAGTGCACAAGGATGGGTGTGTCTTCATTTCCGTGAAGGCAACAGTCGGTTCTAGGAAAATTGCAAGTGCTGGGTGGTCTTGGAACCCGAAGGCTGGGTTTGATGGTGAGGCGTGCAAGGGGGCCGGCGAGGGCCAGCCTGCTGAGCCAGACGAGGGGCAGAAAGGAACTGCCCAGAGGGAAAGGCGTCTGATGCCCCCCAGGGGACTACACGCAGCCTTGGCCTCGGGAGCCTGCCTGGGGTGGGTGCAGCCTCGAGAGTTTGGCTTTGATGTGACGCTGTGCTAACGTCTCAAAACCCTTTCCCTCCCAGGTGCTGGGAAGATTTCATCTCTTCCAGCGTCTAGGTAAGTCGTGGGCCTTCTCACGTCACAACCTTGAGGTGTTTTAGAGTAAGTGCAAAAGTATGATCGTTGGTATGAAAACTCCATCTGAGAGTGGAATGAATTCACTAGGGTGCATTTTCATCCATCTACCCTTTTCAGGGTTTCAGCAGAATAGCAAGATAGGACAAATTTTCTGCCGACCTGATACATTAACACAGATTTTGAGTGATTCGAATTTCCCCGGGGTGTGTGTGCGTGTGAGTGTGTGTGTGGTGGGAAGTATGAACCTAGAAGCACTTTTGACTAATGCCCTCATGGTTTGCCAGTGATAGATGCTGTGTAGACAAAGAGAAGACCACCGAGCAAGCTCCCCAAAGAAACCCCACCCCCCATTCCTGGTAAACACCAGCAGGGCGGTGTCCTTCCTCATAATACCTGTAGCCCCTTTCTGTTCTTCCTGCATCTTTGTGAAATGTCATTGAGATACCCAGTCTCTGGCTCACAGCCAATCCGGACTGCACCCTCCCTGCTGCGACCCTCCCAAGAAGGCAGCCCCCACACCGTCCCAAGCCCCCCACGCTACCTTACTGCAGCAGCTTGGAAGTGCAGCTTTGACCACACGGGTTCTCACTCATCTTTAGCCACTGGGTGTGGACATATTTTTTATTCTGAGTTCTCCCGGGCACGGCCTTGGGACGCTCCGTAATGCATGCTGCGCGTGGGATGTAGGACATGAACTGCAGAATCCGTGCTGCTAGTGCCCTCCTCCGCCCTTCGCTTTGCATACTGTCCTCCTCTCTGCTGTGTTTAAAAACCACATGCTGCCGTCTCATCTCCCAGTCCGGTCCTAAGTGATCAGGTTGTCTCTTAGGGCTCTTAGCAGATTGACGGAAGCGGATAGGTCTGCCTTGGCACGGCCGTTCGGATTGTACCCCTGGCGGGGACCAGGTGGCAGCTGGTGCTGCCCACTGACTGTGTGCTAGAGATGAGGAGAGCCTCGTGCAGGCTGGACCTTGAGCCCAGGGCCTGAGGTTTCCTTCTTGGCTCTTCGCCTATGAGAAACCTGAGCCGTGGAAGCATTTAGATCAGACCGCCCATGAGTGACAGCTCTAAACTAGGATGCATAAGCCCTCGTTTCCAGCCGGCCTCTGTGAGTGCGCCACAGTCCCTCTCCAGGGAGCCTTCTGCTGGAGCCTTCCTGTGCAGGGCAGACGGTCCCCCTGCCAGGATGGCAGAGATAAAAAAGATGAAAAAAGTACAAGAAAGCTGGAGAGGGTATAGTGTAATTGGAACACATATGCTTTGCTGCTGGGAATGGAAAATGGAAAATGGTTTGGTGGTTCTTCAAAAGTTCAGCATCAGATTACCATAGGACCCAGCAGTCCTGCTCCAAGGCCTGTCCCCTCAAAATGTGAAAGCGGACACTCAAACAGGTACGCGTGAATAGTGCTGCCATCAACGTGTGTATACGAACACCCAGAAGGTAGAAAGAACCTAAACGTCTGCCCACAGATGAATGGATAAACCAAATGTGGTGCCTTCACACACTGGAATATTACTCAGCCACGAACAAGAATGAAGTGCTGACACCCGCTGTAACATGGCTGAGCCTTGGAAGCATTCTGCTGAGTGAAATAAGCCAGTCACAAAAGAACACATATGTATGACTCCACTTACATGAGAAGCCCAGCGCAGGCAGATCCCACAGAGACGGCACATTAGTGGCTGCCAGGGGCGAGGGGGAGCAGGGTGGGGAGTGACTGGTGATGGCTGCAGGGTTTCTTTTGGACGTGAAGGAAATGTTCGGAAGCTCTGTAGAGGTGCTGTTTGCACAAGACTGGGAATGCGCTAGATGCACTGAGTTCTATCCTTTAAAATGGTGAATTTCATGTTAGGTGAATCTCACCTCAGTAAAAGGAAAGGAAAGATCCCAGCGGTACCCCATTTCCCCTTGAAGTTTTTTTTTATAAGGAAATAAAGTATTTTTTAAAGATTTTATTTATTTATTTTTAGAGAGGGAAGGGAGAGAGAAAGAGAGAGAGAAACATCAATGTGCAGTTGCTGGGGCGCATGGCCTGCAAACTAGGCATGTGCCCTGACTGGGAATCGAACCTGCGATGCCTGGTTCGCAGCCCGCGCTCAATCCACTGAGCTACACCAGCCAGGGCCCCCCTTGAAGTTTTGCACAACCAGGGCTCAGTGGGCCTGTTGTTCACTCTCTGAGCCCTTGAAGGCGGCCTGGCCCTCCCTCACTGTTCCGTGGGAGCCTATTGACCCTGGCATTGACTAGGTTTGTGGGGTGCTTGTCTCTCCAGCAGTTTCACCAATGCCAGTTTCCAGGTTAAGTTTTAGGATGAGAATTAAGGAGTCATAGGACTTGCCTCTTAAGAGATTTGTTTCATTTGAATGTGCTTTCTCCTTTGAACCCACGGATTTGTTGACAGTTGACCCCTTTCTGTAATGAGGTCTGTGACAATGAACAAAGGTCATCAGATGTCACCAGTGGTCACCTGCCTTTGGGTACTAGTCACTGCAAACCTTCCTGAGCTCAGTGGCTGGATAATTCATCTTGTTAAGTTATCACAACAATCTCTGGGGTAGGGCTGTGATTATTGCTGTTTTAGAAATGCGGAAATGGAGGCACCGACTTTCTGTAGCTTGTCCACGCCTACGCAGCTAGTAGGAGGCAGAGCCGTGGTCACAGAGGAAAACCTGTGAGATGGTATGTTCCCTTTGCCCATGGTATTTTCTTTTTTTAAAAAAATTTACATTTCCTTTCATTATGAGTGACATTGAACATTATTTCTAAGGTACTTTTTAAAAAAAGATTTTAATTTTTTTAGAGAGAGGGGAAAGAGAGGGAGAGAAACATCAGTGTGTGGTTTCCTCTTGCACAACCCCTACTGGGGACCTGGCCCACAGCCCAGGCATGCGCTCTGACTGGGAATCGAACCAGCAACCTTTTGGTTTGCAGGCTGGCACTCAATCCACTGAGTCACACTAGCCAGGGCTGAACATGATATTTTCAAAGATGTTGATTTTATTCAAATACATGTATGTGATCATCCAGGCAACAGATTATTTTCAACTCAGGTTTTTAAAAAAATGAATATTTAGAATAATCTAAATTTATATTTAGATTAAAATGCTGATTTTTCCCCCTACCTTTTAATTATATTAGCTTGGGAACTGTGCTTTAAAATAGAGAAATCTAAACTGTTTGGCAATTATGAGCATGTTCTCAGAGATCATAGAAATCAGGACCAGGTCGTCACACTTGTTTTTCTTGGCTGTTAAGTTCCACCACATTGAAACAGCATCACATAGCTCTGGTGTGTTTTAACCGCATTTTGCAGCTAAGTCAATATGTATTAACTTGATCGTATAATTAGCAATGTTTGTTTTCCATGATTATGACATTTTGATTCTTCTGTCTAACTCGCTGTCTTTCCCTTCCCAGAGAGCCCTGGCAGACCCGAGGAAGGATGGGGAACAATGGGAGCTGCTCAGAGCCGAACGTTGGTTCGCAGTTTCTCCCAGAGGAGCGGGCCGAGGTGGACAGACTGTTCGGGGCTCTGTCGGAGAAGAGCAGCTCAAGCACCTCGCCCAGATCCTTCTCCCTGAAGGCACTGAAGGCAAGAGCGTGGTGGTTATTGGTTAATGTTTAGTCTGGAGTCCGTAAACTACGGCGCACGGGCCCAAATCGGCTCTCCATTTCTGTAAGACTAACCTTTAAAAAGCTGGTTTCTGGAGAGGGCCAGACAGGAGCTCCTTCCGCCTCTGCGGGCCACTGTGGCCTCAGCCACAGAGACGCTGCTCTGCCCTCAGACCACGCTTCCAACTTGAGGTCGGATGAAGGGCCGGCCCTGCTCCCCACCCCCGACCATCGTCTCCTGACTGCCCTCCGGGTGACAGACCGGGATTCGTGGGTCCAGTAACCTCGAAGTTCAAGTGTCTCTTTGCCTTAAGGATTTGTAGGCGATTGCTGTCCTAGGAATCCTATGGTTCTCCTAACAGAATAATATTTCAAAGTCAAGGTTCCCCTGACAAGGAGTTAAAACTTACCATTTCCCCAACTTTTCGTCCTGTTCCATGGGGCTTTGAACTGCCTGTGCTGAGTGCTCAGGCTGAGGCGAGACACTGGCAGAGAGATGGCACCAGCCCATCGTGCTGGGCCGTGGGAGGGAGGCATCATGGGAAGGCACTTTAGTGCCTCCTCTTCTTGGAACAGGTGGAATGGGAGCTGATGGGCCCTGGGGGTCCCCCAACATGCCCACTCTGTATGGATCAGCGAACTGGCCAGGGAGGTCGTGTGGGTCTCGGCGGTGTGGTATATGTGTGTGTGCACTACCAGAGCCACCCTGTTGGTCTGGCCCCCTGGCGCACTGGGGCAGACGGACCCAGCCTGGCCGGTTAAGGGCTCGACTACAGAGTCGGTGGCAACGTGCATAACTGTTTATCGAGATAAATATGGGTAAAATTGATCAGAGAACCGTGGTGACTGTATAAAGTTTCCTGTGAAAAGGAATTTAAGATTGCTTTTCTGGTAGAATTTTGAAAACACCGACAGAACTAGAGATACTCTTTGTGAGTAGTCAGGTGGGAAGCAGCTTCACGAAATCTCGGAACACCGACGTGTCACGAATGGTATAGGCGGAGCTGTCACTGGAGAATCCGGTAACCTACGATGGACGTTCGTGATTTGCTTTCTCTCACCGTTTGTTTTTAATCCCTGGACCAAATCTGGTCTGATGTTGATCAAAAGGAAAGCAATATTTACAGGATGTAATTGGCAAGACATTAAGAACTAGATTTTAAATTTAAATAAAAATTAATTGAAAATGCATATCGAGCACAAAGAACTGAGATAAGAAATGAAAGCTGGCTAATGTATTTGGGAGTCTGCAGTATAGAGGAGACCAGTTTAGCTATAAATAGACATATGCACCATCTGTTCCTACATTCAGACATGCAGATGGCACCTATCAGTGTAGGATGAAGGAGATGGTCTAAGTAGAGCAAAGGGCAGATGCTGGCCACAGGCAGGGATGACACGGCCAACCTGGGAGACTGGACAGTTTGGAGATATGGGAACAGACTGTGGAAGAATCTGGTGGCCAAGATGAGCCTCGAGCCAGGTCATGTTATGTGTGTGATGTGGTGTGATGCCTTGGGAGGGGGAGAGGGTCCACGTGGGGCGTTAGGGAGGCCGTGTGCCAGTGGAAGCGTCCTGGCGTGGCCGTGGTTGGCCTTGGCCCCCTTGTCACCATGTTTAACTTGTACCCCGTCTAGCCTTTTCTCCTGCTTGTCCTCGACAGAGCCACATTGGGGAAGCTCTCCCCCCAGAGATGGTCATCAGACTGTACGATGGCATGTGCAGGGTTGATGTGACGGGACAGGCCAAGGGGCCCAGCGGGAGTGTCTCCCGGGAGCAGTTCACATTGGCGATGTCCCACCTGCTAAAAGGGAACTCCAAGGAGAAGAGTCTCATGATCCTGAAGATGGTTTCTGCTACAGGTGGTGCTGTGAAAGCAAGAGAAATCCAAAAGGTAGAAAGGCCACAAGGACCAGCGCAGCCACCCTAAGTAGTCTTGGTGTCCTTGGGTGGGGGACTTGGGGTGGAGGCATCACAGAGCTGTCCACCTTTGGGGAACCCTAGATCGCTTAACTGGCTGAGGTCAGAACTCCTGGACAAAGGCCTTGGTAAAACCAGGCTAGCCAATGGTGTCATTAGAAAAATGAGTAACTACCTAAGTTCCATTATCTTTTCCCACAGAGGGCCATTGTAGTTGACATTCAAGAGATAAAATGCTCTTCCCCTTCTTGATATTACTGTTCATGGCAGAAAGGTCATTAATGGTAAAATTGTGATCTTCAAGTTCACAGAGGATCTCGTTGGCGCTGTAGCGCACGTGCTGACCCACAGACAGGAGCTGAGAGGCTGGACTCAGAAGAAAGCCCTAGGCCCCCCGCCCAGGGTGAGGGTCCTGGCTGCTCAGCTGTTCTCCGAGATGAAGCTTGCAGGCAAGTGCCCTGCGTGTGCGCGATCGCGCTGAGCCCTGGGCGGCCGCGTGGAGTGGCCCCACACTGTCCCAACTACCGTAACCTTTCGGTAAAGTTCTGAAATCTGCAAGCGTGAGTCTTCCTCCTTGGGGAGACTATTTAGATCATCTAATTTGATTGGCATGTGACTGCTCATAGTATTTCCTTATAATCCTCATTCTGCAAGGTCGGTGGTGATGTCCCCACACGTACTGCTGACTGTAGTCATTTAAGTCTCCTCTTTTTCTCTTGGTCAGTCTAGCTAAGTGTTTGTCTGCATTTTGTCGATATTTTCAAAGAGCCAGCTTTGGTTTTGTGGATTTCTCTGTTGTTTGTCTACTCTCTATTTCGTTTACTTTCACCCAAGCCTTCTGTTTTCCTTCCTCCTGCTTCCTTTAGGTTTATTTCAGTCATCTTTCTAGTTTTTTTTTATTTTTTTAAAGGTTTTATTTATTTTGAGAGAGAGGGGGAAGGGATGAGAAAGAGAGATACATCCATCAGTTGCCTCTCTCACACCCACCCCCCCACACTGGGGACCTGGCTGGCACCCGGGTGTGTGCCCTGGCTGGGAATCAAACCAGTGAGCCTTTGGTTCTCAGGCTGGCACTTAATCCACTGAGCCACACCAGCCAGGGCATCTTTCTAGTTTTTTAAGCTGGAAGGTAAGGGTAGTGATTTGAGATTTCTTCTTTTTTAACATAGGCTTTTATGACTATAAATTTCCCTCTAAACACTGCTCCCATTGCTTCCTGTAAGATTCAGTATATTGTGTTTTTGTTTTCATTCATTCTCAGAATTTTCTAGCTTCCCTTATGATTTCTACTCGGCCTGTTCGCCATGTGGTGGTCTGTCATTCAATTTCTACACGTTTGTGTGTGTCCCAAATTGCCTTCTGTCACTGGTTGATAAGTTTATTGTTTTGTGGTTGAAGAACATGTGTTACATAATTTCAGTCTTTTTAAATTTACTGAGTCATGTTTGATGATCTCACATTCTGTTCTGGAGATTGTTTTATGTACACTTGAGAAAAATGTGAATTTTGTTATTGTTGAGTGAGAAACAGTATATGTTTAAAAAATTTTTTTAAAGGTTTTATTTATTTTTAGAGAGAGAGGAAGGGAAGGAGAAAGAGAGGCAGAGAAGCATCAGTGTGTGGTTGCCTCTTGCACGCCCCCTACTGGGGACCTGGTCTGCAACCCAGGCATGTGCCCTGACTGGGAATTGAACTGGCGACCCTTTGCTTCATAGGCCCGTGCTCAATCCACTGAGCCACACCAGCCAGGGGTAAATTTACTTGGGATTTAAAAATACCTTCTGGGGCATTTCTGTGCAAAGTAGACTTGTTTTATACAAGTGTTACTGTTTTATTATAAAGCTGGACTTTTTAAATGCAATTTGAAAATGGGTTATATTTTAAAACTTCATTTAAGTGAGGTATTCAGAACTTGGAAAGAATGGCATAATGTACATCCAGTGCCCCTAGTTTGTCTTCTGGTGTCACCAGTGCATCACCTCCACTCTCAGTAGGTAAGAGACAGAAAATGGGATGATAGATGCCGCTTCGACACTGCTGAGCACAATTTGTAGTTAATGAAACCTGTTCTTCCTGATAAACTTGAGGGAAACCAGATAAGTTACCAACCACTGCCTTGACTCGGCCGAGGACAACACATTCTACATCCTTTGCAAATGACTTTGCTAGGGCCAAAGCCCTGGACCAGTGACTTTGCTTGGAACTGTTGCTGAGAGTCCCGGGGCTCGCCGAGGGTGTGGCTGTCTCTCCAGGGCCTCTGCAATGCAGCTGGGAGGGGAAAACAGCAGGAGTGCTGACGTTAAATTGTTTAGACTCACGCTGTCCAACAGATGTGATTCATGCACCAAAGTAATACACACGTGGAATTTTAAGTATTCTAGTAGCCATATTAATAAAAAGAAACAAGTGAAATTGACTTTAATAATACGTCCAAAATATAATTTAACATTGGCAATCAGTCAATCAAACAAGATTGAGATATTTTACATTCTTTTTTCCATACCAAGTTTTTGAAACTGGGTGTGCATTTCCCACTTGTTGCTGCATGTATCAGTTCAGATGAGCCGCGTGTCGTGCGCTCAGAGGCCACGCGAGGCTCCCGTGTTGGATGGTGCAGATTTAGGCGAGTAGATAGAAGAAGATGTAATCACCCGCTAATACTGTTTCCCCTCCCCTAGACGGCAAGAAGCTGCTGGGGCCTCAGCACCTGGACTGTGACTGTGACCCAGCTGTGATCGAGGACTGGGTGTACAGGGTCCACCTGGTGCCCACATTCCTGAGTGTGGTCATCCACAGGGGCTTCCTCCTGCAGTCGTCCCTCAATCTGGCCACTCTGGTCCCCCAGCGTGAAGTGGACCGGGGCCAGGAGTTTGAGAGTGTCCTGGACGTGCTGTCGGTCATCTATGTCAACTCCCACCTGCCCAGGGAGCGGCAGCACCGCTGGCACCTGCTCTTCTCGTCCAAGCTCCACGGGCACAGCTTCGCGCAGCTCTGCGGGCGCATCCCCCGCCAGGGGCCCTGCGTGCTGCTCCTCGAGGACTGCGACGGCCACGTGTTCGGTGGCTTTGCCTCCTGCTCCTGGGCGATCAAGCCTCAGTTTCAAGGTAAGACTGGCTGGGCCACCGAAACCCAGGGGTAACGCCGCACGTGTTAGGTGTCCCGGTCAGATGGCTGCGGCGTGGGGGCCTCTGAGCTGGGAATAGGGGTGCAAGCACCAGGAAGAATGTGCGCGTCTCTTTTATTGTCTCCTCCAAGGGCTTGTCTAGGCAATTTGGGGGGAACGTAAAACGTGATGCTGCTCTGTGGTGGGTGAGTGCTTCACGGATTGCTTTCTGATTCTGACATGGGGCCGGGTAAGCAGGACAGGTGTGCTCACCCCGGATACTAGGTTTATTAGATGGTGCCAGGTCCCGGCCGTGGGAGTGGCGGGGCTATGGGTGCCTCATGTGGGGTTCTTCCAGATGGGGTGCTTTCTCTCATGGGACCATCTTCCTTCCCTAGGACCCCCCTGTGTGTCTGCTTTGCTGCTTCTGCCATGGTTTTTGGCTTTGTGGTTTTGCTGGAGTTGGGGAGTTTTTGTGGGATCTCCAGTGCAGCGAATGAATAGCTCTAACTAAGCGAATTATTCCCCTTCCTCAGGGAAAACGCTCTGGTAAACATTTTTGAAGGACCATTGTGGAAAATGCCCACGTGCTGGGCAGACTTGGGTGAAACTGCCTTCCTAGGGCCTGTGGTCACTGCCTGTCCCACGGTGTGTGGCCCTGCTGCCTGAGTCTGTGTTCTTGGTAGAGCTCCCCGGGGCCAGCAGCTGTGACATGAAGGGCTTTTCCTAGTGACTCTGAGAGACCAGGTGCAGTCCCGCTCTCGCTCCCATGGGCCCAGTGAATTCTGGGCAGGGGTTAATACCCTCCCTGGCTGGGTGAGTGGAAGGGAGGTTCCAGGGACCTGAGAGTCAGAAGGTAGAGGGGAGAGGCCTCTTGGACGGAGACTGTACTTCCGAGCCAGGTGGTCCTCAGCTCCCACCCATTCTGCCTGTGTCCCTCCCGCCTCCTCTCGCCGTCTCGCCCTCAGTGGTGCAGTGCAGCTGCCTTCTCACTGGCCTCTGCTTTTAGTCTCACCCACTCTACCCATTTGCCATATCCGGCTCTTCTCCTGGAAACCCTTTAACAGACCATCCCCCAGCGCTCAGGGTGGTGCACCTTTTACCTCCTCTGTCACCACCCGCTCCGGTCCCCCTGCCATCCCTGCTCAGTCCCACCGAACTTCCTGCAGTTTCCAGAACAGGCTCTGTTCCCCTCGTCTCAGGGCTTGGCACGTGCTGCTTTCCCCCTCCTCCACCTGTTTGCACAACCAGCTTCTTGTTGGGACTCAGCCCAGGGTCACCTCCTCCAGGAAGCCTTTCCAACCACTTGAGGGCCATGCGCTCCCTGTGGTCCTCCGTCAGGCTGCACACCTCTGGAATCATTCCTGTCTTTCCTCCACTAGGCAGAGCGTCTGTCAGCAGGGGCGCCGTGTCCAGGTGCAGGGTTGCCGTCACTGGAGAGGGTTGAGCAGCGGCGGCAGCCCCTTTGTCCGGGAGGGGTGGACGGAATCATGAGAGGAAGGTTGGGTACCTCCTTCCTGGAGATCCTGCTATTTCTAGGATTTTATTTTCTCTGGGTGTTAGAATGTTCCAGATCATAAATGCAGGTGCTGTTACCAGCTCTTTCCCACTGTGTCAGAGGTCCCCAAGACCACCCACACATCAGCGATTCACTGGCAGCACTCACGGACGCAGCATAAAGCTGTGCTCACAGCCACAGCTCATTTCCGTGAGAGGACGCAGAGCGAGACCAGCACAGGGAACAGTGTGTGGGGTGAAGTTGTGGGGTTCCTGGCATCCGCTCCCAGAGTCCCCTCCCAGGGGAGTCATGCAGGACGTGCCGACCCCCCAGCAACGAACTGTGATGACATCGTGAAGTGCTGTCCAGCGGAGAAGCTCAGTAGGGACTCGGCACCCAGGGTGTTACTGGGGGCCGGTCACGTGAGCACCCTCTGCCAGGCTTGTCCCAACACCCCAGACTCCCAGGGGGAAGCAGGCGTTCGGCACCGGTCCCTCTGTTTGCACGTTCAGTCTGGGCCCAGGGAGCCACTCTGGTCAGTTCTGGGGGTGGCGGGGACCCTCCCGAAATCCAAGTGCCCAGATGCCAGCCGAGGCCAGCCTTGGAAGCAAGCCTTCCTGGGGCCCACGGCCTCGGGCCTGCAGCAGCCCCACTCTGCACACCCACCTTTCCTTGTCACCGGTCCCAGGGAGTGGCGCATCCCCCCCCCCCCCCCGCCGTAAACCCTTCCAGGCTTTATGGGAGTGATGAGCCAGTGGCTCTTTCTCTCTGTGTGGTTGGAGGCTGCGTTTAGAAACAGGAAAAAAACCCTGAGAATCACTTTTACAGACAAAACATTTGCTTCTTCCAGCTCCTTTAATATTAACTCCAGGTTAGCGCTGCTGGGCCTCATGTTTTATTAACACGCAGAATTCCTCTTTCAGAAGAACTGTGGAAACCATGCAGTTACCAAGTTCCCCAACTTGAGTTCAGTCTGTTCTGAAATGCGGGCTGGAGTTCCAGCAGAGGGCAGCCTTGCACTAGAGTCGGGTCGAAACCAGAAAGTGTTCTTGTCCATAGGTCTTGGAAACAATCCCTTCTGTTGGAGACTTGAAGTGACCGACTCAGGGTCACTTTACTTTTGCTCTGTCCTCTGTGGTGCGGATGACAGGCCTTGGCTTGGGACCGAACACAGAGCCTCAGCAGTCCAGCCCTGGTTCTGGGCAGGGTGCCGATTTCTCGGCTTCCCAGAATTATGGGAGATGGTGTTGTGGGAAAACAGCGTGTAAGCTGTGTCCCAGCGCGGGGTGTCATGTATCGCTGCTGTGAGCATTAGGCGGGAGCCTCACCGTTGGCGTGACATTTTTGCAGGTAATACTGCCTCCACAGGTCCTCACGCCATGTCCTAGGAAGACTTCCCCACTCGGCCTCCCTGCTGAGGGCCAGCCCCCTGAGGGCCTAGAGTGGGGTCCATGGCAGCTGAGGGGCCTCTACTTTGTGGCCCCGTCACCTTGCTTAGCGTTGGGACTGAGTATACATTGGCTGAAAGACAGCCTTGGGGTTGCAAAGCAGAGTGATGCCACGCCCAGCATTGGGGGCAGCAGGGTGGGACCAGGTAGCTCATTGCTTCTAAAATCCTGGAGTGACCGCCAGTCTCCTTGCTCCCCAGTTAAGGGGGCACCTGCCTCTCCTGACTGGGATGCATTCTTCTGATGGACAGCGGCAGAGTCCCCATCTCTGCTTCTCTGGCAAGAGCGAAAAAACATCCCCAGCAAGCAGACGTTGTTTTATTTTTAGTTGTCACTCTCACCCTCGAGCCCTCAGCTCATCCTCCAGGGCCCTGTCTTCTGTGCGGCCTGGGAACTGCCCGCGGGTCTGCGATGGCTGAGCCCCCGTGTGCATGTGAGCTCAGGGCACATCTGGAGACCCGTGGGACGGTTCTCGCCACTGTGCCTTCAGAGCAGCGGCTTATTTGCGCCCCCTGCCTCTCCCTGTGCGGCTCAGACCGGTGATCCTGCTCGTCTGTGCTCTGGTCATTTTCAGGGGACGACAGATGCTTCCTGTTCTCCATCTCGCCCCGCATGGCTGTGCACACTTGCACGGGCTACAACGACCACTACATGTACCTGAATCAGGGGCAGCAGACCATCCCAAATGGACTGGTGAGGACTGGGGAAGGGCTGGGACGTCCCGCCTAGTGGTGTCCATCCCCGTGGTGTGCCCAGGCTGACACTCCCCGACACCTCAGGGGCACTGCGTGCATTTGGTCATGCGGGCATGCCGTGTTCCCTTCATTCTGCCCGGGTTTCCCAACTAGGACAGAATTTCTCCAGTGGAAGGGCGGAGTCCCTCTTGGGGTGTTTTGGTGTTTTATGTGCAAATAGTGGATTTGACCAGTTTTCCTGGTGGTCAGATGGTTGGCCTGTGGCTTTCATTGCTGGACATGTCATTAGTGTCAGACCTGTCACCAGGCCCTGCTGCCCTGCCACTTGTCTGGGGGAGGGGCAGGAGGAGGGGCACGCCCAGGGTTAGGCGCCCTGGACCCATGGGGAGCTGTCAACAGTGACTCACAAAACAGTGTGTGGAGCTCCAGCTGGGGTGGCCATACCTCCTATTTGCTCTGTGCTCCAGCCTGAAGGCTGAGCTGCAGGAAGAGGAGGATGAGGGCAAAGGCCAACGGCAGGCAGAGGGGCTGGGGTGGGAGAGGGGGCAGGGTGAGGTGAGGGGCTGCGCCAGGCACCCATGTACACACACGCCAGCCCAGCACCTGCAAGCCAGCTAAGTGTGGTGGGAAGTGGGTCTCTTGCCAGCACTGTAGACAGTTTTTTTTCTCTGCTTCTTAACAAAACACTCGTGGGAACTTCCAGCCCTGTGCTTGCAGAGCCAGGGGCTAGGAAGGCTGGTCCCCCGTGGCAGGATGGAGAATGCCCCCCTGTGCTCCTTTCCAGGCTTTTGCGTGCCTCCCATGGGGCCACCTGGGGACCCCCCGGACATCTCCCAGAAAGGGCAGTTTGGTGACTACAGGGGCAAGGGCTTTGGCCTCAGGAGCAGCACCCAGTAGGTCCCCAGGAATCACCAATAATTAGTCCGAGGGAGAGAAGCAGCCCTGAGAATCAACTGTGTTTTCTTGCTTTGGTCTCTTGTTCAAAAGTAGTTCTGGGCCATCCGGGACACGAGGAGGCACCCAGACAAGTGATCGGGGAGGAGGAGCAGCAATTCTGTCCTCATTGCCACGAGCTTAGAGCCAGCAGTGTGGCGGGTGGTCTTGGAACAGCCCTGCGTCGCCCCCTGGTCTGCTCCCTGTTTCCTCTCCTTGCGCCACACTGCGGAGAGAGGGGCTCACACCCTCAGCCCAGTGCCCTGGCCTGTGTGGGATGAGTGTCCCTGCCCGCAGGGTCTCTGTCACCGCGTTCTCCGGGCCCTGATGGTGTGCCTTCTCTGTCCCCTGCTGTCAGCCAGCGCAGCCCCGTGAGAAAGAGCTGTGAGCTGGGAATCTGGACCCCTCAATGATTATTCTAATACCCTGTAATGGGATATGTAAATTGCCCCAATCTATATATTTCAGAGTTAAAAGAAGAAAATTACAATCATTTCTCATCCACCCTCCTCTCAGACTGGCACCTAAGGCTGATGTGGGCTTGGAGGCTGATACTCAGGCCGAGGAGGTGCTGATGGCCTTCCCTTCGCAGGGCATGGGCGGGCAGCATAATTACTTCGGGCTGTGGATCGACGTTGACTTTGGGAAAGGACACAGCAAGGCCAAGCCCACGTGCACCACGTACAACAGCCCTCAGCTGTCAGCCCAGGAGGACTTCCGGTTTGAGAAGATGGAGGTGTGGGCGGTGGGAGACCCCCCCCAGACGGAGTCGGTGAGCAGGGGGGCGTTTCTCTACTTTCTCGGCCTTGCCCCTTTTACTGGATGGAAGCATCTAGAGACAGTTTATTCCAAGTTTGTTTCCATCAGCTGTCATTTTCCGTGGACACTCGCAGATGGCCAGAGAGATGCCAGGGGGTGCACAGCAGAGTCCTGTCGGGGTCACCGGGGTGAGGGAGGGGGTGGCGGGGGATTAGCAGAATGAACCGCCAGGGAAGTGGGGCCTGCCCAACGTGGGAACTTGGGTGGGTGGGCGGCCTGGCCTGCAAGATGCAGAGAATCGGGGTGCCTTTTCGTTCCGTGGTTCTGCGGTGAGCCATCGTTGGGCCTTCTGTACCTTGTCACCCCCCCCCTAGGATGGCGCGCCAGGGTAGGGGAGCGTCAGCGAGGGAGCCAGGGCCCCCACCACGTTTCCTTGTGGCCCCAGTGGGATATCGATCCATGCTAGTAAGCTCGAAACCAGCACAGCATCCCTGCCTGTTCTGTGCTGCACGTCACTGGTCACTGAGCTCACCCACTCCCCTTTCTCCCAAGGCCGCCAGCAAGAAGAGCGTTCTTGATTCGAACCCCGAGGCCCAGGTCGTGCTGCTGATGAGTGGGCACACTCGCCACAGCGATGGGCTCCGGGAAGTCCCCGACCAGGAGTGAGGAGGAGCCCGGAGCACGACCCCCTGGATGAGAGCACACAGCTTGCTCACCTTGTCCCCATCCTGTGCGCACTTGGCTTTGACACAGAGCTGCACTGGCCATGTTCAGGGCGTCCTGGACGTGCTCAATGGGGACAGTAAAATTCCCCTGATGATTAGCAGGTATATCTCCCAGGTAACCTGAATGTCAAATCAGCAGCTTAGCTCTTACACTTCGTTAATTTAGACCACTGAAATGCAAAGACACGGAGACATTTGGGACCTCTGGTGGAATCAGCATTTGATGGGCATAGAGTTCTTGTGTACAGGAGGTTCCCCTCGCTGGGGGTCTCTCAGCCTCTTGCCAGGCCTTCCCAGTTACAGCGCCTTGACTTCCGTTTTGACTGGTAAAGGACAGAGGCGTTTGAATGGGAATTTCAATGTTTTTCAATGTGTTAATAGGGGGAAATAGTCGAAGATTTTGGATCTAAAAGTGGCACTGGTGTTCACTAGGTGTTTATGATAAGGGTCCATATCTGCCTTCTCGGCTGTTTTTAAAGGAGTCGGCGCCACGAGCAGATGGGAAAGTGAGACGGAGACGCAAAGTTGGGTTTCTGTTGCTGATCTAGTGTGGGGACGTTTGGAGGCCCTGTGTGGCCTGTCGCATACATTAGTGGTGAGGGGCTTGCAGCACTGGCCTGGGTTCCGGGCCTGCAGACTCACCCCTGCCAGGATCAGCTCCCTGTGCAGTGCTGCCCCCGCAGGGGAGGGCTGGCGGTTCCACAGCCTGGGCTCTCTTTGAACACACCCCAGAGATCCTGAAATGCTGGCAACCACTTAGGTGGGCTGGGCTTCCGTGGGGTGGGCTGGCGAGCAGAGCTGCCACCTCCCAGCCCTGAAAGAACTCTGTAAACACACTGAGAATCCCCTCCTTCAAGGAGCTGGGGGTTCCTCCCTCAGACATATACCTCATCCTCCTGTCTTTTGCTATGCACTTGGACCTTTGATTACAGAGTTTGCTCTGATTATAAGCCATAACAAACTAAGCTGTCTGCATTTTGAAGTCTCTGTATCTTCTACCAGGAGGCTCATCAACCTTTGCACTTAGCAGTGCCCTTGACTGAGCAGGAGGGTCCTGCAAAGCAGCCTTCACAAGGAAAGCACACGCTCAGATGGTGTGTGGAGGGTGTGCAGGGGCAGCAGCATGACACACACAGATTTAGTCATGGTTGATTTTCCTTATGAAAAGCCAGTTTAGCCCTGGTTGGTGTGGCTCAGTTGGTTGGGGGTTGTCCTGTGAACGAGAAGGCCACCAGTTCGATTCCCAGTCAGGGCACATGCTAGGTTGCAGGTTCAGTCCCCAGCCAGGGCTCATATAAGAAGCATCCAGTCAATTTTTCTCATATTGATGTTTCCCTTTTCTCTCTCTTAAAAGAAAAAAAAAGAGGGGCCAGATTATTAAGCTTCTCGGGGATATTATGTGATTTCTTAATGGGGTAGCAGGTACAAGATTTGGGGATCCTCAGATATCCTTACCATAAATCTGAAGGGTCTTAAATCTTCAGTTTATTGTGGAATTAAAGAAATTAAATAAATACAGTTAAATACCTCCTAATAAAAGATCCAATGGTGTTTGTGCCTCGAGTGCCCTTTACTGCCGCCTCTGCCTGTGGCTGTCAGAGGGGCTTAGTTTTGTCTGGGTGCCTGTTTCCTACCTTGCCCTTGTTCTCACGAGACTGCAGATCACAGATGCGGACAGGTTTCTGAGGACTGCGCACTTACAGGGGGAAGGAGGGTGCGCAGTCCAGGTGCTCGGGAACCTGGGGGTGCTGCCCTGGTGGTGGGCCTGCTGTTCTTTCTGGGCGCACAAACCCCTAGGGTGCCAATCATGGTCAGGCCCTGGCCTGCTGCACCAGGCCCTGCCTGGGACCAGGAGACCCGCGATGCTTGTTTTAACAAACATTCTGTTATGGAGCAGGAATAACAGTTCTGGTTGGAGAGACCAGTGGTCTCCCCATAAGTGAAGACTCAGCACTCAAAGAGGTGCCAGAAGGAAGAGGTGCAAAAATGCAGCTCCTGATACAAACATGGCTATTATTTTTCCCCACCATATTTTTAATGAAAAAAAATTACCATATGTGTACATGGTAAAAAAAAAAAAAGGTCAAAATATAAGGATATAATTTGAAAGGGAAATCCTCCCCACTGGCCCCTTCCTAGCATTTCCCTCCCAAGAGGCAAAGCGCTCCTGATAAAGCCACATAGGTCTCCTTCCGGAGGTAACTCCGCACACTCAGCCTGATTGTGTTTTACGCTCCGGTGCGTCCCTCCCTTCTTATTGCAGAGAGATGGCTCCGTATTCACCCGTCTGTTTCCCTCTGTTTTCGTCCACTGTGTAACGTCCCATTACACGGAAGCACCGTCATTGCCAGCGTTCAGCCATCCCTGTGTGCGGAACATTTTGGTCGCAGCTGACTGGCTGCAGTGAGTATCCTGTGTGTCTCCGAGTGATGTTTGTCTGGAGGCTAAACCCTTGGAGGCTGAACTGTTGGATCAGAAGGTGTGTGAATTTCTATTTAGATACTGAGAGGTTAACTTTTTGAGCTCAATTTATACTTTTAACATACTAGAGTGCTTGTCGGCTATATTTGCACCAACACAATTTAAATTTAGTTTTTGTTTACTGAATAACATGAAAATTGTAACATTATTTTCTGTTTCTTTTATGCGTGACAGAGAACAGCTTCATTTCTCAGAAGCCAGCTGTTTTGTATCCTTCATCTAGTTTTCCAGAGTGTGGGTCTTTCTAACTGATTTGCAAGAGTGCTTTTTTTGAATGAGGCAAGTTAGCATTTGATGTGTATGGCAAATATTTTTCCAGTTTGTTCAACTTTCTTTTTCTTCACATAAATTTTGCATTTTATGCCATCATATTTGCCAGCATTTCCTTTTAAGTCTTGAGACTTGAAGCTTTTCGTGACTTTGAGATAAAAAAGTCCCTGTTTTCTTTTACTTCTGTGCTTTCTATTTTTACACCTACATCTTCAAACCATTCAAAATGTATTTTTAAATACACTTCTCTTAGCCCAAAGCAAATTCCAGTACCTTTTATATTAAATGGTATGTCTCTTTCTCACTGACTTAAAGTGCTACTTCTTCATTAACTGAATTTCTGAATGAACTTAGATTGCTGTTTCATATTTTAACCACTGGAATTTTAGGATAAAAAGATGTAAGAGCTATTCCCTTATAACTACTGCTTTTCAGAATTTTCCTTCATATGCTTGCCTGCTTATTTTCTGTCACCTTTGGGAGCATTTTGTCTACTTCTAAACAGTTTAGTAGTAGCATTTTCCAAATAGCATTAAATATAGATTATGTAGGCAGAACTGACTTTTGGTTAAAAATTTATGATTCTTGCTATCCAAGAACGGGATGTCTAAGTTTGCTACGTAAATTTTTGTCGTCATTGCTGGCACTATAAGTGAACCATTCCCCCCAACCCCAAAATGATTGATTGAACATAGAAAAGCTCTTGATTTCCCTACATGTTTTTATCCAGTCGCCTGCTGAATTCTTTCATCCAGTGGCTCTCAGTCCTGAGCCTGCACCGGCATCCTCTGGAGGACGTCTTCAAATGCAGACTATGGGGCTCCACACCTGGAGTTTGATTCAGTCTGTCTGGGAGGGAGGGTCCCAGGAATTCATATTTCCAATCAAATTCCCAGGTCTTGCTGATGCATCTGGTCCCGGGACCTCACACTGAGAACCGCTGCTGTTTACTATTCTTGATCATCTCTGAATTCCCTGGGAGTTTGCAGGTGGTATCTTTTTTTTTTTTTTTGGTCTGAAATCTTTATCTTTGCTTTCAATTTTTGAACCATTGTTTTTGTTCTGCTTTTTGAAAGATATGTCAACATATTTTTCCCCAACCGCTTTAAAGCTGTCTTTCTGCTGTGTTTTAGCTTGCAGGATTTCTATTTCTTCTTCCCCAGCTTTACTGAGATGTAATTGACATAGACTGTTGTGAAAGTTTAAGGTATGTGACATGTGATTGCAGGTAATGTGATTGCATACCTGGAAATGAAGATAATTTCCCCAGTCTTCTGATTTCTAGACCTCTTATTCCTTTTTCTTGATTAATAGTATCCACAAATATTTTTGAGAACTTTTAAAAGAAATCTTTTTAAAGAGATGTTATATATTTACTTTTAGAGAGAAGGGAAGGGACAGAGAAAGAGGGAGAGAAACTTCACTGATGTGCAGTTGGTTGTCTCTCGCACACCCCCAACTGGGGACCCAGCCTGCATCCCAGGCATGTGGCTTGACTGGGAATTGAACCCGTGATCTTTCGGGTTGCAGGCTAGTACTCAAACCACTGAGCCACACCAGCCAGGGCTATTTTTGAGAACTTTAAAAGTATAATACATCCTCCTTATTTCTGACTGTAATGGAAACACATCTAATCTTTTATCATTAAGCATGACACTGGCTGTGTGGAGATATTTCACATATATAAGTATTTTCATGTAAAGAAAGTATCCATTTGTGTTTATGTTACTAAAAGTTTCCTATCAGGAGTAGATGTTGAATTTTGTAAAAAGTTTTTAGCACCCATGATTTTCATTTTTAGGGTTGTTACACGGAATAGGGCCCCCCACACTGAGCTGGGTGTGCGTTCTCACTGCCACCTGCCCGGTGTGCCAGCTCAGCTGGTCTGCATTGGGACTGTTGCAGCGATGTGTGTAAGTGGGCTGCTGGTTTCTAGTTCTGTGTTTTGTGTTGGTCAGATTTTATGAAAGTCATGCTTTAATTTTAAAGTTCTGCTAGCTCTACAAAAATAATTTAGAACCTCTCTCTTCTCTGGGTTCTAGAAAATGCAAATGAAGGACATTCTTCAAGTGTGGGTAAAATTCACCTGGTACATTTTGATTTGGTAGGTGAGGACGGGGTTAACTTTTGATGACCTTATTTATTTATTTTATCATCTGGGTTGTTTTAAATCAATACTGGATCAATTTTGATAATTTTTATATTTTCTTCCTAAATTTCCATTTTATTTAAGTCTTCAAATTAATTCATATAAGATTGACTAAAATATTTGAAATCTTTTGTGGGTTTTTTTCCCATTTATTTATTTTTAGACAGAGGGGAGGGGAGGGAGAAAAAGAGGGAGAGAAACATTAATGTGTGGTTGTCTCTTATGCCCCCTATGGGGGCATGGCCCACAACCCAGGCATGTGCTCAAACTGGGATTCGAACTAGTGACCCTTTGGTTCGCAGGCTGGCACTCAATCCACTGAACCATACCAGCCAGTGCCTTTTGTGGATTTTGTCTCATGGTTGGTTTTTTTTTTCATTTTTCCTAGATTATGTTTTACCAATTTTTTAAATTAATTTTTTCATATTTCCTCCTAATTATGCTTATTTTTGTTGGTGTTAAACTTAAAATTTCAACTTCTCATTGCTAGTATGTAGAAATGCAAGTGATTTGTTTTAACCTTGTATTTTATGGCTTTACTACACTTACTTATTTGTTCTACAAAGATTTTTGTTTAGGTTCCTTGGGATTTTCAACATAGACAATATTGTCATCTGTGAATAGGATCAGATTTATTTTCTCCTTTCCATTCTTTCTTTTTTAAAAATTTTTAAAAAGATTTTATTTATTTATTTTTAGAGAGGGAAGGGAGGGAGATAGAGAGAGAGAGAGAGAGAGAGAGAGAGACATCAATGTGCAGTTGCTGGGGGTCATGGCCTGCAACCCAGGCATGTACCCCAACTGGGAATTGAACCTGCGACATTTTGGTTTGCAGCCTGTGCTCAATCCACTGAGCTACACCAGCCAGGGCCTATTCTCTTTTTTATGCCTCTTATTTTATCTTTTCTTGACATATTGCACTGGAACACCACTACTATGCTGAGCAGGAGTGGTGATGCTGGACATCTTTACTTTGTTCCTAACCTTATGGGGAAAGCATTCAGTGTTATGTGAGCTGTAGGGTTTGTTTTCTTTTTGTAGATGCTCTTTATCAGTTTGAGGATGTTCTTTTGTATTTCTAGTTTGCTAAGAGTTTTTCATCATGAATGGGGTTTGAATTTTATCAAATGCTTTTTCTGCTTCAGTTAATATGACCATGTGGTTTTCCTTTCTTAGCCTATTAATACAGTAGATGACATTGATTTTTGAATATTGAACTGGCCTTCTGTTCTTGGGTTGCCCCCCTTGGGCATGGTGTCTTGTACTCTTCGCATGTGGCTGGATCCAATTTGCTAATATTTCATTGAGGATTCTTGCATTTGTGTTTAGGAGGTATGTTGGTTTGTAGTACTGTTTTTATCTGACTTGTATATCTTAAATGTTTAGTAAAATCTACTGGTGAAACCAGATTTCCTTTTTGGGGAAGAGTTCTAAATATAACTGCAGTGTCTTCACTGGTTATAGAACTTTTCAAATTATTTCATCTTTGGTGAGTTTTAGTAGTTTCTGGTTTTCAAGGAATTAGTTTATTTCCTCTAACTTGTTGAATTTAGTATTCCCTTATTGTTGGAATATCTTGAGGGGGTTTATACTGATAAACTATCTTTCATTGCTAGTATTGGTAATTCTTTTATTTCTTTGATAAACATTTACACAGACTGATACCTACTGATCTTTTCAAAGAACTCACTTTTGATTCTTCTATTTCTGTCCATTTCACTGATTTCTGCTCCTCACTATTTTTATTTTGGTGAATGTTCCTCTGCACTTGATGGGTGGAGTGTTTTATATGTAAATCAAGCTCAGTTGTTCAATAGGGCTCCAGTCCACTGTACCCTTGATGAAAAGGTCTTCATTTGGGTATGGTTTGGTTTCTCCGTTATCTTGGGCTGGCCAAAAATTCGTTTGTTTTTTTCCATACAATGGCTCTGGTAACACTTAGTTGTCTTTAACTTCATTTGAAACAATTTTGTTAGATTGTATTGTGACAGCTGTCATATCAGTGTGCATTAAAAAAACATCAAAATTGGTGAATTTTTGTGTAGCCATTTCAATATTGAAAATGGGATAAAGTAAACAACAGTTTCAGCATATTGTGCTTTATTATTTCAAGAAAGGTAAAAATGCAACTGAAACACAAACAAAAGACGTGTGCAGTGTGTGCAGAAGGCGCTGTGACTGATCGAATGTGTTAAGAAAGGTTTGCGAAGACGACGCCTCACGGTCTGGTGGGCCCGTTGCAGTTGGTAGCGATCAAATGGGGACATTGATAACAACCAACATTACATCACATAGGAGAGAGCCAACACACTCAAAGTATCCAAATCAATAAAGTTATTGGTGAAAATGAAAAACGAGTCTTTAGTTTTATGGAAAAAACTAAACGAACTTTTTGGCCAACCCAATACTTTATGGCTCATATTTTGTGTTTTATTTAGTAAAATTTTACCTGTCTCAGTTTTTCCTCGAAAAGCTTTATTGTTTTATCTTTTCCATTTACAATCTACCTTGGGTTTTGGGGGTTTTTGGTTTTTATTTTTTTGGTATGGTGTAAGTAATGGTTAAGAGTAATTTTTGTTGTTATTGAAAGTATTAAGTGACTCTGGCTCTGTATTATCTTCTCAAGGGGCAGCACATTTCTTGGGCCACTTTGCTGAAGGACCCTGGAAGCTAGAGGGCACAGGCGTGTCCCTGGCTCAGGGCGCGGTCCCGCAGCCGTCACCTGTTGCGTGTGAGAAATCAGTTGGCCTCCGCCTCTCAGCAGCTGCCAGAGGTTGGCCACTGCTGGGCAGATGCCACCCCTGCCCGAAGGGTCCTGCCGCCAGCCCTCTCAGTCTTCCTTTTGCAGGGATGGCACACAGGGTCCCTCCCCACTCAGCTCTGGTGTCACTTGGCCAGGGTGGGGGCAGAGGGCCATAGCGACCTCCCCCAGGCTGTGAATATTACTCTGGAGGCGTCTGGACTCTGCCTGGGAGCTGCAGGGGTTCACTCTGACCTTTCCGCTGACCTGGCCCAGGGGACGCCATCCCGGGTAGCCTGTCCGACAGCTACTGTGGCCGGGCGCCATGATACTTCACGTGTCAACGTGAGCTAGGCCACGGCGTCCAGTTGTTTGGTTAAACACCAGTCTAGATGTCTCTGAGATACTTTATGGATGGAATGCACCTTTAAATCAGTAGACTTTGAATAAATCAGGTTACTGTCATGATGTGGGTGGGCCTCACCCAATCAGATGAAGGCGTAGGAAGAAAGACTGAGGTCCCCGAGGAGGAAGGAATTCTGCCTCAGACTCAAGCTGCAGCCTCGCCCCTTTCCGAGTCTCCAGCCTGCTACTCTGCCCTGAAGGTGTTGGGCTTGCCAGGCCCAGTGATGGCGTGAGCCAGTTCTCTCTCTCCACCTGATTGGTTTGTTTTTTCTAGAAAACCCTGGCTAATAACCAGGTGGTTATAGTTGTGGCCTCATTTCCTGAAAGGTGAGCTCCTTTCTGGCCCTCCGTGCTGGTTTTTGCCTGGCTGCCGATGGTGGGCTGGGACAGAGACCTCTGCCCTGCTGTCCTTCAACTCGAAGGACGGACCCGTGTGAAGAGCAGTCCTTGGTGCAGTGGGCCGTAAGCCCCATTGTCAGACGGGCGGGAAACATGCCAGTCCCTGGTTCTGAAGGGGAAGGCTATTTGCTGTTCATTTGACAAGCTGGGCCCAGCCCTGGCTGGTGTCACTCAGTGGAGCTGGGCCTTCATGTATGTGTGCCTTGCAGGGTGTGACTGCTTCTCGCCACATATGTGGTCACGAGCCCACGGCTGTGGCTTTCCAACCTGGGCACTTGAAGAAAAAACACTAATTAAATCCATCAAAATAATAATCAGGCCCCTGGCAGAACACTTCACAAAAACACCCAGAGCCCCGTTCTGCGGGGGAGGAGGTGGGGCCTCCGAGGGCCAACAGCAGGCAGAGAAACAGCTGGATGCCTGGGCCCATGCCCGGCCCCGACCTTCCCATGCCGCCAGGGGCCCACGCACGCTGCACGAGGGGGCTGCACCGCACCGAGCTGCAGCACAAGCACCTAGGCAGACGCGGTTTATAAAAATCACTGATTTAATAAATAGCAAGGTCCTTCTGTCCAGGGGCCTCACCGTCTGCCCCAGAGCCCGGAGGGAGGGAACGTGTAGGTGTGAGTCCGGGCCGAGCTTCCCACTGGCTCCCCAGGCAGCACTCGGTGAGTGACCTGGTGCTGCGGCGTCCTGAAACCAGCCCTCTTCAGACATAAACATATACCTAAAAACATGGTTACTTAGGGGAGTTTACACTGGTCGGGTCCACTATACAGCTTCACAGTGAGCCTGGGCTTTCTGGGCTCTGGAGCAGAACTTCTCACATAGTTTGAGGAGCTCTGACAAGACGAACACGGAGGAGGCCAGTCCGGTCAAGAGCAACAAGTCTGTGGAAAGAGGAGGAGAGGGGAGGGTCAGAGAGCACAGCTCGTCCTCCCACCACCAGCCCCGCTCTGCCCAGGACCCTGCCAGCGCTTCCCTGTGTCGGGGCAGTGCCCAGCATGCAGCTGGCTGCATGTCTGCCGGCCACTCTCAGGGACTGACTGACAGAGAGACGGGCAGGGGGGTCAGAAACTGGGCCCCAGCTGCTTCCACTCCCCCGAGCCTCCTGAGCCAGCTCCACAAGGACCAATAGCCATTCCAGGTGGTTCAGGGCAAGGGGCAGGTGTGCTGGGTAGTGGGCATGTCACCAAGGTCAGCACCTTCTGACCATTGCTTCTGGTCCCAGCCCCCCTGACTTGTACTAGTGGGTTAGTCCCCAAAGTCTCCCCTGGGGCCCCGCTGTGGCGTCTTACTGTTCGGACCCGCCCCCGACCCCTGTTGTCAATGGTGCGTGACACCAGTGTTGCCCAAGCACAGCACGGTGTTTCCTTCAGAGCTGGGGAGCTGCCTTAGTGCCCAGGGATCGGAACACCCAGTAAAATTTGGGGGCTCTTTTGTCTGTGCCCACAGGGTTTTCACAGCAGACCTACCCAGACATTGCTTTTCAGATTTTAGGGAGAAAGAGCCGACATTCCCCAGTCCTGCCTCAGCCCCCTGTGCTCTGCCTGGGGCTGCCTCCCGTGCCTGCCCCTGTGGGGCTGGCCAATGGAGAGCTCCGGCCGGAAGGGAGGGAGGAGGCAGGAAGTGGTGTTTGCCTCTGCTCCCTCCAAGTGTCTGTGGTCAGTGTCCCTCTCTAGGCGACTTCCTCCCCCTCAGGACCAGACCCTCCTCCCACTCCTGCTCACTATCATCATGGCTTCAGGCAAAGGAGGTCAAGCCCCCTTGGGCAGCTTCGGAAGAACGAACGAGGGTCTGTGGGAAGCCTAGTCGGGGATGGAGGAGAGCCCCGGGGGCTCTGGACCAGGAACATGGGCTTGGCCCCTAGAGAGCTGGTCACTAAATCCTATCACTTTAAGCAAGAACTGCTGGGTGGCTGACGCCCTGTCTGCAGGTAAGCAGGTGTCTAAGTCACACTGGTCCCTGTTTAAATCCCCCACTGCTTGTGGGGGACAACTGACTCAGCTGGGGCACACGGCATGTCACAGGCTAAGCCCAGACTGTCACTGCATTTGCTGCCTATGCTCTGAGCCTCCTTGCCCTGTGGGGACCAAGATGCTAAGTCCCCTTCTGCCCTGGGCCATCCATGTCCCCATCATGTGACCATCCTACCCAGTGTAGGCACCGGTCTGTTCCTTTGGGGATGGAATGGCCCCAGGTTGGGACTTAGCAGCCCCTCTCCCCAGGTGCGTGATCACCACGGTCGCTGGGCATCCCGTCCCCTCCTACTCACCGAGTGCCCCCAGATTCTCCGTCTGGAAGACCTTCTGCAGGGGTGGGACGTAAATCACAGCCAGCTGCCCTAGAACTGACCCGAGCACCGAGTAGAGGAACATGTGATTCCGGAGGAAGCCGATCTCGAATATCAACTTGGTCTGCGGGAGAGGGGCACATGACCCCCGCTCAGACAAGGGTGGCTGTGTCCGAGAGCCCCCGGGTGACTGCGGCAGGGACCACGGTCTCTCACTGGGAACACAGTTCAGTTCTACAGGGAAGGAAGCCGAGAGGGCCCCGAGGGCAGCTCTCAGGTCTCACCTGAGAGCGACAGGTCAAGGCATTGAAGAGGTCAAAGAACACAAAGCAGGTGAAGGTCATGGTCGTGGTACGCGGGGTGCTCGCCTTGTCTTCGGGGATCTGGAACATAAGCGCATGGAAGGAGGGGATGCAGCCCCTTCACCAAGAGGCCGGGGAGAGAGGGAGCACCTGTGATCGCCACTCATGTCCAGGCCACAGGACTTAGGTTTACTGGGAATTGATCAAAACCTCCCGTTGTCAGCCTTGAGTCAACTGGTGTGACCCAGAAGTGTCTCCCGATCGCCCCGCCCCCAGGACTGGCCCCTCTGTCAGAACCTGGGAGGGGCTACTAATGGGCCCTGATGCTGGAGGGGAGAAACCATGAACTAGGAAATGGAGTGGCCCTTCCTCCAGCAGGTGACGCCTCTACGGTTACTTCCACATCACAGAATGTCACTCCTACAAGGAAGGCAGAAGGACCCCCACCCCACGGAGAACTGAGGCCTGTGAGGCTGAATGAACAAAGCCACCGACCCCTCCCTGGCTCTGGCCCTGCTGGTGGGACCTGCCTCAGGTCCTGTTCTGGTTGACATGGAAGGGGGTGGGGGGTGCTGGAGCCGAAGGAGAGAAGGTTCTGGGCGTGCTCCTGGAACTCTGCCTCATAGAGGTGGCAAGGAATCGCTCCGGCCCAGGCAGCGGGCCTCATCCCTGCTTGAGCTCGTCTGTGGGCCAGAGGTTCCCACAGCCTCCCCTGGGGGAACAGCTGAAACAGGGCAACTCAGGAGGTCCTGGCGGGGCCTGAGAATGTGCAGTTGTCACCAGGTCCTGGGGTGTGGGTGCCGCCGTGGGGACCCACACTGAGGACCTGGCTTTACAACAGGAAGGCCTGTGTCTCTCCCTGCACCAGGCTAAGGACACAGCTGGACAAAGGCAGGGCCTCTGCCGCTTTCCCGGGCAGGGGCAGAGTCTGGGAAGAAGCAAAGCCGCTCTCAGGGCGGAAGGGTGGCCTTCCAGTGTCCCATCCCCCTTCTTGCACACGGGCAATTGGGGCGAAAGGTCTTTGTCTAGATCACTGGGTGGCTTGGGAGGGGGCTCCCTGAACTTACAGGCCACAGAAAGATGATCCCTAATAAGATCCTGCCAACTATCACCTCCAGGAATAAGACAGGAGTTTCTTTTAGTAGATTTCAAAGTATTTCCTGGTGACAACAGGAAGAAGCAGGAGCAGGTGTCCCATTTAGAAAAAAGTATGAATTCTTTTCTCTGCCCCTGAGGCCTCACATCCCTCCTGCTTTGTCCCACCTCTGCAAAGGCAACTCCTGGGGCCCCCACCCCACAGCAGGACGGCCCACCCTGCTTCCCACACGCCAGCTTTGCATCAGCCTCACGCCCGGGCACCGAAGGAGCCGAGCTAGCAAGGACTCTCCTCACCTCTTTCCAGAAGATGAAGAGGGTCCCGCTGATGATGACAGAAGCCGACAGGAGGATCTTCAGGATGAGGGCTCTGCTGAGGATCATGTCCTTGACATTCCTCGGGGGCTGCCGGAGGGTGTCTTTGTCCACCGGCTCCACCCCCAAGCTGCTCAGAACAAAACGGGAAACTTTGGAATGAACCACTGAGAAAGGCAGCTTTGAAAAGGCATGAAGCAGTTACACCTAAAAGGAAACCTGGAGCAGAGACGTGCTCAAGTCACCGTCAAAGCCACAGCCAGGATGGGGAGGTGGCAAAGGCCTCCCTGTTGTCCCCTGTGGGCCAGAGCTACTCCTGGCCTCACGGGGACCTCCACGCCCTCTGTGAAAGCCCACCCTGCCCTTCTGACCCGTCCCTAACTGCCCAGCCCCTTGGCTCACTCCAGGGAGCCCCCCACAGCCTGAACCCCAAAGGCAGCCTGCCCACCTCCACCTGGACAACCCGTCCCCCTCCCGGACACATCTTGATCTTTGACCACACCTAGTCATTCCTCTGCTCAATTTCCATCACCACACGCAGCCCCAAAGTTGGGCCTGGCCTCTCGCAGCCGGCCGGGAGAAACAGGAGCCAGGCCCTGCACACCCCAGAGCTCCCCGTCCATGGAGGCACAGCCGCCTTGAGCCGCCGTGGTGTGGGCTGCTGAGGAGGGAGCAGGGTGGGTGAGGCCCCGCTCTGAGCAGCTATGGCTGAAGTCCTGGCCCTGTTCTCAGGAAGAGCATGTAGGTGAGGGAGCCCTTACTCTGGGCGTGGGAGGGGACGACCAGGTACAACCCTCTTTCCTCCAGCAGCTGTCACTGGTGGTGGTTAAATTAACAATAGTAACGATAAATCAGCTACCACGGGAACAACACCTGCTGTGCGCTCAGTCATAGTGAAGCGCTGTTTGCCTGCCTTGGTCTTCCTCACTCCAAAGCCCGTTCTCTCTTCCCCATCAGCCGGCCTGCCTAACTCTCCCTTCTTGTTCATTCAGCCAGTAATTGGCTGCACCCCCCTGTATGCCAAGCACCTGGGGGTCCTGAAGGGAACACAACAAAAACCTTGCCTCTGTGAAGCTGACGTTCTAAAGGGGAGACGGACTGTGCATAATCAGATAAGCAAGGAAATACATGTTTTCCTGTCTGGGGAAAAATAAAGCAGGGTAAGGTGACTAAGAGTGAGGAGGCTGCTGTTAGAGTAATCAGGGAAGACTTCTCGAAGGCAGTGCCATGAATGAACAGGGCTGGGCCATGCAGCTAGCCCAGGGAGAGCATTCCAGGCAGGCTGTTCCATTACTCCCCACACTGCCTGCCTAGGTGCTTCCCCGTGTCCAGCACATTCCACTCGCCGTCTCTCCCCCAAGTGCGCCACACGTAAGTTTTCCGGGCTCCTTAGGGCCAGTGATAGTGCGTGTCCACCCCTAGCACCGGGCCCCTGTGCAGAGGAGGGGTGCAGTGAGCGGAGGCTGGCAGAAGCATCCTAGCCAGCCCAGCGCCTCACCTCTGTGCGGGCGGCCCGTCCATGATGATGTTGATCCACAGGATCTGCATGGCGTTGAGGGGGCTGGGCAGGTTGCACATGGTGGACAGAGTGATGAGGCTCAAGGCCGAGATGCTCCTGCAGGGCAAAAGCGGCAGGAGAGGGACCCATCAGCAGCTGCCTGCCCGATGCAGGTGCAGCCCCCAATGGCACGGGGAGAGGCTGGCCTGGACTTACGTGCTCAGCTGAAATCGGACGAAGTTTTTGATGTTGTGAAAAATCCCCTTGCCTTCCTCCACCGCATTCCTGCAAGGGATGAGAAAGCATTTATTTGCAAAGAAGGCCTGGTGGAAAGGCAACTCTGGCAGCTGCTAAATGAAGCTGCTCCTGGTACCCCTCCTTCCTCTTTCCCCTCTCTGGCATTATTGGGAACACACTGGTGCAGAATGATGATGTTCCAACAGGCTTCGTCAGCTGCCGGAGACAGGCCCCTCAGCCAGGGTCGCCCTTCTGTCTGAAGCCTAAATTAATCTGTCATCCGAGCCTGGGACCGCAGCCCCTGCCCAGGACCCCTGAAGTGCCTCACGTGCCTCTGTGATTAACCACTGATGAGAGGCACAGTCAAACCAATGAAATCCAATAATTAGATCTGGGGCACAGCAAGAAGAGAGAGATATGAGGTTGAAAACGTCATCATTATATTGTTAGAAGGCTCCTTGTGAAAGTCCTTGAGGCCCTAAGGTAGGAGAGAACTGTCTAACCCTCCCCTTTTTCACTAAAAAGTTTTGCAAAAGAACTAAAGCTGTAGCGCTAGATATTAACTACACTTTCTTACCAGGAAGAGCTGTTCTAGGAATTCCTAGGGTGAATCCATGTGTAAAGAAAAGACCCCTTTCATAAAGTCAGCAACCCCACCAAACTTCAGAATTTGTTCAGATTTTTGATATTAGGTTGGAGGAAAGATTTTTCCCCACTCCCATTGTTGTAATTTACATAAACCACTTCCGTGTTAATGACCTGGGCATTTCTGTCCAATCCCTTCTCAGTGCGTGAAATGTACGTACCACGGCAAACACAACACTAGACTCAAACTGAAAATACTTGTTTCTCTCAAACTGAATACATTTATTTTTTAGTGCTTTTCATTTAACACTAGAGTGTGAGCATTTCTCTGTCATTAAAATGTTCTTCAAAATGGTTTTGTGATGGCCACACTGTAGTCCCATCTCTCGCTACTGGCATTTAGGGACCCAGGATTCCCTGTGCACGGTGCTGCAGCTCGCACGCCTCTTGTGCACATCTGACCCAGGCGTTTCTATCAGTGCGCACGCTCGGGTTCTGCTGCGCCTGTAACACTCCCCTGGTGCTGTCTGCCCCTACCCAGGGTGGCCCCCGTGGCTCTGCTGTAAGTGGTGTTTGGGACTGGGACACGTTGTATCTATAGATCAGCAGGTTAGGGGACACAAAAAAAGTGTGGTTTACCCACACATTTTTGCCACTAAAAACACCTGAAGAGCAACTTACATGATGGCTGAGAAGTCATCGTCCACCAGGATCATGTTGGCAGCCTCTTTGCTGACATCGGTGCCCGTCCGCCCCATGGCGATCCCAATGTCCGCAGACTTCAGGGCCACGGCATCATTCACCCCATCCCCGGTCATGGCCACGATCGCCCCTGACTCCTGCAAAGCCTTTGGAAAGAGCAGGCGAGGGGAAGCATGTAGCCTGAGGCCCTTCCTTCTAGGTCCTTCCTTCCCCCCTGATGCTCTGCTGTCCACACCGCGTGGCTGACGGCAGAGTCCCCTCTCTGAATGGCACTGGAGGCACCTGGCGGGAGTCTGAATCCCAGCTCCACCCCAGTAGCTGTGGGAATGGGCAAGCTTTGAACCTCTCAACCTCAGTTTTTCCATCTGCCAAATGGGAGCAACAGTCCCTCCTTCACAGGGCTGTGGGGAGGCCTAAACTCAGACTGTGGATGTGACAGTGCCCCACAGTAGCAGAGGCTCGGACGTGTTATCCATCACCGTTAACAAATAATAATCAACTCGTCCCCTGAGCTACGCAATGCCCAGCATTTTCTTCAAGGAATAACTTGAGTAGAAATTTACTGTGCAAAACAGAAAAAAAAACCCCAAGAATAACATAAAATAAGCAACACGAGTCAAAGGCTAAATTCTCAAAGTGTACACATGTGAGAAACCACACACATTTTCAGGACTCATTCCAGTACTTTCAGCTTTTGATGCACAATCCGAAAATCAGATCCACTCTTTATTTGGCACCATGTCAAGAGCGTCACAGGCCTGGCTCCCTTCGATCCTCTCGCCAACCTTGTGAATTAGCGGATGCCATTCGTGGTACCCCACTTGACAGACAAGGAGACTGAGGCCTGGAGGTAACTGACAAGAATATGCCAAAGAGCACCTGACCGATGACGGCCAGCCTCTCTTCACTTCCCCTTTGCATCACCTAGCTCCTGCCCCTTGATTTCAGTGCATGGGGTAAAGGGCCCCAGTCCTCCCCTCCCCAGAGGCTGGGTAAAGGGCACCGCTGAGGCAGCTGCCCTGGACCTAGGGAAGGAAGCCCCAGCTCGAGGATGGCTGGGCTTCTGCCATCGTGGGCCCTGGGCCATCCTGTGGAGCAGAGCCGTCACTGCTGCCCTGGACTTCACCCTGAAGGACACGTGAGGCAGAACCTGTCCCTGCACACAGCTTACCTTTATGATTTTGAGCTTGTGCTTCGGGCTGGTCCTGAAGAAGACAGATACCTGTATACAGAGGTGTGAAAGAGTGGAGTCAGCGAACACAAAGCTGGGAACATCCCCCCTCCACCACCTCCCAGTGGCCCCCCCGGGAGGACCCCACCTTCCCGACACGGTTAGCCAGCTTGCTCTGCTCCATGCTTTCCACCTCCTCCCCGGACATGGCGCTCAGCTTCCCGTTGCACAGGCCGATGTTCCTTCCTGCGGGGTGGGAAGAAACCATTCCGAGGGCTCGCTCCGAGGCCTGAGCCTGGGGTCCCTTCCCCAGCCTCACGCCTCCCACCTGACCTCAGTCCCTGCCTTGGCCTCGGAATAACAAGAACAAGACCATGATGGCTCCCATTTACTGAGCGCCTGCTATGTTACATGATCTAATTCCATCCATGGAATTAACCTAAAACAAGGGCCTCCTGACCCCGCACCTCAAAGATCAGGAAGCTGAGAGGGAAATAACTTCCCTGAAGTCACAGAGCTGGTCATACTGGAACCTGACAGGGTTCTGGCTGGCTCCACAGTACTGGGCTTCCTCACGCCAGAGAGGCAACAGAACCAAGGAGTGACAACCCTCACATTAGTAACAAGGGGAGTAGTGGGGACAGGGTCGCTAGCTCTAGCGCTCTGCTGGTGAAGAGCCTGAGGGTCAGAGTGTCCCAATGGTTTGCCAAGGGTACTCAGCTGGTGGCAGAAACCAGGCTGGAACTGTACACAGGGGCCGATGTTGCCTGTGAAGGTGAAGTGAGATCATGGATGAAAAGCCCCGGCACATAGTAGGTTCTCATTATATTGGGTTGACCAAAAAGTTTTTTTTTCTGTATGATGGCTCTAGTAGTGCTTAGTTGTCTTTAACTTCATTCAAAACAATTTTGTTAGACTGTATTGTGACAGCTGTCTTATCAGCATGCATCTAAAAAACTATCAAAATTGGTGAATTTTTGTGTAGTCATTTTAGTATTGAAGATAGAAGAAAATATTCAGCATTTGTGGCATATTATGGTTTATTATTTCAAGAAAGGCAAAAATACAAGTAATGCAAAAGAAGATGTGTGCAGTGTGTGGAGAAGGTGCTGTGGCTGATCAAAAGTGGTTTGCAAAGTTTTGTGCAGGACATTTCTCTCTGGACGATGCTCCACAGTTGGGTGGACCATTTGAAGTTGATAGCGATCAAATCATGACATTAATTGAGAATGATCAACATACCACATGGGAGAGAGCCTACATACTCAAAATATCCAGATCAATAAAGTTATTGGTAAAAATGAAAAAAATGTCTAATATTTTATGAAAGAAGCTGAATGAACTTTTTGGCCAACTCAGTACATGAAGTCTCCACTTTTGGACAATCTGCCAGCATTTTAGAGACAACAGTTTTAACGGTGAAATGCAGGCACACAAATCCCAGAATCTTTCCTGGGTGCAAGGCCAGCACTCCTGACTGGGATTGCTGTGAATTAGCAGAAGTGGTGCCCCCACTGTAAAGGATGGCAGGTCCTTCCCTCCTCGCCCTCCCCTTCCCCTGTTACCTATCGCCAAGGCCGTCTCCAGGGCATCCCCCGTGATCATCTTCACGGACACACCGGACTCGGAGAGAACCTGCACCGCTTCCTTCACGCCAGCCCTCGGAGGGTCGATGATCCCCACGAGACCCAGAAATGTCAGCTGCCCCAGCTCGGGCCCAGAAGCCAGGGCCAGCACTGCAGAGAGACGAGACCCACGGGAGTGTCACGGAGGGTGGGGGGCAGGGCTCGAGGACTGATTTTTCCCCCAGGCAACCCCGGCCCCCATTATGTTGCAGTCCCTCCTCTGTCTGTGAGGGGCGAGGGCACTGAGCTCCCGACTACAAGGGAGGCAAAGGTCTTTGCAGTGGTCGCCGATATGCAGGGCCTCAGTGTCACCCCGAGAGGGTGCGAGAGACACGCTAGAGACAACTTCTCTGGCAGGAAATAAGACCTCTGTCCAGCGGTGGTGTGCAACCCTCACCCCACCCCAGCAAGAGTGGCCATGAGGCAGCCTGTAAGACAGCCTACGACGGGACATTTCTGACAGTTGTCCTGGTCTTTCATTTACTCTGCTCTCATTTTGCTACCTCCAGCAGGCTGGGGGAGCTGCTACCAAAGGTTAAGAAACTGTGTGGCAGGGTAACACGGTGAGAGGGCTCTGTTGGCTTGTCTTGGCCTTGACGCTGTTTCGGTGGCATAGAAGCCAGGCCAGCTCCCGGGGGCGAGTGCTCCGAGAAGGGTCGGCACTGGAAGGGACCTTACTTCGTCACCTTACCGATAACAGAGGGGCCTGTGGCCCAGCAGCCCCCAGCTGCGCCTGCCTAAGGCAGGTGCCATGTGCCCGTGCTGAGGTGCTGTCCTCCCTTTCCCGCAGCTGTCCCCCCCCCCACCCCCCGCCACTCTTACTGGTCAGCAAGCTGCCAGCGATGTATAATCTGCGCTCTCTGCAGGGGGAGAAACAAGGCAACTGAAGCCCAATGCTTCTCATTTTCCCCGGAGGGAACACAGGTGTTCCAGAGTGTTTCTAGACACTTTCTCTGAAAACAGGCCGACAAATGATGTGGTAGGAAACTTGGTTTGATGTTCTGCCCGTCGGGAAAGGCATTGGCCCTGGTGCAGGAAATTGGAAATGGCCAAGGAATGAAACGTCTGCCTTGATTTAAAAGGGCTCTAGGTTTTCCTGACAGTAAGCGATGAGTAAGAAGACCAATTGGGAAAATTGGTTGTTTCTGGGTGTCCCAGGCACCTGTCTCAGAAAACTCAGGATCAGGGTTCCACCTCTTCTCACACATGAGCCAGGTCTGGACTAATGGGTGTCATTTGGTGGGTGGGGGATCCCTACAAACTCCATACTTGCTCTACTTTCATCAGCACATTGCGTGACTGCTGTTCTGACCAATCACCTTATTGGCTAAGGACCCTGCATTAATGAGCTTGAAAAGTCAGTGTTACATGCGGACTTAAAGCTTGGGGCTGGGGCCACAGGCACTGACCCCGCAGGCCAAGTGACCCCATCTTCTTCTCCTCCTGCTGGCAGAAGGATCTCTGTTGGGGTGTCAGGGGCAGTGGGATGCCCCCGTTGTTGTATGTGGTGCAGTAATGGATCACTTCTTCGAAGGCCCCCTTCATGAAGTAAATGTCTTCCTGCTCCTTGAAAAAGACAAAAGGAAAAAGATCTGTCGCTGGAAGCTTCAGCTCTCAGAGACTGTCACCTCAACCACAGAGAGATGTTCACAGCAGGGTTCTTTACAGTGGACTGTCAGCTGTCCCTGACATAGGGCACATCAGGTAAGTCACAGGAGAGCTGCACAATGGAATACTATACAGCCCATAAAAAGAAGAGGGCTGATCTTTGACCCCTACCACCCCACTCTACATTAAAAGTCACCTTGTTAATGTCACTTAGAGTATCCAGTACATTTCATTAATTGGCCATATCTCAGCCAGTGTTATGTTTTAGGTATGTGATTGACTGCTAGATATCTACTCATATTTCAGAATGTTCTATCCCAGATTCTTAAGGGGAGTTACCTCTGGTTGGGGATGGGTAGGGAGAAAAGAAGGGAAAAATTATAAGGAGCTTCAATTTTTAAAGTCACATTTCCATCATTTTTTGATGAGGATATATTAGAATTGCCCTCAGGGGGAGATTTGAAGGTACTAAGACATTCAAAAATAAGCCATGACTCCTGTTATGCACCCAGAATGTACATGCCCGCCCCTCACGGCAAAGGCCTGGGCTGAGCTGGTCGAGCTGCCTTCCGCCCTGAATGAGATGGGAAAGCTCAGCCTGGACTCGACACAACAGATCCCAGAACGAGCGGGACAGAACGGGGAAGGTTGGAGGAGAACGTGGAAAGTAATAATAAAGCTTCTTTTAAAAAAGCTTTTTTCAATTGTAGAAAATCTGAAAAGCCACAGGAAATTTTAAAATAAAAAAAGGAAAAAAAAAAGACCAGTTAGCTGCCTCCCACCCAGGGACAGCCAGGAACACGCATGTGTGTGCGCCTGCGAGCTCTCTGTTCACACTGTTCGTGGGGGACCCCCTTCGGGAATGAGGGCTGGTCCCCCATGGTGACGGTTAGCTCAGGTGTGTAAAGAACTTAGCGAGGGGATGCGCAGGAAGGACCCGAGTTAGCAGTGGGGCCGATGTCTGCAGCAGAAGCATACAGTTGCTCCGGCAGGACTGACTCGACAGCTGCATCCCAGGCCTGCACGTCTCACATGGAACATGCATCGGAGTCCCCAGCGAACACCAGTGACTGGGTCCCAGCCCTAGAATTTCAGGAGTTCCAGGGTGGAACCTGAGAACCTGCATTTCTGACAACTCCCCAGGTGATGCTGATGTGCTGGTCCAGGAACCCCACTGGGGGAACCAATGATGCAGACAACAATCCCAGAAGAAGACCCAAGAGAGTCAAAGACGTAATTGCTATTGACTGTATTCTCATGTATCTGGAGCCTCGTGGAAGTTGCCAGAGACTTTAAACTGTTCTCCCTGATGGTTGCATTTTGCTTGATTTGGGGGCAGGGGGTGGCGGAAAGGGCAGGGAAGCAAACTCACCTCATTCTTGGGGCTGCATCTCACCGCCATCCACTTCTGCTCCGAGCTGAACGGGATCTCTTTTTTTCTCACATATGAATCTTTAATATCACTTAAGTCCATCTAGGATAATAAAATGAGACACTTTCAGTGAGTCATTCTAAAGCAATCTCTATGCAAATCTCAGTCCATTTAAATTATTCATTATTCAAACTATCTTGGGCAGATGAGAAATCCAAGCAGTTAGCTCACAAAGAAAGGCCATTTGTGGTCGAATGTCCCAACCAGAAAAAAAAATTTCTCTTTTCTCTTGTCTCAGGGACAGAATCACATGGTCTTCGCAATAGCTTCCAGCTGAAACCTGCTCAGCAACAGAAGCCTGCGGGGTTTCTGTCAGAAGAAATGTTCAGACTTGAAGATGTCGCAATTTCCCAAAAAGGGCCTCTGGGTTAGTGGGGTGGCCTGTTGTCACAGCCTGGGGGCCTTGCCAGGCCTGACACTTGCTGGCTCTTCGACAGTCTGGGGGCTGATTAGCTGATAGCCCTGAGCCTCAGTTCTCCCAACCGTACACCAGTCCTAACCTGCACATTTCATTGCCCCACAAGGGGTGAAAATTGGTCTAGGTGGGGTGCAAAAAATCTACTTATTCTACATAAAGCATAGATATGCATGTAGTGTATGAATAGATACACCACCTATCTGCAGCTTTGAACTTCCATGGAAGGAGTGATTAGAAAAAAAAGTCTGAAAAGGCTCCTTAGGAGGGTATTATGGGTTGCACTGTGTCCCTCCAAAAGGGGTGTTGAAGTCCTCACCCCAGCACCTGTGAGTGGGATCTTATTTGGAGAAAGGGTCACTGGAGATGTCGTCTCAGTAAGACGAGGTCTTAGGGCAGGCCTGACCCAGTACGACCAGTGTCCTGGGGAGAGGAGGATAGTGGCCATGTGAGGAGGACAGCACTACGTGAGGAGGATGGCACCATGTGAGGAGGACGGTGCCATGTGAGACTCGGGCGGAGCTCAGAGGGATGCTCTGCAGACCGTGGAGCACTTGGGATTGCCGGTAGCAGTGGGAGAGGGAGTGTGGCCTGCTGACCCCTTCGGTTTGGACTTCTAGTTTCCAGACCGTGCGAGAATCAATTTCTGTTGTTTGGGGCATGCAGATTACAACAGGATGCTGTCTTTTGGCAACGCTAGGAAACTGACACAGGAAGTGAGGTGAAGGAGAGGTCTGAGGGTGAACCAGATGACAAACACAGTGAGTACTCGGCACCATGCCTCTCACACTTCAGCTGTTGTTTATTTTATTTTAAAAGGTATATTCAGAAGTCCCAAACCAGGCCCCCCAAATAGTTTGGACCCATGAAGGAGTGAAACCCTAACACATAAAGAAGAGAGGGTTCTGGAACCTCTGTCCTCTCTATGCTGTCCAGGGTTGGCAGGGGGAGCAGAGCATGGACTGCATCCTGGGGATTTCTCGCCTGCTGTGACAGCCGGGCCAGCCGTCCCTCCCTGCATGCAGTGGGAGTTGTTGAGTGGGGTGGCCCTCACCGCTTTGAAGGGGGCAGTAAGTGCTATTTGGTATTACTGACATTCTGGAGAGAATTTCCAGAACGGAATATGGAACAGAATATGGAACAGAATATGGTGTAGCCATGTCTTATAGCGCCTCATTTACCTTCACAGGGATGCACGGGAAAGGTAACCCTTCTCCGTGCTCATCCACCCACCCAGCATAGGCTCCTGGAGCACCCCGTGCCGGGCTGTGACACGGGCAAGGGGCAGAGATGAGGGGCCCCGGGTCTTATGCTGGGAAAGAGACAGGGGAACAGATGGAGACAGGACAGCGTGGCCACTCGGGGTGCCTGGGTGGGCAGAGGTGTCCACAGAGGCGGAAAGGCAGGGAACTTGAAGAGAGTGTCTGAGGCAGCCGTGAGAAGAAGGGTTATAGCACAGGAGGCAGCGGCTGGAAGCGGAGCGGCTGGGAAGAGTGAGCGGGTCCACTCCCACAGGACAAGCACCCATGGGTGGGCTTCTGCCTCGGCAGAGGGGACTGATTGGACCTCTTCTGTCCTTTGACCCCTGTGCACAAAGCAGAGAGGCACACCCATCAACCCCCCCACCCATCCCTTCAGCCCTCGTGAGCAGCCGCTCCGCGCCGGGCACTGGGCCCTGAGTGGAGAGCGTTTCTGCCCAGTCGCAGAGCTCAGGGTCTAACCGCTGAGCCCTGGAACCAATTGAATGTATTCAAAGGAAAAAAAATATTTCCCACCTTCATAGCCAGGGCGATCAAGGCACCCTCCGTGGGCTGTCCCATCACGGTGTTTTTCCCGATGACAGCGTTGTTGGCGACACAGCCTGCCTGAAAGGAAGGGGGAGGGGGTTCTGAATGTCTGTAGTTAATTTTCGGAGCCCGCACCCTCAGGGTCCTGGGCTCACTCGGGCACAGGACAAAGTCAGACACTGAGACTTGAGCCACCTTTGAAGCTTGGCTGGGGTGGGGGTGGGAGACAAGATTTACTCCTCAAAACACAGCGGGGTCCCCGCACTTCAACACGAGCGCAGTAAGTCTCGCTGACTCTGCTGCGTGCTGTTGGTCTTCAAGCCTTCCTGAGGAAACGCGGTGGGGAGGCAGGCGGCCTGGTGGGGACCGATACTGGGCGTGGGGCTGCTGTCGGGGTGACCCAGTGCCCTGGGGTTAGACAGTGGTGACGGCTGCGCAGCTTTGTGAATGTACTGAAAACGACTGAACTGTATACTTTAGAAGGGTGAATGCTGGGGCATCTAAGTTATAGCTCAATTAAAAACAGTAATGGAAAAGAAACACACCGAAGAGCATGGGGGAGGCCCAGCTTCCCTCCCTCGCTGGCTGGGTGATCTTGGGTGCTCACACCACCCCTCTGAGCCTTATTTCTTTCTTTATTTAAAGAGTGGCCTTCTGGTTGGCTACCAGCAGGAGGACCACTCTCTCTCTTTTTTAAGGTTTTGTTTATTTATTTTTAGAGAGAGAGGAAGGGAGGGAGGACGAGAGAGAAACATCGATGTGAGAGAAAAACATCAACAGGTTGCTTCTCATACATGCCCCGAACGGGGACCTGGCCTGCAACCCAGGCATGTGCCATGACCAGGGAGCGAACCAGCGACCTCTCACTTTGCAATACAACACCCAACCCACTAAGCTTGGTCAGGGCTGAGCCCATTTCTTAATCTGCAGACTATTGAGGTAACAGGACAGGCCTCACAGGGTTGCTGTGATAAGTAAGTGGCCCTGGAGGTGGGGCCTGTGAGGGGCGAGTGCTCATTAAATGTCATAAAGACAGCTGGGCTCAGGCATCTCAGAGGGCACTGCTATGCGGGAGGACTAATGCACATCTCTGGGAGGATGCGTGTGGCTGGTAATTATGAGTATTGACAATACCAGGAGGCAGCACACATCACGTGATTATCGTCCAGCCATCACTGAGCTCCTTCTCTGTGAGGGCTGCTCTAAAGCCTCTCTGGCAGGCAGCAAGGTGGACAGAGGGCTCTAGTTCTTCTCTTGCCTCTAATGTTTCCATCTGTTTCCAGGGCCACTGTGACAGCCTAACTCCTGGGGGCGGCCCCACCAAGAACCAGTTGGGCCAAGAACTGTTCCTCTTTTCAGAGCGAATCCCCATCAGCTCCGTTCTAAATGCATATTTCTCCCATGGTGCTATTTGACACTTACCTCCACTAATTTCCCCACCGAGACGTTGGAAAACTCCTTAATGACTTCCTTTGACGGTAAAAGACAGACTGTCCCTTGGCCATTGTACCCAACTCCGCTGACCTGCAGGGCAAAGGGACAGAGAGGATGGCATCAAATGTCAAAAATACGCTCCCCAGGTTGACCCCTAGTATCTTTTCTGGGGCTCCATCCCAAGGACAAAACCCTAGCTACAAACAAGGCTTCAGGCATGAAGACGCTCCCGGCAGGGCTGTGCATTAATCAGAGTAACCGCCGGTAAACTGGGATAATTTTCCTCAATGGGATATTCTGCAGCCAGGAACAATTCTGGTTAAGAAAACTACATCACAGCACAGAGGAGTGCTTACGTTTGGAACGGAGGCAGGCAAACTTTTTCTAATACAGTCAGAGGGCAAACATTTTCGTATTTTGTCCATGCAACCTCTTGTGACGACTCAGCTTCACTGTCGTGACGCAAACGGAGCCATTGACAACATACGAACAGAAGGGGGTGGCAGCAGGCCAACAAAGCCTCATTTACACAAACAGGCAACGGCCTTCCGGCTGTCACTGCTGGCCCTTGGTGTGGAATATTTTGTGAAAAAAGCAGCAAGATACAAAATTGCACATTCAGGGAGCCAATGCACAGGTGAGACTCAAAGCCACAAATGGACTAATCGTGGTGAGTTTACATGGGAGGTTATGGATGATTGTTTTCCAGCTTTTAATTTTTATAATGTGCTCATCATTAAAGTTAATGAAAAATAAAGGTGGCTACCCGAAGTCAGTCATGCTTCATGTAGCTACTGGTAACGAGCGGTTTGCACAAGGTAACCGTATTAGTTTTGTCCTTATTGTCTGGAAGACTCCCTGTGCTTTCCCAGGAAGAAAAGGGGCTGGCAGGGCACACGCGTGTCTTGAACCTTGCGCGTTCACACAACACCCACCTCAGCATGGAGCCCATCAGACGTCACAAGCTGGGTGACAGTCATTTCATTGGCAGTCAGAGTCCCCGTCTTATCAGAACAGATGACGTTGCAGCAACCTGGCACAGGGAACATCAGGATAAGGAGGAAAACACAGCCATCACCGCAAGTTTCAGGCTTATGAAATACCCAGGTTGAATCAACATGGCACCAAAACATCCATTCAATGCAATTGATATGAATTCAAGCAGCGGGAGTCCCTCACCTAAAGTCTCCACGATCGGTAACTTCTTCACAATGACCTGCTTCTTGGCCATCCGCAGCACGCCCAGGACCAGCGTGACCATGACGACGATGGGCAGACCCTCTGGAATGGCGGCCACAGCCAGGCTGGGTGGAAAGGCCAAACAGATCAGCTTTCACACACACTTAAGAATGTTATGAACTCCAGCTGGGATCGGCAACAACTTTACCTGGAGAAACTTGTCTCTAGTGTCCCCAAAGTCCCTGTTCTTGTCTCTGTTCCCCATGCTATGATGCACCTGTCTCCTTCTTCAACACCCATTGTTCTGAGCTCTATCCCTGCAAGCCCCTGATTTTGGGAAGGAACCTCATCTACCAGCTATCCACACTTGAGTATGAACTAGTTTGCCAATTGTTTTGCCTCTTTAAGTGCTTTTGCATTTCAATTGCTCTCATTTATTAAAGAGAAAAGTCTCTGGGCCCTAGGACAGGAATTTCCAGAATCAGGCAATAAGTAGAAGGTGGAATATTTTGGTTCAGAGGCGCCTCCCTTAAATTTCACTTTTCATTGGTCTAATGGTTTGGACACTTCCGGTGAGGAAGCCAGACAGGAAATTAAAATTGAGGGAGGCAAAGTGACACGGCTATGCCTTTGCCTGTTGCAGCAGATCTGTTTTGGGGTATCCGTTCTCTTCTTTATCACCCCTCCAACTCTTTCTGTACCTGTGACCCTGCTCTCCCATAGCCGTGGTTGATGGGATTAGAGGAGAACATGTGATCATCGCTGAACCAATAAGCTTCTCTTTTTGGGGAATCTGAACTGGGATTGAGAACATGGGTCCCCCTCCTGTGGGCAGTGTGTCAGCATGGGATAGGCTGCTAATAAGGGGCTCTTTCTGCCCCAGTTTGGCTCCAGAATCGGGGTTGACTACTCCCTGATTTCCCATCCGTGAGCAGGCCCAGCAGAGGGCTGGTCAAGGGCCAGCTGACCTCAGGCCAGTGGGGGAGGCTGGAGGTGAGTGAGGGGGAGGGTGCTTTTGTGCGGAGCTGCGCAGTGAGCGTCACCGCGCCACACCCGCCACGGTTCGCCCCCCGCACTCGACGCTGCAGCAGAGCCCTGCAGGCCTTCAGTGAGCTTCTGCTGAGTGAGGGGACACACCGTGAACGCGTGGCGGGCATCCAGGCCCACACCAGCCTCACACATGGCAAGCTCTCTATGTGGGCTGGTTAATAATCAGAGAGCCCAGCTGAGGAGGCCCATTCAACCAAGCCAGACATATGTGTTCTGTCCAATCTAAGACAATGCTGCTTGTGAAGGACACCATTATCTTGTGTACCATGAAGAAAGAACTAGACACAGCCAATTAATCAGCAACATGGGACTTTATCACGTCACTTATAAGAAGTCTGACTTCAGAGAAGTTAAAATGTGAAAAAGATGTGCATCTTAGAATCAAAGAAATACAGTACATGATGGTGACCTTTTACCCAGAGACGGTGGAGCATTCAGTTACACAAACCAAGGTGACTGAACGTGGCCCAGGGGCTGTGCCGGTTTCTATGGTGATGATGGCAAGAAGGCTACGAAGGCTTCCTTGGTTTTATGGTACAGGCTGACAAGACCAACTGAGCAAACATTTCAAAGGCTAAGAAGGGGATTTTCCCCCTATATGACATGGGAAGGGTGATTTTGTACCAAGAGGCTTTCATAATTAAAAACAAAATGAATCTACAAACTAGTAAAGACTAGGGTGGGCCAGGACAAGCAATATACCTCGGGTCGCCCCGAGTGTCACTCAAGGCAGAGGGAGTTGGGATAAATGTTTAGGAGAATGATTCTCATTTCATCTATTTTTGGAGAATCTCTTCCTCGCTGGCTACCCTGCCAGTTCTATATTCTAATTTGGTCATTCTGAGGGACTTGAATTCTGCTAAAAACCTCCTTGCAAAATCACAAGGGAAATGAACAGTCAATTTTCTCTGAGTGGCAAGTTTCCCACAGATCAAGGAGAATGCATGAGACAGAAGGGAACGTTAAGACGGAAATTAGGTGTGACCTTGGGAGGGAGGACGGGGATGGACACGGAAGGCCTTTTTGTTGTTTACCTGGAAATACTGAGTTGCCATTTGGCTCATGGAACTTTCTGTGGTCATAAATGGGCAACGGACTGTCAGTAGATGGGTGGATAAAACAGCTACGGGACATTTGCACAACGGAATACTACTCAGCCACAAAAAAAGAAAATTTTACCTTTGCAAACAGCATGGGTGGGCCTGAAGAACATTTTGCTAAATAAGCCAGTCAGGGAAAGACAAATACCATGTGATTTCACACATATGTGGGATCTAATGAACAAAGTGAACAATAAGCAAAATACAGACAGACTCATAGAGAGCAGGCTGACAGCTCTGGGGTGGTAGGGGGACCAGATGTGGGGGAGGGATTGAGCAAAAAAGAAAAAAAGAAAGAAAGAACTCATGGACACAGACAACTGTGGTGATTGTGGGGTGGGGGGAATGGGTGGACATGGAAAATGTATAGGGGGATAAATGGTGATGGAAAAAATTTAAATAAATGAAAAAAACAAACAAACAAATAAATTTTTTTTAAAAAATGGGGGTGGGCTCTGGCTATTGTGGCTCAGTGGATTGAGCCCAGGACTGCAAACCGAAGGGTTGTCGGTTCAGTTTCAGGTTGGGGCACATGTCTGGGTTGCAGGCCAGGTCCCCATTGGGGGGTACTCAAAAGGCAACCACACATTGAGGTTTCTCTCCCTTCTCTCTTTCTCCCTCCCTTCCCCTCTCTCTACAGATAAATAAATTTTTTTTAAAAATGGGGATGGGACACATCATTTTTTCGGGGAGGCTCTTGAGCATCAGGGCACCTGAGCACTTGGGAACCTTGCCTCAGAAGGCTTAGTCACCTGAGCCCTCTTTTCAGGGGCTCATCCTTCTTCCCTGGCCCTGCTTCTTGCTGGACCCTGACTGCGACAGTTTCCCATGGCAGCCTCACCACTCAAAGTGCGCTTCCTGAGCCAGCAGCATCAGTAGCCCCTGGGAGATTGTTAGGAATGCAGCGTCCTGGGCCCCACCCAGACCTCCTGAGTATGCCCACCAGTAACCAGCGTTGCACAGGCTCTCCCAGGACTCTGGGTTTCTTAAGCTAATGTCAGACCTCCGCTCTGCAGTGAGCCACTTGTGCAGGATGTCCTTCCTCGATGCCAACTCCCCTCCCCACAGTGCAGCCAGCTGCTCACTCCCCGCTCCCCCTCCTCCCACTCCTCTGAAACAAGCTGGGGGTCCCGCTTCCCATCACCTTCGGTCTCTATGTTAAGAAAGGCCAATGATGTTCATCTCTCTGCTCCAAGAGAATGGTAGTGATGGCCTGGCCTGGTCAAGAAGGACTCCGATGAAATCATGAGAATCGGGAGAGAAAGGAGCCCATCATCTTCCCCAGAGGCTGTCCCTTACCCGACCCTACCATCTCGTTCTGCTCACCAAGCCCAGCCCCAGTCACGCCTCCTGGTGTCCCCCAGACATGCCTGCGCCTTCCCACCTCCAAGCCTCTGCCCATGCCCTTCCCCTGCCCGAGGGCCCTCCCTGCTCTTGCCTTAGCGGGCTCCTTCTCATCGCTCCAGCTCCAACTCCTCAGAGAAACCTTCCCTGGCCACCTTTTCTGGGTACATCGCCTCCTGTCTCTCCGTTCATCTCTGACCCTGCATTGTTTCCTTTGTAGCACTGATTGTAAGTCATAATTATTTTATTAACATTCACTTAAATTGTTTACATTTACTTTCCCAGTCAGCCTGCAAACTCCACGATCCAGCTCTAGCATCACTGGATGATGCAAGCGGATAGTCAACAGGTGTCCCACAAACACCTGTAGGGCACACGAACAAACCAACCACTGATGGCTGCCAAGGGTGGGCAGCAAGGGGCACTGCCAAGAACCTGGCTTTGGCTCAGAATGTAGTGGGTTTGAAATTGGTCTCTTCCACAACCTGATTCTGTAACTATGGGCAAGTGTGTTACCCTTAACCTCGGTTTCCCAATCTGTGAAATGGAGCCCATGGAGCTTTGTAATACTGAACTGAGGTCACGAGTTCCACTTGCGCTCCTCCCCCTCACCACAGCATCACTAGACCCCTGTTTACACCCCCTTCAATCCCTTGAAGACTCTAGAAGTGATTTCCCACTGCTCTCTCCATTCGCATCATATTCTTGGCAATTTCAACATCCGTGTCAATGGCCCTTCACACCCACCCAGCTTGTACTTCCTTGAACTTGCTCCTCTGTTGAGTTTCTCCGCAGCAACTTCTGCTCAGTATTGTGGGTGAATTGTGTCCCCTCACAGAGCTGTTATTGAAGTGCCAACCCTCAGGACCTGTGAATGTGACCCTATTTGGAAATAGGGTCTTTGCAGATGTGACTAAGTGATCAGGGTGTCCACCCTAGTCCGGTATGACTGGGGTCCTTAAAAGAGGAGAGACAGACGCTCAGGGAGAGGCCATGTGACAACAGAGGCAGAGACTAGAGTGAATCCATGAGCAACACCGGAAGCTGGGAGAGGGCATGAACAGATTCTCTCCTACAGTCTCTGGACAGGGCATGACCCTGCCAATGCCTCAATCTCCAATGCCATGCTCTGAGCATGAGATGGGTTTAGTGAAAGCAATACAGTTAGGTCACGTGGTCAGTACAGACACTAACACAGAAGAGTAAGTGGCCATCAAAAGCTCCATGAATATGGTTTCTATTTTTTTATGCCCTTTATCACACCTAACTGCTCAGGATATAAAGTTGGGAATCCACAACTGACGTGAGATCACAGCCTGGTACTTTCAGAACACCCTGGGCTCCGTCACCTGCAGCCTCGAAAGCCCTTTCTCATGGCCGCTGCAGAAATGCAAGGATGAGCCTGGTGCGTTCCAGGAAAAACAGCCTGAAATCCAGCAGGACCTTCTGGACAGCACAACAGCCTTCTTTTCATGGTTCCAAAGTGTTTGGGAGCGAGCGTGCAAACCCTGGTGGCAATCCACTTATTTATAGACTATTTAAAGCAAAAATCTGAAGACAATGAACTGTTAGCACAGTTTTTCATACTGAGAACTATCTTTTTAAGATATTCTGATGTGGTTAGGATGTGTCTCATCCTAGGACTTTTTTAATGGAAAAGGTGGACTTTATTTTTGGGCTTGGAATCAGTTTCAGATGGGGATTTTCAAATGTCTGTCATCTCTACTTTGCTTTTATGATTTTTGTTGCACTTGCATGCCTTCTGTATTCTGAGTACATAGCATTCTTTAAACCAACTCTTCTCTTTTATCTTTCGGTTTTAAAAAAAAATTCATGCCCCCAGGATTTGGTACTAATGAGATTTAGTTTGTTAAAGAAATGGCAAAGTGTCTAAAACCAAAGACTTTTCTGATTTCCATTCATTTGGAAAACAGCCACAGAACAGTCTTGAAAGAGGACACACACCTTTGCATGCGCTGATTTTGCCAGCCTGCCCCTGTACCAACTCGCACGGTGCAGCGAGACCGAAAACCAAGGCCTCGGCTGCCTCAAAGACTTGCATTTGAACCTGTCCCGTTGCTAACCAGCAGGTAAGGGGCATCCCTTCATTCCACACAGACAAGCTTGACCAGGCACCAGAGACACGTACACCGAAGCCTGAAAGCGAGGTTCTGCTGCCCGCACTGGCCAGCACTAGGGAGGCAGCACCCTGCGACCTCCAGGACCCAGCACAGGCTGGGGGGCCCGGGCCACTGGGAGTGCATCGCTGTGATGTACTGTGGTGACAGTTACCGCACAGATGATTGCCAACAGTTGACCTTGACATATAAACCAGAACGGCCCCAGGGGTCCTTGTAATAACAACCTTTGGTGCTTTTTGTTGCCCCTTTTGGGATATAATTCCCATACCATAAATCCCCCCTTTTAAAGTGAGTTTGTAACTTGGTGGTTTCTAGTATACTCAGAATTGTGCGACCATCACTAAAATCTATTTTAGAGCATTTTCGTCATCTCCGAAAAAGCCCCGGTAAGTTAGCAGTCACACCTCATACCCTCCCCCCCAGCCCCTGGAAACCAGGAATTTAAGTTCTGCCTGTGGATTTGCCTATTTTGGACAGTTTCTGTAAATGAAGTTACATAATATGTGGCCATTTGTGTCTGGTTCCCTTCACTTAACATCACGTTTTCTAGGGCCATCCGTGTTGTAGCAGTGTCAGGGCTGAATCCCATTCCACTGTGTTTTTAATCCGTTCATTGCTTATGGGCCTCTAAGCTTGTTTGCATCATGGGTTTGATGTGCTCTGTATATATTTTTCCTCACAGACATTAAAATAATTTTCCACGTATCACCTGAAGCATCTTGCTGACACCAGCAAGGAGGTGGGGAGCGGGGTCACTGTCTGGAAACCATGGGGCTTAACATGAGTCTAGGAATGCGTTGGCTTTTCTGTGTCCCCGAGGGATCATCAACCGCCCTTCTGCAGGGACATATCCAGTTAGTGACCATCCCTGGCATTCTGCCTCCCTTGTCTCGGTGAGCAGCCGTGGGAAAGCTCGGGCAACTTCAGCCACTGCGCGGACCCTGCTCCCTGCCTACCTCTGCATCATGCACTGGGACCTGGGAGTGTGACTGTCGCTTGTTAGAGCCACCATGTAGAGGAAAGGCAGGTTCCTTGGGCTTAAAGTCAAGGGCCCTGATTCCCAGCCCTGCCATCAGCTGTGTGGCCTCAGTGCCATGTATGTCCCTTACCCTCTCCTATAGATTCCTCTGTAAAAGAAGGACCTAGACCGTACTTTAAAGGAATAACTGGAGCAAACACATTGTGTGCTTCGGATGGTTGCAGGGACCCACACCTGCTCTCATGTCCTCACCATGACCCCAGGAGGGGCTGTCTCATCCCTCCCATTTTACAGAGGGGAAGACTGAGGTGCAGAAAGTAGACACTTGCCTAAGGTCTCAGAGCTAGCAAGGAGTAAGGCTGGAATTGAACTCTAGGCAGGCTGGCTCTGGAGTCCACATTACTAGCCAGAAAGATCCAAACTCAAGGGCAAAAAAGTGACAGGAATGGGAACTCCAAATCATATGCTTCCATGCCTTTTGCAAGCTTTCCCTGGGCTCCCCCGCCTGTCCGATGGTGTGCTGTTGGGGGACCGTGGCTTCGGGTGAGGGGGGTGCATCTTCCCCACACTGCTCCTGCTCCCCAGCCTCCCCACCTTGTCTTGCTGCACTGGCGAGGGGGGGACGGCGTGGCGCACTTACCTGACCCCGATCGTGAACATGCTGAGAAGGTGCTTCCCTTGCAGCCACCCCGTGAGTATGATTACGCCTGGGGAAGAGACAAAACAAAATGTGCGTACACACACACACACACACACACACACACAGAGTCTCCAACATCTCACAGGCAGGATGGCATTTCAATACCCTTTCCTTAAAGAGTTCACAGCAATATAGACCCGGGGCAATGATGAATAGCCTCAGGGCTTGTAGCCACTGTTCCCTTTTTAAGGAAGATAGCTTCCCACCTACAGAAAAGGATGGTGTTACTGTTTCAGGAAAGGATCAAGCCAGTTCCAGTCAAGAAGAAACAAGTAGCTTGTTTTGGGCTGCTGTACGTATCCACAGATTATTCCAGACGTTCCCCTGAGCCATGTGCACCCAGGACCGCTACCCCACCCCCAGAGCTGTCTGATGGGCAGACAGTGCTGCCTCCGTGATGGGCAGATGGGCCCGTTTCCTAAATTGTTTTGTCTTGCCACGTTCATGATTAAATACATTCCCTTTTCCGTTTTCTCCTTCATCAGTCATTTACCCCATGTTTCCTAAGTACCAGGCCCTGGTTTTGGTTTGTTCTTTATTAAGATGTTAACTCAATAAATGTTTGCTGAGGACCTACTATGGGCAAGGCACTAGCTGGTCCTGCAGGCTGGGAGCAGAGGACAGACTCAAAGCCAGAGATGGAGACGGCAGGAAGGGCAGGGGAGGGGACCAGGGCAGCTCCCCTGGGATGACCAGGAGTAAGGCCTGCATGTAGGTCTGCGGCGCTGTGTTCATGCTGTCTTTGGTGTGTTGCCGAGGGCCGTGAGGCATAAGCACAAGCACAGCCTACATAGCAGCATAGAAATATGGCTGAGCACACCACTAAACTACACTTCCCAGTCTCCCTTGCAGATAGGCAGGCTGTGTGACTCCATTCCCACCAACCGAAAATGGACAAAAGTGAGGACTCCACTTCCTGGCCCACGCCTTCATAATTTCCCACACAAGCTTCCATGTCTCTTTCCCCAGCTACTGGCTAAACAGAGAATGACCAGCCTCCAAGGGCCCAGAGGAAGGGAGAGCAAGAGTGCAGCAGGGGTCTGGGCCCTCGAGTCAGCGTTTGGAGTTGAGCTATCCAGGGAAGCCTCTGGACCAAGGACATGACCATGGACTAGGATGTGAGCAGGAAGTCAACTTTGACCACAATGTCATTGCACTGCAGGGGCTGCTTGTTGCAGCAGCTAGCCTAGTCGGACTAACACAGTGACTTCTGTCACTGCCAGGGAGTCTCCGGCCCCAAACCCCCATCTGCACCCAGGTGAGCGAGCAGCAGGGTATATGAGAAACAGGGGTGATGGTTCCCTCCAGCCCCCAGGACCAAGTGTAGATGCTGCTTCACTCACCAATTATGCAGAACGAGAAGAGGGTCAGCTGTTTCCCCAGATTGTCCATGTTTTTCTGCAGAGGAGTTTTAGGTGTCTGCAAGGATGGGAACAAGGGCTTTGTCAGGTGACATGCCAGGGTCCCTCATCTTCTGCCTGGCCCGTGTGTGCCTTGAGTGACAATTCAATTGAGCTGAGTGACAATTACACAGGGTACACTTACATAAAATTCATTGACCTCTACCCTTCATATCTGTGTACCTTATTGCCTGTAAGTTATGTCTTGACAAAAATCCCAATGAGTGTCTTAAAATAAAAATGAACTTTTAAAAAGTATCTTCACATTTTTAAAAGCATACTCATTCCTAAGGGGTGGGCGGGGTGGGTATCACTAGCCAGGAATCATCTCACACCCAGCTGGCAAGGAAGCCAGAGTCCCCCGTCGCCCTTACCTCTTCAGCCCGCATCATCTTAAACACCTCTCCGAACTGAGACCGCTCCCCGGTTCCGATCACCACCCCCTGTATTCAGGAGAGGAAGGGTGAGATCTGAGGCCAGAAGCCTGCTGGCGAGGGAAGCCAAGGCCCCCAGCGCACCCCAGGGCTTACCTGCCCCTTCCCGTACTGCACCAGGGTTCCCATGAAGACGATGTTTCTCAGGGTGGTGAGGTCCCCCTCACCGGTCAACGGGGTGTCTGTCTTACTGCACGGCTCAGCTTCTCCCGTCAAACTGGACTCGTCTACCAGGAGGTCTGTGACCTAGGGCAGCCAAGGGAAAAGACAGTGGAATCTGCCCTCGCACACTGTGAACTGGTTTTAAAAGCACAGACCTTAATAGAACACCTTAATGTCAATTGCCAACAGACAACAAACAAGGAACACCTCTAAATCAGGAGACAAACATCGGAACATGACCGGATGCTTCAAGAATCGGAAAAGCTTTGAATGTGCGGCCCCTCCCAAAAACCATTAAAGCCTTGTACTTTCTTTCACATTATTTTAAACTTGAATATAACATTTTTAAAACTAATTAGGCAATGGGTAATTTAGAATATACCTTTCAACGCACCTGTGCCTTTCACCTAACATCCTACCTGCTGCCCTCGTTGGAGGATGCCCGTGTAATCTTAGTGGTTTGTGTTGGGAACCGCCCTGACTGGTATCAGAAGCTGAAACCCCCGCCTAGGCTAAGGCTAAGGGAACGCCCTTGGAACCGTATGCCAGCAAGGAGACAAAAGCTTATCTTCCTGGCAGGAATGCTGCTTCTGCTGCTTTATTCATAACTGAACCCCCAAAGCTTGGTCGGTTAGCCAAAGACGGGTAAGATTCCCCACGGGGGGAACGACCTAAGCCAGGCACGATCACTTTGGGAGGCCCCCCAAAAGAAGGACTTGGGGGGCTGCAGCAAAAGAGGGTGATGGACTCTGGCTCCTCGGCTTTGACGTAGCCTGAGTTCTCATCGTCTGGGAGAAAATCTCCTTATTGCCTTAGTTCCCATGCTAAGCCTGAAACAATGACAGGGTGGTGCAGCTCTGTGCTGAAAAGGGTGGGTTCCCCGGGTGATCAGGCCTAAGAAAGAACATGTAAATTACTGTGAAACCTTCTTTGTTTAGAATGCTCTCAGTTGAATGAGAGGGGTCCAAGGAGGAAGTTGGTTCCTCAAAGTCTTACAGCTCTTTGACCCTGACTCAATAGACTAGCAGAGTTCCTTGTTTTCTATAGTTCCTTACTTCCCCCTGATAAGTACTGTACTTTACCTGAATTATTATGCAAAATAAGCCCAATAAAAGCAGGTATGGATGGTAAATTGGCGCACTCCCCACTAGGGGGGTGGCCATTTCATCCCTACTTCCCCACAGAAACTAGTTTGTCTCTGTGCATGTTTTTTTCTCATGTATTGACGAGCCATCCACAGCGTTCACTGTGGTCACTGCTGGCTGGTGACCCACGCACAACAGTTTGAGCATTGCTGAGTCATGCTATTGAGTGACAGCCTAAGGTTACATTAACACCAGAAACACGGACATAGATACACACACACCCTCTTCAGAAAAGGAGGAGGAAGGTGCTAATGTTTCTAGAATCCCTACTATGTACCAAGCCCTGTGCGGAGCATGTCACAAATCTCATCTCTAAATCCTCACCCCCACCATGAAAGATGCTATTGTTTTCTCCCACTTTACATATGGGGAAACTGAGGCACAGTGAGTGACTTGCTCAAGGTGATAGAGCTACTTAGTGGCAGAACAGAGGTTGAACCAAAGTTCTGGTTCCAAAAGCTATACTCTTAACCATCTTCCAAGCTGACCACAGGCCAGTGGGTGTCACTGCAGAGCTGAGTGTCCTGGGCCCAGAGCTGTACCAGATACCGTGGAGGATGTAAGAGGTCTCGGTGGGCCTGAGCCCTCAGGACCCTGTTAGCAGAACATGTAAGAGAGACAAGCCATCTTCCTGCACACTCACAAGAGAACTGTTAGATCAGCGCTTCTCAATTAGGAGCCTGGGAGTTGTCTATGATTCCAATTTCAAAAATTTAAAAACAATCTTTAAAAAATATGCTCACTGCCATGGGATCTTGGTCCCCAAGAGGACAGGGGCTACCACTTGCCTGTGTAATGCCCATCTCCCCATTCCCCCCAACACAACCCCCATGGCACTGGGAGTCGTGATGGCCCCACCACACAATCCTGTTTCCCAGCCTCCCTTGCAGCTCACAGAGTTGCTACAATGAGACAGCAAGACGTAAGGAGAAGACGCCATAGTCCTGGGGGAGATCTTTGAAGGTGGCTGAGCTTCGTTCCCCCTGCCTAGCCGTTGTCATTGTGGCTGGAGTTCCAGAAGCCATCTTGCCCGTGTTAAGGGGATGACCGCACCCAGGGAAGGCAGAGTGGGGGCTGGGAGAAGCCCAGGTCCTTCCTTGCACAGGGGAGCCACCACGTGGGCCCTGGACATTCCACTTCCGGACTCTCACTACATGAGAGAGGACTCAATCCCCTGCCAGTTGAAGCCAATATACATGCTCACCTTAACCTGTTACCAGTCAAACCCAAGTACAGGCTGATCTACAGTTTGCATGTGTGGTTTTGAATCTCCAGAATATGAAGGGAAAGCCAAACAACTTCTTGGGAAGCTCCTAGCCCACAACAAAAGAGAAAACGGGAGAACTGGGGCACCCGGCACCACCAGCTGTGCACCCAGAGACCTGGGCAAGGAAACCGGCACCACATCCCAATGGCAAGCAGAGATCTCATCTTCGGAAAACACTGTCTACTGGGAAGTGACAATAACTTGAAGAAGTTGTACTTGACTTGAAAATTTGGCTAGGTTTACAATTGTACATAAGTGTGAAGTACATGGAATTTGTATCTAACTTTATGCTTGTTTACATTAACGTAACTGTAATAAGAATAAGTTGACACTGGGAACGGACCCCTCCCTTGACTGAGTGTGAGAGCTGTAGTTAGAACAGTCTGATGTTCTAACCGATCTGATCTGCAGCAGAAGGTTTGGGAGTGGGGAACGGGAGGGTGGGGTGGCCGACGCTGGGAGGATGAGCTGGGAGAGAAGGAGTGTGTCCGGGAAAATCTGGGACTAGAAACAGGCCTTGAAGGACGAGCTGGTGTTTGTGAGTGGATCAGGCAGGCCCTCTAGGGAGGGGGAAGAAGGCACTTTGGGCAACTGATGGTGGGAGAACATGGTAATAACGCGCTTGAGCAAAGCAACTGAGAGCTGTGGGAGACAAGAAAAGACTTCTCCTAGCACCCCACCAACACTGAAAGGACAGAAGCCAAGAGTCCTGGGCACTGGGACCAGTTTGCCCTCTTTGGGGTTCAGGTTCCTGGGGGAGGGCAGAGTCGGGCGCTGTCCTGGGTGCTGAAGCCACTGTGGGCACAGAGCTGCCCCTGTCCTCACGGGGCACCGAATGGAAAACAGGACTCAATCACGGCAGAAGTTTGGCCACGTGTGGGGACCAGCTTAACTGGAGCAGAGCCCTTGTGACAGGTGAGGTTGGAGCCCAACTGCATTTGCATTGATTAAGAAACTTGGATACTCCTTTGTGAGTAGTAAGGAGCCATGAAGAGTCTTGAGCAGGGAAGGAAGGGGTGTGCGTGAGGTGTACAAACGAGGTCGGGTGTGGAAAAGGCAGGCCGGCTGCACTGGGAGGGAAGCCCACAGTCGGAGGAGTACATGCCCAGTGAGGCAGAGGACGGTTCCGTGGAGGGAAGAGCCGGGCGGAGAGAACAAGAAGAGAACTGGCCCCAACCAGAGCGAGACGTGTGGAAGAAGGCAGAGGTCACCAAGGTTTACGGTTGCATCTGTTGTACAGAGCACGTTTAAAATACGCATGTGTGATCCGGATTACAGGTCATGAAAGCCCACTTAGGACTGGCAAGTGTCTAACAGGTCAAAGCTGAGTAGACACCTCAACTCTCTGGGCAAGTCATGAGCCTTGGCTCCACCTCAGATTTATTTGCTCTGTTTTTTTTTAAAATTCCAGTTTTCACACTTGGACAAGACTATCTGAATGCTCTGACTGCATCCGAGAGCCTCTGACATCTCCATTCTGGTTTCCCAGTGGACCCAGGAGGGTTAGAGACTTTTCAAGAGTTTTCTTTAAAAAAAAAATCATATTTGCCCTTGTGACAATGATTTGGAAAACCTTAATTTTTCTGTTTATAAGATAGGTGGGTGGGGAGTTATAGCGATTTTCCAATTGCATTTTGTGGGACCCTCATTTGCAAAAAGTTAATTGGTGTCCTATGGAGAAAGGGTTCCATGGTGGAAAAAGTTTGGGAAATGTGGGGTTAAATCCAGTGAACTGGTTTTCTTTACCACGGGACTTCTCAGCACCTGTAGTATGTAAATAAGTGTCGTGACTCCCCAAGTGGGGGCTGCAGGTCCTAAAATATCTTCTGGAGCAAGAGTTGAGAGACACAGGGCTGCAGGGTCGCCAAGACTGCTCTTGTTCCGGTGCTTACCCCTGCAAGCACACCAAGGACCCCACAGACAAAACTCAGTTTAATTTTGGTTTTTGTTATTAAAGAAAGACTAATTAAAATGTGACTGGCTTGCTCAGTGTCTTAACTGGTCAATTCGGCAAGATGCCAGTGGATGCCTGTTCCATGCCCAGAGAATTTTAAGTCAGACTCTGCTTCAAGACCTTTGGAGAAAAAGACCCTTGCAGGTAAAGCAAATGGAGGGTGATTCAGTGCTAAATAGGATGGTGCTAAGTTAGAGCACAGTAGAAATTCAGAGAAGAAACAATACTGTTGATGACCCACCATAGTTAACATTTGCTGAGTGTTTGCATTCTCTCATGAAACACTCACATTTGTCCCATGGGAAAGACTGCTCTGATCCCCACTTTACAGGTGAGAACACTGAGGCTCAGAGAGCTTAAGAAGCTCCATGGCCCAAAGGCTAGAATGTATCAGAGATGGATCCTGGTGCCTTCTCCATTCTCTTAACAGCAGTCTGGGATGGGGGTGGGGTCCGGGCCAGGTTGTGAGTGGTCATTGGTGGAGTTTGGTCTCAATACATGTGGAGCAGGGAGCCACTGCCGGCTCCAGGGCGGTGAGAGGCCCAGTGAACACGGCGCCCAAGAAGAGGCCCCTGGGACGGCTGTGCTGAACGGATGACATGGGCGGAGTCTCGGCTGGAGTGACAGCACCCATTGCCGGAGTGTGAGAACCTTTCATGGAAAGAGCTGCTAGCAATTGGCAACACGGTAAAAACATGAGGAAACTCCCCTCAGCCAGGTGGTCAAGGTGAGCATCAGCAGTGACAAGCCGCAGTGACAGCACGCACCCCTGACGTGGGGTGATGAGAAGGACATTTGACCTCTATGGACTTCTTCCCCAAACCCCAGAACCCCAGTCTAATCATGGAAAAAAGTCAGAGAAAGCGCAGTTGTGGGACATTCTACAAATAGCCTGACCAGCACTTCTCAAAACTGTCAATGTCATCCACACAAGGAATGTCTGAGAAGCTGCCACAGGCACCTAGGGAGGCAGGATGAGCAAAAGGAAGGTGAGGCCCCGGGACAGAGAAGGACATTAGGAGAAAACCGGAGCAGTCTGAAAAAAAGTGTGAGCCTTATGTATATTTATATATGAAAATATATTATGTCATAACATAATTATATTAAATACTATAGTCTCGATGTTTAATAAAATAACCATATTAATGATTAACAATAATCATTGTTGATGATATTAATGCATCATTATGGGCTCATTAATTGTAAGAAATGCACCATACTAATATAAGACATTAACGATAGAGGGAGCTGAGTGTGGGAGAATATGGGAATCTTCTCTTAATTTTTCTGGAAGTCTAAAACCATTCTGAAAATCAAAGTCTATTTTTCTTAAAAGGAGGAATGGAAGAGAGAGATGAGACAAGGAGACTTCCCTCAAGACAGCTCACCGGAGAGGCGGAAAATGAGGCAGGAGTTGGGAAGAGGAGAGAATGCGTGTGGGGGAGGTGGGCGTGGGTGTGGACACACTGGGACGCAGGTGGGATGTCTGTCCATCCCTGTCCTGCTATGAGCCTGGGAATCCAGCGGCGAGTTAGACAGACAGACTTGCTGCAACCTTCATGGGGCTTATACTCCAGCGGAGGAGGTGGGGTAGGGGAGAGGCTGGCCATAAACGTAGAAGCCAATGGACATTGGAATGAACACCGGGGTAGGCAGGCACGGGGAAGGCCCCTCAGGAGAGAGGTCAGGGAAGTCCTGGAACGGGTCAGGGAGAAGGCAGTGAGCCGAGGCCTCAGAAATGAGAAGGGCTACGTCATGATGGTGGAGAGTGGATTTCAAATGGCAGAAATGGCTGTCCTGCATGGGTGGTGGCCTCCCGCATGGAGATGCACCACAGGCGGGTGAAAGCAGCAATGTGTCTGGCTTCCAGGTCAGAGCTAGGCATGCAGCTTGGGCCTCCTTTGCCTAAAATAGCTGATTTGTGTCCATTCTAGGTCAGCTCAAAATCTACTGCCTCCAGGAAGCCCTCTGTGACTGCATCAGGCCAAGTAAATCTGCCCTACTCAGGAACTCCAGAATTTGTTGTACTTCTTCCCTAAGTTCCCCCAGCAGTCACTGAATAGTTACGTGTCACAGTAGCTGTGGTCTGTGTGTCAGGCTGGACTGTAAGCCCATGAGCACAGGGATCAGGTCTATTTTCTCCAGTCTCCTCAGCACTCAGCACAGATGCTGGCACAATAGCAGGTGCCCAGGAAATATTTGCTGAGGCTCATACAATACCAGTGGCCACCAAGGAGGGCGCTCAGCCTCAAGACAGGGATTAGGAGCTCTGGGCTGAGGGCTCTGGAGCTCCCATTCCTTCCTGCTCAGGCGCAGACCAAGGCTCTTCCCATCTGCTCACCCTGGCAGGAGCTCCTATCTCTGAGACAAGGCAGCACTTGGAGTCCTGACAGATTCCATTCAATGCCCTTTTCAGAAATGGTAGGTCAAAAGAAAGAGCAGCGGCCTGCTCTGCGGGCCGCCCCAGGCCAGCCCTTCACAGAGGCCTCAGCCTTTGCTCTAACTGCGGGGAGAGAAGCCATGTCCTGTGAGCCCCACGCACTGGGCCAAAAGGGCTGATATCTGGGTTTTCCATTTCAAGAGCTTTCTTGAACCTATTTCCTGGCCCTTAGTGGCTTCAAAATGTACGTAAGCTCTCTAGATCTCAGAGCTTAAGAGCTGATAAAAATATTCCACTGTGAATATACAAAGCTGTTGATTGTTCAGTGGAATTGCAAAATACCAAAAAGGAAATCTGTAGTGTTCGCAGCCGGTGGCATGGATTAAACCCTTGTGGCATCAACAACCAAGTACAATTTAATTATATAAGCAGGGCAGGAAGGAAACCAGTTAAGCTGTAGAGAAGTTATTTGGGGTTTAAAAACTTGTTTCGAAGAACTGCTGTAGAAACCAGCAACAACAAAGAAGTCCGTAGCTAACACTCAGGGACGCCACCCCATGCCAGGCATCATGCTGAGCGTGCTGCAGGTCTGAGCTTGTTCCATCCTCACCACAGCCCTACAGGGTGGGGATGGGCTTTATCCGCTTTGACTGAGGGGAAATCCAAGGCTCAGAGAGGCCAATCCCTCCCTCAAAATCACACACTGGCCCCGGCTGCTGTCACTCAGTGGATTGAGTGCTGAACTGCAAACCAAAGGGTTGCCAGTTCGATTCCCAGTCGGGGCACATGCCTGGCTTGTGGTCCAGGTCCCCAGTAGGGGGCACATAAGAGGCAACCACACACTGATGTTTTTTTCCCTCTCTTTCTCCCTCCCTTACTCTCTCTAAAAACACACACACACACTGAGTGGTGCTGGGTGGGGATTGAAACCCGGGGCCCTCTGACTTCCAGCATGTGCACCATTCTGAGCACCTTGCATCTATGAAGTCATTTAATCCTTCCATCCACCTTTTGGGCATTAACACCCCTGCCTCATTTTACAGATGAGGAAACCGAGGCACAGAGAAGTTAAGTGCCTTGCTGCAGGTCACATAGCTTGTGAATAATAGGCATCAGTTTAAACCCAGGCTAACACCCAGCCCCAGGGCACTAACCACTGAGGAGCACTGTCTCTCCACAGCTCCTGTGGCTGGTATCTTCCTTCTCAGCCGGGCTGCCCAGCATCAGGACCCAGCAACCCTGGAGTTCCCACGTTGGGAGGCAGAGTCCTCTCTTGGTGGAGAAGTGGACCATGTCAGACTGGCTTCCCCAGTCTTCCTGGGGACAGTGATTTCTCTAACGGGATCCGAGAGTCCCAGACCTGGACACTGAATGCCGGCATGGAGGTGGGAGGTGTGGGCAAGCAGAAGGTGAGGAATCCATTCCAATGCAGGACGGGGCACCAGCATGTGCCTGAGAGAGAATGTGCCCCCTCCCTGGTCTGAAAGTTGGGGCAGAGGGCTGGAAAAGCCTGAGGGGCCATGTGGCCCCTGTCTCAACCTCAAAAACTGGCCAGGACACTGCAAACACAGGGCCCCAGGGGTTGGCTCCTGCCTCTTCCCCTCTCTCCATCCTCCCCGCCTCCAGCCGCCCTTCCAACAGCATGCTATTCATCCCACAATTCCTGACAAAATAAATAAATCAGGCAGATAACCTGTGCCTAATCCTTCATCGCTGAAAGCTTTGAATAATTCCTAAGCATTGATGGGAGGAATCACAGAATAGATTATCTCTCTGAACCTGATTAACCTTTTCTTGAGAACCCAGGGCTACCTCAGAGGGCCTCAGGGCTTGTTCTGTGAGGCTGACACCCTGGCACCCACAAAGCTGTGGGCGGGGACACAGCTCGCCCTACTCCCCATGTCCCCAAACTGAGCAACTGTGAAAACTTGTGATACTTTTTTACGTCTTCGCTGGTTCTGATTCCCTTCTCCTCCCTAAGCAATCTGCTACCACTTCTTTCTGACCTGAGCGCTGCCGTTCAAGAGGGAACGCTTGCCTCATTCCTCAACCCCACCCTGGTTCAGCCTGCTGCTGCAGTCCGCTGCAGACTAGAAAGCCACGCGACCAAAATCAGTTAGGCTTCTACCTAACTGATTAATTTGTGAAATACAATTCGAAGAGCTTTGTGTTTGAAATGAGCTTGTTTGCTGCCTCCCTGCCTTGTTTGTTGCATATGTGTGCATGTGTGTGTGTGAGTGTGTGTGTGTGTGTGTGTGTGTGTGTGAGAGAGAGAGAGAAGGCCTGCCTCCGATATGCTGAGTGCCTGCATATCCCACCGACCTCGGGCTGGGACCCCTCACCTCGGTGAGACGAATGTCCGCCGGGATCCGGTCTCCGATGGAGAGACGCACGATGTCTCCAGGAACCAGGTCTCGTGCGAGCAGATGCTGCAGCTTCCCTTCTCTTACGCTGCATTGGGGATGGTAAACAGCAAAGTCACCCATGTGGGCATCCCGTTTTTATGCACTTGGATAAATTCGAGCAAAGATTATAGAAACACACTTTCTCTTTCCGTTATGGGCACACCTTTTGTGCCTTTGTGGTGGTATTATTTTTTAAATTCATGCACCCTAAAAAATCGGGGGGGAGGGGGTGAATGTGTGGCTTCTGGAAGGCCCTGGTCCTCAGAATAGTGGGGCTTTCACTGTTCACCCTGCCTGGAAATAAGGCTGGGCCACGTGGCCTCCAGAAGCTTCCGCAGGTCTTAGTGGTTCTAAAGCTTCTAAGGAAGCTTTAGGAATCAGCCTCTCAAGGAATCAGCAGGGGGGCATGTGTATATCATAAGCAGAAAATAAGGAATAATGACATAGAGACAAAAGGAGGATAATGAGGAGGCACAAGGGAGGGTCATTGAGGGCAGTAAAAATGCCTGGGCTTAATAACCGGAGGAGCGAGGCCATCAGAAATCCAGGTGTGTGAGGTGAGACACATGAGCAATGTAGAGCAGTAGCTTGTACCCTTGGAGGAGACACCACTCTGGTCAGAGCCTCGTCAGAGCCAGGAGCAGCCTGGGACCACCGTCCCACAGGGCCATGGCCACTCCTCATGGCCACCCGCCTCTGGACAATGGGTGTGCTTCTCTGCACAGGCTCCGGCTGGAATCCCACCACACACCACCCTCCTCCCAGACGCTGCAGCTGCCTCCCCGCCGGCCTTCTGCCTCCCCCAGCCTCCTTCAATTCATCCTGCGCACAGCAGACAGAGAGCTCTTCAAACACGGGAATCAGATCCAAACTCCCTCATGCTCCAAGCCCTCCATCGTCTTTCCGATGCCCATGGAATCAAACCCAAAAGCCTTGCCCTCTTGACCTGGACCTGCCACTTCCTCACCCCCTGCCGCTCCCTCATCACACCAGCTGGCCCTTGAACACACCCAGCTCTCTCTAGTCTCAAGGATTTTTGGTGACCTTAAATGCTGGGGCGGACATTTCCCTTCTCCTGGATCACAGAATTCACTCTTGTTCAAGTACCTACCCTCTCCCCCACGACTCTAGGGATGGGTCCTGACTGGTTGAGATCATTGGAGTGATCCCACCCCCTGTTCATGATTGGCTTAGGCTCAGGCATGTTCTGTAACATTGGCCAAATGAGACATGAGTGGACATTTGATGGGGCTCGTGAAAAAGGTTTCCTCACTCTGTAAATACAAACATATACACACACACAGACCCTCTTCTTGCTGTTTGACCTTTCATGTCTGGCTGTGATGCCTGGAGCTGTGGCAGCCAACTTGGGACCATGAGGGGAGCCGGAGAACATGGTCAACCAGCTGAGAATGGCAGATTAAAGGAATAAAAGACCCAGGTCCTGGGTACCATCTTGAATTAATTAACCCAACTGCCACCCCACAGATCCCTTGCCATGAGACAACACAATTTCCTCGTGGTTTGTGCAGCTGAGTTTTCTGTTCCTTGAGGCCAAGAGCACCTATCAGATCTATGTCGGCTCTTCCCTCAGCTCTTCCCATGGCTGGCTCCTTCTTTTTTTCACACCTTGACTTCAATGTCAGCTTTTCCTTATACATCAGATCAGTTATTTAAAATGATCTCCACCCCTCCACCAGTCACTATTGCATCTCTGTGGGGTTTTTCTGTTTTGTTTGTTTTGATGTGGCTTTGTGTTTTGGGGGGTCTTTTTGGCTTGAATGTACCTGCTGCATTCCAACATTTTGCTCACAGATACAACCACAGCATTATTTCTTCCAGCACACAGTAGGTGCTCAATTAATACTTAATGACTGCACAAAGGACGGAGGTAACGTAGGAAAGGTCTGCACAGCAGGAGTTTCTCCTGATTTGTGAAACGGCCCTTGGAGACTCCGAGGGCGAGCCTGCATATCTGCCATGCTCTTTCAACTCTGCCAGGCTGCCTGCCACTGCTGTTTTTGAAAATAAAATGTCTTTCAGAAGTAAGACTTCTGAGGGCATCAATAATGTATCCAATCACCTAAAAGGCCAAGACTTGATATTTAAACCTAAGACTGAATCATCAAACCGCATCAATCATTTATGCCTCCCTTTGCTCATGTGTCTCACCTCACACACCTGGATTTCTGATGGCCTCGCTCCCCGGTTATTAAGCCCAGGCATTTTTACTGCCCTCAATGACCCTCCCTTGTGCCTCCTCATTATCCTCCTTTTGTCTCTATGTCATTATTCCTTATTTTCTGCTTATGATATACACACGCCCCCCTGCTGATTCCTTGAGAGGCGGGACACTATATTACTAGATCTTTCTATCCGCCAGCCCTGTGGCTCAATGCTACCATATATACCCAAATATATGCTAAGGTTCTTTCCCAAGAATTGTCCTTCAGAAAATAGTTACTGTGTGTTTAAGTCCTTCCAAAATACTTCCGGTCATGTGATACTTGTGATCAGCAATGCCTATCTGGGAAGGACACATGACCTGGAAATGGCCTCAACCATCCCAGTAGGGACAGGGGGGAAAATATTGGCCTTCTCTGAAATCATTTCATTTTATAAGAAGAATAAATGCATGGATTGATGGTATACTACAAACTAAATTAAAAAAAAAGCCAGGCGTACAGCACGCCCCCTTCCCTGTCTGCTGTCTCCGCCACCGAGGGCAGCAGTCCTTACAGACGCTCTGAGCCTGAGCTGTGCCACAGGGCAGCTGCTAGCCCCTTGTGGCTATTTTATTTTTTAAGATTTTATTTGCTGATTTTTTAGACAAGGGAAAGGAGGAAGAGGAAGAGAAACATCAATGTGTGGTTGCCTCTCATGTGCCCCCCACTGGAGACCTGGCCATGTGCCTTGCCTGGAAATTGAACCGGTGACCCCTTGGTTTGCAGGCGACACTCAACCACTGAGCCATACCAGCCAGCGTCCCTCGTGGCTATTTTAAATTAAAATTAAGTAAAATGAAGGACTCAATTCCTCAGTTGCCCTGGCTACATTTGAAATCCTCAGGAACCACATGTGACCAGTGATGCTGTGCTGGACAGTGCAGATTACAGAACATTCCAGAAACTTCTAGTGCACAGTAGTGTCAAACTGAAATGCCCATGAGGTACTGACAGAAATTTTTTGTCTTGTCTTTTTCCTTCTTAAACATCTTTGGTGAGGGCTGTGTGATGCTGCAAACTGGAAATGCCCCGGCAGGAAAGAGGTCGGTGGGCTGCAGAGCAAATGCCTGGAGTTCACACTCGTGTCGTCCCACCCTTCAGCTAACGTCCTGATGCCTCAGCTTGTCAAAGCCCCACATCTCGGCCTCATCTGAGCCCAGCCTTTGAGAATCCAGTGAAACTTCTGAATGCTCTCCACGGGGAAAATGCACACCATTTTGTACAGTGTATGACAGGTTTCATGGGCCACCCTCCTCCCAGAGCCATTCCCATCATCTGTGACCCCCAGGCTAGGCGCCCTGATTACGTGCTAACGACAGAATGGAGGCCCAGGGAGGTGGAATGACATGCCCAAGGAGGCAAGCGACCCACTGGCAGGACAGAGACCAGGCCAGAGCCCCAGTACGACATGTTCTCCTATATCTCACTACAAGGGACACGGATTTTGCCAAACTCGCCGCCAGCCCACTGGCTTCTCTGATGAACCAAGAAGTCCCAGGAGGGGGTGGTCTCTGACTTACCAATTACATTCAGGAGGAACCAGCTTGGTCAGCTCTTCCAGAGATTTCTCTGACCTGTACTCCTGGCAGGAAGCACATCAAACACTCAGTTCAAAGGGGGGCATTCCACAGAGCTCCCATTACACCCAGGTCACGCCAACCCGGACCACAGGAAACAAATACACACCTGGATGAAGGCGACAGTGACCACAATCAGCACGGCCTACGGAGCAAAGGGGAGGGGCGTCACCACCCAGCTGCTCAGCCAGCAGCTGAGTACGTGGGAGGTGAGGGGAGGTCATTGTCTTTCCAAATAAATATCCCTTTTTCTTGCAAAACAAGTGTACTGTGCAGAAAAGTAGAAAAGGGATAAGCCAAAAAAAAGGGCAGAAAAATCACCCCAAGTCCCTCCACCAGAGGTTCACATTTTGGGGTACCCCTCTAGATTTTTCTGCCTAGACACACTCACAGCACAGGATTCTATGGTACATTCTTTTTATAAACTGCCTTTTCACTTGACATATTGAAAATATCCTTCCACACATCAGAAGATGTGGATCTAAGTTCAGCCTTTTCAACAGAGGCAGCAAATTTCACCATGTGGAATGAGTCCATTTTTGTATTTTGAAAGAGTGATTGACAGACAGGAGGAAGCTGGAATGATACACATCAAAAAGTGTTCAGGAGAAGCCACGCATGAAAGGTCACATATTGTGTGATTCTATTTATAGAAAATATTAGAATCGGTGAACCCACAGAGACAGAAAGAGACTGGTTGTTGCCAGGGGCCAAGGAGGGGAAATGGGGAGCAACTGTTTGACGGGCCTGGGGTTTCCTTTTGGGGCAAAGTGTTTTAGACCCAAATGGAGGTGGTGGTTGCACAACACTGTGAGTGTGTTGATTTTTTTATTATGAGATTTTTTCCACTTAGGTTGAAAAAATTTTTTAGATTTTATTTATTTACTTCTAGAGAGAGGGGACGGGAGGGAGAAAGAGAGGGAGAGAAACACCAATGTGCAAGATATTGATCGGTTGCCTCTCTCTCACCTCCATCCGGAGACTTGACCTGCAACCCAGGCATGTGCCCTGACCAGGAATCAAAACGGGGACCTTTTGCTTTGTGGGATGATTCCCAACCCACTAAGCCACAACAGTCAGGGCTTTAAAAAAAGTGTTTAAAAAGGTGCTCAGCAATTCTCACTAGGCAATGGACTATAAACAATTACTCTTTTTGTTTGTGTTTTTATTTTTATTTACAAACATCAGTGTGCGGTTGCCTCTTGCACACCCCCTACCGGGGACCTGGCCCACAACCCAGGCATGTGCCCTGACTGGGAATCAAGCCAGCCACCCTTTGGTTCCCAGGCTGGCACTCAATCTACTGAGCTGCACCAGCCAGGGCCGAACAATTACTCTTTGTACTGCATGCACAGCCAGGATTGAGCAATTCCATCCCGGACATGGGAGAGGAATTTATTGCAACTGTGTTCCCAACAGCAAAGAATAGGAGGCACCTGGGGATCCACCAGAGCGCGATGGCCAAACAAACCAGGACACCTCAATCTGGGGGCAGAGAAGGACATGGATTCGCTTTCCTTTCTTTCTGCTGCATGTTCCACTTTTTTTCTCTATAGCCAAACTCTTTTTTCCTTGCATAGTAAATAAGCAAACACCCAGCAAGCCCCTGGGCGGCCGGGTCTGGGCACCGGGTGCTGTTCCCAGCATGGCACACTTACCACAGCAATGCTGACAGCGTCCTCATACTTCTTGGTGAGGATGCTCACCAAGGCAGAGGCCAGAAGCAGCAGGATCAGCGGGTTCTTAAACTGAAAAAAGGAAAGCAAGAGGGGTGGGTTCTTGTCGGTTCTCCAACAGAGCAGCCCGGGCATCTTACAGTGCAGCAGAGTGTGCGATGCAGTTCCTCCCGGCCAGGCTTCCAAGCCAATCACTAGCGACCCAAGGGCTGGGGGAGAAAGACCACCACCATCTACTGGTTCTCCTCTGCCTGAAGTGCCCCACAGCCTTTTCATTGACGGTGGTTTCCTGGGGGCCACACAGCAAACAGGAGATGGTACCAATGGGGAGGGCACACCACGTGCCACAGTGCTGCTCTGGCCAGGCATAATCAGACGCTTCCTGGCTCGTGGGCCCCCTTCAGAGCCCACACCTACAGGGGGACAGGCAGCAAGGGGGTTGTTGAAAACTTGCTGTGCAGGGGAACTGGTGATATGCTGGAGAAACGGTAATAATAAAAACCAGAAATATTTATTGGGCACACGTACATGTTATTATTCCTGTTGGATAAGTGAGCAACCTGAGGCTCTGAAAGCAACTAAATGTCCAAGGACGCATGCAGACCAGACTGACTCTCCAGCCCGTGCTCCCACTGCTACACTCCAATCTGGGTGGCCGCGGGCAACCTTTAGTGAGCAACTTATCGTGTGCTAAGCTTTCTCCATCTTCTGTACAACTCAGAACACTGTTTATTCATCCCACATTCTACACAGGGAAAACTGGGGCTCAAGGAAGTTCAATAACTTGCTCAAAATTACAAAGATGCAAAGTGGGATCTGAACCCCAACGTCCTGATGCTAAGAGGCCTTTGCCTCATGATTCCAGGGCAACGTGTCTTGGTCATGCTGATGCTGAATTCCTAATGGTGAGTCTTCTGAGCTGGAGAATTAGGGATGCCTTGTGAAGTGGTGAGTTCCCCGTCACTGGAGGAGACAGACAGGAGAAGCACCATGCCTGGCACGTGGCAGGTGCTCAGTGAAAGTAAAGAATAAGTAAGTGCAGATAGACTTTCTGTACTCAGCAAGGGGGTGAGAGGGCGGTGATTCTGCAAGGATTCCCACAGATGGAATAAATACGTTCCCCACTCCTGGATGGTGAAGAGATTTTATTTCTGGAAAGGCCCTGGCTAGAGGCTGGAGGAGAGCCTTCGGTGTGAGGTGCTGACCAGGCAGAGGCAGGAAAGGGGATGGCTGAGGAACTGGGGGAGTGGGTCCTAGTGGAAGGGGCAGGCAGGGCAGACCCAAGGAAGCCCAGCTGGAGGAGGAAACTGTTCCCCACAGCCAGTATGTCAGCTTCCTTCCCTGGGCTCCACTTTCAGGAACCTCCCCTGCCTCCTTCCAACACTGGGGTTCCAGGAGGCTTCTGGGCTAGCAAGAGCTGCCTGCACACCCAGAAGATTTGCTGCCAACATGCATCAATGGATGACATCCCCAGTGCACTGAGAACCAACCAAGGAGCGGGGGGGGGGGGGGGGGGCCTGGAGGAGAGTGGAGGCTGAGGGTGCTCCAAGGAGCACTGTGATTGGTCCCTGAACCAACCAGTCAAGAAAGCTTTAAATGCTGAGCCAATAGAAGGCAGCCTCATGAAGCCTGGTTGGGGCGTGGGGGTGGGGGTGGGAGGGGCCACAAGAGACTAGAAAGCCAGGGAGCAGGCATGGGAGAAGGGGTGCAGAAGGTGGAGGTGCTGGCAACCAAGTCAACATGAATGCCTTCAGGTATCTGGGAAATTCTACCTCCTACCTGGGGCTTTCTGAACTGGTATTGGTGGGTGATGTGATAACTTCTACACTGGAACTTGCAGACACATATATTTTAAATTTTTCTTTCCTCTTCCCAGTGGTTCCAGGCATTTGATGTGTGTGCCCTCCCTTCAGCACCCCACCCGCACCAACAGTAGGCTCAGAAGGGCGGGGGCCCTGCAGCCAGGGGCCTGGCTTCACTGCCCAGTGTCACCACTTACCGCTGTGTGACTCTGGGCTCCAGTTGCCAGACAAACAACAGGCTGCCCACTTAAATTTGAATTTCAAATAAACAAGAAACCTTTTTTTGTGTGGTCTAAGTAGGTCCCACGCAACATTTGGAACCTACTTATACTAAAAGATTGGGTTTTTTTTTGTTTATCTGTCTGAAATTCACATTTAACAGGATGTTCTGTGTCTCTCTATTTGCTAAATCTGGCAACCCACATGCCTGGAGAAATATTTCAATTTCCTTGTATTCACCCATCTCATCCCAAAATGGGGATTAGGAGGAAGATAAAGTTAATATTTACTTACTTAGCACGGTACCTAGCAGGTAAAAAGCCCTCTGTGAATGTAACAACTACTATTCCCAACCACGGCTGCCTGGGGAGTTAGTGATGTGCCCCTGGCCATCCCCCCTGCTGGCTAAGGGCAGCCTGAGTGGGGGGAACCATTTTTATCCGTGTGGGACAGCTGCCCTGCGCCCTGGCACAGGCCCGAGGACACCCTCAGTCAATATGTACAGAATGAAAGGCTGCCCCACCCTCCCCAGTTATACCTGCGGGGAATGATGCCTCAGGTCCTACCTGATCCAGGTATTTCTTCCACATGGGTTCAGTGTTATCGGCGACAAACTCGTTCCAGCCATGGACCAGCCTGCGCTGCGTGACCGAGAACTCGGACAGCCCATTCTCTAAGTCCACCTGGAGGGAGAGGGCCATGCACAAGGTCACCAGCGGGCCAGTAAACGCCAAGGAGCCCAAGTCACAGAATCCCCACTCCGGAGGCCAGCCACTGGCCTATCGGACAAGGAAAACGGGCTGTCCACAAGGAACAGGGGACTTGTTTACAGGCCCCAAGGAAACAGGAGCAGAGAGAGAAAGAAAAGGCACAGCCCCATTCTTTTTCAGTTAGACTGCACTCTTACCCTACAATTACCCAGAAGAAACCACCCCAAGCCTAAATTTTAACAAGTGCACTTGTTGCACGAAAATACCGAAGCATATGTTCTTGAAAAAATAAAAAAAACAGGCCTTGGGCATATAGACCAGCATAGCCACTGTAGGAAAAACGGTATGGAGTTTCCCAAAATAATGAAACACAAGGACCAGCAGTCCACTTCCGGGTGTGGGTGCACCAAAGGAGCGGGAAGTGGGTCTGGAACAGAGACTTGCAGACATTACTCGCGGCATCGTTCTCAGCAGCCAAAAGGTGGAAGCAGACCAGGGCCTCATCCATGAGTGAACAAGCCAATCACAAAAAGACAAATAATGCACGACTCCACTTAGCTGAAGTGTGTAGAGCAGTCAGATTCATAGAGGTGGAGGGGCTGGTGCCAGGGGCCGGGAGGAGTTGCTGTTCAATGGTGTAGAGTTTTGCAAGACAAAGAGAGTTCTGGAGATGGTTGTAGCGCAGCATGAATGGACTCATCACTACTGAACTGTACACTTGCTAATGCCTCTGATGGTACATCCTATGATGGTACATTCTGTGTTGTGCATTTTACCACAGTTAAAAATAAAATTTAAAAAGCCACAGAAAAAAAAGCCTGTCCCTAGAAACGATACTTGCTAAAATTATTGTATCAGGCACGCATTGTGCCAGACACGATCCCAAGCTCTTTGCACAAAATGACATTAAAATAGCTCATTTGAGTTAGTAATTATGGACGGAAACTTTGCTGTTCTGGTTGCTGCAAAGGTATCCTTGTTTCTGAAAAGTCGGTAAAACAGGCCTACCGGGTGGTCGAGGTGACAGGGAAACTGCATGGATTTCCAGATTCCTTTCAATAGAGAAAGAAATTCAAGCTCATTTTCTAGGCAGGGTAAAATGTCTAGGCAAGGAAAAGATATTTCCTTCAAGTACTGACAAGTACTAACAAGCAGGATTTGAATTTAAACAGACTTCTGAATTCTTCTCAAGGAAAGGCGGGCGTGAACACTGACATCGAACTTCCTTGACAGGAGACATGTGTCCTTTTATGAGTAAATTTGTACTTGCTTTCCCCCAGTGTGGTCAGTTATGAGTGAACACACAAATGCAACATTATGTGTGCTCAGTTTCCTAGGTAAAGAAAATGAAACACATAAAATATGCAACATCTTTGAGCCTTCGAGGAAAGCTTCATGGAGTGGAGGTGTTCTTTTCTGTTTTATGTATTTTTTAAAATTTTGTTTTGTTTTGACTGGCCGGGAATTCAAATTCCCTTGAGAAACTTGTGAGAATTTGGTTTCTGTGACGGGCAGCTCCATGGATGATAAATGATGAAGGGCATGAATAGGAGGTGGTTTGGGGTTCGACCTTTGGATTCCCCTCCAGCTGTACTACTGTGTAACTGCGTGGGTTATGGCTTCTCTGTGTCTCCGATCAAGAGAAACACGAAATGCAGTGTTTGGGGGCCGCCTGTTCTCTGGTAAGGGCCTGGTGAGAGTCAGCACTACTGACATCAAGGTTGGTAATATTCCACATGGGAAATCAGAATGGTTCAACTTCCATAGAATGATACATTGTTTAAACGATGATAATGGCAATGTATTATAGCACAGAATTCTAAAGCAGTGCTCAGGACATAGTGTTTCTGCTTCAACTAAAAACTTTCCCACAACTGGCATCAAATGCAAATTCAATTCTTACGTGAAACGCTTCGGCCAAATCCTCTCTCTGGCATTTGCTTGCTTCCTTGGGTGGCAGAGCTACCACCGTCTTCTCCTTTTCGATGGCTTTCAACTCACATTGTTCATCAAACTGTGGAAAAAGCAGGGCGGCCGTCAAGCAAGTTGAGGTTTGGTACTGATGCGTCTCTTTCAAGTATAATGTACACACAGAAAGTGGGCACAGCTTAAATGTACAGATCAAATTCTCTCAAACTGATCCACATAACCAGCCTCCAAAACAAGGGCACAGACATTACCGGCCCCCGGAAGCTCCTGCATGCCACCAAACCACTGGAAGGGGAATGGCCACCATAATCTGTCCTAGGTTACTTAGGCCGGGGTTTGAACTTTATCCGAGTGGTCACATGTAATACACACTGTCTCACATCTGGTTCCTCTCACTCAGTGCTGTTGGTGCGAGTCATGCAGCCATGGTTTGCTATTTTCACGGTCGCACTGTGTTCCATCGAATAAGCAGAGCACCCCCCTTACCCCTGGTTGTGTGTGTCCATGGCTTCAGTTGACCACAGTGGACCATGGTCCGAAAATATTAAATACAAAAGTCCAGAAATAGGCAATTTATGAGTTTTAAATTGCTGTCCTGAGTGGTGTGTTGAACTCTCACGCCGGCCCGCTCCATCCCTCCTCGGACGAGAACCGTCCCTTTGTCCGGTGTACCGGCGCCGCACACACTCCCCACGCCTTAGTCCCTTTTGTCGCCTTGGCGATCTGACTGATGTCCATGCATCACAGAGCCCACGTTCAAGTAACCTGTATTTTGTTTAACAATGGCCCTAAAGCACCAGAGTAGTGATGATGGCGAATCAGATATGCCAAAAAATCATAAAGTGCATCCTTTAAGTGAAAAGGTATGTATGTACAGAGAAAAATGTAGTAGATATAGGATTCAGTACTATTCGAGGTTTCAAACATTCACTGGGCACCTTGGTACATATGCCCAGCAGATGCTGGACATTTGGGTTGTTTCCAGTTATTGGCTAATACTGATGAACCTGTTTTTAAAGTAACCTTATTTAACAGAATTGGAACTTACAAAGCGGACAGAGCAGGGCAGCAATTTACTTATTTAGGACCCTGAACCTTGAATTTCTGGGATTCTCAATCAAGCATGCAGCATATTATAGTGACCCCTGATGGTGACTGATGGTATCACAGCCTGTTCTATGAGTTTGGAATAACCCAAGGAAAAGGAGGAACCCAGGTGAGCCCTGGGTGTCTGGCAGGCTTGGGAAGAAGCCATATGAAATCCCTGGAGGGCATGGGAGGGTATAACACACAGGAGACCTCAGAATCATGAAAACATGAAGTGTTTTTGCCAAATTATTCTGAGTATTCCTATACCCAGGACATGATAATCATCTTTTCTCTTTCCACCAGGTTCCTGGGCTCTGGGAAGGAGGAAGGGGAGAAAGACATTGGCTAATAATCTCTTCCCTCTTCTTCCAGCTAGAGCACAGGTGGCAAATTCCTCTTCTTGCCAGAGCACACTCCCACCCCCACTACCCACCACACACACACACACACACACACACACACACACACACAGGGGATCTCCCAAATGCGTGCCTGGCTTAGAGAAGCCCTGCTACCCACGCCAGTCCTGGGCGTGCTCCTCACTCACGCCTCCGACCAGGAAACGCAGCAGTGATTACTCGGGTCTTTCACCGATTCCTCCACCGTCGTGAGCTTTCCTTGAGTCACTGTTACGGTCGCTACACAAGATTTACCTTTAAGAAATCATGTTTCACAACATGACACAGAATGCTTCCTTTGTTCCCAAGAACTGGTTCCGCCATAAGCGCTCGGTTCTTGCTCACACCACAGACGGGGGGGGGGGGGGGGGGCTGGGGTTTTAGGACCTGCCCCGTGGCTGGTCTGGGTCTTGCCATTTCTTTCCAGACTTGACCACACCTGATTCACTTTTTGTACAGCATCCCAAGGGCCCCTGACAAATGCAAACCCAGTCCTCTCTCCCACCCCCAGCTCTCTCTTGCACTCTCTCATACACACACAAACACGCACCATGCTTGAAACACCCGGAGAGATTCCAGTTGCTCTCAGGAGAAAACCCAACAGACCTCCCTATGGCTTCAGCAGACCCCACCTCACGTCCACCTGCTACGCCCTCCTTTACAGAATTCTGGTCTCGTTTGGGGCAGCCTAGCGAGAAGCCCACTTCACAGGCCCATGAGACACAATGCTATCCATTGGAGGAGTCCTGTGTCCCCGCAGAAATGGGCCTCTCCAGTGGCCCTGAAGGAATCCCATGCACACTGTCCTGGCTGCCACACCATACTCTAAAGCAGGGATTCTCAGCCGGGAGCAAGTTTGCCCCCAGGAAACTTTGACAACAACTGGAGACATTTGATTATCATAACCAGGGGGTGAGGGTGCTACTGACATCTGGTGGGGAGGGGCAGACATGCTTCCAAGCACCCTACAGTATGCAGGACAGCCCCACCACAAGGAATAGTCTGGAACAAAAGTGTCCGTATACCAAGGGTAAGAAACTCCATTTTTGAAACAGATGGATGAGTCTATCTTGACATCCTCCCAAACCAGATTAGTCAACCTGCTCTACCCTCTGTGCACCCAGTAAATATTCCACAAAGAGCCAGCAGCCTAAAGAACCAGAGGGACCCAGGGGATGTGGTGGCCCCAGCCCCGGTGGAGATGGCTTCTCTCTGTGGCCTGGTCTTGCTGGGGACTCAGGTTCTCCGAGTAGTCAAGGAGTCCACGAGGGGCTCTAAAAGGTGCATAGAAAGTTGAATCTATGTGCTTTTAATAAATGCCGTAACTGCAGGAAGGAAAATCGTGAACCCTATTTTTTAAAAATCTCCCTTGATTGGCATTTGACACTAACCTCAAATCATTTCTCTGTATTTTTACTTTTTTAATAAGGTCCATCAACAGATAAAATTTTTTTTAAAGATTTTATTTATTTATTTTTAGGGAGGGAAGGGAGGAAGAGAGAGAGAGAGACAGAGAAAAACATCAATGTGCGGTTGCTGGGGGTCATGGCCTGCAACCCAGGAATGTACCCTGGCTGGGAATCGAACCTGGGACACTTTGGTTCCCAGCCCGCGCTCAATCCACTGAGCTACGCCAGCCAGGGCTAGATAAATTTTTTTTTAAAGGTGGTCTCTTCATACATGGGAACAGTATTCAGCCGTGAAAAGGAAGGAAATTTGGGACACGCTAGGACAAGGGCAGTGTTTGAGTGAAACAAGCCGGTCATGAAGAGGACAAGTGCTCTGTGGCTCTGCCGATGAGGTTATCTAGAAGGAGCGAACTCACAGAGACAGAGAGTAGGAGGCTGCTGCTGGGGGAGGCGGGGAGTTAATATTTAATGGGGACAGAGTTTCAGTTAGGGACGATGAAAAAGTTCTGGATACGGACGGTGGTGACGGTTACAGAGCAACGTGAATGTACTTAATGCTGCTGGACCATACATTTAAAAATCGTTAAGACAGTAAATGTTATACATATTTTACCATGGTGAAAAAATCCAGGTCCGCAACAACAAAAATACTGAAGAACCCATGCCTCTGCCGGTGTGGGCGTCCAGACTAGTCAGAGTTCCCACCCTGTCTCAGGAGCCCGTGGCTCCGGGAGGCACAGGGCTGTCCCGTGCTGGGAGCCAGCCAAGGGGCTGAAAGTCTGTGTGGCAGGTGGGGAGGGGTGGGAACAGGCAGCCTGGGGCAGGGGCGGCCTGGCTGAGGGCACTCCTCCCTTGGGGGCAGAGTCTGAGGCCCCAGCGGGAAGGCACCTGCACCCCGCAGGTGTGTGACCAAGAGAACCGAAAACGGGGACTCAAGTGAATACGTGTTTGTGGGCATTCACAGCGGCACCATGCTCAGCAGCTCCCATGTCCAACAACGAACGATGGAGGAATAAAATGAGCTCTATCCATGCAACGGAATATCATCCAGCCCCAATCGGAACACAGTGCTGATCCACGCCATGTTATGAACTGAACTGTGTCCTCTCCAAGCACAGACCTTGAGGTCCCAGCCCCCGTGCCCGGGGGAGGAGGCATGCGGAGTGACTGCTCATGGGTGTGAGCTCCCCTTCGGTGTGACCAGAACGTCTGGAGCCCTCTCTCGGGGGTTCCACAGAAGCAGTGGTCGCACAGCGTCGTGAATGCCCTAGATGCCATTGAGTGGTTCACTTTAAAATGGTTTATTTCATGTTATGTGAATTGCACCTCAATAAAATAAGAAGTGAAGCCATTTTCAGGTCACGGATAGGAACTCCCTCCACCACCTTGAACTACCTGGAGGTCTCGGACCTCCGCCCACCCCAGCTCCAGTGGCCGACCTTCTCCTCAGTCTCTACTCTCCCCCCATGAGCGTGTCAACACTGCTCTAGGCTTCCCACCACACCAGAATCCCCGTATGGGCTACACGCTGGGGGTGGCCATGCTCACTCCTCTCCCACGCCTCGGTCCCAATCGGGAACAAGCGGTCTGCACGCGCGTCTTCAATTTCTCCCCTCCCTTCCACCTCTCAACCCACTTCCCGGGGCCTCCCAGGTCCCTCCTGTCTTCCAGGCTTCTGGGACGTGGCCCGGGACCCAACACCCCACCAGCGAGGGCCCACTCTGTCTCACTGCAAGGCTGTCATTCTCAGAAAGCAGAGCTTTTGGACCCAGAACTGAGCACGTGGCCTCTGTCCTCTTCCGGCAGGTGGGTGACCTGCTCAGGATGCTCAGGTGTGGCCCTCTCTCTCCCTTAAGAGCACACAGTGTGGAGCCGCCTGTCTGGTTTGAGTCACAGCATGTTCCGTCAGTAACGAGAGAGGCGCATCCGGGCGGAGGAGGCCAGGCGCCCTCGGCGGCACCCCTGACTCTTGCTCCCTGTCAAGCCCAGTTCAGTGTTGAGCCCTCTCCTCCCTTCTCCTTTGTGTCTCCTTTTCTACAGTTCTTTTTGTTGTTGTTGAGGTGAGATCCACAAACATAAAATTAACCATGTTACAGAGTTCAGTGAGTGACATTGTGCACATTCACCCTGCTGCCCAGCCACCACCTCTGTGTAGGTCTAAGACATTTCCGTCACCCCAAAGGAGACCCCGCCCCGTTATCAGTCACTCCCCGTTCCCTCCCCCCAGCTCCTGGCAACCACCAATCTGCTGTCTGTCTCCATGGCTTTCCCTACTCTTCATGGCTTCACACAAATGGGATCGCACAGTATGTGCCCTTTCGTGCCTGCTTTGTAGCCCCCAAAGTGCAGTTGGCCCCCAGCTGACAGACCCAGGCCAGCATCCCAGGGCAGGCGATGGTGAACGGGGCCTTCCTGAGCCCCAAGGAAATAATGTGGAACAAGGACGTCCTGGAGTGTTTTCACCGAGTCAAGACAGCTCAGTGCCAATGTTTAACCTAGCAGAGGCTGCGGAGGGAACCGCACAGGGCAAACGTGGCCCCGCAGAGGGAGGAGCTGGCTGAGGACGGAGCAGGTGGCAGCTGGGGGTGGACCAGCCGCCCTGAGCCACAGCTGAGCTTTCTCTGTCCTTCCGTCCGGCTCAGAGATTCGGTTCATTTCAAATACTGACTGAGTTAGACAACAGTGATTACTTCCATGTTTAACGACTGATACAAATGTTTACTTCTTCAGTATGTTTGTCCAAAACCTCACCTTGGCTGCCTGACATCCCCGCTCCTGAAAGTGGGGGTTATGACAGCAGGGGCTCCAAAGTTGGAGAACCCCCGGGATCTTGTAAAAATGCATCTGCCATGGCCTGACCCCAGGCCAGCGGAGGAGTAGGGCCCAGCCGCCAGGATTCCTAACAGCCCCAGGAGGTTCTCGCAGCCAGAGCCTAGCTGGCTCCCCAGCCAGCACCTCTGCCACTGCCCAATAAAAACACGAGAAAAGGGACTTTGAATACGTGATTTCATTGCTGATTTTGTGATGGGCAGATGATTCTAGATGATCTAGTGGGCCAGTATTACAAGGGTCCTTGTCTGTAGGAGGGCGCGGGAGGGTCAGAGACAGACAGGTATCAACAGAAGCAGAAGCTGGAGGGATATGGGTACTGGCTTTGAAGACGAAGGAAGGAGCCATAAACTGAGGGATGCAGGGGGCCTTCAGAAACTGAAAAAGAAAAGGCAAAGAAGCAGACTTGCTCCTAGAGGGTCCAGAAGGAATGCTGTCCCCCTGACACCTTGATTTTAGCCCACTGAGACCTGTGGAAGAGTGTGTACAGTTTCATGTGCCCCGTCTGGCTGCTTGTTACAACAGCCCAAGGAAACCGACACACCATCACCGCAAGCCCCGGGAAGGAACCCCACTGCCTGAGCTCCCGGACCCCCAGTCCTCCCTCTGCCCAGCTCACTGCTGCCCCACTGGACCTCCAGCGCTGGACCATCATCCTCAGCGGGAAGTGGCTGGTCCTACCCCACTTACACCTGAGTGACCAGCACAGTGCTAGGCAAATAGAAGATGCTTGAACATGTTTGTGGAAGGGAGGGAAGATGAGGCAAGCTCTGAGCTGCCTGGAAGGGCTCAGTGCCCTGCGTCAGGAGCCACGCAGGACTAGAGGGAGTGGCGAGCCACAGGGACACTGTGCAGACAGCCTGAAGGGGCTGCAGCTAGAAGTCTCGGGCTACAAGCATGTGCTGCTGCTTTTTAAAAAAATTTTATTGATTGATTTTAGAGAGAAAGAGAAACATTGATTGGTTGTTCCACTTATTTATGCATCCACTGGTTGTTTCTTGTTCTTGTACGTGTGGTTGATTTCTGGTATGTGGCCTGACCAGGGATCAAACCCACAACCTTGGTGTAACCAGACGACGTTCTAACCAACTGAGCTACCTGCTATACAGTTCTCTCCGTGGTGGCTGAGCAGCTGCCTGGTGCTGTGGCCAATACAGCCAGCCTGGGCCCGGGCCCAGGCCCAGTCTTCTCTCACTCACTCCCTCCTCCATCACCCACTCCTTACCGTGTGCGAGACACTACTGCGTGCCTACTGCCTTGGGAAAACAGACATAGTCCCTGCCCTAAACTGAGAAATTATATAAGCAAGTTTATTGAAAAGAATAATTAGGACTAGTAGAAAAAAAGAAACCATAGAAGTACCAGAAGAAACCATGGGCTCTATTAACAAAAGATCTCGAGGTGAGAACGGACTTTCTGAGCTCAAGACAAAACCGATGCCATGGAGGAAAAGACTGGCAAATTCACTCCACAAAGATGGGATCGTCTTCTGTGAAAAGCCCTGCACACTAGGCCTGCAGGCACAAACGCGGTGGGAGGAATCCGTGGCACTGACAAAGAAGACCCTTCCCAAGCAAAGAGCGCTCACCGACGCAGCTGAGAAAAGACAACCAGCTCACGGTTGTAGGGCATGGGCAAAAGCTAGAAGCTCAGAGTTCACAGAAAGGAAATGATGAGTAACTAAAACATGAAAAGATCATCAAATTCACTTAAAATCAGAGGCTCAGATTTAAAAGACTCTGATACACCACCCTTCATGTCTCTGATAGGTGAGGTTCGAGCAGTCAGTAACTTGAGGTGCTAGGGAGAGGCAGTGAGGGACAGAGCCTCTCGTCTGGTGGGGGCCAGGGGAGTCGGCACAAGTCCCAGCGGAGGGCAACTTGGCAGCAGCGAAGTTGAAAATGGACCAGTTCTAGTAGTTTCTTTTCCACAGACCCTTACTGCAGGATGGTAACCATTCAGTCAGTGCAATACTGTCTCTAACAACCAAATATTGGAAACATCCCACACGTCCACTAGTAAAGAACAGACTGAATGAACTGTGATGCCACCGTAACATGCAGTGTTATGCTGCCACTGAAATGCCCTCATGAGCTGGTCGAAGGCTGAGACTTCTCCCTTCTGACACAGCTCAAGGCAAGTCTACAAACACAGTGAATTGCAGATGAAGCTGTACTAAATTCAAATAAGATCAATTGAAAATCCTCATCAAAGCATTCAGTCAAAAACCCTAGGTTACACTATCAAGCAAAAGCTTGCTCTAGACATGGACACTAAAGAGCCTGGAATCCAGATTCGGTTTAGAATCGAAGAGCCGGGCACTGAGTCCAGAAAAGATTGGCACCTGAAGAGGACTTAGAAGCAAGCCCAGACAAAGATCGCCTGGTGGGGAAGGTTCACAGGGGAGAAGGCAGAGGGTGCCATGCCATCTGCACTCCCTCCCGCTCACACACCCTCACCTCATCAGGGCGAACAACGCTTACCCTGCGGCTGGCTCCAGAGAGCGACTTGCTAAGTAAGACGGGGCTCCAGACTCAAGAGTCCAGATCTGGTTTCAAAAGCAAAGATCTAGATTCCACGTCCAGAGGAAAAAAGAATGTGGCGAGCATTTGGAACAGAAACCAGCCTGGAACAAGACCTCTGACACGAGAGGGTTCGGGGCACTGGAATCACACACAGTGGTGCCCATCTCCCCGGCAGCTGTCTCATTCCTCGGAGGCCAGAACAGGATGGACCCAAAGACAAATCAGTGCATTTCATGGCATCCGCCTGGGCTCCAAATGGCTCTCACTCTTCCTAGGAAAATACCCTTCTAAACACACCTTCAGCTTCCCCAGAAGCTGAGCCTTCTGGACACAGCACACAGGACTTTAGGGGGCAGACAGACAGACGGATACAAGGCACCAAACAGCCCTACTGATGGAGCCTGGCTCCACAGTGCAGCCAGTGTCAAGGGCCATGACAATAATTCCTATCTTTTAAAAAAATAACATTGTGGCCCTGGCTGGTGTGGCTCAGTGGATTGAATGCTGGCTTGCAAACCAAAGAGACACCGGTTTGATTACCAGTCTAGGGCCCATGCTTGGGTTACAGGCCAGGTCCCCAGTAGGGGGTAGTTGAGAGACAACCACACATTGATGTTTCTCTCCCTCTCTTTCTCCTTACCTTCCACTCTCTCTAAAAAAATAAATACATAAAAATATTTTAAAAATAACATCATGACAGTTTTTTATGATAACTTTCCGATGTGGAAAACATTAAACATATACTGAAGTATAACCTACATACAGTCGTGTGCACCAGCCTGGGTGCCTTTCTGCACATGCGCACACCTGAGGAACCCCACCGACTGCTGAATCTCTTCTGCTCCCAGCAGCTCCCCTCGAGCCCTGTCCTGGCTGACACCCTGCATTGGCTGACCCACATTTGGACTTCTAGCAACACGGATTTGCTGTGCCTATTTTGGAACTCCATCTGAATGAAACCATGTTCATGTATTCTTACATCTGGCTTCTTTTATTCAATGTCATTTTAGCAAGATTTGTCTGTGTTGTTCCATAAACCTGGTTCCATAACTGTAACCCATTCTCTTCTGTTGCTGTGTGGTATGTCACCTATTCCAGTGCATGGGTATCCCATCATCTATTTAACGATTTGCATGTGGTTGGGCACTTAGGACCTGTCTGGTTGGGCCTGTTAGACACAGCACTGCTATGAGCAGTCTTTGAGCGGACACAGCCACGGCTCTCCTGGGCACATACCCGGCAGTGGAACTGCTGGGTCAGAGGCACACACTCCTCTAGTAATAGTAGACACTGCCAATCACTGCTACCCCCTGAGGGGTGATACCACTAGCAATAGATTGGGAAGAAAAAAAAGCACACAATATTGTAACGCATTAGCCTTACGTAAAACAAAAAGGAGAAGGATCTGTAGTTGCTTGTTTATAAGGCACATCTCAAGCTGGGCCTGGAAGACACAGGCAGTGAGAGACTCCGACTGGACCCCCTTTTGTACCTTTTTGAATCTTAAGCCACAGTAAGAATCGATGATGCAAAGAGGGAAAAACGAGTGCTGACGAAGCCTGGGGGCAGAGCCGGTGCAGGAGGGGAAGGGGCTTCCTACTAATAGGGATGCTCTGGAAATGAAAGAACAGATGAACAGGTGTCAACTCAGGAAGGTGGAGAGAGGAAGAGCCCCAGGCAGGCCACAGTATGGGTGAAGGCTGTGCCCAGAGGAGCCAAGAGGAGGCCGCTCTGGGTGCCGTGGACCACAGAAAACAGGGGCTCAGGTCCTGGGGAGAGAGCCTCACAAACGAACTCCAGGGCCTGCCCAGAACCATTTAAAGTTAGCAGATGTGGGGGAGGGAGTATTGCCGGGCCCTCATCTCACCAACTGGGGCTCTGATTCTACTTATCCTGGCCACTGGCTCTGTGATCCTTGGCAAGTCCCCCGATTGCCCTGAGTCTCAGCTTTCTCCTCTGTAAAATGGGGACAAGGAGCCCCATACCGAGGACTGCTGAGGCAGGCAGGGCTTCTTCAATTCCAGCCTCAGGTCGAGATGGGTTTCAGAAGTGTTTCCCTGTTCTTGAAATCACATCTAGATCCTGTCTGTGATGTGTGTGTGTGATGGCGGTGCGCTCCCAGGCAGCAAGAACTAGGACAGAACAAAATGAGACATCCAGAGTTTGAATCTTGTTCACAGGTGGCCAGTGCCATCAGGGGCCAAGCAAGGAGGTGGCTGAGCTAGGTGGTGGCCGGTTCAGCCTTGAGCCAACAGGTGGCTGGCCAGGTGAGGAGACGGGTTTAGTACAGGAAGACTGTGCAATAAGTAAATATGCTGAGGGACATGGGAACTGCCCTTCTCACTGGTGGTAAAAGGAGTTATAAATACAGAAAGAACTGGCACTGGCTTTGTGGAGTTTATTGCACTGGGATCCAGGGTTTTACACACCCACCTGCACATGTGCACCTCCTCTGAGAGGGCCCAGAAGCCACAACACCCCAATAGTGTGAGCACACCTCACACCAGATCTGGTTCTCCATGCCATTCTTGCCATAAAAAGAGTCTGGAATCCTGGGAGAGATGGCTGAACCAGGGCAGGTACCAAATGAGCCTGGGATTTCTTATTACGCCGGACAGTAGGGACAGGCTCAAAGAATGATAAAAAATGTCCGGAATTCACAGACGTCACCATGAAGGGGCTCCTATTGGCCAAATCTGGGACGATCTGAGCACCAAAATCAAAGACAGGAACAAATTTCCACGTGCTTAATAAACTAGGAATCCATGACGTCACAATGATACGCGAGTGAATAAGTAAAAGACCAAATCAGTAGAAGAAAGGGGTAGCTCTTCCTTACACCAGAACACCAGGTGAAAATGAGGGAGGGATGATGGGATTAGAACACCATCGTCAAAGGAAGTCACCAGCTCAGGCAAGGTGCCTCAACAGATGCTAAAACTAAAGAGTAAAAGTGGCCTGAGCGACAGTCTACTGGCACAGCCCCAGCTGTCTCTCCGTGAACACTTGTTAATTACAGCAGGGAGGACAGCAACTTCACACAAGAAAAGAGCCTGGCGGGTAGGAGTGGAGAAAACTCCAGCACAGAATTCAGGCAGCCCTGGGTCCCAGTTCCGGGGACAGCGGAGCGGTACGACCCTGGACAAGGTCCTGCACTCTCTAAGCCCCAGATTTCTGTAGGGATGTTTGCAAGGATTCAGAATAACATGGTGCCTCCACAGACATGCATTGGAACGTCGTTCTGATCATTAAGACAGAAAACCATCTAGATGCCCATCAATAAGCGTGGGTTAAGTAAAAATGCCTCCCCAGCAAGAACACTGCACTCCTGACTTGTTCATACGGTAGGAATGACTCCATGTATGTTTTTAAAAACATGCAGGGTTGGACGTGAATGATAATTACTGCGATCAGGTGTTGCCCAAAATGCTTTCCGCCACCACCCACCCCACCGCAGATCTCTGACGTGCACAGAGAGAAAAACAGAGGCTTGGCAAACTGAGCGATTTGTTCCAGGTCTCACTGCTGGCAAGTGGCCGGGCCAGAAGCTGCACCCAGGTAACCTGGATCACAGGCTCTAATGCTCTTAACCACCGCCTTCCTAGACCTGCACAGAATAGGGGCCAGGAGAGCCGGTGCAAACAGTAATCTGATTACTTCCAACTGATTAGATGCAAACAGTACCTACCCCTCTCGACACGCAGACCAAGAAGGAAAGTGGGAGCAACGTGGGAGAGTGAAGGAGTTTCACATTGTACCAAGTTTTCTTGTGGTTTATGAAAAACAATTATGACAACTTTAGAAAAGGAAAAAGAAAGGGAAGGAAAAAAATATGTGTAGTTCCTGGTTCACAAAAGGTGGGAGATTAAAAAAAACTAATATGAGCATGATTCAATGAGGGTGAGACTGTTGCTCAAGGTTGATATGCTGGTGTTTGGGGGAGGGGCGTACAGAGGGAGGGACAGTCACAGTGGGTTGGTGACAACAGTCTCAGACACACTGAAGGGATGAGAGCTTCTCAGTGGCTTGGGGAGAAGAACGATGGAGCCATCATGCAACACGTGGCTGAGGGGTCCTGAGTCAACTCTAAAATGACAAACCGTTGAGAAGTACCATCGCGTTGCCGGCAGGACTTCACGTGAATCCAGTCTTTGTACACAGTCATTGCCACAGCCGATAAGCACCAAGTATGGTAATCAAGAGCAACTGAAGAAATATTCTTTCCGCAAAGCCCAGCGCTTGTCTTATCTCCAAGTGAACCAGCCAGTTCTACAGTTAGCCACGGATGGCCTTTCAGAGGTTGCTCAGCTGGCAGCCATGCTCAAGTAGGAGGCTGGTTGTTCTAAACTAAACCAGCAAACAATTTCTTGGGATATTGAAATGCCATTTTGTACATGTACCTGTAATTAGATGTTCTCAGCACAAGCATTATCAACATCTAATCAAAAAGTGTAAATAAAGACTAGAACTCAAGACTTGTAAAAAAAACACTAGCAAACATAGGTAACTCTGAAGCAGTCTATGTGTGAGATGTGTTCTGGTTTTTATGTGAAGGATCTCGTTTACAAAACTATTTGTTCCTACTACTGTGATAGGCAGCCTTGAAGACAGCCCCCAATCATCCCTGCCTCCCCATATACACCCTTGTAATCCCTGCCCCTTGGGAACAGACTAGCTAGACCACTCATCCTTGGGGAAGCATCCTTGAGGCAGCCCTGTGGGGAGGACCACATAGCCAGGGTCAGAGACCTGCAAAAACAACCACAGGAGCAAGCCTGCAAGCTGATCCTTCCCCCTCCCATTACCCACGTCTGTTGGGACCCAGGCTTCACCCGCTCCAGCCCGAGGATGATAGTGCAGGGTGGAGCCTCGCAGTCTTGGTTAAGAGACGGGAGCCCTGAGGGTCAGAGATAACTTCCCCAGAGTCATCCTGCAAGCAGGAATTTCTGGTCCAACCTTCTCCTTACCCAACAATCAGGTCAGCAAGGAGAACCTTTTTCCCCAGCAAATTCAGTGGGTTTCTTCTCTTTTCAAGCCACTGGAAATGCAGCCAGAATGAGGTATCTTTGGAATAACGAGAACCGTGCTTACTTCCTGCGCTTCTACCTCTGGCTCCACCCTAGTCCCCATCTCAGCCACCTGTCCCTGCTTGGTCACTCTGCTCTGTGTTCTCCACCACACCCGAGACCCACACCCCTGGGTCTTAGACGTTAACACTGCTCTCGAACTGAAGAGACCCAGGAGGAGACACAGCAGGTTCTCGATAATAACAATGATGAAAACAGGGTGACTAGCAAAGTGCTCAGGAGGCTCGGCGATTGCCCAGGACGCCACACACAGCATGTGCCCATAAAAGGGTTAGGACTCCTGGGGAAACAACCACTGTAGCAGACTTTGCTCCTTTTTCAAATTTTCATCAGAGGCAAAAGGTGCAGACTGGAGGGTGTAAGTGTGAGAGCAAGGGAGGGAGGTGCTCAGGCTGTGCACTGAGCTGGCAGTAAACAGGCCGCCTCACCTGGCCCGCCTCCCTCCCTCGTTACACCCCCCATTTACCTTTATTGCAATTTCCTGGGTTTGCACAAGGCCACCTTTAGAGACAGGACACTTTGTTTCTCAGCCTGCCTTGGCGGTCATCAGTATGCCTGTTTGCCTGGGTCATCGGTATGCCCATCATGCCACACTGCCAAGTTATCATCACGCCTGTTTAGGGTGCAGGTGAGAACGCAGGTCCACAACTGGGTGGGTAAGCCCCTGCCCCTCCACACCTACAGACAGGTCAAGACCTGCCCCAGCCTTGAGGGCCCCTCTAAAAGCTTTGGGGAAATGAAGTTCACTTTGGTGCAGAGCTCAAACCCACCCCAGCATCTCTGTTTGTGTTATTTCATACCTGGCACAACTGGATGATACCTGGGGGCACCTGGACGTCTCATAAAATCTGGTTGTAACCAAGTATACATCAGGAGGGTTTGAAAAATACCCAGCTCAATGCAAAAATCAGATGATGAAAATAAAAAATATATAGAAAAAGAATGTAGAAAAGGCAACCCACAACCACAAAAAGCCCTGGCTAGTGTGACTCAGTGGACTGAGCTCTGGCCTGAGAACTACAGGGTCACAGGTGTGATTCCCAGTCAGAGCACATGCCTGAGTTGTAAGCCAGGTCCCCAGAAGGGGGCGTGCGAGAGGCAACCACACATTGATGCTTCTCTTCCTCTCTTTCTCCCTCTCTACCCCTCTGTCTAAAACTAAAATACATAAAATATTTTAAAAGTTTAAAAAGGCAACCATGTTGGCAAACTAACTTCAGACTCCTTTAACAAAACACATTGTACTGCATATAAGTAGAGAAACAGATTTTGGTAAAATAATGAAACTATACCCGATCCATGTTTCACCCACACACCGCTTCAGAAAAATGGAGCTTTGAGGACTGCTAGGTACACGATCCTGGGGGCTATCGCCCCAGCGCCAGAATTCACATGATGAAGTGCACAGACATTTAGGAATCTGACAACCACAGTGTTTTGACTATTGTCATTCTTTGAGAGGAAAATTAAATAGTTGAAATCAAGTCTTTCCAGCTGATCTTTTTCATTAACAAAGTAAATGTAGCCCTGGCTGGGAGGCTCACTTGGTTGGAACATCGCCCCGTGCACCAGCAGGTTGCAGGTTCCATCCCCGGTCGGGGCACTTACGATCAGTTTTTCTCCATTTCTGTTTGCTCCCCCCCCCCACCCCCGCCACCACCTCCTTTCCTCTGTCTCTAAAATCAATAAATATATCCTCTTGTGAGGCTTTTTTTTAAAAAGTAAATTTAACTTCGTGTTTCCCCTTCACCATTCAAAAGGCAGCGCTATATTCTCATGAGCACCTGCAGTGGAATTTTATTTTTGAATGACTCATTAAGCTGAAAACAGAGACACTGCAACGTCCCAGAGATGCGTTTGCAGAAATTCAGTGCCCTCCGCTCTAGGGTCATGCTGCGAGTTCTGCGGACAAGCTCAGGAGAAAGTTGTAGGGTCCCCAGTCACCACTGGCTTCTCCAAGTGGAAGGGCTTCTGGGGGGACAGCTTTGTCACAGTTTGTCAGCTGGCTAAAAACTCCCCTCCCGGAGACGCCTGTTGGTTTATCCTAGAGGGTCACCTGGAGGTTGTGAAGTCAACATACAAATCCCAGTGGTTTTTAAAAAGGACGCTGGAGACAGGAGAAGGGAAGCGGGGAGGCCCGGCTCCTGTCACCTTGCTTGTCACCACTATTGCTACTATTGGTAAAACATGTGCCCTACAGTTTTCTGTTGCTGCTGTTTTTTACATGACTTTTTTCCCCCCATTTCAAGTAGCTTTTAAAATTCGTATAGCAGCCTAGGTGTTGGAGACCCAAGAATTTCAATTCGAAGTTAGAGAAGCCTAGGGTCGTTTTCTAGCTGTGTACACTTTGAGGGACGTATTTAACATGTCTTGCCCTCCGTTTCTTTTAATATATTTTTATTTTATCTATTTATTTTAATTGATTTCAGAGAGAGAAAGAGACATCGATTTTGTCATTTCACTTGTTTGTGAATGCATTAGTTGCTTTCTTTTGTATATGCCCTGACTGGAGATCGAACCTGCCATGCTGGCATATCAGAATGACGCTCTAACCAACTGAGAGACTCGGGCCAGGGCCTCGCCCTCAATCTCGCATCCACAAAATGGGCTGGAGGTGGAGGACTAAGTGGCAAGGGTGCCTGGCCCAGAGCAGAAACGCGAGGGAGCTGGAGTTGCTATGAAGACAGCTTCTCTCTCTGGGATCGGGGGAGGAGGGCGGGTTAGAGGAGAAACATCCGCTGCGCACCGACGGGATTTTGGGTGGGGTGCGGTAGGGTGGAGGGGTCAGGTCCCACTTCCTGCGCCCGGTGGGCCAGACTTACCAAGGTTTCCAACTCGCCCCGCTCCAGCGGCTCGTACTGATGGCCCGCGCCTGAGAAGCCGAGTTTCTGCAGGAACTTGGAGAAGCGTGTCTCAACCATGGTGAGCGGACGGAGGCCCCTCGCCCAGCCTCCGATCCCGCCGGCGACCGCCCCTGCGTGAGTGTCCCGATCCCAGGCGAGGCCCGGCCTCACTGCGCGCTCCCAAGCCTCCTGGGCCAGGGCCAGGTTACCAGGGAGCCGCCTACCTGCCCGCTGCAGGTGAGGCCCCGCCCCGGGGCGGGGCCGCGCACCAGGCGGAGCTCAGCGCACCTGGCTCTGCCCCGCCCAGTGAGTTCGCAGAGGACTCTCAGGACAGCAACGACCCGACCCACGGAGACCCGGGGAGCGGCAGCAGTGCCTCAGAACTAGGGCTGTTTCCCCAACTTGCCAGATCAAGAGAATCTCCTGGAAGGGGAATGGGAGGCAGGGAGGACGAGCAAACTTTTGTTTAAAATGCAGATTCCCGGACACTTCCCTGCCCTAAGTCCTTAGGTCTGGAGCAGGCTGGAAAGCAGGACTTTAACAAGCACCCAAGTAATTCAGGGGAGCCAAGTGGTTAACCTCAAGCTGCTGGTGGCACGGCAGACAGGACCCGAGTTGGACTCCTACCCGCTGCTGCGGCCTTGTCCTCTCTGAGCTTCGGCTCCCTGGTCTGTAATGAAATAAGGCCAAGACCTGACCTGACGGGGTGGAGGGATGGGAGTGCCTCGGGAGTGAAACCCAGGCATGGGGAGGGAGTTTGAGGGCCTCCTCCCGCAGCCTCTGTGCTCTGTGTAGTCTTGGGTGATCTTTGAGCCCTTTATTCTCATCTGCAGAATGGGTTTCTGCAGTTGCCAATTGTGGGACCTTGAGCAGTTTTCTTAAATTGTCAGAGCCTTAGTTTACTCATCTGTAAAAGGGTCACCATGATAGTGCCGCCTTCATGGTAAAATGGGGAAGACTTAATGGACAGAGTTGCATTGGAAGGGCCCAGGGTACGGGCAGGGCTTGGCACATGGTGACTCGTGGTATCGTCTCCATCCCAGGGGAGCTGCTGGGCTCAAACGCCTCCCACGGTCTGTGAGCCGATGTGTAGTGTAGATGGCGTCCAGCCTCCAAGGGGATGTATTGCCAAGGGTAAGGGCTTTGGCTTCACACGGGAGTGGGATCCATAACAAGATCCACCACCTCGTAGGGAGGTGGCTTTGGGCAAGGTGGCTTTTCTCGTCTGTAAAGTGGGGCCACTTAAGGACTCACCATAGGACATGGCATGTGTATTTGTCCATTAAACTGTGCTGCCCCTTTCCGGCAAATACTTGCCACCTACCTCAACTGTAAGGAGTGGCCACTTTAGCCCCATTCAACCTAAGGGGAAGTTCTGGTGGCCCTTCTTGTTTAGCCTGCCTCTTTACAGAAACAAAAGCTGTCCAGCCCTACCAATTCCAACAAAGGCCCAAGAATAACAGAGAAAACAAAACTCTGGTATGTGTCAGTTCACATTTGAACCTCAGGCTTGTTCCTTTCAGATGTGTGACCTTGGGCAACTTTCTTCACCTCTCTCCTCCTCAGTTTATTCATCCACGAAATGGGGATGACACTACTTACCTAGTCAGGATTCCAGGAGAAAACAGATGGCACCCTCAAACTGAGTGATTTGGGGAGGGTGTGATAAACAGGCTATTTACAAAGGTGTGGGCAGGGCATAGAGAAACCAGAGGGATTGTGCAATTTCCCAAGATTAGGCACAGATAAAAAATGCTACCACCCAAGGCCTGGAAAGCAAGAGGAGAAAGCAGTTAGTTGGAGGAGGTTGCTGTGTGGAGCTGGGGGAACTTAGGAGAGGGAAATGGCTCCAAAAGGCAGTCATGGATGCAGCCTCCTGGGTCAAAAACTCAGAGAAGAAGGGAGGGGAGTGGAGAGAGGTCTGCAGGAGCGGAGGGGAGATAGCAGGCGCAGCCTCACTGACCTGTTGCATACGGGTCTGAGCTAATGTTTGCATAGACAGAGTAGCTAGCAGTACCTGACATTAGTAGGTCCTTGGGAAATTCCATTATTAATATAAAAGAAGGCATGGTAATTTGACTCAGCTATATCTCGAGTTCTTTCCAACTGGATTCTGTTATTCTAAGATAGCGTTTGATCCAGGGAAGGAAAAAATGCCTCGTTGGCGTAGAACTTCATGCTTTCCCAAGGGTGTCATTCTTCAGGTGGTGCAACACACACAAGGAGTGATGGTTTGGTCAAATGCCTTTTTCTTGAAAGCCTGGCCTCCTGGATCTGATCACCATGGCCTCTGTTCCAGCTCAGAGAGGTCAAGGCCGGAATTCAAGGATCAGGTTTGAGAACACCCAGGGTATTCCAGCCTCGGTGTAGCAAATGTCGTGAAACACCTGGACCTGATGGGATGAAACAAGAAGGGAGGAAACCACAGAGAAAGCAGTTAAGGAGATAAGCTGTGTGACCGGAAGCAGGCGAATGGGTACCTTCAGGCTTCAGTTTCTTTAATTTTTGTTTTTGTTGCATTGTGATCAGAAAATGTAGCCTGAACCCATGTCTACTAAATTGTCTTAATTTATTGAGACTTTGTGTCTGATTTGTATGCAATTTTTTGTAAATATTTCAATGGCACTAGAAAAGTCGGTATATTCTTCATAAGGGTATTGACAAGCTGTACTCTGTTTTGTAGATTAGTTCTGTAGCTATTCATTCTTTTCACTTGTATTGTTTATGTCTTTATTTTTGTCTACTGATGTGACACAGGGAGATAATGAAGAGGTTAACACTTCCCAGTCTAATTGCCTTTCTGTCCATTTCTTCTTCGTACGTCTGAATGTTTGCTTTTTGTATTATGCTTCTTCGTTGGTTAGTGCATATGATTTACTTGTTTGTTATAACTTTTGTAGCTGTTCGATGACATCTGCATCTCATTAAAACACATTCCTTAAATTCTACTTTGTAGAGTTGATATTGCCACTGTTTCATCCCCATGTCTTAGATCTGTGTGAGCTATACTTGCTCTTATTTTTGGCTGCCTTTTTTCATTTTCCACCAGACTGTAAGCTCTGTGAGAGCAGGAACTCTTCATCATGGGGTCCGCCTGTGTCTGGCATAGTAGACAAAAATATTTATTGAACACATCTCTCTCATAAACAGCTGATCCTTGAAATGTGTTTTTATTTAATTTGAGATTATTAGCTTATAAGAGGGAAATATATTGTGTCTACATTGTATGGTTGTGATCATGAGACTGAATTCTATTATCCTCATTCACGTTTTATTTCTGTGCTTTTTGAGATATTTGACATTATTTATTTGCTGTCATCTTTTACTTTGAGTTCAGAATACGCATCCCACTGAAAGTTTTACCAGGGTGATCTGAAAACATTTCAGAAATGGAGGCAAATATTTACAGCGTCTCTTTGATTTCCTCTTACAGATGTAAAGGGGTTTTGTTTGTGGTTTTCTTCTTTGTTTTTATAACTTGTGCTTCCTTTTCTATTCTTCGTAATTTACTCCAACCACCCATAGTATTATTTTTTAAGTCATTTCACTGTGTGCTCTCCACTCTCCCCCCAGAATTACACCTTGCTGTTCATATTTGTTGTCCACATCCTTTCTTAGCCTCTTTCTGTGGTTGAAACCCATGGTCATTACAACTGGTTTCAAGGGTTTTTTTCCTGTGAGAGTTTTTTTCCTGCCTTCAACCTGCTGAATTCTAGAGTCTATGATGAAAGAATCAATGCAGACAAGGCAGTTTGCAGGGAAACTTTCTGCGGTTGGCAGCTCAGAGTGATGGTGACATGTTCGCTGGCACCGAGAAGCAAGGGTGGGACTCGGCCAAAAGCATCCAGCCGTTCTTGAATATCCGCTCTGGGCACCTTGAGCAATGAGTTCATGCTCTCCAGCTCCCAGTCACTCTCTGCGGGAGAGTGGTGTTATTTCACTTCCCATAAATTACCTCCCAGCAATACACCCTGTCGGGAGCTTCAGTGCAATCCCACGGCACCTGAAATTGATTTGGTAATAAACCTCACTCACAAATTGTGAGGCTGGCATTTGAAGGCATTCTTTAAGAGGGGGTATAGTATACAAAAGGTATATTTCACACACATACATATTTTTTATTTTAGAACTTAGTAAGAAGTTATGGCTCTACATAAATCCTCAATTCTATTTGTTTTTTAATGACTGTGCAATAATATAATTGTTTTATAGATGAAAAACTGCAGTTTAGGAGGGTAAGCTGCTTGCATTCATTCAGCAAATATTTTTAAGCACCTGCTGCATGGTGATGGAGATAGACCCCTGAACACAACAGACTCTGTTCTTCACTCTTGTCGCTTATCTCCTAGTGGGCGCCACAGGCTGCGAACAAGTTGATGTGTAATGCAATGCCAGACAGTGGGTTGAGTAATGCCCCCCACCCCCGCCAAACGTGTGCTCATGTTCCATCCCCAGAAACTAGAGATGTAAGCTTATTTGGAAAAATAATGTTTGAAGATATAGCTAAGGATCTTGAGATGATCATCTTAGACTCACTGGGTGGGCCCTAAATCCAATGACTGGTGTCCTGATAAGAGACAGAGGATGAGAGAGACACACACAGGGGGAAGACCACGTGAAGACAGAGGCAGAGGTTGGAGTGATGAGGCCACAAGCCAGGGGCCACCCGAGGCCACCAGGAGCTGGGAGAGGTAAGGGAGGATCCTCCTGTGGAGTCTCCAGAGGGATAGTGGCCCTGCTGACGTCCTGACCTCATATGTTTGGCCTCCAGAGCTAAGAGAACTGATTTAGGCCAACCAGTGTGTGGCCACTGTTGCCGCAGCCCCAGGCCACCAGCAGAGCGAGCAATGCTCTGAGGACAGGCGAAGGAGATAGGGACTGGACAGTCGGTGGGGCTCCTGTAGCTGGAGCAGTCAGGAGAGGGGACATTTGAGCAGAGACCTGAATGAGATGAGAAGTGACCCTTGTGGATATCTGAGGGGTCGGCATTCCAAGCAGAGAGAAGGGAAAGAGCCAAGACCCATAGTTTGCACCACTACAGTGAGACCCGTTCCTGTGTGACAGCTCACACATCTGCACCAACATGATGGCCACACACACACACTCACACACACACATACACAACCTGCTCCAGGCACTATGCAGGTCACTTCTGCCGTAGTCCTGTGAGACATGATGGGGAGTCACCGGCTGAGCACTTCCTACAGCTGAGGGCATCCCTGGGCTCCTGAGAGGCCTAGTGCCCCCAGGAGAGACACAGCCCAGCCCTGGGGAGGGTGACACCAGGTGCCAAATGAACGTGCTTTGGGGCATGCTAAGTCCCAAGAGGTAAATCCCTAGCGCAGATGCCACCACTTCCTTATCTTACAGCCGTGGCAGACGTCACCGTTTACTCAGGGGTGACATTTCCCTGTTGGCCGGACTGGGCCCGGGAATCCTTCTCCTTACCACACTTTAAGTAGCTATGAACAGTTGTTTTGGCCTGGTATGTGAATGGATCTATGTTACCAGAAGGTTTCAGAAGAGGAAGCAATGACTTTGGGTGGGGGGAATTTGTGGGACCTTCTAGAAGGTGGTGGTATGGCTGAAGGAGATCTGCATGTGTAAAGTCCATAATTTACATGAGAATTCACACAAGCCTGATGCCAGCATCCACTATTACCTTGTCACACAGAACAGTTTCACCGCCCTAAAAACCCGCTTCGTTTCGCTGTCATGCCGTGAACCCCTGGCAACTACTGGTCCTTTCGCTGTCACTATGGTTTTGCCTTTTTCCAGACTGTCATATAGCTGGAAATGTGACTCCCTTTCAAAAGCTACTCCACTAAAAAATTCAACAGCACCCAGACCTGTTACCCAGGGTCAAGAGGTTTCCAGTCCCAAGCAAAGAGGCCCTGGGCTTCCCATATTTCAGCCCTCTAGTCTGTGCTCCCCACAGTCACTGGGCAGTGACCAACCATTGGCCTTGGCTAGAATGGCCCCACCTTCAGCAATGACTGTCCTGAAAGTTCCTGGAAAATCCCTCAGTCCCAATATGGTTTCAAGACTCATGACTAATCATGTCACCACCCCCCTCCACCCCGCTACTCCCTTCTCCGCAGGTTCAAGCCCAGACTCTTGCATGCCACAGCAGAACCCCTGAGCCCTGGCCCCTGCCTCTCTCCTCACCTTCTCACTCAAGTCATACCAAACCCCTTCGCTTCCCAAAGGCCCCAGGGGCAAGCTCTCTCCCCTTTTCCCTCCCCTTCTCCTTCTCTTGAGCTGTCCTCTCTGTCTGCCTTGGTTCCCCTGGGCCCTCTCTCTCAGACACTCCCTGATAACTCCTGTTCACCCTTCAAGTTTTATCTGAATTATCCCTTCTCCTGAGAGGTCCCCCCTGGTCCTTGGACCAAGTAAGATGTCCTGCAAAGAGATCCCTACCATCCCTGCAGTTTCCACAAAGTTGTGGCACTGTATTACATTTACAAGTTTAAAGGACGGTGCCGAGGACAAACAGCTCAAATGTCTATCAGCAGTGAACAGATAAACAGGACACCATTCACTTGCACAGTGGAGTATTACTCAGCCATAAAAAGTGAAGTGCTGCTCATGCTACCACATGGGTAAACCTTGCCAGCATCGTGCTCATTAAGGAAACTAGACACAAAAGGCCACATGTGGCATGATTCCATTCATATGAAATGTCCCAGCTAGACACAGCTATGAAGACAGAAAGCAGCCCGGTGGTTGCCAGGGCCTGGGGGAGGGGGCATTTGGAAGTATGGAGTTTCTTTTTGGGGTGATGGCGGTGTTCTGGAACTAGGGGAATGGTTGCAGGTGCTTGTGAACATATTAAAATGCACTGAATTGCACATTTCAAAATGCTCAAAATGGTGAATTTGATTTCAAGAGAGGTACATTTTAAAGGAGGCACTGGACATGTATTCGTTGAATGGAAGATAAATGAGTTAGTATTTTAGCTACACCAGGAAGTCTAATCAGAAGTTAAATGTATGATTTTTAATATCATTAGAGTTCAAAGGTCCCAATCATTATCTTTGATAGTCGCCAGAGCCCAGAGTCTCCCAAGTTAGGCTGTGCCTAAGGGGGTTAGTTCCCGGTGAGGTCAGCTCAGACTTTCTTTTCCTGGGTTTGGCGAGGCCTGCCCCAGCCCCACCTCCCTGGGGCTGAGAATTCTGAAGGGGCTTGGAATCCCTTCAAACAAGGAGGCAGAGAGGCGGTGGTCTCCCCGAACCCTCCCGGCTCCCCCTGCCATCAACCCTCTGTGTGACCTTTCGGAAGTGAACAGAGAGGCAGCCCAAAGCCCTGTGTGGCCTCCCATAGCAGGTGCTGATGGACACACCCGTCCACACTCACCTCGAAGAGAAGGCTGCTAACTGCGGCTTTTTGTTCCAAGGACTTTATTTTGGTGCCCTGGGCCAGAGATACGAAGTCAACAGCCTGCGGCACAGTCTACACTCTGTCCTGGGACCCTCCCAAAGGAGTAGGGTCCAGGGGCCCACAGGTGTGCTTTTTGGGAGAACGCCCCCTTTATTTTCCCTGTCCCACTGTCCCCTCTGCCACGTCCGTGTCCTGGGATCCCACCCTGGGTTCTGGGAGCCAGAGCAGTGAGACCAGACTCCCCCGACTGGCCCACGGGGTGCCTGGCTATCTGGTCCCATCTGTCAGGCCCATCTGTCACCCCCACTCCTTCTGCCCCAGCCCCGCCTCCTGGCTGTTTGTCAAACAACTTATCTTGGTCCAGCCTCCCGGCCTTTGAACTTCACGGGTCCCTCCACCAGACTGTTCTCCCCACAGCAACTCACAGGGCCCGACTGTGCCCCCCTGCATCCTTTCAGGCCTAGACTCACATGCCCCCCCACCCCCCGAGGGCAGCCTTCCCCGCACCCTGACTCTAGCGCATCCTTGTGCTGCCCTTCGGGTGTTCACTTTGTAATAGCTCATCGAGTGGAACTGGTACTCCGTGTACTTTTCTGCGAGTAAATTTTGCTTTAATAAAAAATTCTGTTACATTTTTTTAATAAAGCAGATGAAAGTTCAATGAGAAATGAGATATGAACACAGTGTTAATGTATATCCCACAAGACACTTATCAATTACAAGGGGAAACCATTGCTCTCCCCGCAGACCCCGAGTCCACCAGGGAGACGGTGCTCCATGACCCGCGGTGCTGCGAGTGACCTCGGTGGGGGGGGGGGGGGGCTCCGGACACGATGCACCAAGGAGAACACGTCATTTCGGGGGTGTTCCTGGCAAAGCACTCCATGCATTTCATCAGGAGGAAGCACCATGCCCACCGGCGGGGCCTCCTAGGAAATGAACGGCCTGTGCACTTCAAAAATGTCAACCTCCGGAAAATCAAGGGCAGGCCAGCGAATGTTCCAGGTGAAAGAGACTAAAGAGTCATAACAACTAAATGCAACTTGTGATCCCCGTGCAGATCCTGGACCCAGAAAAAATATCTTTATCTTTTGCTATAAAGGACATTAGTGGGACAATTGGGGAACCTGAGTAAGGTCCATAGATAGCGGTATTATACAGGGCTGGGCAAATGCAGGCTTACAGTTGCTCATGTGGAAAATAATACAATGATTAATAAATAACACAAGAATAAACTTGTTTGCATACTCGCTGCTGTAAACCTACTTTTGTTCACCCCTATATTAATGTGAATTTCTGATTTTGATCATTGTACTCTAGTTATGCAAGGGAATGCCCCTTTTTGAAAGTAGATTCTAAAATCTCAAGGGGTAAAGAAGGGAGGGGAGGAGCGAGAGTGTGCCCTGTGCGCGGACTTTGAGAACCTGGTGAAGATTGTGTGCAAACCTGCAAAGGTCCCACGTCGCGTGATTCCACGGTATAGCATTCTTGACGAGACAGAATGGCGGAGAGGGGAACAGACGGGGTGGCTGGGGACAGGGATGGTGTGGGGGTTATGTGTGACTGCGAAGGTAGTGAGAGCATCCAGGTGGTGGTGGAACGGTTCTGTGTCTTGGCGGAGGTGGTGCTCACGTGAACCCATGCAAGAGACCGAATGGACAGACACCACGCACCGCGTGGCGGCCCGTCATTGATTTCCCTGGCTTCGGTAAGGAGCTGTAGGAATGTAAGATGTGACCACTGGGGCACCCAAGTGAAGGGTACACGGGGCCTCTCTGTACAACCTTTGCTGCTTTCTGCGCATTTGTAATCATTTCAAAACTAAAAGTATAAAAAGTAAAAAAAAAATGTGTTCCTCTGTCACCTTACATGCTCCCATCCTGACGTGGTTTTCTCCACGGCTTTTATTTACTGACGTCATGGTTCAGTGTATGGGTGCCATCAGGATGCCCCCCCCCACTGGACTGTCGCCCCATGAAGGCAAACAGAGAATGTGTCTGCATCTCTCCTGCTTTGTTCCCAACACCTAGAAGAGTGCCTGGCACATGGTAGGTACCAAATGGATAAACACACAAGACAGCCATAGCCAGATGCAACCGAGTGCCTTGGCTACAGCGAAACTAAAGGGAAGTGAAACCAGGGACAGTGGCCATCTTGGAGCCCAGCTGCCCCTCCGGGAACACAGATGCTGCTCCCAGGGGGCGGGGGGAGGGCAGGACAGATGCAGCAGCTGCACCTGCAGTAGCTTCCTCCTTCTGTGGGTCTTGCTACCATTTGTACCAAGTAGCCTGGATACAAAGAGATTTCAGATAACCAGTTTGGGCGGTAACTGTGAGCCCAGTTCAACCAGTAGGAACGCAGGGTTATTCATTCAGCAAACATTTATTGAGAGCCTGCTGAGAGGAGATAGGTTGCTGCGGGAGGGTGGGGACAGTACTCGTCACAGTGCTACTGGCTTGGTGGCAGGCGCTACGCTCCCATTTCTGCCCTCACTTAAGCCTCATAAACATACCCTATTTGCCATCGGCGCCCCCCACCCCGTTTCACAAAAAAGGAAACGTAGTGGATGATGTGGTCCTTCTCCCAGATCCCGTGGGACTCCCTCTTGGGGGCTCTTCCTTCTAAAACCCAGCACCTGTGGATCTTTGGAGGCCAGACCTGGCAGTGCCCGAGACCAAAATGCCTGGAATGTTCTTACCCCCAGGACTTCCCTTGACCATGACTGTTGAGCCCAAGGCAGAAGCCCAGCCCCTGGACAACCCAGGTCAAGCTCACCCTCCAGGGCTCCCTGCTGGCCATGCTGTGCCTGGGGCCTGGCCTGAAGCCACACCCTGGCTTTCCTGTTCCCTTTACTGCCTTACCAGTTGCTGCTAGAAGGACGTCCTTGACAAACCACCTGACCTTCAGTCTTATCTCAAGAACTGCTTCTGGGGAACCCAATATGGCACCGGACTGGGGGCACCGAGTGGTTGAGTAACTTGGCCACAGTCACACAGCAAGAGAACAGGGAAAGCCAGCAGCTAGGTCCCTGGAGTCAGATTCCAGAACCTGCACGCCTACCCACCATGCCCACCATGCCACACAGCCTCTGCAGAGGGACGCATTCATTCACACAGCCCCTTGTGACCACCCCCTGCTGCCAGGCTCAGAGGCCTCGACCACCAGTGGGATTCTCAGGCTCCTCCTCAGAAGACAGACTCCACCCCATTCATTTGATTATTCACCAATTCAATAATCCAGTGTTGAGGACCTACTGTGTGCCTGCACCGTGCTAGATGTTGAGAGGGAAAGCACTTAGACATGTTCCCTGTCTTGTAAGAGCTCTGGGTCCAGTGTGGAAGGAGCAAACATGTGGCGTGTGGCACCACGGCTCTGTAGCAGGACTGGGGGAGCACAAGGAGCACGAGACACCGAGCTGGGAGCTGACACACCCTGGACCTGAGCAGCACCCCAGGGCGGAGGACTGGGGGTGCATCATCTCAGAGTGGGGCAGCTGCGCCACATCCGAGGCCCTGGTTGGGGCTGAGAGGAGGACGTGAAAGCAGAGCAAGCGTGCTGTTGTCTGGGCTCTGGGGGAAACGCCCACAGGCGTCCAGTGGGACGGCCTTATTTGGGGGCTGCACCCAGGCTCCGGTTTGATGGCGTCTCCACTTCTTTGGGACCTTGAACCACGCATTTCACTCCCAGCCTGGGCCTCTCTTATCTCTCTAAAAGGGGAACAATTATACACACCTCGCAGGTGGTCATGAAGGCTACGTGAGCGTGACCTAGCCCCGGGAAAGCCCCGGAGAGAATGCAGCAGGGCTGCTGGGTAGGCTGGAGCAGGTCAGGGAGAGGTCTGGGGACACCAATCTCACACCTGCAGACGCTCCTGGCGGAGGACAGGCGCCCTTTTGGAACCCCGACAAAACCGTCAGATGGACTGGCAGTGGTGCTGCCAGCGGGAGCGGAAATTGCTGAGCCCTGCTGCGGGGGTGCCTTTGGTCCCACAGGCAGGGCCCCACACTCAAGCGCTGTTCATCAGAGCCTGGAGCTCCCACACTCAGGGTCTTTGGGCCAAGTCAGGCAGGGAAGAGAACACGGCGGGAGACTGGGGAAAAATCCACCCTGGGCCAATTCTCACTCCACCACTGACTTCCAGGAGTCCTCCACAAATCTCCCCGCTTTCTGAGCCTCATTTCTTACAAGTGAGAGCAGAAGGAAAGGAATGGCCACCATCGGGGCTGTCGGCACAGAATGGAGTGAGTTGAAACGAGGTGAGGCTAAAGCGGCAGTTCAACAGCCGCTCTCGACCTTGAGCTGAATGCCCAGCCACACCCCTTCACTCTGAAAATCCCCTCTTCCCAAGGTTATTATTGTACTGTTCTCTATTTTGCTCATTTAAAGTGTTTCATACATTTGTTTTCATTAAAACACATAATTCTATTTATTCTTCAGGGCCTGCCCAGCATGATGGGATATGATACATTTTAAAAAATAAAAAGAAAGCTTTTTTATCTCCGTCTCAAACTTTTTGTCTTAGCTTTTACAAATCTCAGTGCTGTGTTTAGCTTTCAGTCACTGCTGAGCTTCCCCTGGCTGTATCAGTTAGAAATCACCCAGCTGCCAGCAGCAGAAACTGCCTCTGGTTATTTTAAGCAAAAAAAAAAGGGGGGGATTTAGTGGAAGGATTTCAGGTTCCCCGGGACTAAGCTAGGGGAGGGAGGGAGAAAATCCGTCCTTCTCAGCTGCCCTAACAGGAGGTGGGACACTGGTCCCCTCCACCCGAGTATCCATCCAACAGTTATCGGTGCCTTTTATGTGGGGAGATTATGTGGGGAGCTGGGGGTGGGGCGATGACGGTGGCAGAAGCTGCCAGGTAAACGACCACAGGGCCTTCCTACAACAGGTGTGGAGATTAACCCTTGCCTCCCACCCCATCACACTTTTCTCACCTTCTTGCTTTGGGGTCCCCCAGAAGCAAACCCTGAGAAAAAGATTTGAATGCAAGCGGTTTGTATGGCGACTACAGGAGACACTGGCAGCGGGAGTGGGAAACTGAAGCTGGGAAGGGAGGGAACCCATAAAGGAGCACCGAGCCCGGTGCCAGGATGGGCGCCAGACTCAGTGTTGCTGGGAATTGGCAGCCGGAGTACTGACCCACTGACCTCCATCCCTCCCAGGGCGACGGCTGGTCCTGGGGCATGGGCTCTGCACCACTTCTGCTTCTGGTCCACCCTGCAGGGGCGCTGAGCATGCTCCTGCAGCCAGCAAGGTTCCCTGGCAGGGGGTCCAGCTGTTCTCAGGAAGCAACTTTTTTGCAGGAGAGGAGAATGCTGAGGTCAGGGGCCGGGCTGACCACTTACACACCAAGGTTTATTTACAATGTAAAACGCTTTCACACCCACGTCCCATTTGTTGATAAGTCTGCTCTGCCCAGTCCTTGGCATTATATAAGTTAGGAGCGCTGGAGACCTGTCTTTCTTTTCTCTCTCGGTGCCATGTACTGTGCTGCTGGTGAAACAAACCTCAGCAAAATCAGGAGAAAAATATTCCACCTTCTACAGCTGCGAAGAATGAGGCTCTGTTCTACCCCATGAAACTGTCCTTGCAACTGTTATTATTTTTACCTTATTAAATGTAAAATAGATCAGTTTCAGACAACCACACAAAACAAAGTATGGCTTAATAAACTATTATCAGCTGCAAACCCCATGGGAACCACCAGCCGAGACAAAAAGTGACACTCAGTCCCCTTTCCCTGCAGCTCCGCCACTCACCCTCCCTGTAAATGTACCCATTCTCCTGACTCGTATGTTCCTGTGTTCATCACTTCCTTATATATCACTTGAGTTGGGTCTTATCCTTTAAACTTCTCTAACTCCCAGGGTTCCCATCTGTATTATTTTCCTGGGGCTGCTGTAACAGATGATCACACATTTCCTGGCTTAAAACAGCACACATTGATTCTCTTACACTCCTGGAGGCCAGAGGTCTGGCCCAGTCTCACTGAAGTTAGAGTATCGGCAGGACTGCATTTCCTCCAGAGCCTCTAGGGGAGAAACCGTTCTCTTATCTTTTCCAGCTTTTAGAAGCCACCCAAATTCCTTGGGTGTGACTCTTCCTCTATCTTTAAAACCCACCTGCCTTCAAACCATCAGTCACCCTCTTATAAGGACCTTGTGATGTCACTGGACCCACCTGAGTAATCCACCTCGAGATCCTTATCTCAGTCATATCTCGAGATCCTTATCTCAGTCAGATCTACAAAGCCCCTTTTGCCCTGTCAGGTCACATTTTGACAGGTTCCCAGAATTAGGACATGGTTGGTTTGGGGCCATTGTGTTGCCGATCACTCCATCCACCTCTTCCCCCGCCCTTATAGGTTCTCTGTTGAGACACCCAGGCCCTTTGACCTGCACCACCCCCCTCGGCCTTGATTGTGCGGGCTGTAGGCTCCAGGTGCAGCGCTGCACGTTCCTCCGTCCTCAAAACTTCCTGGCAGCGGGCCGGAGGCTGGGTGGGGCTCAGGCCCCCTCTTCCCGCCCCTGTGTCCTTCTGGCGGAAGGCTTCTAGTGTCTGCGGGTCTCTTCCTGTGGTGTTAGAGCTCACTGACACTCTGTGTCCGGAGCCCCCGATTTACTGGGGTGGCAAAACTGCGATGTTCTAATTCTATCGTTTCCTTTTCACTTATTACTTGGAGCACTTTCACACAGAGGCACTTTTCTTCATCTACAGTTTGTTTCCAGTTAGTACAGGGAAGGCGGAGTCACTGCTGGATCCTTCCATTCACCAGTTTTAAGATAACAAATTGGTTCCTTATTATCCTCTGAAATAGGCCCATTACTTTAAAAAACATTTTTCGTGAACTCATGAGTTTAGACATAGGTGGGTTTTAACTTACTACATGCTATCCTCACCGAGGCTCCGAGGTCACGCCTTTGGCCAAGGGAGTCCTCTCCAGGGGCTTCTGAGTCCTCTGATATGACCCTGGGCCACCTCCTTGGACAGTGCCCTTGCCACTTGGGAAAACAAAGCATTCCAGCCTCACCGTGCACGTTTCCAACCCTGGAATCAGCTATTTTCCCAAGGATCCCTGCTTTAAAAACTTTTTAAACAGGGCAATGGCATCTGAAGGCCATGCCTGTGTGTTAGGCCTCCAGAGGTGACCTGTTTTTCCAGGGCTTTTCAGGGGGCAGGGCTCGCTGACAAACACATGTTTTTTAAAAGTGGAATTCGTGGTGCGTTCACACCATGGCCTTTACAATCTCTGCCTGTGGGTGGCGGTCATCCCACTTCCCAGCTTGCTCCTGATCTGCTTTCTGGTCGGCATCCCTGCCCTCTCGGAGCTGTAAGTCCTATGATGCTTCTTTCACATGAGGGGAGCCAACTGAAGCAAGATCTCCATCACCCTTTTAGATTTTTCATGTTCTCGAGTTTCCCAGCCTTGGAGACAAGCAAACCTGGGGCCAGTGTCACAGCAGTGTTAGCTCAGAACCCAGCCCCAGCCTCCTGGCTTTCCAAAGTCCAGCCACCGCCACCGCCACCACCCTGACATTCCCCTTGTTCTCTCCCCCTGGGCCCCAGGGGACGAGAACTTTCTCGAGGCTCCCAGAGGCATCACATCACAGCTCTTGCAGCTCAAACGCCCCTCTGGGACTGGGGAGCCCTGGGTGACCCCAAGCTCCTCCTTCGCCATCTACCAGGTCACTGCCTTGCAGCCTCCCCACCTGGTCTGGGGGCTTGACCAGGGGGGTCAAGACCAGGGGGATTCCCTGCTCTTTCCAGCATCCCCCAAACCAACTTCCCACTCTCTGTCAGGAGACCCACCCCTCGGAATCAGGCCCCTGGTGACATCCTGGGAGCTTAATCCCAGGTGTCCTACGATGGTATATGGGTTAAGCCAACTACCCTGGTCCTGCCTGCCTGTTTTGGTAAGAACAGCTGGTCTTCCATAACACCAGCTGTGTACCAAGAAGCATTCGAAGTGCTTTGTATACTTTAATTAGTTTCTATCTTAAGGCCAGCTTAAGAGGCAGGCGCTATCACCTGCACATTTCATGGGTGAGGAGACCTTGGTTCAGGGTCACCTAGGAAGTGAGGAAAGGAGCCAGTTCCCACCCACTGACCGTGAGGCTCCAGACTTGGTGCTTCCAGCCAGAAGACAGTGCAGCACCACCTCAGACCGTCCTCAGAACCTGCATAAAGTGACTTAGTGTAAGGATGGAATCTCCTCCTACACCGTCTTTCTCTGGAACAGTCGTGGTTCTCCAGCTTCAACTAGCATCAGAATTCCCAGGAGGGTGTGTTAAAACACAGATTGCTGGGCCCAACCCCAGGGTTTCTGGCTCAGTACAGTTGGGTGGCCTAAGAGTTAGCATTTCTTCTTTTAAAAGGTTTTATTTATTCACTTTTAGAGAGAGGGGAAGGGAAAGAGAAAGAGAGGGAGAGAAACATCATTTGGTTGCCTTCTGCATGCCACCAACGGGGGACCTGACCTGCAACCCAGGCACGTGCCTCAACAGGGAGCTGAACCAGTGACCTTCTGGTTCGCAAGCTGGCACTCAGTCCACTGAGGCACACCAGCCAGGGTGAAAATCTGCATTTCTAGTGAGTTAACAGTGATGCTGAAGCTGCTGGTCCGTGAGAACTGTTGCTGCAATGAACTTGCCCACCGTGGAGGAAGAGGACTGGGCTGTCGGCTCCCTCCCAGGACATGCAGTGCGGCAGTTCCAGCACAGTTATTCTCATCCAGTTGGTCCTGCGATAATGACCTTAAAAAATAAGTCCTCATCTGTTAGAGATGCATTCTGAAGCAATCACAGGTGATGTATGCAATGTCTGGGATTTACTTTAAAATACTCCAGCCTCACCTCTTGCAAAAACTTGAGGGTATAAATGAAACAATGGTTGCTGGCTAATGAGTCCAAAAAGGTTATACCGCTTCCTGTGCCTTGTTTATATTTGAAAGTGCTAATAATAAACCTTGTGATTCTGTGTAGATAGAAAAGCTCTGCCTTTCCCACCTAGTAACTACGTGAACTTGAGCCAGAAATTTGCAACATTTGAGCCTCCATTCTTTCTGCAATCAAGCAGATGATGGCATCTTTCCATTAGCACTCACCTTGGCACACCGCCCATGACATTAGAATTGCCCCCACTTACTCCGCTCTCTGCAGCCCAGGCCTGTCCAGGGCAGTGCCCAATGGGCAGTGGGCTTGCTCATTTCAAGATGCCCCTTCAGTAAGTTAGTTCTTGGGTTGAGTGTGGAACTAGCCAGGAGCCTGCCTGTCTGGGAGCAGGAGGACTGGGTGTGGAATGTGGAGCAGACAGGTCGAACGTGTGTCCCTGAACGTGAGGCCGCTGGGCGGTCATGGGCAGCACGGCTGCCTAGGGGCTCCGGTGGCTGCCCCACACTGCGGCTCAGCCCTGCTGAGTGTCTCTTTACATGGTAGCCAAGTCTGGAGCAGGAACCCTGGCATCCAGATCAAAGGTGGTTGCCTAACTGTCCCAATCTAGGTGTTAGGGTTGGTGTTTTGGCTTGGTTTGGATTACAGTTAACAGAAACTCATTTATGTTTGCCTAAGCCCAAGTCAGGGGTGGCTGGCGACTGGGGACTAAGAAGGTATTTCCTTGAACTTCAGTATAAGGAGGGCAGCCAAGTCTCTTACAATTAGATAAGATTAGCCCTGGAAGGCTGCCAAGAACCCCAGTGGCCTCTCTCTTCCTCTCTCTGGCTCTTTGTCCCTCTTCTTCCTTTTCTTCAGATATACCGCAGGAGGTGACCGCCATACCGTTTGAGTTCGCCCTCTCTGTCCATCCAACCGGCAGAGCCCACTAGTGTTGTCCAGCCGTTTCTTGCTGTGTGCCAGGCCTTTAGCAAAAGCTCCACTACCAGGATTTCATGTAATTCCACAGTAGCCCTGGAGGAAAGTGCTATTTTTATCATTCCACCTTCCAGAGAAGGAAGGTGAAGCATTGAGGGTCAAGAAGTTCCCTGAATCCACATATTTGAGGGAAGGGTCAGAGCTGGGACTTCAAGGAGCTCTCAGTCCTGACTGAGGCAAGCTCCTAGTCACCTGCCACATTATCTTCTCTCATCAGAAAGACTCAGGGACATGTTCTTGAGGGGGTAGGGGAAGTCTGATTAGCTTAGCTTGAGTCAGGTGTCCTGTTCCCAGACCAATCACTTGTGGCTGAGGAGGTGGGTCTCAGAGGACCAGGCACAGCTTTAGAGAGCCCTACTCCGATGGGGCAGTGAGCTGGCACCTGGTCCGAGCGAGATTCCACGAATGTTCCCTTCCTCCTTCCTTGATAGCCCATTCCCTACCTTCCACAGACACACAAAACCCTGCTGCATTCATCTTTCCACTAAGAGGGTCAAAGTGGCCTGAGTTCAAATCCTGCTGCTGCCATTTTCCTAATGGTCTGCTCTCAGGCAAATGACTTTACCTTTCTGAACCTCAGTGCCTACATCTGTAAGTGGGATCACAGTGCTGGCCTATCAGGGATGTGGGGAGATTCAGATAATAATAACCCATGGCAAACTCCTCAGTGCTTCCATATCAAATTCAGGGTCATGTTCAATTGCAAGATGTGAATTGTCTGGTACCTGCTTAACTTTCTACCCTGTATCCTCCCACTCTCAGAGTGGCCCCTTTCTCTAGCCATACTCAACTGCTTGGGTGTAGGTCCTTGAACTCTTCTGGTCTGCGCCTCTGCACATACTGTTCCCTCTCTCTGGATGCCTTTCCTCTTCTTACACCATCTAACTGAGCTAACTGGCTCCCTGGTGTGGACTGAATTGTGTCTCCTAAAAAAATACATCCATGTCCTAGCCCTCAGAGTCCCAGCACCTGTGAATGGGACTTATTTGGAAATAGGATCTTTGCCGGTGTATCTAGGTGAAGGATCTTGAGATGAGATCATCCTGGACTTAGGGTGGGCCGCAAATCCAATGATAAGTATCTTTATCAAAGAACAGAGCCGGGGGGGGGGGGAAATGGAATAGAGAAAAGGAGAAACAGAGAGAAAGCCCGTGGGGAGATGGAGGCGGAGAGGGGAGTGATGCACCTACAAACCAATGTCCTGGACCTCTGGCAGCCGCCAGGCGCCAGGACAGAGGCAAGGACCAGATTCTGTCTCAGAGCCCCCAGAAGGAACCGTCCCACAGACAGCTGATTTTGGACCTCTGGCCTCCAGAGCTGTAGAGAATAATTTCCTGTTGTGTGGAACCACCCAGGTCATTTGTATGGCAGCCACCAGGGAATTCACACTCAGAAACTTAGCTAGACAGCCCCTCCCCTGAGAAGCCCTCTCTGACTTCTCGCCCTGACTAGGTGCCCAGGGCCCAAGTGTGGCTCTGTCCCAGCACTCCCCAGGGTGCCTGTGATAACCTGCACACCTGCGTGTCTCTCGTCCAGACAGCCGGTGTCTTTGCCTGTTGTGGTTGAGAGGACAGCAGCCTCCCCCAGGGGAGAGGAATCCTCCGTGGAGCACGCCTCCACACTACCAACCACAGATGGCACTCTAATGCTGGGATTTCAGGCAGACAGGGGCCTGCCTGGAGAAGTCTGTTTGGGGGCCGGGCACCTCTCACCTTCCCGACCCGGGGCCTGTTCACCTGCTCCCAGGTGGAAACAGGAGACTTTCCCTGGGGTTAAAAGATAGGGTTTATCCTGCCCTTTCATCATCTGGAAGGGCCCCACCTACTTTACCTTTAGACTACCTGGCTGACCTGTGTGTGAATGTTCTAGAAAAAGACTTGAGGCCGTGCAGTTAGTTATTCCTGGCAGCTCAGATGGAAAATGGCCCCAGGAAAGGCCGTAAATGGGGCCCATGACCCAAGGAACAGAGAGGCGGTGTAATTAAGTTCATTCTTACAGAAAAGCTGCTTCCATGGGCGAGGCCCCTGGCTTTAGCCAAGGGTCCCCAGGGGCCAGTCACTTTTTTGGTGGCCTTGGAGAAGCCCTCTGTCCCCAGCAGGCATGGCTGGAGCAGCCCTCAGGCGTGTGTACTGCTCCCAGGCTTTCCGGTGCCCCTGCCCAAGGCCTTGCTCTGGGGCCTTGTTAGGAGGGTCGCAGCTCTCTCGCCGCTGGCTACCCTACCAGGCCGCGACACTGTCCTCAGACTTATCCAAGCTGGGGGCTGTGGGCGAATTGCTTCACCCACCTTGGCTGCTCCTGTGGAACTGGAGGAAACCGAATACGCTCTGTGAGGGCACCAGCACCAGCTTCCTGGTTGGGACATGGTGCTGTGGTTCCGTAAGGTGTTGCTGAGGGGAGGTGGGCCGCCCTGCTCATTTCCTTGCATGTTGCATGAATGTGCCATTGTTTCAAATAAAACGTTTTTTTGAAATTATTTTTTAAAAAGAAAGAGCCCTGGTTGATGTAGTTCAGTGGATGGAGTGCCAGACTGCAAAGCAAAGGGCCGCTGGTTCGATTCCCAGCCAGGGCACAGGTCTGGGTTATGGGCCAGGTCCCCAGTAGGGGGCATGCGAGAGGCAATCACACATGGATGCTTTTCTCCCTCTCTTTCTCCCTCCCTTCCCCTCTCTCTAAAAGTAAATAAATAAAATCTTTTTAAAAAATAAAAATTATTTTTAAAAAAGAAAAGAAACAGGTAGATGACCTTAGTATGAGATATAATCTGACTTTGACAATTAATGGCCAAACCCACCCCCCTAAAACAAAAGCATTCTTTCCTTCCTGCAGCCTTTCCCAAAGGGGTCCCTGCAGTTGTACATCCCTGGGGACTCACAGGTGTGATATCTCTCTACTCTGAACACTGCTGATAAAAGAATGCTGCAAAGAAGTCAACATTTCATCAAAAACTCAAACCATACCTTTAAGTGTTCATAGAACTACACGAATTACATGCTTTTTCTTGATGGTTTTTTTTTAAAGATTTTATTTATGTATTTTTTAGAGAGGGAAGGGAGGGAGATAGAGAGAGAAAGAAACATCAATGTGCGGCTGCTGGGGGTCATGGCCTGCAACCCAGGCATGTGCCCTGACTGGGAATTGAACCTGCGACACTTTGGTTCGCAGCCCGCACTCAATCCACTGAGCTACACCAGCCAGGGCTTTTTTCTTGATGTGTAAAAAAAGAAAAAAAAAGTTCCTACCTCCTGAGGACACTGGAACTGGGTTACTGAGGTCTGTCTCCCCACTCGGTCGTGCGCTAGCTGGGTGACCTGGCCCAGAGACTTGATTTCCCTGTGCTCCAGGCCCCTGGTCTGTGAGGGAGTGTTGACTGTGTCTTCCTCATGGGTTGGGGGAACTCAGAGGGGCTGTTTGTTTCTGCAAAGGGCTTACAGGGCACCTGCCTGTGCTCGGGAGGCCCTGGCTGCGGCGTCAGCGTTGCTGAGAAGAGCAGTGAAATAATGCAGGGTGACTGCTCGGAACAGACAGAGTTCCTGCAACAGCTAACCGTCCACCTCTTGCTGTCTAGCTGTGCATGACCTTGGGCAAATCACATGTTCTGGGCTCCTGCTGTCCTCCTTTGTGAAATGAGGTCTCTAGTGTGGACTGTCTGCCCACCCCGATGCGTGCGTCTTCCTGGCCCACCCCCGCCCCCGGCACCACCCCCATCCCTACCCCAGCTCATTGCTGCTGCTGATAGGGGAGCTGCCACTTCCTTCCTCTCCCTTCCCTCGGCCTCAGCAGAGGGACCCAGATCTCAGCGCCTTCCCCAGGGTGGCAGAGGGGCAGAGAACGGTTTTCCTTTCAGTCCTGTTCAGGGGTGGGTGTGCAGAGGAGAGAGTCTGAGCTGGTGGGGACACGTTTCACGTCATGAGGAGGCAGTCACTCTGTCCAGAGAAGATGGGGAGACTGTGAGACTCCAGTCCGGTTCCCACTGTGTCTGAGGCCCTGTCTTCCCCATCGGTCACTCCTCCCTTAGAGGTAACAACAGCAACCAGAACAATGGAGTCAGCGCCTGTACAATCTGTGCTATGAGCCAGGTGCTATTCTGAGAACTGTGCATACGTTAACAGTTTTATTCTTCATAACAGCCCAGCAGTATCATCACCCCCTTTTACAGATAGGGAAACTGAGGCACAGTGAATCACCTGAGCAAGGTCACACACTGGCAAGGGTCAGAGCCAGGACTTGAACTCCATCAGCCCAGCCCCCAAAGGGATGCCCCTGGCCACTCCTTCTCCCTGCCCTTCCATGCAGCCCTATTTGCCCAGCTGGGTGGACCTGGGATCTGTGACCACCACCGCAGAGTGGATGCACAGCCCCCAGGCCCCTTCAGTCCCAGGCTGGCCTCTCAGCCTGGAAGAGCCTGGACAGGCTTTCCCGAGTGTCTGCTGTTTTCACACCCTCATCTCACTTGGTCCTGTGGAAAGCATGGCGGGTGCTATTCCCCATTCTGTCGTGGTGGACACCGAGGACATTGCTGGCACCCAGCTCCAAGCCCAGCGCTCTCTCATCCCTTCCCTGGACTGCTGCACCCTTGCTTAGACCACAGCTCAGGTGAGAAGCACCATTACTGGTTTCCAAACCAGCCAGGTCCAAGGAAGGGCTGTGGCCCTGTTCTAGGCTCAAAGCTAGGAAACACAGACACTTCTAAGACGGGCCCTGCGCCCTTACCTCACTGCCTGAGACCACCTGCTCAACTGTGTGGCCCGCCTGCACGCTGGGGACCCGGGGCAGGGACACAACAAGAGGGCAAGCAGTGAGGGCAGGGCGGAGGCTCCACCAGGAAGGGGGCTCCCAGGACCATCCCTGGGGCAGTGGGATGCAGGGGCAGAGCCCACTGGAGTCCACAGGCCCTGGTTCAAACCCCCACTGCAATGTGAGTGCAGTGCAGGCAGGGCCCGGCTCTGGGCCACTCCTCTCCATGCCACGGACAGAGGGCAGGCGGCACATGTCCCAGTCCAGGCATACCTTTGTATGTAAGCAGAAGGCAAAAGCACTGCTGATTAAGCTGATACGGTGCTCTCATCTTTCCATTCAAACTTACTAAAAACTTCTTTCAGGCTGATTTGGACAGGCTGTTAACATAAATGTTAACCTTGTGCCGTTCTGCACATACATCAAAAGACAACATCTATGAACAAGTGGGATAAGGAGGTATTTCCTAGGTTGTCACTTTTGGATCCAAGTCACTTTCCATGCAGAGGAGCCGGTATCCGAGTTTTTCTGAATCCCCGGGGGCTCTGTCAATATAGGATGTCCAGGAAGATGGTTCCCCTGCTGTTCCTGGAAGCTGCCACCCAGTTGCTTACTCCCAGCCTGTGCATGTCAACAGGCTCCTGGGCAGGCACCAACACTGCCTCCTGCTGGCGTGACTGGCCCGTCCCAGCTCCAGGGGTGTGGGCAGTGAAAAGCGTGCACCTCGGATGGACGCACCAAGAAAAGGTGGTTAGTGCTTGGTAAATGATTGACAGAATGAATGTATGAATGCAGAAATGACTAGGTGATGAGTGGGAATGTTGATTAACTGCCCTGAACCTAAGAGAAAAATGTTCCGTGGAACTTACTAATGGACGGAGTGATAGAAATTATTAGGCTTCACCCAGAGGTACTCAGCCGGGGCAGCTGTGCCCCCAGAAGACGCTTGTGCCAAGATAATGATGACAATGAATTATAACTATGCACACTGAGTACCTACCATACATCCATCATCTCACATAATCCTCCCCAGCAACTCTGAAAGGCAGCTACTCTTTTTTTTTAAAGATTTTATTTATTTATTTTTAGAGAGGGAATGGAGGGAGAAAGAGAGAGAGAGAGAAAAAAACATCAATGTGCAGTTGCTGGGGGTCATGGCCTGCAACCCAGGCATGTACCCTGAGTAGGAATCGAACCTGCAACGCTTTGGTTCGCAGCCCATGCTCAATCCACTGAGCTACGCCAGCCAGGGAAAGGCAGCTACTCTTATCACACCCATTTCACAGAGGAAAAAACTGAGGCTCAGACAAGGTAAGCACCTCGCTCAGGATTGGAACCCAGAGTGAGCAGTCTCTGCTCTCTCTGTCCCATCTCAGGGGCAGCCCACAGAAGTGGGGGCGAGCTTAGCCTGGTCCCCAGAGCCGTATGCAGGATGATACACTAGCAGTGTCCCCTCCCAGGCTTCAGGGACCTGAGGGATGTGCTTCGATGGGCCAGAGCTAGCAGAATAGCTGGGTCTCTGGAGCCCGAGCTGTGGGTAGGACGGACCTGGCTGGAATCCTGGCCCCGGCACCTACTGGCCATGTGATTTTGGGTGAGTCCTTTCAGATTTCTGACACTCGGTTTTCTCAACTGGGACCTGCACGGGGAGGGCAGGGCACACTCAGGTCTCTGCTGGCTGTAAATGCGTCCACTGTGCGTGGCCAGCCGTGGGTGGGGCGGGGTGGGGGGCAGTCCCTCAGACCCATGGGCCTCAGCCCTGATGAGCCTTGCTACTTGTTAGAACCCCCTCTCGGCCAGGAGCTACAGCCAATCCCAGGCCCAGGTCCCTTCTAGACCAGTGAGATTGACCCTCCAGGACACGTGGGGCACTGGGCATTTCATGGGTCACCCAAGCCGTGACTCCACTGAAATTACAGGCACAAATTCCACAGTGCGGCTGGTGCGTGGAATGAGCAGACATGAAGCCCACTCTCTGAAGGACAAAGCCTCCCCCGGGCATGGTGACAGATGCCCACTTTATGCACCTTTTACAGGAACCCCCTGTGACTCATGTTCCACAAAGAAAACAGTCAGACTTCCCGAGCAGTGTGAGCACACTGACGCTCAGAAGCGGCGCGCACACAGGGCCATCGATGTCCGCTTTAAACCGGGCTTGGCGTGCCTTTCCAGAGAGTGTGGACTGTGTGGGGAAGAGAGTGTGCGCATGGTTCGGGAGAGGTGTGGGGGCACAGCGGATGGGAGAGTGCTTGTTTTTAAAGTATGGGTGCTCACGTGTTGTCTCCACATTTGGAATTGAAAAGCTGGAATCCTGCCAAACAGTTAATGAATACCAGTCACCATGGCCCGTTTTGAAAGCGGGCTATGGGGGGGGGGATTGAGGCGGTTCCCCCACAAGCCTATGTAGGTGTGCAGGAGATGGGCTGGATCCGGCATCGACAGCCCTCCCCGCGGGCAGCCCTTCCCCAGCACGGAGGATGCCGGGAGCCTGAGACAGACTTGGCGCCCCTTCTGCCCAATGGGACAAACGCACAGACCATTTGCAGAATGAACATGTAGGCCCCTGGCGCCACAGCTGCTGAGAATTTCATTATATCAAGCACAGAGCCCTTCTGGGTGACTGCACAGGCTCCTGCCCCTGGGGCTGGCCCTGGCCCTGGTGGGACTCAGGCTGCCTCTAGGACCCCCATCCCACCCTGGGGTTGGCACCGAAGCTACCCTCTGCAGAACCTTGGCACCTCACCTTGTCTGACCCTCTCCCCTCCTGTCCCACTTCTCCGCCTGCTGCCAGTCTCTCCCAGGGACTGTCCCAGGACTTGGCTCTCGCCACACCCTCCTCCCAGGGTCTGCTTCCAAGGGCTCTGAACCAAAACAGTTCACATGGGGCCAGGAAGCAGCGCTGAGCTGAGACTCCAGCACCATCCACCCTCCCTTTCACCCTCAGGAGTCAGCGGCTTCAGCACACCCGATTGAAGGTCATCAGGTGGTAAAAACGACGAGTCACACGTGAATGGGTAAGTTCATTTTTATTTTATAAGGAGCGAATACATTTTGAGAGTATGGGTATATTTTGAGGCTCTGGGAGGGATGGGTAGACGCCTCCCATGGTCAGACCTATAAATAACAAAGCTGTAAATAACCAGACATGGAACTCAGGGTTAGGAAGGAGCCCTGTACTTTCTCGCCAGGCAGTGGCTTCTTCCCAGGGTCACATCTGCAGAGCTGCAGGGTCCCAGGAGACCCTGGGCATTTCCACGATGATGAAACAGGACCCGATGCTGGCCGGTGGCTCCCACAAAGTCACCCAGCCGCTCTGGGGTTGGGCTCCAGGTGTCCTGTCCAATAGCATCCCTAGGGTCCTGCTCTGCTGAGCTGGTGAAAGCCTTTTCAACAACTGTTTTCAAGTCTCAGCAGCACGTGAGGAATGTTCTTGCAGATCAGCTGAAAGGGGAGCGGAGAAGAGATGACTACGGGCCCCTGCCTGGGCGGGACAGGGAGCCACACTGCTGTGTCACCCCTTCCCCCGCCCACCAGGCACCAGAAAGACGCCAGTTTCTGCTAAGACTAAATTCTTAACTCACTGCAAAGTCTTGATGGGCACCATCTTATTTAGTTCCTAACAAATCCCTCCCATCATTTCCACTTTATAGGTGAGGAAACTGAGGCTGGGGAGTTGAGTCATTTGCCTATGTCACGTGGTGGGGGAGCAAGAACTTAAAGCCAGGTCTGGCCAGCTCCTAAAAGCCATGCTGCACTGCTTCCCATCAGCCCCCAGCACTTCCACTTTTAAGGTGCACAGTCCTGTGGTGGCTCAGACCCACTGTAAGGACGGTCCCTGTCATCAGCAGGTAATAGCCATATGCTGGCATCAATCCCCACTGGCCCTCCATTTTCCAGGAGGTCTCACACCTGAATATTCTGGAATCTGAAATGTGATGTTAGCTCATCAAGGGCATCCTGGCCTTGCTTTCAAGGGCTTTGGTTCCCCACAGGTTGACTTTCAGCTTTCACAGGGGAGGGTGGGAATTTGTTTTACCTGTGAAGACCCCTCCAGTTGCTGCAATCCTACAGCCTTTCTGTCCACCTGCTTGCACCTCACCTTGGACAGCATCTGAGAGCAGAGCCCGTGCCTCACCCACAACCTCCTCGGGTGCCAGCCTCCCCAGCCATCCTTCTGTTCCCACCGCAGTGGCTTCCCTGTGGTTCCTCCAAGCCAAGACAACTCCCGCACCAGGAGGTCTCTTAGTCCAGCTCCTGTTGCCTGTGTGCCTGTTCTCCAGGTCTTCCTATGGCAGCACCTCCTCATCTCAGATCCTGGCTCAGATGTCAGCCCATCACCCCAGCCTCCTGTGACCTCCATCTGACTCAGCTCCCAGCCCATGCGTTACTGGGCACCGCATCACCTGCTGTTCCCTTCACAGTTCTCTTTGCACTTGGTCACTTCCTGGCTGGCTTACCTGTTGCCTTGTTTGGTTTTCTACTAAAGGATGTAGGGTATGCAAACCCCACGGCAGCAGGACCCCTGTCTGCTCTATTCCCTGCCTTGCCCCCAGCACAACGTGGGCCTGCTGTAGACGCCATGGATGACTGCTGAGCATCTGAGTGCCTGGCACGTGCCTATCACCGAGCTGGTGCTTGGTAGTGTCATGTGACAGAGGGGAGGGACAGACTTCGTGGGAGAGTGGGCGACTTGTCTGCCCTTTCATGGATGCATTCGGACAAAGGAATGGGAAGGAGATGGAAAGGTAAGTTGTGACCTAGTCAAGTCTTTGGATTTAGGTCTAGCGGGTATAGAAACTTCCACTTCTGTCAACACAGAAAGGGCTCCAACATTCACTTTGAATTCACAAGGGAGTTTAAAATTCGGCCTATAGGGAAAGGCCCCCTCTCGGCCTCCCACTGGTCTGCTCTGTGATTAAAGCTACCCAGGATGCCTGGCTGCACCAAGTCACCCCTGCCGTTGACGCAGCACTCCTCCCACTTACCTGCTATCACTGCTTTATTGTACGTGCCTCCGTTGTCCTTTTCCATGCTCCCCCACGATCTTGTAGTTGCCCTCTGCAAGGAGAATGGGGCTGCGCTGGGGGTAGGTGCTCAAAGGCTCACCAGCTACTGCTAAGTCCAAACACCTTAGCCTGGCCCTGCCTCCCCTTCTCCCACAAGTGAGGTTGCCCAGCCCCTACCCGCGGTCTCTCCCCTCCTCTCACCATGCTCCACCATCTCTGGGTTCTGGCCCTGCCCACAATGCTGGCTTCACCTCCTGGCCTCTCCCCCTCGCTTGCTAGACACACCAGCTGCAGGGATGGCTTAGTTGCTTCCAACCTCTGGATTCTCACACTTGCTGTTGCTAAAAAGCCATGGGGGCTTATTGTTTGAATTTGCTGTTTGATATTAACTACATGATGGCGGGGAATGGGTCTGCCAGGTTCACAGATGTAGCCCTAACCTCCAGCATAGGGTGAGGAATAGAATGAAGAATGAAGAAGCACAGAATGCTTGATAAATGTTTAATCAAGACATGATAGATGGCTCGAATGATTAAATGAATTATTGAATGAATACATGGATGGATGAATGGATGGATAGATGGGTGGATGCATAATTGGATAAGTTATTAAATGGATGGATGATTGAATTATTGGATGGATGGATCAATGGATAATTGAATGAGATGATGGTGCAGCCGTATTTTTAAATTCTGTGAATGAAAGTAGGAGGGACTTAAACATCTCCAGCCTCAGACTCTGAGGTTTGGCATGAATCCATGTTTGCTGCATCCTCCTCTCGCCGTGCACCTCCCTGGCCTGCTGTCAGACAGCAGGGCTTCCACATTAGGCATCAAGTCTAGTCTCTGTTTCGTCTCCAATGAGACACCCCTGAGCTGCTGCCTCAGTCCCCGTCTCAGCCACCTGACTAGATGCCCCCACCCTCCCAGCCTGTAGCCCGAAATGGCCCCTGTCCTGCCAGGTGCCACTTGGAGGGCTGCCCAGGTAGGAGGAGAGGGTCTCAGAACAGGAGCGTCTCAGCGCCCCACCACCTCGACCCCAGCGTGCCATCTGGTGGCACAGAGGCGGCCAGGGAGAGTGCGGCCACGTCCCTTCTCAGCAGCTTCACAGTGCCGTTCTCACAGTGGTCCGTGAGATTTTATTTTTCTTTTTCACCAAGAAATGCTCGATGTCCTTTTTAGGACTCTGCAAAGAAAGAATGTTTTCTTCTCTTACCTGGATGTTCTTTCTTATCTCTGTGGTTTAGGAATGGCTTTTCTGGAAAAAAAAAAAACAAAAAGAGAGAGAGGATTAAATGCCTTTCAGGAATTTTATAAGGCCCAAACTAAAGAATTATTTGTGTTTTTCTTTCTTTCCTTTTTAAAAAAAGATTTATTTATTTATTTTTAGAGAGAAGGGAAGGGAGACAGAGAAACATCAATGTGTGGCTGCCTCTCCCGTGACCCCTACTGGGGACCTGGTCTGCAACCCAGGCATGTGCCCTGACTGGGAATCGAACTGGCAAATCTTTGGTTCACAGGCCGCACTCAATCCACTGAGCTACATCAGCCAGGGATGTTTGTGTTTTTCATTCTCATTCTATCAAGAATGTACAGTAGACTTTTTCCAGAGGCTCCATGACTTTGATATCACAGACGATCCAACACAGAAGCAGGTGAGAGAATCCAGTTCTCTCCTCTTAATTCATTCACAGAATTATAAAAATGTGAAACCATACCACTCTTCTCACTATTTTTTTGTATTGAAAAATAGTTATTTTTAAGAAAAATGCTATTTCTGTTTACTACATAATGAATTTATCATTGTCATTTTGATGAATTAATATATAAATATTTTAGTGTCTCAGCTTTAGTTTCTAATACGGTAAATATCACAGCCACACACAGAAGAGCTCTGTGGAGTCCTCAATATCTTTTTAGCATGAAGGGGTCCTGAGACCAAAAAGTTCGGGATCTACTATATTCTCAGATGAACTGGAAACAATTTTAGCATATCGTTCAGCAAATACCATTACAAAATATGTTCACATGGGGAGTAAATGGCTTTTATTTTTAAGAGAGAAAGAGAAGGGAGGGGGAAAGAGAGGGAGAGTAAAATGAACGTGAGAAAGAAACGTCGAGATACATCAATCAGTTGCCCCGACTGGGGACCGAACCTACAACCTAGGCATGTGTCCTACCAGGGAATCGAACCAGCAATCTTTCATTTTGCAGGATGCCACCCAACCAACTGAGTCACATCAATCAAGAATATTTTGGGGAGAGAGTCCTTTCAAAAGTAATGCAGCCATGTCATCACTGCAAACAACAAGTAACTGGAGAATGAATCTTCCCTCAACTGCTTTGCTGATTCCCTCTGAGCCTTAATTTTCTCATCTGGAAATGGACAAAAGGTCAGTATCTCTTAAGATATTGTGAAGTAGAACAAATAATCTCATTTACCACACATGTACACAAATATTAAGAGGAACTGTACAAAATTGCCATTTTTGTGTCTAAAAAGTGGTCGACTCTTGGTGATTTCATATGTCTCAATTTCTTCTCCCTGCTGATTGTCATTAACCCCACCTCTTCGCTCAGCCCCCCCCCCCCCAGCACTAGAACATTTGGGGGAGAGCAGAATCTGGCCAGAACACAATGTCTCATGCAGCAATGCCTACATCGGGTTGCTCACTCCTCCCCGTCAGCTCATCGGCCTTGCTTGGCAGCTGCGAGGTTAAACAATCACATTTATGCACCTGAACTCATATTGTGTTATAGGTCAGTTATATCTCAATTAAAAATCACCCTGTGCACAGCTGGGCATGTTGCTTCCTTTTGTTCTGGAGCCACCCTAAATGTCACCCGGGCATCCAGGACCAGCACTGACGCTCACTGTACGAGGCAGCAGAGGCCAAGGGGGCAACAGGCCAAGTTTTAGCGGTTTTTTTCCAGGCCAGAGACTCTGAAATATTCCCGCTCCCCCATCTCCTTGGGGGTGAGTTTCAGCCTGTAACTCGAGCTCAAGAGCTCAAGGCTATGTAATCTGCCTTTATTCTTCTCACGACACAGACGGCCACGTCACTTGTCAGAGGTGAGCATGGGGCCCACCTCCCACATCTCAGCCTTGGCTGCTCAGCCTCTGAGTGACTTGAACTCCTCAGAAAAAATGCACGGGTTCCCCGCCCCTGCTCTCCAACAAGTCAGGCTGACTGCACGGGTCAGTGTTCACTCTCCTCAGAGAAAGACTCGGCCCCTCGGAAGCCGGGCTCCAGGGTGACAGGCTGCGAAACCTACAGGGGCATCGGCCCACTCTGGAAGTCACCTCTCAGAGGAGACCAGCATCTTAGGTGTGGGCATGAGATCCGCAACTGATGCTCAAACAGTCCTCAAAAATAAACGTGGGGCTTTATATGGAGCGAGAATGGGGGTGGGGTGGGAAGAGGGAAACAGTGATAAAGCAAATGTGGCAATATTTTAACAATTGGTGAACGGGGTGGAGGGTCCGAGGCACTAGAGGGTGAGCCAGAGTAGGTTTGCAGGTGTGAGTACATGAGACAGAGTTCATTCTTGCATCATCATTAATGTATTAATGCATTTTTTCCCATAGGAACAACTGTAAACCTACTTTTGCCCCACCCTGTATGCTTTTCACTTTTCTGTTTGTCTAAAATTACTTAAAGTGTGTGGTTTAAAAAACACTTAGAGAAAAGGCCTCTTCCTGGTTTACCCAGGTCAAGAGTGCCCCACTCCTCCCCGAGACCTTTGCTTCAAGAAGCCATTGGAATTCAGGGTATTTCCGAACTCCCTATAAGTACCAACAATTCTTGCTGAGTGACAGCCCCCAGGCCTGGGACCAAGACTAGAAATGTCATTTACATTCTGTCTGCAAGGCCCAGGAAAGGCTCAGATCTTCCTGTGACAGGAGAGGACACACACACACACGGGCTTTGGAGCAGGTGGACAGGCTTGAAAATCCCACTCTGCTCCCTGCTAACTCGTGCACTCTCTGGGCCAGGTCTTAAACTCATGCCCCCCTTTCTGTGAGACAGAGAGAGAGAGAGAGAGAGACATGTGTGTTCCCTGAGGACCTATTACGTGTCAAGCACTTATCTAAGCACCTTACAAGTGCTCTCTCCTTCAAGCCTTGTAACTACCCCATGCAGCAGTTACTACGATGACCATCACCAGCTCCTTTTACAGGTGAATAAACTGAGATGAATAAATAAGAAAGGTTAAGCTGCCTGCCCAAAGACACCAGGGAAGAAAGCCGAGGATTTGAACCCATTTCAGTGGTTCTGTGCCTGCACTTTTGACTGTGATGCTGCCTTCTCGTTATACTTTCCTTTTCACAGGCTTGCGACAAAGCTTAAAGGCAGTGCCTCTGAGGCACCCAATCCACAGCAGGCGTCATTTAACTGATCTCTTTGCTTATTATCTCCATCCATGAAGCGGGTCTCATGTAACTAAGCTAGACCAGGAGACGAGAAAGGCAAAGAAGTTCCAGGCGTTTTCTGTTATAAAAATGACACTTCAGTCCCAAGGGCTCCTGACGCACCTGCAGCTCTCTTCTGGTAAAGGCTGTTTGCCCCTCTCTCCTGCGTGCTCCCACTGGCCCGGTTTCCCTCGGGACTTTGCACTGGCCAGACTGCATGCCCCGCCCACCCGAGGCTTGATTTGGTGTCAAACATTCTGCTCTGTGCTTGTGAAGCGACAGGCACGGCAGCTTGACCATTACAAGCCCATTTTACAAATAAGGGGAACGGGGCCTGGGAAGGTCCCATTTGGGACATGTGGCAGTGAGGGGCCGAGGGACCGCTGCAGTCCAGGCTGTCTGGTCGGAGAACCCGCTCATAACCCCAAATCACAGATGAAATGTAGGAGAAATCACAATTCTGCCTAACTGGTTCACATCCTTTCATAGGCAATTTTTCTTCAAACCTCAGAATTCCAGGGATCAGGATTCTCAAGACAATTCTACTGCCTCATAATTGTATTATTTGCAATGATAATGTTATAAAGGTGTAACTGATGTAATGCGTATGTTTTTCTTGAAACACTTCAGAGAAATACATTCTCAAGTCAGAGAAAAAAAAAGCTTTGGCAGACCAGGCACTCTGATGTGATCTTTCGGCCAATAGGGTCACTGTAATGGACCCTATGTGACCGAGGGTGCTGTCTGCGAACTCAGAGATGTAGACACGGGGACGGGGGCCCCGGAGCATGTGGATTCAAAGTCCCAAGCAGTTCACCTTTGGTAAGCTACCTTACATCTCCCTGAAGTTCCAGATGCTTTGCTTGCCGCACATTTCTTCCAAATTCACACCAAACCTCTCAACCTTAGGTCTTGTGTACGTTAAGGCGCACGTGGGTTTCAGGGACTATTATCAGTCCTTGCTCTTCCTTGCTGATGCCCTCACCCTTCTCAGGAAAGTTGTGCAAACTAGAGTGATGCTATCCAGGCCCCTCACTGATCCATTTATCGCCTTCTTCCCCAGAGACAAAGACTAATTAGGTCACATAGGATGGTCCTAGCAGGAATGAAGGTTAACATATCAAATATTTACTCAGGCCTCTGCATGTATGATTTAAATGAACCCCCATAACTGCAACAAGTGGCCCCATCTTACAGAGAAGGAACCTGCAGCTCAGAGACTGAAGCACTTGACCCCAAGGTCAGCCATCTAGGAGGCGGCAGAGCTGGGGTTGAAGGCCAGAGCCACGCACAGGTGAGGGGAAGGGTGGAAGATCCGAAAGTAGAGCAGGGCAGTAGGAGGACAGGAGGAGCCCTCGCCCAGGCGCAGGGGCTGCTGGTTTTCTCTGTGACATGCAGGGGGTTACAGGAGAGTGAGGCTGTGCCAGGGGCCAGGAACAGGGTTTGGACACCCATACTCACCTGCTTGCTGGCGCTGCTTGACACAGTGCCCGTGGTTGGGGATGCCCTTGGCCCTGTCACCCGGTAACACAATGTGGCACTCGTAGCCTGTGGGACAGAGGAGTGGCTCCACGCCGTCCGCTGTGGTGCTGCAGGGCTCTACTGTGGGAAGGACACAGTCCGGGTCTCAGGGGCGCCCTCCTTGAGACATGCGTGCACATTAGCCAGAGGGGCAACCTCACTTGTGCCCCCCATTCTGGGCTGTACCTTGGGTCTCAATCAGTGTCGTATATGCCCATGCATGTATGCACATACATGAGCACACACAGAGCAGCCCAAAGCCATGTGATTCCAAACATGCCCTTTCATGAATAGTGTCATGCATACATATGTGTTCACCCACGCACCCTGAAACACATATTCATGTTTACAGTCACCTATGTACACACATTCACACACAAAATTCCTGACATACACACAGGCTCTTACACACATTTTCACTACCCCACAACTCTTAACACATATATACACTGCACATACAGCCACCCACACACAAGTTCACATGCACACAAATCCTTCACACATACACATACACACTTACAGTTACACACATACAAACACAGATGCACAAATATTCAGATATACACGGCCACACAGTTTCTTGCACGGCTGCACACAGTCTCACACACAGAAGTGTGCAGAATCACAAGCACGGCTACACATATGCAAGTGTACGCACTTGAACCCTTAGAGCTCTCCAGGCCCCGGGCTGGCGCGTGGTACCTTTCAGGGACTGCTCTCCTCCCGCCCGGAGGAAGCCTCCTCATCAGGAAGCAGCAAACCCCTTATTACAATTTTAGGGATCTACACCGGCCCAGGCCCCCTCCCTCTCAATTCTCTACCAGGAAGGAGTCCCCCTTCCCAGGGACAGTCAAGCCCCACCATTTCCCTTCTCCGTTGGGGTGCGGGAGGACCCAAGAGGTCTGAGTGCTTGGGGACAGTCAGCCAGCTGGAGCAGGAGCAGCCCCGTTATTGGTATTCTGGTGGCAGCCCGAGAAGGAGGGATCCTGGCTCTGACGCCAGGTCTGGGCTTATCCTGTGGGTACCTTGAGACACCTCCTTAGGGCCATCCAGGAGCCAGCCGTTGCCACCAAGCCACAGGGGTTTCGGCTCCACCAGCCAATCTACAACTAACAAAATAATACATGGTTAAATTGAGGCCCTCCTCAGGGGTCTGAGAAGTGCCCCAGCCCCAGCCTCTGGGAATGGGGGAGCCCACATTTCATGGCAAAACACAGAGTCTCCCTGGGGGAGAAACACCTCATTCCCCAGCATACATTTGCCCTTTCTTTTAGTAATAGACCTTTGAGTTTTGACTGGCCACTGGGTGGCCAAGCTGAAGACTACATTTCCCAGCCTCACTTGTAACTAGGTGTGTCCCTGTGACTGAGTTCTGGCCAATGGAATGTGAGCAGAAGTGATGATGTAACTTCTGGACTTGTTCTTGCATTGATGCTGGTTTTCTCCCCTCCCATGTGCACTCTCTCTCCCTCTTCCAGGCGGGGAACCACTTTGACCATGTGGAGGGACAGGATGGAGGGAACCCAGGTCCCTGCCTGGCTGTGGATCAGAGCCACCTGGCTGCCATGGACCATCTTCCTACGTCTGGCCTATTATTAACTGAGGGAGAAGTAAATGCCCAGTAGCTTGGATGTCTGGGTTTAAGGGTCGTTTTGTTACAGGAGCACAACTTGTTCTATAACCAATACATTTTTAACCAGAAGAGTGACCCACTCAGTAGACTGGAAGGTTTTCAAAAACCCAAAGCAGGGGTTGAAAGCCCGAGTGCCCCCAGAGGTGGACAGGTAACCGGAAGGAGAAAAACAGGCCAGGCAGGACAAACAGGTGTGGCAAACCGCAGGGTGTTTCTGCCCCCGATGCTCAGCTGCTGGTCCGCTCTGGCCAGCCCTTCCCGCTGTGTCCAGAGTGGACTTGCGTTATAAACTATAAATCTGTGTTTTAACAGACATAAATATTCTGGTTTTTAGACGTTAGCAACAAATTTAAAAATTTTAAGCACTTCCGAGATCAACTAAAACTGGTCTAAAATTACAGCTGTTTGCAGCCCCTGCTCTAGCCTGAATCAGAAAGGGGCAACAATAAAGAGGTACACATGCTGTCGGGCTCTTTGAAAGAACAGGACGGACATCGGGGAAAGTGCTGGTCAGCTTTTTCTTCAAAGGAGCGCAAGACGATTGCTCACAGTGTGGAGACTGAAACAACAGAGGAACAAGTCAACAGTTTCCAGTTTCCAGACCAGAGGGATGACACGATGAGATTCCGCAGCCACTGTTATTCATCTTCTGGGTTTTCCTTCCTTCCCGCACACGAAAAAAAATGTTTTCAGCAGGAAATGCATTACTGCTCTTTGTATTCTTCTTTGCATCAGTCAAAGGCTTCTAAGCAGCAGTGAAATGTATGCATTTTGCTCTATGTTTTGGAATCCTGAAACTTGGTTAAGGCCTCCTATCAATTTGCAGACTCTTAAAGGCCTGGAAGCCCATGATCTCGCCTCTCTTTCCATCCCTAGAACTTCCTGGGATCTCCTGCTAAGCAAACTCCCCGCACCCCCCTCCTTATGTCAAGATTTGCTTCTGACAATAGCCTCTGTGCACGCTGGGAGTGGAGCAGTGTGTGTGAGCCTCTTAGAACAGGGCCTGGTGTGTTTCAAATCCTCTGGTTCTCACCTCGAAGCGGTTTTGTCCTCTGTGGAACATTTAGCAAAGTCTAGAGATATTTTTGGTTGCCACAGCGCAAGGTGTGGGAAGTACCCGGCATCACATGAATAGAGGCCAGGAAGGCTGCTAAACACCCTAGGGTGCCCGGGTCAGCCTCTCTACCCTGCCACCACCTCAATTAGAATTACTATCCCCAAATGCCAAGAGTGCCAGGGGTGAGAAACCTTGTGTTAAATATTATTAATACAGTTGTTATTATGACTGACTAATGGCTCTTCCTGCTGGCCAGTGAAATCTAGTCATTTTATTATTTTACGAATCATTGATTCATTGAATCGCTTTCAGGGGTCTAGAGACTGTTTTACGTGGTGGGGATACAGGAGTGAATGAAATAGACCAAATTCTCCTTATGGGGCTGACCTTCAAGGGTGGGAAGCAGTCCTCAAACAAACAAATAAAACAATATTCCAGACTGGGCTACAAAGAAAACTTAGGCAGGGTAAGGGGGTAAGGAATGGCTGGAGGAAGGATTGTCATTTTGAGAGGGAGCTCTTCCCTGAGGAAGTGACCACCTGTGGACAAAGACCGGAAGGAGATGAGGAAGTGAGCTGTGCGGGTGTCTGGGGGAAGGAAGTTTAGGCAGTGAGGGACCCCACATATGGGCCCAGGTGCTGGAGATCGGACCCACATCCCTGCACTCAGGGCTTAAGGAAGACTGGATGGAAACTCTAACTCTGTCTGCTGTGTAACGCTGGGCAAGTGACACACCTTCTCTGAGCTTCAATGTCGAACTGTCAAATAGGGCTGATAACAGTCTCTTCACCCGCTGGACTGTGTGAGCGGAAAACGAGGTGATGTGTGGAAAGGCCACCAGGAATGTCATGGACGGTTGCATAGCTCATGCACAGCTGAAAAGCCTCTGGCCTAGGCGAAGTGAGTGACGCTAGAGTCCCCGCGCCCTGTGGCAGGCAGTCCAGAGGAATGGGCAGCTTTCTCACTTGCACCCTGGAGGGAAGCACCGTTATGCGCTTCCTCCACCAGGAGGGGGCAGTGTGCTGTCTTTCAGGGCCTTGTAGGAGTCTCTGGGCAGGGAGTGCCCATCCAGTCTCTGAACAAGAGGCAGAGCTCAAAGGCACGGGAGACTGTAATTATGAACAGCATTAAGGGTGCTGAGTCCCCTGTCATCGCTGTGACCTCACTCCAAAGAAAACAAAGTAGCTGCTCTTACTTTGGCCTCAGGAGGAGGGGTTGCGGCCACCTTTGCAGAGCCACCCTGGTGATTAAGGCCCTTGGAAACCTCAGGAACGGTCCACACAGGCTGCTATTGTCTAAGGCTCAGCCGGGCAGAACTGAGGAGGAGGAAACTTTGCTGCCCTTATCCAAACTACTGAGGGACACTTTTGCTCCACCCAGAAGGAGGTAGCTGTCCAGCCACCCCCCCCCGCCCCCCACACCCAGCCCTGCACCACACAGTGCTCCCCAAGGACTTCTTTCCGTCCCTTCCTAAACCTTCTCTCCAGAGGGATCTAAACTTTCTCCTTTCAAAGATGAACCCCTGAGAACTGTTTCTCCCAAAAGGATTCGCATTCAGATTACACACGTGATTATCTGCTCCCAGCCCGGACGGGGCCTTAGCGTTTCTGAATGCTCATACTCGAGTGAGCTGCACATTCTCATTTCAGTCATTTTATAGGCGGGGGACCTAAGGAGGTGACCAGCTAGATGGCAGATTTGAACCCAGCAGTCTGCATCCCCCTGCCTCTCTGGGCACCCCTATCTGGACTGCGACGGTCCCAGGTTTCCATCTCAAATGCCCCCAAGGCCAGGCATCACGAGTGAAGGGGACCTGGTGGGGTCTGTGGAGAACCAGGGAGCACCACTGGCATTGAGGGGCCCGTGCGGCTCCAGGAAAAGGTGGCCCAGGGAACGCCATCCAATATTTTAAGAACAGCCAGAAATCTGGGTTTTTATGAGACATCTCCCCCATCTTCACAAGAGGGGAGTGCAGTTTTTCTAGACTAGAGTTCTCTGAGGGCAGTGGCCTTGCGCACATCCAACGGGACGCTTGCTCAATGAGCCAAAATTTCCCATTTCACAGGTGGACTGGTCCAGGTGGCCCAACGTTAAGCCCATCTGCGTTCCTCCCAGCCGGACCTCCTTTGGGCAGTGCAGGCCACTTCACCGGAGTCCGGCCACCCTCGGGTCCCGCCATGCCTGCCACCACCCCATTACCCTGGCCCCCGCAGTGCCTACCTGGCGGGGGCGGCACCACCTCCAGGCAGGTGTAGGCGCAGCCATTGTAGCAGCAGCGTTGGTCCCCCGAGCACTCTAAGTCGGCCCGGCAGCGGGCCACCTGACAGGCCCCAGGGGGCAGCGAGCGCGGGGGCGGCGGGCAGCTGTCCTCGGCCGACTGCCCCGGCCCTTCCTCTTCCTGGGCCTGCCGAGAGAGGGCAGCGTCAATGGAGTCCGGCGGAGGCCACAGCCCGCGGGACCCGCGCTGGATGCCAGCGCTGCTTGCAGCTTTGAAAGGAGGGCCAGTTGCTGGGTCTCTGAGCCTTGGAGTAAATGCAACAGAAGCCGCCTCAGCGGGCTGCTCTGAGGATCAACAGATATTGTTTCCCTTTGCGATGGCCCCCAACGGAAATGACTGCAAGCCCATCGACAGCAAAACAAATAAACGAAACGTGAACGGTTTTTGTGTTAAGCGTATATCCTGATATATACACATACATATCACATGTGTTTTATACATATATAACAGGCTATAGATGTGTCTGTATGTATATATAATGTGCATGTGTGTGCACACATGTATTTATTTATATATATATATCTTATAATCCATGTGGAAGCTTTGAGAATTTACAAATCATACATAGAATGGATAAATTTGCACAACTTGGATAAATCTCACAAACACAATATTGAGCAAAACCTCCCCCCACAGCTCACAAGAGAACACACAGTTTGTTTATATTTTTAGTTCAAAAAGAGGCAAAACTGTTGTCTGGTGAGAGAAGCGAGAACAGTGGCCACTTGGGGGTGGTGGCTGGGAGGGGTGGGGGGGTTCCTGGGGGCTGGCCCTCTTCTGCTTCTTGCTGATTCACTTTGTGCAGATTCATGGAGCTCTACACACAATTTTTTGAGCTTTTGGTATTATGTTTCAAAAAAAGTTAATGAGACACAGTACTTAACATACAGGACATACAGGCACATAACCAATAACATAAACATGTCAGAGGGGAGACTGGGAGAGTGTGTCACACCAGGCAACCCACTCCGGGTCCCTCTGACACCAGACCCCACCCATGCCAGGAACAGTGTTCTGCTTCTGGATCTGAAAGTGGGGTGTGTGGGAGGCAGGTCTCACACAACCCTGTGCACGCACACGCACGCACCCACGCAGTTAGGTATAGAATAGACTCTTCCGGAAGAAACACCCCGGCTTGCCCTGCCTCCTGGCCTATGACTAAATGGCTCCCGCCATCTAAATTCCTGTTTACAACAAAAGAAAAAAGCAAACAAAATAGAACCAGAGACATTGAAATTAAGAACAATCTAACAACAGCCAGAGGGGAGGGGGGAGGGGACAGTGGGGAGAAGGGTTTTCAGGAACTACTGTAAAGGACGCATGGACAAAACCAAGGGGGAGGGTGGAAGCAAGGGAGGGAGGTGGGTTTGGCTGGGGTGGGGAGAAAATGCCGACAACTGTAATTGAACAACAATAAAGTAATTTATGGAAAATAAATAAATAAATAAATTCCTATTTACAACTGCTCTCCCCCCTACACACATTTCAAATAAATAATGCCGGTCTGCAGACTGGAGTAATATGTAGCCATCAAAACTTGCCCTGAAACTGCTCATGAAAGATCACCAAGATATTGAGGTTTGTGAAGAAATTAAGGTAAAGAACAATTTGTTTCCTACGCGCCGAACTACATTTTCAAATATACATATACACATATATAATATGGATATATTTGTATGGGTCTAGGATATTTTTTGGAAGCAGGTACAAGAACACAAGAAACTGTATGAGAACGCACAATCCTTGCTTTTGGAGGCAAGAATTAGGTGGGAAAAAAAGGAATTAGGTTGTTAAGCCAAGGGAGGTTTCTCCCCATTGTTCACTATTTTTGTTTTCTATACATAACTATCACAAAAGAGTGTGTGTGTGTATATATGTATATATGTATATACACACACATACATATATAAAGTGTGTGTATACACAATATATATATTTTTGCCATGCACACTTTTTTCAATTTCAAGAAGACAAACATTTTTTAAAGCTGTAGAAGCACTTACAAAGAATTTGTAATGACAGGAAAAGCACATGATATGTTAGGGGGAAAAAAGGAAAAGGCAAGATACAAAATGGCATATGCCATCTATTCTTAACTGTAAAGAGGCAAGTTCAAGAATGCTTGAACACCCTTCCCGCGCAGCTATTGCGGTGGCTGCAAACTCCATGCGCTGCTCCCAAAGCCCTGTAGAGGGCGTGAGATCACCGAGAATAGGTCCCCAGCGGGCGCCTCTCCGTACTGATGCAATCCCTAGGACTTTGAGTTTTAAAACTTCCTCCAAGGGACCGCCCCACCCCCCAGCAAAGGATCAGAGGGAGAGCAAGAGAGGAAAGAAAGCTATGAGCAAGTAGGGAGGAGAACGGTCTAGGCGGGGTGGGTCTCCTGGCCCCCACCCCAACTTCACGCAGAAAACTTATTTTTTCTCCCTTACATAGGCCGTTTAATTTGTGAAAAGTACAAACGAACACAAATCCATCATTTGCAGATAAGAAAAGGAAAATTTCCGGAGATTGGTGGTTCTTCCCCCAAACAGGGGGCAGATGGGAGCACAGAATTTCAGAGCCCTGGTTCAGCCTGTTCACTGTCCCCTGTTCCGTCTGGTCTCCCTGACTCCAAGTGCCGCCATAAACAATTTCCAAGCTGCAAGCAGAGGACATAATTCTACATCATTAGCTCCTGTTCATTTTCTTCAGAATTAACGACATTGGACTCACGTTGGGGCCCCAGCGTTTTAGTCCTAATTGAATGAGGCAGCTGCCCCGGCCTCCTTCGGAGGGTGATGGGAATGCCCGTGCGTGGTCGGGAGGAGGTGGCTGGCTTTTCCGCCTGGCCTGCTTGTACACCTCGTTTATGAAATTTAACGAAACCTGGAGATCAGAAGTGAAAGGCTTTTCACCCTCTTCCGAAGCCTCCGTGCAGTGAGTCCCTAATGGCACCCCGACAGGGCGCGTGTAGAGAGACCCATTGTAGATGTGCCGCTGCTCCCCCAGGAGAGGAGAGTTCGTTGTTTCTCGGAATTGGAAGAGAACAAAAGCGACAAGCGCCTTGGAAGTCAAATCTCCCTGAGTTATTTAGCTGGTGCCCTGGCAGTGGTAGGTGGTGGCCGGTGATAAAGCACTGCTTTCCCTGAGGGGCGCAGATGAAAGTGCGGAAGGTTTCGGAAAATAGTCCGGGTCCTGCAAGGTGGTATGCAAAGAAGATCCTGAACAAAGGATGTGTCCTGGAGTTCCGAGCAAGAATGGACTTTTTACAAAGATTTTATTTCCTTATATTTAGAGAGAGAAGAAGGGAGGGAGAAAGAGAGGGGAAGAAACATTGATGTGCGTGAGAGAAATATCAACAGGCTGCCTCTCGGACACGCCTGCCGGGGACCAAACCCGAAACCCAGGCGTGAGCCCTGACTGGGAGTCCAACCAGTGACCTTTTGCTCTGTGGGACAACACCCAACCACCTGAGCCACACTGGTCATGGTGAAAGAATGGACTTTTGTCAAAGAAACAAGTAGATCACCCTGGATGGCTTCCCAGACCAGGGGGGAGGGTGGGTGTCGAAGGGTTAAAGGCCAAAATCCTTGGCCTAAAGATCAAATCTGAGCTGCCCCAACCCCTCCATGTCTGTCCTCTCTCCCACCACTCTCCCCCTTGCTCATTGCTGTCCAGTGTTCTGGCCTCGCTGAGGTCCCTGGGACACGATAAGACTAGTCCCACAGATGGGCTTTGCAGGGCTGTGCCTCTCATCCAGATACCCTCATGGTTCCGGCCTTTATCTCCAAACCCCTGGTTACCGTGGGAACACTGTGTTTGACAGACTCATTAGTTTCAAGATTTTCATCCCCTACATCATGCTGTCTTTAGGCCCTTGGTTTTGTCCCCACCGTATCTTAGGCACCGACACTCTCTGCAGCCCTAGCCAGCCCACGCCTCCACCGCCACTCAGTCGAAAAGAAAATAAGAACAGGTCAAATCCCTCTGAGAATGAGGCAGCTCACTCCAGACTGACAACACCCTTCACGAAAAACCCTGAGCAACCCATGAATTTCATCCGCTATTTCCACGCCTGCTCAGGGCTTGTAGGGCAGCTCTGTGTCCAGGCAGCTGCTGGACATACACCTATGGCGCCGCTCAGACAGGAGCTTCTCAGCGCTGCATGCCTTGCTTGGACAAAAATGACCCTCTCAAGGTTATGTATCGGCCTGGTGGTTATTCTCCGCTCCTCGGGAAGAGAGTCTTGGAGATCTCTGTGGATTTGCAAAGCCCTTCTGCTGCTATTAGGTGAGCAGGTTAGGAAAGTGTCCGTTCTGGCTCCTTCAGTAGGAAGCCCAATTCTGCTAGTCTGAGTCTGATTCCACTGAAGCAAACAGCCTGATGTCTAACCGAAGTGTGCACATAAATAACAGCATACCTGTACCCTGGAACACCACAGAAGCTTTTGAAAAGGGGACACATATTCACCATATATTGCTCAATGAAAAACGTAAGGTATAAAACAGTAAGAATAAACCAGACACAATTCCACGTACTGTATGACTCCACTTACATGCAATGCTCTGACTAGACACATCTGTAGAGACAGAAAGCAGAGGGGTGGTGGCCAGGGGCTGGGGGGTGGGGAGTGGGGAGTGATTGCTTCATGGGTTTGGGGTTTCCTCGGGGATGAGGGAAGTGTCTTGGAACTCGATAGAAGTGGTGGTTGTGCAATACTGCAGAAGTACTAAATGCCACTGAATTGTTCACTCTAAAATGGCTATGTGAATTTTATCTTAATAAAAAAATTCTTTAGACAATACGAATAAAATCTCAAGAAAAAAATGTGTGTGTGGAAAAAAGTGTGGGGATGCTTCATAAATACATCTAGGCAGACATACCCCAAAATGTCAACAGAGCTATGTCTTCGAGGAAGAATTTAAATTATTTTTCCTTTCTTATAACAGTCTGTCTGAATTTTTTTTACAATAAACATCATTTTCATAATCAGGAAAACAATTGAAGTAGTTTCCATTTAAGGAGAAAGAATCCAATCTCCAGACCTCTCTCAGTGTACCCAACTCTCTCCCTCAGCCCTCCCCACCCCATTCATCCTGCTAGCAAAACTTTCCCTGTCTTTGGAATGTTCCAGCAACTTAACAATCAGACCAATAAAAGTGGACCCCAGGATTTGTTTGCTCAGTGCAGGAAGAAAGCCAATTTTCCTCTAAGCATTAATCGCTCTTCCTTTGGAATTTGGACGTCAAAGCTCTAAAAATATGTCTCTCCCAAGAGCAGAGGACACAGAGGTCAGTGTGCATTGATGAATGCCATTTCCTGATGCCCTGGGACCTCGGCACTGGGCTCTGAGGGCAGAATTTGGTGCATGGCTAATGGGACTTCCTCCGAGAGGAGCTCAAAACTGGGGTCTCATGCTGGTGACAGCCCCACAACAGTGCAAGCCGGGAGCAGGGCTGCAGACCACCGATTCTTTGACTGGGGTCCACTGAGCACAGCTATGCTCCTGGAAGTCTTCTAGAATTTCTGGTCCCTTCTACCCCGTTCTGGAAGATTTTATTCACTCATTTAATGGGGAAAGCATAGTTCCCAGGCTGACTACGTGCCAGGCACTGGGCTGGGTACAAGGAGAGCTGAGCTGAACCAGATGACATTGTCCTTGCATTCACGTGCCTCGGCTCCTTGACAAGTGACAGACACCAAACCCTCACACAGATAAAGCAAAGTAATTTTTTTGTCATCTGCAAAAGTAGTTCATGAAGAACTAAATCAAACCACAGTAAAGAAACAAATCATGGAGATAATGGTAATGGAATTAAACGCTATGAAGGAGAAGTGAGGATGTTATGAAAACGTTTAAGCAAACTCTAAACATGGACCAGCACTGCAAGGACCAAGGTGGAGCTGTTGGGACTCAGGAAATGAGAAGAGTGGAGGGAACGTGGGTTTAGCTCCAGGCCATCGCCTCTCCCACTCTCGCAACTTCACAAAAAATGAAAGAGAGGCACTTGAGCCCACAGAAATAACAAGGGCGGCAGAGGAATGCCAGTTTTGCACGGGCTGCCAGCTCCTGCAGGCTGTCGTGCTCACCAAAAGACGCAGCTCTGGGCAGACTACATGCGTGAGCAGGACGTTCCCCGAGATCCTGGCTGCTGCAGCCCCTCGCTGTCCCCTCCACTGGGCAGGCACCCCCGAGTAGTGTGCAAACTGCACAGACACTTCCTGAGGCCCTGGATGGGAGCTTAGAGGGCAAAACAGACCCGTGGCCACAGCAATGTGCCGGGATCGTTGGGCCATGCAGCCCCCAGGCTGACATGACAATGGCAATGGGCCCCGCCTGGCAGATGTGCTGAGAGGGTCCTGAGAGCTCTTGGCCTGGTGCACAGGATCTGCTCAGGAAAGACTTGTTCTTGTGAGTTTCACTGAATGCCAGGGAAGAGAAGACCCAAACCCCAGCTCCCCGCAACTGACCCTGAGCTCCCAGGGTCAGGGCTCACTGGGCTATTTACAAACATTCCGCTTCTGTCTTATCTAGCCTCGTAAATATTTGGTTCTGCTTTTTGCTTTGTTTTAAACAGCGCAGATGTGGAGAGGGTGGCTCTCTGCCAGGCACGGAGCTGCAGGCTCTCCAGGGCTTCTCACCGGACTGCAGAGCAGTCGCTCCAATGCTGCAGATGAGGAAACTGAGGCTCAGAGAGGAGAAGCCTTCTCCTTACAAGCCTCCCATAGGGGTCCCATGGGAACTGAAGGCAGTGTCGTCCTCGCTGGCACTGTTCCTGAGTCCCTGGGCTGTAACATACGGGCATTCAGGGAGTTCCTCAGGGCCTGCTGCCCACTCTGCCGAGGGGCGGGGCTTTGGGAAAGAGGACGGCCAAGGGGTGGTCAGTGTTGACCACCAGCTCTCAGGCACTGCCTTTGCCAGTGTCCGTGGGCTGAAGCTCCCACTGTGGCTGGTTTCCAGCTGCCAACGGGAGGGTGCCAAATAAGGAGATGCAGTAGCTCTTCAATAACTATTTCCACCACACAGACACCACCAACATAAGGAATCTTGAGAGAAGAGTGAAATGAGTATGGAGTAAAACAGTTCTAACGAGTACTTCTTTTTAAAAATTTGAATCACATAATTAGACATTTATATGATTTAATTTTACTGAGGGCTCCGTTTAACTCTCCGAGTGGGTCCACTCTGGCTTCAGCGAGTTACTGGACCCCTGGCCTCACCCCACCCTGACTTGCCCCACAACCCTCAAGGGCCCAGGGCTCTGACTCAGCTTGGGGTGAGGGCTGTGGGGGCCACATGAGAAAGTCCTGTGTTTGAGTGTATAGGGCTCGCTTCCTAGGATTCCTAGATTCCCTGCCGAACATTTGCAGGAAAGTTAGAGTCAGAACTAAAAGGGCCCTGGAAGCCATCTGGTCCTCTGCCTTCACTTCCCAGGTAACAACCCGAGGCCCAGAGAGGGTGGCAAGTAGCCCAAGACTGCACAGCTTTTCAGAGACGCTGCTGAGATGAATTCTTGGGCCCTGGCCCCCTGCTTGGCCTCCTTATCCTCTGAGCCACAAGTCAGCAGCCTGTCTTTCCCGAGGGGCTTCCTCTGAGGCAGGTTCTTGGCACAAACCCCGCCTGGTCTCAGCACTGGGGAGGGACGCCAATGCTGTCAATAACCAGGGAGACTTCCAGCCCAGCGAGGGGCACACTGGAAGGGCTTGCATTTGACAGAGGGTGGCTAGGAACAATTCTGCTTCTGAAGCCCACCCAGGCCTGTGTTTTTAAAGAGACGGCCCCCATCCCCTGTGCTCATTGTCCCCAGCTGCCACCCCCAGCCTTGACATTCCTCCCAGTGAGATGTCGCAGTGTCTGCTCCTGTGACACCTGACACCCCGGGACAAGGTGGACTTAAGACCAGATGATGTGTTGGAAATCTCTTTGCGGTCCCAAGTGCTAAATGCCTGGGAGGACGAAATCGTCCTGTTGGGCCAGCAAAGAGCATGGGGCAGTCAAACCCGAGAAGGCCTCTCCCCCTCCTTGCACACACAAGTCCTCTCCTGTAGTGAGCACAGCCCCCCTCTCCAGGGGCTCCGAGGCGCACCGTTTCTGCCTCCACTCCTCAGTCCACATGGAGTTCCAGGAAGAAGTTCCAGGAATGCCATTCTGGCTAGGGTCTCACCTCCTCCAGGAAGCCTTCTGTGACTATACCATCTCATGTGAGCTCTCCCAGCTCTAAACACCCTTCCATTCTTTTACTCACTACTACTACTCTTTTCCACTCCCAATGGCCTCCTGCCTGACCTGTGCAATGTGAGCCCTGGAGGATGACATTAGCCTCAATGCAGTTTCATGTACTCCACTGTGCCTGTGCTCATTAAACAGCTCCTCTTCCACGTCTCTATCTGGCAAACTCCTATTCATCCTCCAAAGCCCCAGGTTAAATGCCTCCAACCCTGGAAAACTCTCCCTGACTCCCCTGGGACACAGCAGCACAGGTTCTTCTGTGCTTCCATTGCATTTGCCCATAATTTCCTCACAACAATGCACTGGATGCCAACTTAATGACAGGTACCTGGCAAGGCACCAGGAACACTGTGCTAAATGAGACAGAATCAGGCTGTACCTTGAGGAACCTCTGTTCCACCTGGGGAGGCAAGCATCCCGACTTCACAGTTATTTAATTAAACATCATCCAGATGCACTGATCACTTGCCATTCACTAAGAACCTCATGCATATGGTCATTTAATGCCCACACATATGCAGAGAGTGCTGGTGTTATCTCCTTGAACCTTCTATGCCTCCGTGCTCCCGAGGCAGGGGCACAGTCCTCCCCACTCCTGCCCTCTCCCCCAGGCCCCTTCCTGCTTTATTTCTCCTGTCAGCACTTGTCACCAAACACACTAGGTTTTCCTTTTATTTCTCACTTGTTCTCAGTCTCTCCGACCACAATGTGAATTCCTGAAGACAGGGATCTGACGTCTGTGTCCCCACAGACAGTGCCTGGTAAACAGTGGTGATCAAACACACTTATTGAAGGAAACATCATCCTGTCATTTTCAAATGAGCAGATGAGGTCACTGGTGCTCCGAGAGGCCAAACGCCGGGCCTGATGTCACATAGCTGGTGCGCAGCAGAGCCAGAGCTCAAACCAGACCCCTGGCGGCAGACACTGGCTGTGACAGAGACCAGCCCTTTGTGCTGCCCTCGCCTATCACCTGGCTGCCTCTCCTGCTCCACTGTGCCCCCCTCCGGGGTGGGAGCTGGTGTCTCCATCTTGTACCCTGTGGACCCGCCACAGTGCCAGGCCCAGAACGGTGCCCAGTAAAAGCTTACTGAATAAGAAAGGAACTGCATGAATGCATAGTTACATTTCAGAAACCTTTGGTTATTGACTTTGAGACAAAGCACTCATTGCTGAGTCCAAGACTCAAGTGCTCTTTTGTCAGGAGAAAGTACACTCTGGGAGGCAAAAGCACTTCCCAGTCCCCTTGCACATGTTTGGTGTTCTCTTTGCTTCTCTGCTTACAGACAAGGAGTCCTTCAAAGGCATGAGTTCTATCTGCCCACCCCCCGACTTTGACACTCACAGGTAAAGAAAGACACCCACCCCTGCCTGCACGTGGGGGTTGCTTCCAGAACATACAGTGTCTGGGGACAGCTCATCTTTTCCCACCCTCCCCAGCACGGCATTCACGGCACTTACGTGGGACTTCTTAGGCAGCCTTGAATGCAATGCCCGTTTCCAGATATTCTTGGCAGAAGTGGCTTCAAGGAGAAGCGGCAGAAAGCACAGAATCCAGATGACCTTCCTTCTGCTGCTGCCCATCCTGCAGCTGGTAGAAGGGGTTTCTTCCCAGATGTTCAGAAAAGAAGGGCCCTCTCCCCAGGTGGGTCCTGTGAAGGGGGAGCAGAAGTGTGCATACTCTGCTAGCCTGTCTTAGCTCCGTTTAACAGGGTCCCTCGGATCATGTGTCCATGCCCAGCACACGCCCCCACCTCCAACCCCACCCTCAGTGGTGGCCGGCCCCCCTGGCTATTTTTAGTTTGCCCTATTAACATCTGGCCCCAGAGATTCCAACCAGGCAGTGGTCAGCTGGCCGGCAGCAGGAGGAGGCACCTCCGGCTTGCTTGGAGACGTGGCTGGGAGCGGTCCTGTCACACTGGGATAATGAGCACTTCCTTGCTTGTAGGCTGGGGCGGTCTGTTCCAGAGGAGGTACGCTGGCTGCACAGCTGGGAGGGCTGCGGTGGGTGGGGGTGGGCACACAGGGGAACCAGCCCAGTAGGATGGGTGGGGATTCCAGCTGCTGCCTCATCCAAATTTCGAGCTGGGCTGACAAACTCTGTCTGCCCACAAAAGCTTCTTAGGAAGACACTGCTGAACGGGGGCTGGCTGAGCGTGTGGCCTTGGGGAGAGGACTCGCCCCCTCCAAACCTGGGGTCCTCCTCTCTGATTTGGGCATGTGGACAGTTCCTCATGTGGACATGTGTGTTTCTTGGGAGAGTTCAACAAAACTGTGTGCGTGAAGTGTTTCACGTATATCATCAGTGTTTTATAATGTCAATGTGTGTGTGTTTTACACAGAGATCAGTATTTCACAAACTTCATAGTCCATCACCTGTTCACAGCAAGCCCAAGACAGTACTGTTTTGATGTCCGGTTCCCAGGTGGGGAGACAGAGGAATACCAGCGTGGGGTCAGGCAGCTGGTAGCAGAGCCGATGCTCAACCCCACACCTGTCCAACTGCTGTGACACACCACCAGGGGAAGCGAAAGGGACCCGAGCTCTAGACTTAGAGGCAGCTGGGCCAAGTCCCAGCTCAGCTTCTGTCTGTGTGACGCTGAGAAATTCGCATCTGCTGACGCCCCTAGGCTCTTTCCTCTGGGACACCAAGTCTGTGGTCATCTGTTACAGTGGCTACAGGAAGCTCATCCACCGCGCAGTGGGATGTTGGCTCTACAAGGTCAAGTATCTGAGCCTTATTGCCTGCACCCCCACACCTTCCCCAGGGCCCACCCGCATCAGCACTACGTGATGGCTAGATGCACGAAGTCTCCATTCGCGCTTCCCTAAGTACATGGCACAGGGCTTGGCATACAGTAGGTGCTCAATAAATGCTCTTCAATTGAGATATCAGCTCTGAAGTAATATTTGGACCACAGGGACCCCGGGTGTCCAGCAGTGACCCATCAGCTAATTTCTTGCCAACATTAACTTACAAAAATGACCCATCAAATTCTCGAGGACAGCAAGGTGCCTACTCCAGGAACACAGCAGCACTGCAGGTTTTGTGTAGAAGGAGAAAAAGCTTTGAGAGGAGAGATTGACACAGAACAAGTTGACTTGGGAAAGCAGCTGCATTCCTCTGATCAGAGACAAGCAGGATCTGGTCAGACAGACAGCCTAGGGACTCCCAGGTGCAGGGCCAGGTGCAGGGCCAGGTGGCAGCCAGCAGATTTCAGGGCTGGCGGCTCCTCCCAGGCTCCTGCCAAGCCTTAGAACTCTATGTTCCAAGTGGCAGAGGCCTCAGTTGTCTGAGCACTGGTGACCTGGACTTGATCCCAAGCTTGGTGGGCTGTCCTCCTGTGAGTGTGGCTCCCTGCGGATCTGTGGGCCGGGTTTCCTCGGGGAAAGCCTTGGAGCCGGCCAGGCCTTTCATCCGCTCCATTCTGAGGGCCTGCTGGTGAGGCCTGCCTGCTGGGCTCTGACAGCTGCCACCTGCCTAAGGCTGTCTGCCCTCTGAAAAGGGAGGAAAACATAAAGGGCACAAGTGTTTAGGGGCCTCATTCTGTGGAGCAGAGGACATGGCTCCCAGTCACAGGCTCTCAGGATAAATCTGCCGCTCCACTCCTGATGGAACTCCCCCACCTGATCACAAAGGCTTTGCACTCCTTCCTCAGGGAGACAAAACAGTTTCTTCCATGGTGTGCTCTAGGAAAATGGACAGGGTGGCATTGACTCATACTTCACACTAAAGTGTGAATGACTTCCAGCAGAAGGAAACATACTGATAAAAGAAGGGGGAATGGAATTCATTCATTCATTCATTCATTTATTCCAACATTTGAATGCCTACTATGTGCAAGGCCTGCAGATACCAGAGAGAGCAAAACCAAGTCCAACCTCTGCATTTATGGGAGTTCAAATGTGTTTAATAAGCATTAGATGGCTTTTCTTTGTGAGGTTTTTTTTTTTGGTGCCAGGCGTAGTTTTGATTGCTTTAAAAATATTCACTCATCTAACCTATCACAATTCTGGTAGTTAGGCACTCTTACTATCCCTATTTCACTACAGAGAAACCGAGTGTCAGAGAAACGAACAACCTGCCCAACTACATGCAGCTGACAATTGGCAGAGCTGGGATTCAACCCAGACATTCACTTTCAGAGCCTGTGCTCAGAGTCACTGTTACACCATGAGTCCGCAGGACAGCTGAGTTCCAGCAAGGGCGTACAACCTGGGGAGCTGACCTAGTCAGAGGGGCCATACCTGAGAGCAGAAAGTCAGAGCTGGGGTGGGAACAGGTTTTCGATTCTGGCAGACCAGGGTAGAATGCCCCGCTGTGGGGAAGTGAGACGGGGCAGGCCGCCGACCCCGCTGTGGGCTGCGCTGGGTGGCTGGGTGGTTGGGTGGCTCCGTGGCACCACAGTCCAGACCAGGCCGCTTCTTCTCCAGGCCCTCAGCACTGTTGCCTGTCTGGACGCCTTCCTCTCTTACAAAATAGTAAAAATATTTTTAAATGCTCTATTGATCTTTTTTTTATCAATGTTTACTGATAAAAAAAAGATAAGAGTAGTACTGAGGAAGGGTAGTAAGAAGCTAGGAAAATTCCATGGCAAATAGAATGAGGAAAGTGAGATCGATGGCTGAACAAATTGGCAAAGCAATTTATCCCCACATGCAGAAGAAGCCCTGGGTGCCTAGCAACAAGCACAACTGGCTGGATCTGAGCCCCAGGGTGGCTGTTCCTCCACAGGCATGTCAATGGCCAAGTGATGGTAAGCGGTTCAGACCCCCTGACCTTTCCCTCCCCAGAGATAACATCTAAGCCTCAGATGTATTTCAGCTTCAGGCCCAGAAAAGCAGCAAAACCAGGCCAGCAGTTAATGACCCCCTGCCCTGGACGGACCCATCAGTGGACACCCTGGCCCTGAACGGGCACACCCGGAGAACAGATGGATAGTCTATTGAAATCTCCCCTAAGACCTTTCTTAAACTCCTGGCCTTTAAAAACCCTCAAAACACAGGACCCAGCAGATGCTCTCCCTCCCTTTCCCTCCTCCCCTTCCCCTTCCCCCACAGGTGAGCATCTCCGAAACTCTAAGGGACCCCACCAGCCGTGCAACCAGGGAGCCATGGGCAGCGGCAGCCCATCCCGGGCTACCGCCCTGAACCCGCCCCCCGGGACCTGCTTTCTCTGCCTCTCCAGGGAGCTGGCAGCGGCCGCCCTGGCTCACTGTGTTCCCACCACGTTTCCAGAGCGCCACAGCAGCCCCGCCCAGTCTCTCTCCCAGGCTTCTCCCATCCTGGGCCCGTCCCTGTTCGCTGTCCTCAGCTTTAGTTAAACATCCTCTCAGAATCACCTGGATTCCACCTAGTGATTCCACTGCTGGGAATACACCCTAAGATCCCAAAACACCAATTCAAAAGAACTTACTTCCGCACCCTGATGTTTATGGAGGCATTATTCACAATGGCCAAGTGTTGGAAACAGCCTACGTGCCCATCAGTAGCTGAACGGATTAAAAAACTGTGGTTTATCTACACAGTGGAATACTACACAGCAGAAAGAAAGAGGAAGGAGTCCCTACATTTCGTGACAGCATGGATGGAGCTGGAGGCTATTGTGCTGAGTGAAATAAACCAGGCGGTGAAAGACAAATACCATATGATCTCACCTATAAGAGGAATCTAATGAACAAAGTAAAGTAATGAGCAAATCAGAACCAGAGACAGGAAAACAGGGAACAACAGATTAACAGTGACCAGAGGGAGTGGGGAGGGAGCGAATGATGGAAAGAAGGGGAAGGGGGTAGTCAAAGAACATGCGTGAACGACCCATGGACATGGACAATGGTGTGGGGATGGACCGTGGGAGTGGGGGTGGGCAGGACAGAGAACAGCAAAGGGGGAAAACCTGGGATAACTGTAATAGAATAAATAAGAATACAATTTAAAAAACTTTAAACATATAAAAAGTTAAAAGTAAAAGCCAAAAGAAAATCAGCTTGACTCATGTTGTAAAATCTTTCCTGCATGAAATCAAGAATCCATACACTGCTGGCCTGCCCTAGACAGACCGGCTAAGGGCCAGGTCCCCCTTCTGGTAACAATACAAGCTGGATTATGTTTTTTTCTTCTGATTTTAAGGGAAATTAAAACACTTCCCTCGGCCTCTGAGAGTCCTGTGGGCCCTGGCAACGTGCCTCTGTGCCTGAGGGGGAAGACAGCCCGGGCCCCCAGATGCTGGGGAGCCTCAGGCAAGCCTTTGCTCTTGGAGCCAGGAAGCAGGGTGGGTGGGGGAGGGGGTTGGGGGAGGTGGTGGCATGGAACAGACAGGCCTGCTGGGCCCCTGAAAGGGGCCGTTCTCTGCAGTTCCCGCCTCCTTGTATACTCTGTAAGAGGAGGGTAGGGCTGTGGGTGGAAAAGGCCCTGGAGTTGCACAATCAGCTTCCAGAACCTCGGAGCCCAGCTCTGCTCCAGGCTGTGAATGAAAGCAGATGTGCCCTGGGCCGCCTTATTCCTGGAGAGCCAGACCCTGACCTCAGTTCACCCCGCAGTCCTATCACCAACCTCTCCTCCTCGTGGTGTCTGCACCCCCCCCTCCCACCCCTTAACTCACAGTTGCTGTCCTCCCAGCCAGGGAACTCTCAGCTTCTCCCTCCTACTCCAGTTCCAACACCCATGAGCCCGCTGGCCTCCTCCTGCCCCGACCAGTCTACGCCAAATTCCTGGGAAACTGACCTCTCAGCTCTGGCCAATGTGACCTCCCATGGGCCGAAAGGTCAGGTTTGAAGGTGACCTGGTTCTCTGCCCCCTTCTCCCAGCCGAGGCCCCAACCTGTCAGCAGCCTCATTCCTTCCAGCAGCCGAGCCAGGCCTTTCCTGGGCTTCTCTGGCTTTTTTCCTCTCCAGGACTTGGACTCCCCCCAAAGCAGGTTTTGACTAGTCCACTTGTTTTTATTTTTTCTCCCAAAGCAGATCTGATTGTGAGCCACCGCCCGCAGCCACCCGACCCCGGCTCCGTCCCACCTCCCAAGCTGAACACCTTGCTTTGGCTGTGTGGAGACAAAGGTAAAAATGCACGACCTACAGTCCACTTCATACAGCCACTTCAGTCAACGGGGCTGCGAGGTTAGCATTGTCTGCAGGAGTTTCAACAGCACCCACACGGACTGGAGCACCCACATTAGGGTGCCAGGGTGCTGACCGTTAGTGTCACCAACACAACTCCAGCAGTCTGGTTCTGCACCCACCGTAGTTAGAGACCTGCCATCCAAACAGCAGGTGGTGAGCAAACGGGGCGACATGCGACCCGCTGGTGGGCTCGGGTAAGACTGCATCAAAGTCTCTGTCGTATTCTCTGTTTGTATCACATCCAAATAGGGCCATAAAAAATTAAAGGGCCTGAATATATAAAGAATTCTTGCAACTCAGCCACAAGAAGACAAACGACCCAATTTCAAAATGGGCAAAGCACTTGAGTAGGCATTTCTCCAAAGAAGATATACGGATGCCAATAAAGCGAGTGAAAATATGCTCCACACCACCGTTGACAGAGGAACGCAAATTAAAGCCACAGGGAGAAAGCACCTTCCGCCCACGAGGGTGGCTGGAATTAAAAACAAACAAACAAACAAACAAACAGGAAATAACAAGGCTTGGCAAGGATGTGGAAAAACTGACCCCTGTACACCACTGGTGGGAATGTAAAATGGGGTGTCCTCTGCAGAAAACAGCCTGGCATTTCCTCAGAAATGTAAACATAGAATCACCACGAGATCCAGCAATTCCACTGCTAGGTATGCACCTGAAATGGCTGAAAACAGGACTTCCAACAAAACCTTGTAAACAGCCGTTCACAGCAGCACTGTTTACAAAGCCCAAACGTTGAAATACCCAAATGTCCGCCCAAAGATGAATGAATCAACAGATGCTTGTAGAGCCATGTGACACAGAAGGAGTGAAGCTGTAAGAAGGAGTGAAGAACTAATTGATGCCGTAACAAGGACGAACCTCGGGAACAGGAGAGGTGAGGGCAGCCGGACACACCCCAAACGTCCAGGGCGGGCACAGCCACAGAGGCGGGAAGCAGGGGAGAGCTTTCGGAGGGCCCAGGGAGTGTGGGAGCTGGGGGGGGGGGGCGACCCAATGGGTGTGGGGTTTCCTTCGGGGGATGAGAATGTTCTGGAACGAGGCAGTGGTGGTGGTTGCACCAGACTGCAAATGTACTAAACGCCACTGAAGTGAACATTTTTAAATGGTTCATTTTTTAATGTGAATTGTGCCTCAATGAAGTAGGAAAAACTAAAAGGACCAGGTGAGGAGAAACCGATTGGAGTTTTGACCGCCGAGACCCCTGCAGAGCTGTTTCTTTGGGCAGATGGCTCGGCCCTCTGCTTCCTGACCGCTCCCTCCTTCCCTTCAGCCTTTGTGGTCCTGATGACGGCTCAAGGTCAGCCTCATCGAGGTCAAGGCTGGACAATCAAGGGAGAGGCTGACAAGGGCTCCACAAAACCTGAGCCAGGCAAAACCATCCAAGATGTGGTTTGCCAAGAATGTCATTTTTTTAAAAAAAAAAAAGAACAAAACCAAAACTCTAACTCCCAAAAATGGGGGTGTGAGAACATTCCCCTCTGCCGATGTCTGGCCTGGCCTGGGAGGTGAGCTGGAGGTTTCACAATCTTTCCCCAGAGGAATGTCTTAACTTACCAGGGAAGTAAGAGTTTCCCACGTTCCTCCCCGTCTCGTGATTTGCCGGAGCACTCGCCAGTGTGGAAGGCCCTGTGATGGGGATGCGGGTGGGGGTGGGGGCGGTGAGGGTCTGGGGCCCTGGCAGCGGTTCTGGTACACAGTGGGACCCAGATAAAAGTCGAGAGAAATCCCCTCTGTTGCAAAGGGGGATGGTCCAGGGGGCAAGGGTAGGGGGTTTGGGGGTGTGGAGACAGACCCCCAAATTAGGTAACTTGTGCTGAATGCAGTAAGGACACAAAAATCTGAGAAAGCGATTATGGGAAACCCCCTTTAGAGAGAGCGGTGAGGAACTGTGACCAGAGGATGACACCTAAACTCAGAGATGAGGAGCCCTGCAAGTCGAGGGGGAGGGTGCAGTGGGAAGAATCTCCCAGGCAGGGCCACTGGCTCTGCCACCAATCCCGCTGGATTGGAAAGTCACCAGGGTCTTGGAGGGTAGAGAGAAGGCTCTTACCATATCCAGAGAAGACAGGAAGATTTGCAATAAAGGGTGGTGAGAACAGGATTTCAAGGAGCGATCACCTAGTGATGAGGGTGGCTGACTCCCCTACAGCCCTCTCCCAATGATTAGCCTAAGCCAACAATGTATTCCCACCCCCTTCACTGGGGATTGGTTCAGAAATGAGTCTGTCATCTGATCTGGACCAGTGAAGCAGGAGGGGCAGTCAGGTGAGGTGCTTCTGGGAAAGTGGTCCTCATACCTGGGAGACATGCTGCAAAGTGATGGCTCCTCTGCACATCAGGATATGATGCCAGGGTCTGCAGCAGCCATTTTGTCACCACGAGGAGAGTCAGTTGAAGAGTGAAGCCCACACTGCAATGACAGCATGGAAAATAAAATCTGAATCTTGCCATGGCTGGTGTGGCTCAGTGGATTGACTGCCAGCCTGACAACCAAAGTTTCATGGGTTCTATTCCCAGTCAGAGCACATGCCTGGGGTGTGGGCCAGGTCCCCCTAGGGGGTACACAAGAGGCAACCACACACTGATGTTTCTCTTCCTCTTTCTCCCTCTTTTCCCCTCTGTCTAAAATAAATAAATAAAATCTTTTAAAAAACTGAGTCCTTGGTGACATTGCTGAGCTACTAAATTTAGTCCATTTGGGAGCCATCCTACCTCTGGGCTCCTTGTTACAGAGGGCAACTAATCTTCTGTAGGGTTAAGCCACTTCAACTGAGCTTTTTGTTACTGACCGCCAAACACATGCTGACTGAAACACAGCAACTTCAAGTACCGCCTGGCTAGGGAGCATCTGTGAAACCAGAAGCTAAGGGAAAATGATGATGGGGGAGACTCACATTTCCCGAGCATTTGTAGATGCCATATTTTGCATGACAGGCATTTTGCATAGGCTTCTCCTGAGGCCTCAGACCAGCCCTTGCAGGCAGCTACTACAATATCACTCCACCTAACAGAAGCGCAAACCGAGGTTGAGAGGTGAAGACATTTGCCTGACCCCAAACAACGGGCCCGGGATGTGAACCTGGGTCTGTGGTAGCACTCGGCCAGCCTGCTTCCCCCGGGCAGTGTGGCACTGCCTGGCCAGGGGGCAGTCTCAGCCGAGCGGAGCCATCATTCTCTGTGAATATCCATCATCGCCTAAGAGCTGAGGACACCAATCTGCCCAGTGGCCAGCAGCCTCCCAGAGCCCACAGCCCACCCGAGAGACACTGGGATCCTGATTGGGCTCTATCAGACTGCAGGGAAACTGTGGTCAAAACCCACAGGGTGATTTCACTGGAGCCCTTCCCTCTTCTTCCCCGGCCAACGATGGTTCCCACAGCCATATGGCCGAGAGCAGCACACTCTGTGCTTCCTGCTGCCCTTCCTGGCAGGGTCCTCGGAGAGCACTTCACCTTGGCAAGAGTTGACAAAAGTGGGAGAGAAAGAATCTGAGACCTTCACTAGGAAATGCCCAGTGCACATAAATCTGTCTCTTGGCAAAAACAAGCTGTCCCGTCATAAATCCCCCTGTGACGGGCACATAAATTCAGAAAGTGATTTCTGCCCGCTGGACATGTCGGGCCACAGCCCTGGCCAGCGGGGGACAGTCCACTGCTCAGGCCCACTGGCCTACCCTCCTCTTCATCCATCCTCCTCTTCAGGGATCCTCAAGAAGCAGCCCTCAAATACTTACTTAACTTTCATTTATTTTTCTTATTACAAAGGCACAAAATTTGTATCATTAGAAATGATGACAGATATTTCAAACAGAAGGGATTAAAGCAGAGACGTGGTTATACAGGCTACAGAAAGGCTGAGAAACCAAGCAAGGGACAGCGAGGCAACTCAGAGATTAACAACAGCAAGGAGCAGCTGCCTCAGCCCCAAAGGGTGGGGATGGTGCTTTTCAGGTCTGGGATTTGGGGTCACCCAGAAGACCTTGAACTATAGGAAGGGCGCCTGGTGACACTGGAGCCACAAGGGAGACACAGCCATTGCTGGCAGACTGTCCAGGGCACAGAGATGGAGGTAACACCCTGGTTTCTCCCTTCCCCCTGCTTCCAGCCCCCCATCAGGGGCACCCACTGGCTGAGCCCCGAGACACAGGAATTGGGAACCTGCTGCCTGTGGGAGCCAGTCCCTTGGTGGCGCCTTCCAGAATGACGGAGGAGGGTGGATCTGGGGGAAACAGACCCGAGACCAGCACAGGTAGTCATTGCAACCCCCCCCCCCCCACCACACACACAGTGACTTCTCCATTTTCTCCCTTCCCTTCCTCCTCTTTCCTTCTACCCAGATCAAAAGCTGCTAGAACCCAAAGCAATAGCAGAAAAGTTTCCATTCATTTGTAAGCTCACTGAGCACCTACTATGCACCGGGCATTATGCTAGGCCCTGTGGAACAGGGAGCTTGCATTCTGGTAGGGGGAGTGGAGAATGCCACCCCACAAACGACAAATGAAAGAACAAGATACTCCCAGAGTGGTGGTGTACGAAGAAAGTAAAACTGTGATGAGCAGCGAGAATGAGCTGTGTAGGGGGCTGTGCAGGGAAGCTCTCTTTGAGCAGATGACAAGACTGGAGTGATGACAAGCAATCACTAGTGCAGAGAGAGAAGGTCAAGGCATACTCTAGGCAGGGAGTGCAGCAGGCTCAAAGGCCCTGAGGCGAACCCAGCTTGGCTTGTTGCAAGTATCACGTGAGAAACGAGAGAGTTTCTTAACTGTACTATGTGAAATCTCCACCGAACACTTTGCTAGGAAATCTTGTCCAGGCCTGTGCAAACTCCAAGCTCGTATTTAATTCAGTGTTCTCTAGGAGAGGAAGCTGGGTGTGAGTCTCGAAGGGCCCACACACCAGGCTTGGCCCTCCTTGACTCCCCAGGCATCTCAGGCCTTTGTCCTCTGGGGGTGATTTTCCTCCAGAGACTCTGATCCTTCTTCTCTCAACAAAAGCAGCAAAGCTCTCCCAAGCATACTAATTTAGTGCAAATAGAGAGAGGGTGGGTCTCAGAGTTGTGGCGCTGGGGGCACCCAGCCTCACCGGACAGGGCAGCCCGGGACACACTGAAGGGCAGGGAGCAGGCTCCAGCCAGGGCACACACAGCAGACGCCATTTGTACCCTTGGCCTCCCCGCTCAGATGTGCATGGCTGCTCTCTCTGGATGGTAGAACTGGGGTGAATTTAATATTTACTTATTTATTATTTCTAACTTGTCTACAGTGGTCATGTATTGCTAAGAACATGGCTCTGGGTTCAACTCCCAGCTCTGCCACGTCCCAGGAATGTCCCCTCGGGACACAAGCCTGTAAGCTCTCCGAGCCTCACTTCCTGCCCCATCAAAGGGCATAATAACGGCAGCTCCCCATAGGACTATTGTGCAAATTAAAAAAGGAAACCCATGAGAAGGGCTAGGCATAGAACACAGCAAATGGTCAGTGTTTTTATTCAATGTAAATTATAGTCAGCTCATTAGAGAAACTCAGAAGTGAGTCTGAATAACTTGCTGTGTGATGCTAATAATTTTGGGGTGCCACCCAGTGACATCACAGAGGACACTAGAAACACATAGGGCTGAAGAATGACCTCTTGTCACAGACCAGCCGGAAGGAGCTGGAAAGCAGGTGGAAGCAAGTGAATGATGAGCGCGTCCGGGACCAAACAGACGTGCAGGTCAGTGTCAGAGGTGCCGGCCAGCCCCCGCGCAGAAGGTGCCTGGCGCCCCATGTCCTCCAACAGGAGGGCAGGCGGCAGCCGGGGTCCCAGGGGCCTCCAGGGGTGAGAGGACCCACTCCTCTTATTCCTGGCAGTTGCACCCATCTGGTGCGGAAGCTGTGAGTTCTGTGTACAGCAGGGTGTGGGGGCAGGGCATGGGACGATGATGACTGTAATGATAAATAATCCCAGTAATAAAGATAACAATAGTAACACTTACATAGCCTTCACCTAAGCCAAGAACTTCATGTACATACTTGATCCCTATGATAACTCCACATAAGGCAGGCACTATTATCATCGCCATTTCCCTGATGGGGAAATGGGTTCAGAGGGAGCTTGCCCAAGGTTATCCACTGGATGAATGGCTGAACTGGCTCCATTACAGTCAGAGCCCTGTCACCCGGGGGGTCTGTCCATCCTTTGCTGCCCTGACATCCCACCACGAAGGTGAGCCCTGAGCCACCTGGCGACTCAAGATATGGACCTGCTCCCAGCACACGGGCACCTCTAGTCACCTGGGCCCCAGCTTCCCCAACCCAAGGATTGCACTTCGACACAACTGGGCAGCTCTTGCACCCTGGGGCCAGTCTGGCCCAGCCTGGGAGGAGTATCCCTCCAGGGAGCCTGGTCTGCCTCCTGGGGGCTGTGCAGGAATCTGCACCCTCTAGAAGCATCCCCTCGGTGGTGAAGCCTCAGTGCCGTCCTGTGTCTGACGCCCAAGCAGCACAGATGCACTCACAGCAGCTCGCCTTCGCTCACGCCCTTCCCTCAGCCCTGAACGCCCTTCTCTACTCCTCACTGCACCCTACTCCCACTGTCGAGGCCCAGAGCCTCTTGGGGTTGGGACAGGAGGAGGTGGCAGCTCCTGGGAGGAAAACTGGGTGAGACTCACAGCCCCACCCTGAACCAGGAACCCCTTTCTTCAATCAGAGCAGCTTCGATTGTTGCCAGTGTTGTCAACACACTGGATGAGGACCATTCTGGGACAAGCACTGAGCAACCTGACCCAGCACGGCCCCTTCCCCCTCACTTTCTCAGTTTTTACTCCCCGCCCCTGGATAAAATTTGGCAGTGTTCATACTTTGGGGGGAGGGGGTCATTGTTGGTAATAAAAAAACAGCTTCTTATGTATTTTTAAATCCTGCCCAGTGTAACGTCAAAATTCTAGGTTTAACTTAGTTCGAATGTCCTCCCCTCCCCTCCTCGTGAGATTCCCTTCTGTCTTGGAGGTGAAGAATGGAGCATTTCAGTGTTGTCTCTATTTTTTACCTCCACCTCCTCTCCCACTGGCCGGCAGCTGTTAGGGCCTCTCTGAAGGTGGAGCAGGCAATGCAGGGAGACGTAAGGAGCAAAAAAGGCCTTTCTTGGAAGATTGATGGTCTGAACTTCCGTCTCCAGCTCCCTGATGTGGGTGCAGTTCACCGTCCAGCTTCTCACCTGAGGGTCCTCCTAGCTTCTCTTCACTGAGCTCAGTGGCCATGTCGTCGATTTCCCACCCACATGCCCATTCTGGTGCTAGCCAACTGGGTTGTGACCCCCACCTTTGCACCCACTGGCCTGAGGTGTTCTCTGGCCTCTCAGAGAGTCTTGCTGGAAAAGTGAGGGAATTATTGCCCTGGGAGCGGCCACTTCCTGTAACTGACTCCCCAGCTCCCTTGTCCCAGGGTGGGGACAGGGAGGGGATAGGCAACTGGGAAGTGTGTCACCCTGCCTGTCTCCCAGAGGTCCTGGCTTGATCAGGCTCCGGCTGCCCGCAGTGGTGCCTGGGTGACCGTGCCCCCGTTTTGATCCCATTCTCTCACATCTTTACTGGTACTCCCTGGGGTCACCTCCTACCTAAGCTACTGGCACCTGAAGAACTGTCTAAAGTCTGCTTAGGAGAACACAGGTGAAGGCAGGGCTCACCCATGATGGGAAGGCCTCACGGGCAAGTGCCTGCAAATCAGGATGACCTGCAGGGGCCTCTGCCTTTCAAGGTGACCAGACGTGGTCCATGCTGAATGCCCCCAAACCCTGGTAGCTCCGCCAGCTCCCCCAGGCCCTCAGCACTCAGCATTTGTGAGTCCCACATGCCAGCCCCCCTGTAAACATTTTCGTGTGTGACCGATTATCAGCCCCCTCCCTATGACAAATCATCTGAGAGGTTCCGCTTTTAAAGTTCCTTCTTACCATCCTTGGCTTGAGGGCTGGGGATAATCCCTCTCCTTTCCCCGGGAGGGGGGTCAGGGTAGAAGACACATGTAGACACCTCCTCTCCAGAAATCCTCCCTCCTGGCTCTTCAGCACCCAAAGGCTTGTTAGGATTTTTGTGCAGCTGGGAGGTAGGGGATGAGCTAGTGGTGAAGGGTGGTCCTACTAAACTTCCCTCTAGGATGTGGGTTCCTGACATCAAGTGTCTGGCTGAAACACCCAGATAGAAAGAGGCGCATTTTATTATCCTATTTATTATCCTATCCTATTATAAAAATCTGGGGTTTCTGAGGAAGATTTCCCTCAGAAGCAAAGAATTCTTTGGAAAAAAAATAAGCCACAGCATTGGCCAAACCACCGCATTTCCTCCTGGTGACAGCGGTAGTGGTGGTGGGGGGGCGTTGTTAATGTGAGTCCCCACTTTTCCCTTCTCTCTAGGTGGGACCCTACCTGGCCCTCCAGCAATCAAGGAGCAACATCTCTGATTCTGGATACATGTGTCTAAAAGAAATCTCTAAGAAAACGGGTCCAGGGTGGACAGAGTGAGTGAGCACAGCTGAGTTAACAGAAAGATTAAGAGAAAGAGGGAAGGCAAGAAAGTAGGGAAGGAAGAAGGAAGGGAGGAAAGGAGGGAGAAAAGGAGAGAAGGAGGGAGGGAAGAATGGAGAAATGGAGGGAGATTTGTCTAAATTGAGGTTGCCAACAAACACTGAGAAAGCTAGGGGCCCTGGGGAATATCCAGTGGGGAACGACAATTATGAAGCCCGCGCCAGGTGGCCAGGACTGATGTAGGGCTGGCTCACGACGCCCCCTGCTGGGAGTAGCCCAACACTGCGGAGGAAAGAAGTTGGGTATTTATACCCAAGGAAGAGGAACAGTGTGTGCTTTTAAGCTACATGGCCTACTTTCCTATCTTATCAAAATGAAATCAAGAGGTGGTCTGATTTTAATCTATCACCACCACCTCATTGGATTTGTTAAGCAAAATTACACTGACAATTCCAGGGAAAGGTGAACGGCCAAGGAGGCCCATCGCCGCATCAAAGAACCATAAAACACGGGGTGGGGAGAGGAGGGCACTTGTCCAGGTGTAAGGAACTGGTGAGAGAATTAGATATTTCTAGGCACTGGAGTTCCATGCCCCTATTGAAATTGTGTATAACTCTACTAACTTGGGGGAGTGTTCATAATATAGTGCTAAAAATAAAAATAAATGCTATAGCAGAATGTGTAGTATATTTCAATTTTTGCAAAAAGCGTGTATTGTATGCAGGTGTGCATAGGAAATGTGGAAGAATGCACACTAATGTGTCAACATCGGTTTTCTCTGGGAGCAGCATCCTGAACCCCCCACCCCCTTTTTGCTCTCCTACGCAGTCCCAGCTTTCTACAAATGACATAGGTCATGTTAGAAAATGAAAGTGACTCTTTGGTATTGAAAGGGGACAGCGGTTGGACTGTTTGGCCTACCAAAGGGAATGTTTTCCAAGACTTTGCAAAATTCCTTGTTCAGAGGCAGTTCAGTTATTCACACTTATCAGCTCCCTGTAGGTCAAGGTCTAGAATCAGATGGCCGTGTGAGCTGGCCGTCATATTGGAGTCACACCCAAACTCCTGCCTCATGAACACGGGCCGCCCCTAAAGTGGTAGAAACCAAGAAAGAATGGGGGAGGGCCAGCGCGACTCCTCCTTGTCTTGGGAGAGCAACATTGTGTACTCGCACACACGTATATACACGTGCACACACACTTGCACACACACCTGAAGAAGTGGGCCAGGTGCCACTTCTGCCCTGAAGGCCAGGGATGCAACCCCACAGCAATCCAGTTTGATACCTGTGCTTGGCACATCACAGACCAACGGTAAGAACTGAAAATATGGGTCTGATTCAATCAAAAGATGGACTGAAGCAAACACCTGGACAAGTGGAATACAGGGAACGGATGGAACGACCTGGAATGGGATGCATGGGATGCATAAGGTGAAGTAAAGTGGGCTGATATGAATGAATAAATGAATGAAATGATATAACTGAATGCATTAACTGGAATGAGCAAATAAAATGGAATGGAATGAAATGAATGAGATATAACAAATGAACGGGAGGAGTTGGGTTGAATGAAATAATAAACTAATGAATGAACTGAATGAATAAAGGAAGACATGGTTGCTGACCACGAGGGGATTCTGTTCTGGTGGGGTGGGGGGTGCTGGGCAGGAGATGTGTAAGTCGAGAATTACAGGAGCATTTGACTGGTACCATATAACTCACAGGCCCTGATGGAGCAAAGGCCATTTAATATTATAGTTTAACCCTTATAGCTATGGCTCTTTGAGGTTGGCTCCTTCATTAATTCCATTTTGCAAATAAAAAAATGGAGACAGGGAAAGCTTTGGTCAATCCCCTAGAAAGAAACATTTCCGGGTCAAACACTGGGGAGCGGCTTCTGATGGAGCTCATCGCACAAGGGGTGTCAGTAGAAGCCACACCTGTGGAAGGGAGAGGTAGGAGGCGGGGCTGGGCAGGGTGTGGGTGTTGGCAGGGTTGCATTCTCAAAGGAGGCCTCAGCTGACCCCCCAGGGAGCCCTGAAGCTGGGATGTGCCCTCCCCAGTGACCAGTCATGGGATAAGAGCTACTTTATTCTCTTGGAGCCTTGGAGGCCAGAACGCTGTAATCAGGGCGTCAGCAGGGTTGGTTCCTCCTGAGGATTTGGAGGGACAGTCTGCTCCATGCCTCCCTCTCGGTTTCTGGTGACGGGCGGCCATCCTTGCTATTCCCAGGTTTATGGACACATCACTCCAACCTCTGCCTCTGTCTGCACACGGCCTTCTCCCTGTGGGTCTGTCTCTCTTCTCTTATAAGGACACTAGTCAGGTTGGATTATGGGCCCAACCAACTCCAATATAACTTCATCTTAACCAATTCCACCTACGATAACCCACCTTCCAAGTAGGCCATATGCACAGGTATAAGGAGTCAAAACTTCAAAATACCTCTTTCCTTTTGGCCGTCGGAGCAGGGAAGAGGACACAAGTTAACTTATAACATCAGCCAAAGAATTTTCCAGAGAGCTGGCAGCTGCGTGCTGTGTGCTGCCAACAGCACCCTAGTAACTGGGAGTCTAAGACCTTCAGTGGTGAAGGGGTCTGCGTGTCAGAGCATCCAGTGCAGAAACCAAGGCTCAGGGGGTTTCAGCCACTCTACGGGGGCCACACGCTAACAGGACGTCAGGCAAGGCAGGACCGGAACTTCGTGCTCGGGTGTGTGCTGAAGAGCTGGGACTGGGTCCTGTTCTTAAGAGGAGATGCTTAAATGAATCTGAACCAGAAATGGATTAAATCTGTTTCCCAGAGGAGCGATCCTGATAACTCTGCAGGAAATGGACAAGAATGCAGTGAGACGGCAGGGAGGACCCGCCAGGATGATGGGATTCCAGCTGTGGTCAGTGGAAGAATGGCCCCAAAGATGTCCACACCCCGATCCCCAGAACCTGTGGGTAGGTCCCTCAGCTGGGCAGAAGGACTTTGCAGATGCAATTCAGTTAAAGCGCTTGAGATGGGAAGATTATTCTGGATTATGTGGGTGACCCAGTGAAATCACAGGGTCCTTATAAGAGGGAGGCAAGAGGGTCCCAGTCAGGAGATGTGACAATAAAGGAAGAGAGGTGGGGGTGGGGAGAGGGAGGGAGATTGATTTGAAGACACGGTGCTGCTGGCTTTGAAGAAAGAGGAAGGGGCCGTGAACCGACAATGTGGGTGACTTCGCCAAACCCAAAAAGACAAAGAAACAGATTCTGCCCTGGAGCCTCCAAAAGGAGCCCAGCCAAGCTGACACCTGCCTTGATTTTAGCTCAGGGAGGCCCTTTTCAGGTCTATGACCTCCAGCACTGTAAGGTAGTACATTTGTGTTGTTTCAAGCCACTAAATTTGAGTTATTTGTTATGGCAGCAATAAAAAAATAATACACAACTAAGGAAGAAAAGATGAGGGTGGGAAGGAGAGAGGCTTGGAGACACTCGCGTAGTCAGATCACATCACTGTCCTCCGTTGGAACTCACTCTGCGTGCGAGTTTCTGACCTTGACTTACAGGGCCCTCGGACCTGACTCCGTCCTCCTCCAGCTCAGGACCTGACTCCGTCCTCCTCCAGCTCAGCACCGCTGCTCTCTCCGCCCCCCATCCCCCACCCCCAGCCCCACTGGCCTTGCTGTCTGTCAAACACACCAAACTCATTCCTGGACAAAACCTTATCACTTGTGATTCTCTCTGCCTAGAATGCTCTTCTTCCAATACAAAGAAAAATGTTTGTATGTCTGTCTCCTTACTTATATTTCAGCTCAAACGTCACCTCCTCAGAGCAAGAGGCATTCCCAATTACTGTAGCTTAAAGCAGCCACCCGGCCACTCTCATCGCCCTGTTTTAATTCTCTCTGCAGCACGTCTCACTCTGGCATCTTCCTGTGTACTTTGTTTATTGCCTGTCTCCTGCTAAAGAAGGTCAGCTGCAGGAGGGGAGAAACCTTGCCTGCTTTGCACACGAATGAATCCCCAAGGGCCTAAAACAGGACCTGCAATACAACGGGTATTCAAATATTTATTAGAGGTGGATGGATGCGTGAGTGCATGGGTGGATGGAAGGAAGGATGGATGGATGGGAGAAAGAACCTGTTGATGGAAGGACAGGTGGATGGAAGGATGGAGATGGAAGGAAAGACAGGATGAATGCATGGGTGAGTGGAGAATGAACAGATGGATAGAAGGAAGAATGGATGCAAAACGCTCTGAGAGGTGCCCACCAGGTTAAGCTGGATAGCTATTGCTGGCGCTAAACTCTTCCCATCTGTGTCTGAAGGGGCCTGGCTGCTCTACATCTTTCTGACGAGGATTTCTGTTGCCAAGTGACAGGAGTCAACAGGCTGTTTGCACCTCTAATCCTTGGAACCAGACTCCGTAATCTTCTTACCTCATCATCAAATATTTATATTTAATGAACTCTCCACCTGATGCCTGGCTCCCCGCACCCAGATACTGACTTAGCGGCTTTATCACAGGGCTCGGTAATCCCGGTTCAAAGCATTAGCACGAGCTTCTCCCACCAGTGGGGCCCCAGCCAACTCAAAAGACTCGCTCAATTCACTTATCTGTTTAAATCCCTCAGGGAGTGAGCAATCTGTGGCCCACAGAACAGGCGCAAATTCCAGGGCACTCCAAGTCCCTCACGTGCTGGTCCTCGGCTAACTCGCCGGCCTCATTGCCCACCCTCCGCCTGCCCAACGCCCTGGGTGCCACGTGGTGTGAGAGTCCTCCCCAGTCCGAGGACAGGTCCCGTTCCCCCAGGCCTCCAAGCACCCACGGGTGCTGTTCTCTCGGCCGAGCACACTGTTAGAGCTTCTCTCCATCCAGGGAGTGTCCCTCATTCTTTTTTTTTTCTTTTAACTTTTTAAAAGCGATTTTTAGAGAGAGGGCAAGGGAGAAAGAGAGAGAGGGAAAGAAACGTCAATCAGCTGCCCCTCTCACACATCTCCCATCCCGGGACCCATACCTGCAACCCAGGCATGTGGCCCACCCAGGGACAGAACGGGTGACCCTTTGATAGGGGACTCAAGACTCGGAAAATTTTAGCCTAAGATGAAAGTTATAAGTCTCGCAAGTAATGTGTATGGTTAAGTCTTTTGTTTCAGAAACTACAGACAAGGCCTGTCCTGGCTCCTGGGAAAAACAGCTGACCTCCGGAGGCTCTGATAGAAGATTAGCGCCTGGGGACATCTGGACCTTTCATGTTCCAGGAAGATACAGATGACCGCCATTCCTGACTGCCCAGAACAGGAATGCTGCAGCTTCGCTCACCTAATCCTCCCTGAATTTCAAAGCCCTCACAGCACCTTGTTTGTCCTCCCCCACCCCCTTATAAAAGGTCTGGCCTGGAAAGAAAAGAAAATACAAGATGGTTTGTTAGGGTATGAACCCACCATCTTCTCAGATCGCCGGCCAACTGAATAAAGTGCCCATAAAGATTCAATTGCTGTCTTTGCTTCTTGTATTTGGTAGGGACAGGCAGCCTGAATGCCGGTGTCTTTTCCAGTTACACGTTCACTTCACAGGAAGCCACGTGACCAGCTGAGAGTCAGGGCACGTCCCTCATTCTGGAAGCGCAATAATCAGGGCATGGAAATTGCACCGGCCCCTTAAAGACGTGTCTTCACAACTGCAGCCATCGTCACATCCTGCCCAAAGCTGGCCCTTCTGTGGCATCCACATCCCTGAAGGACCCGCCCCATCCCCCAGGGCAGAGACCCTGGAGGAATCCAGGAGGGTGTTCTCTCTCTCGCCCTTCACCCCCCAGTGAATGCCAAGTGTCTGTGACTCCTGCTCCTGCAGCATTCAAGCCCTCCCCGGCCTCTCTCCTACCCTCACTTACTACTGGGTCCCAGTCCCTTCCCTCTCACTTGGATGAGGCAAAGGCCATTCCACTGAGCAGCAGACCTCTGCCCCAGGGGGCCTCTGCTACCCTTGGAATAAAATTCTAAGTCCTCTCATCACCTCTTAAAGGCAAAACGGTCTACTTCTCCAGAGGTGAAGCCCACCTTTGGAGCCTGGGGCAGCCTCTTCAACCTGTGACAAGGATTGGTGGGTAGATAGCACTGTGGGGGCCAAGTCAAAACACCCCTGCAGGTTATATTCTGCCTGGGAGCAGTCAAGGTCAAAGTCTGCCACTGCATTTTATTAGCCTTATAAGAACTCTGCTAAGGAAGGTCATAAAGCAATGTAACAGCAGAGTGCATGTTTGTGGCGAGTTGTTGAACCCTCCAAATCTCTGTGTTCTCATCTGCAAAATGGAACAACAGAACGTCTGTCACCCCGGGCTAGTGGGAGGATCGGTGAAAGAATGCCTGGAAGGTGCCCTGCTGTGACTTTGCTTCCGCTCATACTGTCACCGTGGGCCCGTCCTGCTTCATCAAAACCCGTTCACGTTGGTAAACATAGACTGTTAAAGATGAACATTTCCTTAGCAATGACAACTTCTTATTCTGGAATCCACACAGCTGTTTTCTGTGCTCTGTGACACCGTGGTTAGGAGACGGCTGCACGGTGTGTTCTCTCTTGAAACTGTTTTTGAATCACATGTTGTTTCAACTGGTGGTTTTCCAATTTGCTAAGGTCAAGTTTTTAAGATTATACCTATAATTTATATTAAAACCAAAACGTAAAAAAGTCTTCATTTTATTAAAGTCAAGTTTATATTAAAAGCAAAAAAAAACCCCACCAAAAATCAAAAAAGAAAAAATAGCTTTCACCCGTGAGCTGCTGAGACTCACACAGCTCCACGTCACGCTGGCGGTGTCCTTCCGCCAAAGGTTACCTTTATTCCAGTTAAGTTTCGAAATGGTCTCATGCGCCATTAACCACTTTGTGGGGGCGTGAATTGTCCTAGGGCACCATTTTTGCCAAGGGGACGGATGGCCTGAGAAGAGAAATAGAAGGCTAGAGGATGTAGTATCCCATAAAACCAGGTTTTATGGCCATTGGGAAGATTAAGCTTCTGTGCGCCTCATTGTTCATTTCAAATAGTCTCAGAGGACACCTTTCAGTCCCCAGGTGAAAGCTGATGATTCAGACAGCGATAACAAGCAATTGCCTTCCAAATGGTCTAGAAAGGAGACTCACCCTCGTCCCTATATCTTGACTTTGGTGGGGTTTTGTGTGTGTGTGTGTGTTTTAATGCTCTCTCCTTTGAGGCACCTGATGAGAACTAAGTATATTTCAAGTGGTGGCAGGGCTGAAAGGTAAAACGGCTATTAGAGGGAGGGAATTTTTCCAGTGGAGCTGGGAGAGCAATTAAATCCCTGGCTGAGGTAGCCAATCAGCAGCACCTCCCTGCCCCAGAGGCAGGGGGCCCGGCCAGGGAGCCGGGAGGAAGGAGGTCCTGGGGCTGCTGCTCCTCTGGCCCCCCCCCCCCCCCCCCCCGCCGCCACGGAAATGCAAATGAGTAGGCGGGTCTGGACTCAAGGTGAAAGTAGGAGGAAACGAATGCAAAGCCTCCACCTCTGCCCTAGTGAACTTCAGGTGCTGAGGCCCACAGGGCAATATTAGTGAGGCAAATGCACTTCAATGTCAGGTCTCCCCCCACCTTTCTTTTTTTAAATCATTAGGAGTTGCCCGACTGACCCTATCTGAGATGGCCTCAGGCCCCCAGATTCCAACTCCCTAATGGAGTGGTTGTGTAAATAAACTCCTGAGTTCAGTTACTGGCTGCAAAATCCTGAAAGTGGTATCGAATCTCTGGGGTATTTGTTTTCTTACGTGTAAAATGGGGGCCAATAGTAAGCCCACCTCCCAGGACAGCTGTGAAAGTTAAATGAGTCCTACAGCAAAGCTGGGCTGAGGTGGAGCTCATCGGCCACCACCTCTCTCACCCTTAGCCTTTCATCTGAATGGTGTATGTGTTTAATTTCTTTGGTGTCCAAACTTTTGGTGTCTCTGGGCCACACCGGAAGAAGAAGAGTTGTCTTGGGCCACGCATTAAGTACACAATTACTAATGAAAACTAATGAGCAAAAAAAAAGGCTCTAAGTAAATTCACACTTTTGTGTTGGGCAGCATTCATAGCCATCCTGGGCCACATGTGGCCTGCAGGCCTCGGGTTGGACACCCCTGCAAACTCACAGTGGGTGGGATAACCTGGAGGTTAAAGCTGACTGGTCACCCTGGGCAGAAGGGCCCTCTGGGGGCCTACTGCTCAAGTCCATTCTGGTTGGTCAGTGCCGTGCTGCATTTGGCCGGCCAACACTCTCCGCAGGCGTGCAGGCTCTACCATCCCCCACTTGTACAGTGGAAGAAACTGGGCCATCCAAGGGGAGAAGACCAACTCAAGGTCACTCTTTTAGTAACAGCAGAGCCCAGAGCTGCTGGACTCCTGAAACGAGGTGGACACGTGAAGGATGTTTGGAGACGGGTTGAGTGCCCCCCATGCCTTGTCTCATGTGCACACCAGCCCTCACCTCCACGCTGAAACCTCCTGGTTTGCATCCTGACTGCCACTTACAAGCTGTGTCACCACAGGCAAGCGGCTCATGTCCTTTGACTTCAATTTTCTCATTCGTAACAGAACAAAATGCAGCATTACAACCTCAATATTACTGACATTTGGAATCAGATCATTCTTGGGTGGGGGCTATCCTGTGCATTGTAGGTGTTTAGCAGCACCCCTGGCCTCGCCGACCCACTAGATATCAGCAGTGCGTGTGCACACACACACGCACACACACCATCCCTGTGGTCAGGACCATCAAACTGTCTGCAGACAATGCCTCTGTCCTCTTGAGGGCAAAACCCTACCCTTTTGAGAATCCCTAATTTATTACAGTTGTTCGGAGGGTCCATGGTTTATAAAGGGAGCCTGGCATAGAGATAGCCACTCTCATTGCCTGGCTTATCAGCTAGGCTTTGGTTTGCCTCCAAGTAAGTGACCCAAAATAACAGTGACTTAAATTAGACAGCAGCCTGGTTTACTTTCACTTAAAAAGCCAAACATTAGCAGTTCAGGGCTACATAGTAGCTCTATTCCACTCCTTTATCCCTAATATTTGACCTTGTCCTCATGGTCCACAGTGACAGCTGCAGACAGCATGGGGAAAGGGATAAGGGAGAGAGGGAGGGCAGAGGGCATATGCCTGCCAGTCATCCCTTAAGATATGTCCCTAGATGCTGCCCTGATGACCATCCACTGACATCCCATTGGCCAGAACTTGCTCACATGGCCAGACCTAGAAGGGAGGCTGGGAAATGTAGTCTTTATTCTGCATGGCCATGTGCCTAGCTGACTTTATATTACTGTGGAAGAAGAGAGAGTTTGCTACATGAGGTCACGGAATCTCCTGGGCCTGCTGCAATCAGGAAGCTGATTACAGCCAAAGGCTGCCAGCCACCAGGCAATGAGGGCAAGATAGTCCTTGGAGCATCTGGTCCATTTCTTTTAATAAACCATTAAGCAAGAAATATTAGCAGAGCTCTGAGGAAATAAATGCACAGGCTGCTCACCTTTTAAAAGAAATTCTGGGAAGTGCAATGGGGCCAGTACCTTTTACAGTCAATTCTCTCCCCCCACCACACCTCTTAGCACTACCTACCCTTCCTGTGAGCTTGTGGTGAGAAGGAGGGAACATGAGACACGGAACCAGGAATCTGGGGGACTCTGCCACCCAGTGGCTGTATGACAGATCAAGTCACTGTGCCCTCTGGCCTCAGTTTTCACGCCTGTGAACAGGGCCAATATTGGTGTCTCAAACACCAAATGAGCTCTATTTGTGTGCATGCATTTTGTGAACTCCATAGTAGCACTGTCCAAAACAACCTTTTGTGATGATGGAGTGTTCTAGACCTGCACTGTCCAACTTGGCAGCCACCTGTCAGCACATGTGGCTGCTGAGCACTTGAGATGTGCTGGCGCCACAGAAGAACCAGAATTTGAATTGCATTTTCTGGGCAGCACAGCTCTGGAGCGCTTGCTGTGTGTGACGAGGTAGTTCACACTGCTTCCTTTCAAGGACTTCTTCCTATCCCCCAGGCCCCTCATGATATCTCCCCCTTCCCCTTATTGGAGCACTAAAAAGAAGTACCCCTTCAAACCCATTACAAAAGCAAAAAAACAAAAAACAAAACAAACAGAAAGTAACAAGTGGTGGCAAAGATGGAACCAAGCAGAAAAACTGGAACCTTATGGATAATGTAAAAGGTTGCAGCTGCTATTGAAAACGGTGTGGATGAGCCTCAAAAATTAAAAGTAGAATTACCGTATGTTCCAGCAATTCCACTTCTGGGTATATACACAAAAGAACTGAAGGCAACAACACAAATTGTTATTTGCATACCTGTGTTCATAGCAGTATTATTCACAAGAGCCAAAAGGTCGAATCCATCCAACTGTCCCCTGATAAACGAACAGGTAAACCAAATGTGGTCTATATGCACAATGGACTATTATTCAGCCTTAAAAGGAAAGAAATTCTAACGCATGCTACAACCGAAATGAAACTTAAAGACGTGGCACTGAGTGAAATAAGCCACTTGAAAAAAGACACATGTTGCATGATTCCACTCACATGCGGCACTTAGTCCAATTCTCAGAGACAGAAGGAATGGTGGTTGCCAGGGGCCGTGGGCAGGGGAGAAAAGGAAGTTACCGTTTGATGGGGACAGAGTTTCTGCTTTGCAAGTGCAAAAAGTCTGGAGATAGATGGTGGTGATGGTAGCACCACAATGTGAAGGTACTTAATGCTACAAATTGGACACTTAAAGATGGCCACTATGGCTCAGTTGGTTGGACTGTTACTGCATAAACCAAAAGGTTGTGGGGGTAGGTTTCGATTCTCACTCAGGGGACATGCCTAGGTTGAGAGTTCAGTTTCAGGTGGGGCACATGCAAGGGGCAACCAATGTATGGTTCTCTCTCACATCAATGTTTCTTTCCCTCTCTGCCTCCCTTCCACTCTCTCTAAAATCAATCAGGGTGTCCTCTAGTAAGGATTTTTACAAAATTAATTTAATTTTTAAAAATGGTTAAAATGGTCAATTTTATGTAATACACATTTTATTTATATAATTTATAAATTTCAATTTATATAATATATACATATATAATATATACACATACATACATATATAATATATATACATATACATATATATTATATATTTTTTAAAGCACCCCAGAAGACTCTGAAACTTATCTGCACTATGAAAAATGCCTGGCAACAGACTAAGGTGGGACACCCTGCCTGGGCCGGGGAGGCTGGAACCCCCCGCACCGATGGTGGAGTCCAGGTGTCTGAGGGAGACTTGGGGGGCACCAGGAGCGTTCAGCTCCCCTGCAACCTTCTGCCTGAAAGAGCAGCCCTGCAGGGTGATGTCATCAACCACATTCAGCCCAGGGAGCTAGAAACACATAAAACCACTTCCAGAACAGGGACCTTTTCCATCTCCTAAAACCATATGGGCCTTAATGTTAAAAGGAAATGTTAGAATGAAACAATGTTAGAACAAAAGATCATGCAGTCCCCAGGGTGATCTTGCCCAGGAGTGGTGCTGACCCGGGGGTATGGCTGGGTCAGAGGCTATGAATGTGGGCTGTGTCTGAATCCCACGCTCAGATGGTTTTGTTTTTAATTAGCAGCTAACACTTTTAAATGGCAAAGTTTTATATAAAAATCTATATCTTCAGTTTCTCTTGAACAAACAGGAAATCTGGCAGTGTGGGGCCTGTTCTCATACATGGCCGTGATCATCTGTTCCTGAGTATTGGTGACCCCGTCAAATGTGGCTCAGTTCACCACAGTCCCCACCCATCCCTAATGTCTCCCAAGCCCACCCAGGCCATCTGTGTCTGTGACCAGCTCCTTCCCCCACAGTGAGGTTTTGCCATCTGTCTGAGATGGAAAACAATTACAGACTGTAAGAATGCCTTATAGTGATTTCAACCAGCATGCTGCAAGAGTTGTTAAAACATGCAGCACCTGACTGTGTAGCCAGGGGCACTGACCTCTTTTCCCTTAGACTGTCAAATAAAAACTGACACAGCCAACACAATAGACATCCAGTGTGAATGAACCAAAAGTATGCCTTTTTTTGGTCAGATCGGCAAAAAATATATTTTTTGGTGTGCTACAGAATTTGAGTAATTAGTTTATGTGTGTCATAGATGAAAAAGCTTGAAAATTGCTGCTTAATACAGAGAGGAGGTTACAGATAACCAAGGTTCAGCCCATTTTATAGACGGGGAAACTGAGTCTCAAAGAAAATCAACAACTTGCCCAGGTTTTCCAAGTCACCAATGACTTGTTGAAATGAGAAATCAGGACCCTGGGGTCCCATTCTCTTGACCTTAAGATGTGCACACACACACACACACATGCAGCCCAAGGGTTACCACCCTTGGCAACCATAGTATCAGCCATGGGTGTTTTACTGGTCGCTTGTTAGGAACCCGGGACGCACCCAGCAGGCTGCGCCAACAATGCCGCTGTGTTGGAGACTCTATCCTTTTCCCCTTGGGACAGCAAGGTGACGGAGGCTTAGGCGACAATGAAGTGTTCTGCCTGAAGTCCCTCTGCTAGGGACAGTCAGAGCTGGGGTCTGCCCAATTACCCAGTGTTTAACCACAACTGCAAATCCTACCCCACTAAGCGACAGTTACCATCTCATTCTCCAAACATTTACATCGACCCCAGGCATTTAATAACTGAGCTGGGAAGACAACCAAGCTCGATCATACCGCCCACAAGTAGAAACCCGGCTGCTCCGCACACCCACGGATCAGAATGAGGCTGTGGGAACCCATGCAACGGCCTCAGAGTGCTGTCGTATCAATGGATTCGCTAACTAATAGTCCACATTCCACCCAAAGCAGTAGTGAATCTTCCGTGTGATTTCTGAGAGCTTAAGTGCCCCCATCGACACGATCGAATTTATTTTTCTTTCTAAATACATTTGCAAACAGCTGTTTCTCAACCTCAAATCAATATATCATGAATAGGAAAAGCCAGAATCACAGAGAGCCTCACTGCACACTTTCTACACAAACGAATGTATCAATTCTATTGAACCAGCCCTAAAGAAGAGTGGGCCTGAACGTCATAGAGACTTTGAACTTGGGGCTCAACTTTCTGCCCTGGCCTTTTGAAGCTGTGTGACCCTGGGCCAGGCATGCACCCTCTCTGGGCCTTGGCATCCTGTGAGACTGGAGTGAAATGCCTGAATCAGAGACCTGCCGAATCACATAAGAGCAGCACGCAGGTGCAAGGCTGTGAATGAGGGCGTGTCACACTCCGCTGCTGTCCGTCTTTCCTCTGGGACGAAGAGCGCACCGCCAGTGTTGGGCCACGTGCACCTCCTGGATTTTAGTCACGTTTATTGAGTCTCATGTTCAAATGTTTTTCTTTAAATAATTAATTTCTTTTCATACTTTAATCTTCCAAGCCCTCAGCACCTGCAGTTGGAGTAAGGATTTGCAATGAAAAGCAATTAAACTCCTACTACGGGGAAATTAAATTCTTTTTTTAAAAAGATTTTATTTTTAAAAAAGGGGAAGGGAGGGAGAAAGAGAGTGAGAGAGACATTGATAGGCTGCCTCTCACACGCCCCCAACTGGGGAACAGGCTAACTACCCAGGCATGTGCCCCTGACCAGGAATCGAACAGGTGAACTTTCAGTTTGCAGGCTGGCACTCACCCCACTGAGCCACCAACCAGGGCCAGAGAAATTAAATTCAGTCCTCACAGTTTGAAGAATAGAACCTGGAGAATTGTGACCCCCTGGAAAGAAGTTCCTAATGACAAGGAGAGGACAGGCTGGACGCAGGAGTGAGCCTTAAGGAAGGGTCGCTCCCCTGGGCTTTAGCCTCTCCGTGCACTCGCATGGTTGGAGGAGACTCGAGCTAGGGTGCAGGGGCATAGCTGAGAGGTCAGCATGCTCACTGTGCTGGGGCTTTCTGCCCTTTCTTCACCATCTAGAGAGGGTCCTGCCCCAGGATACTCTGCAGCATCATGTGCTTTGTTGTAGGGGCCACAAAGTACAGCAGGGCTGACATGGTGGCAAACAGGGACAAAAGAGGGCCTGGAGAGTCACTCTCACATGTGCCTAAGGTGACAAAGGACAGCCTGGTGTGCCAGGGAGAGAAGGGTTCCCTGAACGAGGTGGCCATCTGGGGCTTCCCTGCCCCCAAAGCCCACCCATGTGTTTATTTCCGCACTTTGAGCATGCGGTCTACACAGGGGTCTCTCTGGTCCACCCGAGCTGCATTTTCCACGGCGATCACGAGAGCCTAGCTCCCAGGGAGTTTCAGGAGGCCCCTCTGGGCCAGCACCTCACCTCTGCCATCTTTTCAGCCACAGGAGACAGAAGTCATCTGGTCCTCTGCATTTCTCAGCTGCTGTCATTTCACCCTTCCTCATAAAAAAAGAAAAATGAATTTACCTTATAGATCACAAAAAATATATTTTCAAGTTAAGTTTGCTACATTATATTTGTACGGATGTACAGCAGGGTGTTTAAGGGCATGGACTCAGGTGTTAGACCCACACCCCACCCCTCACTGCTGTGTGACCTGGGATTAGTTGCTTAACCTCTCTGCGCTTCTGTTTCCTCATCTGTAAAAAGACAATATGAACAGCCCCCATCTCAAAGTCATTGGGAGGGCTAGCTGAGGTCATGAGGAAAACAATGCAGCAAGCTGTCAAGCAATGACCGTGAAAGGTGTCAAAAATGTGCACAATAAAGTGAAAACTGTGATTCTTTGTTGAGGAGAGTGTACATATGGATTTTTTAAAAATTTATTTATCAACTTGAGACACAGAAAGAGAAACACCCATTTATTCCACTTATTTATGTATTCATTTGCTGGTTCTTATACCTGACTTGACTGGGGATCGATCGAACCTGTGACCATGGTGTATCAGGAGGATGCTCTAACCAACTGAGCTACCTGGCCAGGGTACATTTTTCTTTGATAGACATAAATTTTGCACAAATATATATAAAAAATACACATGTCATTGTGGAAAATTTGGAAAACATGGAAAATTATTTAGAAGAAAATAAACCTTATTTTCTACAACCCAGCACCATATCCCCAAGGGAGAGATGGTAGGTCATTAATACATATTCTGGTCATTAGCCAAGTAAACCCTACATAGCACACAGAGAAACGAACAAATAGTGTCCTTCCCTTTGGATTCCCGTCATGCCTTCCAGACACAGTCCCCAGCAGATTGGTGTTCAGGAGAGTGTCTCCCATTCCATTCAATTCCCCCTTTAGCCATCTATCCCATGCTTACCGTCGGCCCATTCCAGGCCAGCCTTCACATCTGGGCACAACGGACCAGCTTCCAGGTCTGGCCCTACTCTGCACTCTGCAGCCGAGCTGGAGTCAAGCCCCAGGCCCGCCCTGCCCCCACGAGGATGCAACGCTGCCAGGCCTCAGGCTTCCACTCTGGCTGCGAAGACGAGACCCTCACCCCCCTTCTCCACCGCTGTTCCCAAGTCTGGGTTGTTCTAAACACAGAGCCGACAATCCTGTCTGTCCTTCCTATTTTTTAGCCAGAAAAGGTGTTGAGCACAAAAAGCAAAATTTCTGCTGACCACAAAACAAGTCAAACAAACATTTTCTTTCAGGATAACAAATGTTTTTGTGTTCCAGCAGAGAATGAAGCTTCTGCATTAAAAAAAAAATCAGGTCAATTATTCTATTGCTTTTAGCTTCTCAGTCTCGCGGATCTACAGGACAGCACACTCGCCTGCCGACCTTCTCGCTGCCCCCTAAGGAAAACCACCGCCCTCGATTCTTCGAAATCTTCACGAAGGCAGAATACGTCTGGGAAAAACCGGCGTTTAAAAGGTGTGAAAGCAAATTATGAGGTTTCTCTAGCAATAAAACAGGGGTTACATTCCTGTTAACACATACATACAAGAGATGCTATTGTCAGAATATTCAAAACAATGATCTTTTTAAAGTTGTTAATAATACCACTGAGAATAATCCTTGACCTTGACTGCTTCCTTTATGCTGAACACTGTGCTAAGTGTACTACATCCATTGTCTTACTTCATCCTCATGACAACCCTAGCTTTGAGGTAGGAACTATTGGCCTATCATTAGCCCCCTTTTATAGATGAAGAAACTGAGTCTCAGGGGGTCCAAGTGATTTGCCCAACCTTACAAAGCTAGACACTGAAGAATGGACATTTCTGGCTGACTCCAGAGCCTGCAGGCTTAATCTCCACATGACACTGTACTCAAGCTTTGTATGAACGAGGAAAATATATGTCTGTGATGGCAAAGTAAAAATCACGTCTAAACCTCCCATTCAGAGATGGTCACTTTGTCCCTTGACAGATATTCATCCATTTTATTTTTCCTTTGCTTCCCTTACCAGATATGGCACGGACATTGTTTCATGCTGATAGGCACATTTCCTGTTGCGTTTCAGTTCAATGGGCACACATTGCTGGAAGCTCCGCCCCAACTATTGGAGGAACCAAGAAAAAGAAGATACCATGACCGAATAAAAATCCCAAGGGGGACATTTGGAACTGGGAACAAAGATTTGAAGGTCGGCTCTTCCCCTGATTTCTGATGAAGCCTCATGTTTCGTTACCAGGTGTGCATTGTTATACATCATCGGAAATGACCAAAGAGGAAGGAAACTGTCCAGAAGCAAGAGCAGCTTTGACGTGACCCCAAACCCTTTGACACTCTTCCCACTGAGAGCTGGGGCTAATCTCTTCCCTTTGATGCAGGCAGGCTTCTGACTGTTTGGCCAATAGAGTGCGGCAAGAGGGACACCATGTGACTTTCGAGGCTGGGTCACGAAAAACCACACGGCTCCCGCTTGGCCCACAGGGGCAGAAGCTGTATTATAAGATATGTCCAGCCACCCACTCAGGCCACCATGTTGGAGAGGCCAGCTGGAGGTGCCCTGGCCCACTGGCCCAGCTGAGCCCAGCTGAGCCCAGCCTTCCACCCTCCCTGTCAAGGTGTCAGACATGTGACCAAAGAGACCGTCCTGGAAGTGGCTCTTCCAGCCCCAGATGTCTGAGTCACCCAGCTCCTGGGTCTTCCAGCAGAGGCCCCAGACATCATGGAGCAGGCACAGGTGCTCTTTGCTCTGCCCCCCTCAAATTCCTGTCCCGCAGAATCCATGATTCTTTTCTTTGTGATCCATAATAAGTGGTCATTATTTTATGCCTCTAAGTTTGGGATGGTTTGTTTCACAGCAACAGATTTCTGGAACAGAATTTGGTACCTGGAAATGGGTATTGCCCTTAATAAACTTTGAGCTGAGCTCAGGGGTTTCTCTGCTCGTATCTGAGACACCACAACATCACGAAACAGACAAATCCCTCAAAGGTACCGACGGTACCACTGACCTTCCCCGCCTGGGTCTCCAGGGGGCATGTTTAGCCAGGAAAGGGCAACAAAACATAATTGTCAAAAAGTTTTTTAAAATGCTTCTCATACCAATATGGGATGAACACACATCAACACCTATTGTATACACTCATCAATGCGGGAGTCAACAGGGTGGGAAAGCCCATCCAAGAGGCACCGGAGGACCCAGTGTTTCCAGGCACCGAGCGAGTCGGGATGAGATTGCTGGGGACCCACAGACCTGGTGAGCGTTCTGCAGGGCAACGGAACCGTAACTTCGGGGTTTTCTTTCCTGACAGACATTCCAGTCATCTGCACCAGACACAAATTTGCAAGTTAACATGTTCGCTTCAGAATCTGGACTCCAATGAATAGTAAAAAGAGCCATACAAAGGCACAAGTCCTTAGAGAGTTAAATAGAAATAACTACTCCCGGGTAGGCCTGTTAGTCAAGGCCACCGTGTGACATTGAAAGGACACGCAGGCACCCGTTTGCCTTACTTTCAAGTTTTCCATCATCTTCCTATCGAGCATCCTGGTAGCAGTAATACTTGCCACCTGGATCACACACTGCCCGACATACTTGGGACCCTGGGACCCCTCCTTGTTCCAGCAGCTACATCCTGAACTTGGACGTAAGTCTCTGCTTCCCCACTTTGGCCACTGTCGTCTTAGAGACCTCAGCCCCTCCACACCTCAAAGTTTGCTCCAGTCTCAATATCCCCTTCCTCCCCTTCCTTCCTTAGGTGCCTCTGGCCCCCAAGACCCCAGGACCCTCAAGCTTCTCAGAGACCAAGATGGGTGATTTTTAAAACAGACAAAGCTTCCAAATCATGCGGGGGTGGGGGTGGGGAGGGGAAACAACCCTACTATTAACATAGATTTCAATAGGTAACATGCCTTATTCATTGGCCAATTTCACATCTAAAATATTTCTTTACATTTAGATATAATAGTCACTTTGCTGTCTCATTTGGAGGAGGCTTATCAGAAGCAGGTACAAAGTGCACCGGGGAGTCACACCAATCATCAATTAAGTGAGCTGCTGGCAGCCAAAAGATCTCAAAAGCATAATAATAAGTACATATGTTCCTACACCGTTGCAAAGCAAAGCACTTCTTTTATGCGGGACAGGGGTGCAATTAAGAAGTGGGATGTTACGTGAGATGAGCGCCTGGCAACGGGCCTGCCTCTCTGCCTCCCCGTGGCCACGCAGGAGGGACACTTGTGGCAGCCAGCCGTGTGGGCCTCCCAGGCTCAGGAGCTCTCACCTCCTGCCACTTGGCATTTTTGCCCCTCACCCCCTGCCTGCTTCCACCCTGAAGACACTCCACTCTTGCTGAGTGATGCCGGCGAAAGCCGTCCTGCGACCTCTAAGGCCGCCTTCCACACTTTCTCAGGGAGTTTTTCTCAGCCTGACAAGGTGCTGTGGCCCCCGTGGGAGTGTTGCCTGCTGGGCCACACGGACTCCCAGTCAGGTTGCTCTTCAGAATCCCCCGGACACTCTGAAAGGGCATCCCTGGCCCACCAGATGTCCACTGGGTTTTCTTCGAGGCCCTCCACAAGGTTCTCTTGGCAGGAGGACAGTCCCGCCTGCTCCCACCCCCTACCCCATGACCAGGCGTGACCACAGCGGGGACACACCAGGGTCAGCCTGTTTTCACACCTGTCAAGCCCAAGTTCAGGCTCATTCTCTGCCTCTCAATCATGTCAACAAAAGTTTGCTGCCTTAACAAAAAAAAAAGTTTGCTGCTGCCAATCTAAGGCCAACAGGAGTCCCCAGGCTGAGATGTGGTAAAAAGAGAAAATTTCTTCGGTAAACAGTCTGCAAACTGGGAAAGGCAGCCTCCAGAAGAAACCAAAAATGTACTCTGGAGACAGAGTGGAGGCTGGCTTTTACAGAGCAAGTTTGTACCCTGGTCCCAAATTTGCACAGCACTGGCCTGGTTGGTTGGCTTCTTGAGTTTTGATTGGTTGTTATGGAGGCACTCTGATTGGTCGCCCTAGATGCAAATAAGGATATAGCTGTGCGATTCTGATTGGACAGGGCATGTCTCAGCCCACTGGTCAAAAGATGATTCCAGGAACTCCTCTCTAAGGGTTCACTCAACCAGCCGGAGCACAGTGCAAGAGGCTGGTGGTCAGTCTGTGGCTTTCCCCTGAAACATGGGGTGCAACCATGACCTCTTTTGGTGATGGATCCTAGACTCTAGGTATGAATTTGTGCCTCGTTAACCACAAGGAGTCCTTCTTGGCAAATGTATTATTTCTGAGATCCACATACAGGACCTGGCTTTCTGGAGAAATCCTATCCCTCAAGTGCCCTCAAGGCCTCTCATGACCCAGAGGTGCTGTGTCCTCCTTGTTTTCACAGTACCCAGAGGAAAGTCCTCGAAGTCACTACTTTATACACAACCTCACCTCCTGAGTCACCCCTCCCTTGCGTGCCCCTCCCTCCTGTGTCCCCACCTCCCCCAAACCTCACTGGGGGTGACTTCTGCTTCCTGGAGGGGTTACTAAGCAGGCACATGTTTGAGCTCTTCTCTGGGCTCTAGATTCAAATTCCCAAACACCTGCAGTGGGGTGACATCCTCTTTCCCCAAACCTCTCCTCCCCCCTTGCTTTCTATTTTGGTTACTGCTCCCACTTTCTGCTCTGCCACATAAACCAGAAATCTTGGGGTCACCATAGCCTTCCCCAGCTCCTTCACTTCTTGCACCCCACCGTCTCTCCACCCAGGCCTCACGCACACCCTGCCAGTGCTTCTGAAACATGCCCACACCCCCCACGCCTCCTCGCTCCCAGGCCTTCCCGTGTCTCCCTCACGTATCTTTCCATGGTCACCTAGCTGAAGTCCCTGTCTTGTCTTTCTTGCGGCTACACATACCTTCCCTGAGGTACATCAGACCTGGTCACATTCTTTTTGAGTTCTTTCAACAACTATGTAATGCCCTGAGAATAAGATCTAAGTGTGCAACCCAGCACTCAAAGCCATATTCTCTCTGGCCCATTTCCCTTTTTAACCTAATTTCTGACTGTCCTTCCGAGCTGGCCACACACCCTACTCCCCACATGTGCCCCCCCCGTACACTGCAGCCCTCCCTCCTGCACTCCCCTCAGCCCCCAGTGCCTCCGTCCTACTCCTCCCTGCCAGTTGTGAAGGGAAAGGATTCCTTTTAAGCAGACGCACATTCTGTGGCCACCTTAACTCACTCGTACATCTAACTCCATGTCATGTCCCTAGGACATGCAAGCATCACGAGCTCCCAGCGTCCCCACCTACAAAGCATCCTTGTCCAGTCTGTTTAACTCAAGTGTATGCAATACTGTAGACCTAATTTCCAAAAATAGAGAGGAGAGAGGGGCACCTGGGAGCAGTGGGATAAATCTAGAAGGAGGCACAGTCTGCAAAACAACCGGCCTGATCTGTTAGCAGTCACTGCCACGGGGCGGGGCCGGGGAGAGAAGGTGCTGGGAGGCGACAGATGACAGTTGGAGAGGAAACAAACATAATCACTAAATGTCCTGTGCGGTCCTTATTGGCATCTTGGTTTCTGAAAAAACAACTATGAAAGACATGGAGACAGGAAAATTTGATTATGAACTGAATATTAGGGGATATTAGGGAATTATTGTTAATTGTGTTAGAGGCAATAATGGCTTTGTTGTTATGTAAAGAATTATATTTATTTTTCTGGATGTCCATGCTGAAGAATTGTCACAGTGTCCGTAGTTTACTGATATGTTTCAGAAAAAAATGTAACCATACATAAAGTCAACATGACAAAATGCTAGTAATTATGAGCCTATGCAGTGGTGAATAGGGACATTCATTGTACTAGTCTTGGAGTTTTTTTCCGCTTGTTTAAAAAATGTCATAATAAAAAGCTGCAAGCACGTTGGGGTAGGGGAGCTGAGAGCCCAGTGTGTGTTCCACTCCGTTATCCCCCCAATCTGAATATAGAATGCCAGTCTCCTTGGAAGGTAACCCCTTCTTCAGCAAAGGACTCAGCTCTCCCAGAGCTCAGCTGCCAGACGCTCAGACACAGCGCATCCCTTTGTGGCAGAGGCTGTTCCACAACAGGTCACAACTTCCGCAAACTGCCCCAAGGACAGACTGGCTTTCAGAAAGAGCTCGCATCTTTCACTGGGGCTCATTACATCCCAGCGATGTTTTTAAACAGAAAGCTCGAGCACCTGTAAGTGGTCCAATCATCTCTCTCCTCCCTTCCAGATGAAGAAGGTAGAAATGGAAGATGGCAGGGCAGACCTTCACCTCTGACTTCCCTCTGTCTTCTGGGACCTCAGCCTTCCTGGAGGGGGCGAGGGAGGCATGGGGGGAGCTCGGTCCAGGTGGAGACACAGAGTTGAGTGTAACTGACTTCGGCGGTGACTGACAAAAAGCTAGAGGTTCCAGGCTAGGGCAGCTTTGAAAGCCTGGCCACTTCAAAGCCATTCACTGGGATAACCTGATCATAACCCCAGACTGAGGCCAGATGTCTGATACATCTTATTTGGACCTCCATGGCAATGGTTGTTTAAAACAAAGCAAACCAAAACAAAATGCCACTTAAAAAATTTAAATACAACATACATACTAAAGTACCCACATCACGTCCACACATTCAACACACTGTTTAATCAGCCCCTGATGAAACAGATCAGACAACATGACCAGACCCCAGAGCCCACCACGCATCCCCAAAGGTAATCACTTTCCTGCCTTTTATCACCATCATTAGTGTTGCCTGTTTTTGCATTGCGTATTGATGCAACTGTGTGTCTGCTCTTTTGTGTCTGGCTTCTTTCACTCAACAGGACGATGAGGTTCTTCCATGTTGCTGCAGATGGTTATAGTGTATGCATTGTCCCTGCTGTGTAATATCCACTGTGTGAATATACACAATTTAGCTGCTAATTCTTCTGTCAGTGGGTGTTCCTATGCCTGTGGCTGTCACATGGTGTAGGAAACAGTGCTGCGGCCGGCCTTCCAACCTTGACCTTTGGTGCACGTGCGTGCACATCTCTCATGGGTACACACCTGGAGCAGAATTGCGGGGTCCTCAGTTATGCTCATGTTCAGCCTGTGGTGCTTTATGAATTCTTTTTTTTATTAAAGATTTTATTTATTTTTATTTCCATGGAGAGGGGAAGGAGGCAGGAAGAGAGGGGAGAAACATTGATATGTGAGAAAAACATCAATCAATTGCTTCTCACACACGCCCCAAATGGGGACTGAACCGGTAGCCCAGGTATATGCCCTGACTGGGAATTGAACTGGTGACCTTTCAGTTCGCAGGCTGGCACTCAGTCCACTGAGCCACACGAGCCAGGGCCCTTTATAAATTTCTGGGTTAATTGGCAACATTTAGAACTTGAGAGATTTACCATGAAATCAGGATTTTAGCTCTTCTTTCCAAATGTCAAGACACCAAAACACCGGACCCACATTCTACCTTTGTGAGTCAGGGGTGTGGGTTCCCCACTTTGCCACAACCCCTACCAGCCTACCTTGCATTGTCCTCTTGGCTCCTGGAGGCACCTTGACTCTGGGACGCTCCGTGGTCAATGACCCAGGTGTGCCTTTACTTCCAATCCCTAATAAACACTACTGAGCTGCCTTGGTTTTCCCAGTGAGGTCACGGTAAATGGCCCCAGTGGCTCAAGGACTGCGATCAGGTCACTCCAGTGGAGTCTGTGGCCTTGGCCAATAACCAAATCTCCCTGATGGGGTGTGGTTAAGTCTAAAAGAGCCAAAGGCCGGGCAGGGTCCACCCACAGCTGTTTGCCTAGCACCTTCTGTGTGGTTCCTCCCGTCTGTCGGCTTCTTTCCCATCCTGCCCTCGGGCCCCTCTGTCTCTGCCTTATTTACGTCCATGTCACCCCCGCCAGGCCTGATAAATCACCTCTACCCGTAGCACTGGCTCCTCCTCTGCACTGGTACCAGGATGCCTTGCAATATACCTTTAAAAAAAAGCTGTGGATCAATACATACCCAGGGTTTTAGAAAAACTGAACAATAAAGAAATTTCCCTCTCTCTCTCACCTCTTCCCACAACTCCTCGGTTTCCCTCCCCAGAGGCAACCACAGTTCCTAGATCTTTTTACCCATTCTTCAGAAATGAATGTTTCATGCACACGAACACGTGCACACGAACACACCCCTCCCGTCTATGTTCACACAAACCAGGGCGCTCAGTACGGTCTCTTCCGCATCTTGCTGGTGCTTGTGCCTCTGTGTACATAGATTCCTGCTATGTACATCCTTTTCAGCATCTGCAGAGTTTTCCCCCATCTTTATGACCCACCTTTATTCAACCAGCCCCCTAATGAGGGATATTTCAGTCATTTCCAACCCGCTGCTCTCACAAACAATGCCGCGGTGAGCGAGTGTCTCTATGCACAGGTCTGTGCGCTTTCACGAGCGTGTCTGCAGGATCCAGTCCTAGACATGCGATTGCAAAGCAGGGAGCATCTGCATCTCTGATGTGGATCAATAGTGCCAAATTGCCCTTTAAAAGAGACCAATTTATGCTGCCTCCTGCAAGGCCTGAGGGAGCTAAAGTTAGCCCTGGAAAAGTCATACCTGAGGGGTCACCCGTGACTTCAAGCACCCATTCCCAACCCCGGCTGCACATTAGAACCACCCGGGGAAATTTCAAAGCCGTACCCTGTGTGGGTCCCCAGACCTCAAATCTGATTTCACTAATCTGGGTGCAGCTCAGTCATTCGGAGTTTGTTTTTCTATTTTATTGTTTCTAGGTGCCCAGGGTGATGCTAGAAGGTTCCAAAGTGGAGAAACAGCTTCAATCACCAATGGCTCCCCCAGGCCAGTGTGAAGCCTACAGTTGTTAGCAAGATAGAGAAGCCCATCATTTTGTTTTATTTCTATCTGCATCTGTGCTCTCTTGTTTGTGTATCTGCTACTCATGCACCAAGGGTTACCCATGGTCCTGCCTCAGTGGGCACTGCCCTGGCTCCCCTGGAGTGCAGTCATATATGGAGCCGCCTGGCACAGGCTTGCAAGAGCCAATCATTAGTATCTGTTCCCTGCTCAGCATAACAGTTATGTTGTTAGCATGAAACTGGGCATGGCAGGAGTACTTACACCACAGTGATTGGCAAATGCTACAATCAGAACTCCCCCACCCCCCAAAATCTAATTATTATCGTTCAATAACACACTATCATTTGGAAGGTAACCTGTTGCCTCCTCTGTTCACCCATGGCACCCTGGGGTCTACTCCAGCTCTTCTCACCTCTGTTACCAGGACATTGGAGCTCCTACAATAATAATAATGAAGATGATGCAAATAATAATTTCCCATTGAGCATTTACTAGGTGCCAGGTACTGAAGTCAGTGTTTTCCATGCATTAACTCATTCACTCCTTACAATAAGGACTATCACTACCCCATCGTTCCTGAGGCACACAGAGTAAAGGGGACTTGCCCAAGGTCACACAGCCAGTGAGCAACACCGCAGTACAGTGGGTGCTCAATAAATGTTTGTTGAACGCATGGATGGGTTCCAGCTCTAGAAGCAGATGTTGGGAGGCCTGGTTACACAGGCAAGGCAGGGCCTTCTCCTCAACAAATTGCAACTATCTCTGATGGTTGGTGTTTGACCTGCCTGCCCCCAAACCAGTCAGGACTTATCTTGCTGCCGTAATAAACACCACAAATCCAGCAGCTTAAAACAGCACAAATTTATTATCTCACAGTTCTGGAGCCCCAAAGGGGTCTCCCTGGACTAACAGATGTCCAAAAATTAATCCCAGGACCTGCAAGTGTATTACTGACAAGACAAAAGGAATTTTGCAGGAGTGATTAAATTAAGGATTTAAAAATTCAGAGATTATCCTGGATTATCCAGCGGGCTCAATGTAATCAGAGGGTTCATATAAGGGAGAGGCGAGCGTGGCAGAGGAGGAGGTGCGAGGACAGAAGCGGGAGTCAGGGTGATGTGTGCACAAGCCAGAGAGTGCGGGCAGCCCCTCGCAGCTGGAAATGGCTCTCCCCTGGAGCCTCCAGCAGGAATGCAGCCCCGACAACATATTGACTTTGGCCCCTTTTAACTGGGCTCTGGCCTCCAGAACAGCAAGATCTGTGTTGGCCAGGAAACACATGTGGTCAGTGCAGCCCTGCCCCATATCTGAAATGCACGGCAGGCGCAATCTTTCAGAAGAGAGCAAGGAGGGGCCGGCGTGGGCTGTCCTGTATCCGGGACTCCCGGGACGCTGGAAAGAGCCAGGGGCTGGGCTCTCTGCCTGGTTAGCTGAGGTTAAGTGCACGTAATCGGGAGGGACACAGGAAGGCAGTAGCCTTAACCTAAAAGGATACTAGAACTTGAACAAGCCCTGTGGAAGGACTCAGTGAATCCTCAGGCCTGGGGCTGATGGGCCTGGACGCCGGGCTAAAACCAAAGGCCCTGCAGCTGCGGTACAGCGGCAGAGCTGACTGCAGGCCCTGGGGCTTCAGGAAGATCCCTGGACTGTGTCCTCACTGGCCTTGTCCTGCTGTGGACTGGCCACGCGAGCTCAGACACTCCTCCCCCTTCTCTGGGTCTCAGCTCCCCTGTGCCTCACCAGGGGCTTGGTCTAGATCAGCACCTCTCAACCCTTGTTTTAAAACACTTCTTTTTTTAAACAGCAGACCCCTTCCTTCAAAAAAAAATCTTTCTTGTGCAACTTGAATTTGTTAATATTCATAACAACAACAAGCACCTAACTGGGACTTGCTTCACTTCAGATACTCTTCCAAGCACCTCCTAAATGTGAATCGATTTGTTCAATACTCACAACACATCAACAGGTACATACGATCATCTTCATTTCACGCGAGGGAATTGAGGCACAGAGAGGTTAAGAAACTTGCTGAAGGTCACCCAGCAAGGAAGTGGTAAATTCTTGATTTGACCCATATATTCCAGATCTAAAGAGAACTAACTGAGAGGGAAGGGGACAGAGTAGGGGAGATTTAGCCAGAGGTTAAGTCAAGATAAATAGTAAAGAGCTCAGGGAGGTGGGAGGACAGAGAGAGGGAAGGCGGGGAAAAGCAGCCTGCACTGGAAAGATCATTTTGGAGTCTGGTCAATGACAGGTGATAGAGCAGCTGTCAGAACTGAGAAAACTGGGGAGTCGGAGGCGGGGGAGAGCGACTCCATTGCTGACAGGTGCCCCGTGGTTTCTCAGAGTGGGCTGAGTGTGCAGACTGGGCCTGTGGGGCCACGGCATTCATGTGGGTTGCACTTGGAGACTTACTATGGGAAACTGATCAGCGTGGAGGTGACACAGTGAGGCAGAGAGTCTCCTCCCTGTGTCCTCCCTTTTGTCATCCCCCATTCTGTGTCCCTTGATCATGTTGCAGAACCCTGGGGTTTCACGCAGTGCTGTGTGACAGCCACTGCCCGCGCCACCTCCATTCAGTCAGCCTCTCTGATCCGCTGTGGGTTTGTCCCCACAGCCCAGGTCTCAGGGAGCCCACCGAGCCCAGCAGCTGCTGCTAGCCCCTCCGGGAGGCTGTGGAAGGCTCAAGCTCAGACCTCCGTCACTCCTGGATCCTCGCATCAGAACTCAAAGTCTCTTTAAGTGCAGATTCCAACCAGCAAGGTGACCTTGAACAAGCCTCTTCCTTAAGGCCTCCGGACCTTGTCTGCAAAGCAAAACTTGGAAGCCAAGAGACCAGACCTCAGAACCTCTTAAGAAAATTAAGAAGAGCCAATGTACATTGAGCGCCTACATGAGAAGACGATTTTGCAATTTCTGTCATCATCACTTCTTCGACTGTCCTCACTTGACCAGGGGAAAAACTGAGGCCCAGAGAGGTGGAGCGACTGACCAAGGGCACACAGCCAGGCAGCGCAGAGCTGAGGCAGAGCCGAAGCCGGGACGAGGACCCCAGAAACTATGCCTCTCCCTCCTGGCCCACACCAGCCAAACCCACACAAGGGGCTCACTCTGTGGCTTCTGGTGTGACCCCCAACCCCTCCCATTCTCATAGTTTTTACAAACAAGAACAATGAGGCTCAGAGGTACTAAGTCACCTGCTCAAGGTCACCCAGCCGTTTACATTGGAGTCAGGGATCCAGGTGCATGTGATTCCAAACTCACACCTCTTCCAGGTCCGTTGTGCAGCCTCCAGAGCTCCCACCCAGTGGTGGGAGGCTGGGCTTCTCTGAACCTGTCCCAGACCTGGGCTGGTTCAAAGCAGCGAAAAGTTCCTCCTGCAGCCTCTAGCTGAATACCTGCCCCTCACCAGCACACCCTAAGGAGCCTGCAGAGTACCGGTAGCTGCAGATGCCCCGGCCCCAAGTTATCCTCTGCTCCTTCCCAGTTATGCTCCTCCTTGGAGGGGAGGGGAGGGGAGGACAGCTCTCCTTGCTCTTAAGGCGGTTGGCAGAGCAGCGGCTGCCGCTGCTTCAGCTTGCTGCCTGGCTGATTGAGAGATTACTCCTAAGCCCTTCCCATTTCCAACCCCTTTCCCCCACCCCCCGCCCCTTGCAGGACCACACTGGCTGTCCCTGTGGGACACGGAGTGCAGAGCCTGGAACCGAAGCAGGACAGCTGGACCCGCTCCCTCCTAGCATGAACCCCTCAGACTCTTGCCTCTCATGGGGGAAGGGGCTTCTGGATCCCCTTAAAACCCCTACCCCACTCCCCCAGGGCTGTTCTGCAGCTGCTGGAGAGAGAGATGCAGAATGAATGAATTTCGGGTTTCTGGAGGAGACAAGGGAAGAAAGGTTGGAAACTAACTCTGCCAGAAACTGCTTGTTTGGAATTTTTAAAATTTCCCTTCATTTCCAACACAAACCTGTCTCTTCCCAGGACATCAAGACATGGGCTCCTCTTGCCTGGAAGAGAAACAGCTGGAAATGGGCTCCCTGAGACAGGAGGGTGAGTTAAACTCCCGGGGAAGAAGTTGGTGTTTGCTGCAGGGGTGGGCATCGGCAGGACACTGAAACATCCTTGGCCGAAGTGCCGTTGCAAGGGACCGCCTTTCCCGTGCTCTGGAAGGAGCTTCGTGTGCCAGCTGTCTGGTGGTGGCGGGAGGCAGTGGATTGCCAAGCTGGGGGTGTGCAGTGAGTGCAGAAAGTACAGTTTTAGGGGTTCTAAAAAGAGACCCAGGCTGGGAGATAGAGCCCTGGGTTGGGTTTGGATCCGTTGTGTGACCTTGGATGAGTCACTTCAGCTCTCTGAGTCTTGGCTTTTGCAATCAGAAAATGAAAACGCCTGGGAAGGGCTCCTTGGATTTCCGAACACTCTTCTCTCTGCAGGCTGCTCGTCTTCCTCCGGCCATACGTTGTAAATGAAGTAAGGCATGCAGAACAGCCCAACATGGTATGGCAAGCAAGTGTGAAGTGCATAGGCTGTGATTTCACTCTTCGCTATCTGCCGGAATCCAACTGGCTCTGCAATTGAGAGGAACTTTTCTTTCCATTCAGCAGCTGAGTGTTTCTCTTGGCTGGAGTGCATCTTGGAATGTAAGGTTATAGATGCTCTGGAAACAGCTCTGGCTCCCATGAATAGCATAGGGAATGGTTGCAGGATGCTGAGGGTGAGCACTATCATAGAGGTGATTTTTCAAAGGGCATGGGCAAAATCTAAAACCCTACTCTAAACCAGGAGCCCTGGTTTCAGACAGGTCTCAAATAGAAAGGGCATTAGAGGCCCCCTCATTTTGCAAATGACAAGACCTAGGCCCAGAGAGGCAGGGTAACTGGCTCAAGGTCACACAGCAAGGGTGGTGAGACAAGCACCCAGTGAACATGGAGGAGCACTGTCATGGAGGGTAAAAACCTCCAAATGAGAAAGCAAACAAGAGGGACAAGGTGACCATTGTGGAACTTCTCCTGAGAGTCAGGTGCCATGCTAACCAGGGTCACATTCCTTCTTACTTAACCTTCCCGGGCCTTTGTTTCCTCATCTGTGAAGTGGAAACATTACTGTCTATTTCATGGGGTTATTGAGATGAGTTACAAGGTGCCTGGCTTGTCAGAAGCATCTAGAAGTGTTCTTAATACACACTTCATGCATATTACTGCGTGGAACCCTCATTGTGCCCCATGAGGGGGCACTGCAACCACCCCAGCGGTATAGACGAAGCAAAGGGTTTAGAGTGGCTGGGTAATCTACCTGTGGTGGCAGTTCTTAACGGGTCAGAACCTGGCAGTGACCTTGAGAACCTCTCACACACTGAAGCCCTATTTGTACCAACTGTACCTTGCAAGGTTGGTACAAGTTTTGTCATGGAATGAATGATGTTGAAGTCAGAGAGGTTCAGGCACATGCCCGAGGCCACACAGCCTAAGAGTGGCACGGTTCTGACTTGTCCAGCTCAGGACTGAGCTCCCCAAGTCCCAGTCTACATAATGTCTAGTTCCAGGGAGATCTGCTGAGAGATAAGTATGCGCTTCTCCAGGAAGGGAAGGGATGGCATTGTCTCCTTTTGTTCACTGAGAAATGCCAAGTGCATAGTAGGTGCCCAACAAATCTGTGTTAGAGGAAAGATTCAAAGAACGAATAATGCAGATACAGTGGCAGGAAAGCAGGCCCAAGAAAACATCTGGGACATCTAGGACTCTGCCCTAAGGCTGATTCCTCCTGCTTTCTTGCTCTTTTCCCCTTGGGTGCCAGGACGTCGACGGCAATGCCCATAGCCTCCAGAGTCAGGGGCCTGCATGCCAGGCACCACCACTCCGGCTCCTGCAGCCCTCTGAGTCAGCTCTTGCCTGGCTCCGTGGAGCCGCCGTCCATCAAGGGCCATTACTACCGCAGGGCCCGGAAGGTGGGTGCGCTGGACGCCTCCCCGACGGCAGACCTGAAGAAGGAGATCCTGGTGAACGTCGGGGGCAAGAGGTACGTTCTTCCCTGGAGCACGCTGGACGAGTTTCCCCTGAGCCGCCTGAGCAAGCTCAAGTTCTGCCGGAACCAGGAGGAGATCGCGCAGCTCTGCGACGATTACGATGAGGACAACCAGGAGTTCTTCTTCGACAGGAGCCCCAGCGCTTTCGGAATGATCGTGAGCTTCCTGGCGGCCGGCAAGCTGGCCCTCCTGCGGGAGATGTGCGTGCTGTCCTTCCAGGAGGAGCTGACCTACTGGGGCATCGAGGAAGCCAACCTGGAGAAATGCTGCCTGCGGAAGCTGCTGAAGAAGCTGGAGGAGCTGGCCGAGCTGCGCAGGGAGGAGGCGCTGCAGCGGCAGAGGGACGCCTGCGGCCCCGCCGTGGTCACCTCACGCTGGGGGCTCCTCATGAACTGGCTGCGGGAGATGGTGGAAAACCCGCAGTCGGGGCTGCCCGGGAAGGTCTTCGCTTGCCTGTCCATCCTCTTCGTGGCCACCACGGCGGTCAGCCTGTGTGTCAGCACCATGCCCGACCTGAGGGCCGAGGAGGACAAGGTAAGTGGCTTCTGACTGGGGTTCATTTCTCCATTGGTCACAGTGCCCAGGGCCCACACGACTTAGGGTTCATGAAAACATTTTAATGTCTTTGAAAACAAGAAGGAAAAAATGAATATTATCCAGCATGGATTATATTTATTTTTAGACCAACACAGTCATGAAAGAGAATTTTTAATGTATTTTTGGGGGGAAGAGGCCCACAAAGGCCAAAGTACCTTGGGCCCCACGAAAGTCACAAGGTGACTCTGCCTCTGATAGTGAGCCCTGGACACTGACAAAGCCACCTCTGTTCTTAGCAGGCCTGGCAGGTCCAGCCTCCCGGCTCCCGGCTCTGTGGTCATTGGCAATTGGCTTCATTTCTCTGAGCCTCAGTTTCCTCCTCCATAAAAGGAGTAGATTTCTACACATTGTAGGTGTATTGGGCAATTTTCTGTGCCATGCACTAGGCCAGGCCCAGAACCCCTGCCTTCCTGAGCCATCATTCAGCGGGCATCCCAACTCCATTTCCAGATGAAGGGACTGAGCGCAGGACATTTGGCTTTCTCACAGTTACAGCAGACACGTGCCCAGGAGGCAGAGACACTCTGTCCTCTGTTTTCCTGCTTCTTACTTCACTCCTGAGCTTCTCAGTCATTCCTACTGAATGGGGAAGTGAGAGATACGTGAACTTCTGAGTGACTCTGCCCCGGAAGACCAGAGCAAAGAATTTTCTTGTCTATTCCTGCACTCTCTTTCCAGGAGAAAGAGACCCCCTACCGCCCCAGGGAGTCAGATGGTCTGAGAAATGAGATAAGAATCTAAAATTTTATTGGAGGGCTTCAAACTAATTTAAAATGTTGCTCTTGCCCAGCTTTATACTCCTCCGTGGCTCCCCATCACCCTGACTTACAGAGCTTATATTACTGTACTTGGGGGGAGCCCATAAATGAAACACATGTGTAAGACAGTGCGGCCCGTACGTCTGAGCCATAGCCATGGTCAGTCAGCGTAAGTTCCTTTCCCTTAAAGATGCATTCCAGGGCACTAAGCTAGGATCAGAGAACTTAGATGGAGAGCCAGCCAGGTCCTCACACCGAGTAAGCTCTCAACAATGATTTGTTGTGTAAAATGTATCTCATCCAACTTATAAACGCTTAGTCCTAAAGCAAACTAACCTAAATGTTAGGCTTGCAGGCAGCTTTTCCTCTCCATAGAGGACTAGAGTCCCAATTGCAGGCATTGCTTACATTCTTCAGCACAATATCATGTGAGTTAGGATCCTGCCCATTCACAGAAATATTTACACGTGGACACTGCAGAAAAAATATTAAGACCAAAGCAATGGCCTTGGCCCCCCTGTCTCAGAGGGTGCCCTTGATCCCAGTAACTGAGGGACGACCCCTGGATTTCTACCAGCCCGCTCCTGTCAGGGATTTCCAAGGAGCCAGGATTTAGGCCGGGTGGAGGAACAAGGACTTTTCAAAGCCTACTGCTTTGAGAATTACCCAGGGTACAAACCCAAGCCTGGTTAATGCTCGGAAGCTCGGAAAACAAATCAGAGGTGGAGAAGGGGCCGCAGAGCCAGGCAGCCCCAGGTCTGAGCAGAGCAATCAGCTGTCACTCCTACTCCTGGGGTCGGGGAATGTCACCTTGTGAAACCGCCTTTCCTCTCACTGCCGCGAGAGGCTGGGAGATGCGGCCCTCAGAATAAGTGTCTATTTCTGTTTCAACAATAATAATAATGCAGGGGGCCAGGAGTCTGCGGATGGGGCTCTCTTTGTTCTTTCAAGGCCATGTCCTTCCATTTACATAAGAAGATGATGTTCTCCCCCCACCACAAGTGCCTGGTGTTTCATATTTGCCTCCGGGGACATCAGTCCGGCGATCAGGCAAACGGGCTGCTACACAGGCCATGCTGGCCGGCTCCTTCGGGCTTTACCCACTCAGCGTGTTTTCAAGGCTCACCCGTGGTGTAGCATGTGTCAGCACCTCATGCCTTTTTGTGGCTGAGTAATAGTCCATGGTCCTTTCCCCCATAGTTCTTTATCTATCCATTCGGTAATGAATGCTGCAGCTTCCCACATTCATGGCTCCTCTCTGCCCAAGTCCTCTGCAAAGATTCTCAACTCTGTCACTCATTTCTCATGCCCTTCCACACGGCCTCAGCCTTGCTGGGCAGCTCTGCTGATCAGAGCACTTTCCTTTCCTCTGGGGGAGGCTGAAGGTCACTGCCAGCTGCAGCTGAACACTCATTCCTCCTCTCTTGACCTCTTTCTTCCTCTTTACTAGTGCTGAGATCCCAACAGCTGCAGACAGACAGTATCTCTTCCTGGAAAGGAGCCAGAATCTCTGTTTCACTGGTCCTGGGTTCAAATCCCAGCTCTGGTACTCCTTGGCTCAGCCCTTGCATGAGTCGCCCTATTTCTCTGTGCCTGTGTTCTGTCACCTATCAAAGTAGATAATGCTAACAGCTACTCAGAGAGTGGCGGTAGGATTAAGTAACTTGATTTATCGTGTGCCGGCCCAGAGTGCAGCTCCCTGCTTTACCCACCCTTCGGAGCTCAGCTCACACCCTCCCACCTGCTCATCCGCTTTGCTCATCAACTTCTCTCCCAGCTCACACGGCAGCGGCAAAGGCAGCGGCTGGTCCACTCAGGTGTCTTCTCTGTCTGTTTCCAGTGCCTGTTAACATCCTTCACGCAATCCATAGATCTTCCCTGAGGGCCTCCTCTGTGCTGGGGACTCAGTGGTGACAAGTACAGGCACAAACCTGCTCTCTTTACCTGCCTGGAAGTCTTTGCTCATTTCTCTTCCCACTTTAGATTCTACTTTGGTCCCAGAGGGTTGCTTGACGCACGCATCGGGCTGCAGCTGTGCACAGCACCCTGGGCAGCCACAGAACCGCAGTGGGGCTCCGGCTGGGACCACGGGGGCTCTGCGTCTCACTGCCCCTCACGTCTTGTACTGTGGTCTAGGCATCTTGCTAAGGTGCTGGGCTGGGGAAGAAAGGCACAGAGAGATTTTTAAAGGATCAGGTAGAACTATTGGGGACCCCTTGAACCTGCAGCAGGCTGCCCAGAGGCACAAGTGGGGAAAATCACAGGGCAGGAAGGAGGGAGGGAGGGAGGCCCGAGCTGCTCAGTGGAGCTCTGGGACCAGCGCTGAGCTGAACTGGAGGTGAGAAGTGGCTGAGTCTGGCCGCAGTCCCAGAGGGGGAGCTGGCAGACTGCGGCAGGTTCAGCGAGGGCCCATTCTAGAAGTTCCATCTGGGAGGGACTCAGGGCCCAATTCTTGACCTTGGAGCTTTCCCTGCACCCTTCTGTCTCTCACAGTGATGCCTGCCAGCTCTGCCTTAGGAATATGGCCAATGGCCTTCTCACGAGGGTACAGCTCAACTTTTGGGCTGTAGTTTCTACCTCCCGCCTTTGATAAAAAGCCTTGTGTTGGAGCCAGCTCCTCCTCCTCCCCATGCCTCTCCTGGATCACAAATCAGCTCCATAGAGAACTGCCCGCTCTCTGTGTTTTGTGATACTTCATAATTATCTAGGGAATTCTTCTTAACTTGGTTTTTTGGTTTGGGGGGTTTCTCCCCAGCTGAGTGTCCCTGTGTTTTGGCCAACAAGAAGTTTTCCCCATTTCCTGGAAGGGGCCCACCTTTCCTGAATCTGGAGCTCACGCTGTTCCTCTGGCCTAGGCTCGATCTCTGTCCCTGGGCCCGGCTCCTAGTCCCCATCGGCTTGGCTCCGCACACCCTCTGAGCCCCTTTTCCCAGTGTTGGGGAGTGGGGGTGGCTGGAAGGAGAGAGTACAGGGGATGGGGAGAACTGGGGAGGGCAGGGGAGGCTCAAGGCAAGGGGGGAGTCAGGAGAGAGTTCCGGAAGGGCCACAAAGGAGGCCAGAGAGGGCGGAGAGGAAGGGAGAAGCCAGGAAGAGGGATGAATCAGCATGGCCAGGCTCAGAAAAGGGTCAGAATAATCAGCCCAGACTTGAGGACAGGGCCAGAGGCACAGATGGGGGAAGTCACAGGCAGGCAGGAGGGAGGGAGGAAGGGAGGCCTGAGCTGCTGAATGGAGCTCTGGGACCTGCACTGAGCTGAACTGGAGGTGAGAAGTGGCCGAATCTGGCTGTATTCCCAAAGGGGGAGCTGGCAGGCATCACTGGGAGAGACAGAAGGGTGCGGGGAAAGCTCTAAGGTCAAGAATTCTGCCCCGAGTCCCTCCCTGATGGGACTTATAGAACCAGCCCTCACTGAACCCGCAGCAGTCTGCTGGGCAGCCTGTCCAGATGGACCCTCGGGGACCATGGCTTTGCCCTCATAAAGTCCTGCCCGCCCTCTGGCCCCTGAGCCCTTCAGAGCTGCTCTGCTCTGGAACTTGGGGGCAGAAGGAGGGGCACGGCTGTGGGGCCCCACTCATTGCCTCCTCACCCAGGACTGACTCAGCCGCTTCACCCTCACCCCTGGTTTCTCTCTTTTTATGGTATACTTCACATCCTATAATATTCATCCTTTTAAAGTGCACAGATTGGTGGGTTTTAGTTTACAATTGTTCAATCATCACCACTATCTATCAATAATTTTAGAACGTTTTTGTCACCCCCAAAAAATCCCTGTACACACTACTAGCTACTCCGCATCCCCAAAGCCCCCAGACACAATCAGCCACGAACATACTTTCTGTCTCCACGGACTTGCCTTTTCTGGCTGTTTCATACAGACGGAATCACACAATCAGTATCTGGCCTTTTGTGCCTGGCGCCTTTCACTGAGTGTAAGGATTTCAAGGTTCATCCATGGGAAGCGTGATTGGTACTCGATCCTTTCTCTTCTTTCAGTGCTTCATGTTTCTTACAACTGGATGACGTCCCACTTTAAGAGTCCACCAAATTTCGTTTGTTCGTTCTCCAGCTGGTAGGCATCTGGGTTGTTTCCACACTTGGGTTGTCATGAAGAATGCTGCTCTGGGTGTCCGCGTGTGAGTTTGCTGCGGATGCCTGTTCTCACTTCCTTCAGGGGCACACCTAGGAGTGGGGTGTCGGGTCAGAGGGCAAAGGTCTGCTTGAGGGGCCACTGACCCATTTCCACAGCGGCTGCATGTTTGCAGCCCCCCGGCCATGTTCGAGAGCTCTAAGTTCTGCTCATCCTTGCCGACCCTTGTTACTTTGTCCTTAGAATCATAGCTATCCTAGTGGGCGTGGAGTGGTAGTTCACTGTGGGCTTGATTTCTGGCCCAGTTTTTAAAATTTTTATTTATTTTTAAAAATGTATTTATTTTTAGAGAGAGGGAAAGGGAGGGAGAAAGAGAGGGAGAGAAACATCAGTGTGTGGTTGCCTCTCTAGTGCCCCCTCCTGGAGACTTGGCCTGCAACCCAGGCACGTGCCCTGTTGGGGAATTAAATCGGTGACTTTTTGGTTCACACGCAGGCTGGCACTCAATCCACTGAGCCATACCAGCCAGGGCCTGACCCAGTTTTGTTTGTTTTGTTCTAAACTCTTCATTATGGAAAATTTCAGGCATTTACAGTAAACAGAATAACATAATGCACCCCAAGCACCCACAGCTCAGCTTCCACAACTGTCCACATGTGCGATTCTTGTTCTCTCTCTTTCTCCGTCCCCTCCCTACTCCAGTTGCTTAGTATCATTCATTGTATTTTCATTTACAGTTTTATAAGTGAAATTTATAAGCATTGAAATGCACACTCTATTTAGCTGTTCAGTTTAACAATTGGACAGCCCCATCGACCAAGAAAATTCTCTCAGGTCCCTTCTCAGTCTATCCCTACCCACCCAGATGCAGCTACTGTTTGGGTGATGTTGCCCACTCTAGATGAGTTTTGCCAGTTCTTGAACTTGACGTGAATGGGGACGTGCGCCTGGCTTGTCTCGCACCACATCTTGTCTGTCCACGTGGTTGCACTGCTCACACCTCCAGCCTCCTCAGGCTGACTCGCATTTGCCCTCGCTGCCTGAGGGAGACAGAGCACACCTCATTCTTGCTGAAACAAGGGCCACCAAGAGGGTGACCAGCCGTGCTGGTTTGCCCAGGACTGAGGGGATTCTGGCGACCTGGGATTTTTCATGTTCAAACCCAGAAAATTCTGGGCAAACCAGGATGAGTTGTTCAACCCACCTGCAAAACACAACTGGAAACGTCCTTGGAGAGAAAGAAGTAAATTTCATTCCTTTCTGTCTATTTTTCTTCAAATATTGGCCGGTCTGGGAATTCTTTTCTTAGCTAGAGTGCCATAAATCCCCACTGCCCCAAGGCCAGCAGAGAACAGGGCATTTCTCTGGGGATCAGGGCTGGGAGGTCGGTTTAAGGATGCAGAGCAGAATGGCAGTGCAGGGGGTGAGTCGGCAGAAAGGGCGCGTGCTGCAGTGCAGGGAGGTGGCCAGGCCAGCTGGGGCCAGGCCGCAGGAGGGAGGCGGCTGGTGCATGCCTTGAATATCCAAACACCAGCACCAGAGGCAGTAGGGGGACCCACAGAGCTCTCAGGAGTCACCTTCCTGAGCTATTGGGTCACTGGCCTGAAACAGCTATTCCCAGCAACCCCAGGCTCTTAAGCCAGGAGGCAATCTCCCAGAATGCCAATGATGAAAAAGACCTTGTAGGGAGAATCTACCCCGGAATCTGAAAAACTTCCAGGTGCCTAAATATCTGCATTTGTAACAAACACCGTGGGAGATTCTGATGCAAGGGGTTCTAATTCAGCTTTCAGAAATACTGTTTCTGTTCCAATGTCTTCATTGGAAACTGGAGCACAGAGAGGGGGAGTTACTGCTGCTTGGTCACACAGCAAATTTGCAGCAGGATTGGTGAATCAGGATCCTAACTCCTGACTTTCTGGGATCCTGAAGCAAACCTGGGCAGGTGCAGCAAAGACCTCCCAGTGAGTTGGAGAATTTCCTCAGGTTCCTGTAGAATCTAGTGATGGGAGGAGGGTATTGTTACCCTTAAACTGACCGGGCAGGCCATGTCTGTGACCAGTCACTCATCTCATACATAAAGACAGCTCTGAAGTGTAATGTGCCTGCAGGTGCTGCAGCCTGTTACCTGCTTTACAGGCAGCGTTTCCATTCATCACAGCAACTTCTAGGGCAGAGAACCAAAAGCCCGGAGGGGCTAAATAACATGCCTGAGTAGGCGGAAGTGTGGGATTTGAATCTGGGTTACAGGCTCCACACCCCCAACAGCACTCCCACCTCCTCCCACCCCCTCCATAGACCGGATACAGGTCAAGGGAGAGAGCTGTCCAGCCCTGGACAGGCAGACAGAGAGTGGAACAGACTGGCCTGTTTCTCTTCCACCAGTGGCCAGACATAAAGGACATTTCAATGTGGTATTCCTGTGGGCCCAGGCACTGGAAATAATTTCTTTTTCCACTGCAGAGCCTTTTAATACAAAGAAAATTGCAGTTGTCAACATTTTGCTTTTCACTGAGGCAACTGGCTTTGGTCATGCATTTACTCATCCATCATAAATATAAATGTATATAGTCATACATACTCATATATATTCATATATAAATACTTGTATATTCAGGTTCTCAACTCTGGCTTCACATTAGAATCATCTACAGAGCTTCTAGAAAATTCTACCGCTCAAGCTCAAATCTAGATCAATTAAACAGAATCTCTGTGGTCTCAGCCCAGACACTGGGGTTTTTTTCAAAGTCATCCAGGTGATTCTGCTGTGCAGCCAAGGCTGGGAACCGCTGTACGGGACCAGAGCCTCTCAGACTTTAGCATGCATAAAAACACTTGGGGGCCTTGTTAAAATGCAGACTCTGATTCCTCAGGGATAGGGTAGGGCCCGAGATTCTGTGTTTCTAACAAGCTCCCTGGTGAGGTGGATGCTCCCGGTTCGAGGACCACACTTTGAGGAGCAGAAGGGCTGGTGGAATCCCTTTAGAAGTCAGAAGCAGGGAGTGCAGATGGCAGGATGACAAATCCACAACAGCCCCCACCAGACACTTGTGGGAACAGTCACAATCCATGTCACAGGGCCTCTCTAGGGATGTGGGAGCCCTCCCAGCAGCCTCCAGGCCCCCAGAAACACATGCTTCTCTAGTACTGTACCCCACCCAGAGCCTCACTCAGGCCTGGCACAGGGCGAACGCTTTAGACGTGCTTAGGTGAATAATAAACAAGGGATGGCAGGCAAAGGAGTCACGAAATAGAGTGGCGTGGCTGAGAGACCATCTACTGTGTGTGTGAGCCCAGGCAAGTCATTTCACTGCTGGGAACCGTGTCCTGGGTCATAAAGTGAGGCCGTGCTGCCCACTCATGGTGTCACTGTGGGGCTTAAGCGACAGCACTAGAGCAGTGCCTGGTCCACAAGAGGGGCTTCTCCCGGGAAAGGTAAAGTCTGGCTGCTATAACAAAGAGTCCCCAAGATGGCATGGCTTTGAACAAAATAGAAACTGATTTCTCCATGAAGGGGAGTCAGGGTGAATGGGCAGCTGTCATTCTGAGACCCAGGTGTTTTTTTCCTACCCTGATGCTCCATCCTCCCCTGGGCTGTTGGTTCAATGTGCTGGGTCCAAGTTGGGTTGCAGGACCAAATGGGTTGTCCCAGCTCGTGGGGAGAAAGCGCATGCAGGAATTCACATCCACATTGTAAGTTCTGGAACCAGAGGTGGCATGCATCATATATGTTTGCATTCCACAGGTGGGGACTTGGGTGTTTGGCACGCCTAGCTGCAAGGGAAACTGGAAAGATGGCCTCTGGCCTAGCTGACCAGGCTCGTGCCCAGCCACAACTTGATAACTATGTAAAAGGGGGCTCTGGTAGCATGGCTCAGTTGGTTGGAAAGTTGTTTCACGAACTGAAAGGTTGCCGGTTCAATTCCCAGTCAGGGCTCATGCCTAGGTTGCGGGTTTAATCCCTGGTTGGGTTGTGTGTGGGAGGCAACCATTTCATTGTTCTCTTTCACACTGATGTTTCTATTTTCTCCCTTCCTCTCTCTCTAAAATAAATAAATAATTTTAAAAGAGGGGGTTTTGGTGGACAACTAAGAGTCCACAGGACAGCTCAATTGAGACAGATAATATATAGAAGAAAGAGAGTATATTGTACACATAGAATACATAGGAGTATATTAATATGTAGAATCTACATGTAGAAATCAATATCAATATTCAATATATCAATATTCCACATATTCCATAGATAGGTAGATAGATAGATAGATACCAATATCGATATCAATACATGGGATGGATTTCTGGCATAGTTACTTCCCCCCATTTCTGGTGCTTTCACCCATCCGCTCTACCCCGTGTTCCGTTGCTTCTCTAGGGTGAGTGCTCTCAGAAGTGCTACTACATTTTCATCGTGGAGACTGTCTGCGTGGCATGGTTTTCCCTGGAGTTCTGCCTTCGGTTTGTCCAGGCCCAGAACAAGTGCCAGTTCTTCCAAGGGCCCCTGAACATCATCGACATCCTGGCCATCTTCCCCTATTATGTGTCCCTGGCGGTGTCGGAGGAGCCCCAGGAGGAGGACGACAGACCGGGCGGCAGCTCCTACCTGGAGAAGGTGGGGCTGGTGCTGCGTGTGCTGCGGGCCCTGCGCATCCTCTACGTGATGCGCCTGGCCCGCCACTCGCTGGGGCTGCAGACGCTGGGCCTCACCGTGCGCCGCTGCACACGAGAGTTTGGCCTGCTTCTCCTTTTCCTTGGCGTGGCCATCACCCTCTTCTCCCCTCTGGTCTACGTGGCCGAGAATGAGTCGGGGCGGGTCCTAGAGTTTACCAGCATCCCGGCCTCCTACTGGTGGGCCATCATCTCCATGACGACGGTGGGCTATGGAGACATGGTCCCACGCAGCGTGCCGGGCCAGGTGGTGGCCCTCAGCAGCATCCTGAGTGGGATTCTCATCATGGCCTTCCCAGCCACATCCATTTTCCACACCTTCTCACACTCCTACTTGGAGCTCAAGAAGGAGCAAGAACAAGTCCAGGCCCGCCTCCGCAGCCTGCAGAAAGCCACCACTACCAGTGAACACGAGCTCCTGAGTGATGTGGACGACCTGATCCTGGAGGGACCCACCTCCCCCATCAGATACATTTGACTCAGAACTCTTCATGAACCTGCCAGCACTTCAGTCCATCGACCTCATCTGACATGGGCTTGAGAATGGCAGGTGTAGACCATGTGGTAGTACACTTCTAGAGCTTGGGGGGCAGCTCCTGAAGCTAAGAGGGGCCCAAGGCTAATAGTGGGGTGGTTGTGATTCCTGACCCTCCTGGCCACCACAATCCAGGCTTCCATTAGCCATGTCACTTGTCTTTTCTTGTCTCCCTGCCCGTCCCTGAGCACATCCACTTTTGCTGGGTTAGGTCAGTCTCCATTCTCATTTCCTGCCCAGCAGAGTATTCAACATCCCAAGCTGGAATCCATTTTCCTGCAGAGCTGAGCCTACAGAATTCTGCTCCTATCCGAAGACCCTCTTTCCTGGGCCACCCCAGCACCAGGACCTGGAGGGGCCAGTTACTGCAGACCCCCCTGCTCAGACCTCCCCACCTAGCCCCATCAGGGCTCCAGCAGGAATCAATACACTCTCCTTCTGCTCACCACCGCCAGCGGTTTTCCTAACACGGCCGCCTTCCCCCAGCTCTGGAAGCTTTTACCGAGAAGGCAGAACTGGTCTCTTTGTGTTAAATTGCACAGTGGCTGGGAGCCTGCCATCCTTCCTGAGTTGCCTGGGACCTGGGCAGAAATGCCACTTGCCAGCCACAGCAAGACCCCCTTGGCCAACTAGATCCTGGTGGGACATTCTCCAACTATCCAGTCCTTGACCTTGACAGAGGCGTCCTCTTGCAGGGCTCTGAATTGCCCCTTGAGAGGGTTGTTCCTGCTGGTGGTTGTGCCAGCACTGTGGGGACCTAGGCTTTCCACCCTTGGCGAAGCCACCACGGACGGACACAGTGCAGCTTTGGCGCAGAAACAAGGGCAGCCTTAGGATCAGCTCCTCGCCAGCACCCTGGACCGAGCCTTCGATGCCAGAGGATGGACGTCCTCAGTGTATATTTAAATGTATCTATTTATGTATCCATTCATTCAATAACACAATTTGGCCCTTTGCATCCAGTGCAGGGGGCAAATATAGGACCAAGTCATGTGAGATAAAAGCAGTGCTCACTGAGGCCAGAGAGGAGAGAACAATGAATTCTGAGCATTCGGCTCGCAGAGGTTCCTCACAGAGACACAGAAGGGCTGAGCAGGGAGGGGTATCTGGAGGCTGGAAAAGTGGGTTGGGGTGAGAAGTGGTGGGCTGTGGGTGCCACGCAGAGGATCTGGAAGATTTGGTGAATGGAAAGGGGATGTTGGAGATGCTGGGGAAAGAAGTGATGGGAACGGACTGCAGGGTGGATGATGATGATCGGATGGGGTGTGGGAAGACCGGTTTGGTGCAGAGAATGATTGAGCAGTTCAGGCGAGGCACGAGGGCCCACCTCCTGTCAGTCATTTGTTGTTCGTGGTGAAGCCAAGTTCTGGCATCTAGTCTGTGGTTCCCCAGCAAAGCACACCTGGGAGAGGTCTCCGTGGCACGTGCCCTGAGGGACTCGGCCACTTCTCACTCCAGCTCTGCCTGCTGCTGGGACTGGCGTCCAGCCCAGCCCCTTTGTTTCCCTCTGTGTCACAAACCAGGCGTCTTAACAAACTGTGTGGGGTCTGGGAGAAAAATAGGCAAGCCTATCAGCAACATTACGAGGTTCTATAGTTTCTTAGTACATGCCCAGTAGAAATTCTTTATGAAATTAGAAGTGGAAAATTGGAATCAATTACTCACATGTGGAGTTTAATTAAATGGTCTATTTTTAATCCCCAGTAATGTTCTGGGGGACTAGTCTAGCCTCTGAGCAGACTTTTTCCTTCATGCTGATTGGATGGTGTAGGGGAGACAAGAGAGTTGCTAGGCAGTCCCTTTATCCCTATTGGCTGGAAGGAGTCTTGTGACTCCCACAGGGTTTGTTTTATCTGAGGCCAGTGGGTGTGACTGTAGCCAAAGGGAGAAAATTTCCAGCTATAAATAAAAGTAAATAGCCTTTACTTCAAGCCACTTTCATGTTGTATTGTAGCTACGTCTCCAAGAAGTAACTTTAAAATATTGTTTCAACATCATTCTAGCCAGACAGAGTTGAGCCCCCAAAAATGACTCGGGGGTGGACGGTTAATTCTTCAATGCAATGCAAATGAGACTCTACCCACTGGCTCTATTTTGATGGCTTTTAGGACTTGATAAACTGGTAACTGGAAGGCCCCTCAGAAGACAGTCTAAGCTGAGACTTTCCAGGAGAGGGTCTGTGAACCTCTGGAGATTATGCATTTCCAAGTGCACAGCTTCGAAAAGGGGTCCAATGATTTCATCAGATCCCCAGAGGAATCCATGACCCCACAAAAAGGATGAAAAGTTCTTGAGTAAGTCACCTCCTGTATTTTAAGATGGGGAGACCGAGGCTCAGAGAGGGAAAGACACCTGCCTGAGGCCACGTAGCCAGTTCTTTCAGTTAGATCCAAGTATCCAGGTTCCAGCAGTGCGCCCTTCATAGTGCTCATGAGACACTGCAGTCTTAGGCTCTTCTGAAATGGTGCCCGAACCCTCAGAGAAAACACTTGGGACGAGGTGATAACGACCCTCTGCCATGCTATCCTGCACCAAGTGAACGGGGTTGTCCGGGATATTTCGGGCACCCACTCTCACCCTCCTTCACCGTGTAACAGTGGGCCTGGAGCTTGGCCTCACCGCGCCTTCCCCTTCCCAGTGATCCCATGGAAACGGTAGATGTGATGGTGGTTAAAGTCTCTCTCAGCGTGGACAGCCTGTGATTCTGGGAAGTGGAGTTCATTGCAATGATTCGTACCGTGGAGGGGCAGGTAAGAAACAAGGAGAGAGGAGAGAGAGAAAAACAGACCTTGGGCCCTGACTCTCCATAGAATTGCTCCCTTAGCAAAAGTCAGCAAGTAGTTCAAGTCTGAATAGGAGTCCACTGAGACCGCCGTCCACCAGCTGCCTGCCATGTTCCTACCCACCCCACCTGGGTCCTTACCCCACCTGACCCCGTGCCTGCCAACACCTGGCTATTCACGCCCAGCTGCCTGCCCTTCTCCAGCAGCATTACACTCCCTGCCTCCCCTTCCTCGAGCTGAAATGCTGGTAGTGGGCATCACTTATTGAATACTATTTAGGCAAGTGATTGGTTAACATCTCATTTGGAAAAGCATGCTAAACTAACCCCCCAAAAAGTGTTGCAAGGACAAAAATAGTATCTAGAACACTCGAATACACCTCTTTTTTAAACACATTGCCCCATTTGTTTTATTTGCTATCTCTATTTTTTAAAAGATTTTATTTATTTATTTTTAGAGAGAGGAAGGGAGGAGAAAGAGGGAGAGAAACATCCATATGCATCAACAGGTTGCCCCCCACATGCCCCTAACTAGGAACCTGGCCTGCAACCCAGGCATGTGCCCTGACTGGGAGTCAAACCAGCAACCCCCTGGTTTGCAGGCCGGCGCTCGATCTACTGAGCCACACCAGCCAGGGCTCTATTTTTTAATTATATACACATAGTATGTTTTTCTGGGCCATGTGAGAGGAAGTTGACACCACTGTGTCCTTTGCTGTCAGAACTTGAGAACGAGGTAACTGAGGACCACCAGAAGAGCATCACTCCAAGGGTCTGTGACCTCTGGACATGGCATACAGCAAAGATGTGTGTGTTGTGTTGCTTCAAAGTGTGGGGTGTCCAGAGATATCACCAGGTTCTCCAAAGAACCCGTGATTCTCCCTCAAAATCCAAGGATAGGAAGCTGTAAGGTAAACCAGCCCCCTCACTGTAAGGCCGAGAGCCCAGGAAAACCAGAAATACTTCAGTGTGTAGACCCCAGAGTGAGGAGATTCTCCTGTAAAACTGCAAGCAGTTATCTGCATCAGCACATTTAACTTGGATGCAATATTTTAATTTAATCTCCTGTCTGTTCCAATTTTGTCAATTGATGTAATAATATCCTTTCTAGCCTTTCCCCTCCAGGACAGGGTCCAGCCTAGGACTGAATGTTGCATTTGCTTGTCTTGTCTCTTTAGTCTCCTGGGATCTGATCCTTCCCCCAGCCTTTCCTTGACGTAGATACCACTGAAATTTTGGATAACTCTCATCCCTTTTTAGTAGAACTGTCTCATCTTGTGTGTGTTGCACGTCTTCTAGTGCTTACACGGAGGCCGTGCATTCCTGGACAGATGCTGCATTTGTGAGGTTGCGTCCCTCTCCGGGCATCACATCCGGGGACACCATGCTCTCTCCGGTGACATAGGGGCCCTTTATTCAGGAGGGGACCCCAGGAAACACTGGTGGGGGAGTGGACAGTGAGAAAGGAAAGTGCTGGCTGAGCCCAAAGGTATTCGAGGAAGAAACAAAATTAACTTCTGCTCCTAGGCAGGCCAGATAGAGCATGATGGAAGGCTGGGGGTGCCACCTCGGGCCACCTCTGTGAGGAGAGAGCGTCTGCTTCCAAGAGGAACTAGTCCCCGAGACTCAGAGCAGCTGATCTCTTTCCACCTGCCTCCAGGGGGACCCTCCACTGCCCCTTCCCTCCCCCACCAGCTTAGAGGGCCCTGCCTCATAGCTTCTTAGAGCTAAAAGTAACTCTAGGGTCACCAGGCCCAACCCACCCATTTTACAGCAGTGGACACAGAGGCCCCGGGAGGGGACTTAATGTGGCAAGTCACACAGCCAGAGGTGGCAAAGCCGGGACTGCCGATCCAGTGCCCTCAGCCCTGCCCCTGCCCCTGCCCCTCGCCTAGCACCTGCCTCCCCCAGCATTTCACATCTAACCAAGGGGCACCTCCAGGGACACAGTGTCGGTTAAAAACAGAATGAAAGTAAGGGATCTACTGGCTGTCTCCAAGGGCCCAGTGGATCATTAGCTGTAGAAGCAACCGTGGCTGGGGCTGCGAGGAGCCCAGCCCTGCCTCTGCCCAGCCTGCTGTAGATGACACATGGAGGAGAACGTGCAACTGTGTAACTCACCTTTGCTGTGAGGGGGAGGGAGCCAGGGGGGAAAAGGGAACAAATGTGGGTGCCCTGAGCTAAAATTAGCCAGCCCTGCTGTTCCATAGGCTTCCACTGTGCTCAGCCAATGACTCAGCAGTTTCACCCGGCAACCCCACCCCAACTCTGAGAGAAACATTAAACAATATTAAGAAGAGATGTTGTGGCTTCTCTGGTTCACTGGGGCAGGTCTAATCTCAAAGCCTGCTGGGGCTGACCTTGGGATGTGGGAGGAGGCGGAAGGGTCCCCCAGGCGAGGGGCAGCAGGGGTGAGGCTCACATCCCCCCGGGGCCACTGCCAAGTCAGAAGTCGGGAGGGGCAGTTGTTGGGCTCTGGGGCAGCGTTTCTCCGTGCCTGCCATGTGCCCATCGTTCTAGCTCAGCGGAGACAGTAGTCACCAAGACAGATGCTCACGTGGGCCTGGGAGGGTGGGAAGAGGGGGGGTAGGAAGGCACACCACCAATAAGTCAAGAAGGAAATATACAGGGCGAGCAGATCTTGTGATAAGTCCTAGGAAGGAAGAGGAGTAACTATATGTGGGGGCACAGGGGTGCCGAATTGGAACAGGTTTCTGATGTTGTAATGGGTTTGTCAACACGTGGTTCCTCTTCCAGTCTCCTTGCTGGTAGGGGGAGGCAGGGCCGAAGTTCTGGTCATTGGAGTGCAGCTGAAGGGGCTGGAGCCACTGCAGGACCAGTCGCAAATACCCTCTGCCCAATCCTTTGCAGTCTCTCTCCTGCCCGTCCCCCGCCTGCGAGTTGCATGTGGGTGCAAGGAATACGCAAAGTCCTAAGGCAGAGTTTAGTCAACTACCTCTGGCCCCATGCCTGTTATTGTAAGTAAAGTTTTATTGAAACACCGCCAGGCCCACTCATTCAGATATTGTCTAGGGAGCTCTGGGGCTGCAGCGGTGGAGCTGAGCTGTGCCCCAGAGACTGCTATGGCCTTCACGACACCCTAAGAGCAATGGAGCCACAAGGTGAAAACGGCTGTGTCCTGAACTCTGCATGCTGATCACCCATATCAGTGGATTCAACGAGCAAGAGAAAAGCATCTCTGTGCAAGTCACTGAAACTGGGGGGCTGTGTACCATAGCAGTTGGTCCACCCTTCCACCCTGTACCCCACAAAGTGCTCATTTCCTGTAGAAGCTTCCAAAGATGTCCTTGGGCCAGACATTCCCTGGCCGCTAGCCCCGGCGGCGTGAGGAGCCTAGCTCTCCATCTTCCTTGGCTGGCTCTGGGGATCTGCCACTCTGGAAACAAGAATCTGCACCCAAAGTGCAAAAGCAAATCTCTGTGGAGAAAATGTGCACCAAACCCACTACCACCTCACCCAGAACAGGGCCAACGTCCACACAGGAGGTCTTCTCAGCAGACACTTACTCTAGCCAGTGAAATAGTCCCTTCTCATGATGATCCTGCACAGTTGTTTAGTCCTTTAAGCCTGTGTGCAAGTCGCCAGCCTCCGCCCCCAGCCCATTCTGGCCTTCAGGGCAGAGCCTGGCGCATAGCAGGAGGGGAGCAAAAGCCAGCGCCCCTCCCTTCCCAGGAAGATTCCCTTCCTCTCATTTTGCCAAGTGCCCCATGAGTGCCGGCTGCCCTGTCAGTCCCAGTCTGGTCCACAAGGAGCCCGGGCCTGCCTCCCGATGAACTTCTTAGGTGCATACACAAGTGCTTGCCTTTACTTAACTCCTGTGTCAGAGCTAAAAACTCTGGGATCTTTAGAAAGCAAGTAACCAACCCCAGGCTCACCCTGGAGACCACCAGGATAAGACAGCAGGAAAATCCGGAGAGTCAGAGGAGGGTGCTGGGCATGGGGGAGGCTGTGGAAAGGGGCTGGGGTATCAACGATGTGACCTGCTGGGCTGCCAGGCCCCTGCAGTGACAGCAGGGAATGCTGATTTTTTTCCCCCACACTTATTCTTCATTCATTCATCAACAAGTCTTTATAGTGCCAGGTACCATCCCAGGCACTGGGGGCTCAGCAGGGAACAAAACAAACAAGGAATAAAGCAGGGCATGGGGTGGGATTGCCAGAGGGGGTTGCAATTTTGTAAAGAGTGACCTGGAAGGCCTTTCTAAGTCATGACATTTGCATAAATCCTGAAAGAGTGAAGGGAGCAAGGCATGTGGATCTCTGGGGCAAATGCTTTGGGGAAGATGGAACAGCAGGAGCAAAGGTCCCGAGGCAGGAATGTGTTTGGTTCTTCAGAGGACGGCCCGAGGCACACTGCCTCTGGAGTAGGGGAACTAATGGAGTGGAGGTGAGGTCAGGGACCAATAGGAGACGAGCGCAGGACTCCCTGGTGTGATGCTGGACAGGCAGACTGTGTGGGGCCTGCTTGTTGCTCCCCTTCTTGCTGTGGGATGCTCCCTGCATTGCCTGGTCCTGCCTCAAGGGGTAGAGCTGGTTGGTCCTCCCAGTTCTGTGTGGGAGAGACCATCAACCACTGCCAATATCATCCCCACCTGCATCCTTTAAGTAATAGAGCCCACCCAAATTGTAGCAAGGTATTCGGTTCTCAGCCACTGCTGGAGCTAGGCACGGTGTGTAACTAAGTTTGGACCAATGGGTGTGAGAGCAGGGAGATGTGGGGAAGCCATGGGTCGTGTCCTTCAAGAGGAGGCCACCTTCTCCTGACGTGAGGATGGTGGACAGTCATGTGAGGACTGGTCACCTCTGGACTACTGTGAGGAATGAGCTCTGACAAAAGCCAGAGCATGTGGCTCTGTCACAGCAGCTTAGCATGTACCCAATGTTTTTAAAAGTGTCATCCCACCACTGAATCATGGAGCAGAGTGACAACTGACGGAGCAGACCCTCTTTCTCTAGACTCTAAGTTTCCGCCAGGTCTTACCGACTGCTCCCACAGGGCAGAGGAGAAAAGGGCTGCAACAAAATGGAAATTCTCAGAATGGCCCCTAAAACCCTATTTTAGAACAGGGTCACTCCGTTCTCTCTCTAACTCCATCCTGTAAAGAGAAGGCCGTAAATCACAATTGCCTGTTCAGTGCATGTCTGCCGGGTATCTCCTGTGCAGCAGACCCCACAGGAGGGGAAGGAGACAGCCGGACACTGGGCCTGCCTCTGGGAGCTGAGAGGGGCGGGACTGATGGAGGTCACTGACTGAGGACTGGCAACGGCCAGGAACAGTGCTCTGCCCACCGACCAGTTAGTTCATCTGTTCCTAAAGCTGTGCCTCTGTGACCAACTCACATTTGCTGGATGGGAAAACCTCGGCTTGGAAAGGTGAGGTGGCCCCTGGGGCAGCCAGGGCCACAGTTCTGTTCAGCGGTGAAGACCACACACGGCAGAGGGACAGCATGGTGCAGGGGGTGCCCAGGGCCCCGGAGAGATCCCCAGAGCCCAGAGCTGCAGGGAACCTAACAGCAACCGAACAGGCTTCCTGGAGGAAGCAGCATCTGAGCTGTGCCCAGCTAGATCACATCCCCTCCTGATTTAAGTGTGCAAGGGTTGGCGAAACTTCCCCCAAAGGGGATCCGGCCAAGAAGACGTCAGCGGACTCCCCACTTCAAAGGCGGGTCGTCATCACTTGGTGGTAACAAGCTGAGTCAAGGGGCCTGAGCGAGAACTGTGAGAGGAGGACCGTCGGGAGGAAAGGACTGGACAGGCAGATTTACGCGGTGTGGGCACAAATACTGCTTACTGGCATAACCCAGCGGAGTTTATGTCACTTTGAATAACTTGTTTACCCAGTGATTATGTGACTAATGAGCACCGAGAGACTCGTTGCGTAAAACTGCAGTTGGAGTGGCCGGTGTGTCTCTAGGCTTGGTGGTTGTAGTCACCAGCGAAGCACAAAAAGTAAATCAACTTAAATTATCTCCTGAGGAAAACTGTGTGTAATAAATGGGCTAACTAATAGGCTTGGGCATTTTGAGAATCCTCTCCATCCCTAAAAAATAATAACCACAAAAATCCATTTCAACATTGGCCTTAGAAGTTGTTTAAAAAGAAAACAGCAACCTAACAGTAAATAACTGTTTCTCAAAGTCAGTGCTTACTGGCTTTGGAGACCCTCCCTCCTGGTTCGAACTCCCCTCCCTCTGATCCTGCCCCCAGGACATTCCTGAGCACCTGTCTGGCACCTGCCCCCCCACCAGCCGCTTTCTCACCCCGAGCATCTCCCACCTTTGGCAGCTGTTAGGTGAGAACATCGAAGCCAGGAGGAAGGTTAGGAACCATACCATCCACTTCTCATTTTATGAAAGGGGTTGGGAATTTCGTCCAAGGTCACAGAAGCCAATCCAGCACCGGCCCGGCAGTGAGTAGGGCTAAAGGGCTGGGAAGCAGAGCCCGCACAGGACCTGCAGCTCCCTGGCCCCACGCGCTCTCCTGGAAGTTACCTGACTTCCCCTGTAAGGGCCCTCACCTGTGAAACCTGTCCACGCCTGCCTCCCTCCCAGCTTCTGGTGACTCCAGGGATTCCTGGGCTTTGGCAGCACTGTGTCCATCTCCGCCTCCCTCTTCACAAGTTCCTCTGCGTGTCTGCCTGTGTGTCTCTGCTTCCAAGGTCCCCAGTCACTGGATTCAGGGCCCACCCAAACCCAGTGTGACCTCATCTCGATTACATCTGCAAAACCTCATTTCTAAGTAGGTCGCTCTTACAGGTTTCAGGTAAACGTGAATCGTGGGAGACACTCACTATTCACCCCAGCACGGCTGCGGGGTTCCAGGCCCAACTTGCCGAGACCCAGAGGATGTTAAGGGCAGGGACTGTGGCTACTGTCAGCCCTGGGCCTCACCTCTCCTCCTGACTGGGGACTACAGGGCTCCCACCACGCAGGCACCCTTCCACACGGGATGCTCACCCCACGGAGCTTCCTCAACCAGAGACGGGGGGCCCAGAATAGGCACCTGCCTTCCCTACCACCTGTCCCAGGTCGAACCCTGGGAAAGGAAGGGAGGAGGGGGTCTGGCCAAGAGCTGGCCATGGCTGGGCTTCTCTCTCCACCAACAAGGGGCTCCAGGCTACCCCTCCCCACAAAACAGCCAAGACCACATAGAAGGACCACAGTGTCTTTATTTGAGCCCAGATCTGCAGCAGCCCCCATCCCTCCATCATGCCAGGCAGGCCCCTCCCTCCAATCCCAACCTCACCCTGTGCACCCACCATTCTCTCCCCACCCCCCTCACCCCTCCCCAGAAACGGCCCTCCTCTAGTGGGGTCCAGCTCAGCTCAGGGCCGTCAGCCCTCTGGAGGTCTCTTTTAGTTTCTGAATTTGCCCACCAATGGCTTCGAGGGCCAAGCCCCCAGGCCCTGCTGTTCCAGGAGGAAAGACAGCTGCTGACGAACCTCCTGGTAGGGCCCAGCCTAGGGAAGGGGATGAGAAGGGGTGAAGAGAGGGTGTCTGCTGGGGGAGCAGGAGAAAGGGGACAGGAGGGGAGGGAAGGAGCTGACCTTGGCCTCCTCGTAGGTCTTCAAGGCCAGGAGGTGGGACTTCCCCAGAGCGTGGGTAGCCTGGCGGAAGGCCCGGAGAAAGGCCGCCTTGCAGAGGCGGGAGGGAGGCCCGAGGGCAGCACTGGAGACGGAGGGAAAGGACACAAAGATCAGAGGAGGGAGGAGGCGGGCTGAACTAACACGTCTGCACCACGCCCCCCACGCAGGCCATGACAATCTCAGGGGTGTCATGGGGGGTCATGGTGTGGGTGACAGAAGCACTGGCCGTGGTCACATCGATGTAAGAGGCGGAGCTGGGACTGGAACCCAGGCTGGTGACTACATGCATGCTCTTACCCCACAGGCAGGGAGATGGGGCCCCTCGCCACCAGGCCCCGCCATCGTCCTCCCACAGGCCCTTCTCACTCGGCTTTCACACGCCCGGTAGTCACATCCACAACCTCGACATCGGCGTCCCCCAGGCTCCAGTTGAGGCTCACGTCATGGCAGCTGTCGGAGGTGGGGTCTGAAGGAGCCACAGGGGGGCCCGAAAACAGGTGTAGCATGGTACGGGCGTAGGGAGGGGGCAGGCATGACCCCAAGGCCCTGTCTAGGTTGGGCCGGGTGTGGATGGCACTGCTCAGCGTTGGGGGGTCGTGGCAGGGGTCAGCTGTGGAAGGAGTAAAACAAGGTCTGAGTCACCACCCTCTCCTGCAGACCACCCAGAGCCTGCCTTCCACCCTCATGCCCCTCAGGGCCCTCACCCAGGACAAGGCTGGTGGCGTAGAGGGGAGGCAAGAAGTGGGCCAACAGGGCACCACCCAGCCCCAGCACAGTCCAGCGCGACAGCTTGTCACTGGCTGAGAGGCAGCCCACGTGGGTGTCCCGGATCGTGGGGGACACGAAGCACACGGGCTTCAGCTCCCCCCGGATGTGGGCCTGCAGGCGGAAGGGGGCGCCGTGCAGAAGGCGACCCTCTGAGGATGGCGGCGGGAGGCTGCAGAGGCAGAGAAGGAGGCAGGACCTTGGAGACCGGCGCCAGGGCCGCTCTTCGGACCCTACCTGACATTGCCCTTCCCGATCTGTCACACCAAGGGACCCCACAGGGGCTCCCCACATACTAGATGTCGTGAGCAGCTCCCTTGGGGGTGTTGCTGATGTAGAAGTGTATGAAGATCCGAGGCTTGAGGACAAAGGGGAACCCAGGCCCAGGCTGGGGGGCCAGCACAGACTGCTCCCTGCCCTTGGGGCCACCCTGTGTTGCCAGCAAGAGCTGCCGGTACAAGAATCTGGGAGAGACAGGGAGGGAGCAACTGGGAGATGCCAAGTCCTGAGCAGAGCTGCCACAAAGCACCCACCCAGCCCACCCTTCACCTCAGCAGGGCCCTGCGCGCGACCACCAGGCCGTGGCAGTCATGGAGCTGCCGGCCTGAGAACTCCAGCCAGCCAGCACAGCTGCTGTTGCCTGTGCCCAGGGCTACCAGGTTGTAGATCTCCTTGGCATGGCCCCTGGCACCTGGGACCTCTGCAAGGGGAGAAAGCAGACACAGTGGCCAAAGTAAGGCATGGGACCAACAGGGGCCTCCCGAGGTGGGGGGAGGTGTTGGCATGGCAACCCCTACCTCTCTCCAGGATGACGGCAGCCACAGTCCCCTTACAGGCCCGGTACGGTGAGGTCTCACTCACCAGGCGGTCAAAGCCAGCACTGACCACAGCTGCGCAGCGCTGCTCGTGGGTCAGGATGTTCTCTGCATATGAGGAGAGGGCAGAGGTGGGGGCCCCACAGGCAGTGCCCCTCCTCTCGCCACAGGTGTCAGGTCCACAGGGGCCCACCTACCTACATTCAGATCGCTGAGTGGAGGCCTGCTGGGGGTCTTTGGGGGCTCTGGAAGAAAGGCAAGGGTGTGGGTCGCCATGGATGCTGGGGTCTGCCCTCCTGTCTTTTGTCCTTCAGGAAACCAAGAGGTTCCATGGTTGAGTGGGTCACCTTCCAGAAACTAGTTCCTGGCTGCACCTCTAGCAGTCCCTGCCCCAATGATGGGCAGGCTTCAAAGGACATGAGTGCAAGGGTCAGCCCACACCCCCCTCCCTAGCTCCCCACAGGCCCGATCCTGATGCCCAGACGGTCTCTGCAGCAACCCACCCTGCCCACATATAGGCACATAGGGCTTCGGCCCCAGCTCGGGCTTAGTCACCTGGGTCACCTGGCCCCTTACCTGGGCTCTCCATCTGACTCTGGATGTACTTGAGGGCAAAGAGAGCTGCTTGCTGTTTGGCCTCCTTCTTGCTGTTGGCAGTGCCCGCAGGGCAGGCCACCCCATCCAGTTCTGCCCACACAGAGAAGGGGCAGCAGGGGTCTAGGGAAGGAGGGGGCGTGAAGTGGTGCCCTGCACTTCATGTCTGTCATGGCCCGCCCTCTCTAGGAGAGCCATGGCAGCTGTCCCACCTGAGCCATGGCGGGTTTCCCCCCGCCCTCTGATGCCCGGGATGGCCAGAATGATGGGCACAGGGACTGCTGACTCCTGCCCCAGGCCCAGCACGGGCCTTGGTGTACTGGGCCATCGCCACCCGGAGAATCCTCACAAACCCCTCTGAAACAGGACAGTAAGACCCCCTTTTACCAGAGGCTACACAAAGGGCAAGCAGTGTGCCCCAGTGGTGCCAGGACCCAAACCCCAGGCTGTGTTATTCGCCCCGAGCACACGGCACCCGCTGCCTTTCCACAGACACTCCACACCTCTGTTTCTCTTCTGCGTCTGAAAGTTTCGAATACCACGCATTATCTTTTCAGGTGTTACTTATGACACGAAACACGAAGATCCTGGAATGGGGATCACGTGGTCAAAGGGCATAAACTTGGTTCAGTTCATGGTAGTTGCTGGTACTTGCTGCTAAACTGTTTCCCAAAAGGACTGCCCTTTTGGAGGAGAACCCCCAGCTCAGCACTGCTCACTAGCACCCAGATTCACGCACTCTAAATGGGCATCAAGAATGCAGCTGGTGGATACAGAAGGAAGACTGCTATCAAAAAACCAACACGCGGCAGCCAGCGCAGGAGTAACCAAATCTGGCGACAACCATCAAAACCAACCACCAAACCAACAAAACTAGCTGATGGCATTAGGGGTAACACCACCCCTAATGCTCACACCACCTCCAGATACCACCTCCCCCCATGACGGACTAAGCACAAAGTGGAAGTACAGACACCTGTTGAAGCTACCCCAGTCAGGCCCCCCCAGGGGACACCGCCAGTGGTAGGACAAGCGGATCACAGGCATCCTGGGGGACTGACGGCCCACATGTGCCTGCCGACAATGCACATCTTGAACCCAAGTCTGAGGAAAGAGACCAGCCCCAGTGCAAGGACATCCTACAAAACGACCAGTTCCGACTCCTCAAAAACACCAATGTCCTGAAGACGAAGACAGACTGAGGAACTGTTTCAGATAAACAAGGAGTAAAGAGGCATGCCAGCTAAATATGACAGTTTGTGCTGGTTTGGAAAAAAAGTGGCCATTGTTGGGACAACTGGCAAAATCTGAATGTGAATGGTAAATCTGAATGCGACGTAAAATTTTCAGATTGTTCAAAAAATCAATGTAGACATTCATATATAAATATATAGAATGGGCAGAGAGACATACACAAAGCAAAGGTGGCAAATGTTAAATGAAGAGTTTGGGTGAAGAGTTTATGGGAGTTCTTTCATACTATTTAATTATGTCAAAATTAAAAAAAATAAATGAATAAAAACCATACCTACCCATGTAAACAGTGGATGGGGTACCTTAAGCAGAAGAGGGGGTCTGCCTCAGATCCCAGGCTCAGGCCCAGCTCATGGATCCCCCTCTTGATCTGGGGTTAGCCTGGGACGCGCTGCCGCCCCCGGCCACTAGACCTCACCTGGCATCTGGTCCTCTCGGAAGATCAGGGAGACTCCTAGACTGGCGGTGTACTGTGCGAGCGAGGCCACAGCCCGGTCAGGCGGCAGATCTTTGAGTTGCAGGCCCAGCTGTCTGGCCGCCTTTGGGAAGTCCCCAGCGGGCCCTGTAGGTGGGACAGAGACCCTCGGGGACCTCCCCATCTGTCCCTCTAAGTCTTCTGGTGCCTGAGCTGTCCCCAGTACTCCAACTACGGCCCTCCCCAAGGACCCACCGTCCCCCACAGTCGAGGCCAGGGCCTGCCCACCCCCCTCACTGTCCACGCTGGGGACAGGCCGAGGCTGCCTGGGATCTTGGCCAGGGTTGGCAGAAGGACGCCTTGGACTAATCTGCAATGAAGCCGCCAGGCGGGGCTTCCTGCGGCCACCGTCGTCGGCTCCTGGGCCCGTGCTGGCCGACGAAGCCATGGCCGCACGCAAAGGCCAGATAGAACAGCAGCTGATTTCACTGCGCGGCGCGTGCCGTTTTTACACCAGCCACCCAGCGCCCACGTGGAGAGCACGTGGTGCAGCGTAGAGTGCGTAGCGAGCTCAGCCCGCCCCCTCCCCCCCCCCACATGCCATTGGCCAATGAGAGCCCGTAGAGCTGTTGCAGACAGTGCTTTCGACCAACGGGATGGCCAGTCTTCTGGACAGCCACCGCCTGGCTGTGGACAGAGTGGTCACCTGGCCCGTATCCCGCTTTCGGGACAGGGTTGGGGGTGGGGATCGTATGAGTGAACTCCGCCCTGTGGTGGTTCCGGGGAAGCAAAGACTAGGGAAGAAGTCTGGGTACTCCAAATCCAACATCGTACCTTTCCTGCCTGCTCAAAAATTCCCTGAACCCACAGCCATCCCAGCAGCCTACCTGAGTTACTTAGCTGTGTCTGGAGATCTCATCAGGTAAGTGAAGGTGTTCTAAATGGAAGCAGCCCCACAGCATTTTTAGGATCTACATTTTAAAACCATAAACTGGGCCCTGGCTGGCTAGCTCAGTTGCTTAGAGCATCAGTCTGATACACCATGGTTGTGGGTTCAATCCCCAGTCAGGGCACATGTGAACAAATAAGTAAGTGGAACAATAAGTTTCTCTCTCTCTCTCTGTCTCTCTCTCTCAAAGATACCGTGGAGAAAAACCTGTAAACTCTATGCCTTCCTGAAGCCAACCAGAAGTGCTGTCTAGTCAAAACTAAATACTTGGTACCCTGCTCTTTCTCTCCTCAAAAAGGATTTTGACTTGGCTCATAAAAATACTACAACACAAATCCTTTAAGATGAGAGACGAAGGATGAAGGAGAAATAACAAAAATAAGGTGAAACTAGGGATGAAGACAATATACATGTGGCCCGTTATGCTGCAATACATAAGTGCTTGAAGGGAGCCTAAAGTTGGAGTCGTATAGGGGCCTATTTCTGGCCCCTGGGAACCGCCTCCACTCCCATTCCCCCTCCACCCGGGAGGTGGCGCTGTAGGGCGCCCGTGAGGTCGGGCTGGGAGGCGGGACTGTCTGCCTTCCCGGGAGCTCTTCCGTCCCAGCCCGGAAGTCTGTTAACAGCTATTGTGGGTGTGATCCACGAGGGTTGGGGCAGCTAGGGTGCTGCTTTGGGGCTCCTGTCTCGAGGGTCGGATAAGCGTCATGCGGAGGTCCATGTTCTAGAAGGGCACGGCGAGGCCAGGGCCACGTAAGTGCTTGTGCCGCCTGGAGGGCAGGCGGAGGGGTGCAGGGGGAGAGCTCGGTTCTGCTCTCCGCGTGGGTCCTGCGGTCCCAAGCTGTGTGGCTTTGGGACAAGTCACCCGATACCTGCAAAGTGAGTTATAAGCCTCTAGCTCGTGGAGTGGTGAGCGTCCTACAAATAAGCGTGGCAGCAGGTGTCTGGTATGCAGCGCTTGATGAGAGAGTCCTCTGCTGCTAAAATTCTGGGACCTGGAGGTGGAGTGGGAAGAGGAGCGTAGGGAGGACTTTGCCGAGTAGGTGTATGAGGGGAGGGACCCTCCAGATCCCCTGGCCCATCCGCTGCGACAAGTTCACTTTTTGCCGTGTTCCGCGTGGCAGTAATGTACCCTTGGAGATCTGAAGAGATCTGGGGAGCCACGGGTGAGGTTGGGAAGTTGAGGCTGCCTTGCCTTGGGGCTTTATCTGAGGTAGGCTCCGCCAGTACTCTCAAACTGTCTAGGTTTGTTTGAGTCCGTTAGGTTCCTGTCTCTTCTTCATTTCGTCCTGGATTTGTTCCTTACTGTTATGATGTAGCAAATACCAAGGCACTGGGGATAAATCAGGTACCTTACCCACGGCGACTATTGCAGCAGCTTTTAATCAAACAGCTTCATCTTTAACTATGCAGTTACACATTGCCTGCGTGTTCAGGAGGAAGCATGCAAGGTGTGGTGGGAGGATAGAGTTGAAGAACTGAGAGAGGCTTCCTGATTGAAAGCTGGAGGAGGAGGAGGATTTTGTAGGTGGATAGGAAGAAGGGCCTTGGCACTCATTCAAAGAAGAGAGATAGTGTGCAGCGACCCTGTGGTGAAAAGCATGGTGAGGAAGAATTTAGAGGAGGTCAGTGTGATTGGAGCCCTGGAACAAGAGACAAACTGGGAACTTTTGTGTGTGCATGCTGGTTTATTAGGGATGCAACCCGCTCCAGGAGGCTTGGTTGCTCCTGAACTTGCACTCGGTACAGTCAGTCCTATGTAAGCTGGCATTTTTTCACAGGGACTCACTGAGCACCCCCTGATTCTTGCCACTTTCCTCCCTGGCTGTGGAAAAGAGAATGACAGCAGCAGCCGGACACCCGTAGCTCAGGAATGAATCAGATACAGTCCTGGCCCTCAGAGAGCTTGCACCTGGTGGAAGAGATAAGTCTGTGCACATAAGCCATAGTTAGAATGAGGCTGATATGCTGGAGAAATATACTGATTCATTTGACATGCATTCACTGTGTGATGGGTATTATGCACGGCCATGAGGGTACATGGATGTGCGGAGCTTACAGAATAAACTGATAAAATGCAGTGGCCGTGCCAAGGGGAAAGACTTGTGCTTGCTAAGACCCTAATGCGAGTGTTTCCTTTTGGATGCACCTGAGAGTAGTGGTGCAGGATGTGGACTTTGAATCAGACAGGGGATCAAGCTGTTGGCCTCGGGCAAGTGGCTCTTTCCTGAGCTTCAGTTTCCTGAACTCAAATTCGGAGGAGAACAGAACATGCAGTACCATGCCTGGCAGGTGTGTGTTTGTACTCAGTGAGTGAGCACTGCTATTATTTTTGCTGTTAATAAAATAAAGAAGGATAATGTGGCTACTTATACTTCTAGAGCACTTTGTAGTAGGCAAAGCCCTTTCACTAAATTTATTTTTATTCAACACAGTGCATTTTCTGGAAGATGCTATACTCAACAGACAAGACTCAGTCCTGGCTTTGGGGAGCTTCAGTTAGTATTGAGCGTGTAGGCTGGAGTGTAGGGCCTGTGCAGTCTATAAAATATGTAATCATAATATCTGAGAGTAATGATAGAGGCCGGCCCCTTGCCACCTGTCTGACTTCATTCGCCACCACTCTCCTCCTTGCTGGTTCTATGGCCTAGTTGTTTCTTAAACACATCCTGCCCCAGGACTTTTGCATTTGCTATTCATTCTGCCAGGAACCCTCTTCCTAGTTGTCTCTGGTTCTCTGCCTCATTAGGTTCAGGCTGTGTCCAATGCCTTCTTCTCAACGAGGCTTCCCCTAGCTATTCCCAAAACCACATCCTTGGTCCACTGCCATCCCCTCCCTCATGGATGGTTAGTTGGTTTTAATATGGCAGGAGGCTGTGTATTCATCTGTTCTTTATTAATTCCTTTCTCAAAGAAAGTGTATCCCTCTGAGGGCACGTCTCTCCCAGGAACTCTGGGGGCCGTTGGTCAGGTTCAGGCCTTTGGAAGGCCAGTGTAATGCGCAGGTCTTGTTTTCCAGAATGGACTTCCCCAGCTCCCTCCGTCCCATGCTGTTTATGACGGGCCCCCTTGGACTGAGCGATGTCCCTGACATGTCCTTCATGTGCAGCTGGAGAGATGCACTGACCCTTCCAGAGTCCCTGCCCCAGACCTCCAAGGTGAGTATGGTGGGAAGAACCCTGGAGGTTCTGGGGTGGGCACCTTCACTGTTTTCTAGCATTTACACCAGCTGGCAGGAGTACAGAGTGGTATATCTGCTAAGACACGGGCTGAGCCAGAATCCCCTCCTTTGGGGTCCATGGGATGACCTACCACCCACAGAGGGTCCACTGAGTGGGAACAGGCTAGCTCGCTCTTCCTGCCTCTCTCCCCTCTGTTTGTTCAAAAGATACTCACTGAACAGCCCCTACAGTGTGCCAGATACCTCATTAGGCCCTGGGAATCCAACGTGAACAAGTCAGATACCATCCCTGCCCCTGTGGAACTTAGATTGAGTAGGAATAGACAAGTGCACAGCCCCAGAGACAAAATCATTACAAAGTGGGATAATAGCTTCGAGTGAAACCAGAAGTATGCTGAAAGACATGGTGGGGAGGGGTGGGATACCTCCTGGGGTGGGAAGGACATCAGCTCTTTCCCTGGAAGCCTAAGCCATCGGGCTGCTCCTCAGAGACAGACTGGCTAAGGGCTCCTGCAGGCAGAGACAAATGGGTGAGAGAGCATTAAAAGAAACGGTGGGGGTGAGGGAGGGGAGCTGTGGGCTTCCTTGACGAGGAGAGGCTGAAGTCAGACCGGCCCTTCAGGGAGCATGGCTTGCCAGCCCTTCCATCCCCTGCGGGTTTGAGCTGCACCATCCCTGGCCCTGTGGTGGAAAGTGGGGTGGCCTGTGGCTGCCCTGAGTAAGTGACCATGGGGTCTTGAGTAGAAGTGAGAGTCAGGTAGGATTTGGGGTGGCTGATCATGGTGCAGGGGCTCCTTTGAGAGCCAGTGCAGCCTGGAGGTCAAAAATGTGGACCGGCTGTCACCTGGGACAAGTGACAGCCTCCCTATGCCCCCATTTTTTCATCAGTAAAGCAACGACGATCATCATACTGACTCGGTGGGCTCCTTGTAAGGATCGAACGCATCAATAAAGGACGAGTGCTGGTGACAGTGCCTGTCCCGGGAGCGTGCTCACTGTGACATTGTGTCCATGGTTGTGTTTCCGCAGAATGGGACACCACATTTGGCCAAGGGCCTGCTCTGGGAGCCAGACACTCCTGGGCCCCTTCCCTTGCTGCCTCCTGGTCCCGGTAAGGGTTTTGGTCCTGGGGGGCCCCCTTCCAAGCTGCTCTCCCATTGCTTCTCTCCTCCACCCTTCCCTGAGACCTTCCCTCTCCCTGCTAATGTCCTCCATCCCCAGGGTCCTTGGGTTCCTCCAGTCACCTGGGATACATGACCCCACTTCTGGGCCCTTCCTGGTCCCTGGGACAGACTCCTTCCCCAACTGCACTCGTCCCTCAGATCCCTGGGACCCTGGCCTGACTGCCCAGGACCTGCTTTGCCGGGGAGGTCCCAAGTTCCGGAGACAGCCCAAAGCTGTGCTGGATGTTACTGAGCAGGTGAGTGGCCCCACAATGGACAGTGCCGGGTGGCTGGGGCTGTGCTTAGTGACCTGGCATCCTCTCCTCCCACAGTTCAGCCGGTTCCTGTGGGACCATGGGGACATAGCCTTTGCACCCCTGGGGAAACTGATGCTGGAGAATTTCAAACTGGAGGGAGCACGGGTGAGTGACCCTGGTCAGCCGGGAGAGGGGCTCCCAGTTCACATCAGGATGAGCGCGCTTGACAAGGCCTTTCCACGCAGAGCTACTCTAAGAAGAAGACAGTGGTCAGTGTGCAGAGGATACTCCAGGACCTCGGTGGACACCAGCCCTGGGGGCAAGTGGCTAATGAGAAAGGATGGGGTGGGAGCCCTAGCTGGCAGTGGGGATGTGGAAGGAACCGGGCATGGGTGGGTCCAGGTTTCCCTCACAGTCACTCCCCATGCCATGCGGTCGTGAGCCAGGTTCCTCACACCGACTTCCTAGCTCCACCAGTCTGCGGGGGAAGGGAATTTCAGTTCATGGGCTGCAGGCATGGCCGCATCCAAGTTTTTAAGTGATATTTGAAACAGGGCTGTGTCTCTTTATTTTCTCATCCGCTTGCCTCTGCCTGGCTTAATTCCTACACAGTTTCCGAGTACAGCAAGATGGCTTATGAGTCCAAGGAAAGAGCCAGTGACTTTTCCTGAGGCACCATCAGAAGTCCCAGGAAGGGTGTTGCTGGCTTGGCTTGGGTGTCCTGCCCACCTGTGAGCCGGTCACTGTGGCCAGGGTGATGGAGTACTCCAGTGGCCGGGTCTGGGTCATGTGACTGCCCCTGGTGGGGTGGTTCCTGCAGGAAGAATTCTAGGTAGATTAACAATGTGTCCACTGCACCTACCCAGTCCTCCTCCTCCTCAGTGCTACAGCCTGACCCTTCTGCCATCCTCTTGTCCCCAGGTGTCCCTGGGCTTGCTTCAGCCACCGACAGCGCCGGTTCTCCATCCTCGGGGACCCGATCCTGGGCAAGTCAGTGTCGAACCTCCTGGGAGAGCTGCTGCACGAGGAGCTGGTGATGCGGTGGGAGCAGCTGCTCCTAGACGATGCCTTCACTGGAGGCGCACTGGCCTGGCTGCCTGGAAGGACGCCCCGGGTCAGGCAGCTGGTCTACCCTGCAGGAGGTGCCTTGGACAGGCTGCGTATCCTTTCTCGCTGGGCAGGACCCCAGCAGCTCCCTCTGGTGGAGGACAGGCTCTTGGCATGGTCCAGGGGAAAGGCAGGAAGTTTGGGGGGCCTTGTAGTGATCAGAGGTCCTGTGTGTATCCTTAGCAAGAGGCCCAGATTTCCAAGAGGTTCGCCTGACCCCAGGCGGTGACCCTCGGATCCTTGGGAAACCTGGTCACATCCAGCTCCGGGGACCTGTCCGGCAGGTGGTGACCTGCACCGTGCAGGGAGAATGTAAGGCCCTTGGGTACCTCCTTTGCCTGCTGACTGACCTGCTGCCTGACCCTGACCCTGACCCTCTCCATGCCCTCCTCAGCTCTGCTGGCTGTCCGCTCTGACTACTACTGTGCCCTATGGAAGGTCAGTAAGCAGGGGCAGCCCTCCCCTCTCCAGGTGCTGCAGGTCGAGAAGGGGGCCACAGGGGTCAACCTCAGGTAAGGGGGCCGAGTCGGGCTGGTTGGCAAGGAGATAGGCATGGGAGGAGGGTGTGGCCCAACGTTAATCACATTTATGCCCTGTAGCCCTCACCTGCCTGGGGAGCTGGTTGTCTGCAGCCGTTCGGGAGCCGTCTGCCTGTGGACACCCCAAGATGGGTAATGCCCCTTTCCCGAACAACCCTCCACCTCCACAAACGGCTCCCCCTGGACTGTGGCCCGCGCTCCCCACATAGCTTGTCCTGGACCCAGGGCCTGGTTGCCCCGCCTCTTCCCCAACCCCCTCAGCTCATCTCCCCACCCATGGCTGCCCTGTCTCCCCAAGGCTTCAGCAGATCTATAAGGATCCTGAGACCCTTGTGTTTCGAGACCCCTCTCCCTGGCGTTGGGCCGACTTCACCGCCCACCCTCGGGTGCTGACTGTGGGCGACCGCACTGGAGTGAAAATTATCGACACCCAGGTGAGGGGTCGGGGGTTGTCACAGGCTCAGCAGTGGGACAGAGCAGATAACACGGGGTGGGGGCTGGCATGAGGGACGTCCCCCAGGGCATGAAAAGCAACAGGTCAGGGACTCCCACGGCTCGGTGGTGTTCCAGACCTCGGATTGCAGGAGGGCTGACCTGGCTTTCTCCCCCAGGGCCCACCAGGCTGCGGTTTGCTGCTTTTCCGTGCGGGTGCAGAAGCATCGTGCCAGAAGGGGGAACGTGTCCTGCTAACCCAGTACCTGGGGGAGTGTGGCCCTGATTCTCTGCAGCCTACACTCCATCTCATCTGTACCCAGGTGAGTGACACCTTCCCCCTGCTGTTCCTTGGCACTGTCTCAGCCAGTTACTAGAGAGGGTCCTGGGACAACTAACTGCAGGTGAAATAAGAATCACAAAACCCTGAAGAGTCTGTGGCCAAAACATGCTGACCAGCAGGTAGGAATGGCCTCGTGGGTTGGCCATCCAAGCGGGGCTGTAAGCCGCCAGTGGGGATGCACCAGGTGAGGAAGAAAGGCATGGGGTAGGGGAGCAGGGCGGTCTCTGCACAGGCAGATGGTTCCTTGTGTGCTCAGGGAAGGGCAGGTCTGAGGGTTCCCGGGGTGTTAGTGTGTCTCAAGCATGGATCCCAGGGTCTGGTGAGTCGGGAGAAGGCTGGGGGAAAGCCAGGTGGGTTTCTGTGTGCCAGGACTTCTCCGCACCTCCCCTGAGATCCCTTCTCCCACTTGCGGCCATCAGGATGAGAGAGATGGTCCTGCCCACTCAGGAAGCACCTCTTGGGCGGAGCGGGGCACTTGAAGGTGGAGAGGTGGTCAGGGCCGGTCACGGAGTGCGTGACCCCTCGGGTTTGGACTCATCCTGAGAGCCACGTGGGGCCACTGGATGTCAGCAGACCATTATTCCCTGTCTCAGTCACATCCCCTCTCTCTTGTTTCTTCTGGGCCCCAGTTCTCACTCTACCTGGTGGATGAACGCCTCCCCTTGGTGCCCATGCTGAAGTGGGACCACGGCCTTCCCTCTGCTCCCCTCCTGGCCCAGCTGCTGCCTCCACCCCGCCCTGGCTGCCCGAGGCCACTGCTTCTCGGAGGCCATGGCGGGCAGCTGCAGCTGCTACACATCGCAGGTGAGGGTCCAGTGAGGGCAGGGAGCGTGAGGGAGGTGGGCAGGGCTGGAGCCTGGATGGGACCTCAGCTGTCTGTCCTCCCTCCAGGGGAGGGGGCCTCCATGCCCCGGCTGGCAGGGCCGCCCCAGTCTCTCCCTTCCCGTAGCGACTCCCTCTCCGCATTCCCCTTGCTGGAGCCCAAGAGTCAGCAACAGCTGCAGGAACGTCTACAAGCACCAACTATAGGTACCCTGGGGTAAGGGAGGGGTTTGGGGGACTGCACCCCAATAGGCCTTGGGATCACTGTCACTCCTGTCTGCAGGTCTGGTTGCCGCCCTTCCACCCTCTGCCTCCACACCAGTCCTGTCGCTCTTCCAACTCTCAGCAGCTGGGGATGTCTTCCACCAGCGCCTCCATCTTCGGGAGGACTCCCAGTCCCCTGGAGACCCCAGGCCCAACTTCCACGCCCCCACAGCTTCCTGGAGCCCCCGTGCCACTACTTGTTGCCGCAGGTGGCTGAAGGCCCTCCTGGAGGTGCCTCCGGCTCCCCCTGTGTGGGCCGCACCCACCTTTTCCCACCGCCATCTGCTGGGCCTCAAGGAGCAGCGGAAGGTTGAGGGGAAAGTGCCAGAGGGTCTCCGGGCAGCCATGGCCGAAGGGCGGCTGCTGCAGCAGAGGGACCTGGGCTCGCTCCCCACGGCAGAGCCACCCCCGGCCCCCGAGCCAGGCCCCAAGGATGAGCTCAGTGAGCGGTTGGAGGAAGCCTGGGAAGGCCCGGCGGCTGCCTGGTGGGAGCGGCAGCAGGGCAAGGGCTCCAGGCCCGGGAAACAGCCCAAGCGACACAAGCGTCGGATGCAGCTGTCCAGTACCTTTTCCTCACTCAGCGGCCGCCTGGACCTCTCAGATGCCACCAGTCCCCCTCACAGCCCCGACCGGACATCCCCTGTGTCCAGGCCTCAGCTCCCAGAGACCTTGCCCTCCCAGGAGTTGACCCAGGATCTGTGGGCCCGAGGCATCCCCTCAGAACGGCAGCAGACTCTCCGGGACTATATGGCCAAGCTACCCCTTCAAGGGGATACCCCAGAAGGTGTCTCCATACCCCTCTCCCAGACCTCCAGCATCCAGGCCACCCCTTCCAGGCAGCAGACTCTCCAGGACTGCACAGCTGAGCTGCCACGCCAAAGGTACACCCTGAGAGGTGCCACTGTGCCCCCTTCCCAGACCTCCAGCATCCAGACCACCCCTTGCAGACAACAGGCCCCTCGGGACTGTGCAGCCAAACGGTCACTCCAAAGAGACACACTAGGGGGTGCTGCCATGCTCTCTTCCCAGACCTCCAGCCTCCGTACCACCCGCTCTGGGCGGCAGACTCCTGTCGTCTCCGGCTCTCAGCCGCGCCGGAAGAAGCCCCGCATGGGCTTCTGAGGGCCTGAGAAAGCTGCTCCCCCACCTCCGAGGAGCCTCAGTCCTGGACCGGCCGTGCCTTCTGTGACTGAAACTTTGGGAACGGTCTCAGGGTGCAGGCTTCTCTGCTTCCTAAAGGCCACTGTGGCTGGAGACATGCACAGATGATGTGGAGCCAAGTTGGAGGGACAGGAACTTCCTGTACTTTGTTTTGCCTGAAGATACTAACAAAGGCAGGTTCCCTCCAGGAGCAGCGCTGTGCTTGAAGCAGGGCCTCCAGTCAGGCCGTGGGCTCCAGCTCACGCAGGCTGTGTCCCCAGTGTCCCCAGTGACAGGGTGAGACAGTGAAACGGGACACTGAGCAGCTGCTGGTATGGTGGGCGTCAGCAGCTGCCGTGGGCTAGTTGGTGTGTGTGAAGCCATTTCTACCATGAGGGAGATGCTTTGGGCCTGCTTTTAGGGACTGAATAAATTCATCACTTGAACATGGTTTTGAGTGATGCAGTTTCTAGGACTGGGAGGTGTCCACTTAGGTAGTTTTTGGTGTCTGATGCATAGTTCATTTGCTCAAAGCTCTGTGGCTCTGGTGGAGGAGTCTGCTCACCTGTGAGGAAAACACCCACTTGAAATTTCACAGGACGCCAGGGTTTGGGCTAGATTTCTAATCACGTGTGAGGGGAATTGTCTTATCTCAGGGTACCTGATGAAATGGCTCACGTGTGACTTCGAGATATTAAATAACCCACTAGCGCATCTCACATTAATACTGAACTGTTTATAATGTTCGAATGAGGCATTGACGGTTGTACCACATACAACTGCAGGAAACAGGTCATGCTTCGAGAACAAGGAGCCCAGTGCTGCCCAGCACGTGAAGGGGCTGAGAGCGAAGGAGATGAGTTGTATGACGGGCACATGTCACAGACAAGACCCCAGAGCATGCTCAGGAGTTGCAGGAAGGAAGGGGGTCCCAAACTGGGGGTGACCTGCACCCAGCCACTGGCTCCCTGTTCAAGCACAGAGGGGTTCAGTCCAAACCAAATTCAATGTCTTCCTGGTCCCCCGCCTCAGGCACTGCAGGCTCTTCAGGCTTCATGTCGGACTGTACTCCACCACTGTCCGTGCTGGTTTCTAAAGAGGAACGAAGGTGATCAGTATTCTTGGGAAGTGTGGTCATCATCTCAATTCTTGCATGCAAGCCTTGCGTCAGCCGTGCAGGCTGGCATTCGGAGACAGACCTGGCTGCGGAAGCGTTGAGCGAGAGCAGGGCTTGTCTGGGTTCAGCAGGTGCCCTCCTCTGTGTTCCCAGGGCAGCTGCTGTGCAAACTCCTGCTGGTTTGCTATCGTAAGACCAGCCAGCTTCCCCCAGAAATGCATCTCCCTGGTCCATATTGCAGGCCCCCATCACCAGGCCAGGCTGATGTGCCACATTCTGGCTTCATTTGTCCCCTCCCCGCCAGCTGCTCTGGACACTGTCCCTGCCTGGCGAACCTCATGTCCCTGCCAGCACCATGACACATCATGCAACCTGATTCTGGACCTTTGCTGTGGAAGGGCCACAGTCTCAGGCCTGTGGTCACCCTTGTTTGTCCCACATTCCCAGCGGTGGTGTCACCAGTCCTCTCCCTCCCTTGGAAGCTTGGTCTAGGAAAGCTGAGGTTTGGGCTGCTGAGAAGGGGTGAAAATGCAGGCTCTTCAGCCCTGTCTACACCTGCTGAACGAGTCTGCAAAGATCTCCCAGGGAGCACAGCTCCAAGTAGCCTGCAGATGCCACTCCCCAGGAATGGGTTGACTTGGCAGCTTCAAAGAGGCATAAAAGCTAGGAATGTGGTCACAGCTATCTCTGTTCAGTTGCGAGGGACCCTCTCCTAGAGCAGGGGACTCTGGGGGCAAAGGCTCAGGTGGCTATCCCCTGCAGGGCCTGGGTGGTCAAGGGTTCATTTCCCCACTGCCAGAGCTTTTGACTCCCACGCCGTTAAGAGTAGGGTGGCATTACCTGGGGGAGAGGCCGGAAGTAGGCCCCCATGCCCGTCCTCACTGGAAGAGGGTGGTGCAGGGTCCCTCTCGCAGGTTGGGGGTGGCGGTGGTTGGCCTGAAAGCTCGTCATTGTTGAGCTCCTGAATCAGCGGGTGTGGGGACTTGGAGTTTCTGCTTTGGATCTCCAAACCCCTCTTTGCTGCTTCTTTGAATATGTGTGCACAGGATGTCTCAGCCTTCCTGGAGGTGTCCTTGGAGATTGCAAATATGTTTGAAAGGCTGTCTGTGGACGTGCTGTCCAAGACTGGCAGTGAGCTGTAGTCCAGTTCAGGGTCACTGTCATCACTCAGGCTTGAGATGGTTGTAATCTTTGGAAAGCATATCTGTTTAAAAAAAAAAAGTACTGCTTTCACAATACTGGTTCTAAAATGTGCAATGCCGATTCCACTTTTTTCTAGCACAAAATACTCTACTGCTACAGATGAGAAAGAGCCCAGGGAGCAGAGCTCCCCCCTGGACAGCTGGGCCTCAGGACAGACACTCTTAGCCATTTCTGAGCCCCAGAGTTGTGAGCGCTCCACAACCACCTCCACATTTCTTTCTCGCCCTCTGTTGGGTCTCCACGCTGCCCACTCTGTTCCGGGTACACCTGCGTGCCCCGGGGCCCCGAATGGGCTCAGTTGCTGCGCCTCAGCCTCTGGCTGGCATGCACCTAACCCAGCCCACTGGACTTAGCCCCCCAGAGGCCGGGCCCTATGGGAACTGAGGTCCATGTCTGTCCCTTCCTCAGTGATGAGGTCCTGCACAGATTATGTCCTGTCCTCTCCTGTCCTGTGAGGCCAGCCTAATTCTGGCACACACAGGTTTCCGGCATTGCTGGAGGCAGGAGGGTCAGATCAGATTGGGAGAACTCCCCATCGGGCCTCATACATTCTTCCTCCTCCCTTCTTTCCTTCCCTCCCTATGTATCACTATAGTACAGACGTATATAAGATGTACATATAAACACATCAGAAGGGCAGAAAAATGTCAGGTAATTGCGTGAATACATAGTGATTAAAAATCAGTGGTAGCCCTGCCCAGTGTGGCTCAGTTGGTAGTGTCCTGTAAACCTAAAGGTCACAGGTTCAATTCCCCATCAGGGCACATGCCTAGATTGTGGGTTCAGTCCCCAGTTGGGGCATATATGAGAGGCAGCTGATCAATGTTTCTCTTCTTTCTCCCCCTCCCTCTAAAATTAATAACCATGTTCTTGGGTACAGATAAAAAATGATAATAAATACTAGTGATAAAATATGTTCAAGAAAACCCCAGTGGTTGGTTAATCATAAAACCTTAAAGAAGTAAGCTGTGTTTCCTTTGGAAAGGTGAAAATACAGGGGGTATGCAATTGTTTCAGCACAGAGAGCATTTTGCTTTTGAATTAAGGGGATATACTTTGTAAGTGACAAGACCAGAAGTGAAAGGGGAAATTATGCTGATTTTGGGAAAACCTGAGTTACAGCCTTGTCTTGGTCTTCTAGAGATTCGCCTGTATCCACGTCTTCTAAGTCGGGTAGGTCCTGAAAGAGCAAATGGGCCCATGTCACCATGAGGGCATGCACACTCTGGATGCTGGGGAGGTGAGACAGATGCCTCCATGCAGTCAAGGAAGCCTGAGTCATGTGCAAGCAAAGCATGGAGGGCAAATAGGGAATAACCCAAACCACTCGGGCAGCCCCTCGCACACTCACCACACACACACAACGGCTACTTCAAGTATCTGGACCTGATCAATGAGTGAGATTTGTAAGGTGTGACATGTTTGAAGAATTTCCACATCTTTCTGCCCTTGACGTTGTCATTAGACATACAGCCGGGTTACCTGGGGAGGATGTGATGGGGCCCAAACCAAATGCATCTTGTATATACAAATTAGTCTCAGGATTCGGTGTGGTGTGAAGTGAGTACATTTTGGACCTCCCCAATACTAGAAGGGCTTTTGTGTTGTGCTTGGGTGTCTTTATCTCTAGGAACGGGTCCAGCGTGCAAGGCAGGCAGCGCCATGTGTGTGGTTGGACATGTGAACTCTGGAGCCAGACTGCCTGGGTTGGTATTCTTCCTCCACTGTTGCCCAGCTGTGTAGCCATGGGCAGGCTGCTTAACCTCTCTGTTTCTCAATGTCCTCATCTGCAAAAGGGGGATGAGACTAGTACCACCCTCTCAGAGTTATCGGAAGGGTAAATCAATCAATACAAAATGTATTTAGAACAGTGCCCAACAGAGTAAGAACCATAAGAGTAGCTATTAGTTGTCCTGTATACAGCCGGTTCTCAAATGCTAGATATTAATCGCCTAGTTGTTTCTTAGTATATACAGGCCCAGAGAACTAGAAACCCACTCGGTTTGTCTTACTGAGCCACGCGAAATTGTGAAGTTAGGAATGAAACACAGTTTAGAAATTTATCAAGGAAGTGGGCGGGGGCCAAAGTCGCACCCATGGATTTAAATGGCAGGAGCTCACTTGTGGGCAGAGAAGCAGGGCTGAGCAGAGGGAGCACCACCTGCCCACTAGGCATGAGGCTAAAGGTGTGAGAAATGCCTCCCCACTCCTTGCCTCACCAAACTCCAGTTCCTGGATGGGGGGTAGGGGGTGACAACAGGTGTGAGTTCTCATGGTGCTCATTCCTGGGGCCAAAGCCCCGAAGACTTATCAGAACAGGAAGAGCTCCAGGAAGGAGAGGGTGCATGAGGCTGAGATCTATAATTAGGTCGGGCAGCCCCTCACTGAACCAGCATCCGGGCACCAGACACTGGGCAGCCACATAAGGAAGCTGGAGCAGCCACAGGACGGGAAGATGGCATCAGCCGCTTGCTGGGCAGCTATCCATAGGTCAGAGGCTCTGGTGATAAAATGTAACTGTTTCAACCCTTAGGTACAAGACTAGCTGGACAGAATGGCTTAGCGGTGTAACTTCTTTGGGGGCAACAAATCAAGAGTTTTGTAGACATAGTTCAAGGGAAATCATTTGGGCTAGAACTTCACAGTCTTGAACCTGTACATCACCCCATGGAGATCTTATCAAAATGCAGGTTCGGATCAGTAGGTCTGGGCGGGGCCTGGGATTCTGCACTCTAACTAGCTCCCAGGCAATGTTCAGCCTGCTGGCACAAGGACCATGCTTAGGGGAGTGAGGATTTTGAGAGCTGTATCAGATCACCTGTTTTACAAGTGGTAAAACAGACACTTATCTCCACACGCAACCATTTACATACATCAATGAAGAGTTTCTTTTCTGTCTCCAGTGTAACTGTTTCCAAATCTTCACTTCCATCAAGTTTTGCACCTGATGCACGCTCGGTGGCCACAATCTGGGGAGCTGACTCTGAGGAACAACAACAAAGAGTTATTAATCTCGGAGTTAGTTTTATACGCAGTGGTCAGATCGACAAGGCCTAGGTCAAGGTAGATTCCAAGAGAAGAGGAAGGACAAAACCCTCCTGGATCAGAAAGGTCAGTCCCTGCAGCAGAAGCTGTGAGAACCCCCACATAAGGATGGGGTTAGATCTGAAAAGAAAGGAAAGGGAAAAGGAGAGAACTGCCCCCTTCTGGAGCCTAGAGATGACTCGGACAAGATGGCAGTGCCAGCCAGGAGGAATCAATGCTGAATCAATGCGGAACCTTGGAAAAGGCATGATTGATGGTCAAGGAGAGATTGAGCAAGGCAATAGCATCGAAGGCCAAGTGGGGAGCCAGAGAAGAGGAAGCTGGAGAGCCAAGTTTCATAGCTCTGTCTGGAAGGGCTGAACCCACCGCCTTCCTGGACTGCCTGTCCCTCAGGGCACATGCCCCTCCCACTGTACAGGTGTTAGGGAGACCTGTTCAACGATCTCAGTGTTGGCTAGGGAACAAATATGGAATCCAGATGGGGTTCCACTTTCTCCTCCAGACCCCCACTTTCCTTTCTTTCTTAAAAAGATTTTGTTTATTTTTAAGCCCTGGCTGGCGTAGCTCAGTGGATTGAGCGCGGGCTGCAAACCAAAGTGTTGCAGGTTCGATTCCCAGTCAGGGTACATGCCTGGGTTGCAGGCCATGACCCCCAGCAACCACACATTCATCTTTCTCTCTCTCTTTCTCCCTCCCTTCCCTCTCTAAAAATAAATAAATAAAATCTTTTAAAAAATTTTAAAAAATATTTTGTTTATTTTTAGAGAGAGGTGAAGGGACGGAGAAAGAGAGGCAGAGAAACATCGGTGTGAGGGAGAGAAACCTTGGTTGCCTCTTGCATGAGCCCTGACTGGGGACCAAACCCCCAACCCAGGTATGTGCCCTGACCAGGAATTGAGCCAGCAACCTTTCACTTTCCAGAACAATGCCCAACCCCCTGAGCCCCAACTCTTCGGTCAGGGCCCCCACTCTTCATGCTTTCCAAGGCTGTGTCTTTGGGCCCCATGCTCTGCTTTCTCATAGGTCTCATGGCTCCAGTCACCACACGAAAGGTTAACATCCAACTTTTCCCACTGCACGTCAGCCCAGCGTGTCTGCCCAGAGCACTGGCGGTGTCCAGCTCAATTCAAAGAGCCACTTCAGGGCACCAGTTCAGGGTAAAACACAGAAGGAGGCCAGGGGCCTCTGTGGCTGCCATTGTGGCCCACAGCACGCTCCACCAGTGACGTGCTTTGCCACTTGGAGCAAGTTACTTCCCCTCTCTGAGCCTCAGTTCCCAACTCCAAAAATGCAGCAATGCCCCTGGCTTGTGAAGTTGTTGGGAAGGCCACACAAGATGGCCTGTGAAGCTGCGTCCTTCACTGAGCGCTGCGCCTGCTGGATACACACAGAGCCGCCTTTGCCTCAGTCACAGGCATCTGTTAATGACAGGTGCTCCAGGTAACCCTCTGAAGCTTTTGGAACGTGCCCTTTGTCTGGTGAGACAAAGGCTGGTTTCCCTCACAGAAAATTCTGCTGCGGCTCCCAAGTGAGAAATCACAGGAGAGGGAGTGATTAGGCAGGAAGCACATATGTCAACACCCAAGTTCATAGTTCTCCCAGGTCTCTCCCAGACAGTGGGGGCCTGCACTTGGGGGAACTTCTGTTCTGGGCCAGACCAGCTGGAGTCCCCAAGCAGACCTCAAATACCTCATGGGCTGGGGACAGAACGACCCCTGTCTCCCAGTCCCCATGGACCGCACAAGTGCCAGGTCTGGCTCATCCTCACCAAGGTCACAGCGACAGGATGGCGTCCCAGACAAGACCTGGGTTTATCTGTTAGCCGGCAGGACCTGGGGACCTTGGCTAGAACCTGTGGGGCTCCTTTTCCTAGATCTGCCTCATCCCCTACGGGAGCCAGAGCCACGGATGGCCACTGAGCGCTTACAATGTGGCCAGTACTCCTAAGGAACTGAATGTTTGATTTTTAATTTTATTTCATTGGGTTTTTACATTTATTTTATTGGGTTTTTTCATTACCATTTATCCCTCTTATACCTTCTTTTACTTCCACCTACCACCCTCCCCTCCTGCAATCTAATTGCTTTTATTTTTAATTAAATGTAAAAGCTAGAGCAGTATTAAAGAACTCGCTTCTCCTAGTAGGACTTCCTTTCACTTTGTGGAACAGTTAGCCTCTGGATTATGAGGTGCTGTTTGGGTGTCAAACACTTACTAGATTTGAAGACGTAGTGCTCCCCTTGCAGTAAAGTATCTCCTCAGTAATTTTATATTGATTTAAATGATTCAATTTTAGATCTATCGGGTTAAATAAACTCTATTGCTCGTGTTTCTTTTTGCCTCATTGAATGTGACTGCTAGAGAACACAGTCCCGACTCCATTTCTGTGAGCAGCACCGCCCTAAATGACCACACGACCTGGGTCCTTTATCTTATAGAAAGAGCGACCGGAAGTGGAGACCTGCCCCTGGGCCCACAGACGTTTGTGCCCGTGACTCCGAGGCTGCGATTCCAGCAGCGCTGCCCTGAGCCAGCACCTGTGCTGTTTGGGTCCCGTTACCTTCCCAGGGAGCTCCCAGGGTGGCTGGCTTGGGGGCCTCAGTGGGGAGCACCCCTTCTGGACCCTGGTCCTCAGTCTCTGCATCGACGCCTACAGGCAGCTCCTCTAGGAGAGGCTTTTCTGGGAAGAGCTCATCCTTGGCCTCGAAGCTCTCCTTGACAAACAGCTCCATTTTCTGCTGCTTCTCTCCATCCTCACGAGGCTCTCCCTGCCCTTCCTCACCGACAGCCACGATCTCAGTCTCCTCTGGCGCTGGCACCTTCCCTGGACAAGAAAAGTCCAAAGGTGGACAGGGAAATGTCCTGGGAGGACAAGGGCATCTGCAGGCCACTTGGGGGCATGCCGTGAACTGCCGAGTGAGCCCAGGGAACTGTCGGGGACCAGCAAAGAATTGCCCGCGGGGGTGTTCATCGCCTTCTGTGACTGCTAAATAAACAGAGCTAAATGTCACTCAGCTCACCCATCTAATGGAACCAGACACAGCCATTGAGAAAACAATGCAGGGAGTCGGGAGATGTGCATGGAAGCACATGGGTGTGAGGGCACGATGGATGGCCACCTTTACTCCCAGATGGTTCAGCAGAACAGGAAAGTGTGTGTGTGAAAATGTTCAAAACCATCTGACCTAAAGATGCAATACAGCTGTTCATTTTATCATTCTCCAAGCTTTCCTGCAAATTTTTAAAATATTCAAATAAAAAGTTGAGGAAAGAAAAATCATGCTGAGGGAGAAAGTGCATTTTATGGGAAATATATTGTTCTAATTCAAAAGAGTAGGCAGAAAGCAATATAATTAAGCCATTTTTCTATAAAACACATACGTGTTACATGCCTGGGAAAAGCCAGGAAACACCCACACTAAATATTGGTTGGCTCTTGCTGTGATTATGTTATTCCTGTGATTTTCACATGTAGTGTGTTCACATTTTGTAATTAGGTGAAAAACAATAGATGTCACTTAAAAATATACATGGAGACTCTCGCTTCTCTACGGTACAGGGCAAGGAAGGGGCTTCTTACTAATTAAGGTGCCCTGAGCACCATCCCCAGGACCCTGCAGGCTCGCGTCAGGGTGGGACCCGGACCCACCCAGGACTTGCGCACTCACTAGAAGCCTCTATCCAATGCTGGTCAGGGCATCAGGTGTGGTCCAAAACAATAAATAAATAAACCCCATCAAATCCCGGAGAAGAAAGACTGCGAGTTTGGCAGCACGGATGTCTGCCCCAAACAGAGCTCCGGGCGCTGTTTGGTTGTGGACGCACACCTTTCTCCTGACTTTGCTTCTGCAGCTTCCTCTCCTCCGCCCGCCGCTTGATCATCGCCAAGGCCTCGATGCTGTCTGTGATCTTCTTCCTCTCTCTGTCCTCCCACTGCTGCCTCTCCTCCTTCTCAGCCGCATACCCTCCCCTCGCCCAGGCCTCTGCACAGGCTCTGTTGAGAAGGATTTCAAAAAGAAACACAAACCAGGGAGGTTTGAATGTTCACAGGTTAAAGGTCAGTTCAAAACATGCACTGTCGGACTAAGCTTGTTCGTATTCCCCTAAGTGAAACCATCAAACCAAAGCTGCATAGGATACGGGACTGCAAGGGCCGCAGTTAACATTTGTACTTTTTACTCTTTCAAGTCAAATGGTTTTCGAGTCTTCTAGATATGATACCAAAAGCACAAGTGACAAAAAATATTTTTTCTTCATCAACACTGAAAATGTTTGCAATGCAAAGAATACCATAAAGTAAAAATACAACCCATAGGATATGACAATATATTTGTAAATCATATACCTGATAAGAGACTTGTACCTAGAATATATAAAGAAATTTACAACTCATTAATAAAAAGACAACAACATTTAAAAATGGGCAAAAGTTAAAAGAATGAGAAGATAAGCCACAGACTGGAAGAACAGATTTGCAAAAAAGATAAATGAATAAGGGCTTGTATCCAAAAACATACAAAGAGCTCATTAAACTTCAAAACTTAAAAAAAAGGAGGGAAAAAAGGATCTGGACACCTCACCAAAAAAGATGTATAGTCGGTAAATAAACATATGAAGAGATGTTCAGTTTCATATGAGATTACAGAGATGCAAATTAAAACAAGACACTGCAACACACCCATTAGAACAACTAAAGTCCAAAACCCTGTCAGGCGGAAACATTCGTGAGGACGCAGAGCAACAGGAGCTCGCTCTCATCCACTGCCGGTGAGACCGCGAGACGGTGCAGCCGCTGTGGAAGACAGCCTGGAAATGACCAAGCTAATGATAGTTTACCTCATGATCCAGCGATCGTCCTCCTAAGTATTTACCCAAATGAGCTGAAAACCAACGTCCACACAAAACCTGCACACCACTCTTCACAGCACCACTAGTCACAAGAGCCCTAACATGGAAATGACCCAAGTGTCCCTTAACTGAAGGATAAATAAAATGTGGCATATCCAAATAGAATATTATTTTGCGACGTTATCGTGGAATGAATTAGTGACCCCTGGTGCAATGTGGATGAACCTTGGACACATTATGCTAAGTAAATAAAACCAATCAAAAAAGACCACATACTATATGATTCCCTTACAGGAAGCGTCTAGAACAGGTAAACCTATAGAGAGAGAAAGCAGATTTGTGATTGCCAAGGGCTGGGAGAGAGGGAATGGGGAGAGACTGCTAATGAATAAGGGCTCCTTTTTAGGGGAATAAGAACATTCTAGAACTGACTGTGGTGGTGTGAATATACTAAAAACTACTGAATTGTACACCTTAAATGGGAGAATTGTTCTAGGGGCTGGGGTTACATTATGGCAGGTGACAGAGGAGATGACATTGCTCTCTGTCAGCGCTGCCCTTTAATGGGGAAAGACAGACCCTAAACAGGGAAACAAGCGTGTCAGAGGCTGTTGTGTCATAAGAAAAGAAATCAGGCTGAAAAGACAGCAGGAGGAAAAGGGGCTACCTAGACAGGCCAGTGGGCCATGGAGGTCTTAATAGGATGCTAGGTGAGCGGGCACCTGCCAACACCTGCGATGCACACCCCAGGCAGAGAGAAGAGCACGTGCCCAGCATGGACCAGCCAGTGAGTGGTGGAATTAGGATGCAGACCCAGGTGACTCTGAGTCCTTCACTGGAGTCATGGTACACTCCATTACCCATCTCCCTTGGGAAATGTTTCACAATATTGTTCTGCAAGGACAGTGAGACGGAGAGCCTGAATCTTCAAGGTAATGGGTAACGGGTCTCACTGTGAAGGGCTTGCCTGCTATCCCTGTTTACACTCTCTAGCAGGCCAGTGCTGCCCCAGGGCGGGGATCAGCATCCGCAGCAACAGCCAAGCCCACTGGTTCACTCCTCTGAGCCCGGTATCTGCTCAAAGGGTGCGCGTCTGTGCCAGCTTCTCAGAGGCAGCTCTCCTTGTTTTCTCATCCAATTTGGAGTGGAGGCTCTCACTTCTACTTGAAGTATTTGTTAGGTTGACTTAAATTTGTGAGTTCAAAAACATATTACCAGCTATATTTCTTTTTTTTAAAGATGTTATTTATTTATTTTTAGAGAGGGAAGGGAGAGGGGAGAGAGAGAGAGAGAGAGAGAGAGAGAGAGGGAAACATCAATGTGCGGTTGCTGGGGGTCATGGCCTGCAACCCAGGCATGTACCCTGATTGACTGGGAATCGAACCTGCGACACTTCGGTTCACAGCCCGTGCTCAATCCACTGAGCTATGCTAGCCAGAGTATATTTCTTTTTAAATGTTATATCACTTAAAATTCAGACTTCCTTACCCTTCAAACTGTCTATGTGACTAAGGTTTTATTCCAAGTTAGAACGAATAGTGATCTCAGTAAAAAAAACACAGATAAAATAGTGACAATACACATGGCCATCCTGGGTTTATTATCCTTAATATACAAAGAGTTCTTATGAATCAATAAGAAAAGCCCTCCCAGATTAAAGGCAACTGGGAGGCAATCATGAACAGAATACTCACACGGGAGAAAACATGTTTGACAAAGATGGAAAGTGTAACCAACCTCGTCTGTTATTCAAAAATGCAGATTTGAAAGGACATACCATCTTTGCTCATCAATTCACCTAGCCAAGATTTCTTTTACATGGCAATGTCTGGTGAGGCTATAAATTGTTACAAACTTTCCAGGAAACAATTAGAAAACATGAGCACCTTTAAAAAGGCCCAGACCACATTCTTTGACCCAACAGTGCAACTCCTTAAATTCCATCCTAAGGAAATAATCAGCAATGAGGTCAGAGACGTCGATACAATGATATTTATCAAAGGATTATTTCTGAAAACCTATGAATAAATGTTCAAAAATAGAGAATTTTCTATTGTGAATAATTATATAGCCATTGAAGCCATTTCTAAGGAACTCAAGGATGGGTGAAAATGCTCAAAAATCAGAATGTTTTAGAAGTTTAACAAGCAGGCTCAACTATGACATATTAAAATGTGATCAAAAGGCTTTGCTCTCCCTTACCTGTCCTTTGGAAAAACTGGTCTGTCATCCAGGTACGTTAAATGTTTCAGTCGAATGGTGACTGTCCTCCGATAATTGGGGATGTTCCGAATAACTGGGTTTCCCATCAAATTTAGGACACGCTGTAAGTGAACAGGCAGAGCCAAGTTAATTACTAAAAAAAGAGGGATGTGATTTAACTATTTAACACGTGCTGTGCTCTAAGAATAAATAAAAAGGAAGTCGCAACATCATATGCTGATGACTTTGGTAGAGAAGCCAGACAGGTGTCATCGTTCCTGTGCCATCGGAAGCATCCCGACGTTATCTGCCTGACCTTCAGACCCGCAGGCTCCTTGTCCTTACGGAGCCGCGCTGTAAAGCATTTCCTGAGGCGCTTCCCAACAGCGGTGATCACATTCGCTTTGCTCACGCAATCTCTTGGACTGGAAGGTATCTCAGTCTAATGGATTGCTTTTCTCCCTCCCAGCCGGGACCCATTTTAAGGAAAGTACACGGCGGCTGGGCAGATAAGACGCGGTGACTAAGGGGGAAGGGTGGCCAGGGCCCGCTTATCTCTTGCGAGGGCCTTTCCTGCCAGGCCCACGGGTCTCTTGGATGTCTTGTTGGTATCACGGACGAGGAAGAATTATTCCATGACGGCACGCCGCCCCCATCTTTAAATACTGTCACCTCCCCTTCTGCCTATGAGCCTCAAAAAAGGCAAACACGTAAGGAGACGCGTGGGTGAACCACTTAAAACTGGTTAGTTACGCTGATGAAATGTTTTTCATATCTGAAGTGGTTTTTGTTGTTGGCAAAAAATATACTGTGAAGTAGTTAGCTTAGCCTTTCCCTAATGCCATTCTCATACTGCCTTCACCGGGCTTGTCCTATTTTCAAGTGACCCGTCCTGTGGGGGTGGGCTGGCGGCAGCGCTGCACCATGGGTGCAGGCGCTCAAGGGTGCACAGGGTGCGGAGAGTGTTAGGGCAATCGCAAAGCAAACTGTAAGGCAGACTGCTCTTGTTAGGGGCATCATATATTGAAGTCCCCGCCCCCAGGACCTTTAATGTGACTGTGTTTGGAGATGGGGCCTTTAAGAGGTAAATTAAGACTAGATGCGGTCACAGCAGCGGGCCCTAATCCAATATGACTGGTGTGCTTATAAAAGGAAGAGGTTAGGGCACAGGCAGGCACAGAAGAAAGACCGTGTGAAAACACCAGGAAAAGACAGCCAAAGACTGCGCCCCAGAATAAAGCTAACCTTGTTGATATCCTGATCTTGGACTTCTACCCTCTGGAATTATTAGAAAATTAACTTCTGTTGTTTAAGCCCCAAGCCTGTGGTGATCTGTTATGGCAGCTAGTAAGAAAAAAAATTATGATGTAATACAGCTTTATATTATCACCATGTGCCAGCAGTTCTAAATTAGCCCTTCCAGATAGTATTCTGGAAGTATTCCCGATTCTGTGGGTTATTCCTGAACTGTTTTTTGATTGACTCACCTTTTCCTTATTTATTGATGCCCTAAGTGGTAAACAGTGAACTTGAGGGCTTCATGTGCTATTTTAAGTACTTTTTCTGAGTACAAGTGGCAACACATATACCCTGAAAAGCAAGGAAGCCAGCAAAAGCCAGTGGGGTTGAGTGAAAAGGACACAGGTGCCACCTGGAGGGGCTGTCACCGACCAGAAGATGGGGCCCTTTGAGCGCCCAAAATTAAAATGACAGCAAGGGTTAAATCATATCAGACGGTGTATATATAAACCCATGAGTTTGTAATGATACTGAAAAAAGAAAAACCCTTCACTGGCACCATTCATTTGTTGCTGGGTTCTTAACTCACTTCTCTGAAAATCGACCAATTAAAAGAAAAAAGAAGCAGACAGTCCCCCCAGCCTCTTCTGTGTGAGCTGCTACCAGGATGGTTCTGATGGCACAGAAACAATGACGCCCTTCCGGTTCTGCTGACGAAGTCGTCAGGACGTGATGCTGGCACTTCCTCTTTGATGATTATTCCTTAGAGCACAGCGCACATTGAATATGCACATCACAGCCATTTTGTAGTTGATGGGGAAAGTTCTTTGTGGCAGCATTCCAGCTAATACACGCGGAAGGAGTAAGAGAAGTGGAAAGGGACCACCATCAACTCCTAACGGGACACGGCACCTAGGCCACGCCCATCAGTGGGGACTTTATGATGGCTTGGTCAGGCTGATAGCACCCGAACCCACCAATCAACTCTAAAGCTATAACAAGAGAGACCACCAGGTATGACGTGCTCCATGGTGCCGTACAACAGTGCACCTCCAAGTCAGATATTCAGCCTGGACCTGATGAAGCCTCTGGCCTCATTATCATTCTGCAAGGAATACCAGGAATATCAGTGCGTGTTGAACGACACCATGAGGATGCGATTGACTGAGTCCAGAATGTGGCACACAGCTGGGGAAGGACCCCGTTTCTTTGGCAGATTAACAGGGAGGGGGAAACAGAAAGGGGAAGAGTGAGAGAGCAGGAGACCTCAGAGACAAATAACACAAACGTGATGTGTGCAGCTGGTTTGAATTTAAACAACCCAATGGTCAAAAAAATGCATTTTTTAGACAAATGGGAAAAACTGAACATAGTCTGCACATTAAATGTAGTTATTACCATACTAAAGATATAATGACAGTACATTGTGCTAAAAAAAAAAGGTCCTTAGCTGTCAGAGATACACACTGAAATATTCGTGGGAGAAATGATGTAGCGCCTGGCACTTAAGCTGATCCAGCTAAAAATACGAAGAGAAAAAGAGTATGAAGGGAGGGAGGAAAAGGAGAGGAGAAGAGATGTGCAATCTAAAGAAAGTTAAAATATGCAAGTTTTGTGTGTTTTACCAAATCAGGCATGATCTCCAGAACGCTCAGGATTTCTGGGTCACTCAGCTTATTGTGGGAAAGATCAAGGACGCAAAGTTTCACACACTCCTTTAGATGCTGAATGTCTTCCACCATCTCGAGGTGATTGTGGGCTATCTGGAGCGTGTTCAGGACTGGCAGGCAGGCTGGAAGATGAGGTCAGCAGGGGTAAACAACCAAGGTACACACATGTTTTTGCCCATAATGTAAAACTGTAGAGCCTCCCCCAGGGGAAAGCAGTGGACATAATAGCATTTAGAAAGACCCCTTGTGGGGCATCCTCACAGAGGTTTTCAATGGTCTTGATGTAATTGTTGCTGAGGTTAAGAGCGTCCAGTTTCTGCAGAGGTTCTAGGTTCTCGATTTTGTGCAGCAAGTTCACTTGCAAGAAGAGGCAACGCAATTCGGTGAGGGCTTCCAGGTTCTCGATTTTCTGTATTCCATTGCACTCCAGCCAGAGACAACGCAGCCCTGTGTACTCTTCCAAGTTCTCGATGCGATCGAAACCTAGCAAGAACGGGGCGTTGATGAAGCTCCTCCATGCACATAAGAGACAAGAGTCATCTTAGCTTTTGCCTACCCACCTAGCATCCACACCTCCTTCTTCTAGTGATGGTACTGCTACTTTGGTTTGAGGAACATCCCTCTTTGACATTACCCCATGGCTCTCAGAGTCACCACAGTTCATTCTAGGCTGGTTATGCTTAGTTAGATAAGCAGGGCCAACTTGGATGAATCCCGGGGCATGCAGCTGGCTCCACTGGAAAAACTCAGTCTTTATGTGGGAGAGGCCAGCTTGGCAAGGGGGCACCTAGCATAGCAGCAGCTGCCTTCCCTTTATGGGTGAAGATGAGTATTGACTTACTTGAAATGAATCAGAGGAAATGAGGGTCAAGAAAAGGAGAGAGAGAACCTCATGGAGATACATTATGAGCACCAGGATGGAGCTAAGCCTGAAGCTAGCGCAAACTGGGTCTTGTTTTAATTCATTTTTCAGTTTTATGAGCCAAATTGAAAGTTAGCAAAACAAACGGTTGACAGGTTGACTGCAACCTCATGAGAGAACCACCCAGTTAAGTTGTTCCCAGATTCCTGGCCCTGGGAAACAATGTGAGATGCTAAATTTAGGTGGCTGAGCTTGGGGCGAAGTTGGCATGCTGTAGTGGATAGCATGGGCCCATCTCTCTCTCTCTGCCCTTCTACTTCTCTGGCTCCCAGTGGATCTAACCTCTGGGTCCTCTTCTTCTTCCTACATCTTTTTTTTTTAAGATTTTATTTATTTATTTTTAGAGAGGGAAGGGAGGGAGATAGACAGAGAGAGAGAGAAACATCAATGTGCGGTTGCTGGGGGTTATGGCTTGCAACCCAGGCATGTACCCTGGCTGGGAATCAAACTTGGGACACTTTGGTTCCCAGCCCGCGCTCAATCCACTGAACTACGCCAGCCAGGGCTTTCTTCCTACCTCTTAAATATCAGTCTCCTGGAATCTGCCTTCCTAAGTCATCCCCTCACCACTTCCCCTGGACATTGGGTGGAGAATTTTGAAGGGGACAACGTGGAGGTGAGGAGACTAGTCGTTCCAAACTGTTAAGGGATTTGTGCAGCTGGAGCCCTTCGAGAAGCCCCCTGGCCTGGCACCCCTCACGGGGGCTGCAGCAGGGCACCAAAGGCATCCTCGCTGTGTCCACCGCTGTGTCTTTAGTGCTGGGCAGTGCCAGGCACACAGGCGGCCCTCAGCAAACACTTACTAAATAAACAGAGGACTGATGAGGCAGGTGGCCATCCGCAATTCAGCCCTGACCAGGAATTAGCACTCTTTCTCGTTGCAAGGACTATCCCTGTCTATGAACCCAAACTTCAATTTATATATGAGATGGACACCAACTCTGAGCCCTTGGGAATGTCACTGTTTATACCTCTCCTTTCTGAAAGGCACTCCATGACCCTCATCCTTCATTTTCTACACCAGTCTTCAATCCTTCACAGCATATCCGACCCAAGCTCAAAGCATTTACAACTAGTTTTTGGCTTGAAAAATTATTCAGTCTTTGGAAAACTTAAGTAAAAGATTCCAATGTGTTTTCCTTGTATCCACAGAGCAAGTGACCCCTTCATAAACTCGAAGGTAAGGCTTTTTCTTCAAAGAAATATTATTGCTCTTCCCTAAGTCTCCACTAAATTCTGAAATTTCTACTTAAATACAGTTTGAGAACTCCAGATGATCCCTGCAAGTAATTTTTTATACCAGCAGAATCCTTCTGCCTGATGAAGACACTTCCTCTACCAGGTCCTTACCTTTAAAGTGTAAATACAGTGTATCATTCAATGCTGGGGTGATATAAAGCTTGTGTTGCTTGCAGAGTTTTCGCAGAAAGTTTTTAGTCATTCTGTTCAATGAAAAACATGAACAAGAAATTTATCTGAGTTTGTCAGCTCTGAAACATATTCCAAAAATTCTTTACCACATCCTTTCCTTCCCCCAAATCCACAAGACCCTATATGCCTGATAACTATTTTAAATCCTTCATTTTTTAATAGCTTTCAAGGACTTATCTAATATTGGTACTTTCAGCATTTAAAAATATTGCAATATATGTTCTAATAAAAATAATTTTAATTGTGTCATCAAGATCTATTGCTGTTTCTCTCTCCAGGTCTGGCATTCAAGTTTAATAGATTGTGGGTAGGTGTGCCGCAGAGGCCGGCTGGCCTGACTCCACTCCCGCAGACATTGGGCTGTTTGACCTCCATGAGCCTCACTTCCTTACCATGCAGTGGGGTGGTTACACGCTCTCCCTTAGTGGTAAACATGTGCTGTGACGGGCTGTACCATGCCTGCGTACCTGGGGCTATGATCTTCTTGGTCATTTCTTTGGAGAGCTAAGCAACTGTCTGACCCGCTGTCACCACTCTGTTTCTGCTCGCTTTTGTTGGATGTGTCAGCAGGACTTGCGCATGCTTCCTTAGGATCATTAAATTCTGTAAAATTAAGAGGGTGGTTCTATGGAGATCAAGAAATATATTTAAAAGTTCCCCCAATTTCAACTTGATTAATAACTGTCCACTTCATAGTATGAAACACCAGTACTCTCTAGATGTATAAACATTTTTAAAGGTCTATGGAAATTTTGCTTCTAGGTATGTCCTCTGTGAAAGCTCTTGTACATGTGCACAAGGAGATGTGTACAAAGACATTTGTTTCTGCATTATTTGTAACAGCCACAAACTGTTAACAGTGCAAATGTCCATCCATAGGAACTAGTTAGATAAAGAAATGGATTATTATTCTGCATCAGAAAAGAATGCAGTGGCACTATATCGCCAATATGGCTAATTCCCTCCTGTCTCTCTCTCTCAATATAAACATAAAAAGAGAAAGAGAGAGAGAGAAAAGTGATAGAAAGGATCCATACAAAATTACAGAGGAGAAAGGAACGGGACTAGGATGAGAGGGAATTGAATTTATTTGAACTATATGGTGATGTAAGATGATTTGACTTTGGGCGGTGGGCACACAATGCAATATACAGATCATGTACCATAGAAATGTACCTATATGACCTTATTAACCTATGTCACCCCAATAAACTTAATTCTCTGAAAAACACTTTAAGTGAATATGATAAAAATATTAATCATTTTCAGTTCTTGGTGGTGCTACATGGGTGTTTGTATAATGTTCTCTGTTCTTTTTAAAAAGTTCTCAAAAGGAAAAAAACAAATAGAATCCAAAATAGTGGAAATGAGCACAAAGGCTGGCTTCTCCTCTGTGTCTACTTGTGAGGCCTATTGAATGAAACTCTACACTCCTTATGTGGAAATGGGTGTTACACTTCCCCATTTCCCACTGCATACAATGCCCAGTCACAAGAAACACCAGATAAAGATTTGTGAAATAAATAATAGGTGCTTAAAATACATAATAATGCTTGATTATATGAATATCAAGAGCTATTGCATTAATTTTTAATGGCCCATTGTATGACAGAAACCCTGATTGTAATTATCCCTGCTTGCAGATGAGGAGACTGCTCCACAGAGAGGTTAAGCTCTGGGCCAACAGCCATAAAGCTGGCCAATTGCAGAGGTGCAATCTGAACCTAGGGTGACCGGCTTTCCACGGAACAACATGGCTTTCCAATAGCTCCTCATACAGGGCTTGCCTGGACAGTTGATGCTCAAGGTATACTTGTTGACTGGGTTAAAAAAAACATAAATTTAGCCATTTCTTTATCTAGTCACTAAAAGGTCTCCCGTAGGGCCGTAAGTCAAGTGGGAGCATAGGCTGAAATCTCTCTTCTATGCCCATTCTGGGAACTGACAAAGAGTCACCTGCTGACCCCAGAACGGCCAGCTCTTCATTCACTGTCTCTAGCATGAATTCAGTTAAGATGTCCTGCCCTGGCATCTTTTGATCCTACATGGTGATAGTAACAAAGGGGAAAAGGATGTGTGTTGGGTAAGGACTTGGGCTCCGGAGTCAGACTGTCTGGGCCTGAGTCTGTTCTGTTACTGACCGGCTGAGGGCAAACTGTTTGAAGCAAATTCTATAACCTTTTTAAGTTCCCGTTTCCTCATCTGTATGAAATGGAGGGATCAGTGACTACTGCAGAGGGCGAGTGTATGGCTCAAATGTAGTGAGCGCTTAGCACACCTCCTTTAATAAGTGTGGGCTGTTATTGCTATTATTATTGTTATTGCTGGCTGTGAAGATCAGGTATGTGGTGTTGCGCGCAGCCCGCTGCCCCCCTCGCCTCCCTGGGGCGGCGGTCAGCACCTTCCTTGAGGTCGCCTTGGCCTGCGTTCCCGTGGTCACCTGCAGAGTCCTCCACACCCGGCACCACACCAGGCTTCTGCGCGCAGTCCTGTTTCTCTACCCCGTCCTCCGTGGGCTCCGAGACCTCAGGGTGCATGTTTACTCCGGAAACACCGAACACCCCGTAGCAATGGGGAGCCCCGTTTCGCTGGGTAGCTACTGCCCCTAGCCGAGTCAGGGAGGTCCGACTCTCCTTCGCACCCAACCACCAGCGCACGAGTCTTCTGCAGCCTAACGCTTTCTTGGTCTCCAAGGCAACCGCTGCACCCACGCACTCCCCGGGGACTTGCACGTCCGGACGCTAGGGGCGGGCCTCACAACGGCTCCGCCCACCGGCGCCGGCGCGGGTCACGTGGGGGCGCGGCCCTAGGCAGCTGCTGCGGCGGTGAAAGGGTTGGCGTTCGCGTGGGTCCGCCAAGAGCGGCTTGGAGACTGCGCCGCTTTTGCAGGTACCGCGACCCCCGCACCCGACCCGGGGCCCTAGACTCGCCCCATGCCCCTTGGCGCCTGCGGGATCTTGGGCCACTTCTCCCTCCGCACCACGCCCCCCGGGGCCGTTGTCTTTCGGCGCCGTGGGCATTTAGGACCGCTTCCTCCCTCTCCCCTTAGACCCTCGCCCTCAGCACTTCTCCCTCCAGGCCCGTGTTCCCCAAACCCAGAGCGCCGTTCCCCAACTCCATCCCGGCGCTGCTGCACCCCAGAGGACCCTCTCTGCTGGGCCCGTCCCCTCCCCCCCGGACTCGACAGATCTTGGGCCCCACCCACCCCAAGCATTTGGTCTCCCTCTCCCCCCCCCCCCGCCCCCCCGACCCTGATCCGGGTGCTGCCCACGAGGCTCTGAAAAATCACTCTCTTTGCCCATGCGTCTTTATTCTCATCACCAAAGGACTTGGTCTGAGTGGGATTTGTTCTGAATTAAAAGTAATTCAGAATAAGGTAGCGCTCGAAGAAATGGCACCACCAGTTCCTGAAGCGGAGGTCGCTTGCTCAGGCTTGCTTGGCCATGACAGGTGCTGGAAGGGAGGAGTTCTGGAGACCTGTGAGGCCGCCCCCTGTCCAGAGGAGCATGCAGCCCAGACACGGCCCAGCAAACCCTGCGGCCCCCGGTGATGCCAGCAAGATGCCCTCCTGGGAGTCTCCCAGTGGGGCCACCAGCCAGAGTTCTGGACTTCCACAGAGTTTGATCTGAATCACCACCGCCCACTTCTTAGCTGCGGGGTCCTGGCCCTGTCATTTTACCTTAGTTTTCCCTTCTTTAAACTGGAGACGATTATTATAACACTGCCTCATAAGGTTAATGAGAGAATAAGTGAGCCGGCAGGAATAAGCACTTAGAGTCTTTTGCATAAAGCCAGCTCTCAGTTTTAACCCTGACCACCACAAATAGCCCATAGCTAACACTGAACGATAATGACTAATATCTAGGGTTTATTGAACACTTATGCCCCATTCACTGTTCTAAGTGCTTTATGCATATGACCTTAGTTAATTATCATTATAATCTTAGGAACTATTATCCCCATGTTTATAGGTGATGAAAAGAAAGCTCAGAGGTGAAATAATTTCACCTTCACCAGAAACACCTCTCTTATATGGGGAGCCCAGATTCAAATCCAGGAAGTCTTTTCAGTCTGTGGTTTTAATCACCACAGTAATAGTTTAGGGGCATGGAATGGTTTTTTAACTAAGATAGATTATATAACATAAACTTTACCATATTAGCCATTTAGAAGTATACTTTTCATAGAAGCACATTCAGTGTGCAGCCATCACCACTATTCCAGAACATTCCTGTCTCCCAGAGAAGCCCCACCCCATTAGCAGGTCACTCCCTATTTTCTTCTACTCCCCTGTCCCTTGGCGATCCTAATCTACTTTCTGTCTCAGGGGATTTGCCTTTTCTGGACATTTCATGTAAATGGAATCATGATATTTGGCCTTTTCTCTTTTGGCTCTTTTCACTCAGCATAATGTCTTAAAGGTTTGCCTAGGTTGTAACATGAGTCATTACTTCATTCTTTTTATTCATTTTGTGGACAGACCACATTTTGTTTACCTGTTCATCTGTCATTCACGGACATTTGGGTTGTTTCCACTTTTTAGCTATTGCGAATAGTGCTGCATTATACAGGTTTTCGTGTGAGCATAAGTTTTTAGTTATCTTTGGTGTATACCTAGGAGCAGATGCTATTATTAGTTTAATTTTTACATCACAAATGAAGACCTGAAACTGAGGGGCATTGGCCCTTAAGTGAGCACCTAATTCTGCTGCTACTCAGCTCTCAAGGAATTTAGGTTAGGGATGCCAAGAGCAGAGAAGGAAGGCAGGGCGATTTGAAAAAGTCATTACACACCACAGTGACTGTCAAAGCACTGACGCAAAGTTTGAGAAGCTTTTTAAGTTTCATCCTTGAGAATGAAATGTGAGTATTGAATGCAAAGCAGTATTTGCTTCTATTTATCAAATAACTACTGTGTGCACAGCAGCATGCCAGGTCCTGAGGAGAAATGTTAACGATGGGTACGATCCCAGCTTCACACCTTCACATAGCCGCAGGGGCGATTAAAGGCTTAAGTCTGAAAAACAAAACTGAAAACTTGTAGTAAATAATATAGAAAAATATCTCTCTGACCTGGGGCTAAGATGAGATTCCTGAAATAAAACACCAGTATAAATTGTACAGAAAAAACATTGATGAATTTGTCCACATTAAAGTGAAGACATTCAGTTTATTGAAGATACTACAAGGAGACAAAACATACAGAGAACGGGTATCTAGGAAAGAGGAAGAATTCTTACAATTCTGAAGTATAAAGACAACACAATAGAAATAAGGCAAAAGCTAGGAATAGGCATTTCAGAGATGAGAAAACTCAGCACATGAACATTAGAAGAATGCCAGTCAACCTTATTAGTAATCAGGAAGTGTCGATTAAAACCATAGTGAGGTCCTGTTTCACAGCACCCCGTGGGCAGCAGGTGAACTGTTGGACATTGCCGGCTGCTGAAGAAGAGGCTATGTGAACTCACACTCACTGCTGCGGGTGTGCAAATTGGTTCAGCCACTTCGACAGTGTTTTCTTGAATACGTGGATGTCTTAGGCCCCAGCAGTTTGACTCTTAGGCTTATCTCTTTGAGAAACTTACACATGTGCCCAGGGGACATGCAAAAAAATGTCCATGACACTGCTGATTATAATTGTAAAGTGAAAACCAGCAAAACGACCCAAATGCCCGTCGGCAATAGAATGGATATACGAATGTAGTACGTTTGTACCATGAGGTGGTGTGCAGCAGTGAAGGTGTACCTCACAGCTACAGGAGCCCGGATGAGTCTCAAAAACAGTGCTGAGTGAAAGAAACAGGTCACCAAACGATGCATGCAGTATGACTCTTTTATGTAAAGCTCAAAACCAGGCAAAAAACAGAATACAATTATTTCAGAATCTATGCTGGGGTGATAGCACAGCTACTTACAAAAAGGGAGGGGGGTGATTATGTCAGAATTTAGGAGAGTGGTTACCCCCAGGGTGGCAGAAGGGGATATGGTCAGGGAAGCAGCAGATGGGGCTTCTGAGACTGGCTTTATTTATGCAGTAGGGTGACTGTGTGGGTGCTTTGATTTATTACTCTTTGAACAACTTCTATGTGTATTTTCCCATTTTTTTAAATTACAGAAAAGTTAATTTTAGATAATACTCCTGCCCTCAGATAGAGACAAGTTAAACACTTAAGTAGAATGCAGAGCAGTGTGGTGAGTGCCGTGTTGGTAAGAGAGACAGGGTGGAACTCAGAGGCAGGGGTTCCTGCCAGGAGCTAGGAAGGGAAGGGAAGGGGTGAGAGGGCCCCAGTTCATCCCCTGGGCCTGGCGTGCCATCGGTGCTCATCAGTGAGTGCTGGGATTGAACTGGGGAGAAGGAATGGGACTTGAGCTATTTGGAGAAAGACAGATAGGATGTGAGTGCTGAGCACATGGACAGATTCAGACTCTGTGTGAAGGAAGTAAAATTCCTATAACAAATATTAATGAAAATAAAGTCCAAGCCATGGAGCCTTACAGGAAAGTTTTCCAGTGCCGGCTGTTGATGAGGATGGTGAGGACCACCCATGTCCCTCCCAGTCAATTGAAGATCATAGGACTCTCTGAGGTTACTTTCCACTTCCTGAATACACTTGAAGATTTTGGTTTAAAGGGTGTTGCAGGATTTTAAACTTGTCTTTTTATTGTCCTGAAAACTAGACTTGATGGTCTGTCTATCCATCTATCAATTTCCCATGCCTCCTGTAACAAAGAACCACACACTTAGTGGCTTGAAACGACACAAACTTGCTCTCTTCCAGTTCTGGGGGCCAGAGGGTCTGCAGTCAGCCTCACTTGGCTAAAGTCAGGGTATCAGCAGGACTGTCACTTTGGAGGCTCCAGGGGAGAATCCGGCCTTTGCCAGATTCTGGAGGGGCCGGCATCTCTTGACCCCTCTTTCCATCTTCAAATCCAGCAGTTTAGCATCTTGAGGTTTCTCTTGGTCCTTGTCTCTTTCTGACCTCTGCTTCTTGGTTACTTCTCTGACTCTGACCCTTCTTCCTCTCCTTAATAATGATACATGTGATCACATTAGACCACCCGGATAATCCAGGATAATCTCCCCATCTCAAGATCCTTAACTTAATTATACCTCTTAGCGAAGTCCTCTTTGCTACATAAGGTGGCACATTTACGATGGTTGAGGATTAGGAGGGGGGATATCTTGGGGGTGCCGTGATTCCGACAACCATAATGCCTTACTGGTGGGGCTTTGTGATACTTGCTTTGTTTTCATTGACAACATTTTGGTCAGTCTGATTTATGTTCCCTTTACGATCCATCCCAGGTGCCATTCGTTTGGATAGCCTGGTGATGTTTGTTTCATGCAAAACCACTTTTCCCAGAACTCTTGATTCATGAAGGTTTTCATGCAGATGCACGGTCAAACCAAACCCACAGCGTCCCCAGGTAGGCTGGGGTACAGCGTACAGGTACGCCTGGGGTATAGGTACGCCTGTAGCAGATTCGATTGCTGAGTTGCATCAGCCGAATAGTAGGCCCAGATAATGTTGCAGCCACAGCAGTTGTGCTTTCAGGAGGTGACTCTGCTCTTTGCAGCTTTGACCATAATTTTCCCGTGACACTTTTATAGTTGTAATGTTACTGTTAAGGGTTTTTTTAAGGTTTTTTATCTTATGACTTTTTTTGGAGCAGTTTTAGTTTACAATAAAATTGAAAGGAAGGTACAAAGATTTCTCATATACCTCCTTCTCCCACACCTGCAGAGCCTCCTCCATTACCAACATCACTTGCCAGAATGGCACCCTCTTACCAAAGATAAACCTACATCGACATCATAATCACCCAGAGCCCACAGTTTACTTAAGGTACTTTAAGTGCTTGATGAACTAGCCCTGATGAACATTGCCTTATCAAAGTCCAAAATGCCTCATAGACAACAGAGAGTTGCTCTTTAAAAAACAAAAAATATTTATTTATTTTTAGAGAGAGGGAAAGGGGGAGAGGAAGAGAGGGGGAGAAACGTAGATCTGTTGCCTCTTGCAAGCCCCCAACTGGGGACCAGGCCTGCAACCCAGGCATGTGCCTTGACTGGGAATCAAACCAGTGACCTTTCTGTCTATGGGACGATGCACATCCCAGTGAGCCATGCTAGTCAGGGCAGGAATTGCTCTTCTTTTCCTATTTGGGGAAGTTCTGACTTACTGTTTTCCTGCTCACTCTTTTCCTTAGTAGTTTACTGCTTCTCTCTTGATGTTTAAATTTTTTTTAGAGGCAAGAAAACAAAGCTTTATAATAACTTTTAAGGTACGTTGTATAGGGACCAAAATTTTACTGTGATTTAGTGTTGCTTTCTAAATGATGGATTTCTCCAAGTTTTAGACTAATACCTACCACAGAGAAATTAACTAGTCAAACCTCCAAAGCAAGTTAGCAGCTCAATGTCTGTACACATTTTGGCCGGTGTCTAGGCTTAAATGTGTATTACACTCCTTTAAAACTGTGTTTTCGTGAGCTTTCTTGGAATTTAGTGGCTTTGGGGGAAGTCCTGATTTCTCCTTTCATTAAAAAAACATTATTGCCCTGGCTGGTGGCTAAGTTGGCAGGAGTGTCATTCCATTCACCAAAAGATTGTGGATTCGCTCCCCTGTCGGAGTAGGTACGGGAAGTAACCAATCAATGTTTCTCTCACATCCATATTTCTTTTTCTCTCCCTTTCTCTCTAAAAATCAATAAACATATCCTCAGGTGAGGATTTAAAAACCAAGACATTATTTTCCATCATGCACTTAAAGGTAGAGAAGACGCTTGAGAGAATATAAGAAATTTATAATTTCCTGTTATTTTCCATTTACGGCCCATCAAGTTATGAACAAATGTGAAAATGGTGTGTCTGGGGAGCAGCGAGGAATCAGTCCCAAAGCCGTGTATTCTCTCTCCATCCGGCCTTGCTCCGTCCCCGCTGGGATGCACAGGGTGCGGCACACCTTACTTCCTGCCTGCGCCACTGCAGCTGCCTGCACTTCTGCCGGCTGACTTCCACAGCAAACCCCGACAGCTCCTTCCTTCGGCCTAAGGGACTTACTCAAAGAGTAAGGCCAAATGCTGCCATTTGCCATAAAGAGATTTCACTATCTGGCCTTCCCTCCCACTCCCCTTCCCAGCCCCAGGCACGCATCCTGCGCTGTGAGCACATTGAACTTGTCACTGTTTCCCGTCAGCCTGGGTCTTTTACAGTGCTGGGCCCTTCCTCCTGTCTGCCCAGAAGAGTCTTATACCTTCTTCAGCAGCACTCTCACGCCATGGCATCGAGTCCCTCTGCTCATCTCTCAAGGAGTTCTGTGTGCGCAGGGTGTCAGGGACTCCTGGCGTACTTGGGATGGTCCTCAGCCTCGGGCATGTAGTTTTCTTCATTGCTCTTCTAATAGTTGGGATTTCCACGTAGTCTTTCCTACAGATCAGTGACTGCATGTGCTTAGGCTTCTTGGCTACTATTCATAAATAACTTTGCACCTGAATTTTTCAGTCTTCTGTGAGTTTGGTTGGTGTGAGTCAGATCTCCCCAACTCAAGCTATGTCTGGAGAATGATCAAGTTACCTTTCTGTACTTCAGGGCTGAAGACCAGACCTAGAATGGCATCAGCCCTCTGATTCTCTGTGACTTTAAAAAATAGAGCAATGGTAATAGATGTTTGATGTATTTGTCTATGGTGGAACTATAATGTTCAAATACAGTAATGGTATTCCTCCGACAAGATGATGAAGGGGAATAGAATAGGTAGAGTTGAGAAGCGGGGCCAGCTGGGGGTTGAAGCCCCTTGATGTGACTGTTCTCAACTCACCCCTGCAGTGGGTGCATCTCTCCTGCTGGCCCTGAGCAGGGGGCCCCTGGTGGATTTTGCACGTGAGGTTTTTCTTTCTGTAAAGGATCAGAGGAGTTGGGTGGTCCCCTCTGGAGTGGGGGAACAGGATAGGGTGCAGAGACTGAGAGCACGGTGGGAAAACAGCCTGGGAGCTGAGCAGAGACCGGGGAGTACAGCTCAGTGCTACAGACTTCTGTCGAGCTGCTGCTCTGTGCCAGGGGTTGTGGAAGGCACTGGAGGCACAGAGGAGTAAGATTTAGCCTTCGCCCTAGAGGAACTCAGCCTCCTGACGTTGGTTCAAAAACAGAACAGTTACAGTGCAGTGTTGAGGGTGGAAAGAGAGGGGAAAGGTGTACCAGAGCTTCTTTTCATTTCCTCATTCTTACAGCACTTGCCCACTCACAGGCTAGAAGAAACTGCTCCAAATACCACAGAACACTTCCTCCCTGCCACCTCTGCCAGCCGATTAGACAAGTGCTGGATACCTGAGCTCAGGTGGGCCAGACAGAAAGTCTGCCAGGAATTTGGAATAGAGATGCCAGGTGGCTGCAGTCATGTGGAAGTTCAAGTGCCCTGCAGGTGGAACACAGGAAGGTGGTTTGCAGAGAGAAGGATAAGGCCCAGGGCAAAGCCCAGGTGGGCCCCAGGGGGAGAGGGAGAGAGGGAGGATGGCTGTGTCCGCCTCTGTTCCGGGGCTGCCAGCCTCTTCCTGCACATCATGCCCTAAGCTGCCGACATCTGTGCGGAGCGCCATCTCTCTCTAAGCTATTTGAACAGGCACTGTCCCCTTGGTGAAATATTCCTTAAGAAAGGTGCAGGAACTGAGGGACATTCCAGCCCAGCCTTTCACCAGATACTTTTAGTGTCTTCCTTATTCTGAAGTGAGGAAATGCTTTGCTGCTTGTGTCTATTTATATACATATATATATATAAATACACACATATGGAAGGATTCACAGCATAAGAATTCTTGTGCTTTCTTAATTTAAAAAATCTTTGATCTTAGTTTTATATAAAGTTCTCCCATCTGAGCTATGAGGGCAAAAGAAAGGATTTTTTTTTTTTTAAGATTTATTTATTTATTTTTGGAGAGAGAGGAAGGTAAGGAAAAAGAGAGGGAGAGAAACATCAGTGTGTGGTTGCCTCTCACACACCCCCTACTGGAGACCTGGCCAGCAACCCAGGCATGTGCCTGGACTGGGAACCCAGCCTGCGACCCTTTGATTGCTGGCCAGCACTCAGTCCACTGAGCCACACCAGCCAGGGCAGAAAAGGAGTTTGTTTTGTGTTGGATTTTGTTCACAGATTAGCCTTAAGGAGAGACTGAACAGCATGTTCCTGAAGGCCTAGAACTGGCAGAGAAGGTTAAGAGGAAAACTAGGGAAGTTAATAACTGGAGTAGAAAAATCGGGAAACTCCTTTGTAGTCAAACATCTTTCAAATTCTTGGAAAATACTGTGTTTGAGGGGGAAGAGATTCAGTTTCTCATCAGTGTGAGGTGGTTCCAGGAGGCCTGTCAGACCTCCTCCTTTTCAGCTGGAACCTTGTTGTATACGCTTTGTACAGTTACCTTTCCCAGAAGCGTTACTTTGGTTACCACCCATTAGATCTTGGTATGTGGTATTTAATTTTTCATTGAGAACATTGTTTTAACATCTTAGCTGTATGCCCACCTGTTACTTAGAAGAAAAGATGGAATATTCCAAGTATCTCATTTTTTGTCATAGTTTTGTTATTTCTAGTTTTGTTACATTTTGTTTGAAAAGTGCTAGTGTGTACTAGTCATTATTTTTTGTGTGTCATGGCCTAGTATTTGATTAGTTCTGACAAAAGCACATGTACTCTTTCGAATGTTATTTCAGAACCTCCCAGCTTAGGCTGGTTTGACATGGAATCTCAGTTTTTATGTTCTTTCTTGTAAGAAATGACTGTTTTGGTTATTTCTTTGGGAATCTTGCTGTTAATCCTATTCAGAAACTGCATCCACCACAGCCCTGTGGTACCAAGGCGGGCCAGGGGCACACCCAGCAGCCAGCTGCCTCAGCTGTGTATGGAGACCGTGGAGCAAGGGACCCTTGGAAAGGGGCGGCATGGCATTCCCTCTTGTCAAGTGTCTGGAAACTTTGAGAGGCATTCATGCACAGCAGAAAAAGAAGGAACCGTTTCGAGACAAACGATCCTAACTTTAAAAGTATTCAGAGGCTCTGGGAGCAACGAGGAGTATTACTGCCTGTGGTCTGGCGGGTTGGTCAGAGAAAGAAAGGCATCTGCAGTCTACACTTGGTTGGTCCTGGTGCTTCATGTTTCAGGAAGTCTTAGCCAGTGTGGTCCATGAGGAAAATTTACCCCGAAGGGGCACTGGACTGTTTTTCGGTATTTGGTTTGTGCACTTAATAAAGTGTATAATGTTTTCCTGATCAGTCTTGGCATTCACTTGTAGGGGGTTTCTATGGGCAGATTCCTACTATGTAGCATTTTATGTATAGGAAATAAGGTGGCCCAACTTCAGTCATTTTTGTATTGTTATTTGAGAAAAACATTCTTTAACTTACTTAGTGTCATATCAACTTAATTAGCAGTGTGGTAGCAATGTAAAACATTTTGTTTGATAAGAGGTTATATCCTTATTGTGGGTCATTTAAGAATCCTGTTGCCTTTGTATTTCTTCAGTCTACCATATTTCCTTTGTATGTTTTTTTGGTTTGTGATTTGGACCGCAAATGTTAACATTCAACATATATAGTCATATGTATATTCAATAATTTTAAAATTATTTTATGTGCCTTTGAATCACAGTATTATGTCATTTTTATATAAACATATCCATTTGTGGTTAATTTATTTTCTTCTGCTTAGTTCATTTTTTACTCTGCAGTTTGGTCGAGCTCACATTATAGTAGAGTGGGAGGGAACTCACTCATTCTGTCTTAAGTTTTGCTGCTCTTGGGTATTTTCTTAGGTTCAGGATTTGTTTTTTTCTCTTTTAATGGGATTTCTATAAAAGACAGTAACTCAGAAGTTTTATGTACATATATGTTGGCTTAAAATCAGCTTTCTTTTCTATAATAAATATCCTTGTGTTTGTGTATATCTGAGGTCCCTGTGATCTAAATGTAGTCTGTTCTGGTGTGTTTGCTGTCTTGTCCCCCGTAGGTAGTACACAGTGGGCTCAGTGGCTCCCCAGGTCCAGTACAGGGTGAAGTTCATCAGTCTTGGGTATGCCTGGCCTTTGTCTGCCCCTGCAGGCTTATCTCTGATTGCAGGCACGTGTGCACCAGTTCGTATGGCATTTAAAATTGGTTTGTTAGATGTTTGTCTCTTCTCCTAGGGACAATTATTTAATTCACCATTGAATCCTTAGCATCCGTCACAGTACGTGGAATATAGTGGTGGTGCTTTGTAAATGTCTGCCGCGTGGGCACCTAGCTCGAGAGTTGTATTGGGCTTTTCTTTCTCAAACATAAGGGCCCAGTCAAACATAATGGCGAACAAACTAACCTGGGAAGACGGAGGAGTGCTTACCCCACTGTCGTTTGAGAAAACCATGTCTTAGAGTTTAGGTAGTATTCTTCTTTTTTTATATTCACCGCGGGATATCTTTTTCATCGTTTTTTAGAGAGAAAGGAAGGGAGAGAGAGAAACATTGATGTGAGAGAGGAACATCGATTGGTTGCCTCCCATACACGCCTGGACTGGGGAGTGAGCCCGCAACCTAGGTATGTGTAATCGAACTCACAACCTTTCAGTCATGGGACAGTGCTCCAACCTACCGAGCCACACTGGCCTGCTGGGGGAGTATTTCTTTTTAAATATACGTTTGTGGATATTAATTTATGTGAAAGCTTATTATTTAGTTTTGTCTCAAGCAGGTTGTAAGCTCTTTGCAGCTAAGGCCATGTCTTAGTATTACCTCTGTTTCTTCTGCTTTGTTTCTACATGGGCAGTAGGCCTTTGTACTTGCTCATTATGAATAAAGCAAAGAAATAAACATCCCTCTCATCTGTTATATAAAGTAAAAAGTCTGTGCATGTCATTATACTGAGCTCGGAGCTTTTTTAGGGCACAGAGCATATTGTGTTTATCTCTGTATCCACAACAAGTGCTTGAATTTTAGTAGGAATTTTGTAACTCTTGGTAGTTGTATTGATTAATCTCTTTGTAAGAGAAGAGCTTTATAAACTACAAATGTTAACTTTCCTGGACCCATGCATGCATTTGAACTATTAGTGTTGTTTGCATGCAAAATTACTCAGTTTTGATGTCCTCAGATATTTTCTTCACTCAGGCTATGCATGTTTCTTTAACTTACTAAGCAAAGAATGCCTCTCTTCCCCTTTCCTGTAGGCTGCCATGGCTGCCGTCGACAGCTTCTACCTCTTGTATAGGGAAATCGCCAGGTCGTGCAATTGCTACGTGGAAGCTCTAGCCTTGGTTGGAGCCTGGTACACGGCCAGAAAAAGCATCACTGTCATCTGTGACTTTTACAGCCTCATCAGGCTGCACTTTGTCCCTCGCCTGGTGAGCAGAGCAGATCTGGTCAAGCAGTATGGGAGATGGGCAGTCGTGAGTGGTAAGAAATGAGATTGCCGTTCCTGTCTAATTTAACATCAAAACAATCTTTCCTGTTTGTGTTTTAACTTGGGTGCATTATTGAAGGAGTTACTGAATTTAATGTGACTTTTTGTGCGAACTTGTTGATTTAAAAAAAAACTGTTATGATTATGTTCACATTTTCTCGCTGCCATCATCTTGGAAGAATTTTCCTTTGATTTTTGTCCTTACTCTGCCCTCTCTTACTCCCAGTGTTGCTCCAGCCCCACCTTCCTACGCTTTGCTTTTCCTTTTTGCTCTCTATTTTGAAATTGTCCTTACAAACTGTCACCACTTTCAGAAATGCTTTCCTTATTTTAAATATCATTTACATTTATCATTTCCCGGGAAAGTGTCTCCTGGCACTTGTGCAAGCCAGATATATGTTTGAAAACAGTTTCCTACTGTGTCTCCTTATCAACTTGGTGAATGTAAAACAGCTCTTCGGCTACCTGTCAGAAGTCTGGGAGAGTGTTTGCCTAGCGTGTGTCATTCATATTGTGACGTTGTGCTTGGCTGATCAGTATTAGAACTTGCTTTACTGTTAGTGTGAGTCTCTTCGCTGATTAAGCCCAGAAATGCGAGAGGGATATTTAAGGTTCATTTTAAAGATCTCACCGTGAAATGGGTATGCTCACTTTTCCTGGTTGTATTGTAGGTGCAACAGATGGGATTGGAAAAGCCTATGCAGAAGAGTTAGCAAGCCGTGGCCTCAATATCGTCCTGATTAGTCGGAACCAAGAGAAGTTGCAGATGGTTGCTAAGGACATTGCTGACACCTACAAAGTAGAAACCGATATTATAGTGGCAGACTTCAGTAGTGGCCGTGAGATCTATGACCCAATTCGAGAAGCCTTGAGAGACAAAGACATTGGCATCCTGGTAAATAATGTGGGCGTGTTTTATCCCTACCCTCAGTATTTTACTCAGGTCTCCGAGGACAAACTCTGGGACATCGTCAATGTAAACATTGCTGCAGCTAGTTTGATGGTGCACATAGTGTTACCGGGGATGGTGGAGAGAAAGAAAGGCGCTGTTGTCACCATCTCTTCTGGCTCCTGCTGCAAACCCACCCCCCAGCTGGCTGCCTACTCTGCTTCTAAGGTAATGTGTTGCTGATTGGAAATGAAATCATAATGTGATAGGGAATTTATTACAGTGGTTTGGCCCCATTTGTTGAGCTATCAGCAACTCGTGTTTGCTTATGCTGTATTTCGTTTCCTGAAATGATAATAAGCAAGCCTTTTTACTCTCCTGGGTTTTCTTCCAAGTTCCAGAATACTAGACGTCTTTCCCCCTGCCTCATTTTAACAGGCTTATTTAGACCACTTCAGCAGAGCATTGCAGTATGAATATGCTTCTAAAGGAATCTTTGTGCAGAGTCTGATTCCGTTCTACGTGGCCACTGGCGTGACTGCACCTGGCAGCTTTCTGCACAAGTGCCGGTGGCTGGTGCCTTCACCGAAAGTGTACGCCCATCATGCCGTCTCGACCCTCGGCATTTCAAAAAGGACCACAGGATATTGGTCCCATTCTATCCAGGTAACAGCACGCATTCACTGTTGGGATTATGTTAATGCATCCTAAACCTGTCCAAATGGTACAGGAGACTCTGACTAAAGAAGCCTCAGGCTGAAAGATGAGAATTGCACATTATGATTCTTAAACCTGATCTTCTTAGTGGTTCTGGTAAGTCACCAAATACTCTTTTGTGGAAGTAGGGCTGAGAGCACAAGTAGAGGGGAAGTAATGTGGACTTCGGAACCAACTAGAGAGTGGAGGAGGAGAGCGGAGAGACTGGGAGACCATTTGCAAGCCGAGGGACCCTATCTAATGGCTCCTATGCAGTTGGGTCTGCACAGAACCAGGGGGTGAGGCGGAGGGAGTGTGAGGCTTTAGAGAGTGAGGAGCTTGGAAATAATGACTGGGAAGAGAGGAGAGTGAAGTGCCTGGGGAACCATCAGTGGGTTGCTGAGCTGGGAGGAGGCCCCAGTGACAAGGGGAACTGAGAACTGACGGTGGCTCCAGGTGTGCAGCTTGTCTCCAGCGGCACTCAGCACAGTCGTGTGTGTGTGTGTGTGTGTGTGTGTGTGTGAGACGCTTCTTGAAGCCTCTTCAAAGGTGGCACCAAAAGTAATTTTACAACAGTTTACTGAGAATGTGTCTGTGTTTGTGTGAAAAGTGTTTTTTAATTTTTTAAAACTGATTTTAGGGAAAGAGGAAAAGGGTGAAAAAGAGAGAGAGAAACATCAATTTATTTCACTTATTTATCATTCATTGGTTGCTTCTTGTATGTGCCCTGACCAGGGATCAAACCTGCAACCTTGGTGTGTTGGGGTGATGCTCTGACCAGCTGAGCTACCCAGCCAGGGCAAGAGATTGTTTTCGATGCGCTTGCACAGAGGTTAGGGAGCACATTTTCTCACTCCTGACCTGTGCCTCAGCTTTCCTTACACATGTCCTCACCTCCTTACACACATCCATAAAACAGCATTTCTAATCAGGAGCAGCTGGAACTGACTCACAACCATGACATCTTCTCTTTCTTGGCAACCGTTTCCTATAATTTAACAATTGTATCTTACGTGTATTATGCTAGTTGTCTTAATAAAGATTTGCAAGCAAAAAATAGAAAAAAATTATTTGGACCTTAAACACAGCTAGAAAGGAATCAGAGGATTTGCTTTAATTGTTAAGTAGTTGTTAACATTGATTTGGGAGCATTTCTTACTTTCAGAAGTGGCATTAGGCAATATTAAATTGTCCACTTTGGAACACATAGTAAGTCCAACAGAAAGAAAGCTTTTCTTTTAGAGCTTTCTGTTTGTGATCCTTGACATAAAGGCCAGAAATACACTGGTTATGTGTTGGGTTGAAAAAACAATTACTTTGACAACTTGACCAGTAGGTGTCTTGCTCATGAACGTCGGGACTGTGTTCCAGGTGAGAGGGTCTGTAGGGGGAGCTCTGGGGAACGGAGAGTGGAGCGGCAGAATCTGAGCTCTCCGACTGGCTCCTAGTCTTTTCTGAGTGTCTACTACTTTTGAGGTGTTTGTTCACACACACTCTGTGTTGCTCTCGGGAAGGGGAAACGTGGCATTGAGGGGAGAGGTGGAGCTCGGTGGAAATGAGAAGGCCTGAGGCTGCATGTGGAGATGTGGGTGAGGGTCCAAGGGAGCCGGCCAACAGCTGGGTCAGAGGTTAAAGCCCTCTTGTCGGGTTTTGTTGCAGAGGAGGACCTGCTCCTTTCTTAGTCCGGACACACTGGTCAAGAGTCCTGAGCATGTGCAAAGCCTTACAGAAGCCAAAACCCACCCTCCTTTCTCTGTCATAGACACACTCACATCCTCCCCCTCTTCACTTCGGGTGCTTTTCTGCAGTTCGGAGCACCCAGAGCCTTGGCATTCCTTTCCAGTGGCTGTGGTTGCTCAGATAGGTCCACGAGTCAGCCCTCCCGTTCAGCTGTCAGCATCCGGGGTGAAGTTCCCCCTCCTCTTCCACGGGCCCTTTCCACCAAGCTCTTTCTACCTTGCTGCCCAGGAAGCTGAAACCTCATTGGCACCTTAGGAAACGGTCAAAATACGCCTTGGTGCTGGTCCCCCTGCAACAGACAGTGGTCAGGGATGGAAGTTGAGAACAGATTTTTAGATGCTGATTTTTTTTTCTCCAGTAAATAAATACTGAAAAAACATACTTTGAAGGGAGATCCAGTTATCTAGTCTGTCTCAGGTGTCTACATGTTTGAGTGCTGTTTTACTGACAGGGTCCTCCTCAGGGACCATAAGTGGACTTCTCTCATCCCTTGGATTTAGAACCTCTGCTTTAGGACAGCAGGTCAAAGGAGGAACATCCCAGTGTGTTTCCCCCATGAAATCCTAGTTGTTTAAAGAGGTCCAGAGACCTTAGTCTTTTCCCCAGAAAGTTACCCGTGGCTCCACGTGAAATACTGGGCCCTTGGCTCTGAGGTGGTAAGCTGGAGCTCCCGTGGAACCTGCTGTGAGTCTGTCACCTGCAGTTCACTGTACTGGGAACCCCTCCTTACCTGGTGTGGTTCCCTGGAGGCGCAGAGTAACCTAGGCTAGAATTTCAGCACTTGCCAGGGGCCTGTCTATCTCCCTTTCTTAACGTACAAGACGGTAAAAATTTCACTCAGTGTAACTTGAGCGATGCTGACAAATCTCTCAGCATTGTCCAGGGTTTCTCCAGCTCAGCACTTTTGGAATTTGGGGTTGGATAATTCCTTGTTGTGGGGCTGTCCTGTGCATTTAGGGTGTTCCGCCCATCCCTGACCTCTACCCACTGGATGCCAGTAGTGCCACTGCCCCAGTTGTGACAACCAGTAGTGTTTCTGGACATTGCCATGTGTCCCCTGGGAGAGGGGGCAGATGGCCCTGGTTGAGAATCCTTGTAGCAGAGCAACCTCAGCAGAACTCCCTCCCTGGATCCCCAAGCCATCCATCCTCCTCACATCTCAAGACGGTGGGCTAGGGTCCTGGTGTTTTTGACTCAGTTTTTCTGTTTAGCTTGGCTCTGTTCTGCCCCTCAAACCTGTTTTCTCACATAGTACTTAACCATATACGCATTTATCTACTTTAGCTGCCTTTCTTCTGGAATAATTTTGTAGTTTTTAACCAAATTAAGCAAGTTAACATACTATTTGTATCACGTAAAGATGAAATCCTATTATTGCATGTAGTTCCATCCTCATTGAGAAAGGGGGTGGGTGGCAATCATGTTTTTATTCCCATAGGTCTCTCAGAGGGTCTTATGCAAAAGTGGGTGCTAAGTAAAGCAGCACCTGAGATCTCTTTCTTTTTTTGTATTTAAAGTGATTGGTGATATTTGTTGGATTAAGTCAGATGCTGATCTGTACATTTCAGTGTCAGTGGCTTTGGGTTCTAATCTTACAACCTTTTTCTCTTTCATTTTTAGTTTCTTTTTGCACAGTATATGCCTGAATGGCTCTGGGTATGGGGAGCAAATATTCTCAATCGGTCTTTACGTAAGGAGGCCTTATCCTGCAGCGCATGAAACTGGATGATGGTTTGGGAAGTTCTGCCAACTTGCGGGAACCTACAGTATTCTGACATTTGGAAGAACATGTTTAATTTATCTTCTGTATTTTCTTTTGTGACTGGTTATTTAGCGTACTGCCGATTCATCATTTGCAAAGCAGACATAATACTTGTAGAGAATGCTGTGGAAAAACCTCAAGGGCCACTTGGATGGCACAGAGTAAATAATGACTGAGGCATAAGAACTGATTGAGGAAACCTATGTTTTGATGCTTTTCCCCCCTAGCTGTTCAAATGTCGTGTGAAATGTCGTGTGATTTATGTTCTGGGAGCTACAGCAATCTGATGTTGAAATATACTTATAATGTGACTTGTCACCTCTTACAATTTCATCTGTTGTCTTTTAAGGGGAATTATTTCAGTAGGTGAACTGTAGTATTGGTTTTCAAATGGTCATCAAGAAAGACCATTTACGAGTGTCATTTTATAAATAAGATTGCTGGTACGATTAGCAGTAGAAATCTGTGCGTGTTAATATTGTATCGCTCTAGTCGTTGGACTGTGTGTGAAAGTGCTGCTCTCCAACTGACGCTTCTGATACAGCTGAGTGTGTCTGGATGCTGTGTGCATCTGTGCAACTTCTTGGGGAAGTCACTTTAGAACATGTTTTGTCAACTTGGTTTAATGTGGAACCTTACAGGGTGTTAAAATTCTGGATATTTTCTTTTTGTACCAAAAAATCTTACCCAATTTTGTGCTGTAAGCTTGCCATGTACAATATTACCTACAACATCCTGTTTTTTTTTTTTTAACCTATGATGGAATTCATTTCTAGATTTCAACATGATTGACTGTCATTAACCTCTTGATCTATGATTATTATGGATAAGTAGTGATTTGTCAGCCTATGACCCATTTTATAATTGAAATTTAGCCCTTTAGATCTTGTTAAATCTGGTTTTCATATACTTTTCTATGTAATATTATTTTATTCCAGTGGCATTATTGGTGTAAACCTTAAGTATTTATGGAATAGTGGTTAAAATATGGACAGATTATGTATGTGATATGTATTGTATCTATTGAAAAATGTTAGAAGCTCATTCCTGGTTCTTGTGATTAGTTTAAGCATTTTAGTGAAATTTTTATTGCTATGAAGATAATGATGCACCCCCCTCCCCCCATATACAATATGGGTTAGTATTGATACCTGTTGTGAAATGCTTTTGGCTCAGGTCCTGTTAAGCCAAACATTTTGAGGACCACATACCTAGTACTCTGACAATTGCAAATCATTATATGAGTATGACAATGTGTACAAAGTAAAAATGAGGAGTTTAATGTTGGGAAACTGTCACAAAAGCTAGGAAATTGATTGAAATCAGGACTGTTGTGGAATTGTTTTCTCCTGAGATGATGTTCCATTATGAGTAGGCCTAAACATGCTTTTATGTTATAAGTACAGTAACATTGTAACATTTGCTGGTAACATTGCCTCGGTATTTCCAGATGTCACTTGGACTCAGTTCAGAAGCTCTTCCACTTACAGATCGGGCCTTCAAGACATGAGAGGAAGACATTCAGATGTGAAAAGTTACACACTAGTGACACTATGTAACACTGAAGGTTTTATGTTACTTTTATAAAAGGTAACATACCTTCATATGTTACCTTAGGAGACTTTATTGGTCACATTTGGCATTTTCCCTCACCCAACAATTAATCTATTGTAATTAAGACTAGAAAAAAATTGACTTCATGCCACATTGACCTGAACTTTGATGTGTAATAAGCAGCAGCAACTTTGTGGGAAAAAATACTGTATTTATACCTAAGGTGTTATTGTGGTACAACGGCATTTTGTATTTACAGATTAGGTATTGAATCATTGTTACATGATGAGAATAAGTAAACCATGTCAGTGATATTTTAAGATTCTCTGCCTGGCAGGCGCACATAAATAAGCTGGTGCAAAGTTAGCGAAAGATCAAAACTTAGAACCTTCCTTAGGTTTTGTCTTCCATAGAATACTTTTTCCCAGAGCTCATTTTAGTCATAGTTAGACCACTGTAGATGGGGTTTCTTATTAAGAATGTGGGAAATAGCCTTTGAAACAATGCGTGAACTGAAAACTTAACAATGAAAGTAGTTGCCTTCTCCTTTGCTCCTTATATTTGTAAATGGGTTTTCTGGAATGAGAGATACATTTTTTTTTCTCATGAGAGTGATTAATTTAAAATTACAAGAACTTAATTTATTAACACCTTGGATGAAATTCAACACAAAATTGTACATACACATGTCTTTTGAAAATGCTAGGTTGATTTCTCTATCTCATTCTCCTGATAGGTTGAGTAAGATGAAGGCTGACTTTGATCACTGACTTTGCAACGTGGAGGTTGCTGGCAGCTTTGCCACGAGCCATTTTACCGACTGGTGCGGGTGAAAGGCGGATACATTGTAGTGGGTTCAAGAAAGGGTAGGAAGAACAAGGAGACAGGAAGGAAAGAGAGCTCTATTGAGGAGTCCTTTTTTGTTTGTTTTAATCTTCGTTAAAATCCTGTCATATTGGGGAACCAGAGGGTTTCAGGTGGTGTCCTGTCTTCGACACTGTGTGCCCTCTAAGACCAAGTCCAGTCTCTCCGTGTGTCTGTCTCAGTACTGGCTGTTACTCTTTATCTTAGTTTGAATAAAGATTTACCTTCCATGGAATTCTGAATGCTTTATTACATGCACGAAGCAGGGGTTTCGGAAGTTACTGTAAAACCTGGAGTGGCGGAAGACTGGGAGGCCGGGATCCTGCGGCTCTTGGCCTTTCCTGGTAGATAGTCTAGCCAAGCCACCTGTCTCCTGTCCCAGCCCCCTTCATTTTCTAGGGTTCTCGGGAGCTGGCAGCTTGCTTCTCTTCCCCATTTTGTGGCTTCACTATCACATGACAAGGATGTTTGCAATTCATTAGCCTACGCAGTCCCTAACAGTGGGGCTGTGTATTGAATGGCATAGTGACTTAAAGGGCTATTAAAAAACCCTGGCCAAGATCAATTTACTCCAAATCAGAACAGTTAAGTTTAAGATCAAGTGCATTAATGGTGGCAGCACAGAGTGCTTCATTTTGAGGACTACAAATGCAAGAGTCAAGAATTCTCTGCAAGTTCCTGACATTGATTCAATCTCAGAATGGGGGGTGAGGGGTATTTAACCAGGTGCGTTTATTGAGCATGTGTGACTCAAGCTCTGTATGTCTCATTTAACCCTCATTCTATGACAGGGGTCATCAAACTCATTTTCACCAGCGGCCACATCAGCCTCGTGGTTGCCTTCAAAGGGCCGAATGTAATTTTAGGACTGCATACGTGTAATTAACTACTCCTTAACAGTTAAGCAAGAGCTCGGCGCTACCTGGCTGGATTGAGCTCATGAGCCTTGTGTTTGTCACCTGTGTTCTATGAGGTAGGTATTAATACCTCTTTTGGGTGAGGAAGGTGAGGTATAAAGAAGTACAACTTGCTCAAGGTCTCAGAGCTAGCAGGTGGTTCTGTATGTATCCACTATATTATATCAGTTTGTTGAAGATGAATGCTGAGATTTTTTTTTATATTGGTCCCATTCAGCATATCATGATGCAGCAGAAAGTTCAACAAGACATGAGGAGTTCTGCTATATCTGACTGCATTGCACATTTTCATTATTGTTACCTAAAACAAGTTTTTAGTCCCCCAGTTGTGCCCCATACCAAGTGTGGGCCAATTCAGCATTTAGGCAGAATAGCCTGCGATCCCAGGCATTTTTCTGGGTGGGGTGGGGGGAAAACTTTTGATCCTTGTTTCTTCAAAAAGGGTATCATTGGTATTAGTGGTCCAGGTGAGACAGAGAGGAGGCCAGTGCAGCAGACAAGATTTCGGGCAAGGGTTTCGCCTGTCGGGGGGAGGCTGCGTCCCAGCTACTACGTGGGTGAAATGAGTAGAGGTTTGCAGAGTGGGTGCCTGAGGTTGCCCTGAATGCGGACACAATGGCCCCAGGAAGACAGAGTTCATAGCAAATGCTGGCCACAGGGAGCGTTACCCCAGGTTTGTTTTCCGCAGGGGCCAGCGCAACCGTTTTTTTTTTGCCTGTGCGGGTTCTCCAAGGTTCTGGCCTCAACGCCCAGCGCATCCCACGCTGGTCTGCTTCCACAGTCCATTCACCCCGCGTACAGACTCCACGAGAGCGGCTCGACCTTGCTTCAGCCCCGCCTCCTCCGCAGGGCCGCAAACGTCGCGAGACCTCTGTCCGTCCTCGCCGGGCGGCCCTCGGCGTCCAGAGCGCGCACGCAGGCCCCACGCAGGGCACGCAAGGCCGGCAGGGACGGCGTTCCCAGCTGTCGGTCTCCCCATCCAGATGGTGCAGTGTCGCGAGAGTTGGGAGTAAACAGCCCCGAATGGAGACTCGAGGCGTGTTCATCACGGAAGCGCCGTTATCCCGGGCCCGCCGGACCGGAGCTTGAGACAGCCGCAGGTTCGTCGGGCTGCTGGTTCCGGAGGCTCAGCTCCTCCTCCGTATCTACGCGGCTGCTGGGGCGTTTGTCTCTGCCGAGGGCGCCCGAGGCCCGGAGGGTGGGTGTCTGCGCGGGCGCTGGCTAGGGCCTCCCAGCGACCCTGGATCCCCGGGGAGCAGACCAAGGGCGCGGGGCTCGGGCCCGGAGGCATGCGGTAAAGCCAGGCATTTAGACGCACCCGGCTACGGGGAGTGCATGGCAGTAGGAAATGAGCGGTCCCCTGCGCTCGCCGGAGCCGGCCTGGACTTAGGGCTTGTGTCCCTGCCTGGCCTTTTCTATGTTGTTTACATGGTGAGGTAGCCGGCTCAATTTCGTCTTCTTTAAATGACATAAGCTTTAACGGAGTGAAACGGTATACCTGGCTTTGACCCTCAGCCTTCGAACATAGTGCTGGGTGTACCTCCCAGAAGAGTTCTGGTATCAGATTTTAAATGACCTCAGTTCTTTGCTGTAGCTGAATCTGTACACTTCAGTGTACACATTGAAAATTGTTCCACTGATTTTCAAAACTGCAGTGTAGAAAGCTCGTCGGCAAGTTGGAGCCGTGAGGCTCTTTGATTTACTCTTACAACCAGAATGCTTTTCAGACTGCCCTCTCATGATGTGCTTCCTAAGACTGTTATAGGTGAACATGACCATTATCAAGGTATTTAGCCCTTTGTTTTGTTTAGAGCCACTGAGAATCTTGGCCTATTTGTGTATGCAAATTAAGTTCAGTGTTTACATTAAGACACTTCTAAGTGAGGTAGATTGGCATAAGATCTGAATTGAACTCTGGAGAACTTATCAATAGTTTCCTATGGCCCTGCTAGTAAGGACTTCAAGACCTAATTTTGCATATGTACAGAAAACGAGAGGCCCGGAGAACAGTGATTCTTCCCAAGCTTTTTACCTGCAGCACCCATTTGTTTGTTTGTTTGTTTATATTTCAGTGTAAGAACTTTGTTAAGGTAAAATTTACATACCATGAAATTCACCTTTTTTAAAAGGTACTTATTCAGTGATTTCTTAAAAATTAAATTTACAGAGTTGTCAGCCATCACCACAGCCCACTTTTACAACATTTCTATCATCCCAGAAAGATCTCTGGTGCCCATTTGTAGCCACTACCTATTTCTAACCCCATCTCCAGATCACCACTAATCTTTCTGTCTCCCTAGATTTGTCTTTTCCTACTATTTAATAGATTCAGGCAGAATCGTATGTGGCCTTTTGTTTCTGGCTTCTTAAATTTAGCATAATGTTTTCAGGGTTCTTCCATGTTGTAGCATGTATCACCATTCCTTTTTACGGCCCAGTAATATTCTATGTTATGGATATAAAACATATTGTCTATTCATGCACACAGAACACCTTTTGCAAATAAAATTTTGTTTTATGTTCCCATGTATGGTGCCGAGGGCCAGGGCCCTTTATTGAGGGGGAGGGGGCCATGACTCTTGTCTGTTAGTTCTCTCCATTGCATTCCTCAAGCATCCGTTATAATCAAGAATTGCTTGTATCTAGGACAAGAGAAAAATTCTGATTAAGTGCTTGCAGAGCCTTTGAAGCACCTAAGGGGTCTCTTCTGATCAAGGGGTTTTCAAATTCACATGTTCTTTGATTCCATTTCTGTCGTTCTGGTGGTAGGTGGTTCTTGTCCATTGCCTCCTTATTTTTGTGGCACAATAAGTAACAAAAGCTAGAAGTCTGAAGACAAGTGAACTGCACATGGTTCCCATTAGTGTTTTAAGCAGTGTTTTGTTTTTCTTGCCCCCGGGGGGGGGGGGGGGGGGTTAGGTATGCAACAGCATCTTTGCATGAGATGAAAGTTGAGACATTGGTTATATTTTATTGGAAAAAACTTGATATCTCTAACTCTTGGTGACATGAAATATTAAGAATGGGAGGCCGGACCTTGTGTTTGGTATTTGGGTAGGGGACCTTGGTTTCTTCCAGGGTTTTGCCTGAGACAGGTTAGGAGGTGGTTAAAAGGACTTAAGTTGATTTTTCCTTCTCTATTTTCTTCATCAGTTTTGATGTGCTGCAGAAATCTGTTAACTAGATTTATTCATCTTGACACCATCTTTTTGTTTGAGGAAATGAGTTTAAAGTAAAATGAGGAAAGTGCTGATTTTTGGAGGTACCTCATATGTGGCTAGCCAGTACTAGAGGACTGAAGGGTAAAGAAAGACTGTTGGAGACAGGAGCCTCCCGTGTGAGAAAATAGGCAATGAAAAAAGACAGCGCAGACGAAGGTTTTTTTAGGTTGGGCACTGTTGACTCTCTGGACTGAATTATTTGTGGTTTTTCCTACTGTGAAACCTACTAATGGACAGTGTGCCGGGAGGAATGGTTCAATCAGGCTTAAGAACACACCTTTTTCTTTTTTTTAAAGATAATGTGGTCTGGCATCACTTAAATGTTAGTCTATGATAACATTGATAATACAGCCAGCTATGCCATTAGTTACGAAACTGGTGTTTTTACAGCCAAATTTTAATTGAACTGAATGGTGCCCTTTCATGGCCTAAACACAATTCAGTTTTCTCTGGAGCTATTTCAGTAAAGGTTCATTAAAAAGCAAGGTGTATCTGCATAATTAGATGACTATTGGGTGATACAAGTAATTCTCTCTCACCCTGAATTGTGTTTTGTAATTATTTGTGAAGAAATAATTTCAGATGTACTTTAGCACTACCCAGAATTATAATGTTAGTGATACGCTTTTATAATGCAAAGTAGAAGAATGTCAGAGTTGCAAGGAATGTTAGCGGTCAGCGAGACCAGATGCTTGCCTAAGTAGTACATTCCCTCTGTTTTGTCTCCCTTTTACTCATGTGTCATTAACTCTTATTCTTGGCATATATTATTTGGAGTGGGTTTTTGGCATTCAGTATTTGATGTCCACTATGTTTTATTACACCTGTTTTAGAGGCATAATTACACTTAATTATAGAAACTCATAATTATGTAAATATCATCTTTTAGAGCTTACCTTCATATGGAAAGATAACCAGGTCTTCTGTGTAAAGGATTGATGGATATTAAATCCAGTAAACACTCAGTGGAACCAGTAACAGCCCTAATTAGGCCCTATGAGTAAGAGATACTACAGGTGGTAAGCCTGTTGAGAATGAACTAGCTAAAAGTTTAGCCTTGCTTTAGAAGGTAGACACAGATTTTAGTAAACAATTCCTAGGGTATAGATCCCTTTTAAGCTCTGCCATATTACAAATAAAATTAAATTTTTAACGTATTTTGAATCTTTGTACCACTGTCTTACCAGAAAATGTTTTTCTATAAAATTTTATTTTAAAAGGTTTATAGGTATTTAAATAATATAGTTTATCAAAGTATAAAAACATAACACATATTCTTTGTAAAAGTGTAAGTAAATAGAATGAAAAACAGGACAGCTGCCTGTAATCATACCACTGAAATGTGGAACCACTGTTACTACTTGGGTAGACATCTTTCATGTTCTTTTTTTTTTTTTCTGCACACAGATACATACTTAAACTCCAGCACATTGATCACACTGTACCTGAACTGTTTTAGTCAAAGTTTCATTAGATCTTCCCCATAGTGTTTGGGGAAATAGGTTCCTATTGCTGCTGTAACAAATTCCTACAAACTTAGTATCTTAACACAATCTACTGTCTTACAGTTATGGAGGTCAGGAGTCTGAAATGGTCTCCCTGGGCTCAAGTCAGGGTGTCAGAGGGCTTCACCCCTTTTTCAGTTCCTGGGTGCACCTGTCTTCCTTGGCTCCTGACCCCTCTCTGATTACTTCAGCCTCATGCTTCCATCATCGTGGCTCCTACTGCTAGCCTCCCCCTTGTGAAGACTCTTATAATTACAGTGGACCTGACTGGATGATCCAGGATACTACCCCCATCTCAAGATCCTTAGTTTCATTATACTGGCCAACTCCCTGTGGTTGTTCAGAGTAACACAGGTTCTGGGGATGAGGATGTGGACATCTTTTGGGGACCGTTATGCAGCTTTCCAAAGGAACACAATTGGGAATTGCTGCGTAGTATTCCATAGTATGGATGAACAGTAATTATTTAGCTAGGCCCCTGTTGCACTTTCAAATGGTCTCTAATTTTTCCCAGTTTTAATCCTTGGACATAATTCATTGTTTGCTTTCAAATTCACCATACATGGGATGAATTTCTAGGGGAGGTTTTAGAAAAGCACTGTAGCCTGTCTCTTGAGTGTGGCCTCTGGAGCCAGACTCCCCCAGTTCCCAGGCCCGCTTTCCCACTCACTGGCCATGTGGCTCCAGGCAAGGTTCTGACCTACCTTGGGCCTCAGTTTTCTCATCTGAAAATTGGGGTAGTAAGAGGTTGTCATGAGAATCAAATGAGTTAACACATGGAAATTACTTAGAATAGCTCAGTAAGTGCTCCTTTTTGTTGTTATCACTAGATTTATTAGACCAACATCTTTAACAGCCATTTTTAAGACTCTTAAATACACACTGACAAATTACCATTCTAAAGGGTTATAAGACTTTTTACGTTTGCTAGCAGCATATGAGAGAACTCACTTTATTGTATTCAATTCTTAAACATTTTTATCTTACGCTGAGTGTCTCAATTTATGTCTGTCAAAATGTTACTTGATTTTTATAATGTACATTATACAAACACTGAGGTTAATTTTAACAGAAATTTACTTTATCATGAATCTTTTCAGGAGTTCCTTTAATTCCTTAGAATAAGGAATACTTGTAATTTCATTTTGACGAGCTCAGTCCCGTCTGTTAGGACAGCCCTCGGTGTAGCCACTGGTGCGTGTAAACCTCTTTGACATGGCATACGGACTGCTTACGCACACAGGAGTCCAAGGTAAGGGCTTGTAAGTGCACTCCCCACATTTTAAAATCCAGTACTCCACCTGATAAACATGGGATTTATTTATTTGTATATTTTGGAAACAATTTCAATCTCCCAGAAAGGTTCCCAGAACAGTATAAAACCTTTTTTCTCTTGGAACCATTTGAAAATAAGTTGCAAACCTGATACCAATTATCCCCAGATACTTTAGTGGGCATTTCCTGCTAGTGCTTGGACCTTCTTACATTAGCATAGCTCAGCTTTCAAAATCAGGAAACGAGGCTTGGTACAGCACTGTTGTCTAATCACAGGCAGGCTGGGCCTCATTCAGCAAGGGGTTTCTGCCCCTTGGTTTGGGCTCTGACATTTCTCGTGATCCGGTTCTGGTTGTGCGTCTTTGGCAGGAACCCCCCGGGGGATGCCAGGCTCTTCCGGGGCATCTGCTCAGTGGCCCCGGTTCTGTGTATCCCATTCCTGGTTAACTTGATGAAGCGTCTCCACATCGGAACCCTTTTTTCCCCTTCGTAAATCAGGATTTTGTTGGGAGCCATTCTGAGATACATAAATATCTCATTCTTTAAACTTGCAATTTATTTTACTTGTATGTGTCATCGTGGACTCATGTTTTCCTGCTTCACTCACTGGGTTAGGATCTTTTACTTTCATTATTTATTTTGGTGCTCAGATTATACCAAGGTGGCCTCTGTGTCCCTTTGACACCACCATGATTCTTTTAGCACTTTCTCCCTCTCTACAAGATGTTCCACCCTCACCTGTTCTTAACCTGCCTAGCCTGGAACTGGCTTCTTCTCCAGAGAGCCTGCCTTCTTTTAGTGGGGAATGGCCTTTAGAAGACCCATTCTGGGACTAGACAAAGCTAGGAGACGTGTATGTGTGTGTACACATGCGCACACACATTTGCTTATATTTCTTTCTACTTTCGTCTCTATATTGAACACCTTGAGTTCACACCAGTACTTCCAATTTCAGTCTGGTCCTGCATGGTTCATTTAAGTTTCTTCCCTTTTCATATTTTCATTCTCTGACAATGAGAAAGCCGCCTCCCATTATCTGTAAAATAAGTATTCGATCAAGTGAATTTCCCTTTGTCACTGCCATTACCCCGTTCGGGCTTCTGACCACCCTTACCAGGTGCCTCTCCCTTACCACGCGTCTTTCCTACCCTCTCAGACACTGTCGCCCCAGACTGGGCCGCTGTGGCTCTCCCAGCAGCACCTGCCTTCTTGTCCTCAGCTGAATCATTCAGAAAGGGAAGAAAAGGAAGTTATTTAAAAAGTGTTTTTCTTTTCATGTATGTATACGTGTGTGTCTGAGCTCATACTTGTTGCTACACGCTGCTGGCCAGTAGATGGTGAGCCTGCCTTGGGGAGAGTGCTCACCAGGGTTGTGTTATACAGTGAGAGCTGGGAAGGATCTGTCGTGGACATGTGTGAGTAGATGTCTCAGATGTGAGAAAGGGCAGTCAGTGGGGCCTGGCCACCTACAAAACACACAGGCCAAAGACACAGAGGTCGGCTAAGGGGTCAGTGTTGCAATCCCAGGGCCCATGCCTCTAGCTCCCCGATGGCATTTTTTGTTCCCCTCAAAGCAGATTATGTTTTGAAGCCCTCTAATTCTGGGGTTGGGACACCATACAATCCTCATCTATGTTGTCGTAACTTTTATGATCTACAGGTCTTCGAAGAGAGTATCTTCTCAGAGCCTAGATTTTAGTGCACCTTTAAAGTACATACCCAGGTCAGCCAGATCCAAACAAAACGGGTGTCGCTGTGCCATGTCATTCCCAACTTTATCATTTATCCCCAGAGGGCTTTTCTTGAGGGTATCTTATCTTCCTTCCAGCCACAGATGGGTTGGGAGACGAGGGCAGCTGGCCTTCACTAGTGTGGCCCTTTGGGGGGAGGTAGTGACCTTCTAATTACCAAACCAGTGGTCTCTTTCATTTGACCACCCTTTATGTGGAAAGTCCTTGTCGTTGATTTTGGGGCCCTCTTCCCTTCTGCCCTGAGCTGTGTCCTCCCAGTTCACATGCTCCCGAAATTTCACATGTTCACAACTCACCTCCTGCTAGTGTTTCCCAAACCAGCCTTCCTGCAGCGTTCTCCGTCTCAGTTTCAGACCGGAGCAAGAGGTCTTGGTGTTGGCCTTGGCTCCTCACTCGCACACCTTCTGCATCTGGTTGTCAGCAGATTCTGTCAGCTCTGCCATCAACATCTGTAACATGACCACCTTTACCACCCCCCCTGCCTCACCCTGGCCCAGACCACCATCTGTACAGCACTGTTGCAGCTGGTCCCCTGCTCCTGTCTGTGTTGCTTCTCTGCTGCAGTCATGCATCCCCTTCCCATTCACAGTGAAAGCTGAGTCCTTTCTCTGACGGACAAGCCCCTCCCTCGCTTTCCTCCCAGACATCACATCTCCTCTTCTGATTCCCCTTCCTTCGCCCTGCCGCAGCTGCACTGGCCTCTTTGCCTTTCTTTACACAAGCCATGCATGCTCCTTGCCTCGGCTTCTGCACTTGTTTTTCCCAGTGCCCGAAGTTTTCTTCCTTCATGTGGCTTGACGAGCTTCCTGCTTCCGTCAGAGGCTGAGAGGTTTCTGGAGCACTTTATCTAAAAGTTCAGCCCTTCTCCTTTCTTCTCCTTTCAAATATAACAGCCCAAGTGTCCCTCAGTAGATGAGTGGATAAAACAACTACAGGACATTTATACAATGGAATGCTACTTGGCCATAAAAAAAGGAAATGTTACCCTTTGTGACAGTGTGGATGGACGTGGAGAACAAACACTATGCTAAGTGAAATAAGCCAGTCAGAGAAAGACAAATACCACATGATTTCACTTAAATGTGGAATCTAATGAACAAACAACTAAGAAGCAAAATAGAGCAGGCTGACAGCTGTGGGTGGGGAGGAGCTGGGGATGGGGTAGAGGGATTGAGCAAAAAAGGACATGGACAACAGTGTGGTGATTGTAGGGGTGGGGGTGTAAGGGGACTAAATGGTGATGAAAAAATATAATAAAAAGGGAGTATTAAAAATAAAATACAATATTTATCAGTTTAGTACTGTATGTTTTAATTATCGTGTGTATTACCCATCTCCCCACACTGGCAAGTAACTTCACAAGGCTGGAGGTGTCTGTTTACTTTGTTTGCTGCTCTGTTCCTCCCTCCCAAAACAGTGCCTGGCTCTTCAGAGTTGCTCAGTGAGTCGGAGGAGTGAACAGAATTGCTCAGCAGTCCCACCTGGCTGTTTTATCTGTGCAGTTCACTTCATTTAGATGGAGAGGGTCCATATTTCCGGTTGTTTGCTGGATGTTCTGCTGAGACTTCATCCGTGCTTGAGGTCCTTGCGCCCATCTTTCAGCGTCCCCACACTGGCGTCTCACTGCCTCCCCTTCATCCAGATGCCTTGCTGGTTCTGTGCACGGCCCGTGTTTTCCTCCTCTTCGATGGAGCTCTGCTCAGGATGCCCCTTTCCTCCTCCCTATTCCCATACTTCCAGCCCTACCAGCTCTGATTCCGTCCGAGCCAGCTGCCCTTCACTTCAGCACCAGAAGCCTTCACTCTGCACCAGGAAGAACTCTCAATCCAGCGTCCCTGGCACGTGTGCCTCTCTGGCACTTTCCTTTCCTGTGCCGTGTTTAGCTGTTTGCGGTTATGGTTGGCCTGGTTGTTGGGTCACACCTGGAGGACTGTGTCCCTTACTTACCAACAGTACTTGTTTGTTCTGCAACACCTGCTGGTGTCTTAAGCTTGCTTATTAGCACTCTGTAAACTCTCTTGATTTAATGAGTAAATTGAGGTAGAATGTATTATGATATTGCAATGTCTTATTTTCCAGAAGTCTAAGAAGTTTTTTCTTTTTGGGAGAGAACTATCATAGCCATTTTTAAATGTAACCCTTCCTCCCTCCCCCAACCTTTTCTTTTTGTTTCTCTTCTTTCAAAGTCAGGCTTTTGCCACAGTGGTGAGGGAATGATAGGCTGCATTGGGTTGGGGGGGCAGGTTTGATTAAAGCTGGTCTGACACGTTTAGGTCTGAGATTTGCTCACTAGTATCACTTGCTAATATTTGTATTATATGTAGTCCAAACATGTCATAGATTCTTTAGTTTGGACAGAAGAGTTTTTAAGAGATTTGTTTATTTAAGCTATTTAAATCATATTAACTATAATATGATTGGAGCACTCTTAATCACCAGTGATTAGCTTTATCTTTGACCCGTAATACTATAATTAGGTGAGGCAAATGCTTCACCTAGGCATATTCTGTGATACTCCATTGCTGCAAGTATCAAGTATAAACCAAAAAAATTGGGGCTGTCACTTCCGAGTGAATTGCTATAAAACATGTTGGAGTGGCTTTTGGTGTCCCCTGTTCCTTTTTTTTGGGTCTTCATTTTCATTTCTGTCTGATGAGCTCCATGTCACCCAGCTTAGTCCTCAGTTCCAGAGGTAGACCTCAGCAAGATCGTTTGTTATTACAGCAGTGAAAGTCCTACTAATTATTACACGTGTCCAAGTTCTTTAGACTCCTGCCCCTCAGTCAGCATTTCCCTGTTCATAGAAGCACGTGTGAGCAGTCCAGAAGTTACAGACTTCTTGTTCCTCTGAAGACCAGTTTCTGCAGGAAGATGGGTTAGCAGCTGGGCAGACCTCTCCGGAGAGGGGTGACTCCCTGTCCTAAGTGTTTTCATTTTAGAAGCAAGTGGCAATATAAGGCCTGTCTTGTCTCATTCGTTTGTCTTCACCTTGCTGGGTTATTTATGTTTCTGGTGTGACCTGTGCAACTGATTTTTCTGGGCATGCTGCAGCCAGTTTTTTATTGTTGCTGTATTTTCCATTGTGAAAAGTGATCATTTTTTTAAAACTGTGGAGATATTTTTTAATGTATTTGTGCCCATGTGTAATTTAACACCCAAATAACATTTTTCATTGACAACAGCTTATCTCACAAACTGTCCTCTCACATTATTTCCAATGAAGAGATAATCTGGTTTTATAACATATTTACAGATTAAATTTCTTTTAAGTTGAGGCATGAGGTAAATTTAATGATATGAAAAACCCTTCAATGCTCTTTTTATAGAACTGGCAGAAAATAGTTCAAAATCTGAAAAAGCATAGCTTGAATAATTTTAAAGCACAGTGTCTCTTTAAAAAGGTGTTATGTACATAACTTGAATGTAAATTGGTTTTTATTTAGGTATTCATTTTGAACTAGAAAGTAAGGGTATAGGTACAAAGCTTTTGCCTGAAAAATTATGGGGGATTGAAGTGTTGATTGGGAAAATGCCTGTTGAAGAGTCGCAAATGGTAGGGAAATACAGAGAATCTTAAAAGCAAAGTGAAGGCTAGTAAGCAAAGCATCATGATTCCCCCTTCTCTTTGGCTGCCAGGATGCTCACGGCTGATATGCTTAACATTCCTCGTGTTATTTCTTATTCTTAGTTTTCTTCATTTTTCTCAGTTATTTTATCCTTTCTGTTTTTTTGAAACTGACAATTAAAACTTTGTTTTTTCCTGAAGGAGACAAGGAATAACGAAATAATGAGGTGTTTCGTGGTTGCGTTGTACATTCCTCGTCTTGTGACCAGGGTGTCTGCTCGACCCCGTCATTGGAATTGCACCCGGGACTGAACCCTGCCTGGTTCTGCAGCTGCTGCTGATGTCTCTGCGCTTGTTTTGTGTTGTAGGTTGGCTCTCGGTGTGGCTGCTCATCCCCCTCGGACTTTGGCTCTGTGGTGCCAATGGAGCGCAGGACGCGGTTTTCTGGGCGGGAGTGACCGAAGCCTCGTGTCCAAGATGGAGAAGAAACGAAGAAAGAAATGAAAGCCTCTTTTCAGGCCACCTCGCAAGAGGCCATGAAATTTAACTTTTATTTACATTGGACAAGACTGTAAAATGGCTGATCAGTAATGTCTCAGCTTTTAGCTGAAACAAAAATTAACTTATAATCAAGGAAGAAAAAAGTGTGATTTGAATTTATGCAATTTTATGACCGTATTCACTTAGGACCATGAAGCTTGTCAACATCTGGCTCCTTCTGCTAGTGGTTTTGCTCTGTGGGAAGAAACATCTGGGTGACAGATTGGAAAAGAGATCTTTTGAAAAGGCTCCATGCCCTGGCTGTTCCCACTTGACTCTGAAGGTGGAATTCTCCTCAACAGTTGTGGAATATGGTAATTATATTATTTTAAATGTTAGGGACTCCATGTTTTTTGTTTCAAACTTACTTTAAACATTAGCTTTTACCGCAACAACATTTCCCTCTTTTTTTTTTTTTTTTTACAATAAATTTCGAATGGGGTGAACGCATAGCACTTGTCAACTCTGCCGAAGTTTTTTCCCAGTGTAGTTAGCTTATATGAAGCAAGGCAGTTGACATTCTGAATTACTTCTCTAAAACTTGATTGCATGGAACAGGTGACATGAGCCGGTGAGGTGGGGAGTTTGCAGGTGCTGAATGTTTGTGTTCTGAAGTTCAAGTGAGCAGATGTGATCACTACCAAATAGTCCTATACAATCTCCAAATTTTGCTACTGTTTTCAGTAAAATAAAATTGAGCCTTCTCTGGATTCCTTTTGCATGTTTGAAAAACTTACATGTATTTCTTTGCTGTATATTCAAATTTCTGTTAATATTTGCTTTTTAAAAAAATAGCCCAGGTGTCTAGTTTTGAGGAATGTGGTTTCAGACAGATCATTTGCATTCTGAGCTCGGGGAACTGCTGTCCGGAGCATGTAGAGCAGCCTGTGTGTTTACTCCTCTTTTCACTCTGGGTTTTAAGATACGTAAGTTTTTTTTTCAACCAGGGAAGTTCAGGTTATATATAATCTTAGGTTATATATGTACATAAATTCTTATTTTTATCTGTGGTCATTGATTTCAGAATATATTGTGGCTTTCAATGGATACTTTACAGCCAAAGCTAGAAATTCATTTATTTCAAGTGCCCTGAAGAGCAGTGAAATAGACAATTGGAGAATTATTCCTCGAAACAACCCATCCAGTGACTACCCTAGTGACTTCGAGGTGATTCAAATAAAAGAAAACCAGAAAGCAGGGCTGCTGACACTTGAAGACCATCCGAACATCAAACGGGTGACGCCCCAGCGGAAGGTCTTGCGCTCCCTCAAGTGCGCCGAGAGTGAGTACTGCGGTCTCGGGCCGGGCTGCGTCCGTTTCTGTGCACTCGGGTTTGGAGAGAGAACGTGCAGATTCACCCATGCTCTGCTCCACTGCCCCAACTATATTTTGAAAATTTTCAACCTGGCAGATAGTTGAAAAAGAGTGACCACACGTGTTCTTTCATGTAGTTACCTCAATTGTGGACATTTTCGTAGCAGGAATTTAAAAATCAAAGAGGCTTCATACTGTCTGGGTAGGAAGAAAAAAAATCAGAGTTTACGGTAGAGGATAATAGTGATTTCATTTCCGTTGGGAGTGGTTTTTACCCAGGTTTGTCTCAGAGCCTTCCGACGGTGAGGCCGTGATGTCCCTTCACACTCTGGAATGACAGGTGGTGACTTCGAGGGTCCTCCTCGCTTGCATTTTGCTTCTGTCAGGGTGTTTGGATTTTTCACGGCACCTGGCAAAACATCTTTTCCTTGGGGCTCACTTTGTTTTCTCGGAGCCCCCGACCTCGCGTGACCGTGCCCTCGCTGGGCCCATTCCGGTCCTGAGCTGTGCGGGAGTGAGGGTGGGGAGGTTCGGTTACCGCCTTTGCAGCTCGAGGGCTCCGTCCTTCCTGCACCTTTACAACTTGGACTTGCCAAGATAGAACTTATCCTCAAATGTTAATTGTCTGCTTATTACGTAATATCTTCCAAAGCATGTGTATTAGCAAAGGGGAAAGGGTTTTTTTCCAAATTGTTATAAACTGAGAGAACATGTCTAGTTGTGTTATCATTTACTATTTATTTCATTGGAAGAAATAATAGATAAAATTTCATTTTTGTTCATTTACATCCTAGGCCTGAGAGCCTCTGAGGTTAAAGAGAAGACACAGAGCAGAACAGGGACTGAGGCTGACTGATTTGCATAGTGTGGCCGGCCGCTCCAGGCTCCGTCAGCTTTGTGGTTCAGGTGTCTGGGTTCTTCAGAGCTCCGTCTGGTTGTCCAGATGTTTTGTGGTGCTTTTTCTCTTTAAAAAGCAATAACCTCAAGACAATCCAGGAAGATAAAAACAAACCAAACCTTGTACAATTAGCCAAGTATTATACAGTGTTCCTTTTTGTTCTTTTAATCTTAAAAAGCTTCAGCATATTTTAGGAAACACGGAAATGCCTAATTTTAACACAGTAATCAGAGTGCCTCATGGTTGGGCTGTGTACACTCTGCATGGGACAGTCTGCTGCCGTGCGTGGCTGTGCCTGACTCAGGAGATAGCTTCCCACGGGCCCAGTGTCTCTGCATGTCATTTGTGACTGTGTGGTAAGCAGTCTTTCTTTAAGTTTCAACTTCTTTCATCCAAGAAGTGAAGATAATACTACTTACCTCATAGGGTTCTTAGGAAGATAAAATGAAATAGTGTGTGTAGAGAGAGCTTAGCAGGTTTTAGGGTATTGTAGGTAGACATTAAATGTTATTTCTATGGCTCTATTGTTAGACAGCTTTGCTTTAGTTTAGGCTGAAACCTGTCTCACTCTGGATCTCATTCCTGGCTCTTCCCCATGAGCTGTGAGACAGAGCTAACCTGATTTCCATAAGAGAGTATTCAAAGATGTATTTTGAAGGTATCCATGCCTCTTTCTAGGGTAATAAAAATCTCCAGTTCTTTTAACACTTATCCACATGACATGATTTCAAGTCCCGCCATCATATTAGTTGCTTTCCTTTGAATGTTCTTCAGTTTTCCTAAATTGCTCTCAAAGAGTGAAGCCAGAACTGAATTCAATACTTAAAGCAGAACAGACCCTTCCCTTGTTCTAAATATTATTCTTTAGTAAGTACCTCCACTATTGTCCCGTGCTGTTGACTTAACAGAATCAACACAGGAAGTTCAATACAGAATAATTTCAGTTGGATTGTGCAAATAATTACTTAATGGAGTTGACAGGACTATATATTTTTCCAGTTCCCTGTACTTTCATGGGTGTAGCCTGGTAAGACCAGAATAAAAATGATAGTAATTTGGTTTATAAACAGAACTTCAGTAATAGCACAGATTTGCTCTTGTTAAAACTGAGTTGAAATACAGTTTCTTCTTTATTATAGCATAGTCTCTGAAAAGTAAAGGGACAGCTCTTGTGATATTTCTTTTGCTTTCTCCATTTAAAAAGTAAGTTATTTATAGGTAATAAAATCTGTGCCTTTTAGCCAACACTTTGGCAAGTTTTGATGAAAGTGTCAGTCAGGTACCTATCAACCAGATTAAGATACAGCATAGTTTCCTCACCCTCAGAAATGCCCTGACTCCTCTGTAGTTCTTTTGCATTTTGAAAGTTGGCACTCTAGTAGAGAAGCATATTGAGAATATTGAGAAAACTGCAGTTGGAAAAGGCCCTGTTGCTGGTTGGCCGGAGATGGGTGTAATGGGATAACATGGCCTCTCCTGTCCCAGAAATCCAGCACTGTAAAGCCTTTCAGACGAATAGCAGCCATTGCCTTCAACTTGCTCCTTCCCTTTTTCTTCTCCAGTGAGAGCAAGTTGCTGATGAAAAATCTTCAGTTTTACTATCACAATTGACTTCATTGATTAAAAAATTATTATTTCTATAAGCCTTTCTGCCTTGCATTGGTTATAAAATTCCAGGTGAAAAACTATTTGGGAACCACATGGTGGCCAATAATATGCTATAAATATAACTGCATGTAGAAAACCCGTCTAGCAAAGGGAGATTAAACAGGATTTCAGACGGTAGTCAATCCTGTTTGTAGTGATTGTTCTCCCTGACTAGCATCGTGTCATTTGGGTATTTTTCCTTCCTTGGCCCTAGCTGACCCCGTAGTGCCCTGCAATGAAACCCGATGGAGCCAGAAGTGGCAGTCGTCCCGTCCCCTGCGGAGAGCCAGTCTCTCCCTGGGCTCTGGGTTCTGGCATGCCACGGGAAGACATTCGAGTCGACGGTTGCTGAGAGCCATCCCACGCCAGGTTGCCCAGACGCTGCAGGCGGACGTGCTTTGGCAGATGGGATATACAGGTGTGTGCTGTGACGGAAGCAGCGCAGGGGCTGGTGTCCGGGAGGCTGCCCCCTCGATGCTAGTGCTGAAGCCAGGTGGCCTCGTGCACCTCAGCTTCTCATTATTTGCTGAGCTGGACACAGTTGACTGCCCCTCGTCTTCGACTCCTGCTGTGCTGGGCATCTGTTTCTATGGCTTTTCTAATTGTTTAATCCTGTTCACTGCGTCTTCTTTTTCTGTACCATTTCTGAGGTTACATGAGGCAGGTCGTGAAGCATTCTTTCCTCTCGACACATACGTGAACAAATACAGCACTGCTCACCTTTAGGGCCGACTGGTAGTCCAGCCAAGTTCTATAATTTCTCAGGGAAAGAGATGGAATTCAAAGACAGTTATCTTGATTTGGGCAGTTTCATGCAAATGGGTTTATTGCTCCGCTGTGCTGCCCTGTATGCAGAAGGGTGAAGTGATTGACTCACACTTGTTGATCATTTATTTCCAAACGGGAAGCAATGTTAATGACCATGTTCTGTGAAAGAAACTCACATCCAATAAGGTGGTTTTTCTTATTGATTCATGATGGCAGAAAATTTCTTTTTCAACTAATGTGAAGGTTAGGGCCCTGGCTTTTAAATGTAACCCATTTCCCTAGCCCCCAGCACGTCATGATTGTCTAGGTGCCTTTACCTGTATCTCCTAGACTTAGGGGCCCTACCCCTCCCTTGAGTTCCTCAGCTGTCTGCCTTTCAGAACACCTGAGATAACTTCACCTTTTAACACGTGGTGAGTTGATTTTATCAGAATGATTGTCTTCTCTCGGTTTTGTCTTTCTAGGGCAAAAACTCCCTCACAAAACAAATTCTCTAATCTTCAGAAGAGCATTTTTTAATCCCTTCCAAACCAAATTTCCAATTTTATGTGTGCATTTTTAAAAAGTAAGCAATACATTTTGATGGTTCTCTTACTATAGTTAACTATTTAAGGTAGTATTGATATGTAAACACAACTTTCATACCAGAAAGACATTACAGTGATCCCTCATCTATCATGGGAGTTACATTTCAGAGACCCCCTCGATATTTGAAAATCCGCCAAGTAGCGGCGTTACATTTATTTTATCACTTATGTATATTTTAAGGCTTTATAAACCCTTCCCACACTCGTATAAACCTTTCCCACACTCTTATAAACACTTCATATGCTCTTAAACACTTTCTACACTCTTAAACCTACATAATTTTAACAACAAAAAAATTCTGTGTGGTTACTCACCAGTGAAGTATACAGTTGTCCCTTGAGTTTTTAAAACCTGAGATACGGTGAAGCCGCAGTGAGTGAACCGCAATATAGTGAGGGATTTACCTTCATTACACTTTCAGCTGTTAAATAATAGACTTATCTTAGTTTTTTCCTCCGTTTTCTGGAATTTCTTGATCTGAGTAGCATCAGTTGCTTCCCATTGGTGCCGATGGCTTTTGGGCAGAACCTGAAGCAGACTCAGCAGATAGTTGCCCCTCTCCTGGGGGTAGGTGCTTTGTGGGTACCTCTCTGAGGAGGCGAGTAGATGGAGACCTGGAGGAAATTATCAGAGGGGAAAACCCCTGTGGGTGGAGGAGTAGGGAGAGGTGGTTCCTTCCAGGAGCGTTGGTGACAGTGGAGGAGTGTCCAGAGGGATTTCTGTTTACCCTCGGGTCTGGTGTAGTAGCAGACGGTGGCATTCCCCAGCTGTCCCCTTTTCTCAGCCTGGGCTCAGCCTGGGCCCCGGGGCACGTGACCTGCCTTGTGTGCTCCAGGCCAGCTTCGGCCCTTGATGGCATGTTCTCCATGCTCCCAAGGAGGGATGTATTTTATAGACAAAAAAAGTCAGAAAGATGATTTCTCAAACCTGACTGTGTTTGCTTTTTTTATGAATAAGGTGCTAACGTAAGGGTTGCTGTGTTTGACACTGGGCTGAGTGAGAAGCATCCCCACTTCAAAAACGTGAAGGAGAGAACCAATTGGACCAACGAGCGAACGCTGGACGACGGTAGGTGGCAGCGGCGTGGTGAGACCCTGGGGGAGGCATTTTCTAGCCTCAGGCGGGCTTCGTGCTCCACTGCCGTCCCCCGTTTCCTCAGTGAAGTACTTTCTCCAGCGTTTAACCAGTCCATGTGCGATAGTTATCCAGACACACTCAGCTTGTCAATCTGCCTCTTGGCAGAAACTTTTCTAACTGTCTCAGGATGTGGGAGGTAGTGTTTGAGGGGAAAGAGAGGGGGGCCTGGTGGAGGAGAAGCCCCCTGTCGGGGAGAGAGCAGGAGTGGCTGACCCAGAAGTGGGTCAGGTACGGCGTGGCTCTGCGTGGGAGACAGTGCCGAGGAGTGGAGATTCTGCACCTAGGACTGCAGAGGGGGCCTGTTAAATTGGTGCTTTGAAGTGTTACGCGTTGGCACATGCTACCAGCAGTTGGATGACTTCTTTTCCTTGTTGGGCAACAGGGCTGGGCCACGGCACATTCGTGGCAGGTGTGATAGCCAGCATGAGGGAATGCCAAGGATTCGCTCCAGATGCTGAACTTCATATTTTCAGGGTCTTTACCAACAATCAGGTGGGTGTTGAGGGTCCCCGAAAATTAAAGAATTGATACTAAAATGCGAGAAATTAAAGCTCTAGAAAATACATGCTGGGTGAAATGCAGCTCATGCCAGTGCAAGCTGCAGCCGGCGTCCCACATGTGCCATGCTGTCCCCTGCTGTCCCCCGCTGTTCCTTCTGTGTGGCTCTGCCCTTCTCCCTACACCCTTGTCGGCCTCACTGGAACTCTGAAGACCTGCCTGGGGCAGCTGTGCATGGGGATTCTGTGACTGCCTGTTTCTTCCTCTCTCTTGGGCCTGGTCGAGGCTCCTGTGCCGCCACGTCTGGGCACATTCATTGTACTTTCTGCCTGAGAGAAGAATCGCATGGTTCTTCTCTTTGCCACCCGAACTGGACTGTGACGACCTTGCCCGTTGCCTGTGTGCCCAGCACCTGGCATCGTGCTGAATAATGTGGATGTATCAGCCTCTTCCTTTACTCTTCATTTTGAAACCATTTATAGAAAAGGGGGGAAGGTCCTGGTAGTTATGTTTAAAATATAATTAAAAATATAGGTGATACATAGTTTTTGTATTTATGTAAAAGGCAACACAGGGTGATTCTCCTGACCCTGTCCCCATCCTGCAGGCGTTTACTTGCTCCCCCGTCTCTCGTGAGAGTTGCTCAATCTCTTACACCCCCTCCTCCTAGAATTTCTTTGGCATAGACAAGCAAATATAAACACGTAGTCTTATTTTTTTAAGACTTTTAAAAACATGGTTTTTAATTATACACTCATCTTGTTTCCATTGTAAGTTTACTTCTGTATTTTATAGACACATTTAAATGGTGATACACAAAGTACTTTAGCTTCTTTCAGGAAACTAAGGAATAAAACAATTCTGTAAAATAATTTTTATTGATGCCATTTATTCTTCAGCCCATTTAGCAATAAAGATTATTAGAGAACTACATGGAACTATTTAGAAACGCTTGACTTACTATAAGTGTGTTAGGATAAATCATTTTATAAGAGGGGCAGTTGGAAGTTCGGGATTTTGTGTACTGTACAGTAAGGAGCTGTACCTGAGGCCCGGAGAGACCGGCGCCCCCAGAGCACGCTCTGTTGCTGAAGCCCCGCTGCCTCCAGCGGGTGGGGGTTTCTGGATGTACTAGTTTACATTTTTGGGTATCACTTGTCTTTGGGATTGATTTCTGAAATTTAAGTTAGTACCTCATGCTGCTAAGAGTTCAGACTCTGCCCGTAAAATGAAAAACTCACTTGTGGCGCTTTGAGACTTCCACTGAAACACCTGAAGGGCTGTGTTAACACTGACCAGGTGTCCTACACGTCCTGGTTCCTGGACGCCTTCAACTACGCCATCCTGAAGAAGATCGACGTGCTCAACCTCAGCATCGGCGGCCCCGACTTCATGGACCATCCCTTCGTGGACAAGGTTGGTAGCGTCACCGCACAGAAGGTCGCATTTGGTGACGGCTCCTTTTCACATGCCCGACTCTGAGGGCTTTCTCCCTCAAGGTGACTGCTTCCTAAGGACAGGTGGGAGGTGGCCTGAGCTTCAGTGACTTGCAGTGGAAGTAGCACATGGTGCCTTGGGGATTACTTCCCATGTAAACACACCACCTGTGTTTTCTGAACACGCCTGGAAAGCCGGCGTCTGCAGCGTGTGCTGCCTAGTCCTGCATGCTGGCTTTGATCATTTCTGAATGTGCTTTCAGTGGGGACCCTTTCATTTAGGACTGTTTTTCAAAGTTGTGGTTATTTTTTGGCAGTTCTCTGTTGATTGTTTAAAAGTGGTGTGCTTTCACAATTAAGTGCTTGCTGATTTTGTAGGTGTGGGAGCTAACAGCCAACAACGTGATCATGGTCTCTGCGATCGGTAACGACGGGCCTCTGTATGGGTATGTACCCGCAGTGGGGACGCACTCGGGAGCCTTTGTTCTCTGAAGTGACTGAAACATGCCGTCTGCTTCTGTGTCGGCCTGTTGCCGTTTGTGTCTGTCTTACACTGCGTGTGGGAATTTCCGACATGGGAACAAGGGGGCTGCACGGTGAACTCGGGTTCCTGCGTCACTTGCTTCAGCAGTTGGCAACTCAAGGCCAGTCTTGTTTCTGTTTAATTTCTTTTTTACTTTGCTTTAAATAGAAATTTGGAGGCCTAAAGTTTTTATTACACTTTTTTTCAAAGTCAGTCAGGAAGTCAATCGATTAGAAATAAATGAGCTCTGCAATATTTTTTGAGACCCAGTCTGTACCACGCACAGGCGTGAGGAGATAGGTAGATGAGGGGTCTACCTCTTCAGGAAAAATAAGGTGCAAACACAGTGAAACTAGCATGGGAGAAGGCACAGGAGACACCGATGGTGCTCTGGAGGTTGACAGAGGGAGGGGATGGGGGAAGTGGAGAGGACGGTGGCCCAGAAACCCTCCTTTGTGCTGTGCAGTGGTAGTGAGATGCGGAACGTGAGTCACTGACTCACAGGCAGTGGACTTTGGTTAGAGATCCCAGTTTTATTTCTACCTCCAGCTCCACTTCCCATTCTCTGCGTGATATGTATAAATCTCTTGTGCTGAGATGCGTTTGCAGTAGGATTTGTCACCCTCCTTTATTGGGTACCCAGGATGTGTCTAGTTCGGTGCAGCGACAAAGAGTTGGAGGTCACCAGGGTCTGCCCTCAGTGTGTCATAGCCCCGTAGAGGTTGACACGAATGTGTGTGTTCCCTCCCACATGCATGTGTGTCCATGGTGCACACAGCAAAGACGTGTGCTTGAGCCTGTGGAAAGACTCCCTGCGTCTCACAGCGAACATCCCTGGGGTGCGTGCTAGGGAGAGCAAGGGGCCTTCTTGACTGGCTGAGCTGATGCAGAGGGTTCAGGGCATAAGGTTAGGGTGCATATATGAAATAAATGCTTTTATAGGTCAAAAACCATACTTATTGGCAGTCACATTCCTAACCTAAGAATTCTTTAGTGAGGATTCTGTCTCCTTGTGAGGGGTCCCGGTACTGGGTTTTCCTGCATCGTCAGTAATGCATGTTTCGACCAACAGGTGGCATTTCAAACTATAGCTCTACTGTGAGAAACGCCAATTTCTAAATAATCTCATCAGGTTTTCTTGTTTTCTTTTTCAACCGTTTGCCACTTCTCCCATTTCTGATGTGTCCACCCCAGGCCAGCCCTCATCAGTTCAGGGTCACTAGGTTATCAGGTGGTTTCCTAGCCTGTCCTCCTGCCTTCAGTCTTTCCCACCCCAGCTCTTTCTGCATGGGCGACGCGGGGTTGTGGGGAACACGCAGGTGTGGAGCCAGACTAGTCCCGCCTGCCCCTTTCCGGCTGTGGGGCCCTTACTCTTCGAGCCTCAGACCCCTTGCCTGTCACAGGCAGGTGTGCGACCTGCCCCCGATGGGTTGGCTGTTTTGAGAAGGAAGTCAGACAGCGGAGGGAAAGCACTGTGAATACGGAGCCTCTGTAAGTGTTGGCTGTTTTGTTCTCCCTTTTTTTGTCTGCGTTTCTCTGTCAAAACACATGTTCTAGCAGTTTTCTTATTCCAGGTTCTGCCGTGGATTATTGCCAAATCAAGTGATTTTTTTCTTCTTGGTTTTCAGGGTCCTGAGTATTCCAGCCTGACGTTGGCAGACTTTTTCTATAAAAGGATCAGATAGTAAATACTTAGGATCTATGGGCCATGTGGTGTTGGCTCAGCTTTCTTTTTCCCTACTGTGCGTACATCTTCCTCAGGTGTGGTCTCCTCCTGGGTCTCCCTGTGGGGGACCACATTCATCCGAGCCTTCATCACCTGTCCCTGTCACCGACCTTCCCGGCTTGCCTTCTGCTCACACCTCAGGACTCCCAGCTCTTCCACATGCCATTCTGACTGGCCACACACTAGTTGCTCTTCTGAAATCCTGTGACTTCTCTGGGCAGTTACATTCAGTGGCTCCTAAACAAAGAGTTACTTGTTCCAGTGTATGAGAGGAGACCCTGGACAGGAGGGCCCTGTGTCAGATTCATCCTATCATCTCAGAGCTGCACAGAGGCTGGCATGTGCCAGCTGCTTTGTAGTGCTGGGAATGGCACGTAATCAGAATAGTACAGCTTGCGCACTGCTGCTTACTACTGGGGCCTTGGGTAGGGCTGGTTCAGTGACAGTAGTGTACCAATTGCTGAGGCACTCATTGCAGACACTGAGCTGACTAGTCTGGAAATAATGCTCATCTCCCCAGGTACCCCTTGCCGTGAGCTCTCTTTGGGTCCTGCATCCTTGACACTTAGACCAAATGGTGCAGCAGGTCTGTAGCTGCAGCTCCTTGCTTTCAGCACCAACCAGATGTCTTGATGCCTTCCCTTACATTTTCAGGGTTGAAAGCACACTGTTATAGGGACTGACAGGCACAGGGAGGGTGGGAAAGCGGTGGTTTTTTGTTAACTGCGATGGGAGGTTTTGTTAGTGACTTCTATTCTAAGCTCTGCTCCTTGATTTCATAGAAATTCATAAACTTTTAGCATCAGCCAGTAAAATATTACTTGTTAGTGCCTCTGAACAACCACCTGGTAGCATGTCAGTGGCCAGTGGGCCAAGAAGGAAGTGTCACGGTTGACTCACCGTGGTTTAAAACAGTTGGTTAAAAGTGCATGCTCTAGAATCTGGCTACCAATATTGGTTAAGCCACTTGGAATCAGTTTTGGTTATTGAATTGCCAAAGTTGTTCTTTTTTTTTTTTTTTTTTTTTTTTGGTAGTAAGCTGTTTGTAATAGATAAAGAGCTCAGAAATGCAGTTTCGTAACTGGTTGTTTTAGACTTTAAAATAGTTTAGCTGCATTTAAATTTATATCTTGATTTTATAGTTTAAACATTTTTGTCATTTTAGAGTTCACCATAATTTCCTTGCAGATCTAGTACACATGAGGTATTGAGGAGAATTTTGTGTTTTTTTCTTTCCGTCTTCTCTTTGAGGAGCTCAGGATGACAGAGTAATGACAGTCGTTGCCACGGTCCCATGCGGAAGGTGGGGCACCTTGCACCGAATGGCTGGGAACTAACTCCTGACCGTGGCAGCTGCAAACATGAGATTGTAGTTCCTTTAATTCAGGGGGGTCAAGATGAATACACTTGGAGCAATTTGAAAGTGATGCGAGAATGTATCAGGTGGTCAGTTGTCATAGTGTTAAATCTTGTGAAGTTAAGGAAGGGGGATTCCTTCGGGCCTGGAGGTAGTGAGGGAAAAGGTAAGTCTTGGGCTGAAGCATGATAAGCAGATGGGGAGGGAAGGTATGAATGGGTGGGTGTTCAGGTGTGAGGAAACGATCGGAGCCAGTGGGAGGGTGGCAGTGAGCACAGCCCCACAGGACAGGTGGAAGTACTGCAGTCCGTCTCAGCCGCACGTCTTGCACAGAAGAACCTAATATGGTCTTAGATTTTGGGGGAGGAGCTGCCCTTATTTGAAATATTCATTTAAAATTACTTCTTTCTTGTTTTTGTGCCTCAATTTAGCACTCTGAATAACCCTGCTGATCAAATGGATGTGATTGGAGTAGGCGGCATTGACTTTGAGGATAACATCGCCCGCTTCTCTTCGAGGGGAATGACTACCTGGGTAGGCTTTTTTCATTGGTTGAATGTGCCTAAAGGAACCTTTTGTCTCAGCACCCTTGGGTGTTATCTATAAGTGCACAGATGGAAAAGCAGCTTGTGAGCCCAGCCTGCACAGGCAGGTTGGCACAGCCAGGCCCGTGGGTACTTGCCCAGCCACGAGGACATGAGGTCTGGCCCCTTTGACATCTACCACTTCACTGTGGTGTGTCAGGGAGGGGCTGGTTCTGAGTGGTGTTTCCTGGTTCCACTTCTTTTCATTTCTAGGTCAGCTGGATTCATGCCCAGTTGTCCTAACTAGTAGGAAGGTGGACAGTCCTCGGTGCTCCTAGGTGAGATGATATTTTTGGCCTTACAAAGCAAAAGAAGCTAGTGAGAAGAATTTAATATCAACTCTGATGACACAGAAATAATTGTATTTAGCTGGACATAATGGAAGTAACTCTGGCAAGTTAATTAATACAGTTATTCCGGGTTTAACTTTGTAGCTGATTCACCCTCCTCTGCCCACCAGAACAGAGGTGGAGTGCGAGTTAGACGCTCCCTCAGGCAACAGTGGGCACTCTTGTCTGCCCTTGCAGTCGTCAGGGTCAGACCACCTGCGGGATGCTCTGAGTCAAGGGTGCCAAGCTTTCAGGTCTTGGGAAATCCTAGAAAAAAGAGTCACAGCCTCCTGAGAACATTGTGGCCTTGTCCACACGGCTTCACTTTATGGGACGGCCTTCTCCCTCTACAGTGTTGCCTCTCTGGGCACCGTTTTCAGTCGGCCCCACAGTGGGTCCACGCTGGAGCGCTCAGATGCCTTCTTTTTGATGGTGTTCGATAGTCGTCTCAGTCTGGGGGACCGCACCCTGAGAAAGTCGGTCCAGGGATGTGTTTCCTCCCGGTTCACCTGTGCTCCTGCAGCACTTTCTTTGTGCTGCGGAGTACTTGGAAGAGGCCCCACCAGTTGATGTTTCTCTGGCTCCCTTGTAAACACTTTCACAGAATCATAATGCATTTTTAGTCCCTTGGCCTTTATCAAGGCCTTGTTTCTTAATGGTGTTTTGATAAATGTTTGAATTATCTACAGAGCTGTAATTGAAGATAATCTTTATGTAGTGTCCCACATATGGATGCAAAGTCCATTTTTGATTGATTGCCGTGAAAGGTTTTTTCACTTCATTTGGGGTACTTCTTTCTGCAGAACATAAGATCCTGTTGAAATTGTCATTTTGGCTCAGTTTCCAGGAAATTTCAGAGTATTCAGTTAAAATCTTGTTATTCATACAGTTACATTTATCATTCTGAATGATTTTTATTTTCCCTTTTGGTGGCAGATTAAAATCTTCAGTAATATATATTATGTACTTTATTTCCTTATAAAGAAAATGTTCCTTTTCCTTATTTTTAATATTAATTTTGTTTTTTTCTGAGATATTTCTAATTTTTAAGTTATCTAGAGATAAACTAGTTTCTTATTTCTAGTGTTGCATGATAAAATTTAAAATACTCACTTTTTAATTGCTTTATAGCATTACTATTGCACTGGTTATTATAAAACACTCTGAAAAAGACTTATATTTTCTATATTATCATTTAAGTTTGTTTTCTGTATTGCTATGAATTTCAGACTAAAGCCAGTACCTTACAAAGTATATTTAAATAGCCCACACTTCTGTTCTGGTTTTATTCGCTGCTGACCACATGCAGGTGTGTGCCAGTGTGTGCGCTGTGGTGCAAACTGACCTGCTTTTACTTACAGGAGCTACCAGGAGGCTATGGCCGAGTGAAACCTGACATTGTCACCTATGGTGCTGGAGTGAGGGGCTCCGGTATGAAAGGAGGATGCAGGGCCCTCTCGGGGACCAGTGTGGCTTCTCCGGTGGTCGCCGGCGCTGTCACCTTGCTAGTAAGGTGAGTGTTGCCCAGCAGAGAGAAGGTGGTGCTAGCAGACTGAGAGCTGAGTCTTGCTTGTCACCAGCTTAGAGTTCAAGAGCATTTCATGTGACCTTGCCCTATCTGTTTCTGTGTCACCACTAAAGAGGTCAGAGTGCATTTTGGATAGAGGATTCTTGTCAGAGTTAGAGGGTGTGCATGGGAACACACTGTAAAGTCAGACCAGTAAAGCAACGTATAAGGACAGAATACCTGTTACGGTCTTTTTAAAAGATTTTTTAGAGGAATTTTAGGTTCACAGCAAAATTGAGAGGACAGTACAGAGATCCCCATGTCCCTCTGTCCCTGTTTGTTTGCTTGTATCCCATTTCTGTGCCACAGCTGTGTTTGTGGTGCCCAAACAAGTGTGTCTGTCAGGCAGGGATCGGACAGTAAGCCGTTCCCTGCCACGTTCTCCACTTCCTTGGGAATGCACCTTTTAATGTTCTCTGTTAGGCGCTGTCAGAGCAGACAGCGGAACTGACGGTCACCACTGCTTTAGGAGGGACAAGTTTCTCTCTGTAATTTGCTTACTCTCTTTGTCTTGTTGAATCCCATCTGTGGTTCGAATGGAGCTTAGTGATCGATCCTTAATTTTGCAGTTAACGAAACCAGAAGTTCTCAGAGGTAGTCCGCTGGAACCGACGCGCACAAGCTCTTAGGCCATGGTGCCTCTCTCTGAGATTATAAAAGGTGTTTTAGCGGCCAGCACTTACTGTGTATTTTGTATTTTAGACCGTGAGGCTTTAGCTGAGCTTTTGTGTTGTGATAACACAAAACTCTACATTTTTTAAAGCTATCCTTTATGTTAACTTTAAAATTAAATTAGAACAGGCAAATGATAGTGAATGTTTTTATATTTAAATTTCTCTTTAAAAGCAAGTAAATTTATGTTGATTTTAGCTCCTAATGCCAGAGATGTTTTTATTAGTAATCCTCCATAAAGGTAGATGTTTACCTCTTTTCCTCCTTTCTCACTCTTTCTTTGTAGTTGGGAGCCAAATTCTTGAAATTGTTGACGTTGGCCAGAGTAGTCTTTGAAGAATAAATGTGCCTGGTGGAAACATTGTCCCTCTGTTCCAGCTGGTTTTCTCACTGTTACGTGCAGTGAGAGAAGCGGGAAGGGAATGCAGACTGTGGAGTTACCTGGCTCACTTGGGCTTCTGTCCTAGTGCCCTTGTTTTCACTCTTGTTGATTGTAAACAAAAAATACAGATGTACGTCTCTCACGTGCTGTGGTTTTTAGCAGGGGTGTGGTTTCAGACTCCGCTCTTAAGTCTGTCAAATCTCCCTCCTGTCAGATGAGTGGGGGGATGAGGAGAGTGAGCTTTCCATTTCCAGTGGCATCTCCAAGCGCAGACATTTTCAGTGTCAGGGAAACCTTTCACTTCCCCCATCTCCCTGCAGCAGATGAAAATGCCACTGTGGTAGTTCCGAAGTATTTTTATGGCCTGACAAATAGCTCCGAACTGGTGCCAAGCAACGAAAAACTGCTTCCTTAGCTTCCAGCTCCATGAAGAACTAGAACCTGACCTTTGGTCTTGCTTTATTGGCAGGAAGAGGGGAAGATAGTTGACCTATAGTTGAGCTTTTAGCGATTCTTTATTTTCATTGAGAATTTTATGTCCTTTTCTCCTTATGTCAGATTTCCCATCCAGACCTGTTTAAAAAAACAAAACAACCTGCATACACTCCAAACCAATAATTGGCATTACAGAAAAAGATTTAGGGACTTAGCAGAGTTTTTTTTGCTTACTGGATTTTCTTCTCTGTATTTAGAGCTTAAAATTTACTTGTATTTATAATACATAGACACACAAAAACGAATTTTTAATGCTAGCATTCTTAAGAAGTTGATACTGCCTAGGCGTCCCTGAGTTCCTAGCCAATTAGAGCTGAGTGTTCCAGTCTGTCCTGATGTGTCCTGGTGGTGAAACTCAAGGGGGCCTCAGTTCTCACGGTTCCGTTAGGCTGCATCCACCAGATGACTCCACAGAGGCCTCCGAAACAAAAAGGCAGGCTTTCGCTGTGGAGACGGGGCCTTCCCCCAGTGCTGTGCCTCTTGCCTGTCTTGCATCAGCTTCCCTTTCCAGAACCCATCTGTTTTCCTTTGCTTTTCCCAGCTAGGTCGTGTCCCAGTCCGTCGTCTCCTTCCTGGCTTCCTCTGAGGAGCCAATACCTCTTACCCTTTCTTGCCGCCTACAACCTGTAAGGTTGATTTAGTTGGAAAAATATGTTTTTCTGACCCATTTAGTATAAATAAGCACTCGTCTGTGAGTCACTGTTCTCACAAGCCACGAGGGAGGCTAATAACTGGTCACTCCAGAAGGTGGTACAGAAATGAGACACGTTCATTTTTATCTTGGCACGGGCCCTACCAAAGAAGCTTTCATTGCAGATAGAACAAGATTGGAGGTCACATTTGCACATTTGTAGGTTAGGAATAATCCGATTTTCATTCTTTTACAAGAAAATGAGCAAATACATGGTTTTTCCCCCAGCACCGTCCAGAAACGTGAACTGGTGAATCCGGCCAGTATGAAGCAGGCTCTGATTGCGTCAGCCCGGAGGCTTCCTGGTGTCAATATGTTTGAGCAAGGCCACGGCAAGCTGGACCTGCTCAGAGCCTATCAGATCCTCAACAGCTACAAACCTCAGGCAAGGTGAGTACGTTTTCCTTTTGAACAGGCCTCTGCCTTTGCTGCGTTCTGTGGGCGTTTTCCCTCTGCCCAGAATATTAGCCTCCAAACGGGAACCAGTCGCTGGTCACACTACTCTCAGGGTCCCTGTGGAGAGCTTCACTCTGCCGCTTCGGCTGCCAGAACTTGAACTGCTCTCTCCTCCCTGATGTCCTGTTATTTTTAATATGAATGGTTTGAAATGATTTCCTGTTAAAACTTTCTTTTGAAATAATCTTGTGTTTACAGGAATTTGCAAAAATGGTATAAAGCGTTTTCATATACCCTTTACTGAGCTTCCTGTAATGCCAACATCTTAAATGACCACAACTTAACTATTAAAACTAACAAGCGAACATTGATACTGTAATAAACTCGCAGGCTTTAGTCATAGCTCAACAGTTTTCCCCTCATGTTCTCTGCTGAGTCCAGGATCCAGGCCCCACGTTGCATTTAGTTGTCATGTCTTCTTGGTGTCCTAAGCCTTTGACAGTTCACCTGTCTTGTCATTTACGACTGACTCCTTTGGGAGTGCGGGTTACTTATTTTGTAGACACTGTCTTGCCATGGGTTTATCCGATGCTTTTTTATAAAATATATTGTATTGATTATGCTATTACAGTTGTTCCAGTTTCTCCCCTTCACTCCCCTCCACCCACCTTCCCACCCACATTCCCCCCCCCTTTAGTTCATGTCCATGTGTCATACATATAAGTTCTTTGGCTTCTACTTTCCCCATACTGTTATTGCTTTCCCCCTGTGTATTTTCTACCTACCATCTATGCTACTTACTCTCTGTACCTTTTCTCCGTCTCTCCTCCTCCCACTGCCCCATTGATAACCTTCCATGTGATCTCCATTTCTGTGGTTCTGTTCCTGTTGTAGTAGTTTGCTTAGTTTGTTTTTGTTTTAGGTGTGGTAGTTGATAATTGTGTTTGCTGCCATTTTACTGTACATATTTTTTATGTACAGTAAAGGGATTTCTTAGATAAATCCCTTTAACATTTCATATAATAAGGGCTTCATGATGATGAACTCCTTTAACTTGACCTCATCTGAGAAGCACTTTATCTGCCCTTCCATTCTAAATGAGAGCTTTGCTGGATAGAGCAATCTTGGATGTAGGTCCTTGCCTTTCTTGACTTGGAATACCTCTTTCCAGCCCGTTCTTGCCTGTAAGGTCTCTTTTGAGAAATCAGCTGACAGTCTGATAGGAACTCCTTTGTAGGCAACTGCCTCCTTAGCTCTTGCTGCTTCTAGGGTTCTCTCCTTTGATGCTTTTTTAAAAAAGAGTTTGTTTATTTTATTTTTAGACAGTTGGGAAGGGAGGGAGAAAGAGAGGAAGAAAAACATCAATGTGTGGTTGCCTCTCACGAGCCCCCTACTGGGAACCTGGCCCACAACCCAGGCATGTGCCCTGACTGGGAATCAAACTGGTGACCCTTTGGTTCACAGGCTGGTGCTCAATCCACTGAGCCATATCAGCCAGAGCTGATGCTTTTTTATGATCAGTTTGAGGTTATGTGTTTTTGGTAAGAAATTTTTTTAAATTTTTAATTTTGAATATTTTAGATTTACAGCAGTTTCAGAAGTAGTGCATGAGGATCCATTGTCTTTCACCCAGCTCTCCCTAATGTTAACATCTTACATAATCATACAGAGGTGGGCAGAAAGTAAGTTCATAGTTGTACCTGAAACACAGAGTTTGTTCTTGTATTATTACTGTATTTTGCCATGTATAATGTGCACCTTATGCCCAAATTTTTGAGGGAAAAATAAGGATGCACATTATATGTGGGTAGTACTAATTCTGTATATGTATGTTTTTTTTGTAAGATTTTATTTACTTATTTTAGAGAGATGGGGAAGGAAGGGAGAAAGAGGGAGAGAAACATCAATGTATGGTTGCCTCTAGCACACCCCATACTGGGGATATGGCCTGCAACCCAGGCATGTGCCCTGACTGGGAATCAAACCAGCGAAGCTTTGGTTTACAGGCCTGCACTCAATCCACTGAACTACACCAGCTAGGGCCTGTATCTATATGTGTTCTTAATTTTTTTATTTATGCTTATGCATTAAAAGTGTAACTCTAGAAAGCATTAATGATATCCATATGCAAAGTAATATCCTGGAATACAGTAATCAGTTTTGTTTCTAAATATAAATAATTGAATTAAAAATCGAAAGACTTTTTTTCCCCGAAAGTTTGGGCCAAAATCATGGGTGCGAGTTATACACGGTGAATAAGTTATTTATTTATTGCATTTTCTATACAAACAACTGTAAACCTACTATTGCCCCACCCTGTAGTATAAACCTCAAAGTCTGGAAATCACTCAATACATTACCATTGATTAACCTGTAGGATGTATTCAGTTTTCACCCATTATTCCACTACTGTCCTTTTCCTGGCCCAGGATCCAGTCTGGCATCTCACATTGTCTTTAGTTGTCAGGTCTCCTTGGTCTCCTCCAATCGAGGACACTTCCTTAGCGTTCTTCCTCTCATTACTGGCAGAGTTCATTTGCATCATTTAATTTAGGTGATGTGTCAGTCCAGGCCCTCCAGGAAGCAGACCCTGAGATGGGGTTAGCTGCCCAAGAGAGCTGTTTGGGGAGAGGGGCCTGTGAAAGATAAGGGAAGGAGGCAGGAAGAGGCAAGAGAGTCTCGGGACTGCCATGCTGACCCAGTGCCTGCAAAAAGAGGTGGGAGGAAGGAGGGTTACAAAGGAAGGCACACAGCCTGCAGCACAGGTCTGAAAATGTGCCTGCTGATGGGGGAATCCTTGCACCAAGGTCACCTGTTAGAGGACCCTCTGTCCCACAGGGACTGGCCTGCCCTAGTACCCCTGTGTGTTCCGTCATTGGATAGGAGCAGCCCTGGGAGATGTGAGGGGAAGCAGGCCTTGGCACAGAGCTGGTGGAGGGTCTGGAGGGGCAGCAGCAGGAGGTGTCCATAGCTGTGCTCAGCTGCATGGCCCCTGGAGCCTGCCTTAGGTGGCATCTGCCAGGTTTCTCCCCTGCAGTTACCGTTTGTCCCTTTGTGAGTTACTAAGTGTCACTCATGGGGGTTCACTTTCAGAAGATCTTGTTGCTTAACATTTTCACTCACTAATTTTAACACCCATTGATTGTCCTTGCCTGCAGTGATTAGTACTGCAGAGGTCGCCCCATGGTGACTTTATATTTCTCTCACTCATTAAGTCAAATTCTACTGTAAGGAAGAGCTGTCTCTTCTCTTCCATTTACTTATTCAGTTATTTATTCAGCATGGAAACACAGATATTTATTTGACTCTGTGGGTTACATTCCAATAATATCATTGTTTATTTTGTTGCTCAAATTGTCCCTGATTTGGCCAATGTGAGCTCCTTCTAGTTGGCTCCTGTCTTTTCAGATGTCTCCATCATTTTTTGAGTGCTTTTTCTCACTGCTTGGCAGCACACCATGTTCATGTTCAGCCTTGGTCTCAGTGCTTTCTCCGAGCAGCCTGGGCCCTTTCGTTGGAGAGCAGTGTTGAGACACCAGCACCTGGGCACCTGCTGTGCTCCTTGCCGCTGCGCTCAGCAGGAAACCTGGCCGTCGTCATCCACAATTCGTTTACGTATCTGCTCTGTCCTGGTATATGCATGTTGAGTAGTTTTTGAAAAACAAATTTACTAACTTGAGTACAGTATTTATGTTGAGTTCTTTTTATCTTCAGCTTTACAGAATATAGTCACACTGTTTTCCAAAGTTAGGTTAATTCTTTTTGTCTGCACCCTATCAGTGTGGTTTTGCTAGTCAGTTTTAATACAGTTGAATTCATCTGTCAATGTTCGTATCTCTTTTTGGATCCCCCCCCCCCTTCTGGTTGATTTTAACTAGTTATGTATCGGGTGTGTGAAGTATTACCATGGCTCTAAGGTCAGAACTGCACACAAATGTGACCTCATCTGTCTGTCCCTGTTCCCACTCCCCCATTCTCTCCGCACTGTCCCCCTCACCCCTGTGGGTAACAATCTCAGTTGTTGGTTTATCTTTCTTGTATTTCTTTTTGCACAAGTGAACAGATACATGTATACTGGGTAGGCAAATGTAGGTTTACAGTTGTTGGTATAGAAAAATAATACAATAATTAGTAATAATAAAAGAACAAACCCTGTTTTGCATACTTACAACTGTAAACCTACTTGCCCACCCTATACTTTTTATGTGCCCTTTCTTAAAGGATAGCATTACTACAAATATTCTTTGCACTTTGCTTTTCTCATTTAACAGTATCCTGAAAATCACTCTGCATTGATTCATAGAGATCTTCCTTCTTTTTACAGCTGCATAGTGTGGTTGTACCATAGTTTATTCATCCATTTATTTATATTTGGGCATTTAAATTGTTTCCAGCATTTTGCAGTTATGAACTATTGCTTAGAATAACCTTGTGTCTAGCATTTTAGTTTTGTTGAAGCTGTGTCTGCAGAGAAAATTCTTAGAAGTGGGATTGCTGGGTGAAGGAGCTCTGTGATGTTTCACTCCATTCCCCCCAGAAGGATTGTGTCTGTTTTATATTCCACAGCGATTCGTGAGTGTCTGTTTTCCCAGAGCCTCATCGGCAGAAAGTTCCATCGTGCTCGTTACTTTCTGCCAACCCAATTGGTGAGAAATGGTCTCTCGATACTATTGTAATTCGCATTTCTCTAGTTAGGAGTGAGCTTGAATGCTTTTGTCTGTAGCTGACGGCCATATTTATATAACTTTCTTGCTAAGTGTCTCTCCATTTGTTTTCCCTATTTTCTCTGGGGTTTGTGGTCCCTTGGTTTGTTAAGGGTTTTTCATACATTAAGGTTAGTGACCATTTATTGGTGATATATATTTGTAGATGTTTTTCCCAGTTTGTCAGTTGTCTTCTGATTTTGTATGAAGTGTTTTGCCATGCAGTTTTTTTTAATAGCCAATGTTATTAGTCTGTTGTTGCTGTTGTTCCTGGGTTTTGAGTCACAGAAAGCTTTTTTCTGCACTGAGATGAAAGAGAAATTCACCCACGCTTTCTTCTAATACTTGTTTGCTTTCTTTTTATTTTCTTGAGACTCCATGATCCATTTGGAGTTCATTCTTGTGTGTGGTGTGAGGTATGAATGTAACTTTATCTTTTGCCAAGTGATCACCCATTTGTCACAGCTGGATTATTAAAAAGTCCATCTTTGCCCCAGTGATTTGAGACTCCTTGAGTCTGAGGCATTCCGTGGGGCTGGTCGTGTCCAACATTCTCTGCAAGCCGCAGCCACCAAAGTTCCCGACTCGCGGAAGGAAGGAGGTGTTTCTCACCATCTCATTGTTTGTACTGGACAGTCCAGGCACGCTGGCCTGCAGGGGGCCTTTCAAAGCCAAGTTCCCAGATGCCTGCTGAGAGCAGCCCTGCGGGCAGGCCCTTCTAAGGCTCAGATCCAGTGTTACTCTCCCTACACAGTCACGCCACTTCTGTGTTGTTTTCCAGCGTGCTGAACGCTTAACACTGTGTTCTTTGTTTCAGTTTGAGCCCCAGCTACATAGACCTGACGGAGTGTCCCTACATGTGGCCCTACTGCTCCCAGCCCATTTACTACGGAGGAATGCCGACCATCGTCAACGTCACGATCCTCAACGGCATGGGCGTCACAGGAAGAATCGTAGACAAGGTGATGCTGCTCTCTGGCTTTCCGTGAACTTAGTCCTGGCCCAGACCTTGGTGCCTTAGCATTTTCTCCTGAAATTGAAAGAGAAAAGGCTCTCTCCTCCTGTCTGGGGCGCCAGGCTAGCAGAAGCAGTGATCTGTGTTTCCCTAAGTCTCTTACACGGAAGTCAGGGGTAAGTTAGTGAAGCCCATTTGCTGTTGTTTTACTTTGGCATCTTGAGTTTGACTTCTGAATCAACTAATTACATTTGATCTTTTATCTTTATTTCCCACCTATAATTAAAGGCCCATTTGTAGTTATTTTATTCTTTACTGAGTAATGGGCCTTAAGGTCTATGAGGTATGGTCTTTTCTGAATTTTATTTTTATATATTTTATATACTTACTGCATAAGCATTATCACAGCAGTAAAGGCTAGGGAAGAGAACAGATAAATTACTTCCAGCTCTGGCACACTGACATAGCCATTACTTTTTAAATTTGCATATCAGCTGGTTTATTTTATTTTTCAAGTACCATTTACATTCACTATTATTTTGTATTAGTTTCCAGTGCAAAGCACAGTGGTCATAGCCACTGTTTTTTAAATATTCTTTTGTAACCCTTACCTGAAATATGTATTTTTTGTTATGATTATGCAAAATAGGCAAAAATTTAGTCTTTCCTTCTTTTTAGTTTTCATTGTGTTGGAAACGTTTAAAAACGTATACAGACACCAATACTTTTTAATGGTTGTTTAATATTACATAGAACTGTCAAATCAAAATTCACATACTATTTCCCTTTGTATGAAGTAAAAAACAGGTGGTTTTCAAATGTAAACATTTCACTGAAGATCTTTGCACATGTGGTTTCCTTTTCTTCTGAACTGTTTCCCTAACATAACCCCCCGGGCTGGAATCCTGAATCCAGAGGCTGCGGACGTCACTGGTGCTCCTGGTGCGCCCTGCCCACCACTCTCTCCAAGAGAAGAGTCCGCCATCCCCGACCACTGCCGGTGGTCGCACAGGCGCGGTCTCCGCCAGGCCTGCACTGGGCGGTACAATTTTTTATTTTTTCAAACCACGAGGTTTTTAAAAAATGAAATAAATTTCACATACCATAATTTACCCTTTTAAGTTGTGTAGTTCGGTAGTTTTTAAGTGTATTCACAAGCAGCGATACAGCCATCACTAGTGTACAATTCTGGAACATCTTTATCATTCCAGAAAAGAAACACCCATTTACAGTCACTGGGCATTCTCCTTCCCGCCCCAGCCCCCGGCCACCATGGACACATGTCCTCTCTCTGGGTTTGCCTACACGGGACCCCGCATACATGGCCTTTTGTGACTGGTCTCTCTCACCGCCCACGATGTCCTTAAGGTTCGCTGTGTCGTAGTGTGTGTCAGGGCTTCCTTCCTGTTCATGGCCGAGGCATACTCCGTGGTAGGGTGGATCTCATTTTGTTTAGTGGGCACTGGGTTTGTTTCTAGGCAATTCATCTTTTAACTTTAAATTTAGAGGGGTAAAGTGGGTGCCTTGTCTGTTGTGCATTTCAGTTATTTGTGAGGTGACTGTCCCCTGGTTTGTTTGCTGGTTGTATTTTCTCTCGTGTGAATTACGTTGTATTGCCTTGGCCTCTTTTTTGATACTGGAATTCAGGTTTTCCCAATCCATCTGAGCAAGAGCTTCCTATCATAGAGACATTTGCCATTGTTGTGTTTTATGCAAAAAATTCCCACAGATCATTGTTTAATTCTGAGTGGTGGTTTTATTTTGGGGTAGAAGTTCTGTCAAGTTTCACATTTTCATGTAGTTGAATTTTGACCTTCGGTGATTCATTTCAAAAATTAGAAACTTTTTCTCCACAGATGTAATAAAAAAATCTCAATTTCATTTTCTACTGACTTTATGTTCATTAAATATGTAATTAAATATGTAATTTTTTTATCTGTGAAAATTAACTTTTTTATCAATTGCTAACCAGTGACCTCAAGACCATTTATTAAAAATCCCTCTCCTTCTCATTTGTGATACTATATCCAACAAATGTTTTTCTCCTTTTTCGGAACTTTTTTAAATATGCTGACTCACTTGGGTAATATATCGTTGCTGTCTGGCTTGTAAGGGACATTAGTAATTTAGGTTAGTTTAAAATACTGGTTATTGAAATGCTGAAAATTTGGAACAAGAGCTAATTTAATGTTTCTTCCAGACGCTCTCCTCTCACGCTTTCCTCTTTCCTCCCACATGGGAGCGGCTGAAAGGGCCGAGCCAGCCCTTCCTCTGGGCGTCCCGTAAACCCCCACCTGCCCCATCACTGGCTTCAGACTTTGGGGGCAGTTTGCATCCACGTCATTTTATTATTTGAGTCCTTTCTGTTAATATGATTCTTTAAGCGTACAACTAAGTGGGATCTTAACCTTGAACCTGAGAGTTTCCATTTGTTGAAGTTCTCTATCAGGTGAAAGTTGTGTGTCAAACTGTGTGTTCCTTGTTTTTTTTAAGCTTTGGGGGGAAAATTCTCCTTAAAATTGGAGGCTCTCAGAAATAGTGGATTCTAGACGTTTCTAGTGGATGATGTGTTAGACACTCCATAGGCTACATAGGTTATAGGGTGCTTGGTATCTGTGTATAACTTCATTTTGCCTTATTTAAAATACGAAGTATGTCTTGGACACTGCTATAGGTAATTGAGGAGGTGAGCACTTACACCTCGGCCTCTGCTGGTTTTTCTCCCGCAGCCTGAGTGGCAGCCCTACTTACCGCAGAATGGAGACAACATCGAAGTGGCTTTCTCTTACTCCTCCGTGCTGTGGCCTTGGTCAGGCTACCTGGCCATTTCCATTTCGGTCACCAAGAAGGCGGCTTCCTGGGAAGGCATTGCGCAGGGGCACGTCATGATCACCGTGGCCTCCCCAGCAGAGGCGGAAGTGAGTGCACGCCAGGAGGCGCTTGTTTTTCTGAACCTTTCACGTCCCCTGCCGGGCAGGGAGGGGCAGGCCGAGTGCCCAGGGTCTCCGGGTTGGAAGCACAGTTGGTGTGATGAGGCTGGAAGGCCATCATTGCTGATTCCAGGGCCTGTAGAGCAAGCAGCTGGAGCTTAAAAGCCAGCTCAGTAATGAGTGATGGTGCCTTTGATTCTGTTGCTGAGCAACAGCAGATAGGACTATTTTGTGCCAGATTTCAAGCTCTGAATGATTGTAGAAAATAATGTGTTCTCTAAATGGAAATGTAGGGTTAATCCTATGTAGCACTAGTGTTTTGGGAACAAGGTAATGTAAATTTTTGGCCTCAAATTCTTGAGGTTTTGAATGGAATTAATTGTGATACACGAAGGTTCCTTTCTATATTCGTTAACAGAAATTCTTGTGTTCAAATTGTTAGGATTAAATTGATAAATAGAATCAACTTTTTAAACAAACCCCCAAACCTTCTGAGCAAAAGGGGCACCTCAAGTTTCTTTTTTTTTTTCCAGTCAAAAAATGGTGCAGAACAGACTTCCACAGTGAAGCTCCCGATAAAGGTGAAGATAATTCCTGCTCCTCCTCGAAGCAAGAGAATCCTCTGGGACCAGTACCACAACCTCCGCTATCCACCCGGCTACTTCCCCAGGGATAATCTGAGGATGAAGAACGACCCTTTGGACTGGTAAGCAGCCACCAGCCGTGATGCTTGTCACCCCCCACCCCCTAGTCCTTCCACAGCAGGACTAGGGGGCGTGTCCCTGTGGGAAGCAGACGCTGCTCCTTACTGAGCCTGACTCCTGCAACTTTGCAGGTCCTTGTCGTGCTCCTAGGCCCCCTGCGAGTCTCCCTTCAGACGTGCATGACTGTGCAGTAAAGAGCCTTGAAGTCATCCTTAATTGTTCTCCTTCCCTGACTTCTGTTGAATCATTCTGCAAATCCTGTTAGTCCTCTCTCTGAACATGTCCTGATTCCTGCCCTAGCTGGCTGCTGCCACCTCCGCTCCCTCTCTTGTTCAGGCCATCGTCATCTCTTGCCTGGATGGCATCAGTCACCTCCTGACGAGTGGCTGCTGCCACTGTCTCTTCCTTAAGTCCCACTGTCCATGCAGCAGCCCTGGTCACTGGAAGACATAAATTCCACTACAGCTCGCTTAAAACTCCAGTGGCTGCCTCTCCAGACTTCTTCACGTGCCAGGCTTCCTGGTGTGTCCTCCCCAAGCCTCCAGGCCCTGCTCCATCACAGCCCTTTCAGGGCAGGTGGGCCGACTCTCCTGCCCAAATGCCAAATTCGTTTCTGCCCTAGTGTAAATAAAGGGGTTTGGGCTTGACCCTGAAAACAGTGAGCAACGATGATGGAGTTGAGCAGGACACTTACAAGGTCAGTTCTGCACCTTTCAGAGATTCCTCTGGAAGGCAGGTTGGAGGGGCTCAGACCAGAGGCAGGAAGACAAGAATTGAGGAGAAGTTGACAGGATAGTGGCCATGAGCCCAGAGGGGAACACGTGGGTTCAGCCCTGCTGAGGACGCGGACTCTGATGGGCTGTGAGGTGGGGGCAGCAGATAGAAGGACCCCTGGGTGCTCCTTGGGGCATTTGGGTAGGCAGCTGACGTAGAGTACACAGTAGGAGTACAAGCATGTTGAGGAGGAGAAAGGCTGGGAAGGTGATTAGTAGCGGTGATGTAAAGTTAACTGTTCGTCACTGTCTTAGTTCACTTGCCCTTTGTGGCTTATCCCGCAGGTCTGCGTTCCTATACAGAATTTGTCAAATGCTAGTGGTTGCCAGCCGTGTACATGTGTGCCACTGCTAAAGTGATGCCTCGGCGCATGTCTGGCCATTTCTCCTTGTCAACTTATCGCTCCATTCCTGTGCCATGAGCACAATTTCCTAACACCCATTTCATGCACCGGCCCTGCCGGTCTGAGAGTGAGACTGCGGGCTGCTGGGCCAGTGGCTGGCCTCCTCCCCCTCAACTGCCAGGCCTCTGCTGGGGCTGTGCTCCTGCAGACACAGCCAGGCTTCAGGAGCTCAGTCTGCAGCTAGGTAGCCTTTACTCCGAGCAGGGACTGAGCATTTTAATGCCAGGCCTTGTGTTTTCCAGGAATGGTGACCACATCCACACCAACTTCAGGGACATGTACCAGCACTTGAGAAGCATGGGCTACTTTGTTGAAGTCCTCGGCTCCCCCTTCACGTGCTTTGATGCTAATCAGTATGGTGAGCAGCAACAAGGTGCTAGCCAGGTGTTCTCTCCTCTCTGTTGGATGTTGTGGAAAGGTTGAAAGGTGAATCACGGTTTAAATGAGAGGCCAGCAAAGGGCGCACATGGGGTCCTCGGTCCCAGTGAAGGCCAAAATGAGGCGCCAAGCAGACCAGTGCACATTCTACTTGGTGGGGACAGTGGTAATGTTCACAGGACACACGGCACTGTTGCAATGACTGGGACAAAGACGCTTGAACATTTTTTAATCTGTTCATTTCTTTTTAATGCAAAGAAGCTCTCGCCCCGTATTTTGCTTCTTCTCCAGCAAGTGAAGTATCTGTGTGTGGGGCATCACAGACGAAGCAGAAGGCACAGCCAGCTGCTGTCTCTGCACTGCAGGGTCCCGGCCCCTTCTTCCTCACTGTCCTCCAACGCAGTTCAGGGGGTGCAGGCCAAAATGTCAAAAGCCAGTAACTTGAGGTGTGGCTGCCAGTAAAATACTGTGTTTCTGGAACAGTGGCATCCTGTCGTTCGGAGGGGAAATTTCTCAGAGCCTGGCACTTTGTCCCTCAGGAACTCTGCTCATGGTGGACAGCGAGGAGGAGTACTTCCCCGAGGAGGTGGCCAAACTGCGGCGGGACGTGGACAATGGCCTTTCTCTCATTATCTTCAGCGATTGGTACAACACGTCTGTCATGAGAAAAGTCAAGTTTTACGATGAAAACACTAGGTACTGATATGAGTTGGTATTTGACAAGAAATTTCGCTTCTGGAGAGTTAAGTTCTACCTAGCAAATACGTAAAGTGTCTGACCCATGGGCAGTCTCTTCAGCTGTCAGGGACAGGCTCCGACCCCTGGTTAGAGAAAGCCATGTCTTCATGTAGTAGAGACGTTCTTGGAAACCACTTGTGAAGTCAGTAAAATGCTCATTGACTCCAGGTACTAATTTAAAAGCTCATTGTCTTTCCTTGTTGATTGTAGATACTTGAGCTTTAAATTTCTGTCTGGTTCTTTCCCATTCTTCTGTTGCCGTATCACTGAATCTAGACAAATTTAAATGCCCCAAAAGACCTATTATTTAAAGAAACTTTCTAGTAAATTAGTTACCGATCAAGGATTCCCAGTGCATTATGAATGTCATTCCAGTAATACAGTTTGGATTTTTTTTTTTTGGAGCCTGTGATGAATTTTATAAGCTTCTTCCTTACCTCTTTTTCTTCACTGACCCTCTCGAGGTCTAGGCTTAATATGCAGTGTATTCATGTCATGTGGGGTGCATTTTATGAAATAAACTTACTTTGACTTACTCTGCCCCCTGGCTGAAGCATTAATGTCACAGTATTGCTCAAACTGTGGCTTTTAGCTTCATCTGAAACCGTAGTGTGGCAGGACCGGCCCCTGGCAGAGGAAGTTGAGGTTTGCCGTGAAGACAGTGTGCAGGGAGCGCTCCAGCTCTTTCCTTCCTCGGCCTGTTGTCGCTTTCGCAGGCAGTGGTGGATGCCGGACACCGGGGGCGCCAACATCCCAGCTCTGAACGAACTTCTCTCTGTCTGGAACATGGCCTTCAGCGATGGCCTATACGAAGGGGACTTCACCTTGGCGAGCCACGACAGTAAGGTTTTGTGCTTGTGTTTTGATAGGATGCGGTATTGCAGGAGAGTCTGAGTTTCAGAGAGAGGAATGGTGTGCTCCTTGAAGAAGCTGGGCTGCACAGAGAGAATGGTTCAGTGTCTTCATGGGGAACGTCTGGGAGGCTGGGTGCTAACCACGCTGGGCCTGTCCAGGGTGTTTAGTGAAGGTGTTTTACGCACGTGTTTCCGGTTTTAGTGCCACCTATATGGTGCTCTGTGTCCTGTATTTTCCCACATAGGGAATACCTCACAGGTCCCTGGTTATTTACGTAATGCTGTTTGTACAGTAACCTTGCAAATCTCCAATCAGAAGTTTCCCCAGACTGGGCGTGGGAGCATTTCCAGGACTGTGTCTGAGCACTGTTGTTACTGGTTCTGCTCGTCCTGCCTTAGCGGGTGGAGGTCTGTGACAGAGCTGACTCTGACTCCTGTCCAGAAACTTGATCTCAGTGGTATTTTTAACTTCAACTTGGAGGTCATTCCTTGTAATTTAAGTATGACCAGGCAGTAATAGCGGCTCCTCTCCTAAGATTGGAAACAGTTTTAGAAAGCATAATGTTTGAAGAGTGCACTGTAGGTCAGTGAGTAGCTGTTGATAGAATGCCCTGTGTTTCTGTGTTCCCAGTGTACTACGCGTCAGGGTGCAGCATCGCCAAGTTTCCAGAAGATGGCGTGGTGATAACACAGACTTTCAAAGACCAAGGTAAGGAATGTTGGTCATAGCTTTTTGGTTTTCTTTTTTCCTTTGGAATAACAGTTTTATCACATGATTCACCCTTTTAAAGGATTACAAGTCAGTGATTTTTAGTGTATTCACACAGTTGTGCATTCGCCACCCCATCTACTTCCAGAACATTTTCATCACCCCCAAAAGAAATCCCCATATGCATTAACAGTTTTGTTTTTGTAATTTATTGCAATACCATTTTTATGGTACCTACTTTAAGTGAGACTTCTGGGTAGCAGCTCTGAGAGAGCCAAAGATAGATAAGATAGCCTCTTGCCGACAATTTGGATATTATGTATATACTGACCACTGCAAAATAAGTCAAATTCCCTGCAGGAGAGGGGCTGTTGGATGTGTGTAGATATATATATATCTGTGTGTAGATATATATATCTGTATATAGATATATATAATATATATATAAAGCTTTTTAAAAATATATTTTATCAAATGTGCTATTATAATTGTCCCATTTTCTCCCTTTTATTCCCCTCCACCCTGCCCACCCCCTCCCACCTTCATTCCCCCCTTTAGTTAATGTCCATGGGTCATATACCGCATTTTCGGAATATAAGATGCACCTGTCCCCCCACTTGGTAGGAATAATGGTGGTTAGTCCTGCTGTTGAGTCAGTGCTGCCTTGCTGGGTCCACCAGTTTGCCTTGCCTGCCCCGTCCTCTAGCCACTGCCTTGCCTCGAGTCCTCTCTTTGCCCCCCCTACCTGTCTGGATGGATGTTTCTTCTTTAACTCCTTGGTTGTCAGACTTCCATGCAGTTTGATTTTCTGCCAGTTCTGGTGGTTTTTTGTTTTTAAATTTGTTGCTGTCCTTCTTTTGGTTGTGCGAAGAGGCACAGCGTGTCTACCTATACCTCCATGTATGTAGATATTTTTTGAAACTACCTTTAAAGTTGCTTAAAATTTTTGTTATGATCTGTAAATTCTACATCCATGATTGCCCAATTCCTAAAATTTAGAAAAATGTCGACCTTGTGTTGTTCTTAGCTGTATAAAGGTAAAGGATATTAAATTACAGGGTCCTCTCTTAAAATTCCCTTAAGAATTTGAAGGAAAGAAAGGTCCTCCCTTTCAGTTTTGTTTCTTTAACTGTAGCTGGGCATCACCCAAGAAGGCAAATGCCGCAGTTCCCCTCCCCTTTGCATTGGGACTGTGCTGAGTGCCCTGCAAGAATCTGGGGAGCAGGGCAGAGCCAGCGCATCCTGCAGCCCCGCGCCCCAGGCTTGGATTGTGCACCGGGTGCCTCTCCCACCTCTGCTAAGGGCTGTGAGACTGTTCCATGCCCCACAGGGTGGGCCCGTGGGGATTTACAGGAAGTAGTCATTTCCTCATGCAAGCTGGTACTTTTTAAAATTTCACAATGGAAGGCCCTCCGTTGCAAAGTTTGCTATTTGCTATAATTGGAAATTAGGGACAGTTTCATTGGTCAAAAATGACAAGGCAGGAAGGATTTCTCGGTCATCTGTTTGTAACTCTGGGGAGGAATGCGTTTTTGTATTTTGTGGAAGGGGCACTTTCCCTTCATCAAGGCGGGGCGATCACTAGATCCGTGTTCAGAGGGCTCTGTTTTCGCTTTGAGCACGTACACAGTCAGTCATGTCTTCCCAGTCCCGTGGCCCAGTGCGCTGTGGGTTAGTGGTGTTTCCTGGAGCCGGTCTCTCCCAGGGCAGTGTCGTTTCTGGTAGGGGCCAAGCAGGGGCCACAGCAGTGGTCCTGTGACCAGCTGGCAGTGCCCGTTTTGTTGGGAGAGGAATCAAAAGTGGACTTACGGGTACACACTTCAACCTGGGGTTCTGCCAGCTTGAAAATGAAAGTTACCTTGAAATCCTTTTTAAGGGGATTTTTATCTGCATGCAGGCTTTAAGTTGAATGGTCCATTGGGCACAAGAGGCATTTGAAAATCTGGGTTCCCCTGGATCACAGAGGGTCTTGTCGTCAGAAACAAACTGTGAAACACGGGGCTGTGAGGCCCGTGGCAGCGCAGTGTGTGCCCCCCAGCTTCCCCGTGCCCCGCCCACTCAGTTCCGAGTGGGCTCAACGCAGAGCGCAGGACTGCTGCGTTTTAGTAGCCGCGGGCATTTTAGATGTTACCAACATGCCAAGTACTGGGTTCTGACGAAGACGGGCATCTTCTAGTGCCGAGGGGTGTGCTGCTTCAGGCGCAGAGACCCCGCAGGCTGTGCTGGTGTCACCGGCAGGTGCTGCCTCCGGCCCGCGTGCGTCTTTGACTTCCCGGTTCACTACACGTCGTACAGTGCGCCGTCTGTTTGGGCACCAGTAAGAAGGCTCTGCTTTGGAACATTTGAATTTGTGGGGTTAATATGACAGATATCTTAAATTTAAATTTAAAATATGTGGGCATATATTTAAAAAATTAGTTGTGTTTGTCCTAGCTTTGAATAATAAGACATGAAAGTGGATGCGAATGAATACCTGTGACTCTGACAGTATGGATATACCTTTGTGTTTAGCAGGAGCTGCCTGGCCGGCTGCCCGTAGTGGGTGCGGTCCAAGGACATAAGCCTTTCAGCATGAGAAGGGACACAAGTGTGTGTTTTTAATATAAAAGGGGAAAAGTGAGATCTTTGAAAGTGTAAATACTGTTACTACAATTTCAAGTGAACATGAAAGAGGTTGGATATGGAAATGTACGTACACACTTATAAGTGAATTTTGCTAACCCAAATTAATAGCACGGAACGCATTGTTATTCTATTAAAAGTTTGCACTGCTATGATTGGAGAGTAGGTTTTGCTCTGATTTCTTTTACATGTTAAGTGCAGCTAGAAGGTAATTCATTCCTCGGCAGGAATTCTCATTGTTTTTGTTGTGTTGTTTCAGGGTTGGAGGTTTTAAAGCAGGAAACAGCAGTCGTTGAGAACGTCCCCATCCTGGGGCTTTACCAGATTCCTGCTGAGGGCGGAGGCCGGATTGTATTGTACGGAGACTCCAACTGCTTGGATGACAGTCACCGACAGAAGGGTGAGCGCTGCAGGTGTGGCTGAGGAGTAGACTGTGCTTTGTGGCTTCGACATTCACATCCTTTCTCCCCCTTGTCCCCAAAAAGGCACCGTTGAGTTGCTGTTAAATTAATAGAGACCTGGTCTCGAGGGCCAGGTGTGGCAGGGGCAGTTCCTGCTGCTTTGATTGCTTGGGATATCTTGATAGATACATGAGTCTGGATGCATTTAATAGGCAAAATGAAACCTGTTTACCCCCTCCACTGCCTTCACCTCCATGTTCGTTTGTCCGGGGGCCAGCGGGCCTCAGCACAGCTCAGCACTACTGTGGTTCAGTGGAGAGACCCTTTGCTGCCTCACCCAGCCTGCAAGGCCCACCCCCTCTCTGGGCCTGTCCGTCACTGCCACTACCACACAGGTGCTCCTCTTGGGTCGGGCCACTGTGCCCTGGAGGGCCAGCACTTGGCGGTTTTGGCGGTTCAGAGCCTTCACCGGTGAGGGAGCTAGGGCGGAGCACCCTCTTCTTCAGCACCTCTCGATGCAGCTTCCAAGCCCGGGCGCAGTTTGTGTTTCTCTTCTCGTGAGGCGGGAGACCGAGTGGGGAAAGTGGTCCCCCTTTTTCTGTGGTCGGATGATGACAAAACCAGGATTGAGACCTCGTTTTCCAACTCCCTGCAGAACTGGGTTGAGGGGAGCCTGGGGCGTCTCCCCCTCACCCTGGCGAACGGTGGGCAGGCTGAGCTGGAGGAGCGCGGCCGGGAGAGCGTGACCTGGGAGTTGTGTGGCGCACGTCTCCTCTGACTTAAGTTGACGTTTCTAGTGTTTCACGTGCATCCTTGGCCTCAGATGGGTATTTTTAAAAATCAAAGGCAAAGGTTAAAGTCACAGTTGAAAGAAGGGGTTAATGTTTTATTTTCACAGAGATTTTTTTTAAGACTTAAAATTTCCTGTAAGACTTTCTATTAACATTTTAAATGGCCGAGAGGACTGTCTCAGTCCCTACTCTTCAGATGGCAGTGTAGAGGACGACCTTCGGGGCCCGAGCACTCCACCAGAAGCGCTCTCCGGTGCGACAAGTGCTTCTAGGGCTGGTGGCACCTCTCGGGAGGGAGTCTGATCTGGTCCGGGCTGGTGTTGACGGGGCTCACCAGGTGCAGTGCTGGGAGAACTGGGGTGGAAGTAGCGGTCCCAGGATTAAGGACGGCAGCATCTGTCTCTTGATAGAAGGGTCCACCCACGCTGCTCGTGAAGGGAGCTGTGATCGCAGCCCAGCACCGAGACGCCCTGTGGTGTCTCCCAGAGTCATTGAGATTTTCTCTTTTCACACTCGGTGGGTGGGGCACACCGACTCAGAGGGCAGACCAAGTTACTGGACTCTGCACTTGTGTTGACCTTGAACCCACCTCCCTGTGGAGCGCACACTGTGGTCCTGGCTCTGCCCTCACTGTAGAAATCAGGATCCTTCCCCCAGGACAGCCTTGGCCATTGACAGAGGCTTTGGCACCCCTTGCTCCTCCTCTTTCCTGGATCCCTGACTCTTCTCTCAGTGGGTGTCACGTGGTCTCCCCATCCTGGATGAGCTGGGTTCCACCCTCATTGTGAGGCGCCTGGAGCCCCGTGGTGCCCCAGCAGCTCGCCAGGCCAGTGCGCTTTGGTGCCGCCCTGCCTGAGCCCTGGTTCTGGGCGTGAGGCCTAGGCCTGGTTGGGTTTCTTGCTGTTCTCTGTAGTGGGCGCTGGCTGTGGAGAGTGCATGTTTCTCGAGAATAGGGGTTTATTTTTGATCTGATCTCACCTCCCATCTCCCCCACCCCCTCACTTTGGGGCTAACTTTTGTTTTCCTGTAGAAATTTCTTTAAAAAATCTAATTCCTAAGCAGCATGCCTGTTGAACCCACAGACTGCTTTTGGCTCCTGGACGCGCTCCTTCAGTACACGTCGTACGGGGTGACCCCTCCCAGCCTCAGCCATTCTGGGCACCGGCAGCGCCCTCCCAGCGGGGCGGGCCTGGCCACTCCGGAGAGGATGGAAGGTGAGTGGGCCCACAGGCGCTCAAGTGTGGGCACTCGGTGGGGCCCAGCTCAGGAAATAGGCATGCCTGCCAGCGAACGGAGCCAGCTCGTGGTGCCACTGGGGTTTTTCTTAAGGACTGCAGGTGGAATAGGGGCCTGTGGCTCCAACCTGCAGCCAGGGCCGCTCTCCCGAGCGCAGGGTGGGCACATACCGAGGTCCTCGAGACGTGCTCACCCGTGCTCACTCCAGTATCCTCACTGTGCACTGCTCTGAGTTACTGTTTTGTGTCCCACTCACAGACGAAGACTCTGGCTCCTGGGGTCTTTGGGAGGGATGGCCAGCATCTTTGAGCTCTCACTAGGCACGAGGCACCAGGCCAGGGGTGCTTCACACAGAGTCCCTCGCTAGGTCCTCCCAGAACTCTGAGGAAGCAGAGTATTCTTCCCATTCACCAGTGAAGAAACAGGAGCTGAGGGAAGTTAAGTACCGTATTTTGCCATGCACAATGCACACCCACAGTTTTGTGCGTGTTCCACATGGGATTATTATACCCATGTATAATGTGCATCCTTATTTTTCCCTCAGATATTTGGGCTAAACAGTGCTCATTATACACAGCAAAATACGGTAACTGCTCAAGGCTCCCAGTGGTTCTGCCCTGGAGCCTGCAGAAAAGGCTGCGTGGGGACTGCGGGCTCCCCGCTGGCTGTGCCGCAGGCGGGGCTGACCTGCAGCTCTCACAGCCTGACGTGGTGGTCCTCACAGCGCTGTCCGTAGGAGAGTATAAGAGGCGTGGGGTGGGCCACATGCAGACCTAACTCGCAGCTTACCAGTGGCCACATTAAAAAGGTACAAGGAAACAGGTGGAATTCACTTTAACAAAATACTTCAGCCTGATACACCACAGTGTTGATACTTAAACACATGATATGCTGTTTCCACTGGCCAATAGCCATGCATGGCTGGTGGCTACAGTATTGGACAGCATAGATCTAAGAAATAGAAGTTTTGTAGTTTGAAAACTTCTGTAGTTTGAAAACACTGTGGGTGTGCATTGTGCATGGCAAAATACGGTACTTAACTTCCCTCAGCTCCTGTTTCTTCACTGGTGAATGGGAAGAATACTCTGCTTCCTCAGAGTTCTGGGCGGACCTAGCGAGGGACTCTGTGTGAAGCACCCCTGGCCTGGTGCCTCGTGCCTAGTGAGAGCTCAAAGATGCTGGCCATCCCTCCCAAAGACCCCAGGAGCCAGAGTCTTCGTCTGTGAGTGGGACACAAAACAGTAACTCAAAACAGTAACTGATAATTAAATACTTCAAAAGAGAATATTTTTTTCTGTGCAGTGTATCTGTAGGTTAGCATCCTCAAGTCCAGCCCTGTGTGTGTGACTGCAGTCAGTTAGGGTGGCATGTGGCCACCTCAAAGGGAGCGGCTGTTCTCTCCCTGCAGCAGCAAGCACACCTGGGGGTCACCAGTCCGGTCGCACTCCTGAAGCACCTGGAACACAGGCTAACAGTGTGCTGCGGGTCTGTCGGCAGGAAGGCAGGCAGACAAACTAATGAAGCTTTGTTTTCCCCCATTGCACCTTCACAACACTGACCTTTGCCTGCCGTCGGTGCCAACGCCGCCCAGGGAACCACCTGCACCGCTACTCCAAGGTCCTGGAGGCCCGTTTGGGAGGCCCGGAGCCTCGGGCCCTGCCAGCCTGTCCGCACCTGTCGTGGGCCAAGCCACAGCCTTTAAACGAGACGGCTCCCAGGTTCGTGTCTTTCTGTGCTTTTCCAGTCCAGGACTTATGAGTCATTACTTTTTTTTAAATAAGAAAATGGAATTTTACTGGCATTATTGTCAAATAATTAAGTCTTCTAGCTTGTCATCTGTGGTGGTGATTTAAATTAGTGAGCCCCCATGTTGACCTTTAGAATTCTGCTCTCTGGTGGTGTTCTGCATGAAGATGTGCTTTGGGTAATTGGCATTTTTAGGTTTCAGCCTGTTCTCGCTTGAGAAGCTGCTATCTGATAGTGATGTCACTTGAACAGGAGCTCTGACTCCTTGAGCATGGGGTTTGGGTGCTTCCTGTTTGCGACACTGATCCTGAAATACAGAGGGGTCCTTTCTTCTGTCACGCCGAGGGGCTGGGGCTGGCTGCTCGCGGTAGAGTGGTCCAGCCCAGTCGAAGGGGTGGCTGTGCCCTCCTCCCTGTGCTGCTGCCGTGCCCTGCCATGCCTGAGGGAGCGAGTGACCTCCTCCCAGGACAGGGTCGTTGCCAGGACACTTCTCTTACGGTGCCCACTGTTGATCTGTGGTTCCCTCTCTTACCGTTGGACTTGATCTTCTGATTTGCATCATATTTTTTGGAAGCCAAATTCGAGTTATCTGTAGAGAGTATCCTGATCTGTCAAGGAGACTGGGGGCTTTTCCTGCCTGGGGGTCCCGGCGCAGCTGTGGGGTAGGCCCTCCTCTCCCTCTCCTTTGAGGGGATTGTGAGAAACCACCCTCCCTCCACTGGCAGCACAGCACATGCACTGGCGGCTGGAGCACCCCACGGCCCTCAGGCAGCAGGCTCCCCTCCAGGGAGGCTCCTGTCTCCCCCCCTTCGCCAGACTGCCCCCTTTGTCTGGGTCTCAGCGTGCACAGGTGTTGGTGTGGCTAGTGGGCACGCGGCAGGGCACAGAGGACCACCATCTTTGCCACGAGCTACCAAAATGAGGCTGCCTGCGAGGGGACCTCGGCGCCGCCTCTGCTCTGCCGTTGTTGTGAACAGAAGCACTGCGTGCGCCACTCACAGACCATCTGTCCTGGCTTAGAACCTGCTTAATAGACAACCGGGCATCGTCAGATTGTCTTTTCATCAGCAGTATTGCTGAGACTTTGATTACTGGGTACTTTTCCATTTCAGTTAACATCCCATCATTTAAAAATTTCTGATAAGATTCCATTTTTACATGTCATCTATTTATAACCCACCATTATCCTAGCGTTCACACCAGACTTTAATTCTAGCCGTGGTCAGCAATTCATGCTCACTGGACAGTCGCTGGCTAAAGTTGCCGAAACCCAGCTGTTCTCCATGGTGCTGTCCAGGGTTCTGAGAAGCCAATGAGGGCATCCTCGGTCTCTGCCCGTCCACTTCAGATAAGCTGTCGGACACCAGCATGCCAATAACGTGCAGCTCCTAGAATTTGGTTTTCACAGCCGTGCTCAGGAACTCCTTCCTCATGCACCCACCAGGCTTCACCTTCATCGCACATTTTACGTCTTCTTGAATGTTATTCTCAGTCCTCAGAGACCTGGACCTATGTCTCCATTCTGAGTCTCTGGAGAGATCTGAGACAGTGTCAGACAGCTGCTGACAGCCCTTGAAGAGCCCAGGTGTCCCTCAGTGCTGAGTGCCAGTTTCTGGTCGGTCTCTGAAACACAGGCTCATTTCCCTGGTGTTTTCGCTGAGCGTTAGGGGTCCTCAGCACAGCTTCAGGAGTGTCAGCCCCACCGGGAACCCCAGGGCGAGGCTCCCCCCTCTCTCCTTGTATCAGAACCTTGTGAAATTAATGGTAGCATCATGCACTGTTACCACAGTTGCCTAACTAGAAAATGCCATTGCTAGATAAGTGAATTCCAGAGTAGGTATCACCTTCTAGAACTAAAATATAGCTCCATATATATCCAGCTACAGAGTCATAAAGCTTAATGTCATTGATTCCGTAATTGAACATTGCCAGTTTAATGTTCAGACTGACTAAACATGACGTGGAGAGGTAAAGCACATGGAGGAGAACAGGGTGTGACACTTGTCAGTATTTTCCAGGCAGCCGCCCAGGGGGAAGTGTGTGGTGGTGGTGTCTCTCTCCCTCACAGACACCCGCGCCTCCGCGGGCCTGGCGTCGCCCGGCCTCCTGCTGGCCTCACCCCTGATTGCCAGTGGAGCTGAGCATCTGTGCTTTTACTCGACCAAAGTAAGAGACAGGCCGGCCATTTCCAGATGAAAATAAGAAGCAGGAAAATGGGGAATTCATAATTTGCAAACACATTTATTTCATTTCCTCACTTTGGCCAGAACTGTTGTCACATTTTTCCGTTTGCGTTCTTTGCTCTCGCATCTCGGCGTCCTCCCAAGCTCCCCAGTGCTCTGTGCAGGGTGTCAGCCTCTCTGTCCTTCAGGTCTGAGCTGTACTGGCCTGAACAGTTCTTCTGATCTCGGAATGAGTAGCAGCAGGGCTGCTCTCACAAGTGCAGCACGTCTCCCCAAAGCGCGTGCTTCCGTTCCCCCTCGTCCTGGCCCGGGGTCAGGCAGTGGCTCCTCCCCGTTCGCCTCCCTCAGCTCCTGGGTTCCTGCGTGTCCCCTTACTCTCCTTCCTGCTGGCGGTGCCCTTGAGGGCAGAGACAGCCTCTGGCAGAGGGGGAAGCCACCTTTGCTGCATCAGTTTGCATTCATCTAAACTTGTTTCCAGGCAGAGACCTCCATGGGCCTTTGGCCCCACTGGCCTGCGCTCCTTTTGGAGGTTAAGGTGTTTCCTCTCCCAGTGCCTAGTGAATTTCCCAGGTGGCAGCTTTACAGACCCAATAGGACTGATCCCTGTTCAGGCATTAAAATTCTAGGGGTATGGACTGAGTTTTGACCCTGCTGTCTCAGGACCTGGAAGTTGTCGCTACAGCTGTCCACAGTTGCAGTCAGGTAGATGTAAAGGGACATAATTTCATGTTTCTCTTCAAATCACTTTGTTTCTTAGGTATTGGCTAAGTAAGCTTCCTAGGCTAGTACAGTTGCTTATTTTTATTTTGTTTTAATCCATTTTCCTGAAGTAATCTTTGGAAACATCAGAAGTTACTCTCCATCGACCTGGATAAAGTGGTATTACCCAACTTCCGATCGAATCGCCCTCAAGTGAGACCCTTGTCTCCCGGAGAAAGTGGAGCCTGGGACATCCCTGGAGGTCAGTTCTCAGCGCCTCAGCATTGTGCTGACCCACCCGCTGCTTTGTTCAGAGTCCTCTCCCCTCCCCAGGCGGCGGCCCCCGGCTCCCTCCTTGCCTTCCTGAGAGCCACGGCGGTCTTGGCCTCCCTCATGGGATCCAGCAGCAAGGCCATAAGCAGGCCTAAGAGGAACACAGCATCATCTCCCTGAGAAAGTTCTGTGATTTTTAGATTTCAATTTATTTTATGATGGCCCGGAATTACACTTAAACTTTTTCCAACAGAGTAACTTGCACATTTTTATTTAAGTTCTGCAAACAAGCATGTATTAAATACCCTGGGAGGTGCCTGTCATCAGCTGGTTTGGGCCCCTGAGCCCTCAGCCCAGAGGTCTCCACTGATGCCCTGCCCTGTCCCTGATTCTGTTCTCTCACCCTAAATGACATCAGATGTACGCTCTACAGATGATGGCCCTTGGCCTGACTGGCCGGTCTGGGACAGGACCTCCCGTACCCAGGGCAGTCGGCACCAAGTCATCTCAGCAGTGTGTGGGCAGCTCTTGCTCCGGGTACCCCTATGCTCTTCCCGGCGTGTACAGCTCCCAAGCGGCGTCTCTTCTGGTTCCGGGAGTCGGCCAGAAACTCCAGAGATTAGAAGGGGGTGCCCCTGCCCGTTCAGTGCAACCCTCGGAACTTTGTGTGCTGGTGCCAAGCCCCTGAGGGCCTCGCCTGCAGGTCCTGGGGTGCACTGGGGGCAGGAATTATGGGGTCCCCGCACTGCTCAGTTACAGAGTAATTCTGACTGTGAGGCCAGGGCTCTCCAGTGGCCATTCTTCGTTTCCAACCACGCGTCCCCTGTGGAGGGCTTTCCCAGGAGGTGGGGCCACAGCCAACCATCCTTAACTTCCTGCCTGGCCTCCCCCTCCTTCCTTCCACTCAGCTAGGAAAGAAGCACCCTGTTTCCTTCCCAGCCTCCAAACATGTCCATCTTTCACTGTTTTAAACAAAAAGCAGCTCAGGGCAGCTCCATTGTAGATTTTCTGTGACGGAAGGGAGGCCGGTCCTGGTCTTTGCCTGAGATGAGCGTGGAGAGGAGCGAAGACCTCCCTGCACCTCCCCGCAGACACACACAGCATGCTCAGAAGCTGCCAGTCTCACCCGCGAGGCTGCAGGTCGCTCTCAGTCACTCTACTAATGGCCTGGGTTGTTTAACTGAAGTTTAAAAATTATGTTTGTCCTGCCAGCCCAGCTAATGAGCTTATTAGCATTTCATTTCTGATGAGCCTGCCTATCGTGGCAGAAGGAGCTGTGGTATTACTGATCGTTCCCTGCTGTCTTCTTGCAGGGATCATGCCTGGCCGCTACAACCAGGAGGTGGGCCAGACCATTCCCGTCTTTGCCTTCCTGGGAGCCATGGTGGTCCTGGCCTTCTTTGTGGTACAAATCAACAAGGCCAAAAGCAGGCCGAAGCGGAGGAAACCCAGGGTGAAGCGCCCACAGCTCATGCAACAAGTTCACCCACCAAAGACCCCTTCCGTGTGACATCAGACCACTGACGGTGAGAGTCAGAGAGAGCCTTTTCCTGACGGCCTTGGTGGGCAGGCAGAGCCGTGATGATTCCAGAGGGGCCGCCTGCTGAAAGGGCCTGAGTCTTCAGCTGCAGGGCTCTGGGAGTCCGTTCTGCATGGGCCTCCCGTGTGATGCGGGGAGGCTCGCGTGCAGCTCGAAGTGTGCTGTGGCCAGGGTCCCGCCGGAGGGGTCCACGGATCAGCCTCAGGGCACTGCACCCAGCCGCTGCATGCACCAAAGACTCGGAGAACGTCAGAGGCTCTCGGGGGTCTTCTGACCCGAGAGGGAGGATGTACTTTTAAACAACACAACTGACCAAGCTAAGATACACTCATTAAGGCTATTTTCTATATTTATTGATGGGAAAAAGTCACTTTAAAGACTTGTGCTATTTGGAAGCAAAGCTATTTTTTTTGTCAATGGAATGCGGTTTTTTTACTGTTCCATCACGAGGGATACCAGATTCCATGATCTCCTTTTTGATGAAAGGACAGCCTGAGAGTTGAAGGCGGATTGCACAGATCTGTGAAACATAGACCTTCGCTTTATTTTTATAAGTCTCAACTGCCATCATGTTTTGTAATAATGGGGTCTCGATTTCACCATTGTCGGTGAAGAAAATTTTCAATAAATATGCATTACCTGTATGAAGCAAAAAAGAATTGTGTCACGGGCTCTTTTTCCACCTGTCCCATTTCTCTTTGACGACACCCTGGAATGGGTTCTGTAGTAGCTTGTTATTTTGGTTAAGACATAATTCACATACTGTAAAAATCCATTTTAAAGTGTATAATTCAGTGGCTTTTAGTATATTCACAAGGTCATGCAGCCGTCACCCCCCTAATTCCAGAACACTTTCGTCATCCCCAGAAGAAACCCTGCACCTGGTCACAGCTCAGCCCCTCTCCCCTCCCCTACAGCCCACGGCGCCCACTGATTTGTTGTCTGTGGGTTCGCCTGTTCCGAGTATTTTGTATGAAGAGAACCAAGCAGTACGTGGCCTTTTGTGACTGGCTCCTGACACTGGCTCCCTTTCTGGCCATTGGGAACATTGCTGCTCTGGGCATGCGCATACCAGTTTTCGAATGGACGTGAGTTCTCACGTTTGTGGGGTAGACACATGGGTGGGAAACCGTGGAGCTCTTGGGCCTGAGTTTCCGAGGAACTGCGGGACCCCTCGTTTCCAAGGTGGCTGCCTCGTTCCACACGTCCGCCAGCCGTGCGCGAGGGTCCTGGTTCCTCCGTGTCCTAGCAAGCGTCTGGGCTGCCCATCTTTTTGATCGCAGCCTTCCCGTGGGAGTGAGGTGTTATCTCATTGCGGTTTGATCTGCGTTTTCCTAAGGACTAGTGACGTGGCGTATCTTTTCGTGCGCTTCCTGGCCATTTGTGTGTCTTCTTTGGAGGGATGTCTGTTCCGAGACTTTGCCTGTTTTTTTAATTGGGCTGTCCTTTTTTTACTGACTTGTAAGAGATTTTTACATATCCTAGATGTAAGCCTCTTACCGTGTACATGGCTTGGAAATACTTTATCATTCTGCTGTCTTTTTCATTTCCTGATGGTCTCTTCTGAAGCACAGAAGGTTTCATTTTGGTAAAGTCCATTTCATCTACTAGGTATCATTTCTAAGGAACCAGTGCACACAGCCTCTTAGTTTTTAACCGTTGCCTGACCAGTCTCTTGGCCATGTGCTGCCTGGCCACACATCAGCCTTCATATCACAGCAGAGGACGGACCGACTGGAGAGGAAATGGCAGAGGCCATGTGGGATCAGGGTGCTGATGGAGCCCGGGAGAGAGGAAGGCCCAGGCCCAGGGACGAGGGAGGAGCCACTAAGGGGTTCTCTGCTGTGAGGGGTTCCCGTTGGCAGGTCCCGTTGGTGACCTTGCACTTTAAGTGTGCTCTGTGGCTGCTGTCGCTTTGAGGCTGTGGAGGCAGGGCCGAGGGCCCCACGCAGCTGTCCCTGCCCCACGTAGCCCTGAGAACGTAGGCATTTAGGCTCAGTGGCATGCTCTCTGAGATGGGCTGTGGATCTGCGTGTCACTTCAATGCCTCAGAATAAGGGGCTTGTGCACTGTTTGTTATGGAGCCTTCTGGTCCCCCTGCCTGCCCTCCATCATTGTGGTCTGCTCACCACCTGCTCCACAGCACTCTGAAGGCCAAGGTCACGGCCCATCCTTGTCCCACAGGAGAATGAGGACCTTCCTCAGCGTAGAAGAGCAGGTTGCAGGGTTGGTACATGCTGTAGCTCCCAGGCCCTGTCTCAGGTTCGACACAGGTTTTTCTTTCTCTTTTTTTTATAGGTTTTATTTATTTTAGATGAGAAGGGAGGGAGAGAGGGAGAGAAACATTAATGTGCAAGAGAAACATTGATTGGTTGCCTTTTGCGTGGCCCCAACTGGAGACCTGGCCTGCAACCCAGGCATGTGATCGAACCAGGAACCTTCTGGATTGTAGGCTGGTGCTCAATCCACTAAGCAACACCATCCAGGGCCACATCATGATTTTCTAGAGAAGTGTGAAATCTCCCAGTTTTAATGTCCACAAATGATTGAATTAGAAAACATTTTACGTAAACTACACAAAGCCTCTCCGTCTCTGTTGTGCAGTTGTGCAAACGGTGTGCACGTGAGGTGACCGCAGAATGAAGTTCTGGGCCCAGTGCAGTGAGCTGGGCGTCTAGTCCCCACGCTGGCTGCAGCCTCAGGCTCACCTGTGTCTTCGGAGCTTGAGCGCCTCACCCCCAGAAGATGGCACTTCGACCCAGACCATCCCCTTTCTGCCCAAGGTGTGTGTCTACGTGTGTCACTTGTCTTCAGGACCGGCTCTCCTGCCACCGTCTCTTCCGTGTGTCGAGGCCTCTTGCTGCCCTACGTGCTCTCTCCAGAGACAGGTCCTGCTCCTGAGATGGGGTGGCCCTGCCCACCCCAGGACTGAGCACACTCACGGCAGTGTTAGGGTGCACGTTTGTAGGGTCACGTAGTTGGGACAGGAGAGGACAGAGATGGATAAGCATGGACACCCAGAGAGTGAGGCTAAGTCAAGAACAGAAGAAAGTTGTTAAGATGCCATGTTTTTTAGGGACCTGTGGTGACTGCAGCTCCAACAAAGGGACCTATATGAGGGGTGATCTAACAAGATGAAGTTCAGTGGCAACATAGAAAGACTACAGTTGGTCTTTGAATAAAGGGCAGGTCTGCACAGTACTGACGCCTGCGGGCATAGAAAGGAGTGCTGGACAGGGCAGGAATGTGGGGCGCCTGCCAAAGGGGCTGCGCTCAGAGCTGTAACAAAACGAAGGCGGGGCCTCCCCTGTCTGCAGCCAGAGTGGTACTGTTGGCAGCTGGGTGCCAGGCTTGCCACTATGTCTAGAACGTGCATTAGTGTCGTCTGCACACAGACTCGATTGTGGGCATCACTGGCCCCATTTCACAGAGGAAGTGGCAGCACCTTCCAGAATCACACAAGGAGGAGTGCAAGATCGGCACAAGCCCTGTGCCCAACCTCCGCCCCTCCTGCTGGCGTCTGTGTGATGTCTGTGTCTGCACTTCAGGGACAGTGTGACAAGCCAGGGGGATGACTGATCGGGCTGTTGGGACAGAGTCATGGGAGGAATGAGCTGGACAAAGGAGCGGCTGGGATTGAGCTGGAGAGGGCGGCTCGGTGGGGAGAGCTCCCATGGAGGGGAGAAAATCCCTCGGAAGACTTGACTGCCAGGGTCGGGCTCGCGGTGCGCTGTCCAAGGAGAAAGGCCTTGTTTGGTGGCTGCCATGGGATACCTGGGCCCTTGTGGGAGGAATGTTCTAGAAAGGATGTCACCATTCAGGGCACAGATGTTGAACTGGGGCTCTGGCCCTGGGGTCCAGTTCCAGCCCGGCCACCTCCTGCTTGTGGGCCTTCCCTGATCATCGCATCAGGCCATGTGCTGTCGTCACACGGCCACGGGCCTGACGCAGGGTCAGCGCCGGTCACATCAGCTGTGGTCAGGGGTCTGTCACAGTGACAGATGTGCCCAAAGGCTGTGGCCCCAGCCAGGCCAACACCCTGCTTTGAGGGAACCTTTTCTTCTTGTGGCGTGTACTCTCATTGTCCTAGTGAATGATGACATCTTTTTTACAAATCAGAAAAACAAGCGGCCAACCCATCACAACCACAGAGAGACCGTGGGAGCCCTGGGGGACTGAGGGGGGCCGGGCATGGAGGTTGGGCCCCAGGACTCGTCCCTAACCACTGTCCCTGGAGAGTCAGGCGGGCCCTGACTACGGGAAGTATGAAGGTGCCGCACTGCCCTCAGCCCCACCTGCTGCAAGGGACTTGCAGGTCTGAGGTCTTCCCTGCACGTGCACTTGTCCTTCTTGCACTCTTGCAGGAGCAGGCCCCATGCGCCGTGACCCCGAGGGGGTGGGAACGGGCCCTGCCGTCGGTGAACCTGTCCCAGCAGCCTGTCGCACTGCGTCTGCTGCGCTCACCTGCGAAGTGGACCGGACTGAAGACGTCATGCCAAGTCAGAGGAGCCAGACACAGAAGACCGTGTAGTGTACGCGTCCACCTGTGGGGGAACAGGCAGATCCAGAGACCGCAGATCTGGATCGCTTAGGTCTGGGGGCCGGGAGTGGAGTGGCGAGAGCTGAGGGCGTGGGGTTTCCTTCTGGCATGATGCACGTGTGCTGGAGCCGAATGGCGGTGATGGCTGCACAGCATCTCACACATACTACGTGCCCCTGAACTGTCCCCTTGAAAGTGGTTAAAATGGTGAATTTTATGTTCTATAAGTTTAACCACCGAGTTCCTCTGGGGGATTTTTGTGAACCGGCAAGGTGGGAGCCCCCGGCCTGGAGACTGGAAGGGGCTCTCTGGGGGTCAGCCCCTCTTCCTGCTGACACCTCTGCGGAGCAGCCACCTTCCAATGCAGGGGCAGGAGGAAGGTCAGCAACACTACTTTGAAGATGCTTCCTTTCCCTTCCAGTTGCAACTCCCCTTCCTTCACCCCGAGCAGAACTCTGGCACCAGCCCCTCCTTGCAGGGAGGGGACAGCAGGACCTGGCAAGGCCCGTGCCCTTGGGCCATGTCTCACCTGGAGGCTCCAGGCTCTGCTCTGCAGAAGAGACCCCCGCTGCTGAGCCCCCGGAGCTGGGGGCCCCTGGGGCTCCAGCACTCAGACCTCAGGGTGCTGGTATGTCGTTTTCTTGTTGCTACTGAGACAAATCACCACAAATTCATTGCACAAAACACCACATTTATTCTCCTGTTCAGTTCTAGGGGTTGGAAGTCCTGAAACAGTCTCCTGGGGCCAAAATCAGGGTCAGCAGGACTGGTTCCCTCTTCAGGCTCCAGGGGAGGTCCATTTCCCTGCCGTTTCCAGCTTCCAGAGGTTTCCCAAATTCCTTGGCTCATGGCCACTTCCTTTATTATCCCTCCAACCTCTGCTTCTGTTATCACAGCACCTCCTCCTCTGACCTCTGACCTCTCCTACATTCCTGCTTTAAGGACCCTTGGGTCACACTTAGGGCCACCCAGATCACTCAGGGTACTCGCCCCATCTCAAGATCCTTAACTCACTCTCATTTGCAAAGTCCCATTTGCCATGCAGTTAGTCTGAGGAGACCTTTGGGGACCATTGTTCAGCTGAGCACACCGGGTTTCTCTGTCCCTGAGCTGTCACCCATTTCTCTCAGGAGGACTTGGGCCCCTCCTGGTTAACTGGCACAGATGGAGCCACCTCTAACAGTCCAAGGCTCCTGTCATCTGAAGACCTTGAGGCTTTGCCCCTTCAGCGTCGGGGTCACTCCACCCAGCATTTTTTTATTAAGCTGCCTTCTCTGGGCCAGGCGGGGGCAGAAAGCTGCAGGGGGAAAGAGGGCCTTGGGCTCAGGGACGCGGGGTCAGTCACCGTCCCTACCCTCTTAGAACTGCGGTTCTCCAAGCACGTTAGCATCTCCTGGGAGCTTCACAGAAATCCAAAACCCGGTGGCACCAGGCCAAGTTCATCTGCAGCCCTGAGCGTGGGTCGGCACTGGCGGTTGGGAGAGTCCCTTGGGTATTCTCGTGTGGCCAAGGTTCAGAACGCTGTTCCAGAAGCTCAGAATCAAGCAGACAGAAAAACACATCAATGCCAGAAATGGAATTGACCTGTCCTTGTTTCAACAACAGCTAATGCACGCTGCTCACTTCTGGGCCGTGAACGTGTTCTCCCTGAACCTCCTCCTAACAGCGTCGCAGGGTGGCAGCTCTGCCCACCCCATTTACAGGTGACTCCAAGGAGCCCAGGTCACGGTCAGTGCATGCCGAGGTCACCCTTCAGTCCCGGGCACTCTGGCTCCTGAGACCTGCCCTCGTCTGTCTTCCAGACTTCTTGTCACTTCTTGGGAAACAAGCTGAGGTCACTTTCTCTTGGAACTTCCTAACCTGTCTTGTGACCCACACTCTGTGGAGCAGGAAAGGAGGGACCCCAGGATGACCCCTGGTGACAGTTGCTCACCTGGAAGGATGACGCAGGAGACAGGAGCTGCCTTCCGAGTGTAGTGCTGGGCTAAGCCCCCCACCTGCCCCATCCCCAGGGCCACCTGTGTGCCACCTCACTGCTTTCCTGTGCACCAGAGCGCCCGCCACCCACACAGATGGGGCCCTGCAGGGCGCCTCTCTGCTGCTAGGAAAAGGTCACCGGGCCCTGGGTTGGTGGCAGAGAGAGCATATCAAAGCCCCTCGGAATTAAGAGGTTTTCCCATTGAGTGGAGTTTCACAGCCCAGTGGCCGATTTCTAAGTCATGCGTGTTAATGGGTGGCTAATGAGAGGCCCAGGCGGGGGTAGAGGGGTGCCAGGAGCTGAGATGAAGGAGTACAAAGCCGCAGCTGATTCCTCCTCCCTGCCTTAGGGGCGGCTGTGGGAGAGAAAGCAGATGGTGGGGCTGCACTGGTGGCTTGGCAGAGCCTACACCTAGCCGGCTGCTGCTCAGGCTCCACCTGCCTGCCACCCCTCCCTCTTCACCACAAGAAAGTCCTTTCCCAGGGGCCCTGAACTGGGTCTCCAACAAAGGGACCCCAACACCAGAACATCTCAGCCTTCCTGGGAACACTGGCTTATCCTGTGGGCTGAGCCTTTGAACAGAGACTTGCCACTCCCCTGAATGTCACCCCCAGCCACCTTTCCCCAAAGTTGCATAGAGGTCTCAGCTCCCAGCACCTCCTCCAGGAAGCTCCTCCAGATTTCCCTCCTCCTGAGCCTCAGGGTCTACTCCTCTCCCATTGGCCCACAGTTATTTGTCTGTCCCCCCTCCAGAGTAGAGACTTTATCTTCCACCTCTGAATCCCCAAGGCCTAACATGCAGTAGGTGATCAATCAATCCGTGTTTGTTGAATGACTGATTGATTGCAACCAGTCAGACCCCAGATATACTGTGCTGAATGTGGCCCCTAAAAGACAAGCCCATGGCCCAGGGCCGATGAATGCAATCTTATTTAGGAAAAGGAGCTTCGCAGGTGTCATTAAGGACATTGAAATGAGATCTTCCTGGAACATCCGAGGGGGACTAAATCTAATGACCACTGTCTGTATACAGAGAGGGCACAGACACAGGGAGAAGGCCACGTGAGGACAGAGGCAGAGATTGGAGTGATGTGACCACAAGCTAAGAAATGCCTGGAGGCACCGAAGCAGGAGGAGGCAGGCAGGCCCCTCCCCTAGAGCCTTCGGAGGGAGCACAGCCCCGCCCACACCTTGACTGCAGACTTCTAACCTCCAGGCCCGGCAGAACAAATTTCTGGGTTTTAAAATTTTTTTAATTTATTTTGAGAGACTGGTTTGTTATTTCACATATTTATTCATTCATTAGTTGGTTCTTGTATGTGCCCTGACCAGGGATAGAACCTGCAACCTTGGCAGTATCAGGATGATGCTCTAACCAACTGGGCTCCTCAGCCAGGGCTGAACTTCTATTGTTCTAAGCCCCCTGTTATTTGTAACAGCAGACTCAGGAGGTTGACACATGGGGGAAACCATGCGACTCTCTCATTTCTCTCTTCCCTGGAGTCTGTGTATTCATCCTGCCATCTATTCATTCACTCATTCATTCATTCATTCCCTCATTCATTTAGTGCTCCCTATCCCAAGCACTCACAGAGTCAAGGCAGGGCGTGGGAGACAACGTGACTTTGTAGACTTTGAGATGACACACACTTGGGGCTGAATCCCAGTTCTGTCAGTTTCCAGTGATGACCTTTTGAGCCATTGGCTTCACCTGCCTGAGCCCGGTTCCTTCTCTGACTAAGGCGACGCCCCCTTGGGATTGGGTGTGAACATGCGCAGAACTGCTGTGAGCGCTGGTTCACAATGAGCGCTGTTCCCGATATGTCGGCATAGGGGCTGCCGGACACCTGGCCCAGCTCTGAGCTCTTTGGCCACAGTCCTGCTCCCTTCTCACCACTGCATGCTGGGAGGCCGGCCACGCTGCAGGTCAAGTACTTAGGGACCACATGCAAAGATATGAAAAGGGCCGGCAGCAAGAAGGTGGTGACATGGCCTGGAGGTTGATAAACCACAGGGAGTAAAAGAGTGGGGAGGAGCCGGTGGCGGATGGATAAGGGCTGATTCGGCGAGACTCAGAGCATTGAAGATGTTTAACGCAAGGCAGCAGTTCTCAAAGCGGGCCCCGGCCCAGCGGCAGGGACACCATCTGGGAGCTGGTTAGAAAAGGAGATTCTCAGACCCTACCTCAGACACACTGAATCAGAAATGTAAGGGATGGGGCCCCGAGATCAGATACGCTGGAGGGCCCTTGAGCCCTGGCTGGTGTGGCTCAGTGGATTGAGCAATGTCCTACCAACTGTAAGGTTGCTGGTTCAATTCCTGGTCCAGGCACATGCCTGGGTTGCAGGCTAGGTCCCCAGTTGGGGTCCTGCAAGAGGCAACTGATCGATGTTTCTCTCTCTCCCTCCCTCCCTTCCCCTCTCTCTAAAAATAAATAAATAAAATCTTTAAAAAAGGCAGGGAGCACTTTGAGCCTGGGTGCCAGGGATAAACAGTCACATCTGAATTCTAGACCTGGCCTCCACAGGCCTGCGTTTCCCAGAAGAGGACCATTTTTTTTTAATGCTGCCATCTTAATAATTGACAACAGGTGGGGTTGGATTGGTGGTCTCTATGCCAAGTGTGGTCGGGGAGCAGCGCCTTCCTCCCTGGAGCTTGTGGGAAATGTGGAGTCTCAACTTGGAGTCTCAAGGTGGAATGGATAGGAACCTGCGTTTTAACAGGAGCCCCAGGTGCTTCTGTGCACGGTCAGCTGGGGAGCACCTGAATGAAGCGGCTGCTGCCTTTGCGTGCCTCAGTCTGCAGCTCTCTGCACCCCCCTTTGACGTGGCACATGGGCCCCCTGGTGCAGATGGGAAGCTAGGCTGACAGACGCTGAGCTCCCAGCCCTTTCCCTGAGACTGGGGGTCTCAGGAAGGCGGAGGGAGGAGGCATGGAGGGAGGAGGCATGGAGGGAGGAGGCGTGGAGAAACAGACCCCTCCAGGGCAGGAGAGCAGGTGTGCGCCCTTGATCTCTCCCAGCGCAGCTCCCTCTCACCCTTGCCAGCCTGGGAACACCCCGCCCCCAGGGAGGGGCCTGCACTGGGGTGTGGGAGGGGAGGGAGTCTTCAGATTCCCTTTCTCAGCCCAGAAGTCTCAGAAGCTGCAAGTTCTTGGGACAGATGGCCCTGACTTCATGTCTCTGTCTGGCTAAGTTTGGGGACATGACCCGAACACATGCTCTTTAAGGCTCCCTCAGTCCAGGACTCATTAGCCACCCCAGCAGCGCTAGACTCTTCCTTCTCCCACCCCTCCAGGTCCAAGAAACGCAGCTGAACCACCTGGAGTGAGCCCGAGTCCCTGTCCATCTGTGGGTGGCCAAGGACGGTCTCTCACCTTGAAGTTTGCGTTTGGTGGTAAGGACTAGGTCTGTCAGAGGGGTGGGAGAGGGTGACGGAGGTGATGGGCAGGAAGGAGTTGGGGGTTCAGAAAAGAAGGGAGGGGAGGGGTCCGGTGGCCTTGGGTTGAGTGGAAGAGCAGGAGGGACAATAACAGGAAGGCAGCTAGAGGGGAAGGGGTGGGCGCGGCATTCCTTGAGGTGAAAAGCAGTGAGGCCCAGAGGGGTTGGGCCCAGGGGTGCATAGGGTGAAGGGGGAGCGGAGGCGCAGGAAGAGGCAGGTGGCAGCTTGGGGACGATGTGCCAGATGCGGTAGCTCTGACAACTGGGGAGAGAGACCTGTCAGAGCCAGAGAAGGATGCCATCTGTGAACTGGGAAGAACGAGAGAACACTGTCCCCTCTCTTCACCCCCTGCTGCTCCTAGACATGGAGGGACTGAGCCCTGCACGCAGAGGCCTTTTGGCGAAGCCAGCAACTGCCAGCCCCAGTCTGTCCTCACTGGGTGCTGTCTTCATCCTCCTGAAATCAGCGCTGGGGGCCGGCCTGCTCAACTTCCCCTGGGCCTTCCACAAGGCCGGCGGGGTGACCCCCGCCTTCCTGGTGGAGCTGGTAAGCCCCTGGGAAGCATTTTGGGAGGTCTCCCGGGGCAGAATCCAGACGGGATCCTTGGGTGTCGATCTGCAGAGCCGCCTGTCTTAGAAACTAGACCTGTGGGGTTGGTTTTCTGCCTGCTGAGCACACGATGGGAGAAGACAACCATGGACCTGGGCCGAGAGTGTCCTTTACATCCCCGGGTCTGCTGCCAGCCAGGGCTGGGAGGGGGCGCCAAGAACACAGCGTCTGAGCAGCCGCCCGACCCAGTGACTGCTGGTCTCAGCTCTGTGACTAGGGCTTCCGTGCACTTGCGGATGAGGCCAGGACTCAGACGGGCGGTGACAGCTCCGCTCCCAGCTGGGCCAGGCCCTCTACTGTGTCAGGGGTCCTCAGCCGCTTCTGTGGGCTGCATTCCAGCCCTTTTCAGAAAGTCCAGGGGCTGAGTGCCTTTAGCGGAGAACCAATGATTAGCACAACTTTATTTTATTTGCAAAGATTCCTTCTGGCTGATAGGAAGCCCTGCGTTTTGTGGTAAGCTCTTTGACAGGCACCCCAAATCTGTTTTTATGGCAGTCGGCTGCTAATGATCCTGTTCTAACTGTTTTAAGACATGGGGCTAGGTACACAATGTCAAATAAGGCATTTCGGACAGAGGGGAGTGTTAGGAGGGTCATATGACGGGGTGAAGTGACATGACCCGGGTGGTCAGAGAAGGCCGACCTGAGGAGGTGCCGTCGAGCTGGGCCCCGGTGCAAATGGGAGAACTTGTCCAGGCGCACGAGAGGGGCAACAGAGCTGTGTTGGGACGTGGCAGTGGAAAGGCTGCCCTATTGTAACAGTGAGGAAGGAGCTTCATCTCCAGCCACGAGAGCTGCTGTAAAGCCACGGGGCTGCAGGGGAGGGGCTGTGGTTAGCACAGAGGTGGCCAGTCCCAAGGGGGCAGGAAACGCTGTGGGCCTCCCACTCCTCACACTGTGTGCAGCATCTCCTGGGCACCTCGCTGAAATGCAGATGCCGACTCAGCAGGACTAGGAGGGTCTGAGACTGCATTTCTGATGAGCCGAGGGGACGCGGCTGCTGCCTGCTGGTAGGGCTTGCGCATTGTGCGGTGTGGTCTAAAGACATGAATAATGGAAACCCCAGACAAGGGTACTGGGCACACTGCCCTTCCCGCCTCTCCCCTCCTTTTAGCCAGTGAGACTTCTGCCCTGTCCCCTTTATGAGGTGCCAACTCGGACTGGGGGTGCATGTAAAACCTTACCACCAGGAGGCCAGTGGTGCGAGGTGGTAGGTCTCTCCTGACCCCTTTAGCACTGGAGGAGGATTACTGAAATTCAGTGACCCTCGACCCTCTCTCAGAAGCTGCAGAGGCGGAGCCTGGGCCTTGGGGGATGAGGGCTCTTCGCTGTCCTGCTGCTCAGAGGCTCAGGGTCTCTCTGTTCCTGCCTCCCTTCCCTTTGTCCTCAGATACCTGCTGAGTGCGAGTCAGGCACTCCTCTGGGAACTAACTGGTGAGCAAAACAGAACACAACCCCAGGCTTCGCAGAGATTAGAGGCCCCTGCTTGCCTGAGCACCACGCACTGGGTGGCTTAAAACCGCAGAAATGTGTCCTCTCCTGGTCCTGGGCACCAAGAGCCTGAACTCAAGGTGCCGGCAGGGGCTCAGCTCCCTGTGGGGGCTCCATCAGAGGGTCCTCCCTGCCTCTTTCAGCTCCTGGTGGCCCCAGCCGTCCCTTGGCTGGTGGCCAGATCCCTCCAACCCCTGTCCCACCATCACACAGTCTTCTTCTTTATGGTTTCTCTTCTGTCTCTTATGAGGCAGTTGTCACTGGATTTCAGGGTCACCCAGAAGGTCCAGGGTGACCTCATCTCGCGCTCCTTAAGGACACCTGAAAGACCCCTTTCCGTCTCATTGTGTCTGCAGAGACTGCCCAGTAAGTCACTCCCACAGGCTCCTGCGGTGAGGCTGCAGGCCTGTCCTCCGGGGCATCTCCCTGCAGCCTGGTGCAGGCACGAGGTTGTCTCAGAGCCTCAGCTCAGGGGTGGGGTCGTGAGAGCCCCTCAAGGTGAAGTGTCAGGAGGCTTTCTGGAGGAAATTACCTTGCAAAGGAGGGGAAAGAAGAGCAAACATTCCCTAGGTGAGCAGAAGTGGTGGAGGCAGGTAGGCGGGTTCAGGAGGAGGAACCAGGTGGACCAGGGTCCAGTGGCCGGAGGGAGCCTTGTGTCCCTTCTGACTCTGAAGGTTCAAGTTCCTTTCACACAGTTCAGTTAGATGCTTCTCCTCAGCAGCTGTAGCTGTGGCCTCTGGTCTAGTACAGAACAGATCTGCTCATCCAGGGGCAGGAACTGTGCCTGAGGACAGCTGTCCTAGCTTCCCCCAGGTCTCTGGGCTGAGCACAGCCAATCTCTTGCATTGCTACTTCCCCAGCACCGAGGGAGGGGTGTTGAGGCCGGGAGACCAAGTTCAGTTTGCAGGCCAGTAGCCGTCGGTGCTGGAGAGACTCAAAACCATTGCACTCTGTGCAGCAAGTGGGGCTCCCATGCATGGAGGGGGCATCCAGTGGCACTAACACTTTGAAAAGCAGTTCGGCGATGTCTTAGAGTTAAAAACACGTCTACCCTATGACCTAGCATCTCTCCCGAGTGTGTGTCCAGGAGGACAAAGTGTCCTCAAAATGACTTGGTCTGGAGGGCTCAGCGCTTCAATCACAGTGGCCAAAACCAAAAAACAACCCAGGTGTCTGTCAGCAGCGATGGTTGGAGCAGCTGTGACTATGCCCGTACAATGGAGTGGCGCGCTGCAGAAACCGGAGCGGCATCTGATGCATCCAGTGTGGCTGGATCTCACAGGCATGGCAGAGTTGAAGAAGCCAGACACAAAAATGTGTAAAAGTAGAAAGATACTAGATCAGTAGTTTCTTCTGGGGACAGGATGGGGGCAGCAGTGACCAGGAAGGGACAGGGGGGCACTTCAGAGGTGTGGTAGAATGCTCTGTACCTCAATAGAGGTACACTTGTTGTGTCCCTTTGGGTGATGCACTTTCATGCAGGTAACGTGTGCGACTTCAGCACGGCCATGTAGACTCTGGCTTTCTGATGCCCAGGATCTGCCCGACTGGGCGGAATGGTGTGTATGGATCCCAGGTAAAAGACTGATGGCCAGTGAGGCCTCAGCAATTTACCTGCTCTGCTCTGGGCAGGGGAGGGGCCCTAGGCCGAAGGCAGCCATGACCTCTGCAGGTGAGAGGCCTGTGGAGGGAGCCATACTGAGGTCCCCAGGGGCAGCTGGCTGCAGTGGTGGCTCATGGGAGCACCCTGGCCCACAGCCCTGCTCTGCAGGTGTCCTTGGCCTTCCTGATCAGTGGGCTGGTTATCCTGGGCTATGCCGCCTCCGTCAGTGGCCAGACCACCTACCAGGGTGTGGTTGGAAGGCTGTGTGGACCGGCCATTGGGAAGCTGTGTGAGGCCTGCTTCATCGTCAACCTGCTCATGATCTCCGTGGCCTTCCTCAGGGTGATCGGGGACCAGCTGGACAAGCGTAAGTACCTGTGCTGCAGGTGGGGTGGCCTCGGGTTTGGTGCTCCTTATGCCCCTGGAGCTCCTGGGTGACGAGCAGGACGTGGACACTGAGCTGGACCCTGGGGGACAGCAGAGACCAAGACCAGCCCCTGAGCTCCTGATGTCCTGAACAAGGGAGACTGGGAATTAGTAATTACCAGGCAGGGAGAGTCATGGTGGGGGGGGGGGGGGGTTGTGGTTGGGGTGTCCAGTGGGTCAACTGCAAAGAAGCCCCTATGAGAGATAACCAATGACACCTTGAATTTGGGGACATCGGAGACCCTGCACTTGTTGGCCTCGAGTTCCCCACTAACAATTTCCCTCTAAGTGTGGCTTTTGCTGCATCCCACCAATTCTGATATGTTGTCTTTTCATTTTTGTCCCATTGAAAACGTTTGCTAAATTTTGCTGGGCTTTCTTCTTTGCCTCACGGGATGTTTAGCATTGTGTGGTTTGATTTCTAATTATTTGGGAGTTCTTTTAGATCCCTTTTGGGGTTCTACCTTAACCGCATCCTGGTCAGAGAACACTCTGTGATTTCAGTGTGTGGGCATTTGGAGCTTGTCCGTGGGCTCCGCAGGTTCGGTCTGGCGGGCGTTTCCGGATGTGCGTTCTGCCGCTGCTCAAGGTGGGCCACAGCTTTGCACAGCTCGTCCATGGCCTCACTGATTCTGTGATCTAGTATTTCTATCAGTCTGAGAGAGGGGGCGATACTATCTCCAACTATGATTGCAGATTTATCTATCTCTCTTTAATTCTGTCCATTTTTTTTTCCTCGTGGTTTTGAAGCTCTGTCATTAGGCACACACCTATGAATTACCCTTTCATTATTATGATATATCCCTTTCTGTCTCTGGTAATACTTTGTCATTAAATCAACCTTCTCTGCTATAAATATAGGCACTCCAGCTGTCTTAAGATTAGTGTTTACGCAGTACTTCTCTTCCTAGTCATTCACGGTGAACCTGTGACCTGGGTTTTAAAATACATTTCTTGGAGATAGCATATGGCTGGTTCTTGCTTCTTTATCATCATGATGATCTCAGACAGACTTTTTTTTTTAAAAAAGATTGTATTCACTTTTAGAGAGAGAGGAAGGGAGGGAGAACAAGAGGGAGAAATCCATCAGCATGAGAAAGAAACATAGATTGGTTGCCTCTCGTATGTGCCCCAATAGGAACTGAACCCGAAACCCAGGCAGTGCCCTGACTGGGAATCTCACCCATGACCCTTCCCTCTGCAGGACAACACCCAACCAGCTGAACCACAGTGCTCAGGGCTCACACAGTCTTTTAGTTGGAATGTGATTGTTCTTTAATTTAATCTTTATTGTATTTTTTGCATTACCACTTAGTCCCCCTGTACCTGTTCCTCCCCACAACCACCAGGCTGTTGTCCCTGTCCATGAGTCCTTTTTCCTTTTTGCTGATCCCTCCACCCCTACCGTCCCCCACTCCTTAGCTGTCATCCTGCTCTCCATCTATGAGTCTGTCCTCATTTTCCTTGTTACTTCATTTTGTTCATTAGATTCCACATGTGAGTGAAATCATATGGTATTTGTCTTTCTCTGACTGGCTTATTTCACTTAGCATAATGTTCTCCAGGTCCATCCATACTGTCACAAAGGGTAAATTTTTTTTTCTTTTTTTACAGCTGAGTAGTATTCCAACGTGTAAATGTCCCATAGCTGTTTTAATCCACTCATCTACTGATGGACACTCGGGCTGCTTCCATATCTTAGAGATTGGAAATAACACTGCAATGAACATAGGGGTACTTGTGTTTTTCCAAATTAGCATTTTGGGTTCCTTCAGAGATATTCCCAGAAGTGGGATCGCTGGGTCAGAAGACAGATCCATTTTTAATTTTTTGAGGCATCTCCATACTGCTTTCCACAGAGGCTGCACCAGTCTGCATTCCCAACAGCGCACTAGGGTTCCCCTTTCTCCACATACTCACCAGCACTTGTTGTTTGTTGATTTATTGATGATAGCCATTCTGACAGGTGTGAGGTGGTATCTCATTGTGGGTTTAATTTGCATTTCTCTGATGATTAGTGACATTGAGCATCTTTTCATATGTCTATTGGCCATCTGCATGTCCTATTTGGAGAAGTGTCTATTCAGGTCCTTTGCCCATTTTTTAAAAATTGGGTTGTTTGTGTTTTTGGCATTGAGTTTTGTAAGTTCTTTATAAATTTTGGATATTAACCCCTATCAGGTGTATCGGCAAATATGGTCTCCCATTCTGTGGGTTGTCTTTTAATTTTGTTGATGATTTCCTTTGCTGTGCAAAAACTTTGTAGTTTGATGTAGTCCCATTGTTTATTTTGTTCTTTTGTTTCCCTTGCCTGGGGAGATATATCCAATAAAATATTCCTACAAGCAATGTCCAAGATTTTGCTGCCTATGTTTTCTTATGATTTTTATGGTTTTGGATCTAACATTTAAGTCTTTGATCCATTTTGAATTTATCCTTGTGTGTGGTCTAGTTTCATTTTTCTGCATGTATCTGTCCAATTTTCCCAACACCATTTATTGAATTAACTATTTTTAGCTCATTGTATGTGCTTGCTTCCTCTGTTGAATATTAATTAACTATAAAGCTGTAGGTTTATTTCTGGACTCTCTATTCTGTTCCATTGATCTACATGTCTGTTTTTATGACTGTACCATGCTGTTTTGATTACTGTGGTCTTAGAGTATAGTTTCATATTAGGCAGCATGATTCCTCCAACTTTGTTCTTCTTTCTCAGGATCACTGTTGCTAACGTGGGCATTTTGTGGTTCCATATTAATTTTGGAATATTTGTTCTAGTTCTGTGAAGTATGCCATTGGAATCTTGATAGGAAGTGCATTGAATCTATAGATTGCTTTGGGGGTAGTATGGGCATTTTAGTGAGGTTAATTCTTCCTATCCATGAACATAGTATGTGCTTCCACTTATTTATATCATCCGAAATTTCTTTCTTCAGTGTCTTGTAATTCTCTGAGTACAGGTCTTTGACATTCTTGGTTAGGTTTATTACTAGGTGTTTTATTCTTTTTGTAGCAATTGTGAATGGGATTGTTTTCTTAATTACCCTTTCTGTGAGTTCATTATTGGCATGTAAATATGCAACTGATTTCTGGATAATTACTTTGCTGAATTCATTTATAAGTTCCAGTAGTTTCTTGGTGGAATCCTTGGGGTTCTCTATGTACAGTATCATGTCATCTGCAAATAATGACAGTTTTACTTCTTCCTTTCCAGTTTCAATTGTAAATAACACTGCAGTGAACATAGGGGTACTTACATTCTTTTGAATTAACATTTTGGGTTCCTTCAGATATATTCCCAGAAGTGGGATTCCCAGGAGTTGGATCAAAAGGCAGTTTTTTTCTTTCTTTCTTCTTGTCTGATTGCTGTGCCTAGGACCTCCTGTACTCTGTTGAAGAAGAGAGGTGAAAGTGGACATCCCCGTCTAGTCCCTGATCATAAGGAGAATGCTTGTAGTTTTTGCCCATTGAGTATGATGCTGGCAATGGGTTCATCATATATGGCCTTTATTATGTTTAGTATATTCCCTCTAATCCTGCTTTGGTGAGAGTTTTTATCATAAATGGGTGCTGGATTTTATCAAATGCTTTTTTTTTTTTGCATCTATTGATATGGCCATGTGGTTTTTATCCTTTGTTTTATTTATATGTGAATCACATTTATTGATTTGTTAATATTGTGCCAACCTTACATTCCTGGAATAAATCCCACTTGATCATGGTGTATGATCTTTTTGATGCATTGCTCTATTTGGTTTGCTAATATTTTGTTGAGGATTTTAACATCTATGTTCATCAAGGATATTGGCCAGTAATTTTCCTTTTTTGTAGTGTCTTTATCTGGCTTTGCAATTAGGATAATGCTAACTTCGTAAAATGAGTTTGGGGGCCTTCCCTCCTCTTGAAATTTATGAAATAGTTTGAGGAGGAGAGGTGTTAGTTCTTCTTGGAATGTTTGCTAAAATTCACCTGTGAAGCCGTCCAGTCCAGGGCTTTTGTTTGTTGGGAGTTTTTTGATCACTGCTTCAATTTCACTGGGTGTAATCTGTCTATTCAGATTCTCTGGTTCTTCCTGAATTAGTTTTGGAAGATTGTATGTTCCAGACTAGGCTGCTGGGGGGGTCCATGATTCTAGGAATTTATCCATTTCATTCAGGTTGTCCAGTTTGTTGGCATATAGTTGTTCATAATACTCTCTTCCAATCCTTTGTATATCTTTGGTGTCAGTTGTTATTTCTCCTCTTTCATTTCTGATTTTGTTTATTTGGGCCCTTTCTCTTTTTTTCTTGATGAGCCTGGTTAAAAGTTTGTCAATCTTGTCTATCTCTTTAGAGAATTAGCTCTTGGATTTGTTGATCTTTTGTATCATTTTTTAAGACTCTGGTTCATTTATTTCTGCTCTGATCTTTATTATGTCCTTCTATTCAATTTGGGCTTTGTTTGCTGTTCTTTTTCAAGTTCCTTTAAGTGTGAAGTTAGTTAGATTGTTTATGTGAGCTTTGTCTTGTGTTTTTGTTTTTTTGTTTTTTTTTGAGACAGGCCTGTAATGCTATGAATTTCTCTCTTAGGATTGCTTTCTCGGTATCTCACAGATTTTGGATTGTTGTGTCCTCATTTTCATTTGTTTCAAGGTACCTTTTGGTTTCTTCCTTGATCTCATTGTTAACCCATTCATTGTTTAATAATCTGTTATTTAGCTTCCATTTCTGTGTGTTTTTTGTATTCTTCTTGTGATTGATTTCTAGATTCATATAGCACTGTGGTCAGAGAAGATGCTTGATATGATTTCAGTCTTCTTAAATGTATTGACACTTGTTTTGTGTCCCAACATGTGGTCTATCTTGGACAATGTTCCTTGTGCTCTTGAAAAGGATGTATATTCTGCTGCTCTGGGATGAAATGTTCTAAAGATATCAATTAAATCTATTTGAGCTAGTGTGTCATTTAAGGCCACTGTCTCCTTGTTGGTTTTCGGCCTGGAAGATCTACCCATTGAAGTCACTGGTGTGTTAAAATCCCCAACTATGACTGTATTTCTGTAGATCTCTCCCTTTACATACATCAAGATTTGCCTCACATATTTAGGTGCTCCTATGTTGAGTACATGAATGTTTACTAGGGTTATATCTTCTTGTTGAATTTTTCCCTTTATCATTCATTATATAGTGTCTTTCTTTGTCTCTTATTATAACCTTGGTTTTAAAGTCTATTTTGTCAGATATAAGTACTGCTAGCCCAGCTTTTTTTTTCTCTTTCCATTTGCATGAAATATCTTTTTCCATTCCTTTACTTTTAGTCCATGTGTATATTTTGATCTGAGATGGGTCTCTTGGAGGCAGCATATATGTGGGTCTTGTTTTCTTATCCACTCAGCTACCCTGTGTCTCTTGATTGGAGCATTTAAGGCTTACATTTTAAACCATTTACAACTAAGGTGATTATTGATAGATACATATTTAGTGACATTCTTAGACTATTTTCCTGTTTTTTTTCTCTCTCTTTTTCTATTTCTTGAAGCAAGCCCTTTAATATTTGTTGCAGTACTGGTTTGGTGTTAAACAAATTTCCGGTCTGGGAAGCTCCTTATTTCTCCTTTGATTTTAAATGACAGCCTTGCTGGGTAAAGTAGCCTTGGTTGCAAGTCTTTGTATTTCACCACCTTGAATATTTCATGCCACTCCCTTTGGGCCTGAAATGTTTTTGCGGAGAAATCAGATGACAGTCTAATTGATGCTCCCTTGCATGTAACTACCTGCTTTTCTCTGGTGGCTTTTAGGATTCTCTCCTTGTCTTTAAGCCTTGTCATTTTCATTATGATGTGTCTCAGTGTTGGCTTCTTTGAGTCCAACTTCTCTGGGACTCTCTGAGTTTCCTGGACTTTTGCATCTCTTTCCTTTACAAGATTAGGGAAGTTTTCACTCATTATTTCTTCAAATAGCTTCTCAATCCCTTGCTCGCTCTCTTTTCCTTCTGGTGTTCCCATGATATGTGGATATTGTTATGGTTCATATTGTCCAAAATGATTCTTAAACGCTCCTCATTTTTTAAAGTTAATTTTTCTTTTTGCTGCTCTGCCTGGGTGTTTTTTCTACCTTGTCTTCCAAATCACTGGTCTGATCCTCTGCTTCCTCTAACCTACTGTTTATTCCTTCCAGTATATAATTTATTTCAGATATTGCATTCTTTCTGACTGGCCCTTTTTTGTGGTTTCTATGTCTTTTTTCATGTTGTTGAGTATGCTTATAATCATTACTCTAAACTCTCTATCTGATAAATTGCTTGCCTCCACTTCATCTAGTTGTTCTTCTGGAGAATTCTCTTGTTCTTTCATTTGGGGTCTGCTTTTTTTCTTTTTTAATTTAATCTTTATTGTATTTTTTTCCATTACCATTTAGTCCCCTTATACCCTACTCCCCCCAGCAATCACCACACTGTCATCCATGTCCACAGGGTCTATTTCTTTGTCTTCCCATTCACGCTGCTGTATTGTATTTTCTCCCTTAGCTGCTAAATTGATGAGTTGTTAAACTAATCAAACTTTAAGCGGCCTGGCATACGCACTACAGGATGGGGCAGGGTAATTCCTGTGGGCAGGGCCATTGCTTCGCTCAGGTTCAGGGTGGAGAATACTCTGCCTGAGAGAGATGGCTTCTACAGCATGGGGAATGGCCCAGCACGGGGATCCTGGTGGCTGTTCCTTCAGTTCTCTCCCCAGAGCACCAACTCCAGACTCTCCTCGAGAGTCTCTATTCCACTCTGCCCTCCCTCTGCCAGAGCCCAGGGTAGGTGGCTGCAAATTAAATTTTGTGTGTTGGCCTTTTAAGAGGCTCTCTGCATCTCCAGCTGTATCCCCCTAGCAGACAGAAACTCTGCTACTTTTTCGTAGCTGGATGTTATCTGGGTTCCCTTCTGGCTCTGGTGCTGTAGGCTGGGGAGACCAACCTGGGGTTTAGCCCCCACACTTCTCAGGGGAACCCCCTGGCTGCTGAAATATCCCTTCAGAGCTTCAGCTGCCTCCTGTGGGAGCCCAGCCAGCCCTCTCGCACCTTCTCTGCACTCCCTACCAGCCACACTGTGGTAAAGTGGTTTCTTCGGTCTGTCCTTGATAATAAAACTTCTGTCCAGCTAGTATTCAGTTGGTTATTCAGGATGATTTCTCCATAATTTAGGATTCTCCAGATTGGTCCTGGGAGGAGGTTGTGTAGCTTCTACTTACTCCTCAACCATTTTGATTTTTCTGGAATGTAATTATTGATACAGTTAGATTTCAGTTCACCATTTTTCTGTTTCTTTGGTTTGTTCTGTCACTTGACCCACAAATGAAAGGGCCCCTGACTCGGGGATAATGAAATTAAAGGCTATTATCCCAAGAAGCATTGAGGCTGGTAGATCTGAACCTTTCAATCTGCACATGGGTACAAGGTGCCCTGTTGCCATGTGGCAAGCAGAGGTTGGATCAGTTTCAGCTCTGGTCAGCTGGCAGTGCTGCTGTGTGGAGAAGGGTTCTGAAGCCACATTCAGGCTCAGCAGTCGAGCACTTGGAGTGGTCAGAGCATTGATTAGGATGTAGGCCACCCTGGCTCTGGGTGGACTGACTGGAATGGAGAGAGTTTGGTTTGCGTGTTTCTGGCTAGGTCTTTCTGCAGGCAAGTCCAGGCTTCTTGGGAGGGGGACTAAGTGGAGGTGGGGGAAGTCACCGATTGTCCTGGGCATGGATGAGTTGACTATAAGTGACTGGTACTGAGGACATCAAGGAATGTCTTAGAAAGTGCAGGGTCAGGAAGGACAGCCCTGCTACCAGAGCAGGGTTTCCTGGCTGCAGGAGATCAGAGGGATAGAAGGGCCTGCACCTCATGCCACGCCGTGCTCGGTCTGACACTCACCAAGATCTCGGTGCAGCCTGGGTGCGTACCTTCTCTTGGCACATCTGGCCCGGAATGCCTGCTTCTGCCAGCTGCCTGGGTGCCTCTGTGCAGTGACCGTGACATGGGACTGGCTCCTTGTGCCACTTCAGTAGAAGCAAGCTATTCTCACGAGGCATTTCGTTCTTTGCCTGGCTGGCTTTGCGGAGCATTTGGCGAGAACAAAGAAAGGGCAGTGCGGTGCTCAGCTCCCAGCCACCCCTCAGTGGGGCTGCAGGAGCCGCCTCCCCATGGGTTCCAGCCTCAAGCCGTCTTGCCTTCTCCGCTCTGCTCTCCCGTCCCCCATCCGTCTTGCCTCTGATTCCAACTCAAAATTCCCCTTCTTACTGTGTGTGGTGGCATGCAATGGTTTCCGGTTCTCTGGTGTTCCATCCGCTGAGAGGTTGGTGGGGTCTGTGTCCCCTGCCCTGGATCAGGCATTCTGGGCCAGATGTGCCAAGAGAAGGTACGCACCCAGACTGCGCCGAGATCTTGGTCTGTGACAGCATGGCCCAGGACAGTATGGCAGATGTCATACTGTCATACAACCCATGCCAGTTCCAGGCTTGGCCTTCAAGAGGACAGGCCATTTCCACCGTGGTCTCCGGGAGCTCCCAGCTGCCATGGACTAGGCTGCTGGGGAGTCCCTGTGGAGGAGGCTGCAGGGAAGGTTCAGCTGAGTCCAGGTGTCCCCACCAGGCCCCTGGTGTGGGGAGAGCCATCGAGAACCCTCCAGACCAGCCCTCCCAGCAGCTGAGTACTCCCTAGAGAACCCCCACCAGGCCCACACAGAGCACAGGTGGCCACCCCAGGCCACTGGGGAAGGTTGTTATGCAGCAGCGACAGAGAACAGTGGCTCTGCCTGGCACCTGCACCAAAATGCCACGCCAGGGCCCAGCTGGACGCTGCACACCGTGCCACTGAGCTCCAGAGCAGAAACAAAAAAGGTCTTTTATGAAGGACCCAGGTGCCTCAAGAGTGGGTCGTTGTGCCTCATTTGTTGCCGGATTCCAGCACTAATAGCCAAGCTCAGTGCACATCTGTTGAATGAATTCCTGCAGCTAGATTCCTTCCCTCTAGGTGACACGTGACAGGGTCCGCATCACACTTGTCCCTTTAGACTTGCAGGGCTGACTTAGTGTCCAGGACAAACCCTACCAGGGACAATTAAGGCTGGGATCCCATGGCCAGGGCTGTGACCGCTGGGTGGGAGCCGTGCAGGGCTCACTGCAGTCCCTCCCCGCCTTCCCGCCAGTGTGTGACTTCCTCCTGCCCGGTGCTCCGCTGGCCCTGCCGCCCTGGTACGTCGACCAGCGCTTCACCTTGACCCTGCTCTCCGTGCTGGTCATCCTGCCCCTGTCTGCCCCGAGGGAGATCGGGTTCCAGAAATTCACGAGGTATGTGGCTGCAGATACTCCCTGGCTGGGCAGTGGCTTTGACTGGGTCCCCACCATGGGTGGTGTTTGTTGTGGGGGTTTCCATTCGCCTCTGACAGGGCAGCTGTTAACATTGGCCTTCCCATTTGGACAAGGAGAAAAAAATTAAAAGTTACACAGGTAACATCTATGTGTGAGAGAAATGTAGAGAAGCAACAAAGAAAACTGCCATGATGGCATAAACTGCTGCAATGTTTTATTTAATTAGTACAGACTTTATACGCACGCACGTGTGCATGTAAACACAGCACAGACGGACACACAGCATGCACATCCTTCTCTTCCTTTTGTGGTCTGTGTGGCTTTACATATGTCTTTGAAAGAGTTAAGTCTGGCAAAAGTACCCATACAGACTTGCAACCTGTGTTTCCCTGGTGAGTTCAGAGCAACAGTGGACTTTACACCTCGGAAACAGAGAAATGTGGGCAGAGACTTTGAGCCCCCCAGATGTCCCCGGCCCTCAACAGTCTCTTTTGTCAAGCCCGGCCGAGGCAGGGGTCCTCCTCCACCGCAGCCGGTGCCCTGACTTAGATGCCAAATCCGAGTGTCTGTGTGGCTGTCGCTGGAGAGATGTGGGTACCAGGGGCCATCCCAGCCTCGAGGGTGCGTGCCCGCCTGACCTCCGGGCCTGAGAGCTATCCTGCCAGAAGTGCCTGCTGCTGGCCCTGGGGTGCAGATGAGGAAATCAAGGCTCAGAGAAAGGAGAACTTTGTAGACACCGTGCTGGTGTGGGCAGAGCTGGCATTCAGACCTCACTCTGTGTGGCTCCCCGGCCCTCCCTGGCGGGGCTGGTGGCCCCTGGTGTGTATGGTTATGCGTTGTCTGTGTGTCAGCTTCCTAGGCACCCTGGCCGCCTGCTACCTGGCCCTGGTCATTGTGGCGCAGTACTACCTCGGGGCCCAGGCCCTGGTGCAGGAGCCCCGCCCTGCCCTGAGGTGAGTTGAGGGAATGGCCTTTCTGACCTCCCGGGGTGCTGTGGGGGGCCCCCGAAGCACCAGTACTTCTCCCCCTGATTTGCACAGAGCCCTGGCTCCTCTCTGTGAACCCCTTGGTGTCTCCAGTGCCCTAGGGCCCAGCAAAGGCCCCTTCCCTGCTTCAGAATGGACTCAGCTGTTGTTCGTAAGGACCAGAGACCAGCCAAGGGACGCAAAACACTAAGTGCCATACCACCCTAGAAGGCTGCTAGGCTTCTGCAGACGTGTCCCCACAGCCTGGAGGCAGTAGAACTGGTTGGCAAGGTGCTGGCGCTAGGGCAGAGGGTACAGGGATGTAAGAGGCCAGTGTGGCCCGACCAGCCTGAACAAGGCCAGGGAGGGGGCGGGGGTGTCCTGTGGGGATGCGGAGCCTCAGCGAGGACATCGGTTTTGCTGGGAAGCCACTGCAAGGTTTGGAGCACAGGGAGAGGGGCCGGTGGGAGGGGCAACGTTGGAGTCGGCTCTGAAACTTCTAAACTGAAGGTGTGGGGCAGCCGGCTTGTCAGAGCCGTGTGTCTGCAGTTCGGAGAGACAGGCCTGGCCTGGAGGGGAAAAGGTGGTCGGCGTCAAGCCCAGACATGGTGTGTAAGGCCAGGTGCCCGGTGAGAACTGTACTCGGGACCCACAGGCTCTGTCCGGCCCGGGAGGCCAGGGAAGGAGGAGGAGCAGGGGAAGGACGGGGAGGAGTGGGGAGTCAGGAGAGGTGCTAGCCTCCTGGGGCTGCCATGACAACTGTCCACAGACCTGGTGGCTTCACACAGCAGGCATGTGTCCTCTCGGCTCTGGAGGCCAGGAGTCGAAAATCAAGGTGTGAGCAGGGCCAAGCTGCTTCTGCAGTTCTAGGGGAGCACCCTTCCTGCCTGTCTGAGCTCCTGGCAGTTGCCAGTGGCCCCTGGCTGAAGGATGGCTGCCTCACGCAGCCTCTGCCACCCTCATCCCACGGCCCCCCCGGGCGTCTGTTTTCTCTTCCTACCGGACACCAGTCCTTGCATTGGCGCCCAACCTTCTCCTGCATGACCTCGTCTTAGTTTAACTAATTACGTCTGTGTAGGCCCTGTTCCCAGATAAGGCTTTGTTCTGAGGCTCCCAGTGGGTGTGAATTTGGGGAGCACCATTCAGCCAGGACAGAGGATGATGGAAGGTGGGTCTCAGATGTCAGTGAACAAAATTTCCAGAAGGTTGGCATGATCATTGCCAAACGCTGCTCCTGGGTCACATGGGGCTGAGTCCTGGGCATCGATGTGGCCATGGAAGCTGCTGATGGCATTACCTGGTCAGGGCAGGAGAGGGGCAAAGGCCCAGGTGGATTGGGCTCATGAGAGACAGAAGGAGGCAGCAAGCAGTTCTTCTGAGGAGAGGAGGAGAGGAATGGGCAGGCGCTGAGGGGGACAGAGCCCCAGCCCCTGTTGATGCCGACGGGCAACCCCTTAGAGAAGGAAAAGCCGGGGAGGAGAGGGCCAGACTCACTGCTGATCTACAGCCTGGAGCCAGGGGCCGGGAGCAGGGGAGGGTCCTGTGCTCTAGGAACTGGGCCTGAGACTGGGGCTCAGACTGTCTCTCCCACAGAGGCAGGAAGGGACAGCACTCGGGGCCCAGAGGTCCCAGGCAGACAAAGGGCGCAGTGCAGACGTGGGCTCTCTGTTCCTGGTCTGAGCAGGAAGCTGGGCGTCGGGTGACCATGCTGCTGAGGAGGATCAGGGAAGCCTCGCTGCGTGGGCAGGTGCCAGGAGCGGCGGCATCCAGGGTGAAGTCAGCCAGACCAAGTGCAGAACGGGATACACCCCCGTGTCAGGGTCCCCTGGCTGCTATAACAAGTCACCACCACCCTGGGGGGCTTGAAACAACACGGATTTCCCGCTTCAGTTCTGGAGGTCAGAAGTCCGCTATGAGTCTCCCTGGGCTAGAGGCAAGGTGTTCGCAGGGCTGCGCTCCTTTTGCAAACTCCAGGCGACAGCCTGTGTCTTGGCCTTTTCCAGCATCTATGCAACACCCACATGCCTGGCTGGCTGCCCTGCCTCCATCTTTAATGCCAGCAACACCCCTTTTCTCTGCCGTCCCCGTAGTCACCTCTCCCTCTGACCACAGCCAGATGGGCTCTCTGACTTCACGCATTCGTGTGACATGCTGGGCCTAGGTGATGCGGGATCACCTCCTGCTGCAAAGTCCCCACCCTCAATCACACCTGCAGTGTGCCTTTTGTCCCGTCAGGTCGCATGTGCACAGGTCCCTGGAGAAGGACATGGACCCCTTGGGGGCCACTGTTCTGGCACGACCAGGAAACCCTGACTCTGTAGCAGGAGTTGTTTGAGGCCCGTCCCACCGTATGTCCCCAAAGGTGCTGGACGCTGGCACCTAGAGCCGCTGGTCAAAGGAAGCAGGAGGGCCACCATCCTGAAAACTCCGCCCCGCGCACACCTCAGGCCTTTCTGGCAGCTTGGACAGGGGTTTAAACGTCCTTGCACTGCTGGGTGTCTGTCTGGTGGACACTGGCTGGACGGGGCCTGCACCCCCGGCCTTGAACCTCTCCGGGGACAGGCAGCCTCAGAGGGATGCTGGGAGCACCTGCTCGCCATGCCCTGTCTCAGTTCTGCCCGCACAGAGAAGGTCAAGTGGCCAAAGTGTCGGCACAAACGCATGTGGAAAGTGCGGCTGTGAACACGCATCCTTTCCCATCTCCCCGAAGCTGGCAGTGGACGCAACATAAAAGCATATTTTGCAGTTGTGCGTAGTCACGCCTTCCTGGCATTGTTTGAAACTCATCTCCGAGTCGGAGGTCGTCTTGAGTTGAACTTTTTGTAATCACCACCTGTTCTCCTCTGTTTGCAGCCCTTCCTCCTGGGCCTCCGTGTTTAGTGTCTTCCCCACCATCTGCTTTGGATTTCAGGTAACCTTCGTGTCTGTGGGGAGGAGTGGCCTTCGCAGGCTGTGGGGCTCCCTGCTGCCGTGGGAGAGGGTGGCCTCCCTGTCAGGGAGGCTTGTCCTAGGCTGAGACAGGCTGTCTTCAGAGACTGGGCATGTGGGTGTGGATCTGTGCTCAGTGCCTGTGAAGTGCTGTTGAACTTGGGAACCCGACCAGCAGCCGACAGCTGCAGCAGATGTGTTGGGTCCAGGATAGAATGGAGGATGGGGGTTCGGCAACTGTCCCTTCCTCCGCAGCATCCTCACAGGTCTGCATGCCTGGGCCTGCCCGCTTCCGCTTCCTCGTGCAGGACGCCAGGTGGATTCTGCTCCAGGGGCTTTGGGGAGGAGAGAGCGTGCCGCGGGAGGCTGGGGGCCAGGAGGGCTGCGAGGTGTGCAGGTGGCTGTGTGGCAGGTCCGGGGCAGGATGTACAGAATTTTCAACAGGAAGTCGTGGAGTGAGAATGGGTTCAGCAAGTGCAGCCCAGTGGAGGTGCTTCTGATCTAGCCCTGAAGGATGGGTGGGAGGCGGCCAGGTGAAGGGAGGACGGTCCAGCTGGAGAGGGCAGCACGGGCGACTCAGGGAGGGGGGAGTGTGCCTGGTGGGGCTGCAGAGCTGTAGAGGGCCCTGCTAGGTGGGTGCCCCATGGGCGCTGGAGGCGAGGGTGAGAGCTAGTGCGGGCTCTGCTCCCTGCCTTCCGGTCTGTCTGTCTGTCTCAGCTGGTGGCAGCTGACTCTGTGCTTTCACTGTCCACTTCAGGAGACAGCTGCCCTGCTCTCAAACACCTACCACCACGCCAATGACAAAACCACCCCGAGGCACAGTCAGGTCCCCAGGGGAAGCTGGTTCAGGAGTGACAATATCTCAGCTTCCTAACCTGAGGTTTTTATCTCCCCTTATCCATCAACTAGCTCCAGTTTCTGTTCCTCATTTTCTTGGAGAAACATTTTTGAAAAAACTCCGGAAACATTTCCATTTCTCTTCCTTATAAATGAGCTGATGGTATCGCTGCTGGGGCTTAGCAAGCCGTTTACAGGAATTCCTCGTGTTTTTTCCTGCGCACCCAATATTTTGAAAGATCTGAGGCAGTGATTTTGCTGACAACTGTTGGGATGTGGCTTTCACCACCCCTCTCTCCAGTGCTGAGCACCATATGGTGTGACAGGCTCGCACTGGGGGGCTGCTTTTCAGACGCTAAGCAGGGGGTGCCCCCCACCTTTGCCTTGGCTTTCCAATTCAATTCTCCCGGCAGCTGAGGCCTGGGCTGAGGTTTCCAGGGACAGGTGTGCAGTGATGGGAAGCTGGGAAAAGACGTGAATCGCAGGTGCAGGTGGGGGTGGGGCTGAGGCCAGAGGCAGGGCTGCAGGGGTGTGGTGTGGAGAGAAGGCATCCGGGCCAGGAGAGAGTACATGCAGATGATGAGCAGGGAGTAGGCTGAGCAGTGGGGCAAGGCTGGAGGGGCTGTGCGGGGCGGGGGGTCGCTTTGTCATCCGGACCTCTGACCTGGTTCAAACACCACACCCACATTTCACAACGGCCCCCCCACCAGCCTGCACAGAGTGGGTCAGAGGAGTCTGGGGGAGCAGAGGCGGGAGCTGGGCTCTGCTCCCAGCCATCCTGGTTGCACTCGAGACTCCTCGGGTGTTGGTTTTTTAAAAACAGTTTCACTGAGATACAACTCACATCGCCATATGCATCTCGCCCATCTGGGGTGTGAAGGCCGGTGGTGTTCCGTGTGGCGACAGAGCTGGGCAGCCCTCACCGTGGTCAGCTTCAGAAACTCCCACCGCCCCACAGGAAACAGGCGCCTGTTTGTCACCAGTCACTCCCCGCCCTGCCCCTCCCTCCGCCCGGCAACCACGATCCTCCGCTCTGCCTCTGGATCTGCCTGTTGTGGGCAGTCCACATAAATGGACTCCTATGATTCGTGGCCCTCTGTGACAGCTCCTTTTACTCGGCATCCTGTTCTTGATGTTCATCCATGTTGTAGCGTGTGTCCCCTTCTGTGGCTGTGTCATACTCCACTGCAGGGACAGGCCACTGTTAGCTTGCCACTCCTCAGCTGGTGGACACCTGCATTGCCTCCACTTCTTAGTCGGTGTGTGCGCCTCTGCCCTGCACCCATCCCTGAGCGAGTAGGGAGCCTGCACACAGCCAGCCCCCGTCCCCCAGGCCGTTCGAGCAGGGCAGCCCTGCCCTCAGGGGACGGGCTATATTCTCCCCACAAACCCGGGAGAAACTCACCCAGGAGTCTTAGGACAGAGGAAGAAGGGGAGGGCTCCATCCAGCCACTGCCAAGCATTTTCCCCATTTCTGAGTTCGGGAGACAGGGCATGGGAGTCTTGACCCACGGGGCTCCACTGCCCCTTGGTTGAGGGTCCCTGGGGCTGCAGGCCAGTGGGCTCCTGTGAGGTCAGAGAAGTCCCTGGGCAGAAAGCCCAAGACACACTGGTGCCCTGAGGCTCGTCAGTCCCAGAAGGTATGAGTGCGCTCCCCCCTGTGGCTGCAGGCCTAGGAAGTGCGAGGGACAGAGGGGACTGAGCTCAGTGAGGGGGAGGAGCATGGCCCTCGAGGAGTCTGGATTGTGGGTAGGAGCAGACCAGCACGGTTGGTTTTGATCAGAAGTGAGTGAGTGAGTGAGTGAGTGGACATGGTAGTGGGGCCCCTGCCCCAGGAGCCTGGGAAGATCCCGGAACCCTAAGGGTACATGCAGATCTGGGGGCGCCTCTCAACCTGCCTGCCCATCAGGGTCTCCCAGCACCTGTGAGACTCCCCTGCCCAGGACCTGCCCCAGATCAATAATGTCCCCATTGCAGGGGGGCTCTTGGCACCGGCTGGATGTATGTTATATTGAATTCTCTTATGACAACATAGTCAGTACATGTGGAATATACAACCATAAGGATGTGCACTCCCGTATGACCATCGCCCCAGTCAGGAGGTAGAATGCTGGCAGCCCCCTGGAAGGCTCCCTGTGCTGTGCCATATTCCACTCGGTGGCACCCACCCCACCCACACCACTGTTCCGCCTGCTGTCACCCCAAGTGCTGGTTCTCATCTGGGGGTGATTGTGCCCCACCCCATTGGCAATTTGGCAATGTCTGGAGACACTGCTGGTTGTAACAGCGGAGGGCAGGTGTTCCTGGTGTCTAGAGGGTCAAGGCCAGGGATGCTGCTCAACACCACACAACGCAAAGGGCAGCCTTGGTCTGGCTGGTCTGGCTCGCCATTCGAACTTAGGTACATGGCAATGTTCTCTGGAGTCTGGCTTTCTTTGCAAGACATGAGAGCTGTGAGATTCTTGTTGAGGTGTATAGTGTGCTCGTCCTTTTTCATTGCTGTGTAATATTCTGCCGTGTGACTGTCTGGTGATTTGCTTATATGCCTTTTACTGTCGGTGGGCATTCAAGTGGTTTCCTGTATTTTGGGACTCTGATACTTGTTAGATTGTTCTCGGGGATTCCAACACCCCACTGGCCCCGCTGGGCCCCCTCTGTCTCACAGTGTCATGAAGCGGCTGTCTCCATCTACTGCAGCATGCGCAACCAGAGCCTGTCCCACTGGGCCCTGGTCTCCGTGCTGTCCCTGCTGGCCTGCTGCCTCATCTACTCGCTGACAGGTAAAGCCCTGCCTGGAGCGCCAGGAGCTGGGTAGGGGTTCGCAGGAGAAATGGGAATAATAGCAAGTATTTATCGAGAGCTTACAGTGTGCTGGGTATAGCACTGCCGCCCAGTGTGAGTGCCCTTGCTCATGCAATCCTTAACAGCCCATAGGAAAGTCCCCATTTCATAGATGAGGAGACTGAGGCTCTGAGGGCTTCCCTGGGTTGGCCAAGATGTCCAAACTAGACGTGGCAAAGCTGTGACCCTCCCCCTGGCCTGGCTATCTCCAAAGCCCCTGCTCTGTGCCTCACCTGCCGCTGTCTGATGGGATGACAACAACAGTGATCATCATTAGCGCTACATCTGGGTAGCAATTTACAAAGTGCTCTCACGGACTTGATGGATTTGGGTGCTCACAAACCTTGTGCTGAGGCAAAAGGGTTTTCAGAGGTGATGGAAATGTGGCTCAGAGAGGGACTGTGATGAGCCCAAGGTCACACAGCATGCCCCCAGCACAGCCCAGGTTCCAGGCTCAGGCTGACTTCTGGGCACCTTCCCCCAGCCCAGGGGGTCACTCTCTGATCTGCCTGTCAGACCCTCTGACTTGGGAAGCCCTCGGGGTACAGAGAATGTGTCAGGTGCCTTGGTCACCATGGTTTCAAGAAACTTGCTGGGTGACCGCTCTCCGGCAGGGAAGGTAATTATTAGTCAGTGGCCCCTGGGTTGGAACGCCATGACCTGGTCACTGAGAGTCACTTCTAAATGGCTCAGGTCCAGGGTCATCAGAATCAGGGGGCCAAAATGAGCCATAGCTCTTAGCTAGAGATGGGTGTCTCAGGACAGGGCCGGTGACGAGGATGTGAGAGGCAGCACTGGGCGCAGGCCAGGAGCCTGGTGCACTCGCCGTGGTACCATGGTAACTAGCCATCTGTATATTCTGGCCATTTTCTGCCACCCTGGGTCTTGGCTTTCCCCATCAGGAAAATGGGTGCACTGCCAGCTGCTTTCTGTTTTTAGTCCACACCAAGGATGCCTTTATTGATTTTAGAGAGAGAGAAACACCAATGTGAGAAAGAAACATTGACTGGTTGCTTCTCATATGCACCCCGATCAGGGATCGAACCTGCCACATTTTAGTGTACGGGCTAGTGCTCCAACCAGCTGAGCCACCGACCAGGGCTGGTGGCTGTCTTTAGCTGTCAGAGTGGGATGGGCCGGGCATGGAAGGCACCGATAGAGTTCTCAGAGTGCTGGGTGCTTCCGCCAGCACCCACTCCATGCACAGGCCCCTGGTGAGCTGTCTGAAAGAAGGGTTAGCCATAGCTTTGCCCAGCGTGGGTTTTGAATCAGAAGAACAAAGTGTCACATAGGCTGAGGACGGAAAAGCCTGGAGAAATGGCAGAACAGGGAGCTCTTCCAGAACATTCTGTCATCTCCTAGGGAAAGCCTGAGGGGTGGTGGGAGCCGGGTGCCGTCTGTGGGTCAGAGTGGGGAGCGGAACGGCATGTTCTAACCAGCTCTCCGGGCTCCCACCCTTCCCACCTGCCAGGCGTTTACGGCTTCCTGACCTTTGGGACAGAAGTTTCCGCTGACATCTTGATGTCCTACCCGGGGGACGACGGAGTCATCATTGTTGCCCGAGTCCTCTTCGCCGTCTCCATTGTGACCGTCTACCCCATTGTGCTCTTCCTGGGCAGGTGAGGCTGGCTGGGCGTTCGGTGCAGGTCACTGACATTTGTCACAGTGCAGTGCATGCCAGGCGCTGCGAGCTGCTGTGTGGTGGGACATCCGTCATCTGGGGCTCACCGAGGAGCACACAGGGGCAGATGGTTAGGTAACTGACCCAGCACCGCCAGGTAGCAGTGCCAGGGGCCTGGTCTCCAGCCTGCCCGGCCTCCCACCACGTGGCCCCTCGCTGTCGGCTGCCTGACCGGGACTGACCCACCTGACAGCGGGCGTGGTGCCTGGGGAAGAAGCCCCCTGTGTGGGAGGGCAGCCCTGCCAGGTGGGCAGGGTGATCCGGAGGGAACTGCTGGGTGCCCAGTGACAGGTGGGTGGCCAGGGCCGGCGCCCCGGGAGCCCGTGCGTGCTGTGCTGGTGTGGCCTCCAGGTCGGTGATGCAGGATTTCTGGAGGAGGAGCTGCTGCCAGGCGTGTGGGCCCCGGGCCCTGGCCGACCCCTCAGGGCTAGGGGTCCGGATGCTGCTGACCGTCCTGTGGGTCACCGTGACGCTCGCCATGGCCCTGTTCCTGCCAGACCTCAGCGAGATCATCGGCATCATTGGCGGCATCAGCTCCTTCTTCATCTTCATCTTCCCAGGTGAGGCGCCCGCCTCCCGGGCCTGCCACCTGCTCATCCTCCCTCGCTCCTCTCAGCAGGGAGCCCCTGTGTGGGGGGCCAGGGGGCCCGAGGGTGGGAGCCCCAAGGAGGCAGGGTGGCTCCCAGCCCCATTTACTGGCCAGGCATGGGCCAGGGGGACCTTGTGGATCTTCCCTCATTAAACATCTCCACACCCTCCATGGGCGCAGCTGAGGGCACAGCTGAGGACAGACAGCCCCGCTACAGCCCCACCTGCAGCCGGGACACCGAGGTGCAGAGGCCCCGGGGAGGCAGGGCAAGCAAGTAGCAGGCCTGAGTCAACCTCACAGCATGCCCCACCTCCCACGGCTGCCACTCTTTGCAGGATTTTGTTTTATTTTTGAAAAATGTTTTCACTGGTATGAAATGTAAAAATGCGTTCAATTACTTGAAGTTCATATGGCTCAAAGGCACCCCATGAAATCTTCACTCCCCCATGACCCTGACCTGGGAGGCAAACACCGTTTCTGACAGTTTCTTAGGAACCCTTCCCAGTGTTAGCGAATGTCGGCCTGTCCTGGGGTTACTGGGGCTGGGACTCCCAGGAGGCCAAGGTCTCACGGCCACACTTTCAGCACCTTGGAAGACCCTTCTGTCTCCAAGGAGGAGCCCTGGAGGGGCTGCTGGTGCTTAGGGGGACACCGCGGCTCCTCTGTCCGTCTCTGGGAAGTGCTTTCAAATGACAGTGCTGAGGTCAGTGGGCCTTCTCATCCCCCCGTCTCAGGGCCGCCATGTCGGCCATGCTCACTGGGCGTCTGACACACACACTAGGTTGGGCCCAGTGCCGTGTCCTGGGTGGTGCATCCGCTTCAGGTGTTTAGGTGGAGGACTGGCTGGGGCAGGTTTGGGGGGTAGACGTGCCATGGGGCTTTAGGCAGAGCTGTGTGGCTTCAAATCCCAGAAGAATTATTTAAAAAAAAAAGAAAAGAAGGAAGAAAGGAAAAGGTCACAATGGCAGCTGTCAGTTCCTGAACTCATCCCAGGTGTCTGGCTCTGAACACCTCATCACCCAGGTGTGCAGGTATGCTGTCACTGTCACCTGTGAGACCGGGGCTCAGAGAAGCCAGGGCTTTGGGGAGAGGTTGAGCTGGGACCCCATATCAGTCAGGCCCTTAGCCGCCACACCATGCCACTGCGCCACAAGCAGGGCCAGGCAGGGGGCCATGGAGCCAAGGCCTTGCAGGCCTCATGGGCCCCTGGGGACTGCTGCGTGCTGGCTGGGCTCTCACAAGCTCAGGGCTGCGCTGGGTTCCATGGTGAAGAGTCAGGGTGATCTCATCCCCTTTGCAGGTCTGTGCCTCATCTGTGCCGTCAGCACCGAGCCGATAGGACCATGGGCCAGGTAGGCGTCCCCAAGTCAGGGCGGCAACTCGGGCCTTCAACGGGGCTCCGACTGGGGAGCTGGTGAATGTTGTGGGGGCCGTGGAGATCCTGTCATCCTGCGGAGGAGAAGCCTGTTGGCCACAGGCTGGGGCCACGTGCACACAGCGAGAAGGAGTCTGAGCTGGGACTTGAACCCAGGCCAGCAGCACCATGGCCTGGTGTCTTTCAGTCTGGGTGCGGCCCTCCCTTTGGCTCTGAGGGTTGTGGCTTGCAGTTGGAGTGCCATGTGGACTTGAGGGTCTTTCTGATGAAGACCCTATTTCCAAGTAAGGTCGTATTCACAGGTCCCAGGTAGATGTGAATTTTCAGGACCACCGTTCAGCCCAGTACAGATGCTCCTAAGTTACAGCATCTGTGGACTTGGGTCCCCCCCGCAGGCCAGGGCTGGTCTCCCATTTCCCAGGCCTGGTTTTCCCGACACAGCAGGCTCAGCTGGGTTCCCTTCTGGGCTGGGAAGGGGTTTTCCGGAGGCCTCTAGACTGTCCTTGGGCTCACAGCGGCCAGTTGTCCGGTGGTTCACCCCCTGGAGCACTGTTTGAAGTCCTGCTGCTTTCCTTCTGGGCTCCCAGCTCCCAGTAGTTTTAGTGATGGGCTTGCAAGACATTGCTAATTCTAGAACTGCTGTGGGGCCTCCCGACCCACCAGCACTCCCAGGAGCGCTGCAGCCCCGGGCCACGTTTGCCTCGCTCTCCCGTTTTGCGTGGGTGGGTGCTCACTGCACGCTGCCTCTCTGGGCTGCTGCTGGGCTAGAGATCACCTTTCCACGACAAGGGGTCCCTGTGGCCTTTGTGAATGGGGCTGGAAATACCTCTGCCAGCCCTGCCTGATGTGGGCATCTTATCCTCATCCCTCTCGTCTCACTGTCTGTCTGCACCGTCTCCTCTGGTTACATTATGAAGCTCCGGACAGGGCCGTGGTGGCCCCCAGTCCAGCCACCTCTGTCTCCTGCGTGCTCATCCCCTTGCCACTGTGCCGGCCATATGTGACTAGGGGCTTCCTCCTTCTCCCTTATTTTCAGGGGCTTCATCGCTCCAACCCCAGAAGGAATGTGATTTTGAAAGGGAGTTTGGAATTAGTGTCTCCTTCCTCCCATTTCTTTGACTTTGATGAAATAGGGGACGGGAATAGGTTATGAAACGGCAGAGGTTTTTAAATCACCTCAGGCACTTTCATTCCTATTGATTCCCATCCCCAAAGGTCAGGGAGGATGCCCTGAATTTTTTTCCAAGTCGGTGACTCCCTGGGCTTCAGATAACAGTTTTCTGCTTGTGCTTGGCCTGTCTGTGGGAAACTCCAGGAACTTGCGTGTTGACATGCTTTTGTTGACTCGGCAGGTGCTGCTTGGAGGTCTGGGGAGTGGTGTCCGTGCTTGTCGGCACCTTCATCTTCGGACAGAGCACCGTGGCAGCTGTCCTGGAGCTCTTGTGAGGGGTGGTTGCACCTGCACAGCAGGGGCCACCATGGGCCTCCCCGCTGTAGGACCAGCATGATTCCATCATAAAGATGCTGGAGAAACCGACACCTTTGCCTTCCTAGGCTGCTCACTGGGGCTTCTGCTGGTGCAAAGGGCTTCTGGTGCAATGGCTAGCAGAATGCTAACAAATGACCACAGACTGGTGGCTTAACACAGCAGAATTAATCCCTCAGCGTTCTGGGGGCTAGGAGTCAGAGGTTGAGGTGTCAGCTGGCCACACTCCCTCCGGAGGCTCTGGGGGAGGACCCTTCCTGCCTCTTCTAGCTCCTGGGGTTGCTGGCTCTCCTTGGTGCTCCTTGGCTTGTAGGCATGTCTCTCTAGTCTCTGCATGGCCTTCTTCCCTCCGTGTCTGCGGCCACTTCCCTCTCTTCCTGGACACTGTAGTTGGATTTGGGCCCAGCCTAATTCCTTATGACTTTACCTTAAGTTACTCAAGTAGGGTCTGCAAAGATCCTGTTTCCAAATAAGGTCACACTCAGGTTCCAGGGGGTAGGACTTAATATTTCTGGAGTACACAATACAACTATAGGTACTGAGGCCCAGAGAGCCCTGCTTTGGGGCACTGGGATCAGAGACTTGGGGCGAGGGTAGTATGCAGTGGAGGAGCACCCAGAAAGGGACTTCAGGTGGCATCCCCTGGGGAAGGAGGGGTTGCAGGCTGGTCCTTGGCCAGGGCACAGGGAATGCAGAAATCCTGCTTGTGACTTCGAGGTGCCCAAGGTGATGGGTGCCCAGATCTGGCCACACAACCTAGCCTCTGGCCTACACTCCAGTGGGGGCACCCTGCAGGCAGCCCCCTTTCCCTCCACTGGCTGGACGCAAAGAGCCTGGAAGCCAAGTGGACTGTTTGCTCTTGATTTGCTGCCACCCCCAAACAATGCTGCAGTGAGGGGTTACACTTACAGTGCAGATGAAGGCACCAAGGTCCGCCTCAGGGCGGGGCTGGGGGAGAGATGGGGGTGGGGAGAATGGGTGTGGAGGTGGGCAGGGTCTGGCTGCTCCCCCGTGTTGCTGTGCTTGTCAGCACGGACCCTGCACAGGCCTGGGGATGTCCTGGGTGTCGCTGGATTCAGGCCACTCTCGCTGCCTCAGGACGGCTGGCGACGCCTCCCTGCGGGCAGGTTCTATGTGTTACGTTGTGTGACATGTATGTGGCCATGTAAGGGTGGTGGCGATAGAACCATATTCTGTTTTTCTTTCCCCTGCTTGTCCATATGCATTATTTTTTTTTGAGTTATAATTCACATATCAAAGAAATCATCCTTTTAAAGCATATAGTCCAGTGGGTGTTAGTCGATGCATAGAGTTGTGGAGCCATCCCCAGAACCTAATTCCAGCATCTCGGCCCCGAGCAGCCCCGCACCCATTTGCAGTCGCTCCCCACCCCCTCCCCCAGCCCCCCGCCAACCACGGATCTGCTGCTGTCTCCACGAGCTGCTGTCTCCATCTTCTGGACGCCTCCTGTACATGGACACATACGCCACGTGGCCTTTTCATTCGGCTTCTCTGACTTAGCATGTTTTCAAACCTGTCCATTTTATAGGCAAGGCAACTGAGGCTCGGGAAAATCAAGGCCGCCTGTTCTGAGAGGTACAGGGTTAGAGACAGGACCGATTTGGGGTTAAATTTCCTTGTCTGTCTCCTTTCCACTTCACACTCCACCCCTCAGGTGGCCAAGGGGATGGGAACTGGTGTGCCTGAGCCCCAGGGCAGGGAGGTTCCCCTGCTCTCCTCCACCCTGGCTGCTGGTGGAGGCAGGATGCTGTAGCTGCAGGCGTAGACTCTGACCCAGCAAGGGGGACAAGGGACCCTGTGCCCCGGCCCACCCTGTGTTCGGTAGCCACGGCGTCCTCCCAGACAGGGATATGCGTCGGGGCAGAATTGCTTCACCAGAGCACTCACCACCCCAGTGCTGGCAGTGAGGATGGACAGTCATTTACTAGTTGTGCCCTGGGTGCTCCCCGAAGGCGCCCTGGCGCTGGCCGGGGAGGCTGGGACTGTGTGCCAGCTGTTCACAGGGAGCCAGAGAGAAGAACTAAGCACGACAGGGAAGGCTTTTGCAGGAGAAGCCAGTGGTGTGCGAACTGGCTTTGGAGTTGGACTACTGGCATGGAACTCTGGCTCTACCGTTTGCTACCTGAAGATTTGAGAAGTTTACAAATTTCTTCCAAGAATCCATTTTTCCACCAGCAAACTGGAGCAGGCTTATTGAGTATGATGCAATGTGGGCTCCCTGGGAGAATTAAAGGTGGTAATGTATTTACAGCAACTAGCAGGAGAGCCAAACAATAGATGTATTTCCAGAAAACCTACGTTGACATTAGCAAGTAAACACTGAGCTTCCTGGCAGCCAAGGAAAGCAGGGACATGTGCGGACACTAATTCTCACCCCAAATCAGCATACCAGGAAGGAAGTGGGTGGCACGAAATGCTAAAAAGCCATGAGGCGGTGCTCTTTAAGGGGTGACAAATGTCACCACTGGGGACAGCAGTTTCCATCTCCTTCTGTGACAGGTACAGATGTGATCCTCATAGGACTGAGCCTTGAATCAACCATCATAATGCAAAACATAATGCAGCCAAAACAGTGCCGCTGGGAGGTCGCCACAGACGTCCGACCTACTAAAGGAAGGTCTGCACTCTGCCTTGGACGGCCCTGCCCCAGTACTAACCGGCTCCCTCAAGTTTTCGACAGCCACAAGATGAATGAAGGGCTGACGTGCGTCATTGGACTTCAAGCACCGGCTCTGGGTCTGGAAGCTCTGGGTCTGCAGAGCCGACTCTGCCTGCCACTTACCAGCTGTGTGACCTTAGCCAGGCCTGTCCCCCTCTGAACAGCCCTCTGTTCTCAGGATGCCACGGCTTTCCTTCGCCTGGGCACCCTTCCTCAGTCCTAGGTGAGCGGCCACCCTCTTCCTTCTTCTTCTGGGACGATGGCTTAGGTCCTCTTCATTCTCCTGTAATGCAACGCTGAGGACAGCCCCTCCCTCCCAGGGTGGCCGAGAGGACGAGCTGAGATGTACCTGCAAAGCCCGAGGTGCAGAGCCTGGCCTGGCACCAGGTCCTGGTCAATGGCGACAGTGGTGCTTGAACGGAGAGACCTAAACGTCCCATTTAACGAACGTGAATGTGGCTGAGTGACGTTTTGTAGTCTTTAGTGACTTGTGCTGCTCTGAGCAGCATGGGCTGCAGGGGCTCCCAAGTTTCCTGAAGAAGCCCCTTTCCACTGGCTCAGGTGCCCCCAGGTAACTGCGCAGGGACACCAGCCCAGGGGGCTGCTGGCCCCGAGTGCCTCCTCCCACACCGGAATGCCCTGCACGCCTCCCAAGGGAGGTTTGGGCTTTGACCTGGACGTGGCAGAGGTGTGGACCAGCCCCTGGATGCAGGTGGTCAACTCCTCTGTTCAGGCAGGTGAGTTGAGACTTCTGTTGTTGTTCATTGAGGTGAAATTATGTAACGTCAGTGTGCCGTTCGGTGGCATTTAGCACATTCACAGTGTTGTGTGACCCCCACTCCACCTGGTCCCAAAACATTCTTATCGCCCCCAAGAAACTGCACACCCGTCGGCAGTTACTCCCTCCTTTCTCTCTGCCAGCCCCTGGTGACCGAGAATCTTTGTGTCTGTCACTCAAACTATTCTGGACACTTTGTATGAATGGGATCGTACACATGTGGCCCACTGTGTTCGGCTTCTTTCACTCAGAACCATGTGTCCAAGGCTCACCCACGTCATCATGTGTGTCAGAGCTCCGTTCCTTTGTACGACTGAGTCACTTTCCATTGTGTGGACAGAGCACATTGTGTTTGTCCATCAGCTGGTGGACATCTGGGTTGTTCCCGTCTTTGGCCATTGGGGATAGTGCTGCTATGAACGTCGGCACATTTGCTTCAACAAGTTTTTTCAATTCTTTTGGACTCAGTACACACAGATGTACCCAGGAGTGCACTTGCTGAGTCACGCAGTAATTCTGCCTTTCACTGTCTGAGGACGCACATGCATTGGGATGTTAATGCATCAGTCTGCAGCTGTTTCTCCCCCATGTACCTATGCGGTGTGCCCCAGTGGTTAGGGCACAGGCTTGGGGGCAGATAGCTCCGGGTCTGGATGTGTGGCGCCACTTGTCCTGTGACCCCTGGTGAGTGACTTGCCCTGTGTCTCCACTTCCCCACCTGTTGATCACAGGATGGCACAGGTGGCACTGAGGGAGACAGCACCTTCCGAGTGCCTGGCTCCATGCCCGGCTCCATAGTGTAAATTAAGCAGGCACGCTTGTACCTTTTAGGGTTGAAATTTGTTCTCTTCAGAGCCTGTTTCTACCCACTCAGAATCAAGGCGGCTCTAAGTTGCCTGTGGGCTGCGATCGCAGATGCGGCAGCGGGGGCAGGCGGGTGTGCTGTGCTGCAGGAGTGCGCCCTGCCCAGCTGCCGGTGCTCCTCAGTGGCACCCCAGAGAGCCTCAGCCCCTGTGAACAGTACTTTTGAAAGAGCTGAGCCCATCGGGGCCACACCAGCTTCAGGGTAGGGGAGTGGGGGCAGCCGAGCTTATGTGCCGATGCCTCCAGCAGGACCCAGGCAAGTGCTGTTCTCAGTTCCTGATCGTCAAAGTAGGGGTCTCCTCCCCACTTTATAGACAAGGAAGGGAGGCCCTGAGAGGCTGGGTGCAAGGGAAGTTGGCTCAGAGATGCACCGCTGGGACTTGAGTCTGCCTTTTACTCTTCCCACAAGCCTGCGTTGTTTCACTGGTTTTGCGTGAGCGGCCAGCATGAAGCCTGGTGAGGAGGTGGCTGGGAGTGGCGGGACCCCAGGCAGGAAGGACCTGCCTCAGAGGGCAGGGTGGGCCAGGTTGCAGGCAGCCAGAGGGGGCAGGGCAGGGTGGGCAAAGACCTCGCCCCATGTGATGGCTTTAGTAACCACCACATTTCCTAGGCTGGCTGCTCTGGACTCCGAGCAGGTGGGAAAACGCACATCTGTGGCCCTGCCCCCCTGCACAGGGCTCCCGCTGTGCCCCATGCACTGCTGCCTGCCACCTTCCTTCCTCCTCCCCAGGCCTGTGCTGCTCTTAGTACCTGCCCGCACTAGCTCCCTCTCCAGCCCGCCATACGGGAGGGACCCATGGCTCTTGCCTTTGTCCCTTGGGATTTTTGTGTGACATTCTTTCTCCTCATTGTGACAGGGAGACAGAAGCGGGAATGTCACAAAGGTTCCAGAACAGGATTTAAAGGTTATTTTCGGGCTGGGGTCTCGGTGTCCTCTCCGGTGGCAAGAGCTCATGGACAGGTGTGTGAGGAGGAGGAGCTGTGCCCAGACTCCTGGGAGGTGAGCTCTGTGACCTTGGCCTGTCCTTCCTGATACGACAGGGAGACAGAAGCGTATCTTTGTTTACCTAGGGCCCTTGGGCCAACTGGGACCAGCCCAACCTTCAGAGGGGCTGGAGGTCGAGGTCAGCCACGTCTGCATGACCAACTACAATGAAAACTGGCCATCAAGGCTCTGGTGAGCACCCCTGGTGTGCGATGCTCCATGCATCATGTTGCCCATTACCGCCTGGAGAAACGGCTGTCTCTGTAGCACTCCACTGCTCCACTGGGAGGGGACAGCTCCAGGCTGCAAACGGGTGCCTCGGGGACCCGACCCACACCACGGCCGCTTCTTCTCCCCTCTGCTAACTTCAGTCTGCGCCCTTCCACTGCCATCATCTGTGACCACGCATACGGTGGCCTTGATGAGTCCTGTGAATCCTTCTAGTGGGTTATTGAAACTGGTCTTGGGGACCCTGAACTTTGAAACAGGCACAAAGGTATTTGTTAAAATATGTACCTCCTGGTTATCACCTCCACTTTACAGAGAAGAAAGCTGAGGCTCTGGGTGACCTGGTCCAGGTTTCACAGCTAACTGGGGGCCCAGGGCCCCGGCACCCCGACGGCCTCACTCCCCCAGCGGTCAGCACCTGGGACGTGGGAAGCAAACACACGGCGTGCAGTCGTTCCCAACCGGAGTTTATTTGGCGCTTGTCGCAGCGGCAGCGGTGTGCCTAGCACGGCACTGGCTACGTGGGCTCTGCTGCCGCGGGGGACTCGGCACAGGCCTCGGTTGGGCACTACGGGGTCTTGGCTCCTATCAGGTAGTAGAGGAAGGTGAACAGGAGTGGGAGAGATGGAGGGAGAGGCGGGGGCTGCAGAGGGGGGTGAGTCTTGCTGAGGCCAGAGGAGGCCCGTGTGGTGGGGGCTGGGCATGCGTGGCCGTTTGGTTGAGGCGAGGGGTGAGGGTGCTGGCTCCAGGAAGCCTCCCCATCCCCGCGGGCTCTGGCTTCAGCAGGGCCCCAGCCGCTCACACAGCGGGGGCGGGGGACACCGGGGGAAAGGGGTTCGCCTTCACGTCAAACAGTGGGAAAATACATTCTTGTTTGGAAGTATATTGAAAAGACAGCACATGTACCAAAGTCTCTAGAAAAGACGGGACGTCCTTTAGAAGAAGGGAGGGCAGGGTGCCAGGCTCATCCGCAGGGCGTGTGTTGGGGCCGGTCAGTCTCGGCCCACGGTGCACCAGGCAGCTAGTGACGGGGCAGGAGAGAGGGAACGTTGTTGGGGACCCGCAGCACCTCCCCCTCATCCCATGGGGCCGCACTGAGGGGCAGGGCACCACTCCCTCCCCTGCTCCTTGGACCGGGGCTCAGGGCAGGAGAGCGGCACCTGCACCCACACCCCTGCGCCAGCCAGGCCCACTGTGTGGTGCCGGCTGGGCCGCCCAGCAGTGCAGGGGAGGCTGTACGGAGCAAGGCTTTGGGCTCTTTCGGGGAGGGGGGGTACAAAGGTGCTTGCTGGCTGGTCTGGTGGCAAATCCCATGCAGGTGGAGGTGACGTCAGTCGGGCTGCCCTGGCCTGGGGGCCACTTTCTGCGCCCCTGGCCCAGATGCACCACACAGGGCTAAGGGCCCCTTCTCGGTGCTCTGGGACTTCGGTCTCGTCTGAGGCCGTTTCTGTGGCCTCTCCTTTTGTTCTGAGGTTGTAGGGCCAAGTTATGTCTCTGACCCCGTCCTTCCGCTTTGGGACTTGGGGGGTGGCCGGCACCCCTGTTCCTGGCCTCCTCCCCTCTCGGACCCTCTCTGCACACTGGCACTGATATTGAGCACTCCCTTGTGGACTCTGATTCCTGGCAGCTAAGGGAGCAGCATAAAGGGTCATTGGAAGATTCGGGCCTTGGCCTTCCCCCAGCTCAGCATCGGGGCCTGGAGATGGCCGCTGAGCCAGTGGGAACCAGGTACTGGTGGCACTGGCATTGCTGGTCCAGGCCCCTCCCCACCTGCCCTCTACCTGGCACCGAGATCCTGGAGAGGGCCTCAGGCTGGCTCAGCGTGTCCACCTTGACGTGCCGGAAGGCCTTGCACACGGGGCTCTGCAGGTGCCTGCAACACAGGGGGCGCCAGTGAGCCCTTGGGGCTGGGCGGGGGAGCCTCTGGGACAGGCGCTGGGGCTGCGGTCCAGTTCTAATCCCGGCTCTGCCCGGGATGGGGGCCTAAACCCTAGTCAGCCGATGTCAGGCTCAGAGCCATCATGTGAAGGGAAGACGGTCAGGCCCCAGGGAGGCCGATCTGGGGCCCCTGCCGAGCGCATGGCAGGTTTGGGGGAAGAAGAGCTTGTTTCTTGCCTCCCTGTTCGTATCCTCCATGAGATGAGTTTTCTGGGTTTTATCCTCTGGGGCAGCAGTTTTCAAGCAGTAATGGCCTTGGCCTCAGATCCCAGGGCCAGGAACCTGGATTCGGAGCCCAGCGGAGTGGGAGGAGGGAGGGTGTGCCCCATGCTGGGAAACGCTTCCTCCCACTGGCCCAGGGGCCCGCTTCGGCCAATGAAGCCAGCATTCTAGGTCACGGATTCTGCTGGAACCTGGGCTCAGTACTCCCCTCCCCTCTCTTCCCCCTTCATGCCCTCCCATACTATCTGGGGCAAGGGCTGGGGAGCCGGGCAGCCCCACCTCCCTGTGCCTCCCATCACTCAACCAACCGCTGCAGGCCTGGGGCCCACGGACACCGCGGTGCGTACCTCTTCCACTCCTCCTCGGTCTCCCAGAACTCGTACACCACGAAGGTGAAGCCGTCTGCCAGCCTCCCGGCGGCGATGCTGCACGGGGAGAGGAGAGGCGGGATCAGCGGACTACCCTGTGCTGCCCGGGGCTGCCCCCTGAACTGTCAGCCTGGCAGAGGCTGGGGCACCCGGGGCTGTTCCAGGACAGGCAACCAGTGTGCCACCAGCCCAAGGCCATGACCCACACGCTGCTGACTTTCTGTTGGAAGCAACCCACAGCCTCCCAGTCCAGCCACAGAATCCGATCGGTTCAGCATGTACCCCACTGCCTGGAGCAAGGCCTGGCCCCAGATCATGGCCAATACGTGTTTGTTGAATGAATTACAATGAAATGTCATTTTAAAGGTCTAATATTCATTTTCTCCTGTCATGCTCGCCTTCACAACTGTCACTTCATTGAATCCTTGAAACAATCCAGGGAGTCAGAATTGGCTCACTGAGGCTGGGGGAGGGCCCTGCCCTGGGTGGGTGGTCCTGCAGGTCCCAGGTCACTCCTGTGTCACCTGTGTGACAGTGATAGGCCACTCGCCTTGATTTAAACAGAACTGGTGCTACCTGGACATCAAGACAAGGCAAGGGGGTGTTTCCAAGAATGTGGCAGGCCTGAGGGGACTGAGGGCTGACCTCCAAGAGTAGGTCATCTGTAACACTGCCCCTCTGGCCTCTCGCCTGCTCACCCGCTCGCCCGGCTGCTTCTCTTTTCACGAGCTCAGCAGAACAGAGCCCCCGAGCCTTCCTTGGGGGGAGAGCTCTGCCGTGGGTGGGGGCTGCTGTGTGATTACAGGCAATTCCAGGTTTTGCCAGCAGGATAGAAGCGGGGAAACAAGGCTGCTAATAGCATCATTAGTTCATTACGCTCTAGCTGAAATTACAGGCAGAGCTGTGGGCTGGTAATTCAATGAGAGGATGGGGGACCGCGGACGCGAGCCGCCCACTGATCAGATAGAGCCATGGCCCTCTGCCAGAGTTAGAAGGGGCTGCTCAGGGGCCCTTCTCTCCGCGACAGACAAAGGTCATTGGAGCAATTTGGCGCCTCTAAGTGTGGTAACTGCAGAAGATGAAAGCCATCCTGGTGATTGAATTTGCTCAGCTGATGAGGCACTGACTTTTTTTTTCTTTTTTGGCAGTGGGTGCCTCTGGTTGGGAAGGAAGACACAGTAGGCAGGCATGGGGTAGAGGGAGGACATACTATGAAGCCCTACTGTGTGCTCCTGCGTGCAGAGGAGGGGTGGCAAGGCCCCTCACCACTCTACCCCACCCCTCCCTTTGGCCCTACCCCTCCCCAGCCCTGGCCCTCCCTTCCCCCACAGAGTTTACGCCACCACTGTGGCTTTCGGTGCCATCTGCACACCCACCACTCCCCGGCCGCCCTCTCCCAGGACCTCTGCTCTCCTGTGTCTGCGCCCTGCCTGGAGTCGCCAATTTAACTGGCCCAGGCAGCCTGTGTGACTCCTGCGCACCAACACGCCCGACCGCCCCGACTCCTAAGTCAGTGTGCGGCACCAGCTTCTGTCTGGTTTCCCAAGCCAGGGCAGCTCCGATTCCAGATGCCTCGTCTCCTCCTCCCACACCCCTTCTCCAGCCACCAGCAAGTCCGGTCAGATACACACTCCAAGACAGATCCCAGCTCTAACCACATCTCGCCGAGGGCGGGCCCCCTCCCCAGTGGCAGCAGGGCCTCTCCCTCCCCGGCCACTCTGCTGTGCCCGGCTCCCACCCAGCCCTCCTGCACACAGAGGAGACCAGACCACGTCTCCCTCCTGCCTACAGCATCTGCAGTAAGGTCCACCGCACTCCGAACAAGCAGGGCAGAGGCAAGTGGGTTCCGCCCCGACTGCCCTTACTCAGATTCTGTGGTCTGGGTCCTCAGGGCCCAGTGACAGGCAGCCTCTTCCCTCCCCACAGCCCCCTCCTTCCCTGGAAGGGCCCTGCTTCCAGGCCTCCCCAGCACCTACCACCCTTCAGAATCATCTCTTCGCCTGCTCCTCTTCCACCGCCTACAATAAAGCTTCGGCAAGAGCAGCCACCTGATTCACAGCCGCATCCACGGGGCCCCGCCCCCAGGGAGAGGGTGAAGGCACATGAGCTCTCAAGGTGGAAAGAGCAAACTGGAGAGCGAACTGAGGCAGAGAACGGCACAGAGGCCATGGCTACTGTCCTGGGCACGGAGGGGGGGAAGAGGGTCTGGCAGCCTGAGCCTACAGCCCTCGGAGACCACCCTCAGTGGGGGTGAGAGCTGTCATCTTTTGTGAGCCAATCTGGTGGGGCCAGGGCCACCTGGTTCAGCTTTTCCAAGCAGCAACGTAGGCCTCATTAGCTGGGACCAGAAGGTGAGACACTGAGGGGCGGCCGCACAGTGAGAGCAGCAGCTGACACTGAGCAAGCTCTGTGCTCCAGGCCCTGGCCTAGGCCCTTCACACCTGGTCTTCCGTTCGTGGCTCCAGCAACCCCTGGGAGGAGGTCCAGCCAGTGGTCCCACTCCGCAGGTGGGCACGCTGAGATGACCTCACTCACCATGTTTGCTTAGTGGAGAAGAGCCTGCCCTAGGACTTGAACCCCGCTTTCCTAACCACCATTGCTAGGCGCTTCCCTGGGGTACAGGTTGTCCTCAGGGGTGGTCCTGCCCTGTCTGCCACCCCCAGGCTGAGTTCCTGACCACCATCCAGCCCCATAACTACTCACTGGAAGCAGTTCCTGGCTCCAGCAGTGCCCCGCAGGTACTGGCGCAGGGAGTCCAGGAATTCACTCAGCTGCTCGGGGCACACAGCCATCTCCTGCCGGACCAGCTGCAGATGCTGTGGGGCCACGGGGGGGTGGGGAGGGTGGGGGGGGGTGAGCCCTTGCCAGCTCCTTGACGGCACCCTCCCCCACACAACCCTTACCCTGTGGGTAGAGCCCAAGACCCAGCCTCCCTGCACCTCCCACCGGAGAAAACAGGACAATTTGGTCAAAATAAACAAAAGCCCGTGTGCACACATTTTTCATTCTTACACACGAACATTGGCTAAAAAGAATAAGACCTTAAAAAGGCAAATGTAGGTAGCAGCCCCATGAACGCTGAAAAATGGACAAGGGTGTTTAAAGAGGCTCTGTGGGGTCCAGAGCTGCCTGCAAGGTGTCGGGTCTGAGACGCGACAAAGCCAGTGACCAGGGAAGCTCATTTCTGAGTGAATGCACGCTGTGCTGTCAGCGTCTTGTCGATCACTGTGTTCCAGGCCAGCCTTTTTTTGATCAAAGCCCTGGTGTCTCAAAGAACACCGTGGAAGGGGAGGGTGACCAAGTGCTGGGGCTCCATCTCCCCACATGGTGGTCCCTGGAGGGGGGTGGCACGGCCATCGAGCCATCTTGAGTCCTGGGCTCAGGCAGGGATGGGGCCACAGGAGGAGAAGCAAGGCCTCAGGGGAGGGGCCCTCACCATGCTGGTGCCTTCTTCATCCGAGAGGCGCTGCTGCAGGTCAAACCAGAGGGTCTGGAAGAACAAAGCAAGAAGCGATGCTGGAGACAAAGGCCACCTCCACCCGAGAGGCCTCCAGGACCACCACAACGACAGCAGAGCTCCAGCCCATCTGCGCCAAGGTCCCAGGGAGTTTCCCAGGCTAGAGAGAGCTCCCCAGGGGCCAGGCCTCGCTGGACAGGGCTCAGCCCACCCTGTGTGCACAGTGCTGGCTCAGAGAGCACCCTGGGAAGCCAGGCTGGGAGGCCGACCATATCAGAAGTGGCGGGGACCCCTTCTGGCCCTGGCATCTGGGGACACTGGGAGCCAGAGAGACCAAGCGGACCTACTGCAGAAGCCATGAAGGAAGCTCTATGTTTCAGGGGGCAGGTGGCAGGCAGGTCTGGAGAGATGCAGCAATGGGGACACAAGAGTCCCGAATCCAAGATGCTGGTCCTTTACCGTAACTGTCGGCAACAGCACTGCGAGTCCACGTCAACTTACAAATCACTTCAGTCTCAACCCCGGTGCCCCTTAAATCTAACGGTCTGAACGGGGTGTCTGTTTTCCCTGGCCTTCTACAGGTCCTGGGCTAAATGCTTTACCAATACACCCTAGTTAACTTTCCAGACTCCCTGAGGTGGGTGTGCCCCACTGTTAGCTCGAGGGAGCAGGGACCCTTGCAAGATGTTTACGACCACAGGCTGGTGTCCAGAACAGGGCCCAGGATCTCATGAATGCTCAGTGGGCACTACTTTAGCAGGGAAACCGGGGTTCCAAAGGCCACAAAGGGAGCCTGGTTTCACCCCGGGGCTTCTCTCCCCCTGACACAGAATCCTGGTTCTCCCCATTATAACGTGGAGACACCCCCAATAAATGCCACCTCCGCGCCCAGCCCTGTCTGTCTTTCCCGAGGACAGCCTCGGTCTCTGCTGCAATCATGCCCCCAGGTCTTTCTGCTCCCATGGACCACGTGTGTGGCCCACCAGCTTGTTTTTAAGGAAAACAGCCTGGCAGATATATTGGCCTGTGACCTGTGCAGTCACCCCCTTGAAATTCTTAATAATGTTTGAACAAGGGGCCCTGCATGCTCATTTTGCAGTAGACCCTGTAAATTACACAGCTGGTACACCTGCTTTGTAGGTAAAGAGCCAAGGTGTGTTTGCCAGAGGCAAGTCTGTTACCGTTGTTTTACAACCCTGTAGGTGGTCTCCTAGAGAGCAGGGGTTGTAACTGGGTCCCTTGGCTTCTCCTGGCTGGCAGGGCCACAGGAGGATGAGGATGAGGGGAAGATGGGGGAGTCACAATGGTACCCTCATACCTGCTCGAAGCCTGGCGACCCCAGAGCTCCATCCTCCAGCCCCAGGCAGAGCCAGGAATGGCTCCGGTTGGCCTGTGGGGGGCGGGGCCCGGAGCCAGTCCAGCATTGGGCCAATCAGAGGCCGGCGAGTAGGGCCCCGCCCCATCTCCAGGATGCCCAGGTGCTCACAGTTGCCAGCCAGCCGGTTGTTAAGGCGACCAGGGCGCTAAAAATAAGCTTCAAAGAGCCTCCCTCTGCAGGCTCCGGTGGAGTTGTTATGACAACCGGGCCACCGGGTCCACGAACTGCTCCACCCAGCAGCGGCTCTCAGAAGGGGTGATCCCACCTTGGCCTCAGCCCTGCAGGAGGGATCACTGCCATTTCCCTCCAAGTCTCCCCCCCTCCCCGCCAGATCAAATACCTCAGAACCAACCCCCAAACCCATCAAAGTACTTTTTTTTTTGCCCTTTTGCAAAAGATGTAAGAAATTGAGAGAAGTCAGAGAAATGTAAAATTGCTGCAACTCAGGGCTTGGAGATACTTGGTTTATGTAGGTATACAAATATGGTACGTACATCTGTATAGTTTTTGGCACCAGAATGTCTAATAATAATTGTTAACACTGCTAATGTTAAATGCTAACTTCACAGCAGGCTCTGTGCTAAGCCATTAAGACATTATTTATTCCTCACAACAACCCTGGGAACAGTAATAGTCCTTGTTTTCCCTTCTATTGTTAACAGGAAGCATCTGAGGCTCAGAGAGGGTAAGTCACTGGCTTAAGGTCACACAGCTGTTAAGTGGTATGGCCAGGATTCAAAGAGGGCAGTCCGATGCCTGAGTCTGTTTGGAAACTTTAAGGCAACCAGTTTTCTTTATTCCAAGAAATCATCACTGTTATGGGCTGAGTTGTGTTTTTCCCCAACTGAAGGACCAAGCCCCCATACCCCAGAATATGACTACATTTGGAGATATGGCCTTTGAAGAAGTATTTAAGTTAAAATGAGGTCACAGGGGCGGGCCCTAATCCCATATGCCTGGTGGCCTTATAAGAAGAGATTAGGACACAGACACAGAAGGAACACCGTGTGAGGACACAGGGAACAGACAGCTGTCTGCAAGCCAAGGCGGGAGGGCTCTGAAGGAACCAGCCCCGCCCACACCCTGATCTCAGACTGCCAGCCTGGAGCTGTGCGGGAATGGATGTCGATTAAGCCCTGGCCTGTGTACGGTTAAGTGGTGGGTAAGTGGTGATGGCAGCCCTGGGAAATGGACACGGCCTTACTGTGGGTACCTACTGCACGAGCTGTCACAGAAAACATGATTCTGTACAGGCTGGGTCATTTTCTATTACCTGTAGACATGCCATATCGCATTTCAAAGGCTGCAGGCTGCTGGTCACTCAGGCTGTGACTCATCCCTCCTGGATGTCACCATCCCTCCTCACTACCATGCCGTGTCTTAGCTCTCCTGGCCCAGGCCCCTTCGAGCTCCTTGAAGCTCTGTCGCCTTGCCTCCTACAATCTTGCTGGCTACCATGTGCTCCTCGAGACCCCCTCCCTGGCTGCCTGCCCATCTCTCCAGGGCCCCATCGTCCCCCAGGCAGCTCTCCTTGAGCCTGTACAAGGGACGTAGTTCTGGGGTCTGTCCATGTCATGCCCTTTCCCCCACCCCACTGGGTGATGTCTTACCAAGGCTCCCTGACTTCTGTCCCAAACTCCTGGCCTGTCAGCCCTCCCTGGGGGCTGGGACTGTGGAGGGGCGGAGGTAGGGCTGAGCAACCCTACCTTGGTCTCCAGCCGTCCTATCAGCTCTGCCAGACGGCTGATCTGGGCTTCCAGGCCCTCCTCCTTGGGCTCTGAGGTGACTGGAAAAGAGGAACAGAGACCTTGATGTTGGACGGACCCAGGCCTCTGGGATGGGAGCTCTCAGCCTCCCCAGGGGCCAAGCCCTGCCCTCTCCCTCCCAGTTGTGGTCCCACTCGAAGGCCCAGGTCCCATGTGGGCCATTGTCAGAATTTCCCCCGGGACCCCCACCCAATGCCCCTGAGCCTGGGCCACCACGAACTCTTACCAGAAGGCGGGCTCTTCTCTTGTCCCGTGGCCATGAGCTTGCGGCCGGGGGCACAGGGGGCAGTGGGGCTCCCGTGCCAGGTCTGCACCGCGCCGGGGCCGGGCTTGCTGTGGTTCTGGCTGCAGTGGGAGTGGGAGGCACACACACCGTGAGGGAGGCTGTAGTGCCCTGCCCTCTCTGTGCTGCTCTGACCGACATTAAGCACCCACTGTGCGCTGAAACGTGCTCAGTTTACTCCATGGAGCCCATCCCTGTGAAGGCCGAGACCACGCAGCCAGCGGGGCAGAGCTGGATAGGGACTCAGCCCATGCCCCGTTCAGGGGAGGTTTGGTTCCGGGCCCCTGCCCCCGGCTGAATGGCTCACAGCGGCCCATCCCTGGCTGCCTCACTAGGAGTCCATTCAGTGCCCTGTGGGGGGGGGGGGGGGGCGGGGCGGGGGCTGGGTTTGTTCCCTTTTGAAAAAAGGGAGCCTAAAGACAGGGTCCAGAGGAGGCACGTGATGAGACAGCGAAACCTGTGATTCTGACCTCAGCCAGGCCCTAGAGAGAAGGGCCGGGCCTGATGGCCTGACCCCACCCCAACCCCTACCCCGCGCACTGCTGTGCCCACACGTGCACGGCCCCCAACAGGCACACTCAGCTCACCGAGCCCTGTGCCTGGCACAACAGCAGGGGCTCAACCAATGCTCAGCGAATGTCTGAACACCCCCGTGCAAAGAGATGCTGGAAAACTGAGCATAAACATACAAATACGCACTGACATGCATGTCTACATACAACATACACACTCCTATGTGCACGGTCCCGCCCTCTTACACTTCCAGGAAGCGCTGCCTTTTGCGTTCTGGAATCTGTGAACCTGAGAGCTCACGAGCTCCCCTGTGCAGAGGGCAAGCCCAGCTGCCCCACAGTACCAGGAGGACGTGGAGTCTTTGAGGTGTCCATCCCAGCAGCTCTACAAACCAGCAGCAAATTAAATGTGACCATGACCGGGGGCAGTGGGAGTCCCTGGGGCAGCGGGGTTTGATCCACCACTGTGCCCATGGAACATAGCACCCTCAGGGCCTGGAAACGGAATGGCCTAAGGGGACCTGCAGCCCAGGGGAGCTGAAACAGCTGAGATTTGGGGTGGCCTCCCCCTGCCACCAGCCTCCCAAAGTCAGGTCCCAGTGTGTGGGCGGACATGCAATAGAATTAGGAAAGCATAGGAAATCGGCTACGAAAATCCTGCAGCCGTCTTATCTGTTCTACCGCAGGATAAAAATGGCAAGTTTTGAATCAGGATAGTGACAAAAAAGGAAGGCAATCTCTGTCAGCTTCCAGAGCTGTGGCGAACTTTGGGGACCCTCAGAATCACAAGACCTATCACAGATGCAGAGCTCTGGGCTCTGCCCCCAGGGATCTGCCTTTCCCATTTCCCAGGGGACTGGGCTGCAGGCGCTCAGAGCAGTATCATCCAGCAGCTTTGCAGCCACATCTGACTGCTGCCAAGCCCCTCAGCTACTGAAAACAACCCCCCCACCCCCATCCCACAGCAACCGGCACCCTGCCATGCCCGGTCTCTGCCTGGGGAACCTGCAGCCACACACAGAAACTCAAACATCAGTAATGCTTGACCCACACACCTGGCTCTTGCTCCCGTCTATCTTTATTCCCCCCTTATGCCAGGCACATCAGGTGCTCTGGAAAGAACAGGCGGGGAGAAGTTGGTCTCATCTCAGGACAGTAAATTCGAGGGCTCGTGGCCCCCCAGAGCTGGCACTGCTGAGCCAGAATCATCCCTGCCCAGACACAAGGCTCGCCTCCGCCACCGTGTTCCAAGCAGAGGGGGGACCCCAGGAGCTGTTCCGTGGCTTCGAGGGCACGCAGATAAGGCCTTAGCACTAAATAACACTGTGAGCCCTGGCTGGCGTAGCTCAGTGGATTGAGCGTGGGCTGGGAACTAAAGTGTCCCAGGTTCGATTCCCAGTCAGGGTACATTCCTGGGTTGCAGGCCATAACCCCCAGCAACCGCACATCGATGCCTGCCTCTCTCTCTGTCTCTCTCTCTCTCCCCCCGCCTTCCCTCTCTAAAAATAAATTAATTAATTAAAAAAAATTAACACTGTGAGAAAACCACTCCACGTCACATCTCCTCAGCCCTCTGAGAAGGTCTGACTTGGTGCTGCTCTGCCCGCAGTGCCGGGGTCCAGGCCCCCGTAGGGAGCGGCCTCAGGACGCCCACGGACAGCAGGTGCCAAGTTTTACAGTGACTTCGTCCATGGCCCGTGATGCTTGTTTTCCAGTTGTGGTAACCACATACAGTTTCCAAAATTTATTGCCAGTTTTCAAAAATAAGTCAAGCAACAGAATAGTCAAGTAAAAATAATGTGCGTGGTGTGGGGTTGTGGCAAACTGATTAGCGTCTAGGAAATAGCGGTAACTGTACGTATGCCTTGTAGGTCATGCTGCCTGCACCCTGGGCACCGCCTGCACCCGGGTGTCCCTCTAAGCGGACCGTACCTTGTTCAGTCCTCACGGGCACTGAGGAGGTAGGTACAGAACCGTCTCCATTTCACAGGTGTGCAGCAGCTTGCCCACGGCCACCCAGCTCTCAGGCACAGAGACACCCCTGCCCCGAGCAGCAGGTTGGCACGTGTAGGTGCGCAGCGTGCCCCCGCGTGGCCCTGCGAGGTCCCCTGGACGCACCGGATCTGGCTTGTCTGCTCTTCAATGGCCTCCACCGCACTCTCCACGGAGCTCAGCAGCGACTGGATCTGATTGGCCGTCTCCTTCAGGAGGAAGCGGGTGACGAACTGGTCCACGTTGCTCCCACCCTCGTACACCTGTGTGGGGAAGAGAAGGAACACAGGAGGTGAAAGGGCTAGGGAGGAAACTCGGGTATGGGGTCGGACAGAGTTGGGGGAACACTCGAGGTCTGTGGGAAGCGGGGCCCAACCCGCTATTTCCCATGGACTCAGGGACCAAGGTCTGAACCCTGGCTTCACCGATTACTGGCTCGGGGACTTCTATGGCCAGGCCAGCAGTCACTGCAGTGTCCACCTTTCAAAGTCACAGTGAGGATTAAATGGCAAAATACACATACGTGTAAAATGCTCAGCACAGGGCCTGTCACGTGGCAAATTAACAAACAGCCACTGCTGTGATAAAGACGATGGTGGTAACCACAGTAAAGATGGTGACGGGGTGACAGTGTAGACAGTGACACGACGGAAGGGGTGGTGACGTTAACGAAGATGGTGGTGGTCGCCGTGGTTATGATGAAGTGATGACGATGGTGGTGGGGATGGCGATCAGTGGGGCTGCTCCTGAGGTGGCTGCGGACGGGGTAAAATATTCGGGGAGAATTCACAACCTCCTCCCCCTGCCCCCTCCAGGGAGGACTTCGGGCTCCTGGGCCTTCACACCTGCCAGTCAGACAAATGAGGGAGAATGAAAAGCAGCCGAGAGCTTGCACTGCTCCCCAAGGAGAGTGCCAGAGCCTCAGCGCTCAGAGGGAGGGGCCGGAGGGGGCCCTGCAGGGAAATGAGGGAGAGCAGAGGCCAGGAGGAGAGGACTCTGGGGAAAAGATGGACAAAGAGGGATTTCTGTAAGGTTTGCTCTGGAGACCTGAGACAGAATGTCCCCTTTTGTTAAGAGTCTGCAGCAAAGACATTTCTTCGGGTTTCTGGAGCCCCGAGTCTCTCTTGGCTGCACAAGGCTTCACAGCGGAAGGGAGAGGGCTCTGGTTTAGCCGGGGCACTGAAGGATGAGGGCAATCAACATGCCACGGTGCTGGGAGACGCCGGTCCCAATCCCCTGCGCTGCTCTCCTGCCTCCCCCGCCAGGCCTGACCTTCCACAGCCACCTGCCCCGGGGAATTCTGGAATTCTGCCCGGTCTCGGGCGAGGCAAGGGAACACAGGGCTCTCAAGGAAATCAAATTAAACCATCCATCACTCTGACTGGGAATTAATTAGAAATAATTACACTATGGGAAACATGGCTAGACAGAGAAATGGAGGCAGGGGTGGGGAGCAGGGGCAGAGGGGTGCGGTGCAGCGAGGCTGAAGCAGGGGAGCACCCGGACGAGGCGCTGTGAAGGGGAATGAGTTGGGCCGACCGCCAGACCGGGCGTGCTGGGGGGAGAACGAATCTGCGGGCTCCTGGGAGCCTGACGCCCTGCAAGGTCAGCTCTCCTTCCTGGCAGACGGGTGAACTCACACACAATCCAGTGGCCAATGGGCTCTGGACAAACAATGGCCCAAAATGAATAAGATCCTTGGTGGTGAAAAAAAAATTAAACACAAAGAGAAAGGCTGCTAGAGGCCATCCAGCAGGAAAGTGAGCTCAAGTCAGTGGGTTAGAAGTGCCCAGGTCAGTGAGTGAGGGTGTGTCTGCTCAGGGGTCCGAGAGTGTAGCTGGTTAGTTAACTTCCAGAAAGACAAGTTATTTTCAAAGGAGTCAAAATGCAGCTTTTACAGATTTCTCTTCCACCACCATCGCTGCCTCAGCTAAAGCCAGCTCCACAGATTCCAGAGGAAAAGGATCAGATCTAGGAATTCTGCATCTCATGGGCAAATTACTCATTTGCAGTGTAACAGGGAGATGTTCAGAAATCTGCAAATCTATGAAATTTTCCCGAATGAGCGCCGTTCCCGCAAAGAATGCCTAGGAGTTTCTCCCGAATTGTCTGGGCTGGTGAGCCCGAGAGGGATTCTTGAACAGGAAAGTTGGGAAGTGACGGCGACTGCCCACGGGAAGCGTTGAGGTTGCAGAGGTCAGGAAATAAAATACATTAGTCACTAATTGTTAAATTTTAACGACACCAAATTAAATCAATAGAGTGTGAAAGTGTGGAAAAATAACTGGAACTCTCAAAAATCTCTTTAACTCCACAAAAGGGAATAGGACGTATTTTTATTCGCTAGGTTTAAAAACAGAATTATGAATGTTAACAACGTATGTTTTAGAAGTCACTAGTGGAATGAAAACTGGAATGTTCATCTTCGAAATTATGATCAGTGCTATAAACCACACCGACCACCAGAAGACAGACTGTCCAAGAGAGGAAGCATGAGCACCTGGGGAGAGGGAGGTAATGACAGCAGTCAGGCCAGACCACATGGACCACGGCCCGGACTCCCGATGGAGAGACGCAGCTGGAGGCACCTGCAAACCAGATAACTGATGGAGAAGAGCCTGCAGGTTCCACAACCAACTTTGATCAGGGGAGCAGGGTGAGATGCAGTGCCACCCTCGCGGTAGAATGGGAATGAGAAGGTGTTACATGCTCAGGGTGACAACGTAATGACAAAAGGTGCAATGAGTAATAAGGGCCTGATGTTAATACATCTTCGTGCAGGGAAGGGGTGTGCAGGGGAGAGGGTATCGCTGAACACGGCTCAGGGGGCCCAGATGGGCATGGCCGCTCATAAAGCAGTTCCACCTTCTATCAAGAGCCTGGTGCTGCTCATATTCTTTGACCCAGTAATTCCCCACTTTTGACAACGTTCCTTAAGAGATAATGCAGCCCTGGCTGATGTAGTTCAGTGGATTGAGCATGGGCCTGTGAACCAAAGGCTCACTGGTTCAATTCCCAGTCAGGGCACATGCCTGGGTTGCAGGCCAGGTCCCCAGTGGGGGATGCATGAGAGGCAACCACACATTGATGTTTCTCTCTTTCTCCCTCTCTTTGTTTCTCTCTAAAAATGAAGAAAAATCTTAAAAAGAAATAAAAGTCTTATTAAAAAAAGAGATAATGCAAAATGTGGACACATATTTATGACCTGGTGTTATTCAACAGCAAAAATCTGGAAATCTAATACACCCAACAAAAGAGGTATAGGAAGTAAACTTAATTCATATTATTTAAATCAATGCTTCTGAACAGTTTTAAGGGGAAAAGGGTTAAAAAATCTTAGGGAAAAAAAGCAGAAAACAAATTTTTGCTCACAGAACAATACTGACTATATTAAAGAAATGCACATGGGGAAAAGGCTCCGAGGTAATAAACTAGAATGTGAGTAGTAGTTAGGGACAGTGGGAATTGGAGTGAATCAAAATTTTTCTTTATTCTTTTCTCTACTTCCTGAAATTTACATGTTGAATATGTACCACTTAAATAATAAAAACATGTATCAAAGGTCTATAGTTATCAAGCTACATGGCTAAACATATAAGAAAAAACATTAAAAACATAAATTGCAAACCACAGTTCAGTGTGAGAAATTAGCTCATCACTGTCCCATGGACAGATAAATTAAACAAAAGGGCAAAAGACACTGTGAGGAAAAAATGTGGAAGCCTTTAAAATGGGCTGAGAAGATTACTGGGTTTCCTGTCTAGTACACCCTCCTGGGTTATCTACATCTTCCTCGTTTTGCAGCTCCTTTTAAAACTTGAAGACAAAAAGATTGGTAATGATGCAAATACTTCCCATCCACAGAAATGCATCAGAATTGTGTCCGCATCACACGACGGATCGCGCCCTGCAGACAGGGCATCTACTCACAGACTCCTGACACTCTCCTGGTTGCCCACATGCACAGCGTGTGTGCTTTGGAGTCCCCTTTGCACCAGGTGCAACATCTTACTGGTTCTCACGTTAATGAGTGAGTTAAAGGAGATCACGGATATATGTGCATTTTACATTTGTCCGAGGGACACAGTTTTACCTTTTTGCAAAGTTGTCTTTTAACAGCATAGGTTTCATAACAATGAAATAGCTATTGTTAAATTTTACATTCTGAAAATATGGTCCACATCTTCTCAAGCACCCATGAGATACTTATAAAATAAATGAAATAATATGTCACAAAGAAATCACAACACATTACAAAAACAGAGTGGGAGCCTTCCCGGTCACTGGGGTCACCCCAACAGCGTGACCTCAGGGACAGCCAAGGGCGGAGACTGCTGGAGAGTGATGTTAAAATCCGCGGTTGCAGGGAATGTGTCGTTCAAAGGTAAATGCGTGAATTCAAACGTTATTACAAAAAACTTGAGCATTCTAGTTCACATGTGAAAGAAGAAGAGCAACAACAATAAACCAAAGGAAACAGGAAGAAGAAAATAAGAATGATAAAGACTAGAAATACAGAGGAAACATCATGAAATTTAAATAAATGTGTCAGGAGCTTGATATTAGAACAACGAGCAAAACTCTGCCAAATATAAGTTCTTAAAATGTAGCAAAAGAGGACAAAAATTAAAACAAGAACTGAGCTATACAGAGTGTTTTATTGGACTTAGTGTGCTTTAAGTGCCTATTTTGTATCATTTTAAATTTCTAAAAAAATTTTTATAATTGATCAGCCCTGGCTGTCGTAGCTCAGTGTATTGAGCGCGGGCTGGGAACCAAAGTGTCCCAGGTTCGATTCCCAGTCAGGGCACATGCCTGGGTTGCAGGCCATGAGCTCCAGCAACTGCACATTGATGTTTCTCTCTCTCTTTCTCCCTCCCTTCCCTCTCTAAAAATAAATAAATAAAATCTTTAAAAAAATTTTATAATTGATCATAAAACTGATCATGCCCATGAGAGTTTTTAAAAACTATACTAAAATGGACAGAAAAAGTAAAAAAAAATTAACTAAAACTAGGATTGACCTTAAAATAACTATTAAAATAATCTCCCCCCATTTGATACCTGACCCAACCTGCATAGATAAATTCTTTCTATTTTTGAACAGAAAAGTAATCCTGTTAGAGAGATTGATTCACACGCAGAAAATATTCAAGGCCACCTACAATTCATTCCCAGAGTGTCATCGATTTTCGGTGCCCGATCTGAGACAGAGATAAAACGCTCAGCTGGTGACAAGGACTCAGCAATGTGATGAAAGAATAATGCCCCAATTAGGGTTTATCGCAGCAAGCTAAAGGGCTGTTCAATTGGAGCGAATCTAATAATAGAATCCACCCCATCAATAGCTTCAGAAAACTCATAGGATTGTTTTACAAAGACCAAAAAGGCATTTGAAAAATTTCACTACCACCTTCAAAGACAAAATTTAACAAAGGGAATGCAAAAATAATTTTTGAGCAGGCTGAAGTGGATCCTAAATTAAGAGCTGGCACTAATATTATAATTAGTGGAGAAATACTAGAGAGATGCACTTGAAGATCAAAGGCAGAACAGGGACGCCCGGCCCAGCACCATGGCGGTGTTCAGGATCCGGGGCAGTGCGAGGGGCACAGCGAGAACTAGGAGGAACCCGCAGAAACGAGGAGACGGCCGCTGCCGCTCACAGCTGATGGCCTGGCTCCATATGGCCAAAAGCAAACAAGTCATCTGAAACCAACAGATGCAAGAGATGCATGCGAGATAATCCACAAAAGGAATTCTGCATTTCTACACCCCAAAATTGGTTAGGAAATATGCAAGAAACGCCAGTTGCCGTGGCAACAACCTACTGTCACCACCACGAACAACGCTCCACAGGCCGTACTGAGCATCAAACATGCATGATGAATGAGAGCAGAATCTCCCAAAAGAGTCCACGCTGTGCTGGTAGATGTCAACGTCCTGTGCGGAGCGAAGACTCAGAGCACATCTCGGAAATGTTTACGACCAAAACCCAGAAGCAACTATGGATGTTATCAACAGCTCGGGACCACACTGCCGAGAAGTGGCCCCATTGAAAGATGAGGAAACAGAGGCTCAAGGAGGTGGTTTCAGCCCCAAGAAGACCCGAGTGGGCGATGGTGCACCTTGCACAGCATGCTGGGAGCAGGTCTGGGGCCGACACCCTTGACAAGGTGATTCGGATTCTAGAGTCTGGGTCTTCCCCACTCCGTTGTAACCCACTGCCTGCCTTGGACTTCCAAATAGCAAACAGTCTACAGGATGAATGAGGAAAGGGAGTGTGTTTTACATGTTACTAAAAGAGACTTTAAAACACCAAGACTCAAAACAGCATGACACTGGAAATGTGAGTGGTGGAGGCTCAGGGTGCGGCTCAGCTATTTCAGGGTATGGGAAGAAAGTCCTCTGATGTACCGCAGAGCAGTAGCTGAGTAGCATTTGAAAAAATGTAGCCCTGGCTGGCATAGCTCAGTGGATTGAGCTCGGGCTGTGAACCAAAGTGTCGCAGGTTCGATTCCCAGTCAGGGCACATGCCTGGGTTGCAGGCCATGACCCCCAGCAACCGCACATTGATGTTTCTGTCTCTCTCTCTATCTCCCTCCCTTCCCTCTCTAAAAATAAATAATAATAAAAAAAAGAAAGAAAAAAGAAAAAATGTACAGACCTAGTCTTACCCGTGCCTAGGCATGCAAGAGAAGCCTAATCATAAAAACTAGTGGTTGCCTTTGCTCTGTGCCAGTTTCTGTGCTAAGCAGCTCGGAGACCTTCATTCAATCCTCATGAGGATCCCACAAAGTGAATGCTCCCATTCCACAGATGGAGGAACCGAGGCTCAGAAAGGGGAGTGACTGGCTCTGGGTCCTTCAGTCAGGCCTGGCTGACTTCTACAGGGAACCTGTCTATGTGGCAGTGGCGAATGTAGCCCAGTCCCCAATTTGGAAAACTGACAGGGAGCAACGTCGGCACACAGGAGCCAAACCCACAGATGGGTTTTCCCATGGGGAACCAGGCCTACGTTGTACCTAGGCTGCTATGAGGCTTGCTTTTGCTAAAACTCCCTCACCCTGGATTGAGGCAGCAAATGTTTACTGCAAGTAACTTCCTAAAATCTGTCCTAAACCTCCCAAGTATGCAGTGTAACCAGTTCAACCACTTTTCCCCTTGATCTGCAATATCCTTCTCTTTGAAGTAATTAGTAGCAACATTCTTTCCTTTGTTATCTGTAAAAGGTAACCACCTAAAGCGAACCTGTGCATAGTAAATGAGGACCATCCTCAATGCAATGTACCTAAAAAAACAACAAAAAAAAGCCTGTCCAGGCAGGGGTCGGGGCTCTCTCTCACGCAGAGAGCGGCCATGCCGTCCTTTTTCTCCACAGGACTTCTGCAGTCCATGTGAACTTGTTCCTTGCAGCCACAACACATGGACCTCGAGGGCCAGAGTCCGCATCAGCTTCAACAGCCTAGCTCCCTGTCCTCACCCAGCAGATGGTGCTGGCTTTTTCTGAACTCCCACGGTGGCTGCAAGCCCTTGGGTGTCTAGGTGTCCCTGACAGCACAGCCCACTCCCAGGGTGCCTTAGTCGATGTGCCCAAGAGGCTGCCCCTACTCCTGGCTGACTGACACTCGGGTCACTCCTGGGTGGGCTTGAAGTCCCATGCTGTGCCCTCTACCTTCTGACAGGTCCCTGACTTGGTTTCCCCTCTCATTTTAGCCAGCAGGTATGGCTGTCTGGCTACAACTCTGCAGAGTTTACCCTTCTGAGCCTCAGGAAATTCACTGTACCCCTTCTCCATGGATGCAGAGGAAGAACACAGCTTGCTTGCCCCCTCTGGGAGCTGCCAGCCCAGTGGGGGTACAGAGCCAGGGGCAGGAAATGAAGCTTGGGGTGGGCTGTTTACGCTCACCTGAGCTGCAATGGAGAAGGTGCAATCACCACTCCCCCACCATCACCTGGCCTTATCTCCCAGCCTTCTGTCCTCTTCCAGGTCATCAATGCAAACGAGGAGGAGACAGGACCGTAGGCGGAGACCTCTCTCTAGGACATGCAGGGAGTCCCTGCACTCCTAATGGTTCCACTGCCCAGCCCATGGCTTCAGGCCTGGACAGGCGTTCTCATACCAGACACCACCCGATTCCTCGGTCCAGCTCACGTGTGTGAACCTGCCCTTCCCCTTCCCGCCTCATAACCCTGCTGTAGCAGGGAACGAGACTGGTAGGTATGAACACTTGTCCGGGGCCCCAGAGGCCTGGCCTGCCTGCTGATCCCTGTCCAGGACTCGGTCCCAGGCCTGTGCCCGGTTCTGGGAAAGGGTCTCACCCTCCGAACCGGACACCAGACACGGGGGGGCAGGGCCATTCACGGAGCTGCTCCACTCACTTCACAGTTTACTTCAGCTCCCTCTTGGAGCCCCAAGCAAAGCCCACCCAGAGCCAGGCCCACCCAACACTTACCACAAACCCGGGCACCCTTGGGTGTGGATGCCCTAGAGAAAATCTGGAATTAAAGCCTAGACCCCCAGAGGCCACCCACACCTGCTGACCTTTTTGGTGTAGCCCATAGCCTTCAAGACAGAATGATTCAAGGTCTCCAGGGAGGCCAGGACGTCCTCATAGTCCCCCATGTGGTCCACAAAGTAATCTGGGGGAACAGGAAGCAAAGGTCAGGCGTCATAGGAGGACCCTGCCCCTCTCACCAATCTTACCTGTGCCCTGCCCCTCCCCCCACACCTCCAGGTCCCTGCAGAGCCTAGCTGGGTACCTACCGCACAGCTCCTTGGTGTCCACGTGGCTGCACAGAGAACAAAGGAGAGGGGGACTCAGAAGCCGCTCCGTCCCATCCCCCTGCCCTCCCTCTGCAGTGCGCACAGCCCATGCAGCTGGTACAACACCCGCGTGCCTTCTCCCCCCATTCCATTCTCTGGCACCGTGAGCCCCACTGTACAGGTGAGGGTGCAGCAGATAAATGGCCCCACCCCCTCCAAAGGACGGGGCAGGGATTCACGTCTGCCCCTCTGTCCATCTGACCCCTCCCACACCACCCACCCCGTTTTCTCTCCCCAAGTCTGCCGACCGCATTGTGAGCAGCTGGGACCAAGGGATGGAGCTGAGGCAGGGCCCAGGACAGGGAGGGGAAAGGGATGAGGGGGCACGGCCACTACAGGCCAGGCCGAAACAAAACCCTCCAGAGACTTGCTGCCCCTGGGCATTCTGCCTTCCGGGTCCTGGGCCTGGGCCCGCCTCCTGGATCTCCCCCTAGCCCTGGGCTCTGCATCCCCTTCCCACAGCCTGCAGGGAGAGGATCCCGTCCTTCCTCAGAGGAGGCTGAGCCGAAAGCCAGCTCTGCCCGTGAAGGTGCGTGTAGCAAAGGGGGCTCAGGACAGAGATGCGTGACTCTGGCGTGTGCTTGGTGGGCGCCCAGGGTCCCCGAGTGTCTGTGCAGGTTCCAAACCTTCATTTTCTGGGCCCCAGTGTCCTCACTGAGGGAGGAGGGCCTGGCCTGCGACAGTGAGCTCCGTGCCACCCAGGTTTCAACCAGGTGCCTCTGGGACAAAGCTCCTGTGGCCAATTAACCGGTTCAGAGGCTTTGCAAGCTGTCTCGGGGGTTCCCCTCATTTGCATGTCATAGTCAAAGTTCCGACAAGTGTTGCAGAAAGGAAGCCTGTTTAATTGTGTTTAAACTAGCATTTCACCCATCACTCTGATCCGTGTGCGCTGTTTTGGATGGAAAGCCTATTCAGCATCCCAGGAGCACATGTTTACAGTTCCGACCCGGGGAGCGCCGAAAGTATTCCTAAAGGTCTCTGAGTTTTGACCTTCTACGCATTGGTGAGCGCTCCCCACCCCTACCCCCTCCCGCCGGCTGTCCTGGCTAAATTCTCAAACCAGCACCTCTTTCTCGCCCACCCATCTGGCCCACCACAAAAGGCACCAAATGAGAATGAAAAACCAATGGGCACCAGCCCTTTCAAAGCCCCGCAGGGGCTGCAGGAGCCTCTCGGAGACCTCCAGATACAAAGCCTGCAGCCAGCAGGGGGAAGCTCCGGCTTTCAAGTGGCCGTTGGTGGATCACCAGGCCTGCTCCATCTGTCCCGCCCTGGTCCCCAGCCCCCGCCCCCCACCCCAGGACACTCTCAGCCCCAACCTCTGGCCCAGGCCCCCACTGTGCTGGGGCCCTTGCCTACAGGCCTGGTGGCAGCTCCTTGTTCGAGCCCTCTCCAGCCTGTGTCAGGGGACCCCAACCTATCAAATCTGCCCTGGGCACCCTCCCAGGAACCGTGGTCACCTTCCCTGGAGGGGGCCTGAGGAAGGTGGCCAGGTATCTATCAGGTGGAGAAGGGGGCTCATCCTGCTTGGGGAACCCCAAGGAAATTACAGTACGTGATCGTCGAATCGCTCTGCCGTACACCTGAACCCAATACAAAGTAGTACTGAAAGTAAACTAATGTCGAGAAAAAAGTAAGCAGAGTTAGGCTTAGCACTGGGGTGAGGTTTGATTTCAGATGGGGTCCCCTGAGGTCAAAATGACAGCACTAGTGCTGGGCCCAGGAAGAAACCCCAGGCGCTGGGTCAGAGCTGGGCGGAGTTAGCAGAAGGGTGACCTGACCGCCAGCTTCCCGCTTCACCAGCCTGTGTACATTCTGCAGAATCTAGGGTCTCTCCATTCGGACGCGTGTGCTCAGGAAAGACCAATTTGCCAATGCGGTAGCAACCGGCCCACTCCCTGGATCACCCCAGTAGCAGGGTGGGGGGCTCTGACTTCTGGATTAATGAGTTGGGGGCCTGCAGGGCACCTGCACCTCCAGGATGATGGACAGTGGAGGCTGGCCCCTGGGGGAGAAGGAAGGTCCCTCCCAGACCCGCTGGGCACCCCTCTCCAGCAGCCAGGGCTCAGCTCACTTGGTGTCATCAGAGTCGATGGTGTGGAAGAGATCCTCCAGCTCCGTCTCGTTGAGGACGCCATCTGCAAAGAAGAGCTGGAATTCCTCCAAGGACAACTTCCCATCGTCTGCAAAGAAAGGAGGAAGGAGGAAGAGCGCCTGGTGTCTGAGCCATAGGATATCCTCAAATCCAGACAACTCCCAAACTACGGAACACATAAACCCCAAACCCCAGCAGCTAATCCCTGCCTTCTGGCTAATCCCCAAATGAACCAGTAAACTCCAGCTCACAGAGAGTTAGTGATTCATTCAGCAAATTCCCAAACCAACAGACCAACACCTACTAGAGATAATCCTCAAGCCAAGAAACAAGAAGTAGCTAGCCTGCCAGGGGCCCAGTCTGCACGAATTCAACAGCGAGCACCTACTCACTGCCAGGCACTCTTCCCTCCTGTGAGCCACCTGATCGCCCAGGGGCAGGCACTGTTTACGGCAGCACCACGCCTGTAAGAGGTATGTCCAAAGCCGGAAGTCTGATGATCCCTCTCTCTCTCTTCCAAATGCCCAGATAATCTCCCCACACTTAAATTATATCTCCAATGCCAGCACCCAAGTCCTGATTTGGGGAGAGGGATTGACCCCTCTCTGTTCTGCCACATCCACCCAGCAAACTTCAGACCCAAGCCTTTGCATGGTTTGAGGTGTGACGGTTGTCACCGTTGGCCCAGATGCGACCATCAAGATGCCAAATCACAAGGAAAGGAGGTGGCTGGCCTGAGCCCAGTGCTGGGCTGCCCTCCTCGGGGCTGGGCGTGGGTGCTGTGGTTCTGCAATGGGGGGGCGGGGATAGGATCTGTAAGAGGGCACCGCAGCTGATGCGTGCCACCTGCCCCTCCCGCATTCCCCTCCCCTGTCTCACCACTTCTCCCTCCACCTGCAGTCACCCTGGCACAACTGCTGAAGCTCTCAGGGTTGGGCGCGGAAGGGCCACTGAGGGAGGGGCTCACTGCAGAACCCCAGGGCCTCCAGGGGAGTCATCAAGTTTCCACCCTTGGCTCCTCCCACCTGAGCACACCTGTGGACCAACCTCTGGCAGGCTGATCTCCAGCCCCCTGCAACCATCACCCCCTCCTCCAGGATCAGTCCTGCTCCTTAAAGGAACGGTGTCCGTGGGAGGCAGCTGAAGTCAGGGAGAATGGCAAGCCCATGGCACTGCACTGTACAGCCCGGTCCCTCTATGCAGACCCCCTTCCAGCTAGGCTGCAGTCAAAGCTCCTGCAAGCCCACAGGGCACCTCTGTGTGGATGAGAAGGAGACGCCCTTTCCTGGTTGGGGGTGGGGGATGGGGTGGGAGATGGGTTGGGAGCCAGCATGCAGGCTGGACCTGAGGCCCTCACATCCTTCAAGGAGATGTCCTTGTGCAGGGCACAGCCTGCCCCGCTGGGCGTGGGTGCTATGGTTCTGCCCTGGCAGATCTCCTTGAGCCCAGATTCCTTGAGAGAGGTCCTTCCCACATTTTAAAGGCTCTGGAGCTTCTACCTCTGCTCCCAGCAGCTCTGTGTGGGCTCAGAGTTGGGCAATAGGACAAGCTCAGGGCAGGGAGACCCTGTGGAGACTCCCCTCCACCTGCCACACTGTATCAGGGGCTGGGAAAGAGTGAGGACACTAATGTGAGTGCAGGTGCGTGCATGGGGGGCTGGGGGCAAGGTCCCAGGACGCCTTCGCCCTCGAAGCTCAGGCTTCAGTGACACAGAGGGAGAAGGAGTTTGTAACTTTCAAACGCAAGAGCCCCCACCCCAATACACCCACCTGGAAGATCCAGAAATCTACCATGAATAGTATGAGATACTGTGAAAAATGAAAACTCTAAGCTGTGGTTCTTTGTAGTCTGGGCAGGAGGAGACTTTCCAAGTTCCCTTTGGCAAGATCCGTGATGAAAACCAGGACCCACAGTGTAGAATCAGGGCAGACACGTGCGGCTCTCACTGTGTATTCACTCATTTGGGCTTCAGCGCCCCCCATGGCATGGTAGCACCACCACCCCCGTTTTACAGAGCCGTAAACCGAGGCAGAGCAGTTAAGCGACTTGCACAGGCCCCACAGCTGGAGTCCAGCCCGGGCCGTCTGGCTCCCGAGTCCATGCTCTCAACCCAACGTGGCACAGGGTCTCGTGGGAGACCTCCAGCCCCAGGGCCCCATGGAAGTCTGGAGCCAAGTCCGGGCACGTGCGCTATGATTGACCACTCGTGTCTGCCCGGGCTTGGCTGGCAGTCTCCCTGCCCCCATCCACATCCTCCTGCCTCTCTGTGCCTCTGTCCAGTCTGCAGCCAGGAGGGCAGGCAGGAGAGGCTGCCAGGCCTCCAGAGCACAAAGCCTTCCCAGCTGACATTTACCATGAATGTCCCGCCACAGCCCTAATGAACCCAGATCAGCTAATGAGAGAAGCGACCTCTCCGGCCCAGCCAGGCCCCTCCCTGTCCAATTAGGCCAGCAGGCCTGGCACCTCCACCCCAGTGGGCCACTTGCAGGTGTCTTCCCTAATTAGCATGAGCTCAGCCTCTTCTAACAGTGACCTTTCAAATGCCAGGAGTCTATCGCTGGAGAGAAATGCAGTCTCTGTGGAGAAATCTGGGTTCAGGGGGGGCAGCCAGAGGCCACCGGTGCCCCTGTAACCCCTTGGAACTGTCTCCTTCCCACCCTCCACCCAGGGCCCAGCCTGAGACCACACTCGTGTCTTCCACGCAGCTGCCCCCCGCTGCCCGGCGCTCTGCCGCTCTGCATCGTACACTCCCAAGGATGCCTGGGGAGGGCAGCAAATGCTTGTGTTCAGCAAGTGCGTGCACGTGCCTCTGTGTGTCTCTGCCTGTGTCTACACCCACTCTCACCCGCACGTGGGCACCACCTCCAGCCCCTGCCCACACGACGTTTTCAAGCTGCGTTGGGCTGAGTCGGAACGTCTGGCCCTGCCCAGCTGAGGGGCTCAGTGGCCAGGGCTCCACTCTCCATCCTCACGACAGCCTTCTGAGCCTCGTATCAGATTCAATCCCCCCACTTACAGATGGGGAAACTGAGGCCCGAGAGTTTGGTGACCGGCCTGAAGTCACAAAGCTGTGAAGCGGCTGAGGGAGGGCTTTGACCCAGGCAGCCTCTGTGCCAGAGGAGGGCCCCGCCTCTTCCCCACAGGCTTCGTACCCCCCCTCCCCCTGACACACATTAACCCTGGTGACAACCCCCGTGGCCGCTCGGTGGCAGCTGGGAAGACTTGAGGCCCCACGAGGAGTATGGGCTGGGCCTCGGCGGGGGCTGCGGGGATGAAACTGAGGTCCCCGCAGCTGTGCTCAGCGCCTCGCCTGCCTTCACGAGCTGGGCTGCCCTGGGCAAGTCGCGTAACCTCTCGGCCAGCACGGAGCTGACACAGCAGAGGACTCAGCACCGACTGCATCAGGCCGCTGTGAGGAGGGAAGTGTGCCAGGGCCTGTGAGGGGCCTCGAGTGAGGCCGGAGGCTTCCTTAAGTGGCAGTTTCTAGGCCTCTGCCTGGGCCGCCCTGGCCCAGCCCAGCTGCATAAGGGTTGATGCACCGAGCGTTTATCACGGCCGTCCTGGCTTCACAGACATCAACTCACAGAACCCTCCTGGTGTCCCTGCTCTGTAGGAACTATGGGAGTCCTAGAGGGGAAACTGAGGCACAGAGCAGAACCACGATGTGGCCTTCAGACTCCAGAGACCTGCACTCTTCACCTTTAGGTTCAAGGTTGTCCAGTCCCTACCTCTGATCCTTTGCCCTGAAAAAGAGCAGGTCCTCATTCAGGAGCCAGCCTGGGAGGGAAACTCACCATTTTTGTCCGCACGGCGGAAAATCTGCAGAGAAGAGAGGTTGGTTGAGTCAGCCCTGGACCAGGGGTGTAGGCGCCCTCCGGTGGCTCCCGACCTGACACAGATATCCCACTCCTCCCCACGTGGCTTGGGAAGCGGAGCCCCCACTTTGTCCCTCCCCAGGAGGAGCCCTGGCTGGCTGCGATCCCGGGTCGGGCTGGGGAAGGATGCCGCAGGCAGAGGCCCTCCCAGCCACCCTAGCGGAAGCAGCCGCCCACCCTCCCTTCTGTGCCGCCAGCCTGCCCACAGCCACGCTGACAGACACACGCACACGCATGTGGAGACTCGGGCTCACGCCGTCCACATGCTTGGTGGTGCACTCCCAGAGCCGTCAGTCCACGTGGCTTCACCCCTGTTGCATGTTCAGTCGCACCCTCAGAATGTGTGTCCCATGGACGCAGCCACAGGCTTTACACCCTCACACCCCTCCCAGAAACCCTTGGGGCCGCAGTTTCCTTCAGGGAGGTTGGGGTAAATCTGAACAGGGGTGTCTGCTAAGGGAACCCTGAGGCTTGGCACGTGGACCAGCCACGACAGGGTGGGATTTTTCTGGGTGCGCAAATGTGCTGGGAGCTCAGAAACCCAGGTGCTGCGTCAGGCAGGGATGGGGAGGGATGGCCCATGCCCTCCACCCCAACCACAGCTTGAGCTTGGAGACCAGACTCCTCCTCCTCCTCCTGGTATTTTGGGACCAGGTAAACTGTCATGGAGGGAGGAGGAGGTGGCACTGGCCCCTCTGGCCATCCCGCCTTTGGTCCTTCCCCGGGATAAAGGACAGCTGCCCCTCCCCTCCAAGCAGTGGGGCAGGCACCCATTACCAGGCACCCAGGGATGTGACAAACTGAAGCAGCAGCTTGGGAGGGCTTCTCTTTGGGAAGGACATCACCCCCTTCCTTAGCTGAACCTGATTCCAGGGCACTGGGCAGGAGCCTCCGTGGCTGGGGCAGGAAGGGGAGCAGACATCAGAGCACCACAGACCCTCCTCAAAGCGTCAACCTGGGCACCCCACACCTGTGCTCCTGGTGACAAGGTTCCTCGAGGCTGGGGTCCCACCCTCAGGTGCCTGCTCCGGGGCCTGGGTGTTAAGTGAATGACACGCCACATGACGGGGCTCCGGGAGGCTGCACGAGCCCTGAGCCCCCACCTCCGCTCATCACCCCACTTCACAGATGAGGAAAGGGAGGCTCAGAGCCCTCTCGCGGCACTCCAGGAAGGGGAGCCCCACTCCCGTACCATTAGAGAAGAGAACCAAGCGTCTGGACTGGCTTCCCTGCACGGGTGGGCCCAGGGCTTTCCGCTGTGAACTCTGCTGGGCTGTTGGGAGGGAGGGCTCCCTGTGTGTCCAGCCGTGCATGTGTGTGGGTGTGGGGGGCACTAGGACCGCAAGCACTCCCAGCAAAGCTCCACCTTCCTGCCCTGCCCAGACCTCTCTGCTCCGAGCCAGCTGTGGGTTCCAGGAAAGAAGAGAAAATCCACGCTCCCCTACACTCACAGGGATGTGCAGAACACCCCCCCACCCAGACAACCACCACGCACACTCGAAACACTCCCACCCCTGGGACCACCCACCAGGCAGGACCCTCACTGGGACATGCATGTCCCACCGCCCTGCTGAGTCCTGCAGTCTGTCAGCGGGGGCGTGGGGTGGGCAGGATGAAGCCCCTCCACTTTCCCCTAGCCCTCCACAGGGCAAGGCCCCCATCCCCTGCCACCCACCCTGCAGGGTCTCCCTCCCACTGGGGAGGAGGAGGTGGAGCTGGCTTCCCAGAGGTGGGCAGTCTGGGTTCCAGAGAGGATGGGGGGGGGGGAGGTTAGTAGGGATGGAGGGGGAGGGTAGGGTGGGGGAGGGAATGGAGAGCAGAGGAGACTCAGAGTGGGTGGGAGTGGTGATGGGGGAGCCGGGGGTCCAGACTCAGGGCCCATGGGGGTGGTTCCGGCTGTATGGAAAGGAGAGGCAAAGGAGGATGGGGGGCAGGGGGGCTTCGCTCTCAAACAGAGGGTGGCAGGGCGAAAGGGTCTTGGATCGAGGATGAGAATACGGGGCTCAGGAAGGGAAAGGTGGTCTTAGGAAAGTAGCAACTCAAGCGGGGCCCCAGGATGGAGAGGAGGAGGGGCTGGGGGCGTCGGGGGCTCCGGTCCTGAGCAGGAGCGAGGGTAGAGGTTGGCGTGCAGGACTGGAAAACCACGGGAATTTCGCCAGGACAAAAGTAAGGGGGCGGTGGCCGGGTCGAGGGGGCTCCAGGATCCCGGTTCCGAGAGATGGGAATCCCGAGAAGCTGAGGGAGGGGGCGGGAGAAGGGGTTTGTCTGGGTCAAAAGATGAGACTGGACCTGGATCAGGACCGATCCGAACGTGGAAGGGTTGGGGGCTCGCGCTCTGGGATGCAGAGGGGCCGGTGCGGGTCCCGCTCCGAGCTGCCGAGGGGGATGGGCCAGGGGTCCCCTGCTCCGGGAGGAGGGGGCCTCGGGGGTCCCGGCGAGGACGAAGGAGGGTGGCGTTGGGGGGTTCTTCCCATGGGAGGAGGGGTCTTGGGGTCCCGGCCCGAGCGTACTCACGTCCAGGATGACAGCGGTGCCCCCACGCAGCGAGGCGGGGCCCGGGCAGGGGCCGGGGTCTATGGCGGGGGCGTCGGGGGCGTCGGGGGCGGCGGGGACCAACGGCACCCGGGGCTCGCCCATCCTGGCGCCCACCCAGCGCAGCAGCCCGCCCAGCGCCCGGCCCTGCTGCGGCGGCTCCCGCAGCAGCCTGTGCGCGCCGGCCCTGCACAGGCGCGCCGCCCGCTCGCACATCGCGCCGCGCCCGCCGCCGCCCGGAAGCCCGCCGACCCCCGCCCGCCAGCCCGCGGCCCGCCCCCGCGCGACCCCCTCCCCGGCGCTGCCGCCGGCGCCGCCCCGCCCTCCCTCCTTCTGCCCCCACGGCCGCGGCCACCGCGGGGACGGGCCGGCGCCGGGGACCAGGCGGGGAGGGGTGTGCGCTCCGCCCGGACCCCGAGCCACGTGCCTGGTCTCCACCGCCCCACCTCCCCTGGCGACCGCGCGCGGCGGCTGAGGGGTGCCCGCGGGGGTGCCGATCTGGGGGCTGAACCTCGATTCAGCCTGGGAGGGGGCTGCCCAGTAAGCGCTGGGTTGGTGGGGGTCTGGCTGCGCGCAGGCGGAGGCGCCCCTGGGAGTTTCCCCCTTCCCCTGAAAGTCTCCCACTCCCCAACACCAAGGACCCCGCACCAAGGACCCTCCACCCCGCCCCTGGCGCCTCCGCAGGGGCCGGAGCGCGGTGTCCGGCGAGTACGGAGCGCCCTCTGCCGAGTATGGAGCGCCCCAGCCCCAGGCGTCGGTGCCCGCTCTCCGGGCTTCCACCGCCACTCCCGCGGGCACCCATCCTTCGCTCCTACGGGCATGAGGCTCCCTCAGACCTCTCCTCCCAGAACCGGTCTTCACCCCCGATCACCTTCTTTCCCTGACACTCCAGCGGATGCGATAAGGAGCAAAGCTAGGTGCTAGGCCCTGGGTCCCAATAATGGGCAAAAGGGGTACTTCGCCTCCTGGAGCTCACATCCGAGTGGGCAGAGCCAGAAAGTGGACAGATTCCACAAATGAATGAACCTTTAAAACGGAACTGCTGTGAAGAGGTGGCACCTTGGGCCATGAGATGGGAATTTGCCCTGATGCTCGTGGAGGGGTTGGTATCAAAAGAAGCTTCGCTGAGCAAGTGATTCTGTCCTGAGAGAGTGGAAAGAGGAGGAAGGGTTAAAGAAAGGAGGGGAACTGGGCTTGAGGCTGCTGAGCAAAGGCCCTGGGCCAGGTGAAGGAAGCATGGTGAGCCTGAGGGTTGAAAGGCAACAATATGCTGCAAGGGACAGTGGGAAGGGCCTTGGGAAGCCTCCCCAGCACTCCATTCCTCACACACCCTCCGTTCCCTTCTCAAACACACTGCCTTATCTGCCACACCTGGGGCACTGTCCCTTGTCTCCCAACCCCCAGCCAAGGCCCTCCTCCCACATGGCCCTGTGCTGCTCCCTCACCCCCACCCCCAGCTCCTGGAGCAGACTCCCGGGCACTGGGCCCTTCCCCAAGCACAGAGTTCTCAGACACGTGAGGAGAGGCAGGTGCTGGCTTTATTTGGAACCCGACTCTGGAAGGAGTGGGCCTGGAGTCCTGGGTCAGCGCCCAGCCGACCCTAGTGACCCCGCTCACACTGGCACCTTCCCCTCCACCTCCCAAACACAGGTCTGGGTCTCCGCAGAGCTGCAGCCACCACTCCCACTCCCAGCCCGGGCACTGCCCCGCATCCAGGCAGCCCGGGCTCCTGTTCCTCTTCATCCGAGAAAACTGCTGCAGGAGCCAGGAAAGGCCCCCTCCCTTACTGGGCACTGTGTGAACACCGGGGCTGTGGTGACCTCTTCTCCTCTTTAGGGCCTAGGTGTGAGGGTGTCAGGCAGGGTGCTAGGGCGGCTTCCTGGCCTCCTTTCTCAGCAGGGAGCTGGCCACGGCCAGGGCTCCACCCTGCACGAACCGCACGAAGTTGTCCCCAGCCAGTGGCCCCACAGCATACAGGCCCTGCTGCTGTGTGCTCTGGTAGGTGAAGGGGTCCACGTCGATGGGGTTCCTCTTGGGGCTCAGCGGCTGCTCAGGGTCCACAGCGAGGTCAGCGCCCGCTCCAGGGAGGAAGGACAGGTTGGGGTGGGAGCCAATGAGGACCAGCACCAGGGAGATGCCAAAGACCTTCTGGAGTCCGTTGGGGTCCTGGAACATGGCCTGGTGGTCCTCCTTGAAGAACAGCAGCTGGTGCTCAGGGAGGCTGCAATAGCCCTTGTAGGGGCTGGGCGACAGGATGGACTGCTCCCGCATCATCTGGTGCACCTTGTGGTACTCAGGGTACAGCATCTTGGGCAGCTGGTTGAAGACCAGGCCGGGGTCATCCACGGGCCGGCGGAAGGCATGGATCACGGGGATGTTGTAGTGACGGGCGTAGAGGACCGCGTCGGCCGCCGACAGCCCTGCGCCGACGATGAGGATGGGGTCCGAGGCCGGAGTCAGCGTTCCTGCTCGGATGGCCAGCTCCAGGGCCGACAGTTCATAGTGGACAAAGGGCAGGGTCTCCCCGGGGATGCCCAGCCGGGCCGGACTGTCCGACGTGCCTGTGGCCAGGACCACATTGCGGGCGCAGAGGGAGAAGGGCTGCCGGCTCTGGTCCTTGGCAATCAGGAAGCCGCTCACCTGGAAGAGGGGGCTGGGGTCTCGGGCCCCAGCAACACTGGGCTCGGGCATCCTCCGTGCCACAGCTGTGACCACAGCACCAGACACGAAGTTGTGGCTCAGGCCCTTCTTGCTCACATAGTCCACGTAATAGTGAGCGATGTCCCCAGCCGTGGCGCGGCTGTTACGAAGACCTCTGTGGAGGAGGACATGGAGGCGTGAGTGACAGAGAGTGGACCGGGGCGGGGGGCGCGATCACGCGGGGCAGGGAATGACCAGGCTGGCACCAGGCCCTGGAGCCAACCACGGCTGTGCGCCCACCACCAGCCTGGACACTTGGCCAGTGGTGGCGCCTCTCTGGAGCCCCAGTCTCCTCCTCTGCAAAATGGGGCCATATGAGTACCTTCTCAGGGCGGCCTCTAGAGGTCCGCCTTGGGTTCGCACCCTGCCCCTGCCCCAGTGAGTGGTTTCCTGAAACTCTCTGCCTCAGTTTCCTCATTGCAGAGTGAGGATGATGATGGCTATATGAAGGAAGAGCTTAGAAGAGAGCCTGACATCCAGTAAGTGACATGAAAGGGTCAGCCACCGTTAACATTACCTCCAAGGATGAATCAGTGTCAAACATAAATATGGTAGGATTCTGTTTTCATAAATTCAGAAACAGGCAAAACTAATCTGTGCAGTTAGAGGTCCAGACTGTGGTTGCCTCTGGGGAGGAGAGGGGGTGGGCACTGGGAGGGGCCTGGGGGGTTCTGTGGAGAGGGGATCTATTTCCTGAGTCCGGGTGGCTGGACCCAGGTGTGTCCACTCTGAGAAATTTCATCCACCTGCACACATAGGAGTTGCAGACTTTTCTATACTCATGGTGTATTTCACTGAGGGGCTGACTACAAAAGGAATCCCCGCAGAACACGCACTAGCCTGGCCCCCAGCACATGCAGGACCAGCCGGGACCACCCATCATCATCCCACTGTCACCCCTGGCTTGGCCGAGGGCCAGAGTGGCTGGCGCAGGGATGCAGGCTGCGGCACCCTCCCAGCCCTCCCTGCGTCTGTCCGGGTGCCCTCGGGGAAGGCACTGTCCCCAGCTGTGGACATAGTGTTAGAGATGAACTCACTTAACGGGAATCCTAAGTGACACCCAGACACATCCCCCAGGGCCACTGCAGTCAGCCTGCTACTGAAGCTGGCAGTCTGCTACTGAAACTGGAACTCTGGAAATCATTCTGGGCTTCTCACCCACCTTTTCTGTTTTAAAAGACCTGTGCTAAGATGTCACCTCGGTATCACTTATAGAAATGGCTCGTTAGAAAGGATGACAGTTCCGTGACGGGGCAGTGACTTAGGATCCGAGGCAGCACCTCGAGGGCAGGGAGTGCATATGCCTGGTTTCTGGCCCCGGCGTCTGAGCACAGGGCCTGGGACACAGGAAGTGGGCGTGGAGTCATTTGCCCTCCCTGGGGAATATTACGTGGCCTTGAAAAAGGTGGTTGCAAATGCTGTCACCGCCACATGAAATGCTGGGGTGTAACAGTAAATTTTAGAAGTTGGATATGGAAGGGTGATGTCTACCAGTGAGATGTGAGTTCCTGCCTGTTAACACACAGCTGCGTGCGGGACGTTTTCCTACCAAGCCTGCAGGGACGAGCGCCAGAGAGACAGACAGTGAGCCTTGGATAAGCGGAGTGCCTGCCAGGTGGGGGTGGCGTGTCCCCTGTCACAGCCCCCGAGGGTGGAGGAAACAGGGCAGATGAGCACACGGGGGCGGGGACCCTCTGCCTGGATCACTGGGCAACCCCACGCCTCGCACCCCAGGGTGAGCAGAGGCTGGGATGCATTTACTCAGCGATCTGTTTCTCCAGGGCGGCCGGTGGTGCGCAGTGAGGCCGTTAAGGGGCAGGAAACAAGACGGGGAGAAAATACCCCAAGATGTGTGGGGCTGGGGTGAGTCGTCTTTCCTTTCTCAGTTTTCAGTTTTCTATAGTGTGGTTGTGTTCCTAATGCAAAAGCATCAGACATAAATAAAGGAAGGAAGGAAGTGTATCCTTTTAGCTGACCTAGAGGGAAAGAGATTGTTCCAGACCAGGCTCAGACTGGGGGAGGGGCAGCAGGGAGGCCCGAGGACTGGGGAGCAGGGGGAGGGCCAGTCATGTGGGAGGAGAAGGGGGCACTGGACTAGAGACCTGGGCCAGCCCAGCTCTGCTGAGCACTTCTGGTGTGGGTCTGCACAAGTCCCTTCCTCATCAGAGCCTCAGTTTCCCCTTGGGGTCCGAGAAAGGCAGACCAGATGAACCCTGAAGCCCCTTGACCTTGGCTCCTGGGCTCAGGGTAGAGGGCGGGCCTGGGTGCTCCCCGCCCACCCTGGGCTTCCCAGGGCCGTCTCACCTTCGCTTCTTGCACATCCAGTCCTTGACCTGCAGGTCCGGCAGCCCCATCCACTGGCCTTGGCTCAGGGTCACCATGGAGCCTTCAATGGACTGTGTGGAAAAGCGATCCTTTGGTCCAGGCCTCTGCTAGCCCCCAGCCCGCTTGGGCTAGAGGGTACAGGAAGCCTGAGCTCACACAGAGAAATGGGAGAGGGAGGGGGGAGTGGAGGGGCAGTGAATAGGGACAGGCAGGGGACGCAACAGTCCGAACCCTGAGTTAGGGAGGCGGTCTCCCCAAGACTTCACGTAGGCTCGGCCCAAGTCCCCTCGCACCCCTTCCAGGCCCACTTACGTGCCAGGCTCCCCCAGGCAGGTTCCGGCCCAGGACCACATGGGGGATGGCTCGCTCCTTCTGGAGCCTCCAGGTGAGCACGGACTCCATGTCTCCCCCAAAGTCTGTGTCTGGGCGCAGGAGGGCATCGAAGAGCAGGGCCACGGGGCTTTGGCTCCGGCCTTCGAGGCCTTCGGACAGGTAGTCCAGGTCCTGCAGGGGGGCACAGGTCAGAGGGGCCGCCAGGGGCAGGCTGCCCTGTCCCGCTTTCCCATCCTAATGTCGGGGGTCAGAGGGGCGGGGAAAGGCTGCCCCCCAGAAGGAGACAGTACCCAGTGGCATGTTAAAGGCTCCTACGAGGCCTGCAGAGGTTTAATTTTGCCAGCCCAGTGTTGCTCAGACTGGAGTAGGAGCATTTTCTCAGCGTATTAACTGAGGAACTAGTGTTCTGTGGAAAGGGTTTTGAAAACTGCTGATCTGGACCGAACGTGACTGACTTCCTCATCCACCCACTGGGGGGTGGTTGGCGACCCGGAGGACGGAGCCTGGCTGGAGGGGAGGCGCTCCATGGATGGCCTCTGGGGAGGTGAGGAGCGTGGCGTGGGGGCTCCGTGAGCCTGGCTGGGCAGGAGGCAGTAGAACTGGGGACTGAAGATGGGGGGCTCAGCCCGGGCACCCCTGACCTCTGGGCTGGGTGCTCTCTGTGGCTGGTGAGGTCTGGTGCATTGCAGGATGTTGAACAGCACCCCTGGCTGTCACCTTCTCAGCCAGTGGCAGCACCTCTCCAGTTGTGACAACTGACATTTTCTACAGGGGTTGCTGAGGGTCCCCAGTTTAGAGCCACGGGTCCAGGGGGGCTGGACAAGCGGATGTGGCACTTGTAGATCTCAAGAGAGAGTCCCGGTTTCTCTTTCAGTTCCCATGGCTGATTCTGTGGCCTCTCCTGTCCCTGTTTGGTCCTGCTTCTAACAAATGCCCACTTTGGTTGCTGGAGCTTTGGCCCACCTGGTCCAGGATGGAGACCCCCGGTGCCTCCAGGAGCTTCCTCTGCAGCAGGGGATGTGGGTGGACGGCATCCGGTTTCATGTAGGGGGTGTAGCCAGACAGCAGGTAGGACAGGCAGATGCCCGAAGGCCCGTTGCCTGGGGAGAGAGGGCCAGGTCAGAGGACAGCACTTTGAGGTGCAGGAGACCACAGCTGCCTAGGGCTTTGTTTTTGACCCGACTTGGTCATTGAATTACTCTTCATTCATAAAAATAAAACATTTATTAAAAGCCCTTTGCACTTGCCAGGTTCTGTATATACTAACAATCACTAAAAAAAGCAATGAACAATCTCTGAGAGCTTACTAGGTGCCAGGAGCTGCATTACTGAAACGACAACTTTGTGGTAGTAACTGCTGACATTTATTGAGTGCTTACTGTGTGCCAAGCCTTGTGCCAAGGAATGTTAATAATAAATTAATCATAAGCCGACAGCTGCAGCTGTCATGCTAGGCCCTTGAGTGCCCTGGTTGTCCCACTGAGCTCCCCCAGTAACTGCAGCAAGCACCTGCTCCTCTCTTCCTCCTTTTATACTGGAGGAAACTGGGGCACAGAGATGTTAATGAACTTGCTGGTCGTCACACAGCTACTCGGAGAGTCTGAGCTAACTTAGAATGAGTCCTGTCCTTCCAGAGCTGACAGCCTGGTTGGTCAGATGGAGGAGCGAAATATGGTGGCACAGATTGCTGTGTGTTTGGGGGGGGTGAATCTTGGGGCCTCGGGAGGGGCGCAGGGGAGGGGTGCTAAACCACCTGTGGGCGTCCTGCCCCCACATCTGAATGAGTCACACAACTTATCTGTGTCATTTCTTGGGCAATTAACCTCATGACATTGCTTCTATTCTTATCATCTCTTCTTTCTTTATCTTGTGCCATTTAGAATGTTACCCGTTGTACAGCACTATAAAAGAATGAACCACATAAAACTGCTGATGTTCAACCGTTTGGACTTATAAAAATGAACCACATGTCCTGTGGTTCGATCTGATGCTTGTGTGGAGGAGGGGCCATTTGGCCCCCATCTTGGCAGACCTGAGGACAGGACAGAAAGCATCAGCTGTCCCATCCCTCAGGTACCCAGCAGGGTCCCAGGCACAGGGAGTGCAAGGGGCCACCCAGACTCTGGTCCAGGTCTGCGCCTGGCTGCTCTTCCTTTGCTGGTTCTTGGAAGGGTTACATTAAACAATGTTGCATACACTGTAAGTGTAGCCCTGGGCACATAGTGAACACTCACTATTTTAAAGACAAAAAACCCAGGTTGGGTCTTGCCTGGCCCCTGACCTCTGACCCCAGGGGCACCCTGGAGAGCCCAATGCAGCACTCCCCCGTCCAGGGCGGCACTCACCGATAATGACGACCTCCAGGGGCTCCGGGCTGCTGGTGTCGAGGTGGTTCTTCCTCCACTTGCTCATGGCTGCAGCTGGCGGAGGGCTTGGTGCTGGTAGCTGACCTGGAGGCACAGGGAAGGAAGGGCCACCGGGTGAGCCTTGGGTGTCATGCGGTCCCTTACCTCATACAGGATGTCCTCCTGTGTCCCTTGGGGTCAAGCCCAAGGTCCTCCCTGAGGCATATAAGGAGGCCTGACCTCTCCCTTCTTGCTTCTTTACATCTGCTCCATGCCAGTCAGGCCCTCCCCGTCCTCCAGTCATTCAGGGTCCCAAGCCTGGTCACCTATGTCTCTCTGAGCCTGGGTCATTCTCCCCATCTCACCAGTGGGGCAGGAATAATAGGCGGAAGCCTATTAGTCACCTTCCATGGGGCCTCCTCTGCCCAACCCAGAAGGCAAGGCCTGCTCCGCAGGGCTGTGCCAGCCATTGCGCCAGACCTCAGGTCTTGGGTGTAGTCTGGTGGACTTTGGAGCCATCGTCTGGCCCCACTGAGGTGTTTCCCAGCTTGTGACCGTGGGCCCATTTCTGGACATCCCTGGGCCTCTGTTTACTCATCTGTAAATGGGAATAATGTCCTTAACCCCGTAGGGCTGCTGGGGACAGTGAGGTCATATATGTGAAGCACCTGCCTGGAGCCACAGGGAAAGGTCTGAGCTCACTGCCTGCCCTGCGGGCTGGGCAGGAACACATGGACTTGGGGGGACTTTGGAAACCTGGAGTAACTAGATTTGGGGAGAATGCCTGTAAACCCGCTCATTTCTGGAGCATCTGCGCCCCCTGCTGGTCATAGGCCAAGATCACTTGAAGGGACCCAAACCCTGTTCTTCACCGAGTAGCTGCTGCTGGAGAGTCCAGGCCCACATTCTCCACACCCCCAACCCCGCTATCAGGGCCCGGCTTTAACCACTGTACAGCAGCCCTGCCGTCCTGAGGGCCACAAGGCAACACCCACGTGATTGTGTGAGGAATGGGTGGGCACTCAGCGCTCGCTATCTACTGGGTATCTAACATCCTTTCCTCAAGTCCTGCTCACACTGACTGGGTGCAGAGAGTATTGTTAATGCTACTGCCCCATTTAGCAATGTATAAACTAGGGCTCAGAGAGGCCACACAAGCTCCTCCGTGTCATGCAGCAGGCTGTTAAGCGCAGAGCTAGCTGGTGCCAAGGCCTTGCCTGGGCCACGCCACTCGGCAGGCAGGGCTCCTCGCTTCGGTGGGGCCTAGGCCCCGGGACAGCCCCCCTCTCCTGTTGAGGTGAACCTGTGTCCTCCAGCATCTCCCCGAGGAAACAAAAGGTGGCACCCACTGACATCGGGGTGCACAGTCTCAGGCCTGGCTCCCTGCAGGGGCCTGTGCTGTGTGCCTGAGGAGAGGATTTTGGGGTTCACCACCACCACTCACTACAACCAGCTAACATTTCTGTTCTTCTGTGGAGTTGGCTGGGTGCCAAGTATGTCCTAAACACTCCATGTACATTAGCTAATTTAATTTTATCTAACTGGGTTGTTACAGGTAATCTTACAATCATTGCCATGTTACAGATGGGGAAACTGAGGCCCAGCAAGCTTCCTACAGCCCTGTGCGGTGTGCGAGGAGTTTTGCTCTGGCTTGCACGGGCTGAGCTGGAGTGCACCCAGGCCACTTTCTGGAGTGCAGTGTGACAGGCTGCGAGAGCTCCCTGCCAGAGGCCCTTCCCGCCCAGCTGAGTGCAGCACAAGCATTGGTCCCTGGGAGCATCCACTCACCCTAGGCTGTGCCTCAGCGCTGGGGGCGGGGGTGGGGGAGAGGGGGTGGGGTGTGCAGCCAGGGGGTGGAAATCCCAGCTGGGATACAACAGTTTCTCAGTAACCACCAACGGCCCTTGTGAATAGTACTGTAGGTCCCAAAGCCCTTCCCCTCATTCTCCTGGTACCTTCAAACAGCCCGGGGCACCCATTCCCTGTCCTCACTGTCCCCAGGAGGAACAGCAAAGGGGACACGTCTGATGTCCTTGCTAAATGCCCCCTGCACATTAACTCCTTTAAACCTCACAGTAACCCACTTTACAGATGAGAACACTGAGGCTGGGGGAGGTGAGGCCATACCTCTGGAGCTAGCATTTGACCCCTGTGGGCTGGGATCACTGAGACATCCATGTCCCCCCAGGTAAGCATGCCAACTTGCTCCCTGTCAGGCGAGGGATCAGAACTGGTAGCCCCTCGTTATGCTGCACAGGGGGCTTAGGGGCCCCGTTTACCACCAGGACTTTTGGACTCCAGGTCCAGTGCTCACTCCCAAAAGCTTCTGGATGTCATGCACTTGAGGTTACCACCCAGGGCCAACTGGAAAAGGTCATTTCCTGTGCAATGATACGTCCGCCTGAAGCCCTGAGCAGCTGAGGGCCCGCACAGCCTAAGAGGAGGGCCCACTGCCAAATTGCAACAGACACTTTGGAAGTTTTTCTGTTCCCACTTCTTTCACACTTAGTTTCGCGGAGCCAAAGCAGTCCATTTTCAATGCTAACTGTTTGTTTCAGCCCCTCTGGTTAAAGATGGAAAATGTCATCTAAGGAAAGTTCATATTAAAAACTGATTCAAATCCACAAAAGCAGATAAGCATAAGCAAAACGGAAACGATCGCACTTCGAACGACGTTCCCGCTGCATGAGCCGAGTTGGTGCTTCTGAGGCCACTAAGCCTCAAACTGCTCTAAGTCCCTGGGATGCCTGCGAGGCTGCAGGTTCAGCGCCTCCGGTGGCCCCTTGCTCGTGGGCTTTCCTCACCAGAGGGAGGACCGGAGGTCAGGAGGGAGGAGGTGGCTTGCTGGCTGCCCAGGACCGTGAGACCACGCCCACAAGCAAACATCCTTCCCCTTGATACCCTGTCAGTCCACCAAGAAAGTGGCATGAGGCTGTGGCAGGGGAGGATGAAGAGGCACTCTGCCAACCGAGCCTCCCGCACCGGGAGCCCTGAGAGCCCTGAGGTTTCCCGGACACCCTGATCTCCGCACCCTAGCCTTCCGTGAGAAGCCGAGTCCTTGGGACCCACGGTGCGGGCCGCTCAGGCCTTGGGCAGGGGGCGGGGCGGAGTTCTGCCCCACTTGAACAGGAGAAGTGGGGGCCCCAAGGGAAGCACTTAGTCTGGCTTTGGAGCCCACTGGGCAGCGTGCCTGGGGTAGCCACACCTCTCTCTCTCCTGCCAAGAGCAGCGTCACGTGGCCAGGGTGTGTCCTGACAGCGGGCAGCAAGACAGCTGTCTGGCTGAGGTTGCCAGGCACCTGGAGATAGGCATGGCTGCGAGGGGGAACCTGGCTGGGGGGCGCGGAGAATCATGCCAGCCTGGGAAGCCAGGGCAGGCCTCCTCCCAGGACCACCTGGAGGTTCCCTTGCCTGGTTCCAGGACCCTGCCTGCCTCCCCTACTCAGGACGTGCCACCGTTCCGCTCCCAAACTCCGTGCCTTGCGGAGGCCACTCACCTGACGAGCAGGGGATGAAGGAGACCAGGAAGCTTGGCCTGGTCAGACACTATGAGGGCCAGGAAGTCGGGGTGCCCGCTGAGGGAGGTCCACCATTACCCCTTGGGGATCTCAGAAGCTGTGAAAGGCCCCCGGCAAGCGAGGGTATTTCAAGGGTTGGAAAGAGGCGGGCGGTGGGCGGGGCCAGGAAAATCACTTTCATAAGCATGAGTCAGCAGGGGCCCCTGGATGAATGAACTTGGCAGTCATCCTGCCTGCCCCAGGGCCAGCCTTAAAGGGTCCACCCACGGGGTGGTCTGTGTGGCAGAGGGACTGGGGTGACCAGGCTGGCCTTACCCTTGGGGCTCAGTCAGTGAATGGAGGAACCAGGACCCCCTGAACAAGCCAACCTGGACCTTTCCCTTAGGGAGGAGGAGACAGACCTACCCAATGTAGAGCGGCACCTTTAAGTGGAGCGTCCCATTCCTTCACCCTCCCTCGTTCCACTGGTGCCTGCATCTGCTCCCCCTCCCACAACACGCCCTCTGGCACCGCGCTGTCCAAGCTGAGAACCCAGCTCTGACTCGTCCTGGGCAAGCTGCCTCAGTTTCTTCATCTGAAAAAGGGGGTCAAGTAACAGACTTTTCTGCTTGGGGTGGGAGTGACCTCACCCTTGGTTCCCTGGCCTGAACCTCGAAGCCTGCTCTCTGGTTCTTTTTTCTCCGGTTCTTTTCCTCGGCACATAGCAGTGCGCACTTCACATTTTGCTGATTCTTGCTTATTTTATTGTCTCTCTCCTCAAACCAGGATGTGGGTTCTGTGTGGGTAGGGAAGTGTAACTTTGTCTGTTTTATCCTGAGTCTCTGACAGTGCTCAGCATACAGTAGGCACTTGAGAAGGTGGGAAAGTGGGGAGGGAGGGAGGGAGGGAAGGAGGGAGGGAGTTGGGACAGTGTTTGGCCCATAGACCTCAGTGTGCACATTAGCGGTTATTTTCATTGCCCCCCATGTGTTGTCCTCTTATCTGGGGACTTTCTCGCCAGCCCTGCCCAGTGGACAGGGGCCTGTGGGTGGCCAGTGAAGCGCTCACTTTGCATGCAAAACTCAAGGAGGTGCCCAAAACACTGAGAGATCAAGAAAATATCTTAATGCAAATTTTAAAAAGTCACAATTAATGCAATACAACTGATGATAGACAAAGTATTAGAAGTCCAGATAAAGACAGGGTCTGGAGCAGGGCCGTGCTGAGCCACACCGAAGTCTGCGGCAAGCAATCAGAACACTGACGCTGTCTTTGTTTGCAGCTTCGCTATTCCATTCACCCTGCATTGGGCATTACTTCTGATTTTTAGAAATATTGCATGGGCACTATGTTTCTTGATTATGGGATGCCCCTTGCATTGTGTGCCAGAGGTGATATTTCTCTCTTTGTCCTGGTGCTGGTGGTGACAGGGGACCAGGTGTGACTGCAGGGTTCTTTCAGGGATGGGGGTAGGGCACCTCTGAGGATGCAGAGATCTGCTGGGACCTGGGGGGGGGGGCGGGGGAGGGAGAGAGAGAGAGAGAGGGAGGGATGGAGAGAGGGAGGGAGGAAGGGAGGGAGGAGTGGGGTGCCGACGCAGGGAGGGGCCAAAGCTGGGCACGAGCACATGGCACACGAAGTGTGGTCCTGGGCTTAGCGAAGATGTCAGGCCCAGTTGGGCCCATGGCCAAGGGTCTCAGGGGCTGGGGAGATGAGTGGGGGGGGCGGCTGGCACAGAGCCAGGCCTGCTTCGGGCCACACCCTTCCACCTGCCCTGTCCCCTGGGGCCCTCGGTATATATGCCTTGTGTCCAGGACCTCACTCTCAGAAGGACCCTGCACTTGGTTTAATGCACTGTTGTCATCACCTTAAAATCCTTAACAATTTTAGAACAAGCAGTCCCACATTGTCATTTTGCTCTGGGCCCCACATGTCTCGTGACGAGTCCAGGCTGGGCAGCACCTGCCGTTGTGTCGGGGTGCAGGGGGTGAGGGCTGGTTTCTGGGCTCAACCCTACAGGCTGGGTGAGCTCAGGGAGGTGCTGCCTCCTCGGAGCCTCATGTTATCCAGGGGAAAATGGCACTCATAGTCCTTCCCCCCGGGGCCCTTGGTAGCAGTGACCCCTGGGGTCACGTAGTGTGTGTGTGGGGGAAGTTAGAGGGAAGCCCCCTACCCAGCCTCAGCTCTGCTGAAGGTGTTCTGTGTGGCCTTGGGCCAAGGGTATACCTCTTTGGGCCTCTGTTCCAGCCATGGCCTCGTTGCCAACCGCCACTATTTGACACTCTGAAACCACGCCCCACATGAAGACCAGGACCCAGTGGGAGTCTGAGCACATGGGGAGCCCCGAGAGAGGGAAATGTCCAGCTTTGGTGACGTACCTCCGATGCAGGCTGCATCTTCCCCCAGGGGCCGCCTCTCCGGCTCCGCTTCCCCATCCCAGGCTCTGGTCTGCAACTGCCCGGTGCTTTGGGTGTGGAGACTGAGGCAGAGAGAGACACCCCAGGGTCAGAGACTCCCACTGGAGCGGGGGTGAGGCTTGGGGAGGCCTGAAGATGGAGGTCCAGAGTGGGGAGCCCAGGACGGAGGGGCTCGGGCATGTGTTTCCTCCCTGACCTGCCCAGCCACCCACACTGGCCCTGACCACTCTTCTGGATTTTGAAAATTTGCTGACACAGAGAACTGGGGGCAAGATGTGGACTTTCTCCCCTGCCACCTGTGTACTGGCCAGGAGATTATCGGAAATAGAATGTGTTGAACTGCTTCCAGAAAGGTCAACCAAGACCAAGACAGATAATGTCACAGACAGACAAAGGGGTGGTGCCTGAAGAGGGGCCATGGAAAGAGGAGGAGCTGGGGGACTTGTGCTCCCGGACCCCAGTGGGCACCCCGGTTCCTCCAGCCCTGCTCTGTCCCCTTCTCCACCATGAGTTCAAGGGACTGTGAAACCCCTGAAACGTGAGCCTCTGAATTCAGATGTAATGAAAGTAGGGTGGCAGATACAGCAAATAAAAATTCAGGGGCCCAGGTAACATGGAACTTCAGAAAAACAAGAAATAAACTTTTAGCATGAATATGTCTCATGCAGTATTTGGGATATACTTATACTATTTTTTCATAATTTATTGGAAATTAAAAGTTACCTGGGAAACCTGCATTTTATTTGGCAAATCTAGCTGTAAGTGCTAAACACACACCAGATTTCAAAGAGGTAGTATAATAAAAAGGGGAAGAAGGTACAAATGTCTCACTAGTAATTTTTACATGGATTACATGTTGAAGTGAAAATATTTTGGACATCTGGGCTTAAATAAGATATACTATTAAATTTTGATGTCACCCAATTTTTAAAATTTGTTTAACATGGCTCCTGGGATGTTTAGTTACGCATCCCCTCTCACTAGGTTTCCCCTGGTGCTGGCACCTGCCTCGGGCTGCTTACACCAACCGGGGCTGGCACTGAAAGGCTCCCTGCGGTCCCAGAACCCACTCAGTCCTGGACAGTCCCTGGAGAGTCCCCTGGGAGCACTGCAAGTAGCTGGACAGTGTGACGCTTCTCTTGTGAGCCTCAGTTTCCCCATCTGTGCACTGGTATTGCCAATGTAGAGCTTGCAAGGTGTGGCTGAGGGGAGGGACCTGGCACGTGTGTGGGGCTCAGACTCAGCAGTCTGCCCTGCTCAGTAATGGCGGCCCCCTCCCCGCACCCTCCAGGCTTCCCCCAGCCCTCCCACAACCAGCTGGGGAGCCAGGGGAAGGGAAGGTAGAGTGGCCTCAGGGAGCTTCTCTGGGGCTCCTGGTACTGAAATGGCTCTCCCCTGCCCCTGAGTGGAAATCACCATTCCTCACTCCCTAAAAAATTCTAGAAGCACTCCAGGCCACTTCTCCTGCCTGTCCTCCTCATCTCTTCTCCCTTTGGTGGCTCCCTCAGCTCTGTCATTTGCTGGGCACCTCCAGGAGCTGAGCACTGTGCATAGAAGTTTCTTTATACACAGATGAGGCCCAGAAGCCAATATTGAGCCTGAGGTCACACAGCACAAGCAGCAGAGCTGGGGCTCAAATCCAGGGCTGCTACTGCAGAGTCTGGGGACCTTCGAGAAAAAGGAAGACAAGGAACTAACTAAGGAACAACACTCCGCTTGTCTCAGGTGCAGTGTCAGGCCCAGGAACTCTCCTGAAGCACCTGCCTATCCCCACAGCCACCCCTTTACGAGGTACCCACACTGTAAGGCATTTCAGGGACCCCTGCATTTGATCCATACACCAGTCCAGTAAGGAACATGCAGGGTTATTATTCTCCTATTCTACAAGTGAGGAAACTGAGGCCCTGAGAGTGTGAGATGTGGCCTCAGGTCATGGCGTGTGGCGAAGCTGGGTCTGTGGCCAGACTCTGCTCAGTGCCCTGGCATGACAAGACGAGACCCTTCCAGTATACGACAGGAGGACTAATATTTGCCCTGTGCTTCATTGTTTACAGTCTTGTTATTTCACTTGACTTCATTGATCTTTACCAATAACCAGAGAGGTGGTCAAATATTTTCAGTAACAAGTTTAGTTTGCAGATGAAGAAACCCAGAGCACCTTGCCCAAGGCCACACAGCCATGAAGTGAGGGAGGAGACCCAGACTACAGTTCGCCTGTGGTGAGCCCACACGTGCCGCTCCAGGATGATGGTGTGTGGCCAGGCTCAGTCCAAGTTCATGACTGTGGACCTACTGTAGACCCCTGGGGAGACAGTGTCAATGCTGGGAAAGGCCTGTGCCCTGGCCCCCACGGAGAGAGAAGGAAGGTCAGGAGTTAAACAGGGGGTGTGGGAGAGGCCCTGAGATGGCCATCTGCATGGGGGTAAGTTTGAAGGTGTTCCAGCCACATTCTCTGTTTCTGGATTCCAATTTTTCCTTAAAACCACGGGGAAAGTTTCTGCTGAGAGCAAATGTGCCTGTCCCACAGTCAGGGTGAACAGGGAGTCCTGCCTGGGGTGTGTGAAAACCTGTCACTTTAACATTAGACAAAGCAAGATTCTGCTCCATCACCTTCAGCTGTGTGACTCTGGGCACGTGACTTAACCTCTCTGAGCTTCCAGGATTTTCTTCTATGTGAGGTGTGGATAATGGTAGAGCAGTGCTTCTCTTCCCTGATGCATAGCAGAATTTGGGGGAGTATTTGAAGATACGCTAACACCCAGGCCCCAGTCCCAGAGATTTTGACATCACTGGATGCAGAGATGCAGGCTATTGGAAAGATGAACCAAGATACAGTGTGGAAACCACATAGCCCATGGAAATGCCCAGTACATTAGACCCCTTTCCATTGCAGCAGCCTGTCTTTTTGTGAACCACATTCTTGATGCTGTTGCAAGACAGTTATGAGGTCTAAAAGACAAAGATGTCTTCAGAAAAGGAACAAGGAATAGAAACCTGTTTGAAAAAATAATGACAGAAAACTTCCCTACCTTGGTGAGGGTAAATGTCACCAAGTCCAAGAAGCACAGAAGTTCCCAATCAAGATGAACCTAAATAGGCCCACTCCAAGACACATTACAATCAAAATTTAAAGACGAAGCCACATTTAAAGACAAAGAGAGAATCTTAAAGGCAGCAAGGGAAAAACAGCTAATAACATACAAGGGAGCCTCGTTAAAACTAACAGCTAATTTCTCAATAGAAACACTACAAACCAGAAATGAATGGCAAGAAATACTCCAAGTAATGAAAAGCAAAGGTCTGCAACTGAGACTACTCTATCCAGCAAGGCTCTCAATTAAAATGGAAGGTGAAATAAGGAGCTTCCCAGATAAAAGAAGGCTAAGAGAATACCCCTCTACCAAGCCAGCACTGCAAGACATGCTAAAGGGACTGCTTTAAGAATGGGAAGAAAAGAGAGAGAGAGGAAACAGGTACAAAGGGGGGAAATGGCAGTGAATAAGTACCTATCAATAATAACCTTAATGTAAATGGATTAAATGCTCCAATCAAAAGACATAGGGTAGCTAAATGGATAAGAAAAGATGACCCACATATATACTGTCAACAAGAGACCCACTTCTGAACAAAAGACCTACATCGTCTGAAAGTGAAGGGATGGAAAAAAATATTCCATGCAAATGGACATGCAAAAAAAGAAAGCGTAGCAATACTTCCATCAGACAAAATAGGCTTCAAAACAAAGGCCATAGTAAGAGACAAAGAGACTACATAATACTTAAGAAAGTATTCCAACAAGAGGTTATAACTCTTGTAAACATATGCACCCAATATAGGTGCACCTAAATATATAAAGAAAATCTTGGAGGACTTTAAGAAAAAGATACATGCAATCCAGTCACTATAGGGGATTTTAACATCCTACTGTCAACAATGGATAGATCTTCCAAACAACAAAAAAAAAACAGTAAAAATATTGCAGAACTGAATGACACTCTAGATCAAATGGACATAATTGATATTTATAGAACATTTCACTCCAAAGAAGGAAAAATACACATTCTTCTGAAATGCACATGGATCATTCTCAAAGCTAGACTACAGGGTAGGACACAAAACAAGCCTTAACAAATTCAAGAAAACTGAATCCATACCAAGTGTCTTCTCATATCATAATGGCTTTATACTAGAGACCAACCTCAAGGGGGAAAAAACCCCCAAAACATTAAAATACATGGAGGCTGAATAACATGTTATTAAATAATGAATGGGTTAACAATGAGACCAAGAAAGAAATCAAAAGGTATCTGGAAACAAATGAAAATGAACATACAACAACCCAAAACCTATGGGATACAACAACCCAAAACCTATGGGACACAGTGCTGAGAGGGAAGTTCATAGCAATTCAGGCTTACTTTAAGAAGACAGAAAAATCTCAAACAACTTAACCCTACATCTATAAGAACAAGAGAAACAACAACAAAGCCCAGAGCAAGCAGAAGAAAGGAAATAATCAAGGTCAGAGTTGAATTAAATGACATAGAGACTGAAAAAACAATTCAAAGGATCGATGAATGCAGGAGCTGTTTTTTTTTTTTTTAAAGATAAACAAAATTAACAAACTATTAACCAGACTTGTCAAGAAAAAAAGAGAGAGGACCCAAATAAATAAAATCAGAAATGAAGGAGAAGTAATAGCTGAAACCACAGAAATACAAAGGATTGTGAGAAATTACTGTGAACAACTATGGTATATGCCAAGAAACTGGACAACCTGGGTGAAATGGATAAATTTCTAGAAACATACAATCTTCCAAGAATGAAGCAGGAAGAAGCAGAAAACCTTAATAGACCAATAACAACTAGCAAAATTGAAGCAGTAATAAAAAATCTCCTGGCACACAAGAGCCCTGGTCCAGATGACTTCACAGGTGAATTTTACCAAACATTCAAAGAACTGACGACTCTCCTTCTTAAACTATTTCATAAAATTCAAGAGGAGGGAAGACTCCCAAACTCTTTTTACTAGGCCAGTATTATCCTAACCCCTAAACCAGGTAAAGACACAAGAAAGAAAACTACAGGCCAATATTTCTGATGAACACAGATGCTAAAATTCACAACAAAATACTAGTAAACTGAATCCAACAATACATTAAAAAGATCATACACCATGACTGAGTGGGATTTAGCCACAGATGTAAGGATGGCACAATACTAGCAAATCAATAAACATAATACACCACTAACAGAATGAAAGACAAAAATCACATGATCATATCAATAGATGCAGAAAAAGCATTTGATAAAGCACAGAACCCATTTATGATAAAAACACTCAGCAAAATGGAAATAGAGGGAGTCTACTTCAACATAATAAAGGCCATATATGAAAATCCTACTTCCAACATCATACTCAATGGGCAAAAACCAAAAGTGTTTCCCTTAAGATCAGGAACAAGGCAAGGGTGTCCACTTTCACCATTCTTACTCAATATAGTACCGGAAATTCTAGCCACAGTGATCAGACAAGAAGAAATAAGAGGCATCCAAATTGGAAAGGAGGAACTAACTTATTATTTGCAGGTGACATGATAGTGTATATAGAAAACTCTATAGGCTCCACCAAAAAACTACTTGACCTAATAAGTGAATTCGGCAAAGTAGCAGGACACAAAGTCAATATTCAGAAATTGATGACATTTTTGTATACCAACAATGAACTATCAGAAAGAGAAACTAAGAAAAAAATCCACCCTGGCTGGCATAGCTCAGTGGATTGAGCACAGGCTGCGAACCAAAGTGTTGCAGGTTTGATTCCCAGCCAGGGTACATGCCTGGGTTGCAGGCCATAACCCCCAGCAACTGCACATTGACCTCTCTCTCTCTCCCTCTCTCTCTCTCCCTCCCTTTCCTCTCTAAAAATAAATAAATAAAATCTTAAAAAAAAAAGAAAGAAAAAATCCCATTTACTATAGCAGCAAAAAATTAAAAAGTACCTAGGAATAAATTTAACCAAGGAGGTAAAAGACCAGTACTCACAAACCTATAGAACACTGAAGAAAGAAATGGAGAAAGATACAAATAAATGGAAGCACATACTCTGTTCATGGTTTGGAAGAACTGATATCATTAATATGTCCATAGTACTCAAAGTAATCTATGGATTCAACACAATTACTATTAAAATACCAAGGCACAGAACCCATTTTTCTGGGCATATTTCATAGATCTAGAACAAATACTTCAAATATTTACACAGCACCAGACTTCTGGCCAACATGAAGGCATAGGTAGATACACTTTGCCTCCTTGCACAACCAAAAGGACAATAACAAATTTAAAAACAAAAAATAACCAAAATTGCTAGGAAATCGAACTGTATGGAAGTCCAACAGCCAATGAGTTAAAGAAGAAATATTCATCCAGACCAGGGGTGTCAAATTCATTTTCACCAGAGACTATATCAGCCTTGCAGTTGCCTTCAAAGGGTTGAATATAATTATAGGACTGTATAAATGTAACTAATCCTTAATAGTTAAGTGAGAGCATGGTGCTGCTGATGGGTAGAAACAAGGTGCCAGGCCAGATTCAGCCCACAGGCCTTGTGTTTGCCACCTGTGATCCGGACCATTAGGAGGGGTGGAGACGGGCAGCTGGGGAAGAGAGGACTCATGGCAAGGTGGTGGCTGGAGGGCCAGGGTGAGGGAGGTGGCAGCTGGAAGAATGGGTGGTCCCACATTTGTGTGTGGATAAACTGGGAGGAACAACTGAAAAGGGAGACAGACCTTGCATCCCACAGTTCCAGTAGGAAATAAAGTATGAAAACCTCAGACTGGAAAAATCTGTAGGTGTTGAGGCAGCAGGAGAAACTCCCAGCCTCAGAGGAGAGTTCATTGGAGAGATGCACAGGGTCCTAGAACGTACACAAAACCATCTACTGAGGAATCAGCACTAGAAGGGCCCAATTTGCTTGTGGGTAGCGGAGAAAGAGACTGAAAGCTGGTTGAAAACCAAGCAAGCAGCATTGTTCCCTCTTGGACCCCTCCCCCACATATGGTGTCACAACGCAGTGATGTGGGTTACCCTGCCCTAGTGAATACCTAAGGGTCTACCTCTTACTACATAACAGGCATACTGAGACAAAAAAATATGGCTCAAATGAAAGAACAGATCAAAGCTCCAGAAAAAATACAACTAGGTGATGAAGAGATAGCCAACCTACCAGACGCAGAGTTCAAAACACTGGTAATCAGGATGCTCACAGAAATGGTTGAGTATGGTCACAAAATAGAAGAAAAAGTGAAGGCTATGATAAGTGAAATAAAGGAAAATGTTCAGGGAACCAACAGCGAAGATAGGAAACTGGGACTCAAATCAATGGTTTGGAGCAGAAGGAAGAAATAAACATTCAACCAGAGCAGAATGAAGAAAAAAAAATTGAAAAAACAAAACAAAACAAGGAGAAGCTTAGAAACCTCTGGGACAACTTTAAATGTTCCAATATCTGAATTATAGGGGGTGCCAGAAGGAGAAAAGGAAGAGCAAGAAATTTAAAACTTATTTGAAAACATAATGAAGAAGAACTTCCCTAATCTGGCAAAGAAAATAGACTTCCAGGAAGTCCAGGAAGCTTAGAGAGTCCCAAAGAAGTTGGATCCAAGGAAGCACACGCCAAGGCACATCTTGATGACATTAGCCAAGATTAAAGATAAGGAGAGAATTTTAAAAGCAGCAAGAGAAAAGGAGACAGTTACCTACAAAGCAGTTCCTATTGAGTTGATTTCTCAGTAGAAATCTTAAAGGCAAGAAGGGGCTGGAAAGAAGTATTCGAAGTCATGAAAGGCAAGGACCTACATCCAAGATTCCTCTATCCAGCAAAGCTATGATTTAGGATGGAAGGGAAGATAAAGTGCTTCCCAGATAAGGTCAAGTTAAAGGAGTTCATCATCACCAAGTCCTTGTTATATGCAATGTTAAAAGAACTTATCTAAGAAAAAGATCAAAACTATGAACAGTAAAATGATAACAAACTCATAACTATCAACAACGGAACCTAAAAAACAAAAACCAAAACTCAGTAAACAACTAGAACAGGAACAGAATCACAGAAATGGAGATCATGTGGAGGGTTACCAACAGGAAGGGAAAGTTGGGGAGAATGGGGGAAGAGGTATGGGGAATAAGAAACATAAATGGTAGGTACAAAATAGACAAGGGAAGGTCAAGAATAGTATGGGAAATGCAGAAGCCAAAGAACTTATTTGTATGACCAATAGACATGAACTAAGGTGGGGGAATAATGGTGGGAGCAGGGGCACAAGGAGGAGGGGAATAAAGGGGAGAAAAAATGGGACAATTATAATAGCATAATCAAGAAAATATATTAAAAAATTTGTATGGAACCCAAAAAGACCCCATGAGCCACAGAAATCTTGGGGAAGAACAAAGTAGGAGGGATCACAATACCTGATATCAGACTATACTACAAGGCCACTGTAATCAAAACAGTGTGGCACTGGCATAAGAACAAGCACATAGATCAATGGAACAAAACAGGGAGCCCAGAAATAAACCCATGTCTCCATGGTCTATTAATATTTGACAAAAGGGCACAAGTGTAAAATGGAGCAAAAATAGCCTTTCCAATAAATGGTGTTGAGAGAACTGGACTGGTACATGCCCCCCCCCCCCAAAAAAAAAGAAAGAAAAAAAGAAAAAGAAAAAGAAACTAGACCACCAACTTACACCATAGACCAGAATAAACTCAAAATGGATAAAAGACAAATATAAGTCACGATACCACAAAAGTCTTAGTGAATAACATAGGCAGAAAAATTTCAGATATCCTACACAGCAATATTTTTGCCAGTATATTTCCTAGGGCAAGGGAAATAAAGGAAAAAAGTAAACAACACTATATCAAATTAAAAAGCATCTGCATAGCTAAAGAAACCAGCATCAAAAGGAAAAATGAACTGGCTATATGGGACAACATATTTGCCAAGGCTACAGCGGGCAAGGGTTTGATCTTCAACATATGTAAAGGACTCATACACTTCAACACCAGGAAGATAAACAATCCAGTTAGAAAATGGTCAAAGGACCTGAATAGATACTTCTCCAAGGAGGATGTACAGATGGCCCACAGGCATATGAAAAATCACTAGCCATCAGAGAGATGCAAATTAAAACCACAATGAGATATCACCTCACACCTGTCAGAATGGCTATCATTAATAAATCAACAAACAAGTGCTGGCAAGGATGTGGAGACAAGAGAACCCTAATGTACTGTTGGTGGGAATGCAGACTGGTGCAGCCACTATGGAAAACAGTATGGAATTTCCTCAAAAAACTAAAAATGGAACTGCCTTTTGACCCAGTGATTCCACTGCTGGGAATATACCCTAAGAATCCTGAAACACCAATTCAAAAGAACTTATGCACCCCAATGTTCATAGCAGCGCTATATACAACAACCAAGTGTTGGAAACAGCTTAAGTACCCATCAGTAGATGAATGGATTAAAAAATTCGTTCATTCACACAATGAAATACTGCAGAGCAAAAAGAAAGAGGAAGGAATTCCTACCTTTTATGACAGCATGGATGGAGCTGGAGACTATTACACTGAATGAAATAAGCCAGGTGGTGAAAGACAAATACCTTATGATCTCACCTATAAGAGGAATCTAATGAACAAAATAAACTAATGAGCAAAACTGAACCAGAGGCATGGAAACAGGGAACAGACTGACAGTGGCCAGTGGGGGGGGGGGGGGAGGGGATAATGGTAGAAAGAAGAGGAAGAGACTAATCGAAGAACATGTGTGAATGACCCATGGACACGGACAGCTGTGCGGGCATGGACTGGAGTGGGCAGATGGGCTGGATGGAGGAGGGCAAAGGGAGAAAAAAATAGAGACAACTGTAATAGAATAAACAAGAATAAAAAAAGAAAAAAAGAGAAATATATCTTCAGAAAAGCCAGACTACTGAGCCAGCAGGGGCCAGCAGGTGACCCTGGTGGGGGTCTCAGGAGAAGCCCAAAGCATAATCAACTCGACTAACTAGGCGGACCTCGGTGTCATCTTGCTCATTTCCTGTGCCTAGGTTTGTCCGACTCAGTTCGTTCGATAAGCTCTGCGACTTCCATGCCCGGCTACTGAGAACTATTCAGGAAAGGATGGTGAGTGCTCAGGCAGGACTGTTCTGCAGCCTTTGGAAAAGGCCGTGGCAGAGCCAGGTGGCGAGGTGGAAACTCTTTAGGACAGAAATGAGGGAAGCAGATTACGAGATTATGGGGATGCGTGCTTGATGAGTGGGCCTGTGGGCAGGAACTGGAAGGGGATCAGAAAAAGAAAGAAAAAAAAAAAGAAAAGGAAGCTGGAATGATTGCTGGGGCCCAGAAATTTTTTTAAGTTGGATTTTTATAATTCTAATCTCCGTATTTTCATATAATAAACAAAGACAATGATCATAAGTAACCCTGCAGCACAGCACCGCAGACCCTTCCTGGACCTGTGGTTCCTCTGAGGGGCCCGTCCCAGGCCCCTCAGCACTCAGAGGTAGTTTTGCAGCACGAGGAGGTCTGCAGACTCCAGGCTGCCGGGGGGTCTGATCAGCCCCTGCTTCCAGGCCCTTCTAAGAGGTATGTTGTCTACTCCAAGTTCATTGCCCTCAACAGAGAGGCCAGGAGCAGCCCTGGGGCTGCTGAGCTACTTCCTGACATCGGAGCGGTTATTTTTCGGTCCTGGGAGCAGGGGCACCCCTTTCTTTATTTGCCCTACATCCTACTTTTTAAAAAGGCCGTTTGCCACTGTTATCTAGTTTTATAAACCTTCCAGGCCTTTACTTTTGGGGCACGTGGGGTCAGGGGTTCAGTGAGCTAATCCAGTGGCATGTGAGTCATGCCTGTCCCCAGCAGCCCAGCATTGCAGTCCCAGGAAGAGGGCTCTGAAAGGCTTTGGGTCCTGTTGTCACGAGCGGCAGGATTCCAGAGCCCAGTCCTTTCCTCCTGAGGCCCTACATGCCTCCAGGGTCTCTTCCAAACATGTAGACTGCAACGGAGACCCTGCACTCCCTGCCGGCCCACCTCCAGGGACTTCTGGCTGCCATCAGGTTCCTGACAGGCCCCGCAGGAGCTGACCTGAAGGCCATCTCCCATCGGATGCTCATCAGCCTCCTCCAGGCCCCCGAGCACACGAAGACATCCTTACCTGCTGCCTCCCTGCTCTGCCTGCAACACCCTGCCTTGCTTTCCTGTGTCTGGGCAGAACTCTCTAGATCTGTCTCTGATTCTCTGTTGTCCAGATGTGGATCTTGCATTTCCCAAGCCCTACTGTGTGCTGGGCTTATACTAAGGGCTTTATAAGCATGTTCTTGGCTAACAAAGGGGGCCCTTGCATCCATGAACCAGACCAGACAAATGCTTAACAACAAATGCTTAACACCCAAGCGTCTTGAGTTAGAGTGAAAAAAATAAGGGGGTTCGGGATGATGGGTGTCACGGAAGCCCTTCCAGAGGGGTGGCACTTCAGCTCAGGTGGGCTCGATCCCCTGAGAGTTGGGGTGGGGAGGTGAGGGAGAACAGGGCAGACACTCACAGCACTGGGTAGGAGGCCCCAGCCAGGGCAGGAACAGGAGGCTGTTTCCTTGAGGAAGTGGAGGAAGGAGGGGAGGGGTGTGGACAGATCTCCGAGGGGCTGGCCCAGGCTGGGCCCCGCAGAGACGTGGAGGCCGAGAGACAACCTTGGGTGTTATCGGGCTGTGGTGGGAGCCCCGCAGGGCCTTAGCTGCAGGCGCGGGGGACTGGGCAGGGTGACGCAGAGAGAGGTGGCAGGCAGGGTGGCTGTTCAGCAGGAGTCGGCAGCGCCTTGGACCCAGATGCTGGTGGTTTGGGCAGAGGGTGAAGAGGTGTTCTTGTCGCATTTGGGGGCTGGCATCAATGGGACTTGGTGAGGCATTGAAATTGGAGAGTGAGCAGCGATGTCCTGCTAAATGTGAAACAACTGACTGACTTCCCCAAAACAAGAGCCCTGATTTGTACCATCTGCCTCTTCCTGAGGTATAAATATTCCTTCCACGATGGATTTCAAGCCACCAGGGTCAACAGATGCCTGTAGATCTCTCTAGCTGGGTACAGAGGTTGGGGTGTGGGGACCAAGGTGTCCTTGCTGGGATATAAGTGTGAGAGCTGCTGGCAAAGAGATGATGTTGCAAGGGTGGGGATCAGAGGAGGAGGAGGAAGAGGAGAAGGAGAAGGAGGAGAAAGGGGAGGAGGAGGAAGAGGAAGAGGAGAAGAGGAGAAGGAGGAGGGAAGAGGCCAGGACACAGCCGAGAGAAATGGCTTCATCCCAACAGCCTGCCTGGGTGCTCACACAGCGGGACCTGTGAGGGGCAGTCCTGCTCCCCACTGGAGCCCGGCACTGCCGAGGGGCTGCATTTTCACAGGGTGGTGACCTCCCCCTTTTCGTTTTGACTCTGGAGCCATCTGGACCAAAGGCAGACCCAGTGAGGATCTTGCAAAACAGTTCAGAGGCCCCACTGGCTTGGGGCCAAGGTGAGACGGGGCAGGCAGCCCAGGGAGGGAGGGAGGACTGGGACCTCCAGCAGACAGTGGGCGAGCCAGGGAGAATGGAGAGGCTGGAACAAAAATGATAATGACGGTAGTTATGACTGACTGCATCCTACCCGAAGGCCAGGCCTGCGCTCAGCACTCTGTGTAAAATTGATGTTCGCATCTTTCTCAGAGGCAGGGAGTACTATCAGCGTGTTTACAGATGAGAAAATGAAGGGACAGCGAGGGGCGCAGTCAGGCAGTGTGCTGGCAGCACCCCTGCCGCCTCTCTTACCGGTTTTCCCAAATTTCTTTCCTAACATGAGACAGAGCCACCACTGTGAGAGGTTTTGGTTTCTGAGGAAATGGCACCCAGTCGGTTTCCCTTGATCCTGCCCTGAGTTGAGACCAGCCTGAACCACAGCCAGCTTCTGGTTAGTTGCCATCATCACATCCACCTCATCTTCATCACCAGCATCTTCATCAGCAGCATCACTGGATAGTAGGATAATAGGGGGCTGTTCCTTGCCTGTGTTTCCAAGTTTTCCGCCATGACCAAATGCCACTTGTGTATCTGTAGGGCAGGGCAGTCTGACACTGGCATGGAGGCGCCATGACAAGTGCCGGGTGAGGGGCTGGCCAGGACAAAGGGGGGTCTGTTGGAGTAGACAAGGGCCCCGCCTCGCTCACTGGGCTGCACCAGCGGGGCCTGATGGGCCCGGGGCCCTTGGGCTGACTTCTCTCCGACATGCTGGGCAGCCCGCCGGCAGACCCCTGCTGCTGCCCACCCTCTGCGGGGCTGGGGTGCTGCCAGCGTGCACAGTCAGGCCCGGCAGGGCCTTGGCGGCCCTGCGTGTTTGGGGCGTGAGTGCAGGCGGAGGGGTGGCCTGACCGAAGAGTTGCTGTGATATGGCTGCCTCACGAGCAGGGGTCCCCAGCCATCCCCATCTCAGGGCAGTTCCTGCCCTACAGGCGACAACACTTGAATGGTGGCATCTGAGGCCACAACGTCATCGGGCTGGGCTTGGCTGTGCTGTCCTCGAAAGTCCGTGCAAGGATAGGCTGGTCTGCCGTGTGCCACTGAGGGTTCCAGATCTGATGCCGGGCCTCCGTGGCTTTCTTCCTCCTTCCGGCACCCCAGCTTCTTCCTCCTGGCACATGACCAGGGTGTGCCGTCCCTGTCTCCCCAGCCGGGGGCAGGGCCAGACCTTCACCTGCTCCTGTGCTCTTCCTGTCCTGGGGTCTCTGCGGTCTGCTTGGGACCTAGACTTTTCCAGAATGATCAGGCCTAGGATCCTGGGCACGAGGTCATCTGCACCAGCAGGGAGGTGTCGCAGCAGCCCGGCGCCCCGTTTCCTAGGTGGGGAAGCTGAGGTCCAGCAAGGGGAGGTGGTTCGTCCAGGGGCACACGTAGGAACATGCCTTGAAATGCAGCCCCTGCTGCCCACCTTGAAACGGCTGTGATCTGCGTGGAGGGGGCTCAGACTCCCCTCTTCTGTGCCTCAGTCAGCAGGAAGTGATGCCCTGGCACAGCGCTGGGAGGTGGGTGTACGATGGTGGAGAAAAAGACAAAGGCCCCCTCAAGATGATGATGGGGGGAGATGAGCAAATAAGCACTTGAATAACGTACCGTCACTCACCGACCGTGTGGTCATGTTGGGGACCTCCCATTCTGAGAGACAACTGGGCTGGGATGGACGGCAGGTAGGGATGGACTTTACAAGAAAAGGCCTTTCAGGTGAGGCCAATAGCAGGAGCACAGGCCCTGAAGTTGGTGGGAATCTGAGAAATGGGAAGGGGCGAGGGCCTGAGCCGGGGCTCCAGCTGAGGCTGGAGAGGCCCACAGCGGCCAGATCGCCGAGACTCAGTGGCTGTGGAAGAAGTGAGTCTTTTCTCCCAAGAGCAAAGGGAAGACAGCAGAGGAGGGTGACAGGGTCAGACCTGCATCTTGAAAGACGGTGGGGAGGATGTGGGAAAGCATGGGTCAGGGGCTGTGGCAGCTGTCCCAAGAAAGCATCAAGGCCATGGACAGGACACTTCTTGTCCCTGGGAAGATGCTCCATTTGGGACAGGCCAGATTCCAGGATGTTCCGTGTGTATGTGTGTACGTGTGTACGTGTATGTGTGTACTGGGGCAGGTGACAGGCTCATAGGAGAGCCGCATACGGCGGAGCTGGCCTGGGCCGGAGCCCATGTAGAGGCACCTGCCAGGAAGTCATTTTTAGGGCAGGAAATGCCTCACAGCCAGTGAAGATGGCCCCGACCTCCTTCTCTCATCCATTCATTTGCTCATTCATTCATTCACGTTCTGAGCTCCTGCTGGGCACTACAATCCGCTGAGGCCCCAGCACTGGAGACACACTGGGCCTGACTCTGTGCCGGCCTTGGCTGAGCACCCCCAGCACCAGCTTTCCACGGCCTCTCCTCAGCAGCCTCCCACCCAGCCCAGAGCGCTCACTGGGCATCTTCCCCAGCACAGTGCGGTTCGGGGGCCTGGGACTCAGTGGCTGAACGCACTGCTGCCAGGCAGCCCTCCCCCAGTGGAGCACAAAGTCCTATTGCTTCTTCAGCCTTCATACCCCCCCATCTGTCTGTTCCCTGAGGACCCTTCATCTCTTGCCTGAATTAACATCATCATTGAATAAATGAGGCATAATTTGTAACTTATGTATAGGGCATATCTGTTTTTTAAAGATTTTATTTTTATTTTTTATTTTTTTAGAGGGGGGAAGGGAGGGAGAAAGAAAGGGAAAGAAACATCAATGTGACAGAGAAACATCGGTTGGTTGCCTCTGCACATGCCCCCACCGGGGACCAAACCTGCAACCCAGGCCTGTGCCCTGACAGGGAATCCAAGTGGTGACCTTGTGTTCTGTGGGAAGGTGCCCAGCCCACTGAGCCATACCGGTCAGGGTTACAGTGCACACCCGCTAAGTGTACAAATATGCATGCCATGTGAACACACCCAAGTGGAAACAGAACACACTGTCTCCCCAGCCACCCTTTATCCTGACCTTTGTTCCCATACTAACATGGTGCTTGCTCTTGATCTTGAGGTCGATGGGATCACACAGAACACTCTCTCGTGTCAGGATCTTTTGCTTGCCATCGTGGCGCTGGGACCGCCGTGTCGAGGTGCGGGGTGCTCCCCTCCCTCTCCTTACGGAGCAGAGTCTGCCGTCCGCCAGCACCACAGCGTGTTTACCCGTTTCCTGGACGTCTGGCTGCTTCCATCGTGTTGCTTTGTGTGCACAGCTGCTATCATTTACTTCGAGTAAATGCCTAGAGGTAGGACTGCCAGGTCACGGGAAGGCAAGTGTGTGAGTTTACGAGAAACTGCGCACGGCCTTCCAGAGGCGCACGCCCCGCCCCCGTCTGGGTTTCTGTAGCCTCCCCCTCCTGGCTGGCCCCTCCAGGCTTCGAAGGCAGCCCCTGCCTTCTGGGGAAACGGTCAAACCCAGCAGCGCCTCCGGGCCCTCTACCAGCAGTCCTGCTGTCTCCCAACCGCATCTCTGGCTGTCTTCCTCCTTGAACTTCCCAGCCATATTGAAGGTCCACAACTGAACAAACATCAATTCTGTCCTTCTGCATGAGCTGTCCTTCCTGCCTGGAGCACATGTTGCTCCACCCCCTCCTGGGGACGGCCTCCTGTCACATCTTGGTGACCTGCTGACGCCTCCCAGGCCCTGACCTGTGTCCTCAGGTCCCCTTGCATCCATCCTTGCTAAGCGGTCTTTGCTAGGGCTCTCCCGAGTGCACCTGGTCTGCACTGTGGCGGAGAGGTCTGTACGCCAGGCAGGAATGGGGGCTCTTTCTCCCAGCCTTGTCCGCATAGCCTAGCAGATGCCTCGCCCGCAGGAAGCCTTGGTGGGTGTGCGAGAAGTGAATCAGAGAGGCTGAGTGCAGGGGACACATGCAGAGGGGTGGCCCCCGCATGGCAGGGCCCAGGCATCTTAGGTGTGCGGCCTGGTGAGGTTGTGCAGATGCACATGCTGGGTGACCGCTGCCAGGTCCAGACACGGGAATGTCCAGCTCTTGCTCTGATATTTGTCCCTGGTTAGTGCTGCCTGCTCTTGAACTTGCTCTGAAAGGCGTCGCACAGGTGCTGTCTTTGCTCGTTTCAGACTCCTGCTAAAAGGGGCACAGCCTGGGCCAACACCTCTGCCTCGGTGGCTGGTGTCTCTGATAACCCCTAAGTGAGCGTTTCCCTCTCTCTGCCAAGACTTCTTTTCCCACTTCTCATTTCTGTCCTCAGCCCAGATGCAGGCTTAACCTCTTCCTGCTATCAGCAAGTTATTCTTGAAATGCAGGGGGCCTGAGCCGTGGCACTGTCCCGGCCCTGCTGACAGACGGCCCAGCACTGGGCCGGGACCGCCTTGTTCCCTATGCCTCCCCATGTCTCCTCTTCACAACCGCTTAGCCTCTCCATCACCCTGGTCCACCTGCCCTCACCTGCAGGCCAGTTGGTGTGAGAGTACAGTGAGATGCTTTATGCTTATTGCAGGGGGTGGGGCTCGCAGGCCAGCAGATTTGAGCACTGAGTTCTAAAAGTGGGGACCCTGGACCGGCAGCGTCGGCACCACCTGGGAACTTAGCAACGCAAGTTCTTGAGCTCCACCCCAGACTCACTGTCTCAAAAAAACTTGGTGTTTCTTTCGTTTATGTTCACGCTCACAATTCTTCTGCAATCCGAGGTGTGGCTGTTTTCCCATACGGACCGAGTCTCAGACACCAGCCAGGTGTCCTGCAACCAGCTCTGACCCTAGCTGGAGTTGGCACAGGCCTTGCAGGTGTTTAACAACCATCTCCACTTCAAGTGCCTGTCACAAGCGGTGGGTCCCCAGGTTACCCACACTTCTGTCCAATTCAGCTTTAAATTGGAGGTTCCCATGACCCTGTCCTCAGGGTCACTCATTTGCTATAGAGTGGCTCACAGAGCGGAAGAAGACAGTTTACTTGCTATTGTGATTTACAACAAAGGGTATTTGGAAGGATACACATGAGCAGCTAGATAAAGACATACAGGGCGAGGGCCTGAGCACAGGAGCGCCTGTCCCTGTGGGCAGACTTGGTGTGCACCGCCCACCCGCCCGCCCGCCACTTCCGCCTGTTTGCCAGCCTGGACGCTCTCCAAAGCTCGGGCGTCAGGGGTGTTTATGGAGGCTTCATCGTGGGGTCACGCTTGGTTGTTACTCAGTCTCTGGCTTCCCTCCCTGGAGGCTGGGGAGTGGGGCTGAAAGTCCTACGTGTCTAATCATGGTCTGCGAGCCCACCAGCCACATCATTAGACCAAAAGACATGGTCACCAGGAAATTCTAAGGGATTTAGGAGCTGTGTGTTAGGAGCTGGGGTCTGATATCAACTATTAGAATAAAAGATGCTCCAAGCACCTTGATCATTTAGGAAATTACACAGATTTTTGGAGCTCTGGCCAGGAGCTGGGGATGGTGACCAAAATACGTATTCTTATTACATGACAATATCACACTTGCTGAATCAGAAACTTGGGGGGTGGGGCCTGGCAAATGTGCCCCACAAAACCCCCAGGGGTTCGGATGCAGTTCGAGTGTGAGAACCACTGACTTAGAATATGAGAAGGAACCGGATGGTGATGAATCAATCAAAATGGGAACATCACTTTCTTTAGACAGACGTGCGCCGTCCTTGTTCTAAAGAACTCGGAGCAGCTCCGGGACACAGGGCTGACGTGGTCTGGTCCGTAATCTGAGCACCTGCTTGGGCCTCTGCGGTGCCCAGCTAGGTCCCGACCGACCACCCGGGCCAGGGCTGGTGCAGCCCAGGACAGATGCCTGCCCCCCGCAAAGGAAGGTCCTGCGTCCCAGCCCCATTCTGAGCTCAGGGAGGCTGGTGCCTTGGCCAGCCGGCTTCTGGTTGGGTTTGATCAACAGGAGACAGTGGCAGGGGTCAGAGGGCAGGAGGATAGGGTGGTCAGTACAGTGGCGTGCCCGCAGACTTTTAGCAACCTGGTTCGAGGGAGGGTTGTGGAAAGTCCTGGTTTGCCTGTTCGCCCAGCTCTGTGGTGTGAATAGATGCGCAGAAGTATTTCCACCACACGGACGCATGGAAACGGATAGCCTCGTGACCATGGCCAGTAGAAAATCAGCAAAATCACTGAGTGATGACTTTTGAGTATTATCTTTGTTTTGAATATAATTTATTAATTGTAAGTTTATATAATTTAATTTTTAATAAGGGGTGTGTTTAACAACTGGCTCACAAAACTCCCAAAACGCCAACAGTCAGCTTTTGCAAGCAGGCAGGAGCTTGTTTGGTCACCCCACCGGGCCGGGCGTCCTGGCCCTCCTGTCTGGGGGATCTCTGCACCTGCTCCAGCCCCGTGACTCCTCCCCACCCAGGGCGGCCTGGCACCGGCTCTGCTGGCACGCTCTCCCCTTGTCCCTCCAGCCTGGGCAGACCTGGCTTCCTGCTGTGCTGTCCCCAGTATGCCTCAAGGGCACTCCTTGTTCCTTTGTCAGGCAACCCAAAGCTGGTGTCCCGGGGGTGGGGGACAGCAGAGCAGATGCCCGCTCCTACTCTCTTTCACTTATCAGCCTTCTGCAGAAGATGCCACTAGAGGGAATGATTCTGAGACCGGAAACCCACAGGTGCATGGCGGATTCTGGAGTACAAAGGTACTCCACAAAGGTGACTGCACCCCAGGCATGGCCGGCAGGCATGGCCGTGTTGGGAGGCGCTGCGGCCTCATCTGCCATGATCACAATGCACATGGCCTTGGGCCTGACAATGCCATGTGAGCTCTTTGTCTTAGAGACTGACTCACACCGTGTGAAATGATGTCTGCTTAAAGTTATTCATCACAGTCCTGTTTAGAAGAGCTGAAAACAAATACGACCCAGTGTCAATCATGAAGACACTCATTAACTGGGTTCTGGCATATTCTTAAATGGAACATTTTGCAGCCACTCTTTACATAATGACACGAGAGGTGCTCTGTGGTCACGAGTGAAGGCAGGATGTCCGGATGGGGGTGGAGTTTGCTTCCCCGCACAGGCTGGACGAGGGGGCCGCCCTGCTTCTCACTGCTGCATTCCTAGCTCCCAGAGCCGGGGATCCCTGAACCCCTGGGGTGTGGGAGAAGCGGAAGAGGTCTGAGTTTGGGCCTGGGGTGGTCAGGGAAGGCTGATCAGAAGAAGTGACCTTTCCACTGAGACCTGAAGAATGGGTGAGAAGCCAGCCGTGGGAAGAGCATTCCCGACAGAGAGAACAGCATGGGCAAAGGCCCTGGGGCTGGAAGGGCAGGTGTGTGTGAGGTGGCAGTGGGGCCCAGGGTTCTAAACTCCAGGGATGAGGATGTGGGGGGTGTTGAAAAGATAGAGAGAAGGCTGACCACACAGGGCTTTGATAGGCAGTGGGGTGAGGAACTTGCCTCAGAAGCCACTTCCCAGCTGTGTGACCTCAGACAAGTGACTTCACTGGTCTGGGCCTTAGCTTGCTCAAGGGTGAAATGGGGATGCAAGTAAGACCACTGCACAAGATTGGGAATGATGCATCACACTGAGAACTGTGCCTGGTGCATGGTAAGCTCTGGAGAAATGCTAGCTGCCATTATTATTATTATTATTATTATTATTATTGGAGGATCCCAGGAGATAGAGCCAGGCCTAAAAACCAAGTCACCTGGCTCGGGGTTCTGTGTTTTTTCCATTCTGACTGCTCCTTCCCACCTCTCCCTGCACACGCCCCAATTTGGAAGAGTGTGCAGCTGGCTGAGGTCCAGGGTCTGGGTGCTGTCCAAGCTCCTAATTGGGAGCTTCTGTGTCTCTAATACTATGACCACATTCCTGGAAAGAGGGCTTGGTGTGCCTACCCGCCAGTGCCCCGGCAGGCACCACCTCCCGCTCCGAGTGGGAAGGAGCTGGAGAGTGGCCCCAGGCTGTGTGCTGGCGGCATGATGGCTAAGGGGCCCTTGGGGCCTTGCTGGGGTTCTGGGGCCGTGGGGAGGACTCCCCAGGTGCTCAGGAACACAGTGCCCCTTTGCATGATCCTCTGATCTCCGGCAGGCACTGGGTGGGGCTGAGCTCTGGGTAGGCGCCTGACTCCCTGGCCTGACCTGCTGGCTCGGGGCAGGCAGCGACTGGCAGAGGGAAGATGCGGCCAGGAGGAGAAGGGGGGACTGGGAGGCAGGTCCTGCCAGGTGCCTCCACTCCTTGCACCAGGAAGCCTGCTTCTGTCTGAGTGCCAAAGCTGGCCCCTGGAATCGCTCTTCCTTTCTCCCAGCTGCTCAGAGAAGCAGCTGTCACTCTTCTTCCTTCACACCCCAGCCCAGCAGCAGACCGTGCCGACGACTTGCACGGGTATCTGGAATGTGACCCTCTGCACCACTCCTGCTGCTGCCGTGGTTGGTCCTGGATTGCTGCAAGGCCTCCCAACCTCAGCCCACCTTCCAGGCAGCAGCTTGGGTGACCACGGGGAGCTGGTGGTGTCCCTGGTCCTGCAGTGACTGACTTCCCTCTCACCCAGGGTGTAAACCTGTCTGGTCTGACCCCTTCCACCTTGGCCTTCCTGGGCCCCTCGCTGCGCCCAAACACTCCACCACAGGGCCATGGCCTGTGCTGTTCCCTGGGCCTAGACTGCTCTTCCCCCAGACTGCCACACGACTCATTCCTCCGTTCACTCAGGTCTGTGCCCAAATGAATTCTCAGTGGCCAGAGCACCCTCCTGAGCCAGCTGCGTTCCTGCGTGGCCCCTACCCCCACTTTACAGACTGCGCGCTTACTTGTTCGGTGTTTGAATCCCCACACTGGGGTGCGAGTTCCCAGAGGACAGGCTATTTTCAGTTCTGTTCCCTGGCCCATCTCAAGTCTAGTAGAGGGCCTGACGCATAGTAGCTGCTCAACAAATACTACTCCATGAATTGAGCCACCGGCACATTCCTTAAGCAAGACACCACTGGGACCACGTTCCCTGGGTTCCTTCCTCTGGGACTGGCCTTTCTGTCCCTGGTGACACAATGTCAGAGGGTGCCTTCCAAGCCCTGGCTCTCCCTCCAGCAGAGGCCCAGGAGAGGGAGCCCGGAGGGGGGAGCTGGCCTTCTTTCTGGCTGCTGGTTGGGCAGGTCCCATGTCATCCAGCCAGCCAGCAAGCCTAGTGCTCTGCTCAGGCAGTGTCAGGGATAAAACCAGAGGCAGTGCCGGGGAAGCTCACAGATGGGGAAGGGGACTGCGACCAGGAAAAGGCAAATGCAAAACAGATGAGGAAGATTCTGACCCAGCTAGCAGAGCTGAGGCACTTTCTGCAGGAGTGCAGAGGAAAGACGGGGAGACGCACGCCAAAGAGAGCTGGAGCAGAGGGAGACCGCCTCCTGGGAGGGGCGGGGACGGCAGAGCGGGCCTGGGTTCTCTCCACGGGACTTTCCACCTCAGATGTCCCAGAAATCGGCCCTTCCCACTCTCTGCCCCTTTCTGGCATCAAGTGGCTAGGGGAGCGGTGGGGGTGTGTAATCGGAATTACTGGTCAACAGTGTAAGCTTAGCCATGTGAACTGTTACAGTGCAAACCCCATGCGGCTCCCGGCCGGAGTTCAGACACCCTCACATCTTGGAGACAGAGGAGACGACGGGGAGCACTGGGCTGAATGGTGGCTCCCAAAAGATATGTGGAAGCCCAAACCCCAGGAACCTGTGAGTGTGACCTTATTGGGAAAGAGGGTCTTTGCAGACACAATTGAGTTCAGGGCCCCTATCAGAGAGAGGGAGGCTGGAGGCACAGGGAAGGCTGCAGAGACTGGAGAGAGGTGGTCACAAGCCAGAAAGCCTGGGGCCACCAGGAGCTGGAAGAGGCAGGAGGCTCCTCCCTGGAGCCTCTGGAGAGGGCACAGCCCTGCCCACACCCTGATGTAGGATGTTCCGGCCTCTAGACTGAGGGAGAATAAATGTTTGTTGTTTAAGCTCTGTCTGCGGCCATCTGTGACAGCAGCCCCAGGACCCTCCTACAGGAAGGATTGCAGAGGGATTAAAACCTGACTGCAAGGCGATCTTGTTTAGAGTTACCTTTCCTTCCAAGTTTCAGGTTTGGGCTTAAGTGTGGTTGCCACCCAGCTGTGTACCCTGCTCCCCCTCCTGGGAGCTGGGGAGGCGTGGTGCACCCACAGGCAGAGGAGGAGATTCCTCCTGAGGTTCCCTGCGGTGAGGTGCCCCTTCCCACCCAGAGCCTGGCTTGGAGTTTGCCCAAGGAGGAGTCGCACGGGGCCAGGGCACACAGGGGAGCTTGTGAGGGGGCAGCCTGGCTTCCCTTGACCTTGTCTGCCTGTGACTGTGGCCGGGAAGCCCAGTTTTGCTGTCAGTCCTGGAGGCCGTTTAAAGCAGGAAAACAGATCACAGGGGAGTGCAGTCCTACTAATTATGGGGGAGGCGCCCAGTTCCTGGCTGAACCCCAGTATCCCAGGGGGCGTGCTGCTCCCTGGGAAGGTGGTGGGAGGGTGCTGCAAGGCCAGGGGTGAGAAATGGGGGCACCGTTTATGTACGGAGCATTCACCCTGCCCATGGAGCTTAGCACATCACATGCATTACAAGACAGGGCGTCTCATCTTCCTTCCCAAGGTGTGTGAGTGGCAGGCCTGGGCTCAGAACCCTGAAGAGCCCGATCTTGGCAGGGTAGCTGAGAAGGCATGAAAAGGGCTCTTGACCAAGCCCAGGGCCTGGGGTGGGACAGCAGAGGCCAAGGGTTCAGGGGGAGCAGTGGCCAAGGTTGGGAGGGGCGGAAGTGGGGCTGGAGTGACCCCACAGGGGCAGGGCCACTACCCAGCCTACTGTGTGTTCTCCTGGGGGAGCCTGGGGTGACAAGGCTGGGAGGGACCCTGACTCAGGTCTGGGGGTGGCAGCTGAGTTCCAGGTGATTCTCATGAGCAACCGGGGTTGTGGAGGACCCAGAGAAATCAGGGTTCAAACTGTAGCCCCGCCCTCATTCGAAGGATGGGGAAGTGAGGCCTGGGATGAGCCTTGAGTGGGGTTAGATGGACAGAGAAGCCTGGGCTGGGGGAACAGTGTGAGCAAAGGTTAGGTGTGAGCCTTTGAGAACTAGAAGCTCAGCGCGGCTGCAGCAAGGCAGGGTGGAGAGGCAGGCTGGGGCCTTGGCATCTCTGCCAGGTCCGTTGCTCCTCTGCAGGACTAGAGACCCGCACTGTGAAGCACAGGTTGCAGGTGGGGTGGGGGTGGGGCGTGTGAGGAGGAGCTGGGGTGGCTCCTTCACTGTTCACCATCTGTCAGGTTCTGGCCCCACCCTAGAAGCTCCCAGTGGAGTCAGAAAACCTATGGCCTATCTTGGCCAGCCTAACCCAGCGCAAAGGGGAGCACCACCCTTTCTCGAGGGCCTCAGGGTGGCAGGTGTGCAGGACATTGGGGAGGGCTGCCCCCCAGCAGGCTGTGGTGCTGGGCCTGGTGCGCTAAAAGCCTCCACTCCCAGCTGCAGTGGGAGGGAGTGGAGTCACTTATGTGACAATGGCCGATGGCAGGTTTCCAGCACCTTCTGTATGGGGCACATGCTGGGGCCTCCTGGGGAGGGGTGCCCTTTGCCCTTCAGGCAGCACTTTGAGGGGGGAACCAGAGTTAGCCCACTGTACTACTGGGGAGACTGAGGCCCAGGGGTCACAGCACTTTCCCAAGATCACAGGATGGCAAGCGTGGTGCTGGGGTTCCCACCCAGGCTCCCTGACTCCACGGCCCACATGCTTAACCCTCATCACTCCAGGGCCAGAGGGCCACCTCTCTGGAGACCCATCTCCTCTCTGCCCCATCAGGCCCCCACACCAGACCCCACAGCTCCCCTGCAGAAGGCCCTGCCCCCTCCATACCTCTGGCCCCCTCCTTACCTGGTAACAAACAGGCCGGTGCTGTAGGGCTGACAGGTGACCAGTGCCAGATGGAGAGGAGCGGGCACAGTGGAGCTGTCCAGCCCCCAGGGGACCCCCCACTTGGATGTGGCAACAGGAAGGGGGTGGTGGCGAGGGGGCTGGAGGGTAAGGGGGTGGGGGACAGGAGGCCAGGCTGTTTGTCGCATCACAAAGTCCTGCCCTGGTCTGGCTGGGCATCAGGAGGGGGAAGGGTCAGAGGCTCTGCCTGGGGCCTGGCCAGCCCCAGCTCCACCCCCCCAACAGTGGCTCCACCAAAGCACTCAGAGCCTCTGTGGGGGCACCTTGAAAGTGGGCACACCATGCCAAGTTGAGCCCAAGGCAAGAGGTTGCCTGGCGAGAGGCCCTGCAACTGGGTGCTCAGAACTCTGGCCTGGGGACAGGCGTTACTGGGGCAGCCAGTGCCACCGCCTCCTTGTGGTGTGGCCTGGGGCCAGGGTCTGCACCTCTGCAAGGTGCAGTCTCCTCATCTGTCCCATGGGACTGTACCCAGGATGCCAGGCCTACGTGCCCTCCACACCTGCAACAGGGCAGGTTCCATTCTCTATTTACTGGAGCTTTCTGGACAGGGGTGCAACGAAGAACAAGATCACCGAGCATTCCAAAAGCAGGTGGGAGCCAGCACCTGCCTCAAGGGCAGAAGTGAGAACAGACTGGGCGTGGGGAGGAGGTGCCCAGAGGGCAGGGTCGCTGCTACCATTCAGAAGGGCCTGCAAAGCATCTTGTCCAACATTCCCAAACTTGTTTCCCCAGCAGCTGCAGAGGCTTTTAAACAATTTTTATTTACTTACTTTTTAAAAAGTTTATTTATTTTTAGAGAGAAGGGAGGGAGAAAGAGAGGGAGAGAAACATCAATGTGTGGTTGTCTGTTATGCACCCCCTACTGGGGACCTGCCCCACAACCCAGGCATGTGCCCTGACCAGGAATTGAACCTGCAACCTTTTGGTTCACAGGCTGGCACTGAATCCACTGAGCCACACCAGCCAGGGCTGCAGAGGCTTTTAATAAACAAAAAAAATCTCACTTGGGAGTGCCGATATGAAGAATTCTAAATTAAAAAAAATTATTTTACTGATTTATATCAATTTTATAAATTAAAATAAATACATTTACTTATTGCAAATCCAGTAATAGCCACACAGCTTGTAAGTAATGACACCATGATTAGAATCCATATCTAGGTTTAAATAAAATATGTCCGAGCCTCATTCATAACAAGTAGTCCTGAGCCAGCCCTCAGCCCCTGTACCTCTTGCTAAGTGGCCCCAGGTGCAGCGCTAGCAGCAGCCAGCCTAAGTTCACAGCTTGGTTTCACCTGGGAACCACCAAGCCCAGCACAAGTAGCAGCCATCTCAGATTGCTTTATAGCTCAGGCAGGGTGGCCCCAGGCAACACAGGTGGGGGCTGACCTTGGCCCACACCACCTGGGAAACCCCAGAGCCAGCGCACCCAGTGGACAGCTACAGACTGTGTCAGGGCACCACCACCCTGCCCCTGAACAGCTGGTCCTCCACAGACAGTAGAGGTTGGTGGTCAGTGGTCCCAGCTGGTCCTCACAGCTGACTGGCCTGGGAAAATCCCTCCCATTGATCTGCCAACAGCAAACAAGGCTCAACTACAAGAGGAGGAGGTACTCAGCCCACACGAAGGGTGCACCTTGAGTACCCAGCTTGGGTGATAGGGGAGGCTGTGCACCGGACCCTACAGGACACCTACTACATTAGGCCATGCTACGATGATGGGGAGTCATAGCAGCTCTACCTAATACATAGAAACAAACACCAGGAAGCTGCTAAAATGAGGAGACAAAGAAACATGGCCCAAATGAAAGAACAGATCAAAACTCCAGAAAAAGAACTAAACAAAATGGAGATAAGAAGTCTATCAGATGCAGAGCTCAAAACACTGGTTATAAGGATACTCAAGGAACTTAGTGAGGACCTCAGCAGCATAAAAAAGATCCAGTCAGAAATGATGGATACACTAATTAAAATAAAGAACAATTTACAGGGAACCAACAGTAGAGTGGATGAAGCTGAGAATCCCCAGTAGGTAACTAACTGATTTGGAACATTAGGAAGCAAAAAACAACAAATCAGAACAACAAGAAGAGAAAAGAATAAAAAAAAATGAGGATAGCGTAAGCAGCCTCTGGGACAACTTCAAGTGTTCAACATTCGCATCATAGGGGTGCCAGATGGAGAAGAGAAAGAGCAAGAGATTGGAAACCTATTTGAAAAAATAATGAAAGAAAACTTCCCTAATTTGGTGAAGGAAAGTCCACAAAGCACAGAGTGTCCCAAACATGATGTATGCAAAGGTTAAAGACTTAAAGACCCACTCCAAGACACATCATAATGAAAATGCCAAAGGTTAAAGATAAATAAAGAATCTTAAAAGCAGGAAGAAAAAAAGCAGTTAGTTACCTACAGGGGTATTCCCATAAGACTGTCATCTGATTTCTCAAAAGAAACTTTGTAGGCTAGAAGGGATTGACAAGAAATATTCAAAGTCACAAAAAGTGGGGGCCCAATATTGCTCTACCCAGCAAAGACATCATTTAGAATGGAAGGGCAGATAAAGAGCTTCCTAGAAAAAAGACTAAAGGAGTTCATCATCATTAAACCATTACTATATGAAATGTTAAAGGGACTTATTTAAGAAAAAGAAGAAAATCAAAACTAGGAACAATAAAATGGTGACAAATACAAATCTATCAACAATTGAATCTAAAAACCAAACTAAGCAAACACGAACAGAGACAATCATGGATACAGAGAGCATTTTGGTGGCTGCCAGATGGGAGGGGGTTATGGGGGAGTGAATGGAGAGATGAGGGGACTAAGAAGTATAGACAGGTAGTTACAGAGGGGATGTAAAGTGCAGTACAGGGAATAGAGAAGCCAAAGGACTTATACACATGACCCATGGACATGAACAATGGTGTGGGGATTGCCTGAGGGAGTGGGACGGGGAGCTGGGTGGAGGGGGCAAAGGGGAAAACATTGGGACAACTGTAATATCATAATCAATGAAATATAATAAAAAACAAGTAGTCCTTTATAATGACAAAATTGAAAACAACAACTGTGTGAAAGCTACGGTGTCTGTATGTCCGAAGGCTGTCAATACAACGACGATGACTGACTAGTGTCACGTCTGGGGTTCTGAGGCTGGGCCTGGGGGCGTCCGGGCGAGCAAAAAAGCACAGGCATGCACAGCTTGTCAACTGTACTGGCTACAGGGGAGGCTATGCTTTGTCTCATAAGAATTCCTCGGATTGCCCTGGCTGGTGTAGCTCAGTGGATTGAGCTCGGGCTGTGAACAAAAGATTTGCCAGTTCAATTCCCAGTCAGGGCACATGCCTGGGTTTCGGGCCAGGTCCCCAGTGGGGGCCACGTGAGAGGCAACCACACACTGATGTTTCTCTCCCTCTCTTTCTCCCTCCCTTCTCCTCTCTCTAAAAATGAGTAAATAAAATCTTAAAAAAAAAAAAAAAAGAATTCCTCGGATTACCTCTCACAGAAAGGAAGGACCTGACGGCTGAATGGATGTGACTTCCCACTCACCTAACCTCTTCGGACATTTCAATCCTGCCTCTGCCCTGGAGCAGTGGCCTGTCTCCTGGGGTCCGATGGCGGCAGCACAACCTCCCCTGTGTTCGGGCACCTGGGCCTTTGATTCAAGGATGTAAAGCAAGGGATGTGGAGAGTGTTCTCTGGCCCTGACTGACGTTGGTGCGTGAGTGGAGGTTTCGTTTGCAGGGACAAAGGCATCACGTGCTTGTTAATCAGCTTCTCTTCTGTGTGTTTGGTGGTGTGTGAGGCCCCCTCCTGCCCAGGTCTAAGGCCAGGACTCGGACCATGTTGTTTTTAATACATCACACTCCTCATCAGAGGTTCAGCTCTCAGGTGGAGGCTGCATGATCCTGACATCTTGGGTAAAAATTTTAACTTTCAGCAATGAAGCTGTTTTGAAAATAGCAAAGGTTGGAAATGAGGGGTTTGGGATGTCCGGTGCTTGTTTTGACAAGCTAATCACACCGTGACTGCACAGGACAGAGAGCGAGCTCTGAGTCACGCTGATTACAAGCTGCCCAGTGTCATAGTCTTACGCAGCCTCTCAGTGTGCTTCGACTCAATGATTTGGGGAAAAGCCCGGGTATTCTGAGGGCAGAAGTTGGGATCAGCTTGTACCGCAAGCCGATAGGTTGGTGGTGCCAATGTACTGATAATTTTGATTCATCACACTGATGAATAGATTGTTTTTGCTGCAGTTAAATAGTTACAAATACAATTTTTACATGAGAGCTTAATACAATATTTGTGGGGCTCCAGAAGGCCCAGGAGGCCAGCCAGGCCCCCAACATCACCATGCCAAGCAGTTGCCAGGTCACACGGGGAAGCCGCCACCTCCTGGCCACCCAGCGCAGCTCCCCAGGCCGGGACGCTGGTTCTGAGTTCTCCCTGCAGATAGCTTTCCGGCTGGTCCTCGGACTTACTGCTGGGCTCCTGGGAATGTATCTGAAGAGCCCACCTCAGAAGCCCAGGGGGAAAATTCACTTCGTGTGCCCAGAGACAGGCCCTTCAAAGTGTCCCCCCTGTGGGATGTGTGCTAGTCTGGTGGCTCTTGGACAAACCGATCATCTCATTTCATCCTTTTCCAGTTCTTGTTCTTTCAAGTCTTTTGAGGACCTTTTGAATTTGTGCCTCTGGCTAGGGAAGCCCCCGGGGGAACTTGTGGGGAAGTTATGTGAAAGCCAGGCTTGGGCAGGCAGCTCCGATCCCTGCCCTTGGGAACCAAGGGGGAGGCTGACATGTGGGATCTGGGCAACAAGTTTAATACCAAGGTCGCTTTGTTACTTGTTAAGAACTTAGGATAACCTCCAAGGTGAGGAAAGGAACAGACAACACTGCCATCTAGTGGCAAATGGGTTGGACAGCGCCCATGATGGCAGTTCCAGATCCAGTTCCTACTCAGAACATTTTTAGCATCAGAACGAATCTCTGACCCTGTGCGACAGAGGCCCTACGCAGCAGGGGGATTTGCAAGTTCCTGGTCTCTCCAGCCAAGGTACTGTCATCACCCAAGGAGTCACCTGCTGTGCAGCAGGCACCATGTGAAGCTTCAGACCTGCATTCACTCCCAGGGGGGAGCCCCACTTTACCTGGGGACGAGTTGGGGACACTGTCTAGCTTGGGGGAAGTGTAAGTGAGACTGGAAGTGTGGCCTTTTAACTTCCCCTTTTTTATGTTTTAAGGGAACTTCCCTGATAGGCCTCAGGTCACACAGCAGCTGTGTGAGGGCAGGAGCTCCTGAGCCAGTCCCTTCGGGCTCCTCCTCTGCAGCTCTGCTGGCCCTCTGGGTGGGAGGCAGGTCCCTGTGGGGGCAAAGCACGCCCAGGTGCTGGCCTGCCCTTGCCCACTGCTCTGCCCTCTCTGAGCCCCAGTCTCCGCACCAACCTGTCAGTGAGAAACACGCTTCCTCGGACTTCAGTGTGGAAAACATTCAGCCCAGAGCAGAGACACATGCTGTTTCTTTGTTCTTTCCTTGATCTTTAAATATTAGGTATTCGAGAAATGCAAATGTAACTCAGAAAAAAAAAGAAAAGCAAAGGCGAGAAAGAGACTGGGGTTCACCTCTATCAATTTTGCTAAACTGCACATAATGCAGAAATTTCTGTGGTGAACAGAAACCACAGGGAGGCTTTTGTTTCTGTCTAAGAATAGATAAGAATGGATTTCATATTCCAGTGAGTGTCTTAGAATCCAATTAAAAATCAGAAAGAGATGTTCGCTCCATTTAAGTCTTAAGTGCACCTTATGCTTAATTTCAAACAAAGCCCAGAATAAGCCAATGCTTGCAAAATGTTAAAGAGACACCCCAGCCTCTTTTAAACCACACACAGAACAAGGAGAAAGTGGCCTCTGCTTGCAGGAGTGTAATGCCCTCAGGTGACCAAGAGAGGGCAGAGCTACACAACCCTTAGCTGCCAGGCATGTGGAGGAGGTGAAGATCCAGCCCTCTGAGAGAAGGAGGAGAGAGATGGAGGAAGGTGGGGGGGGGGGGGGGGGGAGGCAGGCGTCAGAATGACCCCAACCAGGGAGGCAGAGCTGGTTGGGCACTTGTTGGACAAGGTACCAGCTGGGAGAGCTTGGGCCATGCTGTTTAATCTGGCGCCCCTCAACTGGAAGTGGGGTGCTGCTTCGTTATCAGGGGGTGGGGAGCCTGCCTCAAGCACCCACGCAGTGCACAGAGTAGAAACTCCTGGGAATGAATTACTCCACTTAGTCACCTTGTAGAAATTGTGAACAGAGGCCAGAAAACTGCCAAATGCTCTAGCTGCCAAGGAAGGGGATGACAGGTTCCAGAACCCACATTAAGGTAAGGGCAACACAGTCCCCAGTCAAGAGCCCAGATGTAGGAACATTTGTAATAAGCGGGGTAACTGGCGCGATTTACGTGCTTTGTGTGCGTTGTCTCCTTTGCGCCTCTCAGCAGCCCCTGAGGCCGGTGCTGTGGTCCACCCACATTTACAGGTGGGAAAACTCAGGCAGAGCGAGAGCAGGCGGCTTGCCACCGGCCACCCAGCTGGCAAGTGGTGGGGCTGCAGCCGAAGTTGGTGGCCTCAACCATTATGCCACGCATTGCCCTTCTGAACAAAAAGGGACCCATGAGCTGGTCAGAGCAGGCCGGCCCCAAGTCCATTAGCACCCCTTGAATCGGAATTATTCCGCATTCCAGCAGAGCCCAGGACTCCGCCTCCAGCGCAACTCCACAGAAGGGATAAAGATCTGGGTCTGTCTGAATGACAGATATGGAAGCAGCAAGTGATGAGGACAGTTGTGGTGGTGGGTGGGAGACTTGGAGAAGGAACAGGTTCCATGGGTCCATGGGGTGGCCGTGGTAATGGACCACCACTTCAGCCTTGAACCTGGGGAGCTATGGAAACCACTATTGGCGACAATTTATGGAGCACCTACTGTGAGCCCATCACACCGTGGGGCATTTTCCAGAGGACTCTACTGTGGTCGGAGTGATTGCCAGGGTCCCCTAAGAGCAAGTGGGATGGAAGCCAGGCCTGGGAGACAGCGCCTGCACCCACAGCTACTGGGTGCCCCGTGTGAGGCTGTCACCTGGGCAGGGGGTAGTGCTCTCCTGTAGGATGGAGGTTCCCAACACTAAGATCTGCTGAGGAAACTTTCTTGCTGCCTCCAGATCCGGCCGCTGCCTGATGCTGACTCCTGCTCTGCAGTGAGCACTGCGCAAAGGACAGCGTCATCCCTCAGAGGAGTGGGAGCCAGGCCATTCGGCCACATTCCGCCTTCTACCAGCTGTAGGCCAAGCGTGGGAAGCAAGCAATGAGGGGCCCCCACAACCTCTGTGAGTAGGGCAATTCCCACTCAGTGCAGGACGAGGGCGGCATCACAGCTCTTTCCCTTCAGCGACCGGGCTGAGGCACGGGGGAGGGGGACCCACTCGTCCTCACCCGTCAGTCTCAGTCCATTCAGGCTGCTGTAAAACACCCGGACTGGGGCGCTTATAAACAGCAGAGATTCACTGCTCACAGTTCTGGAGGCTGGAAATTAGAGATCAAGGCGCCACCACGATTGGGTGAGGGCCCTCTCCTGGGCTGCAGACTCCCTGCTGTACCCTCCCATGGTTGGGCGGGGGGAGGGAACTTGGAAGGGTCTGTTTTATAAGGGCGCTACTCTCATTCATGATGGTTTCACCCTTATGAGCTATCACCTCTCAAAGCTCCTTTCCATTGATGCCATTATCTCCGGGGATTAGGATTTCAATGAGTAAACTTTTGGGGAAAGCACATTCAGACCACAGAACCATACGCACCCACCCACCCTCTCTAAGGCATGCCTACTGCAGAGAGGCAGGTGGTCCTAGAGCCAGGGAGGGGGTGGGGGGGCGCCTGGCACAGGTGGAGGCCCTGGCGTGGTAGAGGTCAGAGACCCAAAGGGCCTGGGACATTAGCAGGCCACGTCACCCACCAGGAGGAATTCTGTCTGTAAAAGGGGCCCAGCAGGAGGCCAGGGCTGCTGACCAGGGTCCTGCAGTAACTCCAGAGCCCAAGGGCTTTCAGAATTAGCTGGACACACTGCGAAGAAGCATGGGACAGCTTTGACCAGGATTCAGAAAAAGCGGAAGTTCTACTAGTGACCGCCGCTGTGCTGACTGTTGTCGGGCCACAAGTCACATGCAGGAGACCACAGAGAAGGACCAGGAGATGAGTGTGGAGGATGAAAACCAAAGAAGGCCAGGCGACCCGGCTGCCGAACTGAGGACAGTGCAAGCACGGAGCAGACACACAGAGACACGCACATCCCCCCACTTCCCCTAACCGCAGTGTAGCCCCTCCCCCCATCTCTGACGAAGGCAGCACCCTCCGGGCCTTCTCCATGGGGCACCCAAACGTGTGCTTAGCCGGGCCGGGGGCCCAAGGTGCAGCTGGCATTTCAGAGCGGGTTCCAGCTTGTGAGGTCTCAGGTCTTAAAGACAACCACCAAGTCATCTTAAATAACCATGTGTTTAATGCTTCGCAGAACAGACTTGTTCCTTACTATTAAGTCCATTACGAACTTGAATCCTAAAAATTTAAAAGTCCATAACTGAATTGAAGCCCTAAGCAACTTTCTGTGTGCAGTGATTTTGCACAGAAAACTGTGTGTGAAGTCACGAACCGTTCCACACATTTGTGATCTCCAGAATGCGACCAGTAAAACGGAGCAGAGCCCTCTGTCCCTTTGCAGTGGCTGGAGGGCAACGGTGAGCGTCGCCACAGCTGAACTATGTTCTGGGCTCGAAGGAAAATCCATGTGCACCTGGGCCGTCTGCCCGGGTCCCCGTGAGGCCGCCCGACCCACCTGGGATGACAGCCGGCGGGGGGTCCGGGGCTTTCGGAAGACAGAGGCGCCATAGCGCCGACCCTGGGCAGGCAGCCAGGCTGAAGGCAACAACAGAATCTTCTGGAGAGAGCACTGCCTCCCCACCCAGTCCGTGTCCACCTTACCTGCCCCCGCCTTATGGCCAGGTATCACACCTTTCGGTGCACGATGAACTCTGCGGCCCGGCCTGCCCGCGTGGCCCTGCTGCAGCAGAGAACGCAGTGTGACTGCTTTACTCAGAGAGCTCCTTCTGACCCATCGCCCCCTGACCCGTCCAGAGAGTTATGTTTTTCCGGGCCAGGGACATCGCTGTCTGCTTCGGGAGAGGTTTAGAGTTTGCTGTTCTTCTGGAACTGGCCCACCAGGCTGAGGACCTGCTCAGAGGCTTTGATGTTCTTGGAGCTAAGGTAGTTGGTGCTGTTGGTGGCGGTCTCCTCCAGGTAGTACCGGTAGTTGACCATCAGGCCGCATGAGCTGGTGATGCCCTTGAGGCTGAGGTCGGCCATCCAGTTGATGCGCCACATCACAGCCCCGTTCTGCAGGTGGAAGTTTGCCACGGGGTTCAGGGCGTAGCCCCGGTGCTTCTCTCCGTACAGGTACCAGGCACAGAGCCGCATCAAGGGGGCCTGGAGGGCCCTGACCAGCTTTTCAGACTTCACCCATTCGTTGCTGCTGAGAAACACCTTGAGGGTCTCATTAGTAGAACCCCCTGTGATCTCAGAGATTTCTTTACACTCAGAATCTGTAAATAATTCATTCCTCCCATGATCCTTTGCCTGTGAGTTCAGGAGCCCCAGGAGCCACTTGGTGAAGCCGGGTATAGGAGACAGGCTGGAAAATGTCTCCAGGTGAGGAAACTCTTTCTGTAGGGCACAGTTCGGGCGGGGGAAGGGAGGCGGAGAGAACACACACACACAGAAACAATTCAGCAGGTGAGTCACGGACACAGAACACCTCTCCCTGTATCGTCTATGTGTCATTAAACTGTGTGTGCTGCTTCACAAGGTGATATTTGAGATGCATTAATTTTTCTTCTTTCAAGGAACGTTTATAAAGACTCTGATGTGTGCCAGGCCCTGGAGGCACCCTGAGGCCCCGAGGCAAGCCCTTCCGGCAGAGGCTCCACCCGCACCGCTGATCAGAGGCAGCGGAGCACACCGCTGCCTGCGGGACTCGCCCCACCGTCTTCTGACGACAGATCTTGTCTTTCTGGCACACCGCTCCCCTCCCAGGGACATCTTTGCAGCCACACAGTCTGGTTTGGTGCCGGGCACACGAGTGCCCAGTGGCTGTTTGTTGAATGAATAACTGACTGCCCAGCTATAAAGCAGTGGGTGCAGAGGATGGGATAGAAGGGGAGGCAATGGGTCTTTCTCCACATCAGCTCAATCATTATTATTCAAATTACAGAGCTCTCAGTGCTCATTTTTAAAAATCCAGGGTTTTTGGTTTATATATGTAATACATATGCTCACTACAGGATCAATGTTTAAAGATTTATGACAGAAGCAAAGAAAACCATAACACTCCTCTACTCTGAGATAACTGCTCTGGATAGTTTGCTAAAGCATAACTCCTTCTGGTCTTTCTCCAGGCAGTTTTTTCATGGGTGAGACATTTATTTTATATCCTGCCTCAGGAACTTGTATCATGACCATCTCCTCATTATCACTACAATTCAGAAACGACTTTAACAGAGTAATATCTACAGTGAGACTATACCATTGTTTTCCTAATCATGTTCTTTGCAGTGGACATTGAACGTGGCTGCTAGCGTTGGCTTTACAGACCCCCATGGACGCTTCCGTGCAGGAGAGGGCTGCGCGCCCTCTGCGTTCTCTCTGATGACCTCCCGGCTTGCAGCACAGCCGTCCGGACGGCCGCGGGCCCGGGGGCCACTCTGACTGACTGAGAAACAGAGCCCGCGGGTGGGTGGCCCAGAGCCCCGGTTCCACTCCCCTGGGATCACCTGCCACATGCTCACCCTCTCTCTGCCCAGTTCACCTGCACCATTAGCAAAGGAGGAGGAGACAAGGAAAAGCTGGTAACTAATTAGACGTGCCTTCTTACCGCCTCCGGGGAAAAGGGCAGAGAGTGGTTCTAATAAAGCTGATATCCAACTGAATCGCGAGTTCTCAGACTGAAAATTGATTATGAATTTAATACAAAGCACATAAATATTTTAATTCCACTCTGTCACTCTAAGGAAGAACTTTGGCTGCAGCTGTGTCGAAACTACCCAAAGCAGAGAGTATCAGTCTCAGAGCCAATTATTGACAATCTAATTATTTTACCTAATAATTAGATTCTACTTATTACAGTTTAGCCTAGCCCTTTATGAGATGGTTTCAAAGGATCTAGACCCAGAGTGAACCTCAACATTGTTGCTGTAGAATGCTTTAAGTGTTCTTCCCGGGGCAATGAGAAGAAAGTTGTATATGCATTTAAAAAGCCAGTCTTGAAAGCTGCCTGGTCTGACCTCGACACTCCCTCAAATGAGGAGAAAGCCCAAGCTGAGGAACCATAGGGGCCAGAAACCCTGGAGAGGGTGGGCATGGGTGGATGGCTGGAATGACACAAAAGTATCATCCAAACTGGGACGGGTGAGAGTGAAAGGCGGCTCTCCTCACAACTACACTGCGACAACACGGGCAGGTCCTAGAGCAAGGCCCCCGGGGAAGCTGAAATCCTCCGAACCCCTGCATTTGTGCCCGAGAAGCTGCTTTCCTGACGCCTTTTTCTCCTCCCTTGAGTGATCTCAGGGCCCCTGGAAGTGCCTCTGGCACTGTGCTCTCCTGTCCTTCTTCCTCCCGGCTCAAACTGTCACCGCAGACCCTGAAACCCGGTGACCGACTGCACTGCCGCAGCAGGGTCAGCGGGGGCTTGGACCCAGTGGTCCCACAGTGGCGCCTCACTCACCTGCAGCTCCTTTACCACCCGCTTTATGAGGAAGGTCCCCAGCTCCACCCCCTGCAGGCCTTGCTGGGTCAGGCTGACGGAATAAAAGATGGCAGCGGCAATTTTGTTCTTCTCCTCTATTTCCGAGGGAGGATAATCCTTCACTATCGCCTGCAAAACATGAATGCCGGTGGTGAGCGGGCTTGGGTGCTCTCGTGCCTGCACCTCACCCTTTCACTTTGGGCCATGAGAAAACCCTCCCAGGGCAGGAGCTGAAAGCCCTCAGCGCCCCCTGCTCAGGGACCAGGCTACAAACACTGCCTGGTCTGCGCTGAGACCTCCCCGCAGGCGGCACCTGCACAACTCCTCTGGGCAGATTGCTCAGTGCTGTGTCATTTCCACCCCTTTGATGGTCTCTGCAAACTTGGTGAGCGGCGGTTTATGTCCCTTTTGTCTCCTTCAGGCCTTTGTGCAAACTGAAACTTGATTGCTCCTCTCCCTCTGACCCCCAGAGAGAACCCCCACCCCTTGTCCAGGCCACAGGGCTCCACTCTCTGCGAAGGCCTGTTTGCTCCCTTCAGTTATTTTCAGTCCTTTTCTCTGAACCCTATTCTTAAACTTCTCAGGAGACCTGCGAATCCTATATAATGTTTTCTGTGAGGGAGCTTACCTTTTCCTGACTTTTCCATGTACCTTTTTGATTTTGTCCCACATTCTTGTTTTTCCTCAGTGAAAATACACACCCACAAAGCAACCTAAGATAGGACTTGCACTGGAAGTCCCTTAGTCAAGTCTGATTTTATTAGCTCTCAGTTTTGACTGCAGGGTTTCTGAACCTTAATACTCCGCAGGTCACTTGCCAATCGTGGAGTAGCAGGTGGTTACCTTTCAGTTCGCTTTGATGTGGGCACGCCGGCTCGCTTCTGAAGAGCACACTTACACTACTCTGACTTCCACCGGCTCCATGGGCTTCTTGAGGTTGTGGTGGTTGGCCCAGAACCCACGACGAGGTCTGGGAGCCCACACACTCTCTGAAACTGTGGATGGAACGCGCGGCTCTGCGCACATCCCCTGGGGGAAACGCCCTCAGCTTTCATCCTCTTCAGATGCTCACGGGGTCTCTTCCCTGACTCCTGAAAACTTAGGAACTGCACCATAAGGTAGCGAGCTGGCTAGACGGTGAGACAGACACCGTCCCAGGCAGAGCGACCCCTGCCGGCCGCACTGGCCCTGCCCCCGCACCGGCACTGGTGGAAGAACTCCGAGCCTCAGAGGGCAGGGCTCAGCTGCTGTCACTACCGTCTTCATCTCCGTGAATGGTCACCTTGGTTTTTCAAGTCTGCAGGTTACCCTGTGGTTCCTTATTAAAAAATTTCCAGCAAATCTTTTTTTTTAAGTTTTCAAAAATAAAAATCAATCTTTCTTTGGTTGTTCAAACGAGATATGCATAATGTGTGAGGCAAAAATAATTGCATGAAGAAGAAATGACAAATTATTCCAAAACCTAACCCTGAGTCCTCCTTCAGGAGTCACAGGAGTCATCTGACAAACACCTTTTTGGTCTGTCTCATTGGCTATTATAATGAGCAGTAATATATGGAACGTGATTTGCAGGCTAATGGACACAGAGCAAATGCTCAATTGATATTACTAACATTATCAATAAGATCATACTATACACGCTATCCTGTAACTTGATTTTTTATGCACTCACTTTGCACTAGTCCATGTCAAAAACATAAAACTAAATCAACACTTAAATACGTTCATAGAAATCTAATGCATGGGAGGATGTACCAGATGTACACACCCTCACTTTTTTAACACATTCCCTCCTGATGGACACCTAGGTTATCATTTCTAGCCTTCCAAAACTATAGACAGCGCTGCAATCCCCTGAACTCTTAGGTCTGAGTATCTCTCTAGGATAAATCCCCGAGAGTGACATTTTTAGGTCAAAGGAATGCACATTGACTAGTTTAACAGATATCAGCAAGCTGTCCTCAGAAATGCTGTAATGAATTCTGGTGTGACGGTGTGCCGACTCTTTCAAACACAAAACCGTAACGGGTTTCTCCCTGGTTATCGATAGCATCTGTCTGTCCGCCTGTCTGACTTCTCCCCCTTCTGACAGCAGGCACGCTGCCCCGAGGGCCTGTCTTGAGACCTGCTACCCTCTCTCCAGCTGCCACACAGGCTGTTCCCAGGCCAAGGTCCTCGTCCACCTTGGCCTCCTGGTTTGAGCAAACCCACTGTGACCCAGGTGTCCCCGTGTCTCCTCACCTGTCTTAACCTTCCTTGCGATCTGCTCCCAGTCCCTGCCCTGGCTCTGCTGCCTCCCACGAGCCTGCAGGAATGTTTCGGACATTCTCGCCGACTCCTCGGGGGCAGCCAGCCGCATGTGCCACAGGCAGGCCTGTCCACCTGGCTCCCATGGCTTCTGCTCACCGGGCAGAGGCCACAGCATGAGTCTGTTTCTCAGTCCCGTGCCACTCAAAACTGCCCACGGGCTCTTCACAAAAGCAGAAAAGTTGAACCATGCGCCCTTCCTTCTCTTCTGCCCTCACAACCCTTCCGCCTCACAGAAACATTCTGTAACAGACTTCAACCCTGACTCCACTCGAAGTCAGGAACCCAGATGAACGCTCTCCTCATTTCAAAACTGTCCATATACTACACCTCTACGTTGTGTAGCTGTAACACTAGAGATTTTATACAGCCAATTCAAAAATCCACAAAAGCCTAAAGCTTTTGAAAAGGGGGCATAAAACCAAGTTTAAAAAACCTTGAGGAACTCTGCAGGAGCCCGCCTTGCCCTTGACTGGCGCCTGCAGGTACCTGGATGTTGCTGGAGACATCACCGGTCAGCGCCACGTGCAGGACCACCAGGGGCTCCCCCGGGTTCACGCAGTGAGAAAAGAAGTAACACCTTCGGTACGGCCCGACACGCCGTTTTATATCCATCCAGTTCTTTATAGGATGCACAGCCTCAGACCTGGTGAGAAGATTACAAAGAGGTAAGACAAATGTTCAATTTACACGTTAAATAGCCATTGCTGATTCTGATTCATATTATTCACTCAAGTCAAATAAATCCTTTAAGTACAGCTTCAACTGCCTCCTCAGGAAAATTTAAAGAAAATCATTTTAATGCAAAACGGTACTGCCTGAAAGGGACTACAATTAATGACCATTTTACACACAAATTTGTGCTCTAATTTTTAATACCTGGTCTTAAGACTAGTTTGCGAGGCCCTGGGGAAGCAGTTAGGCAGCAGGCCGTAACGCAGAAGCCTAACCAGATGCTTAGTGGTTGAACATTCTATGTCTTTTATTTCCTTTAAATCTCCGCAGTTTGAAGTCAGTGTTGCAGACACCATCTCTTGGTTCCATTTGGCTAGCAGCCTCAGCCAGCCACTATTTGTTTCCAGCACACGCAACGGCAGCCGGCACCATCGGCCCCTCAAATGGGTCACACTGCAGATACCGCCACGTTTCCCAACCTCAGACTGCGTAAGACAATGGACTGTGAAGACCCTGAGGTGGAAAGGGCTCCCCCTACTGGTGAGAACAACTGTGACGTGCTAGCCTGCACTTCACTGTGTGTGGGACATGCTGGAATTATGCACGATATCGGTAATGCAGAGATTGTATCCAAGGGAGAAATTTTATCAACTAGATGAGATAGATGCTGTCTGGATGACTAGTGCAAACACTTGGTCCAGTGAATTTATACAACTCTGATAATGGGGTCCTGGGAAAAGGGGGCCATGAGCTTTAAATGTGAGGGTGTACCTTGAGACCCTGTGTGTGCATGTGTGCCGGTAGAAGGACCAGTTTCTGTCTGTGACCTTTCCTCCTCCATGATCTCAACATCACCTGCTAGGACAGCCACAGTGTTTGTGAATGCTGCATAGGCTTGGGACAGAATGGACATGTGAAGGGGGGCTGGCCTGCAGCTAAAAGATCAGGAACGTGAAAACCTGAGACTTACTCACTGACTTTCTGCAGCACTTCACACGATGAATGCCAGGTCACCCGTTCCAGGTTTAGGAACCCTGAGGAAAACCACTCGGTGAGCATGCCCTTCAGCACGCCATTCATTTCCTGGAAGGGAGAGGAGAAAGTGTCAGCTTTTCCAAGCCCACCTCTGCATCCTCAGCGCACTGAGTTAAAGCACCAAGAGGTGACATCAAAGGAGGCTGTGCAAGGTGCTTCTCTAAAGGGCCTTCTCTGAGATGTTGCTACTGAGCTCGTATCTCAATCAAGTTACACTGAGTTCAGCGCTCCATTCAGACTTTATTACTTCGATCTGTAAGATATCCGAGAGGGAACAGTCAATGTGAATGAAGTCTCCCACATCAAATCCCATGGTCCAGTTTGTCCACCGCCGTGAACACAACTGAATGCCCAAAGTGAACACAATGATGAACGGTGCGCAGGAAGCACCGGCACGGACCGCACGGAGCTCAAGCCCCCACCTCGCAGGAACCATGCTGGATACGCCACAATGTCACTCCTGGTCTCCCAGGAGAAGCAAGTACAGGGGCCGGGCGCCACAACTTCATCCGCTCTAAGGTGCCCATTTTTGCATTTTAGCATCTCTGAAGTCAGGACGCATCTTTCAAATGATGGCAGATCACCATTTACCTGGTAGCGTTTTTTTTTTTCTCCCTTAATGGGGCACAAAAGAATATTGTATCTGGCAATCAGTGCACTCAGATTTGATAAAATTATTCTAATTTCACTTCATTTACTTATATCTAGTCTATTTCTGAAAATTGAGTCAGCTTTACCATCAAGATACATTTGCACTGAAACCCTTCGAGCAAGAAGAGCTTGAAAGTGCTCAAGGAAAGGACAGGGGCAGAACCGCCTCAGGTTAGCCTGCCTGCTGTGACCACGCTGAACGTGCAATAGCAGTAGGCTTTTTGTCACCAGAGTGGTGAGGAGAGGGGTGGCTCTGGGACCGATGGGGGGAGACACAGAGTCAGACTCAGACTGAACTTAAAGAGCTTCTGAATAGCCAGATGTCATTCATCCTGGGAGAGTGTGACCCTCCCCGTGGGAAGTGACCGAGCACAGGGTCAACAAGAACTTGGTGAAGCTGTTTTAAAAAGGACTTAAGTATCTGATAGTGGTTGGACAGAATTACCTTTGCAATGCCTTTGAACTCTCGATGGATTCCATAATCTAGTTTCCTTTACTCGGCTCTAAGCTCTGTAAGGGCAGAGGTCATTTCTACTTTATTTCCCTAGTTTCCAAAGCATTCAGTGGGACCTTCCATGTGGAAGATGGCTAATAGACAGCAAATGAAAAATAGAAGAGCCCTGGCTGGTGTGGCTCAGTGGATTGAACGCTCAGTGGATATGAACCAAAGAGGGTCGCTGGTTTGATTCCCAGTCAAGGCAAATGCCTGGGTTGCAGGCCCGATCCCCAGTGGCGGGGGGCATGAGAGGCAACCACACATTGATGTTTCTTTCCCTCTCTTTCTCCCTTCCCCTCTCTAAAAATAAATAAATAAAATCTTAAAAAAAAGAAAAAGAGGAAAAACTGGAGAATGGGGATTAGGAAGTAGCAGGAAGGGAGGATACGAGATGTCATTCATTTGCTAGGAAATACAGAATGGCCCCTTACAAAACTATTTACTGCATTTGACTACAATGGTTCTTAATCTTCCTGGGGTCTGCACATCCTCTTAGGTAGGTGCTAAATACATTGATTAAATTTTGCATGCAACTGCCTGCGGTTCATAGAGCCTTTGAAATACATCTTTGGGTCATCCCCACGGGTTCTTGGACCCTGGGCTTAGGAACCTCTGCACTAAATGGTTAGAAATAGATTAGTCCAGTTCCATGTAAGGTGTACTGGCATCTCTATTACGTTCATAATAGAAAAGGTGGAACTATCTAGTTTCAGTATTAATTCAGTATTAATTATTAAAGAAATGGTTTGGCTGATGAAAGCTCCCCGTCTGAAAGTCTCTTCATTCTATTTTGGGCTATTGACAGCTATAAAATGTGACACTGGTCACAAGAACTGGGAATCTGGGTTAAAGGTTACACGTCTCCACAGTTGTTCAGGCTGGAATTAGCCACCCCACGTAGCAAGGTTACTGGATCACAGAGAAAAGGAGCGAAAGAAATCACTATGCTTTCTGTCCATTAATCCTGCAGCCATTTATCAACCATCCAAGACTCCTAAATACAACTGCTAGCAATACTGGGGTGGCGCCAATACTGGGGTCTGTTTTTCCCGTGCTGCCGGTTCTAGCGATCCTGGATGACACTGCTGAGGAGGCCAGCCAACTTTCTCTCTCTCAGCAGACGAAAGGCTGTCTCCCACACTCTCCTTGGGAGTTTTTGGCTATCAAGATCTTCCCAGTTTTGGTGTGTGAAGAGTTACTTTCCATCACTCAGAAGCCCTGGGCAATGAAAGCTATCAGAAAGGGCCCTGGTGCCGAGGTTACATTTTAGGTGCAGTTCTAGCTCATGCAAGCTGCTGCCCCACAGGCGGCTGGGGCACACTTCCTACCCACGGAGCAGACCTTTTTAGGTCTAGCTAAGCACAAACTTTAGAACCAAGAATGACCACTATACTAACTTAAAAGCAGGACGAGCCACCAGAAAAGGCTGACAGTGTCTGCCAGGGCTGCGCATGCGACCACAGGGATGCTGGCCGAGTCTGACACGTATCTAGTCCCTTCTCTTAGATTCCATCCACACTGCTTGAAGGCTCGCACACCTCTCATTTCACCGTCATTTCTGTGCTTAAATTGCCCCTCAAGAAACCTTTCCATTTTCTAAATGCCGACTTCCCTCTGGTGCCCACCAATCACCGAACAGTGCTCAGACCTGCTGCTATAATGGGGGTCAGTTCAGTTCCATTGGGCATTTTATCTAAGAAACCGAACTGTGCAACCCAAGTGGGCCTTTGGGAATTTCTCTGGAGGAAAAAAAGCCTATAAGCCAACACACAGAAACCACATGCCCTCCCCCGACCATCCCATGAGCACAGGTGGGCACACACCTGCAAGTTCACAGGCCATTCTGTTCAGGAAGCATCCGTGTGTTGGATCTGCTGTCTCAAAAAACAACACAGATATTTGACCTTTGCAGGCTGTAAAGACTTTCTTCAGGGTAGCACTTGTATGTTCCCAGCAGAGACTTGAAACTGACTCTGAACTTCTTATCAAAAAGGACTAAGATGCCATGGGAGAGAAAACAGACCTGTCTGACTTAAAATACCCTAGGAGAGAGAGAGACACGGGCCCAGCCTCACGCCTCTGGTCTTCACGCTGGGCTACACTTGAAATGCAGGTGCCAGCCTCCCAGATTCTTCCCACACTTCCAATCATCACAGCCCTCTGTCAGAGCCAAGGTCTCGACAAACCTCCCCTCATTTGTAAAACGAATTCTTAGCAAAGCTCCACCACATCCTTTAGGGCGTTTCTTAGGAGAGAAGCAGACTGACCTTGAGCAAATGAACTACCAGCTGACAATCTCACCTCAGTGCAGAGCCAACTAGCCCAGGGAGAGGGACCTGGTTAAGGTCACCTAAAATCATGTCTCTAACCAGGGGATGGCAGAGACAGGCCTGAGAACCTGCCTCCTGTCTCCCCACCCAGTGCCTCTCGCGCTCTACTCACTGTCTGCTCAAAGGCCCTGAATAAGCACATCAGGCCTCACATTGCTGTTATTCTAAAGTGCCTTTGCACCCCACCGGCTCCAATAAGCAAGAACCCCTGCCACACACACAGTGGACCGAATCCATTCGGAGGTGAATGCTCAGGACCAAGCCCACAGCAGCTCATGAAAACCAGGGCGTCTTCACCTGAATGTGCCAGCGAGTCCTAAGGTCAATGGGGCCCGCATGTCTGTGCCAGGGCACCTGCTGCATGTACACAATAAGGGGTGCTGACACCTGGGACAAACGCAGAGGGGTTCCCCACTTCCCCAGCATCAGGGGCATCACAGGCCCCTTGGGACTCCTGCTCCAAAGCTTCACATGCCAAACTTCTGGTGGTTTCTAACACTGAATTCCTAAAAGCAAAAAGTTCTGGCTGTGTCACCTCTTTAACTCAGATGCAAAATCCGGCTTTTGGTAGAAAACAATCACAATGGACACCAGGTGACTCTAGTGATAGAGTACAATATCAGATCCCAGTGACAACATCCATGGATTTAAAAAGAACTATTCTCTGAGTGTTTTCAATGATAGGGAGTTTTAAAAAAGTGATGCAACTATGTAGACCAAAAGAGAAGGGAATCACCAACCACTAACAGGCACACTAAATATAAGGAAAAATTTTCTAGGGAGAGGAAACGGAAGAGGCATGATAGACACTAAAATAGGCCTAATGTGTCCAGACCATGTGCAGAGGCAAAGGCCAGGCTATGATTATTTATGCTTTCTTCAAATATCTTTATTCCATGTGGCTTTTTGCCTGTAGGTATACAACCTTTTTCCTCCCATGTGTGTGAACAGTTGGTTAAAAGAACAAGGGAGCCCTGAACATCTGAGAACATCTGGTTTGCTGGCAGCTCTGGGTTTCCCTGGGGCGAGTTCTTCTCTTCCAAGTCTCAATGTCACAGCTTTCAGCTGCCACACTATTCCTTTTCTATTGCCCAAGAACCACGCATTTTCTCATGTGGGCAACAGCAAGGGGACACAGTCAGTAACATGTCAGAGAATCAGAGGCTTTAGAACTGGTTGAGGCATTAGAAATCACCCAGGGCCAACACTTGCTGAAATCTGCCACGGGCAGTCTGAATGTCTGACATGATGTCTCTCTTGACTGTGCAGAAACCTCCCAGGCCCTCTGGGCTTCCTTCCAGACTCAGAACTCTGAGAGTGGGGCAATTTGACATTAAGACAAATGGGAATGATTAGTGTGCTGATTTTGTCTTATAGCAGGGCACCCAGGAGTCTATCTTAATGTGTCATTCATCATTTTGTTATGCAAGAAATTTAAGACAAGGTTCCCAGGTTTCAAGGAGCTGATCATCTATTTGGGGGTAGGGGGAATATACATTTCCAACACTAAATTCTGTGGTTGATGTATAAAATCTAAGTGAGGGGTGCAGATAAAAATGTATGCCATGGAAGCTCAAAACTGAGTGAGACGTCTTTGAACTGGAGTGCCTGGAAAAGCTGAGTGAATGAGCTAAGGGTAGGCGCAGCTCTTATTCTAACTGGCCTCCCAAGTGGAAATCACACAGGGATGTGGGTTCCGGGACTTTCTATCCAAGAGTCAGCGTGGCTGGAGGTGAGTCTATGGAGAGGAGTAAGTAATGGAGACTAAAGATGGGAATGTTGTCCAGGATGGTTTGGTGTGCATCGTAAATGACAAAGGAAAGACACTAAATGCGATCCTGCTGCCATGTGACGCTTGATGGTTTTTTAAAAGGGAGTCAAGACTGACCTGTGGTTTTAGAGAAAGACTGGCACTGAGACTGCTAGGAAGACAGAAGCTTGCACAGAAAGTCAGTGCAGTCACAACTAGAGAATACTGAACTCCTGATTCAGTAAAACTAAATAAAACAAAGCCACCAAATAACTGGATTGTTTTGTCTGCCCTCCACTTTAGAGAAAAAGGCAAATTCTAAGAGAACAAATCCATTTTAGATCTAGTAAAATAGTCAACTTCAGGAGTCACTGTGTTGTGATGAAGTACTCAGCTGTGGAACCATTGAGACTGGCTTGAGTTGTGGCCCTCTTACCAGCTCTCTACTCTGGGCATTGCACTTAACCTCAACGAGCTTTAATCACCTCATCTATAACACAGTTCCCTATCACTTGCTGAGGATGAAATGAGCAAATGTATGACAAGCAGTTACCAACCACCATGCCTCTACTTAACTCTTCTCATTCTAGATCCGGACCAAGTGACCTGGGAGCCTAGAGCATGCCCCATACTAGATAAACGCTGGATGGTTGTATTTCGAAGGATGGATGGACAGGTGGATGATTTCATTCTGAAACAGCTGACAGTCTACCTAATTCTCTAGATTCCTATGCAGTAAGAGTCAAGTTCCAGAAGGCACCCAGAATCTGAGACAAGTTCTAGTCATTTCCGTACGTTTGACAGGGTTTCTTATGGCAATGGCTTACCCCTAGTGCGTGCACAATTAACTTTCGGACACAATCCAGGTTTTTTAGAAAGGCTGCCTGATGCTGACTTTGACACTTGTTCAAGTACACCACATAGGGGAGACCTCTCGGCTAAAATAGTAAGTCTCTGTGAAGTATACTAATCACGAATGGGGCATGACAGTCATCTTAAAGGCAAGCGATTGCCTTATCTAATAAACACTACATGGTAGGGACTAGAGCAAGATATGACTAGACGGAGATAAGGATTCAAAAACCCTGGAAGGATGGGGCCAGGGTTTGGGGCTCTGTAACTCATGGTGAAGTGTGAACGGCTTCAGGGAGGGAAGGCGGGGCGTTTGGGGCTTGAGGGGCAGTGAGGGCTATATAGGGACTGCCAAGGGCCCACGGACCTGGGCGCAAAGCGGGGGCGCGACCCGGGCTTTCCCTACTCCCAGGGGTTCGGGGCGGCCCGGGCGGGGCCTTACCCGGACGTGCGGCCCCTCCACCAGCTTGAGGGCCTGCGCCTCGAGCAGGTCGGCCCGCAGCTGCACCAGGAAGCGCACGCCGCCGTCCAGCTTGCTGATGTGGTGGAAGAGGCCGCGGTAACGCGGAACCAGGGCGTAGCGCAGCCGGTCCTCGGCCTGCAGGAGCACGGCCGCCTCCCGCGGCTGCTCGCGCAGCTGGAGCACACTGGCGCTCTGTTCGGCCACCTGGCCGTGGTCCACTCCGAAGCCCTGAGCCAGACGACCCAGCAGCTCGGCGCGCTCGGCCACCTCGGCCAGGCCGCCGTAGAAGCTAACGAAGTCCGCGCACTGGCCCTCGGCTGGGGCCGGCGTCTTCTCGCGAAGCTCGTAGGCCGGCACTGAGGGCACGGCGCGCCGCAGCAGCTCATCCATGGCCCGCTCCAGAGCGCCCGCCGCCGCCGGCCCGCTCGATAGCCGGGGTCCAAGCGGCCGCCGCGGCTGCCGGGGGAGCCGCAGCGGAAGGAGTCGCCGCGCCGCTAGACCTGGCCCAAAGCCTCGCATGGCGACAGGTGGCAACTATCCAGAAGATACCTACACCACTGCCGCCGTGCTTCCTTCTTCCGGCGCGCGCCCGCCCCATTGGCCGAGGCCCGGAGACGGGGGGCGGGATCAGCCAATCGGAAGGCGTAGCTGCGGGGCTGATGCGGGGCGGGGCGCTACGGGGCGGGGCTGATGAGGGGCGGGGCGCTACTGGGCGGGGCTGGTGAGGGGCGGGGCTGGTGAGGGGCGGGGCGAGACGGGGCGGGGCGAGGCCTGAGACCAAGTGCGATCAAAGGTCCTGATAGTGCCGCAGGGCTGGCTGCGGCCTCAGACGCCCCCCTCGTGACCTGTCACCTGGTCACTAGATGTCATCGCCCTGGCCCCTCGTCTCTTCTGCGCCTCCCATTCTCTAGAGCCAAACTCTCCAACCTCAAGGTGCATCAAAGTCACCTGTGGAACGTGTTACGCATGCAGATTCCTGGAACCCAGTCCCAGAGGTTCTGATCCAGTGTGGCTGGGGTGGAGCCCAGGAATCTGCGTGCTTAAAGAAGTTTCATGGTGGTTGTTCTCTGACTAGGTAGCCTAGGCGCTCAGTTCGTTCTCGGTGTCTGATTGTCCAAGTAACTCCCAGAGCTGCAGCCCTTCTCCCTCCTGGTCCCTGGACTCAGCTTCCTGCTGCCTGCTGGAGAGCTTTTCATGGGTGAGGCGAATGGGGCTTTGCTGAGCACCTTGTTCCCAATCTGTTCCTCCTCCCTTAGTATTCGTTCGTTCGTTCATTCATTCATTCATTAGAATGTTTATTAACCACCTGGTATGTGTTTAGGTACAGGGATAAAATAATAAACCAGACAGACCTGATCGTGCTCCATGGGGTTTACAGTCTAATGAAGGAGACAGATGATAACTAAAAACTGTAACAAGTGCTCTAAAGAAAATAAACAGGGTGGAACATTATAATATTGCAGGGCCAGGGTGGATTTCCTGGTGTGGACAGGGTCATCAGGAAGGCTTCTCTGAAAAGGTGACATTTAATGTAGGACCTGATAATGATGATGATGATGATAATACATTTTTAAAAGGGAAGTGAGTGCTGGTGAGATGTTGAGAAAATGGAACTTTCATACACTGTTGATGGGAAGGGAAGGTAAAGTGGTGTAGCCATCCTGGAAATCATTTCAACAGTACCTGGAGAAGTTACACATAGAGTTACCAAATGACCCAGCCATTCCACTCCTAGGTACACAAGAGAATTGTAAACATACAGTCACAGAAAACCTTGCACATGAATTTTCATAGCAGCATTTTTTGTAATAGCCAAGAAGCAGAAAAAAACAAAATGTCAATGAACTGATAAATGGGGTAAGCCGAATGCTGCATACCTATACAATGGAATATTATTCATCCATAAAAAACAATGAAATACTGATACACGTTACAACATGGATGAACCTTGAAAACATTATGCCAAGTGAAAGAAGCTAGGTAACAAAGGACCACATATTGTATGAGTCCATTTATATGAAATATCCAGAACGGGCAAATCCATAGAGACAAAACAGTTTAATGGTTGCCTAGCACTGGCAAAGGGGAGAATTGGGAATGAATGAAAATAGCTGTGGGGTTTCTTTTCAGTGATGAAACTGTTCTGGAATTAGTGCTGAAAATTGCACAACATTGTGAATGTACTAAAAACCACTGAACTACACACTTTTAAATGGCTAAAATGGTGAATTTTATTATGTAAATTTTATCTAAGAAAAACAAAGCAAAATAGACTGCTCCAGAGTGATTGGTATTGCTCTACTCAATCACTAGAATCTGATTGGTCTAGCTTGGATCAGGTACCCAGGCTGGGGTATAAGGTCACCTGGACCAAACAGGGCCAAGGGAGTCATCCTTCTGGGTGGAGACACAGTATTCAGAGAGAGAGAGGGATGGGCTAGACAGTTGTCCCAATAAATGTCTAAGTAGAAAAAAATAGCGTTAAAGAAAATATTGGGGAAAAAATCACCCATAATTGTAGCATCTTATTTACAACAGTTTTTATTCCTGCAAATCCTTCAAGTATTTACATACAGGCCAACATATTTTTTTAAGTTGTAATCACTGTTTGTCTGTTTATTTCCTGTTCTCTGACACTTTCTATGATATGATGGAAAGTCTTCACTTTCCATCATATCATAGACATTTCTCATGTTTCCAAATCACTTTCAAATTACCCTTTTTAATGGCTGCATAACACTCAGCTGAGTTGATGTACCATAATCTTTTAATCACTTTGCCATTTCTAAATATTAACATGATTTAAAATTTTTTTGTTGGATATGTGTGTGTGTGTGTGTGTGTGTGTATTCATACCACAAAAAATACTTTCATGCATACTGATTTTTTTCTTTATGGAGTTTCCTAAATTTCTTTAGAAGACCACATGGGATACATTTTCCCCAATGAAATGTCAAACTAACAAGAAACCTAGAAAGAAACAAGACTCATAAACTCACCGAGCTAGCTGGGAATGCAGTCACAATTCCTGGGGACTTCCTCCTCCCCCCGGGAAGGTCTCTGTTCTCACTGTGTGTGTATGCCTCTCTCCCCACCAATAGTTCAATGAAGTCATCTCTGCTCTGAAAATACTAATGCAGATTATCTCTTAATTTGGGTTGATCAGGTTGGTTGGTTTTTGCTGTTACAATGCTACTTTGAACATCCTTAGGTATGTCTTTCTGTCCTGGGGTACACTTGCAAGGGTCTCTCTAGACCAGTTTCTCAATGTTAACACACTAGACATTTTGGGATAGGTCATTCTTTTTGAGAGGTGCTGTCCTGTGCACTGTGAGATGTTTAGCAGCATCCCTAACCTCTACTTAGATGCCAGCAGCATATCCCACTTGCAATGATGAAAAATATCTCCAGACATTGCCAAGTGTCATGGGGGACAAAGCAGCCCTCCCACCATTGAGAACCACTGCTCTAGGCCCTGCCATCCCTGAGCTCCGTGGTGGAGGCAGGGATGTGGGAGGAAGGCAGGTAACAATGGTTCTCGAGCTTTGGTGCACTTTAGAATAACATAGTGGTGTAGTGGGGGAGCTTTTAAAATCTTCCACGTCCACACTGCAGCCAGTCCGATTAAATCAGGACCCCCGGGGCATAGTGTTGGCACTGGTTCTCACAATGCCTGCACATTGGAATCACCTGGGAGCTCTAAGAAATTCTAATGTCTGGGCCACAACCCAGAGGTTCTGATTTAATTAGTCTGGAATGGGGCCTGGGCACTGGGATTTTAGACTCGCCTTAGGTGAGTCTAATGTGCAGTTACATTTAAACATTGGGGTAAATGCCTGTGAGGAGAACTGCTGGGCTGCAGGGCCCCACTTTACTGAGAAATGGAAAGCTGTTTCCTACCACCTTGTCTTTCACTGATGTCTGCCTTCCTCCCCCACCCCCGCTTCCAGCACTGAGCTCAGTGTGGGCAGGGTCTGCCTCCTTTGTCTTCAGATAACTGTTGCCTAACACAGTAGTTGGCACACAGTAGCTGCTTAATGTATATTTGTTGTTGAATGATTGGGAATGAGTTATAATTGTGCTGCAATTGAAAATGACCTTGTTGCAGCTGAGAGGGAGAGAAGCAGAAGTAAGTGCCTGGACATGGGAGTCAGCACCCCCATGGAGCCTCTAACACACTCCCCAGTGTCGAGCTAAGAAAGGTGGTCAATGTCCCCAAGTGTGAGGACTTGCAGGTGCTTCATTCTGACGCCTCTGAGGACTCCCTCTGAGGACTCCCTGCTGTCTGAAGCAGGGTGGGGTGTGGGTGCCAGGGACGAGGGACTGTGAGGTGCTGGTAGAAAGGAGGCAGGACTGGGATGTGGGGGTGTGAGCAAAGAGAAGTTGGATGGAGACTGGGGTGAAGGGACTCCTAGGTACCATTCCGTGATCAGCAAAATGCTGTGCCCCCAAATATGTCTGTATCTTCATCACTGGAACCTGCGGGTGTTACATGGCAAAAAGGATGTTGAGGTTGCAGGTAGAATGAGGTCATAGCTCATTTAGTTGCCAATGAGTTGACCTTGAGATGGGGAGGCCATTTGGGTTACCCAGGTGGAAGAGGAGGCAGAAGAGTTAGAATCAGAGAGAGATCTGAGACGGGGGAAGGAGCCATAGGCCAAGGAATGCAAGTGGCCTCTAGAAGCTGAAAAAGGCAGGGAAAAAATCTCCTCTGGAGCCTCCAGAGGGAACCAGCCCTGTGTGGTTTTAGCTCCATGAGACTCAGGGTGGACTTCCAACCTCCAAACTGTAAGAAAATAAATATGTGTTGTTTTAAGCCACTAAGTTTGTGGTCACTTGTTACAGCAGCAATAAGAAATTTACACTCCTTCCAGGGTTTGCTTTGTTTGTGATGAAAGGAAGTACAATGGGAAAAAGTATGTTTTGTATCAAACTCTGGTCTTTATGAATAAGAATAGCAAAAGCTTACTATTGAACATGCTAGGTGCCAAACATTATCCTATGCATATCCCATGAACTCATTGCTTTAACCCTCATGACAACTCTGAGAGCTAGGTTCCGCTTGTATCTGCATTTACTGATAAGGTGGACTGAGGCACTCTCTGTGCCTCTCTGGCGAAGTGCCTTGTTTAAGGCTGCCCAAGCAGTCTCACTCCAGAGTCCATGGAACACACTGCCACGTGTGCGAGTGGTTACTCAAAGGTCAGTTTCTTTCTGGTTAGGACTGCCGCCCTTCTCGACAGGTGGCGGGGCATAACCGCGGGGGCAACTGTGTCGAGGAGCCAGCTTGTGTTACTGCAGAGCAAACAAACTTCTCTATTGGGCAACTTAGAGTTGACGTCATGGTTCTGTGGCTTACCCACTGTGGGACTCCTGGCCAGTTACTTAACCTCTACCTCACAGGACTGGCATTTTGGTGACATGAGGAAAAGTATGAGAAATCACTCATCTATGTATTTCCATTTCTTGCCCCTCCCTGGTTCTAAAGTGCAGGATGGTATAACTACCACTAAGTGGTTAAGAGAGAGACACTGAGTTTGAGTTCCTGTGTTCAGGTCCTAGGAACAGCATTTGCTTCCTCTAACAGTATTCCAGTTACAGCCTCCCTGGCCTCAACTGCCTCATCTGTAAAATGGGTACAGTGGTGACCGTCCCTGCTCAGAGAACAGTTATGGAAACAGATCAGGACAATGTGTGCGAAGCCTTGGCATACATAGTGCTGGGGACTCAAGGGACTCAGGGGGTGTCAGTCCTTCTTCTTGCCCCAGACAGGAGGGAGGATCCCAGGGATGCTGGTGGGTATGGAGGGGGCAAGAAGGGCCCCTGTGAGAAGCACTGGCTGACAGGGACCCAGAGGGAAGGCCTGAGCAGGACAGGGGTGGGCCTGTGGCCAGAAAACCAGGCATCTCTTAGGACAGAGGATGGGCAGCCGGAGCTTCGACGGAGCCTGCAAGGCCCCTGCATGGCTTACACAGAGGTGGTGGTGCAAAAGGCGAGAGAAAAGTGGCTGCTCCAGGTCCAGTGGCTGTCCCTGTCCTCCTGCTGTCCTCCCAGTCCCCGTGGTGCACATGGCAGCCCCCACCAATCTGATACATTGCCACGGGGAAAATATCCAGGTACCAAACACCACTATGCCATGATTCTATTATTTATGAAAAAAAGAAGTATTCTGGAAAAGATCGCCAATATCTTAATAGTAGTTATTTTTGGATGATGGTATTTCTTTTTTAAAAAACTGCCTTTTAGATATATATTTTGAGTTGCCCAATTTTTTTTATTACAATGAGCACATGGGATTTTTAATAACATGAAAAAGCCACATTTCCATATTGAATGGGAAAAAAAGAATCTATATTTATCCAGCTTCACAATTGGTGCCTCCCCTAGAAAGCTACGCTGCACCCTTTACTGGAGGTGATCCGATGCCGTGAACAGTTGGAGAAGGTCTCCTCCGAGCTGCTCTGGGCCCTGGCGACAGAGACGGATAGAGCACACCTCCTGCTTCCGGAGCACGCCGGCGCGGGCCGCTGCCACTGGTGTTGGTAACCGTCTCATGTTCTCTGCCGTGATAACTGTATTAAATACAACTCCATCTCTTCTTGATAACTCAGTGTTCTCACCGAGACCCACGCTATTGTGAAGTGCTTTGTGAGGATAAATTCATTTTTTATGGTATTTTCATCATGTTCCTGGGGGCTTCTGCAACACGTGGGGTCGCTTACTCCTCACGCTCAGTGGCCTTAGGCTGTTAAGGTTTTCTTGCCACTCAGTAATAGTAATGAGGATATGTGTCTCCTCTGAGCACGGACCACATGCTAAGCCTTTCGTGTGTTTGGTCTCATTTAATTCTCAGACGACCCCGACAGGTTATGTAACTTACCCAAGGTCACACAGCTAGTCAGTGAAGTGCCAAGATCTGAACCCACTGTGGGCTGATTTCCAGGCATTAGATGCTCACCCAGATACCACACCACTTGCCTATGTGCATCGTATGTTTCATGGGCTGCAGCAGCCTGTACGTCCCAAAGATGGCTGCAATAATAATTCCCATTCCCCATGTTTTTCTAGTACCTTACTGATTCTCCATTTGGGGGTAAAGCCTATTTTCCTCCCCTTAAATCTAAGTGGGCTCGTAGCAGCCAGGTCGTTCACTTCTGAGATCTCCCTTCAGGAAAGAACTTAGTGTCTGCTGCAGGGAATGCGGGCAGCTGCTGCCTGGCACTGTCAGCACCTGCAGCGTGCACCTCAGCGCTCATGCCAAGGCCATGCCCTGCCGGGGCAGCCCCACCAATGACTCAGAAGGCCTGGGGTCCAAGTCTTGGCCACTTCTGTCCAACATGGGCAGCCTTTAGTGGACAGTCTTTGCTCCAGAGCATGAGGTTGGTTGGGCCACCACTGTCCAGTATGCATTGCCATCTGAGGCACTTCCTGCCCCTTCTTGCACCTGCCCTTCCCTTCACAGGGGTCAGATCCACACTTTCCCTGCCCCATCCTGCTTCCTCTCCCTGTTCTTTCTCAGGCATCACCCGCAATGAACCTCTTGTACTCCCAGCTCTGCCTGAGTGTCTGCTTCCCAGATACTCATCCAGCACCACCTAGTGCTTGCTATCTTATGACCAACAGAATGTGGCGGAAGCGTCACTGCATGACTCCTGGGACTGGGGTGTAAAAGACGAGGCAGCATTCACATTTCATCGCTGAAACACTTGCTCTTAAAGCCTTGTAAGCAGGTTAAAAACCTGAGGCCACCACGTTGTGAGGAAGCCCAAACTAGGCCACAGGGAGTGGCCCTAAGATGACATCAAAGGATATATATATATATGTATGGTCAACCACCATTTACTCCAGTGCCCTGCTGTTCCAGCTCTAACTGTCATGGACTGAAGCCACATGAGAGACCCTCAGTCAGAACTGCCTGAATTCCCGGCCCACTGAGATTAGGAGAGGCAGTTTTCGTTGATTGTTTCAAGTCACAAGGTTTTGGGCGGATGTGTTACTCAGCAATAGATAAGTGGCGCCCCCACCCTGTGGAGAGAGGGAAGTGAGCCTGGGGCCTGTCATTTTTCACACTACTAAAGCGTTGTTGCTGCTCTCTGAGAGCTTGGCACATAGTAGGTGTTTGATACACATTTTGTTACTGCTTTGTACACTCAGGAAGATGATAAATATGAATGAGTTCTGAGCTGCCTAGGAATAACTGTGTAGCAATTGAAAACACTTAAATTCTGCTGAGGATCCATTCTAAGACACCTTTCAAAGAGAAACAGAAGGTACTTCTAAGACCTGGATTAAAACCATGAGCTATGAACCTCAAAATGAGGAAATCCCCAATGTCAAATAAGCAGAAACAATGATCACAAGGTATTGTCTCCTGACCAGTGTCTACACAGCTGTAAAGGTGTATGCCAATGATACTAAGGAAGGAAAGGCTGTCCTTGCATCTCCTGGGCCCACCCCAAATTTGGACACAGGCTATGATATCCTTCAGAAGGAAGGAATGAAAAGAAAGAACAGAGAAAGGAAGGGAGAGGAAAAAAGAGGCCTAGGGTGTCAGGTGGTTCTGAACCCGGGAGTGAGGAGATCTGCTGGCAGCTTCCGACACCTGTGGGCTGCCTGGTGTCAGGAAAAACTTTAATCTTGGCTGAGCTAAGGTTCCTCATCTGTACGTGGGGGATAATCATAGTAGTGCCTCCTCTAAGGGACTGTTAAGGGAATTCAATGAGATATGCAGATGAGAGAGTTTTATTGCCCCAAAGTACACACGGAAGCTTTGCTCACTTAAAACTACTAAGAAGCGGCACATTTGTTTTCTTGTTGTGAGGGTCACATCATTTAGCTCAGGAAGCAAATATGATAATTGAAAACACAAAGATTTTTGAGCTGGGTGTACCTGGGTTTGAATCCCATCTCTTCCAAAGTAAATACAGTTTAGTTTGTAAAACTGTGAGCGGAATCTACTAAAGCTGGACACACGCATTCCCCACAACCCAGCACTTCCCTTCCAGGTACAGACCACACTGAAGGGCTCACCACAGGGTGTGAGCTAGATTGCTCAAAGGGGCCCAGGGTTTTGAAAACCCAGTCCTGGATACTACCCAAATGCTCATTACATTTATTTTCTGTCACTGCATAACACACTGCCACAAAATTAGCGACTTAAATTAGTTCATTCACAGTTTCTGTGAATCAGGAGTTTGGACATGGACTTTGCTTCAGAATCCCCAAAAGGAGCAATACAGGTGTCTGCCAGGCAGTGGTCTCATTTCACGGTTTGCCTGGGGAAGGGTCCTTTCCAAGCTCATGTGGTTGTTGGCAGCATTTCAGTCTCTGTGGCCCTAACACTCAGGACCTCAGTTTCCTCCTGGCTGTCAGCTGGGGGCTGCCCTCAGTTCCTCGCCACAGGGAACTGCTCAAAGCCAGTAAGGGAGAGAGTCTCCTTGCAAGACGGAGGTTGCAATGCTACCTAATGTATTCATGGACGTGACTTCCATTACCCTTGCAGAATACTATTGGCTGGAATCGAGTCATGTGCCCGGTCCACTATCACAGGGCAGGACCACACGAGACATGAACACCAGGAGGTGGGCATCATGGGAGCCACCTCAGACACTGTTCACTACACCTATCAACAGTAGAATGGGTGAATACAGTGTGGACTGTTCTACAGCAGTGACAATGAGCATTCTCAACCTCATGCAACAATGTGGGCGAATCTCCAAACAGCACGAAGCCAAAGAAGCCAGACACAGAGAGTACATGCTGTGTGACTCCGTTACATCGAGTTCAGGAATTGTGAAAACCAGTCTCTGCTGTTGGAAGTCAGGACGCTGGTTACTCAAGGGTGGGGGATGGGACACGAGGGCGTTTCGGGGAGGGCAGTGATGTTGTGTTTCTTCATCTGGAACACGCAGAGGTATGTTCATTTACTGAAAACTCATCATGATAGGTTCACCTCTTTGTATACATTTGGCATCAAAAATTTTTAGAAAATTGACCAAGAAAAAGTAGAAAACCTGAGTAACCATAGATGACCTTTCCCTAACCCCTCCCCCCACAAGCCACAAATCTTCATGAGACACGTAATTCTTCGCCAGCTTAATGCTGGCTGCATTCAAAAGGAAACCTGCTCTCCAAGCTGTCTGGTTCCACACCCGTGTCTCCTGCAGCTCTCCTGGTGTCTGAGGCCCTAGTCACACTCGGCCTCTCCCAGGCTCCGCCCCACCTCCGGGCATTTGTGCGTGCTGCTCTCCCTGCCTGGAATGCGTGTCCTCCTGGTTCTCCAGCTGACCAGCTGCATTGCACAGCTCCCTCTCAGAGAGGCTGATCCTCACCCAACTCTCTCCCCACACTCACCGCTCTCTTGTTCCTTCTTTCCTCTGTTGAGCCTTTTGCTTCCATCACAAGCACCACACCTGTACTTATGTCATTGATTTATTTTTAATTTGATTTTTGTTTTTTTCTTCCCTACTGAGATGCACTCCACGAAAACGGCAACCCTTGTGCCTTGCTCTGGCGTTGGTGGGGTGGTCAGCAGCACCTGGTCTTCTCACATCTCCCAGTTCACAGGTCCTGGGAGAGAGGGGCCAGCAGAGGCTGGGGAGCCTCACTGGACAGTTTCCAGACTCTCCAGTGGATGTGCAGCCCTGATGCAACCAGCGATGGCTGAGAGCTGAGCCCCGAGGCAGTTCCTTCTGAAGCCAGTGGGAGAGGCTGTCGAAATGGCTCCAATGACATCCCTCAGAGCTTCCCATTACACACTCTTCACCCTCCCCGCTTAAGCCAACTCCCTGTCTACCCTTTCAGCTTGGGTTTCTTTGGCGAAACCAACGTTGCTCATTACATCTTCTCCTCCCAGGAGGCAGCGTCAGGTGGCCGGTCCCCGAGTCATCTGCACAGGCTGCAGGCAGCAAGCGCTCTCTGCCCTCCCTTGCACCTGGCTGTGGGGATGAGGGGAAAGGACTGTCACCATGGGACAGGACACTAGCCAGTTGAATTGATGTCATTTCTGACAGACACAGGGCAAAGAGAAACAGATCTGCTCCTTGAGATGAAGGCTGCAGTCTTTTCCAAAATGGAATGAGAACTGGCAGGAGTAAAAAGCAAAACAAGCAAACGCACAATTGTGGGCAATGTCCTTTCTTGATTACACCCTCTGTGTTCTCAACTGCTGAGCACAGGGCTGCCTTCAACAAGGCCATCAGTTCAGTGCCAGGAGTGGAAGTGTTCCGCCACCACAGGCACCGTACTGAAACCCTAGACCGCTGACGGCACCACTTGCCTGCTTGAAGCTTGTCGGCACCGTCAGCCACCCACAACTGATTTTCCAGCAGTGGTTTGGAGCGACGGCATTTTGGTTTTGGAGCGGTTGGGAGTTGTGCCCCAAATAACGTGTTACTCTTAAAAGTTAAAATACAGTTGCTTGCTGAGGACTTAAAATCTTTTGAATTAGAAATTTCTGATTTTTTCATTAGAAATTTAAAAACGAGAAATACGTATGTTTACACTAGCCAAACTGTAAACTACACCATGTAGTGTAGTGCTCAGCACTAGAAAAGAAGTTACTGATACATAGAACAGCACTGATGAGTCAAATAAACATAGTAACGAGCAAAACAAAGCAGACACAATGGCTGTGCACTGTATGCTCCATTTATGTGAAATGGAAAAGCTCAGAGGAAGCTCCTCTATGGCAACAGAAGAACAGTGGTTACGTCTGTCTGGGGGGCATGTGTATTCACTGGGAAGGGGCCCTTCTGGAGTGTCGGGGAAGTTCTCTATTTTTATCTGAGGGGCTTACACGGATGTCTAAGATCTGTGCACTGTAGCCCCATAAACGCTGTGGGTTTGAGGTTATCCACATGGTAACCATCACAACACTCTCACCTGTGTTCTGAAGAACTTCTAGGGAGCAGGAAGTGGTGAAGCTAGAATGGTGTGTTTGGAGTTGCACGAAAGCACAGTGTCCACCGAGGCTGTACTGGCTGCGAGATGGCTGTCCTTCCCTCTGGTAAACAGTGGGAGCCCCTGACCTAGAGAAGTTGTGGCTCTTCACAAGGCCCCGTGTGATCCCGCCCCTTCTTACCCTATGCCCCACCCCTGCAACTCTGTCACTTCCAGCTCCCTGCTTACCCCCTGCAGTTTCTGACCTCTTGAACTGTAGGAATACGTTTCTGTTGTTTTAAACCACTAAGTTTGTGGTAATTTGTTTCAGCAGTCATAGGGAACTAATTATTATGATCATTCCCATTATTATTTTCCATATTTCTTCTCTTTTTTGTCTACCTTCAAGAAGAAGATATCCACACACAAAAGTCAAATGAAAAAGGATTCAAGACTCGAACATGAGACCTTCTGAAACTGTGATCTCGTAGAAGAAGACACAGGGGAAAAGCCTCTTGATCTTGGACTTAGCAATGACCTCATGGCTATGATGATACAAAAGCACAGGAAAAACCTAAAAACAAACAAGTGGGACTACACCAGCTGAAAGAGCTTCTGCACCATAGAGAAACAATCAACAGAGTAAAAAGCCAGCCTACGGGATGGGAGAAAACACTTGCGTACCACGTGTCTGACAAGGGGTTAACACCTAAAATACATAAGAAACTCCTGCAACTCAATAGCAAAACACCCCAGACAACCTGATTAAAAAATGACCACAGGGCTTGAATGGAGATTTCTCCAAAGGAGATATACGAATGATCAAAACCTATATGAAAAAGGGCTCAACATCACCAGTCATCAGAGACACAAATCAAGGCCACAGTGAGATTCCATCTCGCCCCAGTCACATGGCTGTCGTAGAACAGATGAGAGACAACAAGTGTCGGTGAGAATGCGGAGAAGCCGGAACCCTTTGACCTGTCGGTGGGAACGCAGCTGCTGTGGAAAAGAGGAAAGTTCCTCAAAAAGTTGAAAATAGAACTACCTTGTGATCTAGCAATCTCACTTCTGGGTATGCGCCCCAAAAACTGGAAATCAGGATCTCAGAGAGAGGTCTGCATGCCCACGTTCACTGCAGCCTTACACACCACGGCCAAGGTGAGGAGACCACCCCCGCATCCACTGTGGTGTTTACATACAATGAAATTTCAACCTTAAAGGAGAAGGAAATCCTGCCATTTGCGACAACATGGACGGACCTGGAAAACACCACGCTAAGTTAAACACACCAGACGCAGAAGGACAGAGTCTTCATGACTCCACTCTATGAGCTAGTAAATAATCAGTCCGACTCACAGAAGCGGATAATAGACCGGCGGTTGCCAGGGACTGAGAGGAGGAGATGGGGAGCTGACTTAACGCTTCCGCTGTGCAGGGTGAGTGAGTTCCAAGACCTGCTGCTGTACAGCGCAGCACCCACGGTCAACAACGCCGCATTGCTGTGTTCTCCAGCGCTTGTTATGAGGGCACATCTCCTGGTAAGTGTGCTTACCGCAAAAAGCAGACAATGAAAAAGAAACCAAACCAAACAAGCAAGCAAGCAAACAGAAAAACCAAAGGGACGCAAGGAAATACTGGAGGCGACTGGTGTGTGTATCGCCTTGACGGTGGTGACGGTTTGGCTGGCACACGCCTGGGTTCAGGCTCACCCAGCCGTGTGCGTCACACGTGGGCAGTCCGTGTGTGTATCAGCTATGCCTCAGAAAAGCTGAAAAGAGAAAGAGAAGATACAGATTTTAATTTTCTTTTATTTCTTTTCTTTTTTTATTGTTGTTCAAGTACAATTGTCTCCACTGTCCCTGCACCATTCTCCCCTGCCCCACCCACCTCCCAGAGGTGGGACCTCCCAGCAGATACAGATTTCCAGAGCTTGAAAATCCTCCCCCTTTTCCTGCTGAATCTCCTGAGAGGGAGAACTGGGATACCTGTACCTCCATTTCTCCACCACCCACCCCGCTTCATGTGAGACTTCAGCAGAATCCTCCTGGGGAGTCCACATGTATCAGATCACTGGGACGGGTGCAGGTGAAGGGCGAGGGGGCTTTGAACGGACATCTGTGCCCTACTGCAGGCTTACTCGTTCTAAATCTTAGGAGATGGGCACAGGGTATAAAAATCACCTCGGAAAGGGGGCGGAATTAGAAGAGGGTGCGGGGGGGATCAGTGCTGATGGAAGGAGACCGGGCTTGAGGCGGTGAACACACAACACCATACACAGGTTATAGAACCGCACACCCGAAACCTGTGTGACTTCATTAACCAACGTCACCCCAGTTAATTCAATGAAAAACAACACAAATATAGCACTTGGGAAGATTCTTAACACATGTGAAAATTTAAGAACCACCCAATTTGGATGCAAAATGCATCTCTTATTCAATTTCAGTTAATAAATACCGTAGCAAAACCTACAAGATCCAGCAGAGGAGGATGTTACTGCATGAAAGAAAAGGGCTTGGGCAGAAAAACGGGACTCGACAAGCCCCACTTTCCAGAACAAGGAGGAAATAGAAATGCTTCCCGTGCAAGGATATCATGCACCTGGGAAAGGGCTTCCCCGCCACCCGCCGTCTTGCAGGTCTCGGAAGAGGACCGAGGCTCTTTGTAGGACGAAGGCTGGCTGACCTCGTCCCGTTCTGAGAATGTGCAACAGGGTCGCAGCGCAGCGCCGTTAGTTCAGGAAGGTCTTTGTTCCTCAGGAAATTGTTTTGACTCCCTTTGCCGTGTCAAGTGTGGGTTTCGCTCGGAGCTGGTTGGCTTTTATTGTCACGCCTGGCACTGTTTCAAGGCATTGTGAGTGAAAGAAGCTGTATGTTTCTTTCTTTTAAATTTACTGGGGTGGCATCGGTTTACAAAGCCATACAGGTTTCAAGTGTACAACTCAAGAAAACGTCATTTGCGCACTGCACGTGCACCCGTCTCCCCAAGAGAAGGTTTTCTGTCCCCGTTCCCCACCTCCACCTGTGCCCTCCTCCACCCGCCCCCCCTTCCCTCTGGGTATCACCACACTGTTGTCTGTATCTACGTGTTGCGTTTGTATGTTTTTTTTTTTTGCTTAATCCCTTCACCTTCTTTCATCTAGTCCCCCCCTCCCCTCTCCCCTCTGACAGCTGTCAGTCTGTTCCATGTGTCCATGCCTCTGTTTCTATTTTGTTTGTCAGTTTATTTTGTTTATTAGGTTCCACATATAAGTGAGATCATATGGTATTTGTCTTTTTCTGACTGGCTTATTTCACTTAGCATAATAATCTCCAGGTCCATCCATGCTGTCGCAAAAGGTAAGATTTTCTTTCATTTTTTTCATATTTCTTAATCCCCAGATGAAACGAGACATCGAGAAATCATTGCAAAGTGGCATTCACTCTGGGACTCAATTTGCTCTCACTTTCCTGCATCTTTATGGATGAGGCTTGTTCCCTGCATGAAGAATTGCATGGACAGAAATTCTGACTGGAAGAGGGAGAGAAACTAAAATGTTGTCAGCAGCAGCCTTGTGCAAGCAATTTCTACATTGTAGCCTTTCGTCCTCCTGGCGCTCTGCAGAGTCTGGCTTATTTTCTCAGTCTTGAAGAGAGGGGAGCTCGGGATCAGGGACCCAGGAAAATTGCCCTGATCATTCAGGCAGCGAGGAAGCGCCTGCATCATGAGCTGAACCTTGGTCCAGCTGACCCAGGAGTCACCAAGAGAAATAATCATCCTGATCTTACCTACCAAAAGGGGGTTTATTACTTTTAGCTCGAAGGGCAGAAATGTGACAAAAATATCGTGAGCATGAGCAGAAGAGGCGGCCCAGCGCCCCTGAAAGCGTGGCCCAGAAAGTGAGCTCACAGGGACTGCCCTGCTGGGGAGTTCTCACACCCCGTCTGACCCCCGCCACCACAGTTTCTCTCTCCCTTGGGTCAGTCTTACATCCCTGCCCGAGCTCTTTGTGGCCGCGGTATGATGGCCTCTACCAATGTCCACATGCTAATCCTTACATAGCAAAGGGGACTCTGCAGATGGGGTTGGGTTAAGGGCCTCGAGATGGGGAGATGACCCTGGGTTTTCCAGGGGGCCCATGTCCTCAGAAGGTGAGAGGGTCACAGTCCGAGAAGGAGACCTGGTGATGGAACAGGGTCGAGGCCACGGGTGCGGTCATCGGTAGAAGTTGAAGAAGGGAGGGGAGCGACTCTCCTCAGGAGCCCCCGGAAGGAACAGCCCTGCCGATGCCTTGGGTTTAGCCCAGCGAGACCCCTTTTGGACCTCTGGCCCCCAGACTGTGAAACTACCACTGTGTGTTGTGTTTAGGCGCTGAGCTTACGGTAATTTGTTTTAGCAGCCATGGGAAATAGATGGGGTCCCCAAATAATTTTGATCGTAAGGACCCGTAAGTAAAAAATTTGTACTGCACCGATATATCATGTATGTTACAAAGCAAACACATAGAAGTTAAGAAGGATAAAATAAAGAAAAAATGCATTTCAAAGTGCATTTTTAAGTTTAAATGTGTCAACAGTAGAAAATTCTTTTGGTTTTCACTAAATTATTTATATTATGATATTTATATTTTTAGTTAGAGTGAAAGATGGAATATGCTTCATTACATTTTAAACTTTTTAAAAAATACTCCCTTGAGGACATGTTTCCATTGACTTTACAGAGCGAGGGGGCAGGAGGGAGAGAGCAACATCGCTGGGTTGCCTCCCATAAGCGCCTCAACCGGGGATCGAACTGTTGATGGGACAGACCTGGTTCTTCTTGCTGATGCATATAAAGAATTACAGATCAGCAAATCTTTTAGCGTGCGATCAGTTTATTAGTGATCCGTTCCATGGAAGAGAATGGGACTAGGTAGAGCGGGGGGTGAAAGGCAAAGGTCCAGGGCAAAGCAGGGCAGCAAAAGAGCAGCTGAAGACCAGGGAGGGCAGTCCCTGGGAGGCCTGAGGCCGGCTGACCAGAGGCCCAGTGTCCCCAGGGCCAAGAGCTCTGAGAGAGAGCAAGTCCTCTGTTCTGAGGACTTAGTGGGATAGGAGAAAAAAGTTACATGTTGATTGATGGGCAAATGTGGTGCCAGTTTTCCTGGGGGGGCGTGACTACCCAAACGTAGGTATGTGTGGGGGTCTGTTGGCCTGAATCCTTATCTCGCTCCAGACTCCGTTTGTTCATCTTGTTGCAAGACAGATATGTGACAGGAGGCAGTTAATTAAAGTTGGAGCACTTTCCCAAAGTTATTTATGGGCTCTTTCTGTAAGCATTAGGGACTCCTTTGTAAAACAGATAGTGACCAGAGGTAGACAATTAACCACAGTTGTTTTATGGGCCTTCTCTTTGGGCATTGCGGACCTTCTACTGCATTCCAGGTCTTGGAATGAAAGCACAGTTTCAAGGCTTTCTTTGCCAGATAGTGGAAACGCTACATAGAATTTCAGGGACTGCCCTTCTCCCGTGCTAACATAATGTTTCTTGTGATGTTGGAACACTGGCAACGCTATCAGACCAGGCTCAGGATTACTGAGGTAGTGGGTGAGGCATGTCTCCATCCTCCTCCTCCCTGCCTTGCTTTACTATTTAACCTACCTAAGTGCTAAAAAGTGTTGCCTGGAAATCAGGGTGTGAGATGCTGGCCAGTGACGGCAGCACAGTCTCAGCGTGCGTCCTGTGCCGTCTCCCGCCTCAGCACCAGCCACCTTCCGGTGCACAGAGCCGTGCTCCCACCACAGAGCCACGCGGCCAGGGCCATTTTAAACTCTTTAACACTTTTTGATATTACAATTTAAGGACCTAATTCTAAGGTTCAGTAGATTTTAATAGAAAATTTGAAGGGCTATCACAGCTGAAAAATGTTTCACACAAAGCTTTGGGGCTCTGTGTGTAAGAAGATAATGATGCCTACTTTTCAATCCCAACCACTAATTAGGCAAAAATTTTTGTTGGCATCTGACTCATAAATTTCCATGTTTCCTGATTTTGATGTTGTTCTTGCAAACTAATTGAAAGATACTTCCTTCGTCTGATATTTTTAACAAGTGAGTTCAAAACCCACTAAAAGGTTTTGAGAAGTTTTGTAAATAGAATGATCTATTTCCAAGGTCTTTTGGCACACAGCTATGAGCACTTTCATAGGTGATGTGTTTAAATGGTTTTTTTTTTTGCAAGAAAAATGACATAAGGAAAACTTTACCATAGCAGAAGATTCTTTAGAAAAGCAACCCCTTTCTCATCTGTATTAATAATGGAATCTTAATTCTGTTCCATTGGTCTGTGGGATTGGTTTTTCGGCCAATATCATGCTGTTTTAATTTTTGTTGCTTTGTAGCACAATTTGAAGTCAGGGGGTGTGATACCTTCAGCTTTGGTTTTGTTTTTTCCTTAGGATTGCTTTGGCTGTTTGGGTTTTTCTGTGGTTCCTTACAAATCTGGTAACTTGTTGTTCTATTTCTTTAAAAAATGCCACTAGAATTTGATGGGGACAGCATTAGGTCTGTATATGGCTTTGGGTAATGTGGTCATTTTAACTATATCGATTCTTCCAGTCCATGAACGCAAAATATCCATTCGTTTGTGTCTTCTTCAGTTTCTTTTAATCATGTCTTGTCACTACCAGTGTATAGGTCCTTCACGTCTTTGTTAAGTTTAACCTGGATGAGTCATGAGAGTATCATGCTAAGTGAAATAAGTCAGACAGGAAACGTCAAGAACCACACAATTTCATGCATGTGTGACATATGAAACTGAAGCAACAAATAAACAAACACGACAAACACAGAAAAACTCACAGACACGAGGAACAGTATGGTGGTTACCAGAGGGAAAGGGGAGGCAGTGAAGGGTAAAGGGGTCAAATATATGGTGGCCGAAGGAGACTTGATTTTGGGTGGTGGGCACACAGTGCAATATACAGATGAGGAATTATAGGATCGTACACTTGAAACCTATATACTTTTATTAACCAGTAGTTTTTTTTAATGTTAAAAAAAGAATGGAATCTTTAGGTGCCAGATTGATACATCTATTCTTTTGAAATTGTTGCATTATCTATTCTTCAGATCTGCTGATTAAGACAGAAAATGCCAGATAATTTAAACATTTGTCATTTTGTTTTTAAAACACTGTAACACTTTACATTCAACAGCTCTTCTATGGCCCATGCCACAAGGGGCTCTGTATCCACGGTTTCTTCCCCTTGTCCTTCTGAGCTCTGGACTTCATAGGGTGACAGCACCAGCGCCACCTAGTGGCATTGATGAAGGTGGACTTATGACTTCACCAATTTTTCCTTCTCTTTCCTTGTTCCATCTTCTTCCTCCTCCTCCTCTTCTCTTTTTATGACCTAAATTAGGAAGGATTAGGTTAAACATATCCCTCAGTTCATAACATACAATCATCATAGGTCCAGCCAAGATCTTGCATTTAAAAAAAATTACTCCCTTGTATCTCCATAGGTCATTCCCACTTCCCTAGTCCGTCAAGGTCTCCTGTATTAATGCAAGGTCTGGAGGTGTGCACCGTTGAAAAATATATATTCTTGTTTTGTGTTATATCTTTTATTTATTTATTTATTTATTTAATCCTCCCTGAGTATGTTTTTGTTTATTTTTAAAAAGATTTTATTTTTGCCCTGGCTGGTGTGGCTCAGTGGATTGAATGCTGGGCTGTGAATCAAAGGGTCGCTGGTTCAATTCCCAGTCAGGGCACATGTCTGGGTTGTGGGTTAGGTCCCCAGTAGGGGGCACTCAAGAGGCAACCCCACATTGATGTTTCTCTCCCACTCTTTCTCCCTCCCTTCCCCTCCTCTCTAAGAATAAATAAATAAAATCTTAAAAAATATTTTATTTTTATTTAGAGAGAGGGGAAAAGAGGGAGGGAAACACTGATGAGACAGAAACACCTAGAGGCTGCCCTGAGCAGCGCCAAACTGGGGCTGAACTGGAAACTCAGGCATGTGCCCTGACCAGCAATAAGACTGGCGATCCTTCACTCTGCTGAATGACACCCAACCAAGAGGACCATACTGGTCGGGGATGTTTTTATTGCTTTTAAAGATAAAGTGTGTGTGAGAGAGAAAGGGAAGCATTGCCCTGAGCAAGAAACATCAATCAGTTGCCTTCCATACACACCCTGACCAGGAATCAAACCTGCAGTCTAGGTATGTGCCCTGACCAGGAGTTGAACCCATAACCTTTTGGTGCACGGGATGACGCTCCAACCAGCGGAGCCACCGAGCCAGTGCTGTGTGACGTGTTTTTAATGCGTGTAATGGTATTCTATCTCATTACCTTTCCACCGAGCATCTGTTTTTAGATTCATTCATACTGCTGTGTGTGCACCCAACCGTTCCTTCTCACTCCGGGCCATGGTAGGCAGCCCTACATTTTCTTTCTTTCTCCCCCGGGATGGACATCCAGCCTGCCTCTGCCACCATAAAAAAGCACACTGGACACTCTTGTACCTGCCCCTTTATACAGCTGTGTGAGCCCTTCTTTGAAATACAGGCCTGAGGGCAGCACTGCTGGGCTACGGGGCGCATGCCACTCCTGCGTGCTGGTTTCCTGCCCCCAGGAGAGCTGTGCGTGTCTAGTCTCCTGCCTGCGCACCCGCATCCCTGCCAACACTTGGCATTATTCAGTGTTCTAACTCAGCTCCAGACGTATAAAATGCTATCTCATTGTTTTAATTTCCGTGATTACTAATGATTTGAACATCTTTAAAGGTGCTTCTGAGCTTTTCGGGTTTCCTCTCTTACAAGTTGCCTGTCGCTGTCTTTTGCCTGCCTTCCTGTGGGGATTACTCTCTTGTTCCTGCTGGTTTTGGGGACTTCTGTGAGTAGTCCGTGACCGTGCTGTCCGGTATGGCGGCTGCTGGCTGCACGAGGCTACCGAGTGCTCGAACGGTGGCTGGTTCACACCGAGACGTGACGAAGAGACAGAGCACTTAGAACTCAGAAAGCTCGGTATGAAAAAGAGAAAGCAATGTTCTCATCAACAATTTTTACCAATTGCACGTTGAAATGGTAATATTCTGGCTAGATCATGTTAAATAAAACATATTATCAAAATTGAGTTCTTTTGTCTATGTTTTAAATGTAGCGAGTAGAGAGTTTAAAATTGCGTGAGTGACTTGCGTTGCAGCTCTGGCGGACGTGCTGGGCGGCACAGCAGGCCTCTGACCCCCCAGGGACACTGAGCGTGTCTCCTCCCCGTCTGTCCCCTCCTACCAGCTTTACTCGTGACGTCCGGCATTTTTGAAAAAGCCTCCATTCTGGTGTAGTCGAATTCATTGATTTTGCTGCCTTACGGTTGATGCTTTGAAATGCATTTTGAGAATATCTTCCTCTGCCCTGGCTCACAAAGACATTTCCCTAAATTTCTCCTCTTAGCTTTAGAGTTCCATCTTCCACTTTTAACTCGTTAATTCATCGGAGGCCACTTTTCTGTAAGGTGTTACGTGGGGCTCTTGTCTTAGCAGGGTTCCTTACATCGTGTATTAAGCAATGACTCTTCCCCACTAATCTGTGGTGCTACCTGTACTGCATACTAAATTCTTACACACACACACACTCACACATGCACACACACACACACACAGGGCTGAGCTCTCTCTCCTGTTCCATCACTAGTTATACTTAGCTCTGCCGTAAAATATTCTTTTAAAAGAAGCAATATTCTATTGAGAATATATATTCCCAGGTACATTTTTCATTTAATGGCTTACAAAAAGTGGCCCTTTGTGTATTTCTTTACTGAAATAAAACCTAGCAAATACCATTAGCTACAAGTCTTTAAAAAATCTGTGTTCTCACCCAGTTGTATAGAAAACCACCCACACAACATATTTCTAATTCTAGTTGAGTCAAATCTTCAGTGTTTTCTATGCCTTTTGCAATGGAGATGCTGACAAAGGAATGGATTTTCCTTTTTGCATTTTTCTTTATATTATTTTACCCATTTCTACAGCAACAGGAAGAACAAGCCTTTCCCCAAATGGCATGTGTCCCTTTTGCCTTTACTAAGAAGTCTCAGGAGAGACTTCAGTGCACTTATAATTACAGCCAGTAAGATTTTATAAAGCACTAGACTGAGTACTGTCTGGTTTTACGTATCACTGAGAAAGAGTAGTGTAGGCTTGTTTTCCTGTCCTGGATGTTTGGTTTTTCAAGGTCTCGTTCACCATGATGGCTGTTACTCTCATTAGCCAACAGCTGCTGGCATAACAGAGGGTGGGCTGGGAGAGGGGTGGGCTTTGCTGATCCAGCATCACCTCCTCCTTCCCACCAGCAGTGGCACCTTGGTTCAATTTTGGAGTAATCACCCCCTTTACTTTCAGCAAGTGGAGTTTTAGTGCGACAGGGAGGTGAGCACAGGACCCAGGCCCAGCTAATCAGCTTATTCCATCCTCCTGGCTCTGATTGGCACGTGGGTGGGCATATGACCCAGGCCGGGCCAATGAGACTCAATTCTAGGGTTTTACTGGGATTTTAGGAAAGAGCAGCTCCCTTCCCATTGAGGTACTAACCCTGAGGGTGCAAGCCTGGGCCACCAGGGAGGGCTGTCTGCCCCAAAGCACAGGAGGCCTGATGCCATAGTTTGAGTGCCTTCTTCAGCCTGCCTGTCCTCTGTGACATGAGCCAAAAGATGCTCCCCTGTTTTGTTTGTGGATATTTGGGTTGTTTATAGTCATTTTTAAAATACAGACAGTCTGAGGAACCACTACACCTGTTCTTTATCTGTAAGATAAAGATACCTGTTCCCCTGTTCTGTTTTCTTGTTTATAAAGGTCTCCGGCAAAGGCCCAGGGTTAGTGGCTGTGTCATTTGAGGCTTTCTTGTGGGTCATCTATTCCCCACTTGCAGGTTTCTAGGTGGCCTGAGTGGAGAGGCCCTTCTTGCAGGCCACTCTCTCAGCTCAAGCTGACAGCACCCACCAGGAGTTCACCAGCTGCACACCCACCTCCCAGGCTACTTCCATGCATTAGTAGTTAGAAACACAGTATTGACTGTAGACTTGAACTTTGCCAAGAGGGTAGATCTTGTGTTCTCAACACACACAAAAAGAAAATGGCAACTACGTGATGAGATGGATATGTAATTAGCTTGATCGTGGTGATTACTTTGCTATGTATACATAAATCAAAACATCAAGTCGTGTACTTTAAATGTGTACAATTTCTATTTGTCAGTTATAGTTAAAAATATATGACCTTGTGGTGGGAGTTGTTGCCTTTTATTTCTCATCTCTGCAGATGTTTTGGGAGGAGGGAAAACTCGCCAACTCAGCAACCTCCCTGCACCTAATTACCTGGGGAATTCTGTTAGAGAACAATGGCAAGGCTTTGCAAGGAGGCACAGCACCCCAGAGTTGGAAGGATCTCAGAGATTCGGATTTGTAGCCCCACAATCAGAGGACTTGTGTCACCCTCACAGAAAGCCAGTGCTCATAATGCAATTTCATGGCAAGACTCTTTAGAAAAAGATCTGGAAGTTTCTTTTAAAATGAAACATTCTCCTACCCTACAACCTAACAATTCCACTTCTAGAATTTTACTCCAGAGAAATGAAAATGTGTTTTACACAAAGACGTGCATACAAATGTTCTCCATAGCTTTATTCATAATGGCCCCAAACTGGAAACAATCCAAACATCTATCAACAGGAGAATAAAAATTTTTTTAAAAAAAGTGATATATTCAGACAATGGAATACCATTGAGCAATTAAAAAGAATGCACTATAAACAAAAAATGACTAAGAAATGGGCAGAGGAACTGAAAAGACATTTTTCTGAGGAAGATGTACAAATGGTCAACAGGCACAGCAAAAGATGCTCAACATCACTCATCGTCAGGAAAATGCAAATTAAAACCACACATAAATATCACCTCAGACCTGTTAGAATGGCTCTGATAAAAAAAAAAAGATGCGATAAGAAGCATCAGTGAGGATGGGGACACATGGATCCCCTGCACACTGCTGGTGGGAATATAAATTGGTGCAGCCACTGTGGAAAACAGTACGGAATTTCCTCAAAAAATTAAAGGTAGAATACCACATAATCCAGCAATCCCATTTCTTGACACACACCCCGAGGAAATGAGATCAGGATCTCTAAGAGATCTGTGCCCGTGTTCATTGCGGCATTATTCACGATAGCCAAGACATGGAAACAGCCTCAGTGCCCATCAGTGGGTGAATGGATGAAGGGGATGTGGTACATGCAATGGAATATCATTCAGCCACGAGAAGGAAGGACTCCAGCCACTCGCAACAACGTGGATAGACCTTGAGGGCATTATGCCAGGTGAACTAAGTCAGACAGAGAAAGACAAATGCTGTATGACCTCACTAAAGTGTGGGATTAAAATAGTCAAACTCAGAGAAACAGAGGCTAGAACAGCGGTCACTAGGGGCTGGAGGAAAGGGGAGATGTCGTTCGGAGATTACACATTTCTACCTGTGAGGTGAGTGAGTTCTGGGATCTAACGTATAGAGTGGTGGTTATAGTTAGTGACACCGGATTATATACTTGAAAGTTACTAAGAGAGTATATCTTTAATGTTCTCACCGCAAAAAAAAGAAATGGTAATTATGTGAGGTGATGCAGGTGTTAGCAAACACTAATGTGGTAATCATTTTGCAATATGTAAGTGGATACAAATCACTTCATGTACCTTAAGCTTACACAGTATTATATGTCAATTATATCTCAATAAAGTGGGGGGGAGGGATAAACTGATAAACAAAACAACACAGACGAATCTCAAAATATTATGCTGAGTGGAAGAGGCCAGGCCCACCCAGTGCATGTGTATGACTTTGACTGCGGGGATTCCTGGACAGACAAATGGACCTGGGGGATAAGTATCTGCTCATTTGGGCAGCCTGGACCCATGGGAGGCTGTCCAGCGGAAGCTGGGACCTTGGGAGAAAGGCAGTAACTGCCAGGAGAGGGTCTAGAAACTCTGACTTTTTCCTTCCTCCAGCCCTCCAAGCCTCGCGCCAGTGTCTCCACTGCCCAGACAACTCTTATTCCAGTGTGGCCCGGAGACACCAAAAGGCTGGACACCCCTAGAGGAAGAGAAGCATTCTGGGCAGAAGACAGGAAATTGTCAACCATCACCACACAGGCTTCTCTGAACCCAGTTAGCACTGAGTTCTCACAATGTTTTGATAAAGTCGTCTGGGAGCTTGCAAGATGGCACCAAGATGGATGCATGGGTGGGGGGTAAAGTGGCCTGATGACCAGCTTTCCCACGTGCATTCCCAGCCAGGGGTCTTTCAACCCTTGACTCCTCCCCCTCCCAGTTAGGCCTTCCCGCCTCCATCCCTCCGTGATTAAACCATAATCAGTTCATCATTAGTATTCAACACGGAGTAACTAAGTGGTAAAAATAAGGATGCAGCATTAGTTGTCCCTTTTAATGACATCACAGGAGCCTTGCACATTTTGTAAAAATACACTATTATATTAATATGCCTAACCCGATTATGGTTTCTTCAAATGCCTTTCTTTTTTCACTTAATACATTAAGGCAGACATTTTAAACAGTATCTTTGTGCGTCTCCAACATTAACGAATTATTAGGCACTAATTGCTCTGGGTTCTAGCCACCTCTCTAAACAGAGTTTTCCATTTGCAGAATTTAAAACATACCAGGGCAATCTGTGTTCCTTAATAGCTGCAAATTTGTTAGCTTGACTCAGAACCAGCAAAACCTGGGAAGCTATTATGTAAATATAGATAATGCCTTTCCAATGATGATAATTAATGCAGAGATCTCCAGAAGAGCATTCTCTCTGTGATTAGTCCGTGACAAGCATTCGAAAGCCTGGGGGGTGGCACAAAGAACCCCCAGAATATTTTCCTGGTCCCTTCGCAGTTCCGAGTCTGAGAAAGCCCTTCAGTTTCCACAGAGGGACGAAGAAACAGGAGGAAGGCGAGTCCTTCTCCTCCAAGCCCCCCGGGCTGACGCCCCGCAGAGGGGCCTCGGCAGCTGGTCCCAACTCCTTTCCCTGTCTCCGTCTCTCGGAAGGCCAGGTCCATTTCAAAATAGAGTGCTGCGCCTCGCATCGCGTATTCTAAGTTGTATTAAAATCCGCCATTAAAGGTTGTGTTCACTCTTGATCAGGGCACAGATTTGCACGTTTCAGATAACTGCAGGCAGCGAGGTTCTGTGTGCCACTGCAGGAATCGCCCTCCTGGTCAGCTGATCTACGCTTGTGTTTCATGAAGAGGAAACTGAGGGCAAAGAAAGGCTTCGTCAGACTACAGGAGCGGCAGGTGACGGAAGGGGCCTAGGAACCTCCCCCAGAGTGTGGACTGGTCTTCATGGTATCTGCTGACTTCGAATCAATGAGACCGACATTCCTGGGGGAGTGTGCTGGGCTTTGGTTACTGCACAATGTGCGTGGAGGACCGAGTGGTGGGTAAGGCATGGTCTTAATCTTCACGAAACTTGCAATCCAACATGAGAATCACATATGAAAAGAAATTAGCAACAGTATAAGATAGAATGGAAAAAATGATGTTACTTAACATCTTGTCCTACCTGCTACAGGGCCTTTACGCGTGCTGTTTTCCTCTGCCCGATTCACTTGGTCTTTCCCTTTCATCTAGGTAACTCCGGCTCTTCCTTCCTCGCTCCATCATCACGTCCTTTCCACTGGGCGGGGGCAGTCAGGGTGCCTCTTATGCACTCTCACTGCACACTCAGTCCCTTAACCAGAATGTAAATTCTCTGAAGGTCCCACTGCATCTTTATTGCTTGCCTTGGTACTCAACCACCTAAGAATGAAAACTAATATATTCTAGGCATATTAACACTGTAAAGGGTGCCTTCGGTTTACATGTCAATAAAAGCATCCCCCTTTGCGAATGCCTATCAAGAGAACAGAGGTCCCAAAGGACAGGGACCATCTTTCTAGACTGTCCCATGCATGGCAGGGTATGTAGCATATCTTTGAAGGCCAGTGCCCACATCAGGCATTGTTAACAACCAGCAAACCCCCTCAAACTTCCAGAGCACCCCCCTGGAGGTGACAGCTCCCACATACAAGAACTACCACTCTAGAAACCCCACAGAACTGGCTACACCCAGAGAGACCCCTGTGCTGGGATGCACGGCGTGGGTGGAGACCGAGAACTGACCAGCTAGCGGTACTCCTTCCTCCCTCATGCACTCAAAACTTATCGGTGTGTACACTTGCACAGGCTGGTGTTGAGGACCCACGAGTGAGCAAAACCTGACATGGTCCCTGCCTTCATGGGGCTTCCTGTCCGGAATAACACGGGCTACAGGGAGGGGCTTTGGTGTGTGGATGGATGGGAGCTCAGCACCGCTGTTGGTGAGAAAGCGCTGGGAGGAGTGGTAGAACTCTGGCAGGACTCTGAACCCCTTGGCAGAGAGACGGTGCCTGGCACAGGAGATGATGCTGACAGCTCACCTTCACGTGCACATCCATCGGTCTGCCCGCCTCATGTGAAACCTATTTATTGGATTTGGGGATGAGAACAAAAAGAGACAGCTCTCACACTGGATGATAGAATTCATATTTGAAACATCTTAACAGCTTGAAAGGATGGTTGGAGGATGACTAGAATAAATCAAATGAGGTAGATGCTAATAATTAATCTTACATATGCCCCGACCCCCGCAAATATAGGACAAAGGAGATGTAGCCTAAGAAAAGTTCATATGAAGAATCCCCGGGAGATTTAGGTACCTCCAGACCAGCAATGGGATGTGGGGGCCATAAATGCAGCCCGTTGGCTCATTGAAAAAACGTATTGGGTTCTGAGTCAGGGAGGGGATCATTCTTGATGCAAACCATACTGTCACTGTTCCTGAGTGCCCCATCTTCCCCGTTGTCACTGCCCCTTGCACCATATGAGCTTCGCATCGACATCACTACAATGCTGGGACTGTGAGGGAACCTGTGATAAAGCATCCTAATTAGCTGTCTTTTTGAATTTCAGTTCCACTGTTCAGCCGAGGAACACTGGTCACGTTAGTTCATCTTTCTGAACCTCAGTTCCACCGCCACCGAGGTAGAGAGAACAATATGTGACGATTAAAGGAAACAATTTATGTGTAGTATAAGGTTGGCCTTGGATTACTCAGAGGTCCCTTTCCTATAATTTCTAAGATTGGGTGCAATTTTATTTCTTCTTTCCTTTTCATCTAGATTTGATGAATGCTTAAATTGTTCCACAGAGCGAAAGCGAGGGTCTTGTTACCAGTCCCAATTAGGTATTACAAAAGCCCCATAAATCTTTAGCGAGTATGTTATAGGAAATTGAAAGCTGAAATTGTATGGCCATGACTTTAGAGAACACAGCCATCCTTCTAAAGAGCTCATGTCATTTTTCCAGTCTGCTTAGCCGTGTGTCTATCAATAATTGGCCCATCATTGATTTTCTAACTCCGAACAATGCAGCAAACAGCTCCTGATCTCTCCAGCCTGGGCTAAGAGAGGAGGGCAGAAGGCTGCTGGAAAAGACAGCCACTCGGCTTATGATCTGGGAGCACGTTAATCCAAAGCGTGAATGACCTATGCAGAATTTGGGTGTCTCGGGCTTTTGAGAATGGAATTGAGTGTTGATTTCTATACCATTCTCTTATTGTTTGAACAAACCACAGTCCCTGAGAATGTGCAGGCCACCCAGTTCCTTAAGCCTTAACAAGCTAAATGGGAAGACATATGAGCTATCACACACCTGTCACAGCTCTGTGCAAGTGAGGGCCCGTGACAATTCAGAGGGGAATTTGTAGCTCGGGTTCTACTTCCTGTAGAAGTCAGACTCCACTGAAGCACAGAGTGAATAGCCCTGGTCCCATACCAGCAGGCAAGAGCAATACATGGTGATTAATTTTGTGTCAGCTTGACTGGCCACTGGGTGCCCAGAGTCAGCGTTATTTCTGGGAGTGCCTGTGAGGCTGTTTCCAGAGGAGATTAGCATCTGAATCACCAGACTCAGTGATGCAGATGTTCGTCTCCAACGTCTCCTGCGTGGGTGGGCACCGTCTAATCCCTAACAGAACAAAGGCAGAAGAAAGAGGAATTCACTCCTCCCACCCCCACCAGCTTAGCTGGGACATCTCACCTCACTGTCTGCCCTTGTCCTAGGATTTACACTGCTGCCTCCCCTGACTCTCAGACCTTTGCACCAAATCATACCGCAGGCTCTCCCTAGTCTCCAGCTTGCAGGTGGCTTCTCAGCCTCTGTAACTGCTTGACCCAAGTTCCTCATGATAAATACTTATGCATTTGCATCTATCTGCTATTGTTTGTGTTTCTCCGGGGAACCCTGACCAATTTGCCTCTGTTTCCTTATGTATCAGTGAGCCAGGCGTGGTCTGGCTCATCACTCTGCAGCCCAATTCAGCCCTGGAACAACTGGCAGGAATGGGGGCAGTGGGCAGGCAGGAGGTAACTGGGGAGGAAGAGACTGTGGTTGAAAGTGTGTGTGTGTGTGTGTGTGTGTGTGGTAGGAGGGAGATGGGAAGTAGAAGAAGGTCAGTACCTGGGGCAGATGGCATTGTTTGTAAATGATTCTTCTTTCCCTTCTCTCTTTGCCAAGACATCGTTGTGGGTGGCGTGAACTTTTCTCTGCTGGCTTAGGGCTTAGCCACGTGACTTGTTTTGGCCAATGAAACACGAGCAGATATGATATGCGTGAACTCCACACTGCATCAGGGTGTTTACATGTGTGTTTTTTTTTTTTCAGTTTGGGTTGGCCTCTTGTGTCCCCAGCTTTCAAGAACAGCATGTCCTTGAAAACCATTGGCCCTTCAGGAATAAGAAGACCCATGATGTTATATGGGAACCCAGCCCATGACCAGAGCAGAGCTGAGCCTATTCACTGTTGGTGCATGAGTGAGAAATACATACTTGTAAGCCCCGGCACCGGGGATTGTTTATTACACGGCATTCCTGCAGCAAAACCCGACTGCCCCCATAGCTGTACTGGGAGTTGGGGGACAGGAACCACGAGGTGAGGAAGGCAGTGAGAGTGGGGACCTGCCTCATGGGGCTCAGACTCTGAGCCATGGGCTTTGTCTGAGGTTCAGAAGGTGGCTTTCTGCTAAACACCCCCACCTGGATAGGTAAATACACCATTGTGACACTGTCATGGGTGCTCAAGGAGCCGTGGGTGAGGACTGTAACTGCAGCACAACATAAAGAGGAGCAGTTTGATACGACTTAAATCTCCATCCACCAGAGGAAGAACAAAACCTACGGGGTACATTAAAATTCAATGGCATGTGAAACAGGCGAACTGAACGAGCTAGAACCATGTATATCCACGTGGACGCATTTCACAAACAATGTGGAGCCAAAAATAGTAAGCTGTGGAATGATGCAGTCTAAATAATGATCCTTATATAAAATTAAAACCTAAAAACCAATACCACATATTGTTTATGGACATGTAAATATGTAATAAAAGTATAAAAACATACACAGGAAGGAGAAACGCCAAACGGATGATGGAAGGAGCTGAGAAGAGAGGGAGGGGAAGGAAGGGATGGCAGGCGGGCACTCAGGAGGCCTCGGCCAAATCAGTGGAAAAAACAAAAAACAAATGACAGAGAGGTTTCAGCCAGTGTGACATTCAGCTAAGACTCGATCAAGCTATGTGGGGGCACACAGGTATTCATCATCTTGCTCTCTCTTTCTGTCAGACGTAGGAACGATTTCAGGTAAAATGATTTAAAGAAGAAATGTCCTTGGTGCGTGATGTATATAAGGAAGGATAAGGGACAGTGGGAGGGTGAGGGGAGGTGGCGGGGATGGGGGTTTCTGCAGCAGGTTGGAACCCCTGGGACATGGATTCTGGGAGGGGGCTGATAGGTAGTCAGTCATTTGTTGGGGGTGCCCTGTGATCAGCACCATGGCTGGGAGGGGGTGGCCTGGGCATGGGGCGACAAGCCGCCATGCAGCCTAGGCCAGCCTTCAGGGGCTATGGAGCTGGGGCGGCCCCCACCACTGGCTGTCCCGAGCTGAGCCCAGGTGACTGGGCCTTCATGCACCAGCATTGATGAGTCACTGAGCACAGGTGGCCTGGGAAGGGCCTAATCTTGTGGGCAGCTGACCCTGAGGGGTGACGGCTGGTCTATTGACAGCACTACCAGCTATTGGGACATGTCCCCATTGAAGGGGTCTGGGTAGTCCCATAGACCATCTGGGGCAAATTCATGAAGGACCCAGGAATCTGGACTTGGGTCTCTCAATAACTGTCGTTCTTTAGGGCACATAATGGTTGCCCCTAGAATTTTAAATAGGATTAAAAAATATATTTAATCTGAAAACATTTTAAAACTACAGAGAAATTGCAAGAACTGCACACTGAACACCCACATGCATGTGCCCCTCACCTAGATTCACTGCGTGTCAACATTTACGCCCTTAACACATCCTGTCCTCTTCCTGCACTTTCTCGGGGGCCGTCCCCAGCCTCTGGGCCGTCCTGACCCTTTACCCTTCAGTCCGTCAGCATGCATCCCCTAGGAACAGGGCCTCCTTTTCTACAATCAGAGCGCCAGGATCAAGTTCAAGAAGCTGGCTATTCAGCCAATGCCATTATCTAAATAATAATCGATATCCCATTATCTACCACTATGCTGGGCAGCAATTGTCCCCCCGTCCCCAATCCAGGATCCAATCTAGAATCCTTGTATTTCAGGCTCATGCTAAATAGCTTCTTAAAGAAACAACATTTTGTGTTTTTTTGAGGGTTCTCAACATTTTCCAGCTTCACCTCATGGGAAGCCTCAGCTTGGAAAGAGAAGCCATTCCCCCCTTGGAAAGAGAAACCTTGGCTGGCCCAGTGTGGGAGGGTCCAAGACCATGTCCTTCTCCCCAGCTAACTGTCCTGTCTGTCCCTCCCCTGGGACGCTAATGGTGACCAGCGGGATGGTTTCGCTTGGCCTGTGGCTCAGAGCTTTGTTGTCTCTCTGCACAGCAAGCAGGAGAGTGGAGCCACTGGCAGCCTATAATGAGGGTTCCAGCCCCACCAGGGGCTCTCAGGGCCTTGTACCTGCACGGGGTTGTCGGGATGGAGGAATACTCAGCTTAGGTTGACCAGACCTGAGTAGTGACGCCCCTAAATCGGTGTAGCTGCTCCTGTTGTGTCCAGCTCTGCAGGATGTCCCTGGCGAGCTCAATGAAACCGGTACTAAGTGCACAAGCCCCTGACATTTCTCCCAAGCTGCACCACCGGCTCTGCCCAAGGCCATCTTCCACTGGCAACCAGGCCCCTGGCTGCACATGCTCGTTCGGCCGCTGCCGTCTCTCACGAGCCTTTCCCAGAAGTGGTGCAGGATAAGCTCCAATATCTATGGAACTCACATAGTCATAGCTGTCATCACAGATGCTTCACACACAAGTTCACATCACAGGTAACGATAAATAAACATCCTTTTATTGAAAACCCCTGTTTGTTCAAGCAGTTGTCGTTGGATTTTCTGTCACGTGTGCTAAGCATTCCTAACTGGTACAAGTTCCAACAGGTACAGCTGGCCAGGACCTGAATTTCACAGCAATGGATGCGTACTCTATCGACTGTTGCTACTGGCAACACCTTGCAGTCAGGTTAGGCCTTGGAGACAGATTGCATGGGTTCTTGCCGCGGTCTGGTCGCAGCTAGGTCCAGGGGTTCCTGAAAGTTGGGTAAGGTGTCGGCGATGGGAGACAGATGACAACATGCCTCAGAGGACAGTGATGCTCTGTTCCATTTATTGCAAGTACAAGCAGGTTTTTATACTTTCATTTTTGATAGTGATTAACATTTGCGATTAGGTGAAGCAGAAAAAAATTAATACAAAGGTAACCAGGAAAAATATGAAAGTTTCCATAGATCCAGTTATATTAAACAAAGATTGTTTTGACCAGGAGAGCCATAAATTAGACAATTAGAAATAGCTATATGTACAAAGTTTGAATGTCTTATTGTTTATTAAAGTTCTCAGAATTTGTCATCTGCTCCCTGGTAACTGTTTTTACATGCTTAGTTTGTAATAGCTAACCAGCTTTTCTTATTTCTTTGCCTGTCTAATTCTACTTGATATATATTCCTATTCAAGGTAAAGGTGGGGCTGTTACTCCAACAACTTTTAGACATTCAGGGGCTATTTTATTAGAGGGGATTTTGTTCTTTGGTCAAGAAATTATTTTATACAACTTCATTGGAATTGCGTGAATCAATAAACCTGAGATACAGGTGTCTAACAATCCCACCACCTTTTGATCACCAAAACAAACATGTAAGGAGAGATAAACAGGAAATCCAGCTACAGTAAACCTTTTTTGTTCTTTAGTTAATGAACATCAGGGAGGTCTGCTTTGAGCTAGCCTTTCCATGAAATTTAGACTATTATAAGGCACTTGGACTCCATCCTTATTGACCATTCTAATGCCATCCTCATTATACGCTCCTGTATAAGGCAATGGGGGATCTGAAACCCTCTGGAGACTATTAGCTCCTCTTGGGGGATACCATAATTTGCCAATAATCCAATATGCTACCCAGGGGTATCCCTGGGCTGTGGGTAGGGGTCTATATAGTTTTTTTCTTGTTTTCTTGAAAGACTCTTTGTATCTATGGATAAGGAACAGGTGTGGGAAAGTCCGCCAATAATTCAGCCTGTTGTAACTGATTCATGAATTCTTTTATGGGAACAATCGGGGATAATTTCTTACTCAGGTTTATAAACACCTTGTTTAAAACAATTTGGGCATGATTCAATAGTCTAGGGAGAACTAGTTGTCCCTTCAGAATTTCCCTCAAAGTTAATCATTGACTCACATTGAGACGTTTTTTCCTCATGGCCTGTTTTTATGGGAATCAGGGTACAAAGCAAGACCATGATCAATATTAGCAAGGAAATTATTAAGAGCAATCCCCAGGAAAATTACCGCCCCCCTTTGTATGCCACACTCTCTTCCAGGAAGATGGACTCCTTGAATTCCCTCTTTCCACCTTCGGACTTTGTCAGAAAACGTGGTCGGAAGAGGGCGTGGCAGGTTCTAATCCTGACTTTGTTCCTGAGTGGCCTGGGACAAGTACTGAAGCCTTGTGAACCTCCATTTCCTAACCTGTCAAAATGCTAACAGCGTCGTGAGAATTAAGTGAACTAATGCAGTAGAACACCTTGACAGTGACGGTGGCCTGGCAGGCGTGGGCTGTATGGACAGTTGTCTTACTACCCTGACCTGCCACCGTCCACAAATGGCTCCTGTGTCTGGGCCTGGATCTCTCACGCAGAATGCACATGGTGGGCAAAAGGGAATCGTGCGATCTTTTGCAGCAATAAAAACATATTGGCCAATGGAAAAATATCTGTATCATATATACAGAGTAATGGTTGTATCCCTAAAACATAGAAAGATCCTACAAAACAGATAAAGAAGAACTGACAACCCAGCTTTCAAAAATGGGCAACACTCTCATGCTGGCAATTCACAAAGATCCGTTAAATGACTGCTAATAGTGCGTTCCACTAGTCACTAAAGAAATGCATCTTAGATCAACAACGAGGTAAATTTATATCATCTGAGGGTCAAGCTGGCAACATCTGGCAAGGCTTTCCAATCCTTTAGCGTCTATGAATTCATCTTAAGGAAATAATGAGATGCGTCCACACAGAGCTCCGAGGCTGCTGAAAATCGTGAACGATTGGATTCAACCTAACGTCGAACAAAAGGGGGTCACTTACACAAATTAGTGCACAGCCAGCTCTGAAACACTTCATACCTTTACACAGCCGCAGGAAAAATGTTTACCGATATAAAAAGTTTTCTCAGTTTATTGGTCGGTGAAAACATAGTTTAAATGAAAAACTGTACATGATGTACAACCCATTTTGGTTAAAATGAAAAGTGCATTTATGCAAAGGAAAATATTTAGAATAGCACACTCCTGCACTTTAATGGTGGTTATCTTTGAGTAGTAGAAGATGATGTTTATTTTCTTTTGCTTTTTTATGTTTTCTAATTTCTCCATAACTTTATAGGCACCACATTTATATTTAAAAAAATGAAAGTCAGTGGTGCCTGCCTGTGGGAAGTACAACTGAATAGGTATGGAAGAAATTCTTCTTAACATACTCTTTCAGAAAGCGGTGATGAAGGTGGTTGTTCCACCTTCTTTAGAATCTCGCAGCCTTGTTCAGGATTAGAAAAGGACCAAGTTGTGTGAGCAAGCAGCATAAATTCTGCCAGGGTTGTTCAACGCATCGCTAATCAGCACCCTGACACGTGATATGAGGCAGCCTCTCCGCACGTCCCAGCCTCTGCCTTGTGAATCCCACAAAAAGTGAAGTCATTTGCTCAGCAGTGTATTTATTACACAATAAGTTGAATGTAGCCACTGAAAATATTCATGCAAATATCTTCATTAGTAAAATCATGCAATTAACCTGAAATATGTGCTAAATGAAGCAGCCAAATTGCTGCATATTTTTCCAGCTCTTAATTATAATTTTGATAATCAATTTTTCTCCTGATTACTGAAAAGAAAAAAAAAAAGAAATCCTCAGCATCTGCATGCTCTGAGGATGAGTCGGAACATGAGATAAAACCCCGAATAGTGTTAGCGAAGACGACCATTAACCTTTCCCGTGTTTTTGTTCGTGGCAGGCATTTCCTGCTAATGCGTGCTGCTGAAGGTGATTGGACTTTAACAAGAGTTTCTTGGATCAAGCGTCAGCCCTCCCTGAACTGTACGCTTTGCAAGTGTCACTGTCATTAAAGGTTACCAGCACCTCCATCATCAACTCTCTGGCATTTCTTAAATGACTTTTGACTGCGGGTAAAAATTTTCCCTAAGTGAAAACTGACATCCAGCTCACAGCCCGACTTATCGGTTTATACGGTTCGGTTCTGCCCACACCGGCTTCCTTCACGGCAGCAAGGGCGGACCGTGCCCCAGAACAGGCGCACACGGGAACTCCCCGCCGAAACGCCAGCACCCCTCCATGCACGCGGGTAGGTGCGTCCTCCGCCTTCCTAGAAAGTGTCCCCCCTGAAAAAAAAAGCCCCTTCTGGATAACCTCTGTTAGGTAAGACACAGTACAGATGTGTGGGCCACGGGGGATGGGGGTGGGGAGAGAAAGGAGGGGAACAGGGCAAGGAAGAGGGAGGGAGATAATTAAATCAAACCTTTCTCTAATATTCAGTCGCAGAAACTGAAATGATTATCGTGCCCTCTTCTAATGGAATGTTCTAGAGTCATGAAAAAAATTCGATTTCGGAGAATTATCACAGACCACTAGCACATGTAATGAATGATAGATGCATAAGTCCTTGATAAAATTTTACCAACCAGCATGGAGTAACTCATTAGAGCAAAGTCGCCCAGACCAAATTGGCTTTGTTCTTAATGTAATTTATCACTAAATAAGAGAAAATGTTTAAAAGCATTAATAATTGAAGCAGAAAATTTAAAAAATGGTTCGATGCTCCCTTTTCATGAAGGCTGGAAAAACGGTGGTTGAAGGGAGTTTCCCGGGAACACAGAGACGCTTTACATTTGAAACCCAAACCCAACAGACACGTGAATGCAGGGAAAGGCAGGCATGCTGCGCTTGGCGCCGTGCCAGGGCGTCGGTGGCCTCCCCTGTCCTTAAAGCCCGGCGCTGAGCCCTCCTCCCTCCTGCCCTGCACCACCTCTCTGGCCTCGCCTTCTCCTGCCTGCCCTCTGGTCACTCGGCTCCAGCCTGCCGCCACCCTGCTCCCCTGGAGCACACCAGCTTCCCTTCTGCAGCAGGATCTTTGCACCCACACTTCCCTCTGCCTTTAACACTCACCCCTGCCCTGGGACTGGCTCCCCCATTAACTGACTGAGGTCTCAGCTCAAGCGTTACACTCTTTAGGGACTTAGTTGAGAACACTTTCTAAAAGTATCAGCAAGGTCCACCCCAGTTCCCACCAGCGCTGCCCATCTCTCCTCCTGCCTTTCCCTCTGCCTCTCATCACTCCCATAGACTGACCAAATATTTATTTGTCTGTCTGCCGCTGCCCCAATGCAAGGACCATGAAGGCAGGGGCTTTGCTAGCGTTTTCCCCAGGGCCCAGGACAAGGCCAGGCACAGTCAGGGCTCCGAGGGTGCTTGTTGCATGAATGAATGAGCAGGCCAAAGGGTTGCTGGGGGCGGGGTGGGGTAGAGCAGGTAACATCTGCAAATGCTCCATTTCAAACCTTCTTGCTTAGGAAATCTGTTTGTTTGCATTTAAAATCTTTATTTTTCAAAAGGCAAAATATGTACCTGGTATAAAATTCAGAAGGGACATAGAGGTAAGTGTATGCAGTAGACACTAAATGCCCCATCCCGTCTGTGGAGACCCCACCCCTTGCCAGTTTGATAGATGGGAAGGGCAGCTCCTGTTGTTGTACTTTGCGTCTCTCTTTCCTAAGGGAGACTGAGCTGCTCCTTGGACTAAAGAACAGTTACTGTCCATTTTTCCTTGGGACAATCTGCTGACAGCCCCGCCCATTTTTCTATTCAGTGGTCAGTCTTTTCTTATTGATTCACAGGTGCTCTTCTCATATTATAGAAATGCAAGGCCTTTGGCCTATAGAAAGGCCTTTGGATATGCAAATTGTTCTTGAGTTTGTCAGGTCATTTGACATACATGTCCATGCAGAACAGCCTAATTTTCCTGTCAAAAATGTTGATCTCCTTTATGGCGCCTGAGTTGTGTGTCAGACTGAGGAAAATTTTCTCCAAGATCCCTCCACCATGCTCCTGCATTTCCTCCTGGTCCCTGGCTTGCTCGTTGGTGATGCGAGTTGCCATACAGATCAGGGGCAGGCTTCCCTCTGTATTCCATGCAGCAGAACAGGGAGTTATATTTAGATCTGACCATGAGCCCACAATGTCTGTCCCAGGGAAAACACCAAAAAGACAACCAAGGCACCATGTTTGTGGTTACAAGGTGTCTCCACTGGTTTCTATGGGGGCTGGGCTGCAGGTGTGGGTGGGAAGGCCTTCTGTGGCTGCCTTGTTGGCGGGGAACAGCGCCACATCTGAACTCCAACGCCCACCCTCAGGTACAGGGCTGGAGGCGGTCTGGGGTGTCTCTGGGTGTTCCTGGACATTGCATTTGATACAGAAGAATATAAGGATGCAAAACCCTGTGACAGGTCTCCAACATGAATTTCTATCATGCAGTGATTCAAAGAAATCCAAATCTAAGCTAACCAGGGAGTAGCCCTGAGGTTGGGCGAGGCTCTGAGTCCCCTTTCTCGGAGACCTGTGCACTGTGGACTGCAGTGCGGCCTGTCCTGTGCAGCCACCTCTCAGCTCACACCACCCAGTCCTCTGTGCCAATCTGTCTTCTTTTTTAAAAAATTTATTTATTTATTTATTTATTTATTTATTTATTTATTTATTTATAGAGAGGGAAGGGAGGGAGAAAGAGAGAGAGAGAAATATCAATGTGCGGCTGCTGGGGGCCATGGCCTGCAACCCAGGCATGTGCCCTGACTGGGAATTGAACCTGTGATGCTTTGGTTCGCAGCCCGAGCTCAATCTACTGAGCTACGTCAGCCAGGGATTCCAAAATCTGTCTTCTGATAAAGGCAATGCCCCCACTATTCTGTGCTTGCTCTTCTTATCTCTTCTCCCTCTGGGTAATTTCCTCCTGGGTGGACACAAGAACTCTCCACAAGATGATCATTTCCAAACACATTATCTTTGCTGTGTGCTTAAAATTTTTTTTCTTTATTGATTTTAGAGCGAGGAGGGGGGGCAGAGAGAGAGAGAGAGAGAAAGATACACATCAATTTGTTGTTCCACTTCTTTATGCATTCACTGATTTTTTTCCTATATGCGCCCTGGCTCAAGACTGAACCTGCAACCTTGGCATGTCAGGAGGATGCTCCAACCAACTGAGCTATCTGGCCTCTTTGTTATATGCTTTTTAAAAAATATATTTAATTTTTTTAGAGAGAGGGGAAGGCAGGGAGAAAGACAGGGAGAGAAACATGGATGTGAGAGAGAATCACTGATCGGTTGCCTCTCACATGTGCCCTGACTGGGGACTGAACCTGCAACATAGACATGTGTCCTGACTGGGAATTGATCTCCGACCTTTTGGTTTATGGAACGATGCCCAACCAACTGACCCACATTGGCAAGGGCTGCTGTATGCTTTTAAAGCCAGGCATTTTGAGGTAGAGGTCTAACTTGGAGAAAACCGGGAAAAATATTTTAGCTATTTGGTTTTTTAAAAATAATGACCCTATAGTTTTCATAAAATTATACATGGTTAAGCTTTATAAAAGTTGAACAATGCATAAAAGTGCAAGGAATAATGCCAAAGTAAAAATACCCTCATCATCCCACTCTCCCAAAATAATCATCATTATCAGTATGTGGTCTCTGCTATATGAATAAAAAATGAAATAATATGCTCTTCTGAAAATAGAGAATTTTACCATACATAGTATTTTTAATGAGAAAGCATTTGGTTTCACTGAGATCTGACGATAAAAGAGCCCGAAGTTGAACTAAGGAAACACTGAACACACACACACACACACACACACAATCAAGAGAAACAAGTTCACTATTCCTTTAAAGTTAAGAAAAGTGATGATAAAAATGGTAGAAGCTGAAGGCATTAACTTTTTCTATTGACTCTCTGGCATGAACAATGAGAAAAATGGGCCGTTTATATTTTTTCTTTCTATTCCCTTCCCTACCAGCCCAAAGAAATCATTAAAAAAAAACAAAACGGTTTTATGGTAGTTGATTAACAAATGTTTACGCCATATAAATCCTCCAAACTTAACTATTGGACAAATTTAAAATATTGAAAATCTGGAGAGTAAAGCAAATTAGATAATTACAATTGTGACACTTGAATTAATTAATCTGTTTTGTCTTCTCAATTCTGTCTTAAAGCTGAAATCCGAGAAGACATGAACACAATTCAATGGCTTTGAAGATTCTCTGCCTTCTGGTTTCGCCTCAGGAGTAAGGACCTGATGCAAGTGGCAAACGAAGATTTCTGTTATACATGATAAAGATACACCAAATAATTCCACAGAGTTCAAATTATTGTCAGTATTCCCAAATGGCACTTTTTATCTGTGGTTGCAGGAAGGAGAAATAGCAACCTTACTAATAACTACAATAACCAGCTTGACTGTAATTCCCTGAAATGTATTAATGGTGGTTTAGTTTTTATAGCTGTCAGGGGACCTGGACCTGAAACTTGGATGTTCTTTTATAAGCCATAGAAAAGACATGACAAGTTGTTCTAATGTAATTAGGAGATCATGTCCGATCACATTTTTCTTTCTAAGCACAGCCTATGAAATCAGCAATTAAAAAGAGATCACGGTTGCTGTAACTTGATCTTCCTACTCTGTGGAATTATTCTGTCCAGCAGAATAGAAGGGCTGCATCCTCCATCTCTCTCTTTTACTCATTCATTCATTCATTCATTCATCAATTCTTTCTTTTGCTCATGGACTCATTCACTCATTCAACAAATATTTATCAAGCATTCACTAGTGTCAGCCCTGTGCTAGGCATGAAGGAAGCAATGGTGAATGTTATCAGTTCATGTTTGCTGGGTAACGAGTCACCCCCATACTTAGTATTGAAATGTGGTTTGAAGAAACAGTGATATTTTATTACTCATGATTCTGTGGGGTGGCTGGGAATTCTGGGCTTGCTCACATGTCTACATTCAGCCAGAGGATCAGCAGGACTGGAAGTCCTAAGATGGCCTTACCCACAAATAGGGTGGTTGGTGCTCAGTGTAGGTGGGGCCCTCAGTTTTCCTCCAGGGGGAGGTTAGGTTAGACTAGCTGGGTTTGACTAGCTTCCTTAAAGGGAAGCATTCAATAAGAATCAGAGCGGAAGCTGTAAGAACTCTTAAGTCCTGCCATCAGAAATTGCTTTGACCAATAATTTGAAGTCATGAAGCCAGCCCAGATTCAAGGGGAGGGGCACCGGGGCTCCATCTTTGGATGGCAGGAGTGGCCAAACCACACTGCAAATGGACATGTGTACCAGGATAAGGGAGACTGGGGCCATCATTTGCAGTTCACCACAGTTAATAAGATGGATGGGGTTCCCGCCCTCACACAGCTCACGGTTTAGTCGACGAGGCAATGATAGGTCACATTTGAGTCCCTATAATTCAGTGTGTCAGGGTCTTCCCTAAATGACTTACGAGTATGAAGATATTTAATCCTCAAAACTTCATGGCATAATATCATGAGCCCCATCTTTAACACCAGTAAATGAACTCAATGAGGTCAAGTGCTTCTCCAGGTCTAGGAGAGACAGATATTGGACAGATGAAACCTATGAAAATCTAGGTGGCCTGTCCCCGAGTCGACTTACATTATTTTCTGCAGGTTAGGGATTTTCTCAGCTTAATGCAATTACCTAAAAATTGGTTGTATAATCATGATTATGTTGAGTATGAAAAAGGATGGTGCCTGGTGCCCTCAGGGCTTGTTACGGGGGCTTCTCCCCGGAAGAGGTGTGCGCACTCTCACCTAGAGGAAACAAGCAGTAGCAAGGGAAAGGAGGAAGGTGCGGGGGAGGGAAGGCCCATGAGCACAGTCACCGAGAGGCAGAATTTTGTTGGAGAATCACCACTGTTGACACCGGAATGAAATCTTGACCAGGTGAAGTCGCCTTGCTGGGCAGCAAAGAGGGGAACCTCCTCCGGGCCAGGGACATTCACCCCGTCTTAGGGAAACCACTCACAGATTTTGAGAAGAAGTAGTACTTTAAAGCTCCATGAACGAAATTTGAAAGGCAGGTGCCAAATGGGAAAAAAATAATAGCAATGTGTGGTAGTCAATCACCTATTCATTTAACTACTGAGGACCCAGGTGCTACAGTCCAGACGGCTTTCCAGGCATCCGCCTAGATAAACACCCACACAGGCAATTAGTTTGGGGCTGATATCTAACAGCACTTTGAACTCGATTAATTTTTACCCCATTTTTCCTTTCATGTGTATTTTTGTGATCATCACCAGCATTGATTTATCTTGCTCATTCCTCTCGAATGTGTGTATACTATTGTTTATTTAAATCTTGATGGGGTTGTTTATACTTTTCTCCCATCGCAACCAGCGCTGCCAAGGTATGTCTTTGTTCGTGTCTCTGCCCGTGGGTGCGTTTTTCTCTAGAATAATATCTAGAAGTGAATTTTTGCCTTCTAAATGTTTTAATAGCTACTGCCACAATACCTTCTAATAAGGCTGCGTCAACTTGTAGCTTATCAAGCTGATATGAGAGTTTCCACTCCTTTGCCAATACTATAGGGTTTGGCACAAATAACACCCCTTTTTATTACAAAATCTTTTATTACACAAACATAAGCATGTGATTCTGCAACATAACAATATCACACTCAAGCACACCATATACATTTTAGGTGAAGTGTTCAAATTAAAACTATAAATTATGACACTTTTATTATTACTCTACCAACCACACTCAAGCAGGCATTACTTCTGATGGACCCTGTAGATATCATCAATCATTAAAATGTTTAATAATCTGAAAGGAGAAAAAAGCCCCAAACCCCAAACAAGCCAACAAACCCAAAACAACAGAACAACAAAACCCAAAGAAACTGATCTGTCATTGTTGAGTTGGTTTGAATTTGAATTGTCCTGACTCCCCACGTGGTCCTTATCAACTTTGAAATGGCCGTATTTATGAGACACAGTCTCCTATTTCAGGAGTAATTTGCTTTGGGAAATTGCCCAGTTTTCTTTAGAAGTTTGTGGATAAATTGAGGGTTAAATTGCCTCCAAATGAAGTTTCAGGTTCATAACCAAATGTATGGCTCTGAGAGATACCAACATAAGGGCTCAGAGCAATCCCGAAGTACTTACAAGGCTCCTATCAGAATAAGAGCATACACGAGCAGGCAACCCTAGGGCATATTCATTATAAAAGTCCCTTTGGAATAATAATACAAATTGACAGCCCACCTTTCCCTCTGAGCAGAGTGAATGTGATAATGCTGTGCTCCTTGCCTTTGTCAAGACAGGATGGTAATGTCCACGTTGATCAACGCAGGCTTTCTCGTTTCAGAAGTTGTGAAAAGAATGACTCAGCAGGAAATGCAGACATAAAACCACATGAAATCTGAACTGGGCTTCTCACTGGAGCTGGTTTAATAAAAGCCATTATGTTTTACTTTATACCTAGACATTTATATTTTAAATTTAATCAAGTTGAAGTCTTAAGTGGCATAATCTTATTAAACCTGGAATTGATTGACTACAATGTTGGCTTTATTTCTTTAAAAATTACTCCAGATTGGGCTGAATTGATTCTAAGTGCTCAGGACAGGAACATTTGGTGAAGTCACCGGTGGGGACAGAAAATATCTCCGGCAAACTGCGCCCTTAGTCTCACGGAATTTCCCCTTGGAGGGCTCACGTTTATAACAGAGTAGTGTTTTCTGTGGTGGTTTTCGGACGTGATTACTGGATAACTGAATACCAGAAAACAACTGTGTAATGTTTACTCCTTATAAAGAATTTATCTCTTGTACTAAGCTATCCAACCCGTCAGAAAATCCTATGGATTCCCCCACTCACATATACACCTGATTCATCCAGTTCTCTAATGTCTGCGGCTAGTCTCTGGCACCATCACCTCCTGTCTGGACCACTGGGGGCGCTCCGAGGTAGGGGACTCTCAGCATCCCCTGCAGCTTGGGTGGTGGGTGTACTTTGGTGACAAATCTGCCACCACCTCCCTCCTTGCTGAGCCCTCCTTGCTAAGAACCCCAAGAACTCAAGGAAGAACGACCCCATCTCCAACCTGGGGGTAGATTTTGGTTTGTCTAAGCCAGTCTGGTAGCCTCACTTTCCTTGCAGTGAATGGTTTGGAGTAAGTACATCATCCCCTCCTGGCCAATGGGCCATGAGAAAGAATTTTGTCAGGAACTTCTGGGAACAGTGTCCTCATCCCTAAAAAAAGAGTTACTGGAGCTGTTGCTTATCCTTTCCTTTGGATATTGATGTATCTGGATGTGATACCTGGAAGGATGGTCCCGTGTCACAACCAGCCCAAGGATGAGGCCTACATATTGGGGTGAAGTGGTGTCAGAGCCCATAAAATGAAATTGGTGTGAAGCCCAGATGCATGAGCCCGAGTCAGCTCTATCCCTGTGCTCCATGAAAAGGGAGACCCGAATCTCCCTTCTTCCTGAAGTCAGCTGGAACTGGACTTCTATTACTGGCAGGAGAGTGCCTAGTGCTTACAGTATCCATGGTCTCTCCACCCTGGCACTACAGGGCAGGTTCTAAAAAAACGCAAGTACTAACGCGTCACTTCTCAGCCTAACACCTCTCAATGGCTTCCTGTGCCTCTTAGGACAGAGTCTAGATAAGGTTCTTTGTCCCCTGAAAAGTTCTCCTGCACCTACTAAAGGCACCTTCTCTCTGTCTCTGAGCTCCGGCCACAGAAGTCTTCTCTGAGCTGCTGGGAGCTCCGATCTGCCCCGTGCTCGGAGTGGTAGCTCGGAGCTACCACTTGCTGCAATCATCTTTCCACTCTTTGCCGAGCCAACTCTTTCAGAGCCTGTAAAAATATTTTTTTAAAAAGATTTTGTTTATTTATTTTCAGAGAGGGAAAGGGATGGAGAAAGAGAGGGAGAGAAACATCAATGTATGGTTGCCTCTCAAAGGCCCCCTACTGGGGACCTGGCCCACAGCCCAGGCATGTGCCCTGACTGGGAATTGAACCTGTGATCTTTGGTTCATAGGCCGGCGCTCAATTCACTGAGCCACACCAGCCAGGGCTGTAAAATCTTCCTGGGTGCCCTACACATGTAAAGTCCCCTTTAATAGGTGTCATACCACCCTATATTTTTTGTAACCCCTACCATAGCTTCTTAGACTTCCCACGTTTTGATGACCTTGAGAGTTTTGAGAAGTGCTGATTGAGAATTTTGTGGAGTATTGTGGTACTGGCATTTGTTCGATGTTATTCTCATGATAGGAGTTTGGTTATGAGGTCCAGTGCCCTTCTCATCCATCACGTCCAGGGTGCGTGTTGTCACAACTACTTAGCACTGTCGATGTTGACCCTGCTCAGCAGGTTGGTTTGTCAGTTTTCCCACTGAACAGTTAGTTACTCTTTCCCCGCCCCATCCTGTAGCCTCTGGCAGGAAATCACTCCGTGCAGCCCACAGCTAAGCGGGGAGGAGTTCTGCTCCCCTGTGGTGCCGTTTTAAGGAAAGCTTGGCAGGGCTGTTGGGGAGTACATGTGTTAGGGTCACCTGTCAGAGTCCTGTGTCCTCCAGGAAGGGACTGGCTCAGTCCTTCTGTCATACTTCGTCCTTGGCTGGGCATCACCTCGGTGTGGACAGGGCAGTGGATTTCAGGATGTGGCAGCTGGGGCTGCTGCCCACAGGCCCTGCAGTCAGAGGTCTGTGAGGCAGCTTTTCCTGGAGGCCCAGGCTACAGGGAGGAGCCGCGTGTGGCGCTCCCTTCACAGTCTCAGCCGAGCACCAGATTGAGCCTCAGGCCTCTGTGCCTACCCAGCAAGGGCCCCACGCATCAGGGAGTAGTAACACACCCTTCCTGCTGTACCCCATCTGAAGCCCCGACCCACAGGGTCTAGGAGCATTAAAAGAACGGGTGTGTCAGGCCGCCAGGACTTGGGATGATGTGTTACGCAGCTCTGGTAACGGGAACACTGCCCACCCTCGCTTCCCTGAAACCAGCCTGTTCTCTTAGGACAAGTTTCTCTATTTTGCTTATTCGGCTGAAGTGACTTCTGTGACATCCACCCTGAGGTGCCTCACTGAAGCCCTCCCCCGGTCTGTGACTCAAGCAGATGCTGAAGCCACTGGTGAAAGGTGCTGACAGGCGCATTCTGCTCTTGCCTGTAGCAAAAACTAGACACCCACGGAGAGCACTTCCAAGCCCGGGGCTCGGTCCTCCTGGACCCGTGCCATGGGTATTTCTCCTCCGCGGTGAAGGCAATTTGTAATTTAGCCTCAACCTTGAAAATGCTTCTGTTTGAAAGAATGGGCCACTGCAGTTGAAAGGGAAGAGAGAGCCACTCAGCGCCTGCGGGCCACGCCTACTGCCCGGCTGGATCCCTTCGGGAAGTCTTCCCACCCGGACGGGGCCCCGCAGCATCTTCTGAGCAACACACCAAAATGGTGAGACCAGTCCTCTGACACCAAGAGGTTCCTGGCAAGGACGTCAGAGCTCCCGGGCTCTGCTCGTATAAAGAAATGGAAGCACGACTTGACACACACGAGATTTGCTGATGTGTAATGCATTCTGGAGTGTTTGCTCACCACCTTTCGGAAAATTAAAATTTCTGTTTAAACAAAAGATTTTTCTCCTCATAATCTATTTATGCCTGACATTGCAAAAGTCATTTTATAATACGAACTAAAGAGCAAGAGGCGGGCAGGGAAGGGAAAGGGCAGAAGGGGTGATGAGGGTCACAGAGGCGGGAGACGAACAATGATTGGGTGTTCAGCCGTCCACTCTGTACAAATGTGTGTGTGGAGGGGGTGAGGGGGCGAGGAGAGGGGAGTGAGAGAGGAAGGGAAGAGGGGCTGAGGGGGAGAGGGGGCACAGCCAGGACCTGTCTCTGCTCTCCTTCCTTAAGGACATCTGCTTTACATTCAGGCATTGTTCCTTCCTCACAGCAGTCACCAGGCAGGTGAAGCTGCTGCTGCCCCTGGCCCCAGGATGCATGTGCATCATGTAAGGCAGCGCACCCCAACCTTTCTGGCACCGGGGACTGGTTTGGTGGAAGGCTATTTTTTCCACGGACCGGGAGTGGGGGGATGGTTTCGGGATGGTTCAAGGGCATTACATTCAAGCTCAGCTCTTTTGGTGCAGCCCGGTTCCTCACAGGCCTGGTCCAGTAGGTACTGGTCCGAGGCCCAGAGGTTGGGGACCCCCGATATAAGGGCAGCAAGAGGCAGTGGAGTGTGAATGTAAATTCTGGAGTAAGATGCTTTAGGCTGAAATCTCAGCTTTTCCACTTACAAGTGGTGCAAGCTTGACAAGTAACCTAACCTCCCTGCACCGGAATGTCCTCATCTGTAAAGGGTGGATAATAATTATACTCATTACAGGGCGGCAAGAGGATTGAGTTAGTACCGTGAAGTGCTTAGAATGATGCCTGGCACAGGGTAAGTGTTTCGTTCAATAAATAAAGCCAGCCATATTCTTTGTACCAGTATATGGTTTAGGAATGGACACGTGACTGTCTCCAGCCAAATACACATGAGGAAACTGCTCCCTCCAGGTTTCTTGTTATGTGAGAAAAGCACCCCTACCTGTTTGACTGAGCACCGAGGGAGTCTGACACTTACCACTAAAGCCTTTCTGAGTTAGTTCGCCGTAAGCCTTTCAGTTAGTGGATGGCCGCAAGCTCTCAGCACTGCATCCTCGGACATTTTTTTTGACATGAGAAAATGAAATCTGCAACTTACTCTCCAATGTAATGACATGGTATAACGTGTACTCCAACCATTAACAGAGTTGGCATAAAGATGTATTTTGCAGATATGTTAGTCTTTGCAATATCCTTTTTGCATTTTGGCATCAATAACCATTTTCTTCCAGGTTTCCAATAGCCTTGTATGCCCTGAAACGTTCGTAGGCCTCATACCTTGAACCACCGATAATTACTATATACAACGGCTCTGTCACAAAGGAGCAAGACGGCTGCAGAGCTTCCCGCATGACTTCCTTCTATATAGCTCACTATTTCGGAGGAAGAGAAATCAAGCCGTCCTTTCTGCCTGTTACAATCTGACCAGGGTTCTGCTTGGCCTACACTGGCCGCACAGAGGGACACCTGTGGACTAGGAGTGTGTGTGTGTATGTGGGGCGTGGTGGTGGTGTTGAGTAGGTTACATGACCGTTTTGCCAGAGCCACGAGGGCAAGGGCAGCCCTAGATAGTTTCTGCATCAGTCAAGGTGAGCTTTCAGCGTTATTGTATTAGCCAGCATCTCCTGGAAGTAAAATGCTGTCTAACTAACTCACCATAAATGAAAGAGACACCCTCACCTGCACGGATGTCAGTGGTCACAGCACTGAGCGCTCGCTGCTCGCAGGCAGCTGGCACGTGGGCGGGACGCTCAGCTACAAGATCCACTGGGGCCGGGACTGGCGACACTGCCCAGGTGCGGTTCGCTCACTGCACAACCGAGCCCTCATCAGGCCTGTTCCAGCGCCACATCTGCTCTCTTCCCATTGGCCAATACAAAGCACTTGTAGTGGGCCATGCTTACTTCCCATTGGCTGTAGATAGTCACGTGGTCCAGCGGGAGGTGCTGAGCCCATCACGGAATGCTAGTCCGCTATTCCCCTGATGGGTCCCTAACCACACAGCAGGGGAATGAGGAACTAGGCACTAAGCCTGACTCAGTGCCCCGTGTGTTTACTATTTACCATTGTTCATGGTGTCTATAAACTTGGACTGTCCTTTTAGCACGGCGCTGCCCTCCCCTGGGCCAGGCTGCTATAGAGCAAGGTAGACCTGATCAGATGCACTTGTAAGATACCTACCTGGCTAGCATACCTACTACCTCTGCTAATCACCGCAGCTCCATCACCGTGGGAAAACAGCAGGAAAGTTGGGCACGTGAGCCATCCTGCATTCTGGGGAATAAATAAACAAAGAAAAAATGATTCTACCAGTCACCCATGAATATGCCCATTACAAGAGTCAAACAATAAAGAAATGCACCAATAAGGATATTAATTCACGGTGCACCCTTCCCCCTGTCTCCCTGTAGGGAGACATTGTGATCTACCCCTGCCTCTTTGCTGTCCCTGAGCATGCCTTCCTCCAGACTCCAGTGACCAGGACAAAGCCTCAGAGCATCCAGAAACTTCTGTCCTGTGGGGGTGTTAGGAGAAGGATCCTCCTACTCGGCCCCCCACTTCCCCAGGCTGCTGTTGTGTCCCTGGAGATTCAGGCATTTTGCAGAGATACAGGTTTCTATGCCAGGGTCCCTTATATTAAGATGCAATTTGACATGGCATGTCAGTGGGAGCAGCTACGCCTGCCTACAATGGCTGTTCCTTTTGTGAAAGGCCAAGCCCCCTGTTCCTTCTTGCAGATGTCGACGGGCCCAGTGCCAGGCAAGGAGCTGGTGCATCTTTCCCATCCCATCAAAGGCAGGTGTAGAGAGAGCCCCTCCTTTCCTGTGCTTGTGCCTGCCATCAGTGTGGCCAAGGAGAAACAGCTGGGGGAGGAAGGGTGGTCTCACAGGGATGGCCCAGGCCCCAGAGGCCTTTGCTTTATTTAGCCCAGGGACCACTCAGTGCCCTGCTGTCATTTTGTTCTTCCCTGACCTTCCCCTTATCTTCGTTACAAAGGTCCCAGCCCCCTTCTCTAGTCCCCTTAACCACTGAGTATTATGAAGGTGCCGGCCTTAGTGGAGTCGAATCATTAAATGGTTACCGTGTGCAATATTCCGACTCGTCCACCCTCTGTCCTGCTAAGGAGGATGCTGGCAGTGTCAGCGCAGCTTCTTCAGCTATAAAGCTGGGGGTGGGGGTGGGGATAGCCAACTGGAGAAAAGGAGAGAAATATCCTGTTGCTTTGAGGGGCAACCCATCGATGTTTCTCTCCCTCTCTTTCCCCCTCCCTTTCTCTTTCCCTAGAACAACAACAACAACAACAAAAACCCTTGCCAACTGCTAACTGTGTGACCACTAACTGTGCGACATGCCCTGAGTGTCTTTCAAGTGCTGAGCACCGTGTGGGGACTTTAATCACCAATAGTCGGCAGTGCCGTGCTGCAGGGCCTGTGTCTGCTCCCTGGAACTATGGCGACAAAGTGCCACCAACAGGGAGTTGTGAGAACAGAGATAGATTCTCTCATGTTCTGGAGGCCTGAAAGCTGAAGTCAGGGTGTCTGCCGGGCCATGCTCCCTCTGGAGCCTCTAGGGAGAGCCTCCCCGGTTTCCTCCTGTTCCTGCTGGCTCCGGGCAGTCCTCGGCATCTCTCGGTTTGCGGCAGCATCCCGTCCAGCTTTGCCTCTGCTGTCGTCACGCCCGGGCTTCTCCTGGGTGGTTTGTATCCGTCCATTTTCCCTCCTATAAGGACCCTAGTCATTGGATTTTGGGCTACCCCGAACCACTAAAACCTCCTCTGATCTTAATTACATCTCCAAAGGCCCTATTTCCAAATAAGGCCACAGTCACAGGTACTGGGGGTTAGGACTTCAACATACCGTTTTGGGGAACACAGTTCTACTCACCATAGGGTCCTTCTCACATCCCCAGCCTGTGACTTCAGTAAACACTAGCCTGACATCAGACTGCCAGCACCTGCGTCTCTTCGTTTAAAAGCTATTTTTCTTGTCACCGAAACCTACACTGGTCCCAGTGCTGGTGAATTAACTTCACTTCATACCTGCCCCCTCTGGCCCCAGCAGTGCTCGGGCAATGGCCAATGGAAGTCGGTGTATGAATATTTCAGCCCCCCTCACCCCTGGCTTCCAGGGTGCCCGGGGCGCCGAGCTCCAGGCACCTGAGGTGTAGCTGGCTCAGCCACCCACCCTTCATTAGCTGCTTTCTGTCCTCTGCCTCGCTTTCCAGTTCCCCAGAAGAGTTTCTTTCATCTCTCACGTTCTGACATCAGAGCCCTCACTCAGGGTTCGCCCTGAGAGGAGCCCAAATGAGACAATGACAGACACTCAGTAGTCCTTCCCTGGGACCGGAAGGAAGGAGGTGGCTCAGCCGTGTGGGGCTTAACAAAGCACGTATCTTCCTGAACTGCCAAAAAGGCGTCTGCCGCAACCTTTGGTTGCAGAAACACGGAAGCTGGAAAAAAGCATATGTTTGGGAATAAGGGATTCACGTTGGACTAACCAGCTGTGTGTGTTAGGGCAGGTCACTTAACCTGTCTGTACCTCCGTTTCCCCCTTTTAGAGTGAGTGGTGATGGGGGTCAGATGGCCTGCAGAATCCTTTGTGCTTCTGGGACTCTAGAATCCTGTGGCTTGCTGCTTCCCAACCCTGACCTCCAACAACTCCTTTGCCTGGTTCATCTATTTATCATAACGTTTTATTTATTAATGTTTTCGAGGCAGAGAAGGTGTAGAAACTGGGGTTTGTCTCTGACGGCAGGCTCATGTTTTTTTGTATGGGTTCAAGAAAATGTGACATGGTAACCAAAGAAGGTTTTATCATTGAAAGAGAAAAAATATGATTTTCTTTACTCTATTTGTACTGGACATTTGCTCATATTTGGCAACAAGATGAAGTGGGAAGTGGACTGACTGAGGGGTCAGGTGATTTGTGTTGAATACCTAGTTCTGCCTTTTTATAGCTGTGTGACATTGGGCAAGTTTATTTACTCATTCAACAAATATATATTTATGGGTATGTGCCAGGTGATGTCCAGGATACTGGAGAGTCAGTGGTGAGCAAAATGGTGAGTTCCTGCCTTCTTGGTGCTTACAGACTAATGAGAGAAATCCGTCAGTCCAGTGAACACACAGATACACACACACACCGTGACAGCAGCCCTGAATGGTGTGGACAGGTTGCTATGGAAGCAGTAAACAAGGATACCCGGCAGGCCCTGCAAGACTTGAAAAGATCTCCCTGATAGTGTGATGATCGAACAGATATGAAAGTATGTGTAGGTTAACCAAGTAAGGATAGGAGCAGAAGAACAGTGTTTGCAGCAAAATGACACGTGCAGAGTCCCTGGGGTGGCGGGGAGCCAGCATGGCCTAGAAACAGCTCTAGTACTCTCCTGTTAGGAAATGAAGGAATGTGCAAAAACGCTTACCTCTCCAGTCATTGCGAGGATGAAATGGAGTAGCCTGTGGGTGTGCTCAGCAAGCGCTTCCTGTTTCCAGTCTGGGTAAAGTCAGGCCGCCTTGGGAAACCGTCCTGCGGACAGAGGTGGAAGGAGTTGGGTTGCCGGCCCCAGGAAAGTGATTACTTCATGCTGCCTCTTTACTGCCTGTGGGGCGTGTGTCTTTTAAAAATAGTTTATTTTTATTGTACTTTTTCCTATTGCCATAGCCCCAACCCTAACCTTTACACTCTCTTCCGCCTCCACCCCTCCCCCTCCCCCAATCCCCACGCTGTTGTCCGTGCCTTTTGCTTTAATCTATTTATCATCTTAGCCCCATGCTGAAGGGCACTGGTTGGGATTGTCTGGGGGACTTTGTTCGCTCTAGTTTTCAGAGTTGGGAGTAAATTACGGCTCCCTGCCATGCCTTCTTGCCAAGGATTCCCTTGAGTTTGGGGGCTTCTCCGACTCCTCGGGCCCTAGTTGCGCGAAGCTGCCCTCTGGTGGCCACAGCTCAAAGTCTGGGGACACTCCTAGAGCGGCAGGATGCCATGCTACAGGGACAGCTTTCGACTTTAAATTCGCAGGCAGAGATGGGGCCTCCACTCACACTACCTCCTTTCCCCTCTTCTCTCCTCCCCCCTGTCCTGCTAAACGGGTCTGCAAGCCCCGCCCTACGCACTGCACGTTCGTGGTGTTTTTGTGATCTGCACAGTAACCCTGGAGGTAAATACTATCTGCTTCGAGGCAATGAGTCAGGAGCTTAGGGCCGTCAAAAAAACTTTCCCAAGATCGTGAGAGATAAAATGGGGCAGCTACAAGGGCATGTGACCTGTGCCCAGGGCTTTACCCTCAGAACCACACCTGCCCTCTACCAGTTCTAGTAGTTTCTGAACGAAAGACCTGTGTTTTATTTTGCACGGGGCCGCACAAAGTTGTGTGGCCAGTCTTGCTGTTAGGGCTTGGGCTTCACCCCAAACCCTGTGCCCTCTTGTCTCCCCCCAGGGCTACTTATAAAACATGCTCCTTTCATCTCCTTGTTCAGCCCCCAAGGAGGCTCTCTGAGTACCTGTAAGACTAAGCGTTTCATTTCCCAGTGCAGGGATTCTTAACCCCGGCTGTACACACCTGGAGGAGGGAAGGCTGGGGAAAAACTGCTGATGCCCTGGGCAATGTGCCAGAGCAGTACCATCAGAGTTCCTGTGGGTGCCCCCCAGTGTTGTGGTAAGTTTTCCAGGCGATTCTAACGAGTAGCCAGTATGGAGCACCTTTATTAGGGGGCCTGGCAGAGTTTCTGGCATTCAGTGCATGTTTAATAAATGTCCTCCAACTTTTTAGAGTCATGAATTCACTAAGGAGCTCAGGGTGAGCGTCCGTCTGAGGTGTGAACAAGACTCACCTTTGGGTTTCATGTCTGTGTCAGAATAGGAGCTCAGTGGGGAAGTGACTGGGGTGGGCTGCAGAGGGCGCAGTTCAGTGAGGAGGACGGGGAGGGCCCGGGAGAGACTTGGAAATGAAGTGCCTCTTCCTGACCTGATGTTCACCCTTTGTCTGGAGATGGAACCCTGTGCTCTTCAGGCAACGCTTTGTCCCTTTCTCACTTCCAGGGCTTTGATGAGTGGGTCATGCCGATCCTGGTCTCAGGGGTTGGGGGGTGACCAGCTCCCGGTGAGTATGTTTGAGCCCCTGTGGGATCCGCACGTGACCCCATCTTGAGGTACTTCCCAAAGACACCTGATTAACATAAACTCAGGTGTGGTTTTAAGGGGTTAGTTATGGATACCATGATACCTTTATAGTTCTTATCACTTAGGCAATTCCAAGGGCTTTAGGAACTCTGTACTAGAAACGGGGGTGAAGACCAAATATTTATGTTACATATTATAAGTCACAAGGTCACAGGGCGTCAGGCATGAAGGGCTTCTTCCTGGGCTGCTGAACTTGGACAGTGAGTGCTCAGAGTTGGCTTTGACCTTTCCCTACAAAGAGTCTTCAGAGCAATTCGTCATTCATCTCTCTCAAAATTGGTCTCCGATGGAGAGAGGGATGGAAAGAGAATAGAGATACGATGAAGCAAACACAATTGTAATCAAGGGAAAGCTTGAATGGCTTACTGTACTACAGCCAGTGTCAAGTGACAGGGAGTCGGGGCAAGGACGGTGACTTGATTTGGAAAGCCAGCAAGCCGAGAAGATGGGGGACTAGGGTCCCAAGGGACCGTCTTGAGAAAGTACAGAATTCATGATTCTTTTGTGCCAGGGGAAGGGGAAATGGGAGGGGTCTGAGGTCAGAGGTGGCTGATGACAGGAGACTCTCGGACACCAGCAGGTGCCGGTGGGATGGTGGGATTTTTCTCCTTTTAGTCAACACATTCCGGCTGCCACGGTCCCGATCATGAGGTTCCTTTGATAAGCAATAATTATTGTTGTACATATCTTTCTTATCTCCTTGGGGAGGTGGTTTGGAGCAGGAAGGTGGCTCAGTCATTTCCAGGCTACAGGTGAGGTCCCTTCAGTGATTAGAATATCCGTGGGCAAGACTGAGCAGGGGCTGCTAACAGGCACGTGGTGGGGACTGGGCAGGTTCGAGCCAGATGGAGCCAGAAAGACTGATTATTTTTTCTATTGCAATTTCCGGCTGTCAGTTAGTTCATTCCACAGTCCTGTGGGGTTACTTCCTGCTGATTGGGGTGGTGAGGCAGTTTTGGAGAATGGAACCATTTGACCTGATCCATGAAAGATTCCTTAGTGCCCCTCTTAGGCATAGGGGTTTAGGGTTTTTTTTTATCTTGGGAGTCTTAGCCATGTTAGCACCACCCTTAAATATACAGTGCATAATTATTCTGAAGAACATACGGGGCATCAGAACTAGAAGAAGGACAGTGAGACCTAACTTGAGAATACCACCTATTGAATGGACCTAGTCGGGATCCAGGAGAAGAGGCCTGAGAACCAGTCTCCCAGTCTGTCTACACTCATTCCGCTCTGATGTTCTAAGGTTTGTTGGAACCGAGTAGCTTGTTGTCTGATTTTTGCAGTATAGGTCTCTGCCTCAGAAGAGGAGTTTATATAGGCGCAGCAAGTAGTATCAGCAACCGCAGAGACTCCACTCCGTTCAGCAAGGCTATACGGTGGCCAAGTACAACTTGAGCAAGCACGTCTAAGGATGTTTGCAGCCCAGTAAGGGCAGTGGCTGTTTCACCTGCAATGGTAGTGAAGGTTTTTGATAGGTTCCTAAGTATATATTTTAAAAAATTTTTTTAAATTTATTTTTTTTTAGAGAGGGGTAGGGAGGGAGAAAGAGAAGGAGAGAAACATCAATGTGTGGTTGTCTCTTGCACGCCCCCTACTGGGGACCTGGCCCCCAACCCAGGCATGTGCCTTGACTGGGAATCAAACATGCAACCTTTTGGTTTGCAGGCCAGCACTCAATCCACTGAGCCATACCTGACAGGGCCCTAAGTACGTCCTGAGGAGCTGCCAGACACAACCAAGGGGAGAGGATGTAACCAAAGACATAACCATCTCCATCAGATATTCTACCGGGGAGATCATCAGCAATCCTAGTAAACAGCGTAAGGGAACTCACCCAAGGGCAGTTTCTGAAACATTATGGACAGAGAATGGAGTTATCAAGTAGTCAAAAAGGCAAGCTCTGCTTAGATGCCAGCTGTCAAGACAGTCACAGGCCCAAGCCTCATTTTGGGATCCACATACCAAATGTAACCCATGGGAGCACGTAAGACTCTGCTCATATTCTTAAAATTAAGATTATCCCCTCGGGGAGGCTGAGTCAGGTGTTTTCTAACCAGGGGCCCATGCGAGGAGGAGGGTCCGAGAAGGTGGTGCTCCTCTTTTCATCTTCCTTCTTTTGTTTCCGTTCCTTCTCATTAAAGACCTTAAAAGCAATATCTGCCAACTGAGAAGGGTTTATGGCAAAAGCTTCACCCAATTTTTGCAGTTTTCTCCTGATATCAGGTGTACTTTGTCTTATGAAAGTCATATCTACCATCCTGATATCCCTGGGGGCCTCTGGGTCAGCGCTAAAGTAGTGCCTGTAGCTTGGTGAATCCTTTCTGGGAATTCTGGTGGGTCCTCATTAGGCTTTTGCTGTATCTACTAAATCTTCTTCAAACTCTTGTTTAGGTTCCCCTTTTCGCAGACCAGCTAAGAGGCATGTCGTGCAATGCTCTAGTCCGGGCATTCCCCCATCTTTGGGTCCCAGGCTGGTTCGACTGATTAGCTCCTGGGGCTGCATCAGGATCTGCCAGATGAAGCCGATGTGCTTCCCCTGTAGCTCTATCCGTGGCCATTCTTCTTTTGTCCCTGAGCATCATATTCATGAGGGTCTGTGTATCAGCCCAAGAGGGGGGATGCGTGGCAAAGGTGGAAGTGAAAAGTTCAGTTGTGTGGAGGGGGTCCTTTCTATAGGAAGGGTTATTGTTTTTCCAATGAAAGAAACCTGAGGCTGACAAAGGATTATGCATCCACAAAAAATCAGCCCGCTGACTCTGAGCGTGAAGCCCCCCTCTAGGGTATCGGGGAAGTAGGACATGCCCTGGGTGGAAAATTTGGCTCTGAGGCCAAACACTGTTTGAGATGCAGATACCAAACCATGTCCCCATGCACCCTGTGCTGACTGAAAGGTAAATTCTGTCTGTCCCCCATAAGGGGCTGGCCAAGACACTTGGGATGCTTCCTGTTCCCCTATTTGAATGCGGGTGCAGGAGCTGGTAATGCCAGGGGCGTTCTGGGGACTGGGCAGGTTTGGGCAGGACAGAGGCAGAAGGGCCGATGAGTTTGTTCTATGGCACAGTCACGCCGTGTTAACCGCAGAGCCTAGGCAGTGCACACGGGCACTCCCTGGAGGAATTCTTCCGGTTTGGCTGTATGTTTGAAAATCTTCGTAAATAAATGTTTGGGAGAATGAACTCTTAATCCAAATTTATTATTTCCTTCTTTTTGCAACGCTCAGTTTTTCTTAAGCTTCTCTTTGATTGCTAAATTCGCCACCACCAGAGCAATTACTTCCCACAAACAAGTTGTCAGAAGCCTCAAATGAATTTTAGACCTAATTTAATTCCCAATTTACTTGCTTATTAAAAAAATCCTAGTTTCTGCAAACTGAATCAACCCTTAATATACCAGTTATGACTTCTTTTAAAAAGCCAGCTGTAAAATGCGAAGCCAGTCACCCCGTGATAGTCCGAATGAGTTAATGAGGTCTGGGAACAGAAGGGGCATCCAGGGCTTCTGGGGCAAACAGGAGGCCCCGAGCACAGGTCAAGGTGACTGAGAGTGTGTGTCAGGATGGAAGGAGAGACGCGACTGTGCAGAAGCCAGCTGCTTCCCCAAAGCAAGGACAGGCTGGGCCCCAGCGGCTGGGCGGAGATGTGGGGTGCCAAGGACATGTGGATGGGGAACTGGACACTCTAACTACTTCCCAAAATGTGACAATCTCTAGGGAGACCAGCGAGTGGGAGTCAGAAGCTGGAAAAGTACACATTTGACTTTCTGGCCTCTGTGTCAGAGGTTGGATTTGCTCCTGAGACTGCCATAGCCAGTGATCACAGACTCAGGGGCTGAGCAAACAGAAGTGTTTCCCTCATAGCTCTGGAGGCCAAAAGTCCAAAGTCAAGGTGTTGGCAGGGTTGGTTCCTTTTCAGAGGCTGTGAGGGAGAATCCGGTCCTTGCCTGTCTCCCAGCTTCTGTGGCTGCTAGCCATTCTTGGTGTCCCTTGGCTGGGAGACCCAGCACTCCAGTCTCAGTCCCTGTTGTTGTGTGGTGCTTGCTCTCCAGGTGTCGGTTGGTCATGGTGTCTCTTCTCTTCTTCAGAGGATCCCAGTCATTGATTAGGGCCCATTGGAATCCTGCACGACCTCATCTTACCTCTGTTCCATCTGTAAAGACCATTTCCAGAGAAGGTCACATTCACAGGTTAGGACTTCGTTGTATCTTTTGGGAGGACACAACTTCAACCCATGCCACAGGTGAACAGGGAGAATGGTGCTGGGTTGTGAATGGTGCTGGGTTGTTCCTCAGATGTGATGGTTGAAGGTATGTGTCAGGATGAAGGGAGAGTCGAGGGAAACACAGAGAAGCCAGTCTGGAGTCGGGATGGAGTGAAACGGGCAACTGAAGCACCCCCAGAGCTGCCTACCTCTTGACTTCGTGTTTTATAAGGTCATTCATTGTTCCTACCATTTAAGCCATTTTTAGTCATTGCTTGCAATGGAAAGTATTCAAATTTTTTTATTATTGAAATAAAGTATTTGACCATAAATACTTGAACTCAATGCCTTGGTTTTGGGCTTAAGCCTTAAATGCTTTCCTTTCTACCAACAAAGAGGAAAAAGAAAGTCACGCGTTAGTTATTTCCTTTAGGATGGGTGACTCAAAAGATAAATGAGAAACTTGTTCTTTTTTTTAAAGCAGCAAACATGATTTCTTTTTAAGTGCCTACAACTATGCTTAAAGTCTTCCAAATGTTCTTTTGAAATATAACCTTATAGTGCTTTTTTGTTATTAGTAAGATCTCGTTACTTTCACAATTTAAATTATATTTCAATACATTTACGTACTACAGAATTATCAACTCATAGGCTAACCTGCTGTGGGAACAGGAAAAAAAGCACTCAGATGAAAAGAATGCACTTCCGTGAAAATAAAGATAAACGGACTAATAAGTTACTCGTTTTTAATAAGTAAATTCTCATTGAATAACTTACCCTTCTGGTAAAATATTTACCATGCTCTTTAAAACCCTTTTAATCAACCGAAACACTCAGACAGCTTGAAGGATTGCATATCCTTTTGTGGCTTAAGAGTTGAGATTAATCAGGGTCAAAATGAGCTCCATCCTTCCTCTGCTCTGGAAAGAGGTGAAATTAAAAGTAAAAAGAGTTGAAATTATTTTTTATTGAAGTACATTTTAATAAGAAGCCAATCGATTTGAAGTGTTTCAAATCTTTGTGGAGCGAGGGCTCTCCAGGCCGGCTCGACCGCTCGGGCTGCGGGGCAGGCCCCTCATTTCACGGGGCTGCAAAGGTCGCGCTCCATCCCAGTGCTTGGATGTTCTGGGTAATTAAGAATCAATTCCCGTTAAATTACCTTAGCACTGGCCCAGGCATGGGCGAGTCAGCAGGAGAACATCTTCCGTGCTCTCTCACTGCTCCATGCGACGTCTCCCTGAGGGGGAAATGATATATAACAGCGACAGACGGGGGCGTCGATAGGAAACGTGGCCCCCAGGCCCTCCCCTCTCTGCACTGAGTCAGGATATGAAAAGGAGAGCCCGGGGGGGTCTGCATGTCAATCTGCCATTCGCTGCCCCTCGGGCTTCTTATATTCAGACTAGTCTGACCCCCCCAAGTTACTGGGCAACCAGTGTTGACAGCTAAGGTTCTCACACTCGAGACGGAACCCCTTGCAGGGTGCGTTATAACTCAGGCTGCTGGGCCCCCCCCCCCGCCCCGGGTCTCTGAGTCAGTGGGGCTGGGCAGGGCCTGGGAGTCTGCATTTCTAACTGTTTCCGGGGGCTGCTGCTGCTGCTGGGCAGGGCACCACGTCTTAAGAACCACTGCCATAAGGTGGTTTTGGTGAACAAATGACTGTTCTGGAGCACAGATTTTTTTCTTGAGGAAAAATTGCTCTATGTATGTTTTGTTTACATCCAAGGCAGAGACTATACCTTTTCTTCAGACCAGAATGTGGAAAACAGATAACCGTAGAATGCAGAAGAATGGCTATCGTTAGAACGTGAGTAATTCTGGCCAGATGCCATTGCACACCTTTCAGAACCAACACCAAAGACACGGGCCTGAGAAGGAGTTACACAATCCAGGAGAGAGTGGTGTCACTTCCTAGGCGAGCGCACGCGTAACATCTCGGTGCTGGTCAACACGGCATAAAGCAAGACAAGTCACCACATCAGCTTAGTTTCAGAGGATTCTTCCCCAGTTGATTTTATCACTTAGTACAAAAAGAGATTCTTTAAGTTTTGACTTGCCAACCGGTCGTTTGTTAAAGCATCACTGGCCGATCTTGTTCAGAATTGTTCTGGAATACAGATCAACCTGAATAAACCCGAGGTATTCCTGGCCGAGTTCACGGTGCGGTGAATTTTCTCAGTCGGTGATTCCACAAACACGGGCTTCGCTGGGCCCGCGGTCCCACCCGGCCTGCTTCTCACTGTGCCTGGGACAAAGTCGGGTCACAGATCGCGGTGCAGCCTCACTGAGACAACGAGCTCCGCCCACCGAGAGAATCTGATGGCTCTCCCCCTTGGAGACACGGGCATGCTCCGGCTGATTCATTCCGTCTGGTTCAGGTCCTCAGCGCCGCCAGAGGGTTCCGACAGGAGGTCGGGCCAAGGGCTTGCAGGCCCTGAGGACGGACGACCTTCTTTTTTAAAATTCTGCTAGCACATCGGCACAGATTTTACAGCTGGTTTCTAAAGAATCTTGACGACTCATCAAGGGCCCAGCAAGCACAGGTTCTTGCGGAGGAGCGTGAGTTTGGCTCGCAGCAGCGATGCCGGCCTATCAAGGAGAGAGACAGGTTTCTTTTGAGGACACTGCGTGGCAGCCTTTCCAGCTTTGCGGTCTGGGTGCCAGGCCAGTCCCCGGCTTCTGTTTCACAAATAATCTGGTCTCGTCCTTTGCTCCAGTAGGATTTTGGAGCAGAATCAGTCAAGCGGGCTTCTCATACTCCCAGGAGGAGGTGAAGGCAACATTAAAAGAAACAACCATGTTGTTTACATTTTCAGAAATGACTCTTCTGATGATTACCTACGGCCCATCAACGTTAACTGCGTTTTCTTCCTAACCACAGGACTTGAGCTTTAAGATATTTAACATTTCTTTCTGGAAATGCTCACTGGGTTGGCAACTTCTAAAGATGTGTAAAAGGCAAGAGGTAAATGGTTGAGGAAGGGATTTTTTTCCCACTTATTTTATTTTGTTTTAATTTTTTTACTGTTCTTTAAGTACAGTTGTCTCCGTTCCCCCCCATACCCCCAGTCACACCTCCCACCCTTGATCCTACCCCCTTTGACTTTCTTTGTCCGTGTGTCCTTTCTGCATTCTCCTTGACAACCTGAGGAAGGGATTGTTTGAAGGCTAAAGAGAGAGAGAAAAACTCCAGCTGGAAGACTTGCTGGTGTCAGCAGCCTTCTCGGGTTCTGGGCCGTGAGTGCGATGATGGGGGGCAGAGCACCCAGCCCCGTGCAGGTACCGGTGTGGCAGGGCAGGCCATCAGAGGTGCGAGGCCCACCTGCAGTTGAACCTGGTTAACAAGACATCACCTCTCAGGGAATGACATCCTTTTATTCCAATAGTGGTGGCACCATCCAGTCGTTAAAGCAAAAATGACACGTGAATTGAACCGAGTGCCAGATAAGGAACCTGTTTCAGCTGTGTAAGTCGGGAGTGTCAGCTGGGTTGACGCAGGAAGTTGGCAGAACCCCATCTAATTTGCTCGGCGAATTATGTCACCGATGAGCAGCTGCAGACAGTCCCTCTGGAAGGCAGTTCCCAGCCTGGATGCACATGCAAGCTTACCCAGCCCTCCCTGTCTGGGCCCACTGGCGGGGATTCCCGGGGCAGAGGGTCTGGGGGCTGCCTGGTCTTGAGGTTTTGAAATGCTCCCCAGGTGCAGCCAAGAGTGAAAACCAGCTACTTCCTTATTTATCCACCTCTACTGTTACAATTCATAATCCAGAAGCTACATCTACGAAGTCTGCGACAGACACTGTACGTTGTCCACCCAACAGCCACCCCTTTCCTTTCTGATAGAATCTGGTTTTGGTCTCTATCTTCCCTCCCGGAGGGTCCAGGAGCTATTCAGGGAGGCCTCGCCCTGGGTGCAGGCTAAAGCACGAATGGGTGAAGCTGGGGTTTCTCCGCCTGGGCACTGCTGACACTTGGGCCAGGAGAATTCTTTGTGGTGGGGACCGCCCTGAGCAAAGTAGGATGTTTAGCAGCATCCTCGGTCTCACCACCAGATGCCAGAAGCACCGTCAATCCCCAAGTTGTGACTGACGATCAAAAGTGAGAGTCACAGGGCCCAGCATGTCAGTCGAAGCCTGTGCCTTGCCAAGGACTGTTCGTGGCACCGTCAGCTGAGTGGGAATGCCTTTGGGAAAACATCCTCTTCCTTCTGTGAGACAAAGGGGAGGACAAAGGTGCCCTTTCTGTGGGATGCATCCATGGTCCGAGCCTGGGTCCCTGACGTCTCTGGAGGTGTGCCGCCCCTCCCCTGGAGCTGCCTTCCCTCCTGGCTTCTGCATCGAGAAACAGTGTGGCCTCCTTGTGCTGACAGGGCTGTTTGCTTCCAATGGCTCGACCCTGAATCTAGGGTATCCTTAACCACTGGGAATTAATTCTGTTCCTCTTTGGAAGGCAGACATTTTGCCACTGACCAATAGGAATAATTGGTCAAAATGTGTCCACCAAGTAGAAAAGTATCAATATACCACCAAGATTATGGCCACAAAGCAGGGTGGTGCCTATGTGACATGCATGTCATTTACTTATGCGGTATGTACACTTTCTTTGGCCCTGCTCAAGGAGAGAGCAACAAAACATGAGTTCACCAGTGGTGGCCCCCTGGCGCACGGAAGCAGATGTTCTGTATCTGTTAGATACAAACCTCACCCTGGCAGGTGTCTGAGGACCCTCCTGGCACCTCTCTTGTGAGAGCCTCAGCATGTGAGGGCAAAGCATTAGAATTGATTCTTTTTCACCAGTCAACCTGACTTGTAGAACAAACTCCTTTCCTGTTTCCACAGCGATTCGTGGGGTCGATGCGTGTGATGCTCAATCGCAGTCCCTCTGGTTTTCGATTTGGGCAGTGGCTCATGCCCCCACCACCATTTCATTCATTGAAAAGGAGTTTTAAAGAGGCTGAAGCTGAAAGCAGATGCTTAACATCATTCACGGGAGACAAGGATTCCAGGTGTTGGCCGTACGGGTGCTATTTTAAGACTTCTGCAGCCCTGACATAAGCATTTGGACATCTTAGCTCTCAAAGCTCTGCGGTCAGTTGTTACTGCTTCTGGCTCCATGACCCTGGTCCACTGGAACCCAACCCTGGGTTCCTTCTGTTTAAACGGGGACCGATCAGCTCCAAACCTAACACAGGGTTGTCGGGTTAGGCCCGATAAGGTAAACAGAATGCTTAGAATAGCAGCAGTGTTCTCAATAAATGCTTTCTATGGTGCTCTGAACAATTGTTAACTGTTGCTAGGAAACTCACAGGGTTAGATATGACAACATAGTGTGCAAATGCCTCCATTTTAATCCAAAACACATAAACTACACTGAATATGAAAAAAAAGAGGAACATAATTATCCATATGGGAAACCTTCAATTTACAAATAGGATGTTCAAAAAGTTCATTTTCAGTTGACTGGGAGACTCGGTCTCCATAGCAACAATGCTCTAAGTGCAGTTAGGATTCCAAGGACTCACAAAGACAAATTAATCTTTAATTTCCTGAAATACCGTATGTTTGTTCTGATAAGGTCAAACACGATGGTCCTTTACTAGAAACAAAACAGTAGAGCAACAAAATTGATCAGCAAGTAAGATTAAAATGTTTAGAATCCTGTGGCTTGAAGCAAAACAGGATGAACTAGAAGTCAAATGAGGAAGCTGGGAGGGTCTCCAAGTCCGGGAGATAAGGGCATTTAATCAGAGAGAAGGCTGCTGTGCTGGGCGCAACACCTCCACCATACTTGGATTTATTAGCCTGAAGTAGGGTCGTCATCAGCCTTTAAATCACAGGTGGCAAGCACAAGGCCCGCGGGCAGAATCCGGCCTGCCACCTTGTTTCTCCTCCGCAGCAGCGCTGAGCTCTCACTGAACTATCAAGTAGTTACATTTATTTAGTCCTAAAATTACATTCGGCCCTTTGAAGGTGACTGCGAGGCTGATGTGGCCCCCGGTGAAAATGAGTTTGACGCCCCTGCTTTAAGTGAACAAAAACCAGTTGGGGAATAAGAGAGGCAGGCATTTTCCTGTACAAATAGATCACACCTGGGACTCAAAAGGGGCGGTGCTGGTGCACACACAGGCCATGGCCAGAGCTGCACGGAGCAGAGGCCACAGGACAAGGAGGGCGTGCGTAGGCAGCCCTGGGGGGAGTAGTCGCTTCTTTGGAAGACCCAGGTTGTCCCAGAAAGGCTGACTGGTGAGAGGTAGTGGCAGTGCGGGTCATTGTGGCTTAGGAGGCACTTCTCACTTCAAACTGTGGTAAGAGTGGATACCAGCCCCCCCCAGCACATGGGAAGGCCTCACCAGGGTCACAAAGCCTGTTTTGTAAGAGATGGGAGCTTTGCCCGGAGAGTGGGTCCAGCGTGCAGCAGCTCTGGTGCTCGTTTATGAACGGAGACCAAGCTCTACTGGATCCCTTTAAAGGCTATCTCCCCGTGTGTGTGTGGTCTTTCACACCGCACTGGTTCAGTGAAATGTTAATTAGGCGCTAAGTATGAAAAATGATCCTTGGTCAAATGACTTGGAAACTGGCAGGTGAGAAAAAGAAATCACATTTTTCTGCTCTGGGACCTCAAAGCCTCCAACATGCTAATATGTACTGTGAATCTTCATGAAGGGAATACAGTGCAAGGCAAATTTTCTAAGCCCAAGTGACCATAAACCCTTCTTTTCTGGAACTTCCCCAGGACGAGCGTCCTGGGGCACATGCTTGGAAAGGCTTCCTCTTGAACACGTAAAACATTAGCTCTCCTTGGACCCCCATCAGGGCAACCCGACAGTCACCGAGGCTCCTTGCGGCGCGGTCCCCACCCGCACCCCCCTTCCCCCCCGACCCGCACCTCCCTTCCCCATTTCACCTTTGGTTATCCTCCCAGAGGCTTTAGCTTATCATCTAAATGGTGCGTGTGTTTCAATCCGAAAATTCGAAAAACCAAACAAATCACTTCTGACACACAGGAAGCTTCAATAGCAGGATTTCAGGCACCTTTATTCATGGCAGAACTTTTTGGTCAGGGGAGTGCGCCTCAGGAACCTTTCCAGCACTCAAGGTAGCCAGCCCCTCCCTCAGTCCTGACCAGCCTCCCCCCACACCACCTCCAGTCGCCCTGTCTGCCCTGTCCCAGGCTCAGGCTCGCAGACACCCTGCACACAGGAGGTGCTGGCTGCGGCTGCGCGGCTGGAGTCCAGGAGGCTCTCGGGCTTTCAGGGCTAAACTTTGCAGTGCAACCTACTGGCCCATCGAACTTTTCACAGCTGGGTAATAATAGGGGTTAATCCATTTTATCACAGAAGAAATGTGCTCCTTGATGTTCTCCATATAATTTATAAATAGGAAAAATTAGTTCTTAATATTATTATATATTTGTAATACAAACAATCAAGACTGGTGATATAGAAAAATTTTAGAAAATCATACTGTGTTCGTGGAGGGTTCTCCTCCATGAGGCACTATACTGTGCCTTAACTTTTTCAGTTTTTTTCTGTGCAAAATCACTTTGCTGAGCCAGTCGCGTGGATTTCCTTCCCAGCCAACCCTGGCCTCTAGGCTTAGCAGTCCTGACAGTACATTTGTGAACAGCAGAGTTACAATCCCTGGCTTCTCAGATCAATAATAAAGCCATTACTCTGCAAGAATGTAGGTAAGAAATAGTTTAAGGAAACAGTATTTCTTAAAAAACTTGAGCCTACTACAAGGCCTTTATAATTTTCTAGGGAAGCAACTGGTCTGGAGTTAATATCGTTTCTTTTCCTTTTCTGTTTCTTTTTCCAGTCCATCAGGAGCTCAAAGAAAAGATGGAGTAACTGAGTTTTAAAATCCTGCCAGATTTTGTATGGTAACTATTGTAGGTGAACAATGTAAGGTCCTACTCAAGTATTCAGATCTCATGCAGAACTCTAACTAATGAATGCCTCATTACATCAGGCAATTCCGTCGTCTTCCATATTTAAAAATTCTCACACCGAAGGGGCTGTGGTCACTATTCGTTACTCTAGCATCTGACTTCCAAGACTTAGACACAAAATCTAAGTTCAAGTTTGAGTTTTGGCAACAGAGCAGTGCCAGACATTTCTCAATAAACAATTTTAAATGTCTTTAACCATTCGAAAGGACCACCAACATACTGTTTGGTGTTAGTTCAACAGTCACTCTGTGCACAATTAAAGAACCCCAAATTCAACAAGTGTCTTACTTCACGAAGTCTAATTATAACAGAATAACGTACTGTATGTCTAATAGGAAAAAAATTACACAGCAACGTTTATCAAACAGCAACTACTACAAAAGAACTGATAGAAGAAAAATGATTTCACAAAAATACACTAAAAATTTTGACAATTTTATGTAGGAACCGCCAAAGTTTTAGTGTTTAATATTTAATAGCACAGCTGACCAAGATCCAAGATGTGAAGTTATCAAGTTCGAGAAACGGGGCGGGATCACTCTATCAACTAACTATATAGTATGTGATGAGAAGAACGCACACTTTACAATATCAAACCTGTCTACACATAGTAATTAGTTGCAAAGAGCCATTTGGTCTTCTCCTGGCTTGTAAAACCAATGTTCCGGATTTCAGTGTAAATTAGCAACCTATTGAAAAAGGAAAAACCATCAACACGTTATTCGTTGTAGGAGGACAAATAATGATACTTAGAATTATCCAGTAAAAACCCTTTCAGAACCCCCTATTGAACTAAACTTATTTTCTGTGCACAACATTCTAGCAGAAATACATTTAATTGGAAATCTTTTATTAAAGAAACTTCTGAATCCATTTCCTCCTCCTACGCCTTTCTTTGTATCATGCCTGTAACTCCAAGTCTTCAATTCTCAAGAGGATGTTCTCATTCACTTGAAGGATTTTTGAGATACAAGAAGCTTCTCAGACTAGTAGGACATTTTCGAAATCCTCTCTACATAGGAATAAAGATGACCACCCACACAAAACCATCATGTGATTTACTCACACAGAGAATCAACCCAATCTATTGTTAAGATAACAGCAAATGTAAGGCTTTTATCTCTCAAACCTCTATTTATTTTCTTGTACTTTGAAAAGCAACTTGTATTTCATAATAACTTATAATTTGGTCCAGTGAGGACATGCCCAAAAATTAAAAAAAAAAAAATATGGTGTCTTTTACTGTATATTCTGCTTGGTACTGTAGTTACTTAAAAATTCTCAGTGAACTCTATTTTTATTGAGAATGAAAATACTAAAAATGGGATGGGAGAAAAAGGAGTTTCAAAATCCTCACCAAAAGGATAACTAATGGGGACACAGGTCTAATGAATAAAAACGGGGGACATGGCTCCACCAAAGTGACGACACGCCACACTCACCCTGCCCCCCCTCACCTTCAGCTCTTCTGTGTAGCGGGTATCTTGTTCTCCCCTTCCAGCTCTTCCACCCCGGCCTGCGTCATGAGGTCTGCGATGTTTTTCTCCAGGTCATCAATGCGACTACTCATATCATCAAGTGGTGAAGTTAAAGACGAAGCACATCATCACCTCCCATGCCTAGCCTTTTCCTCCAGGGTCTGTAGACTCTGGCCACACCTGTCTTAGTGAAACTGGTTTTCCCATTCCCTTTGGACAGCCATGTGTTGCACGATGACATTTCCGTCGACAGTGGACCAAATACATGACAGTGGTATATCAGATAGCCTGGGCGTGTAGCAGGCCACTCCTTCTAGTTTCTGTAACACACTGTCATAGTCTGCATGAGGATGACATCATGCAAGGACACATTTCTCAGAACGTATCCGAGTCGTTGAGCAGGGCACAGCTGTAATCTAGCAGTTAAGAGCACAGGGGTCTTGGGGAAGGAATGAATCCCAGCTCTGTCCTTCACTAGTGATGGGATGTGGGCAAGTTGTTTTACTTTTCTAGGCTTCTGTTTTTTGTCTGCTAAATAAAAAGGAATACTACAACCCTTTCATCGAGTGATCAGAGGAAAGGTACACATAAAATGTTCGGCTCTCGGTCAACAGTCCCTCATATGAGGCGTGATTATGATAGACTGTCAATTCCCTGAGGCCGGTGTCTAGCTCAGCTGTGTCCCCAGCTCTTCACACGGTACTTCTCAAGAAAAGTACCCCCATATTTTGCTGTGTATTGTGTGCTCCCGTGTATGATGAGCACTCATGTTTTTTGTCTAAACATTCAGGAAAAACATCTTTGGTTTCAATTTTTTAATTCAATTTAAAAAGTCCAAGGAAACCAATGATCATATTCTAGGGTATTATTTTGCATACGGATATCATTACTGTCTTCTAGAATTACACTCTTAATGCATAAACACAAATAAAATAATTAAAAACATTTATATAGATACAGAATTTGTACTACTCATGCATAATGTGCACCCTCATTTTCCCTAAAAAATTTGGGCGAAAAAGTGCGCATTATACAGGGTAAAGTACGGTATATCAAGCTCAGTAAAAAATTTGGTAAATGACTGGCTGAAGTTGGCCCGAACACCATCCATTCATTGACACCACTACCGAGAAAGTAGGATGCAAACACCCATTAGAGGCTGACTACAAATTCAAAGGATATTTCTTCCAATGATCTGGTCGGACATGGTCTGAAACTTATCTTGCATCTGTTGCAGGAGTGTCTGCACCTATGAACCAACAAAACGAAACACCCACTCTCACCGTGAGACACCGCCACGGGATGAGGACAGGAGCCCTGGTCCCAGAGGGAGTCCAGGATCCTGGGTCCCAGCTCCAACTCAGCCTCGGGCTTCAGCACGGCATTTCGCTCTCCCGGTTGGTTTCCTCATCTGTCAAATTAGGCTGATGGGTCGGTGAAGCCCTCCCCGTTTGGGCCCCGCTACCATCCAAAATTGGTTGGGTCTTTTGGTAGTTTTTGAGGGCTTGGAGGCATCAGGGTGTGAGGGAGGCGCTGAAGGGTGGGGTGCGCGGCGAGCTGAGGGGTGTGGGCTAGAAGCTGGCGGGGACCAGGGGGTCACCCAGGGGTGCGGCTCAGGAACAGGTGAGTGGGGGTTAACAAACCTGCGGACGTCAGCAGGCGCAGGGGCCCACACCCAGAGGCCCGGGAGGGCGGGGATAAAGGTGGCCGGAGGCCTCGGCAGGCGAAGCCTTTAGAAACGGCCTCCTGAGACCAGGCCCCCCGGCGGCCGCGGAGGAGACGCCCGGGTCCGCGAGCCTTGCCTGCGCCGCCCCGGGATGCCACGGCCTCGGGCCCACACAGACCACCCTTACCACCGAGGTGAGATCCTGCACGGTCTTGGGGTCAGTCTCGGCCATCTCCCCGGTTCCCAGTTTGGCGGTGATATCTCAGACCGTCACCAACACTTCCGTTTGTCAGCGCAGACGCCCCCAGCGGCTTCTTCTCGCGACGACAGATGACAGTCGCGCGACCGCGGGGTGTTGTGGGAGCTGTAGTTGGTGTCACGCGCCGACGAGGCCTGCGGTCTTGCGCGTGCGTCCAAGCGAGGCCCCGCCTCTCCTCTGCACTCTGCACCTCCCCACCCCTCGCTCACCCTAGCGACGCCCCTAGCCACGCCCCGCAGCCAGTACTGGTGGAAAAAGCGAAGCGAGGTCAGGGGTCTGCAGTTAAAGGGGCTGTTTTCACGTCTTCCCTGGATGTCGTTAAGGATTGCACTGATTGTCTTTGGCCCTGTTGAAACGCACTTGCTAGGTACCTACCTGTGAGGTGTCAAGTTCAGGCCTGTGCTGCCGCTTGCCTTCCAACAAAACCTCACAAACACCTGGGGGAACACTAAGGTACCAGGCCTGAGGGTTGAGACCATCATGCACCCAGCTGCCCAGCTGAGGGCCTCGACCGCAATGTTTTTCCTTCTCCCCACGAGGGGTGAGTGGACGTGCTGGCACAGTGGGGCAGGTTGGTTTTTGCTTTTTTTTTTTTTTTTAATATTTTATTTATTTATTTTTAGAGAGGGAAGGGAGGGAGATAGAGATAGAGAGAGAAACATCAATGTGCGGTTGCTGGGGGTTATGGCCTGCAACCCAGGAATGTACCCTGGCTGGGAATCGAACCTAGGACTCTTTGGTTCTCAGCCTGCGCTCAATCCACTGAGCTACGCCAGCCAGGGGTTGGTTTTTGCTTTTAATTGAATTATAAAACACCTGGTTGGTGCAGAGATCCTAAACTACTTTTCGCAAAGCCCACAGTCTCTTGTAACACACCTCCCCCCAACCCCAAGTCAAGAAACATGGCCAATCCCCTGGAAACCCTTCAACCCCTTTCCTTTCATCCCCATCCACCCACGAGGGTGACCAATGAACTGACTTTGAACACAACTGGTTCATTTTGCCAGTATTTTAACTTCATATAAATGGAATCGGACAGTAAGGCCTTCTTAGTGCATGACTTCTTTCATTCAACATGATGTCCCGGCGGTGCTGAGGGAGGGGGGCGGGGAAGGGTTTTGGTTTGGTTACGGAGTGAGCAGCGTGCGGTTTAAGAGGCTGGATTTGGTTAAGGAGGGGCGCTGCTGAGTTGGGAACCTCAAGTGCCAGCCTCACAGGTGGCCTCCAAAGTGGGTCTCATTGGCTAGGGGTGGCTAGTCCTTAAATGATAAGGACTGTATTTTGGGCCGGGTTCCAGCTTGATTTTGGCTGCAGAGAGGCTGTAAGGGAATCCACCAGTGTCTGTAACGCTCAGGAAATTTAAAGGGGGGTTGGCCACGAGGGCAGAAGAATCAACTCTCTTCTCCCAACTTCACTCCCTGACCTCAACTTCACCTCCCTCACCTGTGTCCCCTCCTTGCACCCCACCCCATCTTCCTTTCTAACCCAAAGGGGCTCAACTCTCTATAATTGGTTATTGTTAATTGGTGTTTGGTTAGTGCTTTATCTGATCACTTAAAATAAACATCTCTCAGTGCTTTAACTTAATCCTCAGGAGAATCCTGTGATACAATTATCACCATTATATAATTTTGAGGGCTGAAACCTTAAACCAGGCAGTCAGACTAGGGAGTAAGAGATAGGACTTGAGCCCAGGACTTTCTGACTCTACCTTCTCCTTTTTCTGTCATTCTAGAATTCTCTGAGTTGTCTCAGTTTAGAGCAGGGTTGCTCAGCAGTGGTACCACTGGCATTCTGGGTCAGCTAATGCTTTGTTGTTGTGGGGATGTGGGATGCCGTGTACATTGTAGGATGTTGAGTTGCTTCCCTGACGTATATCCAAGAGATGCCAACAGCATCACCCCCACACAGCTGTGACAACCAAAAATATCTCCAGACACCGCCAAGTGTCTCCTGGGGTGGGTGGGAGGGACGGGGGTCACCCTGAGAGGAGAATCACTGGCTTTAGAGGGATCTAGGGACATTGCCTAGAATTCTGTTTGTTTGTTCCTCACGTATGAATTTATTTTCCCTTGGGCCTTTTCTTGAGGATTTTCCTCTGTCCTTATTGAGATTGAAGGATAGTGTATGAGATTCCCAGGGCTGTTGTAACAAAGCGCCACAAACTGCTCAATTTAAAACAAAAGAAATTTATTGTCTCACGTGTCTGGTGGCCAGAAGTCTGAGATCAAGGTGTCAGTGGGGTTGCTTCCTTCTGCCGAGTTTGAGGAGAATCTGTTCTGTGCCTCTCCCCCAGCCTCTGGTGGCTGCTGGCAATGCTAACTTTTTAAATTTATAATCCTCACCCGAGGATATGTTTATTGATTTTAGAGACAGAGAAAGGGAGAGAGAGACATGGGGGCAGGGAATGAGACACACACACACACGAAACATTGACCAGTTGCTTCCCATATGAGTCCTGACCAGGGATCAAACCTGCAGGCCAGGTATGCGCCCTGACCCAGGATTGAACCTGTAACCTTTTGGTGTATGTGACGACGTTGCAACAACTGAGCCACCCAGCTAGGGTGGCTGTTGGCAATTCCTGATGTTCCTTAGCTTGTAGGTGTTACTTAGCTAGTATCACTCTAATCTCCACTTCCATCTTTCCATGGCCTTTGACCTGTGTGTGTCCTCACTTCTTCCTATGGAGTAGGGGCTCACTCTATTCCAATATGACCTTACTCAAGTTATTTATATCTGCAAAGACCCTGTTCCAAATAAGGCTGCATTCTGAAGTTCTGGGGGTTAGGACTTCAACGTGTCTTTTTGGGGGGTGGGGACACACAATTCAACCCATAACAGCTGGTAAAATCATACCACCTCACATTTGTACCATAGTTGGTATTTTATAAAGTGTTGGCATGAAGCTCCAGAATTAGTTAGCTAGTAAGTAGTCAATCTTGGGTGGGGTTTCAGGCCTTTTCACTTTGGACTCCAAGCCCCGGAGCTACCACGCTGCCCACACTCAGATTTCTAGCCATATCAGGCTGATGGTTGTGAGTAGCACAGAACATGAATTAGCATGAAGGCTGGCGGGTGTGCGTGTGTGTATTTCTGGAAGGAGATTTGAAGGCTTTTTATCTAAATTGAAATTTTCTTTACATAAACAGTAGGCAAATGACACATTTTTGTCGGATGCTTTTTTCCTGCACTTAGAAAGGCAGTGCATGTTCTCTCCGCACGGAGACCAGGTCTCTGAAACCGCTGCTGTCCGCAAAAGCTTCACTAATTTGTAGTCACGGCTGATACACTTTGTAGGGTTGACACACTGAACCTAACTGAACATTGTTCCATTAACAAAACTACTGTATCATGTGTAAGGCACTAGTAATTAACCTTTAAAACTTTGGTTTTGAACAACCCTCATTTTAAACCTTTAAGTGTCACAGTGGTCTTACCTTCCCTTAGCATTTTTTAAATAGCTCCTCCTAGACTAACTGCATAACTGAAGTAATTCTCTTTTTTCCCTTTCAAGATGGTTTGGTTTTACATTAGCTTAATGGGGTACTTTTATCATTGTTCTTTGGCAGGGCTGTTCTCTCCACACGCTTCCTTCCCCAGATCCATGCTAAGGAAGGTGGTAATGCACCTGTGTGTCTACACTGCACTGAGATGTCCGTGTGTGTTTACCCTGCATAAACGGAGAAGGAACGTCCATCGCTGGGCCTTAGAGAAATTTTAATTCATCCTTTCCCCGGTTGCACCAGCCTCAGCTCTGCTAGGACCCAACCTGGTTCTGAGCTGCGGTTCTCCCGGTTTTCTCCCAGGTTGCTGCTGAGGGTCACACACCGGCGGGCGTGGCACTACAGCAGTTATAGGATATGGCGCCTCATCCTTCTACTGGCCTGGGCCGTGCTTGCTCCCAGCCCTTAGTGGACACTTTAAACCTTTTCTGTCTCTTCAAACCCATCATATAAATGTATAAAACATCTGGCTCATAGGAGGCACTTACTGAATACGGTGCTACCTCAGTACTCCCTGTTAATTCGTTCTGGAAACTCGTGGTGAGTGCCGAAACTGACGAGTACCAAACAAGTGAGAGCGATGAAGCATTTTCTCTGGGGGGGCGGAGTCGTGACTCATCCTCGGTCTAGCAAGTGGGATGAGTCCAGGGCAAGTGCGGAGTGCTGAGACATTTTCTCATCAAAATGCGATAAGCACAGGGTTTGACAAGTTCTGGAGCCAACGAGCTCTGAGGTGTGACTGCAGTAGCGCCTCCCCTTTCTTTTTAGGGCTCTCACGAGAGGAATCTTGCTGTCTATCTTCTCTATCTACCTACCTATCTATCATCATCTATCATTAGTCTCTCATCCGATCTGTCATCAATCATCTACTTACCCTCTATCAATCATCTACCGTCAATCTATCATCTACCTATAATCTATTTATTTATTGTCAATCTATTTATCATCAAGCAATCTATCATCAGTTAATCTATCTACTTATTTATCATCAATCTGTCGATCAAGCTATCATCAATCAATCTATCATCAACCAATTTATGATCTGTCTGTCTGTGTAATCTATTCTAATCTGGCATCTCTCTGCTTTCCCCCCTACATCAGAGAGATTGGACTGTTACAAAAGAAGGAAGGAAAATAGTTCATTATTAAGCAGGCAGCACGTGGTTTTGGTTTTGGTGCTTGGACACCGGGGGTCGACCAGAGCACCGTGTGCAAACAAGTAGCCCTTTGCTAACTTCGTCGCTGTGTTTCAGCTGCACTAACGATGGCCTGAGACCAAGTACACACATTAAAATCCCACATAACCTTTATTTGAATATTGTACAAACAAGTGACAAATTTCTTTGCAACTACAGAATAAAGCAAATGTTAATTTACAGCTCAGAAACTTTAAGCAATTCAGCAACTAGGGCTCAAAGGAACTGCATCTGCAATAGAATTCAGTGTTTTCAAATGGCACACTTTCATCCCTTTTGCATGTTTATGGAACAATGTATTTAAAACTTCTGAATATTTTTATCTTGGGGTAGTGATGCTTCACCTGGGCGTTGACACTGAACACCATCCCGGTGTTGAGGTGTGCGTGACAACACCTGGTTTCTCCCACACGGCCTTCAGTTTCAGCTCTTTAACAGTCTGAATGGATAGAAAATGACTTTCGTACTTTCTAAAGAAAAGTCTTTTAAAAAGTAGTAGAAAATGGAAAATGTCAGCATATACTAATAGTGCTCCTCTGAGCCCCTTTCTCAAAGGTTCAGAGCTTCGCAGTGGAAATCACTGCCATCTGGCCACACCCACTGCTTCGCCACTGGCACTGAGGAGCCACGTCAGACCGTGCAAGCGCTTACGGAGCTCAGCAACCCTCCAACTGTGCTTGCGGTGGTAGTGATGCCTCATGAGTGACAGGAAGACGCTTTTCTGCCTACTGACTCTGATGACTATCTAAATTATTTCTGCTTAAATTATAGACTTCACTTATGGAATTAAAGATCTCATCTGAAATCCTTGTTTACACATTCATTCCTGCCATCCTTTCTGTCTCTGTACATTTTGTATATGCTTTTATATAAACACAGTCAATGCTACAGGATTTTTTCAGTAGTGGGCTGATCCATGAGTGATAGGAACTATAATAAGAGTAACACATTTTACATAGCACAAGAACCGTTCATTGCTTTAGATGAACAATTATAAAAGCCTATTATCATCACATTCAGAGACAAATCTCAACAGCCAGATAAGAAGATGGGATCCAGCACCTTTGTGAAAGGTGTAGTCAGATTATTAGATTATTGTTATTGTTATTGTTATTATTTAGTAGTTAAGTAGAATAGGTGGTTCACTCTCCCTCAGTGCTCACCTCTCTCTTGGTGTGGCTTACCTGTCGATTCATGCCTAAGTGAACTACACATGGGTAGATTAACATGCTCTGTTTACAGACTCAGAAACTGCTTGAAGATCCTTTGGGATTTGCCTCCAGCTGAGCACAGTACGGCTCTCGGTCCCAGACCACGCTCTCCCTCAGTTTGCCCTCCCCTCGGTTGGCATGGCAGTGACTGGTTCTCCGGGGGACATGAATGTTCTTTTGGGTAACTGAGGTATCTAGTTAATCTAGTAGAGGCTCCTCATGTACCTGCTCACAAGCCACAGAAGGGAAGGGAAGAAGTAGTCAAGAAAATTATAATATATTGTATAGGAAAAAATTTTAAGCTTCCAATATTAATTTAGAGTAGCGTTAACAGCTCTTAACAGAATGTTCTTAGAGTTAAGAAAATGCAGAAGGTCTGTTTAGTTGGCCATGCTAACTGGGGGTTCAGAGGGGAGCTCCTGGTCTGGAGCAGACACGTGGCTTGTTTTGGCTGCAGAGTTGGCAGTGGCAGTGTGCTAGAGTGGGAACAGAGTGGCCCTGGGTTCTAGGTCTAAAGGCCACTTACCTTGGGCGAGCCATGTGATTTGCCTGAGCCTCAGCTTTCTCTGTCTGTGAGCTGGAGAAGAGAATAGTACTTGCCTCACAGCACTGTTGTAAGGATTCAGTGAGTTAATGGGTATAAAAAATTTTGCATGGTGTGGGCACCATAATAAGCAATTAGTAAATGTAAACCACCATCATCACCATCATCACCATCATCATTAATTGCATTTTTGTACTTTGTTCATACACACCAGGACAACTGTAGACTTCCTCAGAATTGCCTGGATAGTCTGTGTCCTGGTACAATTTCACCAAACCAGCACCAGGCATGGTCTTGTTAATAATTCTTTAGTTGCCACATTGGATAAAATGAGATCTGATCTATTTCAAGGTTTGGTATAGATGCTTATTTCATTTAACAGAAGATTAAAAATGACATTTTGAAATTCTGGGATAAGTTACCAGAATTTCTAAAAGTACTTTTTAGGAATCGAAATCTTATTTGCCACCTACATGAAGTTTAGCTGAGCTTGTTTTGTTGTGATGTTCAGAGTTGCAGGTGTTGGCCGAAAGTCGTGGCAGGCGCACCTATCTGAAATGATGTTTGTTTGGAGAGAACTGGAAGTATTAAGGTAACTTTGATCAAAAGTAGAAAATGTTTGCATGTTCTTGTTAAAACCAATTTTCTGAAATAATCAATTTGTCATATGCAAAATGGGAAAATGTACATTTTAATGAACTAATGTGGCTGATATGTTAATAAAAAAGCGAAGAAGGGGTGACTCTTCACTCAATGGAAATAAAATTCCCAGTGTTGTGCTCAGCCCTTGGGGAAAGCAATTTCTGGCTCTTACTTGGCTTCTTCTTTTTTTTTCAATAACTGTACTAAAAGTAAATGCATTGATAATAATGACATAATGTTTTGATTATACTTTTGCTTTCAATAAAAAAGGTAAATGCAACTTAAAAACATCCTATAATTCAGAAAATGCTATCACTTTGGTTTCAAAGAAGTGGTCTTTGTGTGTGTGAGAAAGTGTTAAAAAGCATAACGCAATAGAAATATCTCTGTCCTGATAAGAACCTGGGGGCAGGACGTGTACTTAAATAGGGGAAATTAAGGCATATGCTACTTGTTAATGAAGTACGCACTTTACTCCTATTTTTCTGTGTTCTAAGCTAAATGAATCCACTGGCTTGATTTCTCTTTTTCAAGAGGGAAGTACCCATTTGTGAACAGAGAGCTTACTGACTTGAAGGAAAAGGAGGAGTCCGCCTGGTTACTCGAGTGAGTGGGCCACTTGACATCTGTATTTCTCCCAGGGATGGCCTGGGTTCAGGAGGGAGGGTGAGCTTTGGGATTATCAATTAGTTGGCCTGTGGGTCAGGATGCCGAGCCCCGGGCCATCTGAGGATGGTCCTCAGTTTGTTCCAGGGTGGCCATTCTCCCCCTGCCTTTCGGGAAGAGGGGAGCGAGGTCCACCAGGGAGACAGGAGGCTGTGTCCTATCAAGCCAGAAGAGGAAAGCCTGTCAAGTGTAAATGTGCAGGCTTAGATCCCCAGGCCTGCTCCATGCACTCGTGGAGAACCATTAGGTTATATTCAGGGTGTGGCATCTCCTGACCGAGCAACAGGAATTGTTGGAGAGAAAAAATATCCGTGTCCCAGGACTATAGGCCGATGGCTGTGACTATGTGTCACACAGTCATCAAACTGAGGATGATCTTGCTCCTCCATAAGGATGCAGTCATCTTACAGCCGACTGCGAACTGCTGAAATCGTTCGTTATGGCACATAAGACGAGTGCCTTGCCCAGGCTGTGAGCAGGTGCTTCTGGCTCTCTAGGCTCACTCACCTAACAGCGGTGTACGGGGGAGCTCCCTTGGCCAGTCAAAAGTGTGAACTTGCACAAAGACAAGACTCAGCATCAGCAACAGTCGACACAACATAGAAACCAGAGAAAAGCTGTCGTCCAGCAGTTTTAACCACCAATACCCATTTATTTTAATGGCAAAAAAATCTCTGCATTCTATATGCTCCAAAAAGATTTACTACCGAAACAAATACAATATGTGGAACTCTATCTGCATAATTTTACTACAATAAGGACAACATATGACTTCTACTTCCCACGGAAGGCGAACTGAAAAGCACAGATGCCGACAGAGATTGCGTGAGAAAGCATGTGTGTGTGTGTGCATGTCTGTGCGTGTGTGTGCGTGGTTAAAACCTTTAGGAAGCAACAGCATGAAAATATGCTAAGACACTTACCTTACCCTAGTTTGTGGCGAGCTCTAATAAAAAGCCACAGGCTGTCACTAGTTTTTATCTGGTAGAAAAATTTGGTGTGAGCTTTGATGGTTCATTTAGTTTATCAACAAGAAGATAATCTTAGTACAAGCACTAACTTTCCTCTTACTTGGACATGCTCACAGAATAAAAATCAATTACCTTTTATACATAATGAACATTTTTTTATTTTAAGGTTTGCAAACAACTGTAGTCGACTCACACAAAAGGGTACTACCGGTATTTACTCTATTTTATGCATGTATATGAAACAAATGGTGTGTATGTGCCTAAGCGTATGTCTATACATGTGGGCGCATATATGTATACACACTGTACCTGTCAACCTCTTCCTATGCACGCGCGACCTCCGTGATGACACCTGCTATCGTAAATCGGAGGGAGAGAGTCTCTGCCGTGACCCACGTGCCCGTAGGAACTAAATCCACAGCAGGGCTGTGGATTCTGGACACATACAAATGCATGCAGATGCCCATGAAGGAATATTTCAGCCCTTTTCTTGGCATTTGATGGTAAAATTTCCCGTTCTGCTCCTCACCACTTTTGATCACAGCATATGGTGGCAGTGAAACTGGTTATGGTCCGCAGACTAAAGAGAAAGGACTTCGGTCTCTGCGCTCTCTCTCTCTGTGGAGCTGCCTGTTGGTCGTGGCCGCACCCGGGCTGAACGGATGTCGGAGAAGCGTCCCCTCTGTGGTCTGTGCTAGTGCCTAGCTTGCGGCTGGGGCCCTGGGTGGGTCCGCCGCCACGGCTCTGTCCCTTCTCCTTTAGCCTCCCAAGGAAGAATGACGCATCAAAACTAGGCTCCTCCTGTCTAGTCTCTCTCTATAAATACTGGGTAGACACACATACAGATACTCATACGTACACAAATACTAACCCACAGACAAAGCTGCATGGGGGAGTGCTGACTAGCGACATGGCAACACACCAGAAAAAGTAGTCATTGTTCCTGCTCCCAGAAGGTCATGTTATATGCCATGATCTTTAAACACTCAGGGAAAATTCAGAAGATTCCATTAATTAAAGGAGAAAGGAAGAGGCTGTCAAAATGGTGAAGTACAGACTAAGTGAAATTGCAAAGAAAGTGAAAATCTGGAGCAATTGAGGCCTAGTTGTGAAGTTCGAGAGCTGTAAACGGCAATCTTCAGATTTGGATTTTTTTTTTCTTTTTCCTGTTGCTATGGAAACTTGGTAGTCAAGCTTCAGATGTCAGGAGTTCTCACAGACCTGAATGGCAAAGATTCAGAGTTTAAGTCAAGGAATATTGCAACTCCATTCAAAACAGTTCAGCTGGATACTAGATACATGACTGGCAGGCTATAATAAATGCATTTATAAACATTGTACTACCTTCGAAATTTTTTTTTTCTTAAGCATAACATTTGCAGGGAGAATGGTTTATATCTTAAAAAGCTGGGCTTCTCCAAAAGTGCATGGTGCCAAACATCTCATCCCAGATCCCTGGCGCTATCTCCTCTGCCACCAAGGAGCCCTGTCTCTTGCACATCAGCCCAGAGCATGGCTATTCTACAAACAGGTTGACTTGGTAGATGAGAGATTGATGATTGTCCCAGATGTTTTTTATGGTCATGTACAAAAGCAAGATACCTAGTGGTGGTTCTTCGGACACTGTGTAGTAGTTTCCTCAGGCTGCTGTAATAAATGGCCACAAACTTAGCAGCTTAAACGACCCAAATTTATTCTCTTACAGCTCTGGAGGTCAGAGGTCCAAAATGGGTCTTACGGGGCTAAAACCAAGGTGTTAGCAGAGCTGTGTTCCTTTCAGAGGCTCTGGGGGGAGTGGCCACTTCCTTGGCTTTTCCAGCTTCCAGAGCTGCCTGTATTTGGCTCATGGCAACTTCAGCATCTTCATGGCCTGCACTGTCTTATCTGAGTTTACTGAAGCTGCCAGAGTGACAATTATTCTCTAGGTTGCACTCTCGCCCAGGGTCTTCCTTCTGCCCGATAACAGCAGGAGTGGAAATAGTTCAGTCTCTGACATTTTTGCTTCATTATTATTATATCTTGAATTTGTACGGGGAACTGGTACCATCAAATCTTTTGTTATTATCAAGGAAATAGAAATGTGGAAAGGTCAATCTACGATGTAATGTAAGTGCCGTTCATGCTGGAATAGACTGATTGCTGGAACTATAATGGGTCACTCTGCAGAGCTTGGGCCTTTCATTCAAAACCTGTCAAGGGGCGGATCAGTACCTAAAACTCACCCATCTACTGTGCACTCCCTTGCTTTTAGGTGTTGAACCTGTCATCCGTCTGTTTGCAAAATTTAAAGCAGGATCTCTAAATTGTATACAAGGTCTTTGTAATGTCACTCAACTACAAACAAGGTGATATTAAGAAGGTTAAGGGTTCAATCTGTTTTAAAAGAAAGGGCCATGGAAATTAAGAAGTTAATTTAGTTGCAATTTTTGGTTATGTGCAATGCCAGGGACCTTTCTATTGCTGGACAAGTGAACTCCTTTGCAGCGAGGAGTCTTCAGAACTCATGTAATTCCTTCATCTCACTTGAAGTTGTCATCGCCTTTGCCCCTGTTCCCTTACACTTGCTGGTTACTTGGCTGCAGTGAATTATATCCTGCAGATTTACTCACATTTGAAGAAGGACGTGAAAAGAACATAAAATGGCATCACTAATTTTATTTAAAAACACTTTGCAGTGTGGCACCAAGAACTTAAAATAATAATGTTGTTCATTGAGAAAAAAAGAAAAGCTTTTGGTTGAATAACACCCACTAATTTAGAAAGTCACCAATCCCTGTTTTAAGTCAATTTTAGATGACAATGTAAGTGATTCTACTTTTGAGAGCTGTTACATTGATTGCATGAAATGATCTACATAATTTATGTAAAGCTCTTAGCTTCGCCTGTGCAGGGCGCATACAAGGTCCACGGAGTCCGGAGTTGAGCCACTTTAAGGGGCCACAGCTCCTCTGCAAAGCACGACTCGGGGCCACCCCCAGGCAGGGGACTGCCTGTTCTGCCTGGGCTTGGTGCTTCTCCAGGCCCTGTCTCCGCTCATAACACATTGCACAATAAAGAAAAACAAAACAATGCTATGCTCAGCAATGTGGGTTGTGTGATTCCATTTATAGAAAATTCCAGGAAAGACAAGACTATAATTAAAGAAGGCAGATCAGTGAGGGTCTGGGTTGGGGGAGGGAATCAATAGCAAAGGGGTACAAGGAAACTTTTTTTTTTTGTAGTGTGTACAATTGTGTAGAGTCACCAAAACTCATCAAACTGTACTAATTCTTGCCATTGTTAATTAATTAAGCCTAAGAGAATGTATAAAAAGGCCGTAGGGCGATACTCTTCCTTGAACTTGACTGCATCACACCACACAGAGCCCTCTGTAGCCCCCCAGACAGAGCCGGATGGAGACGCCAGTCGGGGTGGGGGGCAGTGGGGGGGAAGGGGAGAGTGACTCGTCCCTCAGTGTCATCAACACGGAATGTAAACAACAAAATGGGCAGTGAGGATAATTTCGTTTACATTTTTTATTACTTTCAGTGTCATTAGTTTCATGTCCTTTATTTTTAGATGTCAAAGAGGGAAGTGCAGCTCTCTCAGTTCAGTTCTCAGTTGCAGCGAAGCTGTCTGCAGCATCATAAGGAACTGGGAGGTTTTTATTGTCGTTTTGTGGTCTAATGGTGAATGCGGGCTTCACTGCTTACCCACATGGGACCTCTCTGAGTTTTCTCATCTATAAAGTGGGATAAAATCACCAGGCTGGGGAAGAAAATAGACAGAAAGGCCACAGGACATCAGGGTGTTTGGTTAACGTTAGTCTGTCTGATCAGAACCTTATTTGAGGGGAGGAGAAAACCTGTTTTTTCTTTCCATGTTGTATGATGTGATCACTGCAATTTTATGACCAACACTTTAAAGATGTTGGCACGCTTCTTCTGTAAAGGGCCAACTATTTCCGGCTTTGTGGGTCACATGGTCTCTGTGGCAACCATTCAGCTCTGCCACTGTAGTAGGAAGCAGCCTTAGGCGCTATGGAAATGAATGGGCGTGGCCGGGTTCCTGTAACACTTTCTGTGCAAAATCAGGAAGCGGGGTGTCTGTGGCCATCAGACCATAGTTTGCCAACTCCTGCTTTACAGAAATACCAAACAGATTCTCCCAGACCCCAGAATTCTTGCAAGGAGTCTGGCTGAGTTGCGAAGGTGTCTTACCCTTGCACTTTATAATTTAGTTTCCACCCCCTGCCCCACCTTGTTTAATGGTTTAGGCCCATTTCCGTGTAGCCTCTTGTCACTGTTATGTTAATTGCGGCTCAGGTGGGATGGCTGCTGGCCACCAACTTCTGCTGTCCTGAGGGGGTGTGTGAGCCCTTGCCCCTCCCCCCTGGTGACTTATTCACTCTGGCTCTGACCCAGTCTCTCGGGTCTTATTAAGTCCATGCCTTTCTGGTTAGGAAGAACATCTTGGGCTAGGTATATAGTAAAACAAGGATTATTATATTTGGCAGGCATCTCTAATGTTCAAATGAACAATGTTAAATAATCTTACGCCTTTTGCATAGAGCCAGACTGAGGTTCTATTTGAAGTCAAACAGGTGAGTGATAACACCTGTTCTTAAGCTGTTTTCTTAGGCTGAAAATACCTGTCTTGTGGTGTCACACATTGAAAGGTCAACCGAGGACATTTCCGTCTGTGTAGGAGCCTCAGAGCTCCTTTGTGAGGATGATTTTGGTTTCACCTACCGGTACCTACAGCGGGTGAACCACATGCTGCTAGACAGGATGGCTCTCCATTTAGGTGAGAACAAAAAACACATCTGATCTCTCAAATATACGAGTATTATGCATGCACCTGTCTCTTCTCAATGGTAATATTTTGAGTATAAACTGAACATGAATGCCTTAGGAGTTACCAGGCAACTCTACCTTAGATTAGCTGTGATGTAAGAACTCAGCAGAGAGAAGTGGACAGTCTTTGGGTGCCTGCTCATTCATGATTGATATCTGCAGTCCAGGGGTCTCCAAGGAGGGGGGGCACAAGAAAATCCCTTGTTTGTAAGAAGGAAATACTATCACATCTATTTATATTCCTTTTACCATATTTTGCCATGTACAATGCACACTTTTTTTGTCCAAATTTTTGACGAAAAATAAGGATGCGCATTATACATGGGTAATACCTGAAATACCTTGTATCTGTTCTTGTGTTTTATAATTATTTGTTATATAAAATTTCTTGTACCATAATATCTTAAAAAATAAAAGCTAAAATTCCTTTATAATATAAAAAATAAGTATCTAAATATAAATAAAGGAAACATTGAATTAAAAAATTAAAATAAAGGATTTTTTTTCCTGAGGGTTTGGGCCAAATACATGGATGTGCATTGTACATGGCAAAATGTGGTGTTTTAAACAGATTGTCTTAATAATATTTAACGCATGGATTCATAGTAGCAGACACGTGTATTATTATAAAATATTGTGTAAAAGCATAGAAACATTGGGTCTGTGTGCTGGGGGCTACTGTCACTTGGGATGTTGGTTCCATAGGTTGGACGGGCCTGGGAACCTGCATGGGAACAAACAGGGGGTGGAAGTCTCCATGTAAAAAACTCACTGCAGTCTAAGTAGTGATAAGTGAATAGGAGAGCTGCGGCCTGCAGTGCCTTGGTTCTTCGAAGGGATGCCGTCGAGAATGTGATGTTGTATAATTGGGATTATAGACAGTGATGTGTGAACGGCTACTTATGATCTTCTCTCTCTCTCTCTCCGTACACACATAATTGTGCACACACACATGCACACATAACACATGCAATGCACATGTGCATACATAGTACATGTGCACAGGCACACATACACTTGGACCCAGGCATTTTTACTTCTTTATCCAGACTCTGCTATATGTGAATTCCAACTTCTCCTAGAGCCCAGCACTGGGCTTGCAGTACTCACTTCGGAAGCTAGTGGAAGACAGATTCCAGATGTTACTGGAATAGAGCTGGTCATGGCAGAACATTGCAAATAACCGTAATACATCTGTTGATAGAGGAATATACACTGTGCCATATTTATGGGACAGGATACTCTCCAGCAGTTAAGATGATGAACTAGCACAGGGGTAAACTATGGCCAGTGGGCCCCTGTGTGTTTATATGGCTCTCAAACTAGGTTTTCACACTTTTAAAGAGTGGTAAAGAGTGGTAAAGAAGAAAAGAATGAAGCAAAAAAGAGAGATAGAGAACATGTGAAGGAGACCTGGTGTGGCCCACAGAACCCAAAATATTTGCTGCCTGGTCCTTTATAGAAAGAAGTTGGCTGACCCCTGACCTACAGCAACGTAGATGACTCTTGGAGATATAGTGGGGAAAGGAAGAAGAGTAAGATGCAAAACATCACGCTCAACATAATGCATATTAGATAAGGTTTTCCTAACTGCACAAACTGGAACTATACATGGTGTGTGGGGGTAGGAACAGTATAGAGCAATGCCAGGACGCACTCTAACTCATATATAATAATAGCTATTGTCTCTGGGGAGAGAGAATAGGAAATAAAATTGGGGAGAAGAACACCTTTACCTGTTCCTTCAAGAAATTTTATTTCTTGAAGTAAAAGGAAGGAAGAAGAAAGAAGAAAAAATACAGGAATGAGAGAGAGGGATATATATTTCCTTCCTTCCTTCCTTCCTTCCTCCCTTCCTTCCTTCCCTTCTTTCTTCCTTCTTCCCTTCCGCCCTCCCTCCCACCCATTGAATGAAACATTTCTTGTTATAAGGGCTTTTCCTCCTTTGTGCTGCCCACAGGGCGCTGGCCCAGCACAGAGCTTTACACACAGCACATTTCCCATGGTGGAATGTGTGATTTCCTGTTGACCCGACTTACCATTATTACCAGGATATAATAACTTCTGTTATTTTTTCTAATAATCAATTTCTCAACTTCCGAATTCACAATTACATCAATATCCCTGTCAAAACGTGAATACCGAGGGTCAAAAGGCTTTTTGAATGGCACTATATGTAAATAATTGCTAAAGTTAAAATTGGACTAATATTCCATGAAGAGGAAATATTTGATACACATACGTAATCATTCTATGCTCACATCTATATTACTAGGCATAATAATTTGTTTAAAATAATGCTTCATTATATTATAGCCATTACTACCAGTCAGTGAAAAAATGTGTGAATTATACATTTATCTCTTTTCCTATGGCCCAACTGCCATACATGAATTCCCATGACCGTTCTTAAAAAGGTATAGTAGGTACTTTGACCTTGAGATCTCTGCACTGTGACCTCTGCACAGTGCAGAGAGAGACAGGGCCCTGAAAGACCAGCTGACTACTCTGAGCACATTTGTATCCACTCACGTTCAGTGGCACATACAGTAAGTCGTCTCATCACCTGCTCTTAGGGTAGTGAAACGTGCTTTTGCACACTTCCTCAGGTTGTCAGGGGGGTGCTAAGATGCTTTTCAACATTAGTTGGAGCACTTTTTTATGTGTAACACCTTCTATTGTGCAGACATAAATGAAAAAGAAATGCTTCCTCTGGGACAAACATTCTGGGGACAAAAGGCTTTGGTCAGTTTTCATACGTGTGCACGCACTGGAGTCGGCCGACTTACACACTAAACTGAAGAGGGAGATGAGCAGGACCGAGGTCGGGCTGAAGTGCAGGGCCCCCGCGGCGTTGCAGTCTACTTTGGAATTCTTGCAGGAACACACTTGTACCCTGAGGTCTGTGATGTTCGTCATGGGTGGCTTCCCTGAATCTGTCACCATGATGGGCAGCTGGTAGTTTGCTTTGTTCAGATTTTGAAGAAGGCTTACCAGGGCGTGTGTATCTACAAAGACAAGGGGGGCCTTCGTGAGAGGGGGGCAGACCTTTCCAAAGGAAAGAGGGAGAACACACAAAACAGGCATTGCATTTTGTTTATAACCATGAGAGCATTTACATTTAAATTATTAACATTGAATAAAAATATCAATTCAGTTCCATTGCACCAGCCACATTTCATGTGGCTGCCATACTGGACAGTACAGATAGGACGTTTCCGTCATCCAGGAGGGCCGTGGTTCAGTGTTACCATAATCAGTTTGAAGGGGAGCCGCTGTTGTGAAAATGACCGACTACCAAGAATCTCTCCCTGCAAATTTCTTATGCCAATAAGGTCATCTTCACAAAGATCATATTCAATATCTAGAAATAATAATGCAAAAGTCTATTCTCAAATGATCACATTGTATGTCTTAAATATACACAATTTTTATTTGTCAATTATACTTTTCCAACAAAACTGGAAAAAAGAGAAAAAATGATCAGCTCAGAGCATTTTTATATAAGAATGCAAATTGAAAAAATCAAAATAAATTCTTGGACCCCCCGAAAAAACCCACTCACTTTACACAAGGGCAAGACCCTGTGAGTTGCCACAGGGATGGACTCTGTCGTCTTTCTTGTCCTCAGCCCAGAGCCCTAGACCTGGGTGGGAACCACAGCAGGGTCCACAGTGTGGAGCCTGGGCCTTTACGACCATGTTTGCTGGGAATATCTGCCATTACCAGGCCCCCGGGCAGCACTCAGAGTGGCCACCCTACTGGGCCACTCTTTTTAGCCTCAGGTTATTTTCTTTCTTTTTTAAATTTATTGATTTGAGAGAGAGAGAGAGAGAGAGAAGGGAGGAGGGAGAAAAACAGAGGGAGGGAGGGGGAGAGAGAGAATTTGTTGTTCTACTTATTCATTTGTTTATTGGTTATTCCTATATGTGTCCTGGCCAGGATCGAACCCACAACCAAGGTGCATCGGGGACAACCTCTAACCAAATGAGCTACCTGGCCAGGGCAGGCTGTTCTCTTTTCCATCACTCAGGGGACTAGGGATTTTTGTTGGCTTGCTTGTTTTTAAACAGCCCCTTTCTGGGGATGGACAATGCTAAGTGTTCAGAAAAGTCATTTGGGGACAAGAGAAAGAATTTAGGAGGCATCGCGTCTATTAAATAAGACCAGGAGGGAAAGTGGAGTGTGAAGACCTGCAAACAGAAGCAGATGAAGTATCATCCTAACCAGAAGGTTGGGGCAGCAGCAGATACAACCAAGGTAGCAAACTGCCCCAGTGAAATGGCAGATTAACATGGGAACATTCTTCCATCTCCCTCAAGTAGGAGAACCTCTTGCATAAGAAAGTTCCAGCGGGAGCCCTGGCCCGTGTGGCTCAGTTGGTTCGAGTGTCGTCCTGTATACTGAAATGTCGTGAGTTCCATCACGGAGCACATGGGAGGCAACCATCAATGTTTTTCTTTGACATGACACTGATGTTCCTCTCCCTCTCCCCCAACCCTTCCCCTCTCTCTAAAGTCAGTGGGCATGTCCTCAGGTGAGGATAAAAAAAAGTTCCAGTTGGAAAGAACTGGTGATGATTATTCAAATCAGCTAGATGCACAAAAACTAGCAACAAAATAGTCACTGCTCCGACAAGAGAAGGCTGTTTTAGTTAAAAATAATCAGTGTAACAACATTTGTTTTTTAAAAAGCGATAAAATAGACAAATGGGCAAACAGAATCAATAACAAGAGAAAGGCACTAATAAAACGAGAAGGGAGATAAGGCCATAACAATACATATGAGATTTGTAATAGAAAATTTTATGCACAATTGTACAATACATTTTTGAAACCTAATGAAATGGGTAATTCCCCATCTCTCTCAAAATTTCTGTGGCTGATCTAAGAAAAGGAGCCTTGACTAGGTCAATGGCAGGAGAAGTTCATTATTGATGACAGAGTGTATGTCTAATGTGTGAGTTCTGGTTTTTTGTTTCGTTTCAAGGCAAGGTGAAGCTGGCAGTGTGGAGGAAAGTGGGTGAGGTATTGTGGAGAGAGGGATAGTTCATAATTCAATACACTGGTGTTTCAGCTTTAATAAGGCAGATGATAAATGTTGGGCCAAGTTCTGAATTCCACCTGCCCACATGGGAAGATTGGTAGGAAGGGACACTGCCTGCGAGTTTCATAAATGAGGGACAGGATAGATGAAAGGAGATATCAAAGTTGAAAGTAAAAGCCAAGGTCATTATAAAGACTAAGTCAATTTTGAGGAGGTCTGCAGTGTGACATGGAAGCTGGAGGAGCAGAGAGTAACCTTCCTACAGATTCCTGGACTGCTGCTTCTCCCCTCCCTAGTCTTTTATAACAGCAAGCACACCACAGAAAACCTCTCCGCAGTGCTCATGAAGTTAGGCGTAAACACAGTTATTTGCGAGAGGAGAGGCAGCTGAGCCAGGATGTGCTTAGAGAGAAGCAGCAACTCTGGCTTTTGAAAGCTGCAGATGGGGTGGGTGTACTGTATGGAGCTGTGCAGTACAGGATGTACAGAATAGGGTGGACAGTCCAGAGTATACAGTATAAGGTATATATATCATGTGATGTAGGGTATAGAGTATAGTGTACGCTACAGAGTGTACAGTTATAGGGTGGGTAGTATACTGTATACAGCATAGAAAAGATAAGAGAGGAAGCAATAGAGAAAACCCTCATGTTTGCATGATAAGGAACTGATATTTAATATATTTACAAATTGTATTCATTAGCTGGAGGGAAAACTATCAATATGTATAGTGCATAAACAACTTGAAATAACCATGTGAGAGTGTACAAGAGGGTAGGAGAGGAGAAGGAGTCCAGAAGAGGAAGCCAAGCCAGCGACACGCGGCTCAAAGCCACAGGGTAACGGGAGAATCTCTAAGTGGACTTACTGTTGATCTTGGAGATCTTCCAGACTTTATCAGGGACAGTTTGTTTGTGGATTTCAAATTTGAAAGGATCTGTATTTGGGTGAAGATCCTTATCTGATGCTCCCAAAATGACCACACTGAGGTTTTTGGCGTCATCGCAGACTTCGGCCACTGTGGGGTAAATGAAGGGAGCGTTGTCGTTCACGTCTTCCAGGGTTATCAGCACGGTTCCAGTCCCGGTGGCAGGGGGGTTGCCTGCGGGTGAAAGGGACGAGGTTAGTACACAACCACTGTACGCAAGAAGAGCTTTCCACGGTGCTTTCCCGGTGTGCCAGACACCCTTACGATGAATAGGCTTCAGAAGGACCAACAGCAATAGCTCACATATTTGTGTAAGGGTTCGTGGTTTCCAAGCCTGTTACCATGTATAGGACTTTGGCTTTAAGTTCTTCAGGCTTCTCCTTTAGGACACTGAGCTTCCAACACACGAGTCATGCTAACACACTGAAAGTCCCTCAAAGAATGGAGATAATGAATGGACTTTTCCTTGATCAACAGATTCAACCTTTTATCTGAATATCCAAGTTTTTCCCGTACGCTAGTGGTACAGGAAGGCAGAGACCCCAGGAGAGAAGGCCGTGTCCTTTACCTCTGTACTGACTGGGGAGTTGGCTGAGGAGACAGCCCTTCCAGGGTTTTCTTTTGTGAGTAGAACAGGGTCTGGCGAGGCTGACGGTGCCCAGGGGGCCAGCCGGGGCTTAGCCCGGCAGCACAGGGCAGATTATGAAAGGCGGGTTCGTTGGGAGAAACAAAACCCTTGGCCGGCTGCAGGGCCAGATGAAACAATCATAACATAACCTTTGGGTCTTGTGCTTCGAGTCTCACTTTTTCAATATTTCACCTCCTTCCTGAAATGGTTTTCGTTTTAGGAAACATTATTTTAAGAAACCCGTATAACCTCACTTACGCAACAGTGTCTTCCATGTAAAGAAAGGGATGTTTAATCTTCATAAGAGCCAGCATGATATCATTTACCTTTCTCTAAACTTATTTTTAATCATCTACACATTAGAGACTTGCTCTTGGGACAAAGCACTCGTTAATAGTTCTGAATTTTCTGGAAAGTTAGAGCCGAACTTGCAGGCCGTAAGCAGTCAGTGTGCGGACTTGCCTTCTCCCTAAAGGGTCCGGGGCCCCTCTACAATCACAGCGCTCTAATTTTATGCACTAGTACTGACCTAATGTCTGGCTCCATTTAATTTTTCCTATCCTCATTTGCACTGAACCAGATTTACAAGCTTAATTTTATTTTATCTCATCCTACGTTAATTTTCTGAAGTGCGCATTAAGTTTAAAGTCGGGTTGTGAATCATGTGGGGGGGGGGGGGGGGGGGGCCGTGAATGTCTGGGCTCAGAGCGCAGGCGTCCAGTGCGAGGCCAGGCCGGGCCTGGCAGGTCTGGCGGCGAGTAAGCAACGAGTGCTTTGGGGATTCAGGCCGTGTATTACTGACAGGAACAGTCGAAGGACCAGGAGGCAATGGGGGCCCTTGTGTAGGTGACACCGAAATGAAAGGAGGCAGTTGGCTGCATCACAAATGAGGGGACACCCTGATGTTGAGGAGCCAGTTTAAAGCTGCTTCTCGAAGTGTCATTGTCTGCACCCTAAGAGCGGCGGATAGAAAGCCTCGTCCCTCGTCAGAACCCAGAAGGCGATGAGAAACTGTCTTAGGACTTAGGGAGGCAAGTGGGGAACGGGCCACAGTGGCTCCTCGCAGCCTCCCGTGCGCACAGTCCTGGGAGGATCGCAAGACATTCTGCTAACTCTCACGTGGCCTGTGGCTCAGCCTTCGCCCCTGGCCTGCGTGGATACAGGCAAAGTCACCTGGCATCCCGGGCTGTCCTCTGCTGCAGGGTGTGTGGGAGGACGCTAAGGGGATGAGGCTGGAGGTGTCTGGTAGGGCGCGTGGCCTTGGCTAGCAGGACAGGTTGCTTGTACTGATTTTACAGACTGCACGAAGCCGCGGAGGGGCAAACGATCTGATCTGACTTATTTTTTAGAAACACACAATGGCATTTACAGAAGACGTCGGACATTGGAGGCCAGCAATGGGTTGAGTCACAATGTGGGCAGTACGAACAGGAAAGAAATGTTTCTTCTTGTCGATTTAGGCACTCAGGTGAGGCCAGCAGAAGGTAGTAGGGAGGAAAAAGATGAGTTCAGCTGTGATCGTGCTAATGACCCCTATATTCAGTGCGACTGTGTACAGGGCTCACAGCCTAGGAGAAATGCCGAGTTAGCAACGGGGGCGTTGTCAGCCTGGATGCTTTTGAAGTCAGTCCAGCAAATTAGGTCACCCCAGGTGAAAGCAGACAATGACAGGTGGGTGGAGAGAGAAATCCCCAAACTGAAAGAGCAGATGATAGTTTGCAGAGACACAGGGGAGATGAACTGGAAGAGGAGGCAATGTGTTATGATGCCCAGAAGGATAAGGAGTAAAGAGAAGCAATGGGATTTTGCAGGGAGATTGTTATTGGTGACTTTTTCGGGAGAGGTTTCCGCTTGTGGGGGAGACGCCAGCTTGAAGGAACTGAGCTGTGAGTCATGAAGCAGTGAGAGCACATTCTGTTTCCTGGGGCTGGTCGAACTTTAAATATGTCAACACCCAAAGACAGTTCCAGAGTAAATATTTAAATAAATATCTGCTAAGATAGGAACACAAGTGTAATTAATCATCAAAAGGATGGCTATTTCTAATGGCATATCATCACCTTTTGTAAGAGCAAGAACTCAGAGGAAACACATAATTACTTTGAAGTTGGTTATCTAGTGTCAGCTTTCATCAATTTGGTTGAATTTCTTTCTTGAAAACTTATTTTTCTCTTTTAATTGAACTAATTGACTATCTCAGAGGAATCCACTATATCTTTTTTCACTCCGAATATGTTATGAAATCATTTGGTGGAATGGATGAGAAGGCATTTTGAGTATGTGAAATATAAGAATTGGCTTTTTGTGAACTTAATTACACTGCCATCCTCAATTCCCTGCATACTATTCCCAGGCCAGCCTGGTAATGTCTTTTTCTGAAGTCAAATAAAATTAGCTGGTTTTTCTCATTGATAAGGTAACGAGTGAATTCTCAAAATCCCCAGGGAAAGAGTCCCTCCCAGTTGATATGCACAGGATGGAGAAAAATCACCATCCAAAATTCAAATGTAATTCAAAACGTAATGGTTCTTCACAAGCCAATTTTGCTTCAATTGTTCTGGGACCCCAGGAAATATTGGAGCTTCCAAGAATTCCTTGGCACTCAGCAAAAAATCCCTCACCCCTCCGCTTCCCCATCCCATCAGCAACCCCCAGCCCCCTAGGGATGACTCTGCATAACCAGATATCAGAACCAAAGCATCGTTGGGACTGTGCCCTCCTTCATCGATTTTCTATTTCAATAGAAAAAAAAATAGCCACAGTCGCAGCAAAACTCCTGCGATATGGAGCTAAAACCACACTTTAAAAGTTAGAGGGCGCCCAACCCCCAGACAGGTGGGGAGACTGCCTGTGTCCGCGGGGCTTTCGTCTTTACAGCGTTAGAAGACCTTGGGGCCCCTGAGAGATGAACCATTCTTGTCGGTGGCTCTTAAGCTGAATGGGAAGTGGGCTCCTCGGGGAATCTGATCATGATCATGGCCCTGCCTCTGGGGAAATGCACCTACATTTACACTGGGGGGTGGGGGTATTGGTCAGCAGATGCCGGACGTGCAGCCGTGGGCTTGGTGCAGGGCCAGAGCAGTGATCCGGGACACCTTTGTCTGAGGTGTGGTGAGGCTGAGGCCTGGAGAGGTTTAGGATGGGGTCAAAGTAACTAGCTGAGCATCAGACCTCCTTCTCTAGAATTAAGGAGTTCCGTCACTTTCTGTGTCGGAACTATGGAGGTAGATTCTTCAGGTTCTTACTTCAACCATGACAGCAAACTAAAATTCCTGAACCGTGACTTGGGGTTATTATTATGAATTATTATCATTATTTTAATCTTTCCCAGGAGCTACTTTTCATTTTGGTAAAACATACAAAACAAGATTTACCTTCTTAGCCATTTTTAAGCACACAGTTCAGTGCCATTGAGCCCACACGCACTGTTGCATAGCCGTCAGCGCCACCCCCCCATGACTTCCTCACCTTCCCCAGATGAGACTCTGTCCCCACTCAACGACTCCCCATCCCCCTCGGCCTTCAAATGTTGGTGGATTCTTCATTTTGCCTCTAGTTCTCATGCTGCCAAACACTGGCAAGACCTGGGGGCAATGCCACCATTCTTTCCTATGGATCTGGATGACGGAGTCTGTCCCATTGAGGACTGTGACTTTAAGGCCTTGGAGGTGCTTTGACTTCATGAGGTTAGCAGCCTGCCAGGGTCTCCCTGGCACTTGCCACCTCTTGCTCCCGTTTCTGGCTGTGTCGCTCCCACTCAGCAGTGACGGCTTGTAATACCTCTCAGCACATTCCATGACCAAGACAGGACCAAAGGGACCCCACTGCTTGATTTTGAACCCAGACAATTTGACCCAGATAGGTTGCTGCTTTGAGCATTTGGAGTCCTACTTTCTAGTTTTCCCTCATTTCCCAAAAGAGGAAACTGGGACTCAGAGAGATTAAGTCACTCGTCCCAGGCTATCGCCAGTGTATTCTCACGCCACGTGCTCTCTGGGCGCCTGGGAAGCCCGTGGAATGACTGGGGATTGTGACCAACCCACCCTCTGAGCACACTCCAGAGCACGAAGTCTTATTATTTTGGCACTTGTGGTGGCATCGAGTATTGGTGGAGAGGGTGCAGAGCAGTCTTCCGTGTTTTCCTTGTTTACCTGGCCGGCCGTGTGCCGTGTTTGTGGGAGGCCTGCAGAGCGGGGGCCAGTCCCCGAAGGGGCACGTGTTGTCCATGGGCCTCCAGCTCTGCTCTGGTGCTGCCCGCGTGGCTGTGATGAGAAGCAGGGCTGTTTTTTTTTGTTTGTTTTTAATCGTAGGAATTTTATTTAACTCAGAATTCTGACCAAACAGGACTTCCACTTAGCCAAAAAACACCTATTTTTCTGATAGGTTTCATTATTCAGGAGGCAAAAAATACTTGTCAATAAGAGGCACAATTAGAAACAGTGTAATCCAAAGTAAAAAATATATGCGATTAGAGAAAGATGAGAAAGAAATATATGAAAGCTTAACAGCGTTTATCTTTCTAGATAATTAGCATTAAAATAACACTCTTCTCTTTTTAATTTCCTTTACCATAACCATGGTTACTATAATAATTAGAAATAGAAATGTGAATTCGAAAGTTACGTGGGGATTTAGAAATCTTTTTTCAATTTTAACTTACTTTTTGGTCTCTCACTCTTTTATATTTTTAAATGAATCGATATTAAGCAAATTCACAGAGTTGTGTAACGATCACCACCATCTAATTTTAGAACATTCCCATCACCCCCTCAAAAAAACCTCGGGCCCATTTGTCTGAACTCTCTTCACCTGCTTCTAGCCCTAGACAACTGATATTCTGCTCTTTTTCTTCATAGTTTTGTCTTTTCTGGAAACTTCTATAAATGGAATTATATAATATGTGGCTTTTTGTGTCTGGCTTCTTTTTGTATAATGTTTCTAAGGTTCATCCATGCTATTGCATGAATCTGTACCTCATTCCTGTTTACGGCTGAAAAATATCTCATTCTATGAATAGATCATGTTTTGTTTATTAATTCACTAGGCTATGGATATTTGGGTTGTTTACATTTTTTTATCTGTTATAAACAATGCTGCTATGAACACCTGTATACAAGGGACCAGATTTTCACATGCTACAACGTCCCCACACTAGTAAGACAGGACTGCAAATGCATCTTATTAGGAGAGTCCCCTTGGGAGAATCAGGTTCTTGGTCTTGCCGCACTCGGATGGGCTGGCTTCGGATGCAGAGAGTGCTGGGATCTCACCAAGCACTCTCAGAAGCACTGCTTTCTGGAAAGCAGCAGATTTTTCTAGTCCCTAGTTCCAAATCTTGTGAGTTGGGCCTAGAGGCACACAGCACATGTCTTTCCTTGGGAGTCATGCGTGCAGTGGTTTTATGTGGGGAGTAGTGTGCGAAGGGAGGTTGCCCACGAGAAAAATGACACGCAGGAAGGGAGAGGGAGAAGAGGGTAACACAGGAAGCTCATTTCTGAGCTCCATGGGCTGTACGCATCAGGATGGTGTTCCATGCTGGTTCTCTCTTATACAAGAGGTACTTGGTAGATTTTTGAATTAATGTAGATTGATTTGAAAAATGATATTTCACTCTTTTTATACATGTAATAATATGTAATTATATTTCCACAGTTTTCCATTCTATCTTCTGCTCTGAGAGTAGTGGCTGTGTCTATATTCAAGTCCCCCCTTCTTTCACTTGGGGGAGAAAAAACTGTGTGTGTGATGGGTTTGGGGCTCAGAGCAGGGAGTCCATGCTGGGGACAAGTAGAGGGACCTCCACTCGTGTCTCAAGGGAGATTGAGGCCCAACTTTGGGGAGGGAAACCAAGAGATGGGCCAATTTAAGAGGAGCCAAAGTTCAGGTGTGGGTCCCTGAGCGAAGGCCTGGCACCCTAGCTACTTTCTGAGGCTTGTGTATAGGGGCAAAGTGCATGGATGGGGCAGCGTACCTCCCATCGAGTTCCCACTGTGTTGCTTTGCATCTGTGAGCAAATAAGTGCCGGATCTTTTACTTCATATGAACAGGGCTCTAAGCTTATCTTCATCTTCACTTAAAAATGAGAGTGGACCAGGGTTCTTCTCTGTAAGGCCATCCTTTGTATTGTTTAGTTCATCCCTATGTTCTATTTACTATGGCTTTTCAGTATCATAATTTAAAACATTTTGGCATTTGCCCCATAAAGCCAAGAATCTCATTACTTTTAAATTCACAAGTATCTTTTTAAAATTGTTTATTGGGGTGACATTTGTTAATGAGTTTGCATAAGTTTCAGGTGTGCAGTTCTACAACGCGTCACCTGCATGCGTACTGCATCGTGTGCCCACCGCCCTGAGTCTCGTCTCCTTCTGTCGCCACATGCGTGACCCCTTCAGCCTCTTCAGTCTCCCCTCGCCACTCCCCCGGGTAACCACCATACAACAGTATGTCTGTGTCTATGAGTGGTTTCTTTTGTTTGTTGCTTTCTGTTTTGTCCCACATATGAATGAAATCATGGTTCTTGTCCTACTACTCAGCCATAAGAAAAGATGGAATACTGCCGTTTGTGACAACATGGATGGATCTTGAGACTGTCGGCTAAGTGCAGTAAGTCAGATGAAAAGGCACAAGCATTTTCAAGAATTGCTTTGTTAATAAAGATATTGGCAATTCCATTTTATATGTTGAACAAATGTAACTATTCGCCAACAAAAACCCTGGTAGAAAATAGCTTTGCAGAAGATAATGCCAGGTTTCTGTGTAATACTTGATGGAGAACTGGGGCAATTATTCACTTAACTGGACTAAATATTCTTTTAGAAGAGACGATAATCTGAAACACTGAACTGTTTAAAAAAGTGAACTCTTTGGCTTTTTTGTTTCCATTTTGCTGACTTTAGAGAAAAGGAAAAAAACAGGGGAAGAGTTTATTTGGAGGTCATGTTTAAACATGACAGTCCATTTTATTCATTCAGTCAATAATCAGTTATTGGGACTCTGCTCTGTGCCTGGGTGGATACGCAGAAAAATCAACAGTAGAGGGTGCCTGCTCTTGAAATGCTAATGGCGTGGCAGAAGCAGATACATAAACAGAGGCAGAACAACATTGTAAGTGCAGGAAGAGATATGAGGGGAAATGTCATCGGGGCGTGTGGCGTGGTATAATTAACTGCCTGGGGACACAGGTTGGAAGGCTGTGTGAAGGGATGGCATTTGAAGTGTGCTAGAAATGAGAACAGTTTGTGGAGAGGGAGAAGCTGTTCTAGGATGAGGAAGCAGTGTGGCTATTTTGTGGGAAGAAGTTCAAAGACTTTTAAGCAGGAGAGTGGCTTTGATAAAAGCGGAGGATGCTGGGAAGCACAGAAAGGAATGAACTTGAGTGAGGAGAGAGGACACAGGATGCCCAGCTGGGATGCCAGTGTGGTAATGGGACTGAGGATGAGGGCCGAGGTGAGGGCGGTTGGAACACAGGAGTGGAGGCTGGTGAGGGAGGCTGAGCCCACAGCCAGAATTGGGCTGGGGGAGATGGGTAGGTAGGGCACTGGGCTCTGGCTTGGGGATTGTGCAGCTGGCGATGCTATTATCCGACCTGGGGAATAGGAACCACAGAGGAGGACCAGTTAAGAGACACCTTGGCAGGAGGAGTTGCACTGGCATAGATGGGCATTGCAGACAGCATTTTGACACTCAGATCGGCTTCTTTTCCCAATGGATGTCTGGACACATTATTTTTAAGATGTCTGATTTGGCTGATCAATGTGGAAATGTCCTGCGGTTAGGCAGACGAGTGTTGGCTTAACTGTCCGCATTCAGACAGGCAGGCTCCGTGAACCGTCTAGCATTCAAGGTGGCATCTCCGGCTAGTTTTTTCATTTAGAGCCCTACTCCAAGCGAAGGGCTGTGCGGCCCTCTCCTTCCCTAGAAAAATGCTCAGACCACCAGCAGGGTGGTCATCCGATGGCAGTTCATGGTTTGCCTCAGGTGTTGGTGATTTTGACTTTTAGAAAAGCCAGTCTGTAAGTTCAAGTCAGTTGACTTAAATATTTACTAAATGTTTACTCAGCACCAGGAATCTTGTCCTCATGGTTTCTAGCCCAGCAGGGAAGGTAGCATTGTCCTCATTCTGCAGATGGGGAAACTGAGGCTGAGAGAGCGTAAGTTGCACACCTCGGCTAAGCTGGGGAGCTGGCTCATCGAAGGCCAGCAGGGCTCCAGGCCCCACTGTCCCTGTGGGCTGCGCGTGCCATCTGGATGGCTTTGGTCATAGCCTGTCCTTTACCGGATCCCAAGAGTTGTTTTATTGGGCTGTTTTGTCAGTGACAAAATTATAGCTAGTATTTCCAGTGTGATTGATATTTTACTGGTACTTCAAGTAACAAGGAATGATGGCTGAGTCTTCAATTTATTTTTCTTCCTCAATTACTATAACAGCTGAGATAAGGGGTGTTAAACAGGCTTAATTGGGTTGCCATCATAACTAATGGCTTGGTTTTATCCAAACTAGCATCTTTTAAGTAGAATTAATCTAAATAATCTGCTACATCCTCCATGCAGCTTGGAGCTTGGTTGCTCTACAAAAAGGGACACACCATAAATTGAGGCCTCTTTTTAAAGTTTATATCCCCGGGTATCCTCAGTTTGGGGGCCATGGCTGTCTAGTAGTTCAGAAGTCATTTCCTGTGGGGCTGGGTAACATTTTTGTCTTTTAATCAATCTAAATGTACTTTGCACAGCATTTCAATTTTGAATCAGCTGGCATTATCAGAACATCTGTCATGTAGGGGCTGAGGGAAAAGACAGGTTGGGACATGATAGATCTTAGCCTATGAAAAATCATTATTTTGGTCTATCCCACTCGAGTTTTACAGCTGCCGTGCTTGGTTCTGTGCCCGTGTCTTTTTGGTAACCCACATCCCATCCTGCACCGGCAGGCTCAGGCACACCTTGCACAAGCTGCTAAGTCATGAAAACATGCTGCTGAATTTAGCAATAATCAGGCTTGTTTTGTGCCATCATTCCCTTATTCTTTCAAGTGAAAGTGGATGGGGAATGTGACACTTTTGATAATCATATCAAGACTTCATGTGAGCTCTCGAGAGAACAGGGGCTTCATGGTTCAAAGCATGGAGCCTTCGGGAGAACTAAAGCATATATAGATACGTATATTTCCCTCTTTCCTTTAAACTCTGCATAGGGTAGGTGCTTGGAGTGAGGGCATTTGGATTTATCCGAGGCCGAATACTGTCTTTGACTTTTGAAGTCACAATTCAGACCTTCTCCTAGGGCATAAAAGACATTCGATAATAATTGCGGAACGCTGGACCCTATACAGTTTCAGAGCAGGAGGAGTGAAAGGTGAGGTTATAGGTGATCAGGGCAGAAAGACCAGCCTAATAAACTCTGAGCAAATGGCGCTAAGCCAGGAAGCAGCAGCCAGCGCTGCCTTTCCTGCCCTGACCAGCCCCGCTGGGAGTCCCGAACTCTTAGGAGAAATTGCTTGTGACAGTTTACAGCCCATGTAAGACAGTGAGACTAACATTTGACCTTTCTGTGATTACCTGAGCAGGGCGATAATCACACCACAATGTGCCCAGTGCTAATTGCGGCTGCTCTGTCCTCTTGTCGGCATCCCCAAAGGGATTCTCTCTTATTGCCTTCCTGAATGTTCATCCTCCACCTCGATATTTTCCTTTGCAATTATTATTCCCCTCCCCCTCCTTTTTAAAGATGGACCAGCAATTCTTTGTTCATCCAAGTCTTTAATAAAAGCATTCCTGTACTCTGAAGGCACTATCTTAACCTTTTCAGAAAATCTGGACCACGGAAGGTAAATGATGACATTCGTCTCTAAGGACAAAATCCTTGCCAACATTAAAGGTCACACCTTATTAATCTATAGGATTAAAGGCTTTACTCTTCTAATCATTTAACTATAGCCAGTCCAGCTTTAGCAAAACAAAAGCACTTCAGATGTAATGAAATGCTATTGTTGGGTAATTTGTAGCTCATTAAAATTGCTAATGGTTTACAAAAAAAATGCCTTGTGTGTCCTGGAGTTCTCTGTGGGTCACAGCTTGGCTTCGGACTCCAGGGAGGGGCTAAAGTGTCTTCTCTCCAATCCTCCATACCTCGGTAATTGTCAGTATTAGTATGACGCATGGTTCTGGAATCTATCTAGGCTGGGTTTGGGGCCCCAAGGTCCACAAAGCTTTCTCTTTCTCTGAGCCTGAGCAGCTTTTCAGCCCCGCTTCCATGTGCCATTTTACATTCTCCGCTCTGCTCTCACGGTTTCTAGTCTCTGAGAAGCATGTAGAAGAAATTTCTCTTTTGGTGCTGCTTCCTTCTCCTTCTGAGCTGTGTTTTACAACTCATGGGGGTGTCCTTTGCCTTTATAGGGACTGCAGATGTAGACTTCGCTCTGCTCTCTCTGAGGACATCCTCTCCTTCACCTTTCCCGGCCCATCAGCAGCCGAGGGCGTCCTCCCTGAGAACAGTAAGGGCTGAGAGTCTGTCCCCAGAGCAAACAGGTACGTAGGGAAATACATGAATGGTCATGGCCTTCCTGGGGAAGGCGCAATGGACCGGACACACACTCTCTGTGAAGTCATTTTTTGTTAAGTTTTTACTGAAATATAGAAATGTTCATGTTTCCATAAATACAGCTTGAAGAATTTTCAAAATTTGAATATATCCATCTCATCCATTATTACAAGATCAAGAAGCCCATCCACAAAGTTTCTTCTGGAAGCAGGTAAGTAACACAAGCCACACTCCTTGGCACAGAGCACTTGCTAATCTCTTTCATGACTATTAGATGTGCGCACACACGCTCTGAGTCCGGCATTGCGACAGGAGCTGGGCATTCGGCACAGGACCGAGTTCCAACCTTAGCACAGTCAGGGGCCTGCCTGCTTCTCCGCCCTCCTCTTTGCACCTACGGAGCCTACCACGCGAGGCCCAGTAGCGCTCACCAGCTTTTCAGGGTCCCGCATATGCATGTTCTTTCGGGCTTCTATTAGAATGACTGACCTTTTCTCAACTCACCCTTTGCCACTCTGTTGAGAGATCCCCTCAACCAAGAAGCTCCCCGGGACCACCCCTGAGGCTGGACAAGGGGCTCCCCTGGGCTTAGTTCCAACAGAACAGTTATGATATCCTATTGCAACCTTTTGTTTACTAACCCAGTTCCCCAAACAACTCCTTATCTCACTGAGCACGAGGGCCATGTACTACTCATCTGTGCGTCTCCAGGACCAAGCACAGTGCCCAGGTCTCCGTGGAGGACTGTCTATGTGCTACTTCATCGTGTCAGTTTCCTCCTCCAGAACTTACGGGACCTTTTGGTTGCCTGCTCCATCAAATGACTTGTCTGGGTTTTGAGATGCTTTGAACATAGGACTTTCCCACCTGTATCCAAAAAATTTCTACATATTCACTCACAGTGGATACAACTCTCCTCTTTCCACTTCTCACCTCCCGTGTCGTACTCCCTTCTGGGTTTGATTCCTCTGCTCTGTGCTCTCAGGCATCTCCACTTCCTGACCTGCCGCTTATCCAGACCTACCTGTCTTGCAAGGGCAAATTCAAAGGTTGACTTATTTTGAAGCCGCCTGCCTATTATACATCACACTGATGACCCACTTTTTAGACTCATGCTCTCTGACCTGGTTTGTGTATGAGTACCCAGCCCGCAGAGATGGGGTCTGAGAATTTCGTTCACCCTGGTTGAGTACAATGAAGGCTACATATAAAGAGCCCTATAAGGATTCATTTTGATATATAGGACTTAAAACTGAATTTTCACTCTGAACACCTGGCTTTTAGGAACAATGGGGTGAGCAGAACTTCTTGTGTGCTGACACAATAGACATCTTGGTTTAACATGCCCCCTGCCCCCAAACGACTCTGATCCCTCCATCTCAGCCAATGGCAAATCCCGATAGCTTTGTGTCTGAAATATTCAGAACATCCCCATAATCTGACCTCCTTTCAGAACCTCCCCTGTGCTGGCCCAAGACACCCTCTGACATAAATCATCATCAGTCTCCTGTGAGGTCTCCCTACTTCTGCCCTTGTCCCCTGTGTCTGATCTCTACAGAGCAATGGAATGATCGTGGCACTTTGAACCCTACGCAGACCTCAGCAGGGGTGCCCCATCTCACACCAAGTAGAAGCTGAGGATGGTGTGGGGGCCCGCGCAGTCCTCCATGACCTGCCTCCCCTTCCCTTCATGCATCACCCATGCTCTCTGCTCCAGTTTTCACTTCTTTCATGTTTTTACTCAGATGTCACCTACGCAGCGAGGCTCTCAAGGACCACCTAGTGAAAAGTATAGCACCCTGACATCTTTTATCTTTTATACATAAATAGTATGCTTTCTTTTTCTCAAAAAAACTGTATTATGTATTTCACTTAGTTTTCATCTTTTTTCTCCAAAATTGTGTTGGTCGCATGAGGACATTTTGGTTTGTTCACTGCCACATCCCCAGCCTCTGGAATGGTGTCTGGCACGTGGATGTTGATTATTGGCTTTTGAATGAACAGCGATTGTTTGTGATAATGGAACTATTAGCTGAGTGTACCTGATGTCTTTCCATGGTAGCATATCATAATGGGATAGAAGCTGTGGCAACAATTCAATTGTCAAGGTCAGAGATATCATCTGGGACTTTCTTTCAACTTGGGTTAAGGAAAAGATGCCTCTCTGTAGACAGGAGTATGACACCAAGATGAAAGACATTGTTCCTATTAAGATACCGGTGGCGTGTTTTGCAGAACTAGAGCAGATGTTCCAAAAATTTGTATGGAACCACAAAAGATGCCAAATAGCCACAGCGATCTTGAGAAAGAAGAACAAGGTTGGAGGAATCACACTACCTCTGGATATCAAACTATACTACAAGGATGTAGTAATCAAAACAGCACAGTACTGGCACAAAAACAGACATGTATGTCAGTGGAACACAATTGAGAGCCCAGAAATAAGCCCACACCTTTACGGTCAGTTAATATATAAAAAAGGAGGCAAGGATGTACAGTGGGGTAAAGACAGTCTATTCAATAAGTGGTGTTGGGAAAATTAGACAGATATATGCAAAGAAATGAAACGGGACCACCTCCTTATATCATATACAAGAATAAATTCAAAATGGATTAAAGACTTAAATGTTAGACTCAAAACCACAAAAATCCTAGAAGAAAACATAGGCAGCAAAATCTCTGACATTTCTTATAGCAACATTTTTTTCTGATGTATCTTCTCAGGCAGGGAAAACAAAAGAAAAAAATGAACAAGTGGGATTACATCAAACTAAAAAGATTTTGCACAGAAAGGAAATCATCAACAAAATGAAAAGACACCCACTAAATGGGAGAACATATGCAGCAACGATACATCTGACAAGGGGTGACTATCCAGAATTTATAAAGAACATATAAAACTCAACATCAAAAAACAAACCATCCAATCAAAAATGGGCGAAGGACCTGAAAAGACACTTCTCCAAAGAGGACGTGCAGATGGCCAATAAACACATCAAAAGATGCTGAATGTCACTCATCATCAGAGAAATGTAAATTAAAACCCCAATGAGATATCACCTCACACTTTTCAGAATGGCCATCATCAATAAACCAGCAAACAAACAAGTGCTGGTGAGGATGTACAGAAGATGGAACCCCTCGTGCCCCATTGTTAGGAATGCAGACTGGTGAAGCCACTGTACAAAACAGTCTAGGGGTTCCTCAAAAGATTAAAAATGGAACTGTTTTATGACCCAGTGATTCCACTTCTGGGAATATAACCGAAGAAATTCCAAAATACCGATTCAAAAGAATATACGCACCCTATGTTCATTGTAGCATTATTTACAATAGCCAAGACTCGGAAGCAGCCCAAGTGCCCATCGGCAGATGAGTGGATCATGAACTGTGGTGCATTTACACAACAGAATACTACACAGCCATAACAGAAGAAGGAAATCTTATCCTTTATTACAGCGTGGATGAGCCTGGAGAGGATTATGCTAAGTGAAATAAGCCACTCAGAGAAAGACAAATATGTGATTTCACTTATATGTGGAAACTAATGAACAAAATATACTAACAAAAAAATAGAAACAAACTCACAGATACAGAGAATAGACAGACAGCTGTAGAGGGGAGGGTGCTGGGGGACTGGGTAAAAAAATGTGAAGTGAAGGGATTAAGCCAAAAAAAAACCCCCAAACAAAACCTCATAGACAACAATATGGTGATTACCAGGGGAACGGGGGTGGGGGAGGGAGAAGAGGATAAAGGGGGATAATGGCGGTGAAAGCAGACTTGGGGTGGTGAACACACAACACAACACACAGATGACGTGTTATAGAGCTGTACACCTGAAACCTATATAATTTTATTAACCAACACCACCCCAATAAATCAAAAAAGTAGATACAAACATCTTTTGATTAAAAAAAAAAGAAGTAAACATCAGATGTCAGCTAATGTGATACACCAACAGGATGATGATAAGTCTTGTTACCACTTCCAGGACAGGTCTGAAGGCAAGAAGGAGGCAGTGTCAGCAGTCACGCAGGGAGGACAGGGAGATGGGGACACAGTGTGGCCCCTGCCGCAGCACCTGCCTGAGCTGGAGCACAGCGAGCTGGCCGCTCTGGCCTCCCACTGGACCAGGGCCGGGGAATTCGGGACTCGTGCTCAATGTGTGTTTAATCACTAGCCTCCCTTGCCCCCACATACTTACATGCTTCCTACAAATGCCTCCAGGCACATCAGAATACATGCAAAAATGTAACAGTATATTTATAACTGGAAAGCACATACTTGACGGCATGTGAAACAGTACTCACCGCTGTCGATCGCCAGGAAGAGGGCGGTGTACACGCTATTGTGCACAAACGGGGACTCACGGTCCAGCACGGCTGTGGTGTCGATGGTCCCGTTGATGGGGTTGATGTTGAGCCAGCCTGCTGGGTCCTTGTAAACGGCATACCTGAAAAAAAATTCCCAAACATTAGGTTACATTCGCAACTGATTCAAGAATTTGCCGAGTGCTGGCACAAGCTGCTATGCTGAGTGCCAGATAATCCTAGTCTCCATACGAATCCAAAAACATCATTACAGTTACACTTGTTCATTGAGAAAGCAGTGGCTGCCCGCCAGCCTTGGGGCTGCCTGTGCCAAATGTTTGGTACATGTGCCTCCTTTCTTCTTCATGACAAGCCTGGGAGGAGGGAACTCTTACCTGCCCATCTCTCAGGGAGGCAGAGTTCACAGCTCGTCTCCCAAGTCCAAGTCTAGTTATGTTCCTTTTACACTTTGAATGAACCTCATGTAAAGCCCAGGTGGGAGGAGCGCTGCCATGAAGGTGGAGGTAGGGCCCACGGACACCTGGAGGAAGAAGTCACTACCTCTACGGAGGGTGACCCTGGGGGACCTCATGGAGGATGCGGCATCGGAACTAAGACAGGAGGAATGGGTGGGATGCTGTCGGAGAATGAGAGGACAGGTAAGGAAGAGAGAACAGTACAGGCTGGCACACAGGACAGAGATATTAACCAGAGTGTAATCCAGGAGGGCAGGGCATCTGCTCATGGTGATGACTCCAGCTCCTAGAAAGTATTCCTTAGCGCCTGCATGCCCCTTGGCAGACAGTTGCTGAGTGAATATTTAAGGACCAGAAGGTAAATGGTTGTGGTTGGAACATATGGTATTTTGCCGTGTATAGTGCTCACTTTCTTGCCCAAATTTTTGAGGGAAAAATAAGGATGCGCATGATACATGCATATAATTACATACCCTGGGTATAATAATGGTATAATAACCCTGCGTACGGTGTGCAGAAGAATGTGGCTGCACATTATACAGGGCAAAATACGGCGGTTTCTCCAGGGGAAACGGAAAGTGGATGAGTTTGGAGAGACTGATGATTAAGAACCTGAACTACTGTTGTATGGGGTTTGGGTTCTGGGTCATGGGAAACCATTAAAGATTAAAAAAAATGTTATTGTTATTTTTGAAGTTGTTGTAAAAGCAACACATGCTAAGTGTGAGAAATTAAATCACGATAAAGGTGCATAAAGGAAGGAATGAAAGTCTCATCTGTCAGGGAGACTAGCTGACCGTGACACGGATTTCTTCGGACTGGGAGGCGTGGGTGATGTGGCACTGACCCACGGACACTCTGCAGGAGCTCCAGCCCCACCACTGCCTCTGCCAGAAGTGCGCTCACTGGCGTTTGTCTGCCACCTCCCCACCAGCCTGAAATACACGCCCCTCCCCGTGCCGAAGCTGACCACACACTGCCCGCTTTGGTTCTGAGCGTGTCTACAGCCTGACTTAATCGACGAGGCTGCAGATCTCCAGATGAAGGGTTTAAATTACCATTCTAGTCCTCCCAGTGGAAACGATGTCCCTCCCCTATCCCTGGAACCTGTGAATGTTGGGCAAAACCATTCAGGCCTAATTAAGTCAAGGACCTTGAGACAGAGAGATTATTTTGGACTCTTGGGAGAAGAGGGGGCTAAATGGCATCACAAATGTCCTTACAGGAGGGAGCAGAGAGAGATCTGAGATACGCAGAAGAGAGGGAGGCCCTATGACCACAGAGTGGAGGCTGAGTCTGCAGCCACCAGAAGCTGCACGAGACAAGGAAGGATCCTCCCCGGGGCCTTCAAAGGGGGCGTGGCCCTGCTCACACCTTGGTTTCGGCCCAGTGAGACTGATTTTTGACTTCTGGCCTCTGGAACTGGGGAAGCATACATCTCTAGCCACCAAGTTTGAAGTAATTTGTTACATTGGCAGTAGGAAATGAACGCACTAGGTATACTATCCCCACTTACAGATGAGGAAACTGAGGCACAGCCCACATGGCTACTAAGGCCAGAGAGTCAGGGTTTGGGCCCAGGCAGTGTGATCCCAGAGCCTCGGGTTTGAACCCCCCTGCTAAGCTGCTTCCCAGCTGACTTGGTGGTGGGTGGGTAGAAGATCCTTCCCAAATTCTGAGAAAAAGTTACCTCTGAGGGTAGAGTTAGGGTGACTGTAGAATGGCTCAGATTACAGCCCCGGGGGCTGTTCATAGATGTGTGGCCAAGGAGAAAGGGAGCCACCCAGGTTCCTTGGCCATGACTCAGAGGTAATTCTGGGGGGGAGGGTGCTGCAAGGTGATTGTCCCCTGAGGGCAGCTGTGGTCACTGAAGGCAGGTCAGCCTGGGCCCTGGAGAAGGAGACTGGGGTAAAGAAGCTGTAGTCTGAGCAGCTGCCACGATGAGCCTTCTGGTAGCAGCTCAGCTGCCCCAAACAAGCGGCACTGCACCCACGGCCCCAGCAGGACCGCCCGCCGGGAGACCCTCGCTTGCTCCCAGGCTCCACTGCAGCCTTTGCACCAGCCTCTGGCCGGCTTTGGGCTTCGACTGGTGTTGTCAGACCCCCGGACACAGCATCGTTATTTTAATTCACAGAGAGATGCTCTGGTTTCATGTTTGTCACTCATGCATTTGGGTCACGTGAACAGACCTGAGCACCTCTGTGGGCACCAGTCAAACTCAGTTTCATCCCGAGAACAGGGTGGGCCAGACCCTGGACCGCAGGACAAGGCAGGTCTGGTCTGTCTGATAGTAGCCCTGGGGCACAGCACCCATTTACGAATAACAGCACCAACAGCGGTGACAGGGAGCATGCCGTGTGCCAGGCACAGTTTTCAGAGCCCCCTGGACCCACTCCTCCCACCCTTACGCCAGCCCTGGGAGGTGGGGCACACTGTCATTCCCACTGTACAGACAAGGAACTTGAGAGGGTGCCGGAGGTTATAGATCCTTTAATTGTTTTATTTTTTTTCTATTATGAAACGACAGACTATAGATTTCTTAGTTCTCACAGAACTTCTATCATTTTAAACCTACTTGCATATTTAAAAAAGAGATCTTAAGTAGAATTGCTATTTTGTTTTTTAAAAATGTAGTACTTGACATTTTTGCCAAGGAAAAAACAGATAGCATTCCTGTGCAAGAGCAGTAAGACCAAGCAGCACTCAAACCAAAACACTCTCCCCGAATACGAAACAAAACCAGAGAAATGACTATCCTGAGACCGAGGCTGGTGTGCAGCCGCGTCGGGGCAGGGCCTGGCTCTTGAGCTCCGTCCGCCCTGGCTCTGCCCAGCACACACTGCCAGCATCACATGGGCGTTAAATGCACAAGCTCTGGAGGAAAAACGACCTGGGTTCTAACTGTGTGACCTTGGACCGGTGACTCGTGTTGGCTTCCCCCTCTGTGAGGCGGGGTGGTCCTAGGGGCCGTGGGGCAGCTGTCAGGAGCACTGAGCGCTGCGTGCTGTGTCAGAGTCAGAGTCAGACCCCCCTGTGTGTGTCAGCCGGGCCCTGGGGCCAGGCCCTGAGTGTCCTCTTCCGGTGGGCTCTGCACTGTCCGCGGGATGTTTGGAGTATCAGTCGGCGGGGCCCTGGGAAAACGACACTCTGAAGCTGAAACAGTGACGGGGAACCACTGAGGGGAATGAATGAGGCTGACACAGACCCCCACCACCCTCCCTTGCTGCCTCAGTGATCATTTCCATATTTCTTATAAACAGAAGACATGTCTTACTCCTGAGAACAACCTACTCCAAAAACACCCGTTTTTTATTTTGACAGAAACGTACACTTCTGCAAGCTCCTTCTGCCTTCTAAGGCCCAGCTGAAATGCCTCCTCTTGGTCGAGTGTTGAGTGCCCAGTCAGAACCAGTCAGTCTCTCCTGTAGGCCCTTGCCGGGCACGTGCACAGACTGACGCCTGTGGAGTGCAACACGGGCCCTGTGGGCCTGCTGCCTTTACCACACTCCGAGCTTCTTCACGTCAGGAAGAGGTTAGAGCTGGCTAAACCACTGCATGCCTTTTGTGCCTGGCTCTGTGCTAAACAACTTAGCATCGCATTTATTTTTGTGGCTCACAACGACCAAATAAAGTTGGCATCATCCCTGTTTTAAAGATAAGTAAGATTCAGAGAGGCTTACCAACTTACTGAAAGCAGCACAGCTAAGAAGTGGCGAAGCTGGAATTCAGCACAGGTGTGCCAGATTCCAGGTGTGCTACTTACGCTCAGGACCAGGCATGGGTCATTCCGCACCCCCAGATCCAAGCATGATGCCTGGTGCAGGGTGGTTGTCCAGTGCGTGTTATTACATCCTTTCTCTCTCAGTTGCAACAATCACAGAAACAGAAAATCCAAAGAAAGGTAACATTTGTTTCCCATCTTATTAGGTAACAAGTTCACCCTTGATGTAGGAGTGATTTGTGGTGATTTAACATATTTGAAATAATGAAAAATTTAAATGGACTATTATTTATCCTCTGATTGCTCAACTCAGAATTTAGAGTATAAATACAACCAGAAATAATATAGCCTTTCATGTCGGCAAAGAAACAATGCTCTTTGCTTCCCCCTCTGTCATGTTTTGGCCGTAGGACGCCTCGGTTCTGCCGTGCGGCAGCCGCGTTTGCTTCTTCTCTGGTGTAAGAAGTTGTTACAGGCAGTTACAAGCTCGCAGACGTGACCTTGGAAGCTGTCCCTTAACAACGGCGCCCAGCGCATGAGTCCTGTGCGCATGACATCCCCAGGGAACGCAAGGCCTGAAGAGTCTACAGGGCAGCATTTCACTCTTTTCTTCCTCAGAAAGTAGTCAGGTATCCATTGCTCTGTGACTTAACTGTGTTTTCACAGCACTCTTTGGTTTTGTTTCCCTCTGTGGTTTTATTTCATTTGGTGCCCCTTTCCCTGGAGACCTTGGGAGGCACGCCTGTCTCCTAGATGTCCTTGACGCCAGCTTGCAGATCCTACTCAGAATCACAGCCATGGACGGACACTCCATTTGAGCATGCCCGAGTGTCCAGTGCTGGGTGATGCTGCATCCATGCGACCCAAACTAAGAGCTGGGTGGAAGACCCTGAGTGTAGGAGTCATCCTCCCTGGCCTCGGAGCTCTCTCCCCAGAGGGGAGAGCAGCCCACGACCGCCAGCCAGCTGCTCTCCCACTGCCTGGCCAGCGGGCCCTTCTGCCAGATCGGGCCCTGTGACCGCCTGGCCTGGCACTCTATGTACACTTCTGACACTTCCAAGGCTGTCTTTTTAATAAAACTTTTGGAATAAAAATACCAGCATGTGAGATGTTTTCTGTGCCTCTAGGCCTGAAAAATGCATATGCCTTATTAAATTGGAATTTCCAGGCAATTTATCTGTAATGTGAACTTTGCTTGTTACAGGGGAAGAAAAACCAAATTAAAACCGGGACTCATTTCAGTCTGTAATGTAGCTTCACAGGAGCTGCCTGAGTGCTCGCCAGAGCTCTGCCTTTTTCGAGTGTCGGCGCCAGGAGATGCCAGCAGGCTGATTAGCCTGGATCAGGCAGAGCAGGCGTGGGGGTGGGGCACTTAACTCTGCTCCTGCTGCACCCCTTCTGGGAAGGGAAGCAGGAAGCTGCCAGGAGAGGGACCAGGGCCAGCTGGTGATGGGGAAGAACTTCCAGGGCCAGTGGCTCTTAGGCTTGACCCTCCTGCGGCCCTGACAGCGGCAGGAAGGAGGAGGGGACTCAAAGGTTGGACGCGTCCCTTCTGCAAGCTTCTTGTGCCTACTCTGTGCTGCGGGGATCCATGTTTGCTTGGCATAGATACCCAAACCACATGGGTTCGTACAGCCTTCCTTTTATTTTAGACTAAAAATGTTATAAAGCAATACAATGCTATTAGTGCAGGAATGGCCAAATGGATCCATGCCATACAATAGGGCACTAGAAATGGGCAAGTTTAGCTAGCTGGCTAGATACAGATATCTACCATCATATATCTAATATGACTTAGCTAGAGATCTATCAATCTATTTACCTATTTTTATATATGGTTATATATACTACAGATTTTCATATATAATTATATATACTATGTATATCCGTATGTTTGGAAGTTTACTATTTGATGTAGGTGGTATGTCTGACTGTCTGGGAAAGCTGGACTTTCAATCAATTGTGTTGACTCATGACGCATTTGAGTGCCTTCCTGAGGCCTTTCGATCCTTGGGCATATTCAAATATATGCAAACACACAAAGAGAGGTCCTGGACGTGAGGTCTTGGCGTCTATTCACAAACTGGCAGCACGGATTTACCTTGGGGAGCAGATCTGGGTTGGGGTCAGTGTCAAGCACAGCCAGCCCCGGGTCCCCAGGGCTCTGCAGACGTGCTGCAGTCACGGCAGCGCGGCCATCAGAAATATCCTGGCAACGTCACATACGGTGCGGAGGGATGGTTTTTTGGGGACCAACATATGAACCTAACTGCGGCTCATTCTCCAAGAGGAGTCAGTAAGGAGGGGAAAGACTACTAGGGCCTGGAAAACGGAAACGAAGAAAAGGCAAATGCAGAGGGACTTCACGTTCCTACTGAAGGAGGAAAACAGCCCTGCGACACCACAGGGAAGGAAGGAAACAGTAGGTGCACACTCAGCTCCCTACTTAATTCCAGCCCAGCGGGCCCCCTGCAGTAGATGAAATACCTGCATGAGTGATTCAAATCAACCACTTAATTTGAAAGCAGAACTAGAAAGTTACAGAGTTCTCAGCAGAAGGAAATGCGGAGGTTTAAAATAGCGCAGGTGGCTCTGGCTCTGAGAGCGCAGGGAGGGCGCACTCCATGCCTCGGAGAGACGCACGGGAGACGTGGCAGGGCCAGGGGACCGCGGAGTCCTGCTCCGTCAGACAGTCACAGCGCATCACGGGGCTCACGGAGGCACCAGAGGCTGCATTCTCTCCTTCTCCCGGGGAACCAGAGCGGAAGAAACCAGTTTTAGTAACAGGAGATGCCCCGGGGAATGCCACAGCCAGAAGACATGGACAGGAAAGCTGTCCAGGGAGTGGCCTGTGTAGGACCTCTGAGGGCCAGGAGGATGAAGGTAGAGCTGGCCTAGCCCTTGTGGGGCTATGACCTTCCACGGCTCCGTAACAGCTGGGGGTAGGGGAGGGGCTCCTGACACCTCTAGACCCTTCGCTGGACTCTCCCAGCCCAGCATCTCAGAGCCCCTGGGGGTCACCTTGCATGCGGCTCTACTAGATTGCAGTTTTGACCATCATGCTCTCACGGGAGCTGCCATTTTCTGATGGTGTGTGGACCAAGGCTGGGTTGGTCCCACCAGATGTTCTGACTCCCACCATGAAAATAAGCAATGCACGCCTGTGTCTGAGGAGGTCGCCTTCCACCCCTGCGATGGGCCAAGACAGTTTTGGTGGGAGTCCTCTGCCTCTGGTGCGTTGTAGCAAGTGGGAGGCGAGACAACTCGGGATCATCTTTTGCTTGGACCACTGCACTACCCCTGACTCTTTGGTTCTGTTCTACTTACTGCACTCCACCTTCCAAAGACCAACGAGGGTGATCGTTTTCAATGTTACATCATATTGTGTGAGTTCCTGCTTGGAATCCTCCGAAGACTTCCCTTTGGGCATAGCATAAAATCCAAGCTCCTGACCATGGTCTTCAAGGCCTTGCCTAACTCCCCACCCTCATTTCCCGCTTTCCCCTCACCTTCCCTAAGCTCTAGGCACATGGGCCTTCCTTGTGTTCCCTGAACATAGCAAATGCATCCTAGTCTTGAGACTTTTCCACTGACTCCCAGATTTCCCACTGGTCTCCTTGGGTTTTCCTCACGTGGATCTTGTCGTCATTGGGATCTCATCCCCAACCCTGGGGCCTCTGTGTTCCCTGCAGAGCCAGTGCGGATCGTCCTATCTGAAGTCTGCCTCCAGCCCTGGCTGGCTTTCCAGCTCAGAAGGTAAGCTCCGTGGGACAGTGACCTCATCTGTGTTATTCAGCCCTCCGTCTCTGAGGCCTAGAAGAGGGGCTGGCACATACTGAGTAGGCACGCAGTTAGTGAACGAGTGAAGGAGTGAGTGAACGAAAGTACAAGCCTTCTTCAACATGCTTTGACCGACTCATTTCTAGGGGACCCAGAATTCTAAAGAACTTTGTCCTGAGGTGCCTGTGTATCCCTTCCCCATGGGTAACCCTCTCCCTCAAAAGGGCCATTGGCTGGCTCTGGCCAGGTAGCTCAGTTGGTTGGAGCATCGTCATAATATGCCAAGGTTGTGGGTTTGATCCCCAGTAAGGCACATATAAGAATCAACCAATGAATATATAAATAGGCAGAACAACAAATTGATCTCTCTCTTTCTCTCAAATCAACCAATAAATATAAACATTTTTAAAAGGGCTACTGGAAGATCTCTCTCTTTTGTTACAGCCAGACTCCCACCTAAGTGCTGTTCCCGATATCCCTGGGTGGGCTCAGACTTCTACATGCTTCAGCAAGGGGTTTTGTTACTTTAGCCCATGTGTCAGGGTCCCAAAGGCCACCCCCGGGTTCAGTGACTTGCTGGGAGGACCTACGGGACCCAGGGTGTGGTCATATTCCTGGCCAGGGTTTGTTACATCGAGAGGACACAGAGCGGGATCAGCACAGGGGCAATGTGTGGGGTGAAGTCCCGGGGAACCAGGCACCCGCTCCCAGAGTCCCCTTCCAGAATCCCCTCCCGGGGCAATCACCCGGAATGCACTCAGTTCCCCAGAGGTGAGTTCAGGTGACACATGTGAAATGCTGTCTACCTGTGACACTTATTATAGACTCAGTGCCCAGGATTTTTCGAGGGGCGGGGGTGGGGGCGCTGACCATGTATGTAGGCACCCTCTGCCTGGCACATAGCAAAACCCCCGACTTCCGGAAGGAAAGCAGGTGTTCAGCATAAGCCATATTCGTTTGCACAAACACTTAGGCACGGGGAGACCCTGATCGGTTAGAGTGTGGGGACCCTCCTGAAACCCAGGTTTCCAGCCAGCAGCCGAGGCCAGCCGAGGCCAGCCGCGCAAGCAGGCCTTGCTCGGACGGCAGTCTCCGGCCTGCCGCGGTAACTCTTTTCTGCGTGCTCCGTGAGCGGAATGGGGAAGCTGGTGGATCAAAAGCAATCCTACTTATTCTTAGAAACCATTTAATTCCTGTTTCTCCTAAAACCATTTTAATTCTAGAGACCACATGTCAAAACCCTTGAGGAAGCCGGAAATCACTCAGGCAAGGTGGTGGCTGACCCCAGTGCCTCTCCCGTTTCCCCAAAGACACACCAATTACAACTTCTGTGTTCACTGTGGGAAACCCAGGCAACATGGAGGAGCAGAAAAAAGGAAATGAAAATGACCCGCATCTACCTCCAGAAATAAGGACTACTAAAGTTTTAGTCTAGATGCTTCTAGCCCGTGCATAGGTGTATACCTGCATACATGTACATTTTCAAGGTGACCATTCTGTTCATTCATCCATTCACTTTGTGTAAGTGTTTGCTGACTGTCTCGTGTGCCAGGTACCGTGCGCTGTGTGGGGTAAGCGCTACAGTGGATCCCTGCTTTGTTGGAACTTATACTGTGGCAGGGGGAGAGGGTACTAATTAGTATCTGCACAAATGGTTATTTAATTACACTTGTGATCAGAACTGTGAAGGCAGTTGCCCTCACACAACACACTGCGTGCAGGGAAAGTTCTTCTATTTTTAGTATTTACCTTCTGTTCTGTCTAGAATGGCAGGCACGCATTCACTGATCACGAGGATGCGGCACACAATGTCGGTGCATTAGTGGGTGTTACTGTCCCATCAGTGGGGAGCTAGCTCTTACCATCCCCATTGTAGAGAGGAGGAAGCAAAGGTTCGGAGCGGGCCGGCAGCTAACCCGCGTCACACAGCTTTCACACGGAACACTGGTTTCAGCGCAGCTCCTGACATTGTCTCCTGACATCGTCTGTATTTTCTGTTTGCCTTGAAAGTTGTCCATGAGGGTTGGTGCTTTTCCCATGCTATTGGCTCTCCAGTTTTGGCATTTACCAAGCCTGTTGAGTATTATAGGGCCTTTTTATTTTTGCCAAGATCTCTAGGTGGTTCTGATTCACCAAAGCCTGAGACCCTCCATCCTACCCCTAATGATGAAGCTTGGAGCTGAAACCCTGGGGCTAGGCCCTGGGGCTGGGTTGTCCTTAGGGGATAGTTCAGGAACAAAGGATTGGAGTCTACAGTATGCTACTGTTTCCTAAAACAACACAAACAAAACACACCCAAACTATGAACACTTCCTTAAAATCACATTTCTGTTTTCAAAAAATCACACACATTTGAGAAAGGTTTCGTATCATGTAGCATGTGTGTATGAATTTAGAAATTCGTCATCATTAGAAATTCTCAAATAATATTGGTGTAGGCTGTTCTATTGTTTGAAGGCTCGTATGTCTAAGTCCAACTTAGAGACTTGCCTGGGACAAATGACTCTGTGGGGATGAAGAATGAACGAGGTCGGAGAAGGATTTACTCTAAAAAACAGTCACACAGTCACTTTCTGCTTTGGCTAGTGGGAGAGGAAGGGGTGCCCAGAAGGGTGCTGCGGACCGCACGTGAGCATCCGGAAGCAGGGGCGCACCTGCAGGAGAACCCTGGCCTGCGGACCCCGCTGGCCCTCAGCTGGAGGCCTGCGTGCACCAAGCCCTCCTGGCAAACAGAAGGGACCTGACGCTCCCCAGGTGCCAGCGACCTTCCGAGTCATTTCTAAACACCCCCCAGCCTGGGTTCCAGGCAAGGCAAGGCAGCTTCTCGCTTCTCACAGCATGGGTCACAGCGGCTTTCTCGTCTGAGGCCACGAATCCTTTGTTAAAATTCACCCCTGGTCCCCTCACAATGGCTATGATAGGGCCTCCTTGTGCCTGCGACAGGACGGGGCTGTGCCCAGGTTCTTTCTGGCCTGGTTTCATCCTCCTCTTACAAAGTCGTTTCCAAAGATGATTCACGAAGGTTCCCACCCGGTCTTTGAAACCTACACAAATGCAGCAGTTATTTATTTATCTTTTTAAAGTGAAGTCCTCAGAGCACTGCTTATAACCGTCTTTAAAGTTCCTCTCATTAGTGCCTCAGGCAAAATTGATGGCAAAGGTAATATAGAAAAATGTACAGAGACAGACTCAGTGTGTAAAGCCACAAACTTAACAATGTCAGAAAAGTCAGGAAACTGGGATCTTGATAAAGTAACTACAATGTGGCTCTTTCAACAACTGGCTGGGACTGCAGAACCTCAGATTTCTAAAGTCCGAGAACGCACTTGCCAACCCTAGATGAAACCATGAGTTACCACGTCAGTGTTGGTGAAAGCATTAAACAGATGCTTCCAAAATGCAACCGCAAGATCGCTTCCATGGTTAAGGATCATTATCATTCTTCATTTCCTTGTCAATGACCAAGCCTGGCTCCCCCTACAGGCACTGCTGGGGTCTGGGTAAATGTCCCACCTGCGTGTCTGTGTTGGGCACTTTTTTTGAGCACGAGGAACCGCACTCAGAAATGAACAGGACGACCTGGCGTTTGACACGAGTGGACCGACTTGAGCTTTCCTTTGCCCATTTGTTCCCTAGTTGGCTCGTTCTGTGAGGGCTCATCTTGCTTTCAGTGCGTTCCTGGGTTGGAGAATGCAAGCATGAGGAAGGTCTGCAAGGGCTGCTCGTCACCTGCATGCTCCCTGGGCCGCGTCATGAATGAACTCCTGGCCACATCTATAGTTGTCTCTAACGTCTCACCTTGCTTAACCCTGCTCGGCAGACTCAGTGAGTCAGCCTCTCCGTGATGAGAACCCTCCACATACAACACGAATGCAGCAGAGGGTACAACTGTCAATCCCCCCAAAGATGCACGGTGCCAGGAGGGGGCTCCGAGTGACGGTGGACCAGGCTAGAGACCGAAGTCCACCGGGACGAGTGAGGACGCAGCAGAGAGAAGCCAGTCAACAGTGGAAGAAAAGAGAGGAGAGTGTTTACTGGAGCCTCGGAAAGGATTTGATTTGAACAGTGAGGACTAGGAGAGGCCCCCTGGAGGGCAGACAGTGCCTTGAATGGCTTGGAAGGACACCTCTTTATATACGTGCTGCCTGAGTTGAGCGTGAAGTGTAGTGAGCACTGTCACGGGGTGTAGTGGGAAATGTTATGTCAAAAGCAAAACAACCCTTGGTTCCTCTGCGTTCACTCAGAGACTGGCTTATGGTTGGGGTTAAAGCAAATGTATAAACAAACTTGTTTTCATCATGTATTCTTTTCAGAATAAGATCTCCTGTATATATATTTTGGTTTTGAGTCAGTTTTAGGTCCCCACTTTAAATCGATCCATTGTGAATGGCCCCTTTCTCCCCCTGTCTTCTGTGGAGAAGGGCTGCTGGTGGCCCCCGTTCTTGAAGGACTCATGATTTGGAGGACGTGAGCTGGACCAAAGGTGTGGAGGCAGGACTTTGGAGCCCTGAGCTTTCATGCTGAGCCGTGTCCTAAGAACCACTTCGGGCCCACACACCTCCACCTAGGATGCTGAGACCTCCGCTCACCACGGGCCGTAAAACATTCTCGGGAGGAAAAAAAATATCCCTGCTAAGTCCAGCCCCAGAGAACCCACCACTTTTCCTGGAAGGTCTCAGCGTGTCTGCAGACAGTGAAACGGAAGCACAGTCCTCGGCACTGGCCTCGCCCCCACCCTCCACAAGCTCCTCCTGCTCTGTGTGCTGCGAGGACAGCGGCGGGGTGCTGCCGTCTGCCCAGGCATTTGTAAGGAGATCTTCACGTTGCGTTCCCTTTAGGTGACAGGGGGAGGTTTCAGGGGCTGCTCCTCTTTAACATGTCCAGGGCCCCGGGCCCGGGCAGATGTGAGAGGCCCACATACCGTAGATCTAAGTGAAGAGTTTCAGTCCAGCTCTCCCTCTGTGCCCAGGACCCTGCAGCCCGTTCCCCAAGATCACCCTTGATGTCCCCACAAAGGCTAGCCAGGCCCTGCTGTCTCTTGACCAGCCTTCCTCCTGTGAGCCTATTCTGGGCCAGCACCCCCGGCTGGTGAGTGCAGGCAGGATTTCCAGGGTGTAAGAGTGCCCCCAGAATGTCATCATGTGAGCAAGGAGGGCAGAGTACAGCGTCTGGGGTTCTGGGTTCCCCATACACCCACTTTGGGAGACTTGGGGTGACCACCTTTAAACAAAGCAGCCTCTCTTTCTGATTTCCAGGACAGAGGCTTGGATTCCTTCTCTGTCCCACATGCATGTGGACACTCTCAGCCCAATGTCCTCCAGGTCAAGAGGTCATCGCTTGGCCCTTATTCTCATTTGCTCAGTGGACTACCAGACTTTAATAATGCTTTATTACAAGGCCAAAACACAAAATAAGGTGAAGTAAAACTGTCTTGGCGTTTCAGAATTTGGGATGGGCAAGGCCCTTACAGCTTGTGGGCCAGGTCAGGGGCCTCTCTGATCAGGTCTCAGTGTGGTACAGCTTGTAGGTCAAGTTCACATACACCAAAAGCATGGTGGTGTCAGAGCCAGGTGCTCAATGTTTCAGGGAGCACCGTCTGGAAGAAGCAAGCTCACTGGGAGAGCACACTGGAACGACTGAAGTCCAGCGTGGGAGCGCTAATCAACCCTCTGCATTTGTTCCCAGAGTTTATATTTTTATTGGGTGATTAATTGACATGCCACGGCCTTTGCTCCAGCACCTGAGTCTTTGAGCTCAGCTCAGACGAAAAGCGTATTGGCGCTTTCGAGAAGTCGATAAAGGGGGCCAGCTGCCATGGGGACCACAGTGAGATAGATGGCTGAGCCTCGCATTATGCCTTGAAGGTCAGTGCACATGGCCTGGCAAGCTGCCACGGAGGAGTTTCTAACAGGCAGCCGTGCTGGGCTTAGGTGATGGGCCTTCTGCCGCCGGTGGAGTCCAACCAGCGAGCGATCTGCCGACCCCGTTCCTTATGGAAACCGGTGCTTGGGAGCCGGGAAAGTCTGGGCTTCCTATGGCGAGACATCCCCTGGGAGCACATTTCCAACGTCTTTGGCATGCCTTGTAGCCTACAGGGGCCATCCCCCAGGCAGGTGGCTGCTCTGTGGGAGTGAGTGGGCAGGCTACCTCCCACCACAGAGCACTCAGAACCACACATCGTCAGCCCTGTGCGTTGAATTCCTACACTCCCTCAGTACGCGGTTTCTGAATACCTGCTATGTGCCCAGCGCTTTGCTCGGGTCTGGGGAGACTGCAGAGAAGGAGGCAGAAGCTCCCTTCACCAAGGGCGAGTATCAGCTGACACTGTGCTTTGCATAGGAGGTGGTGGGTGCCCAGGGGCGGGACTGTCTTCCCCTATTCTCATAGGCAGTGACTAGTCACATGTCTGGCCCATCAGAGGCCTTAGTCAAGGACAGGTGAGCAGAACAGACAGTGAACGAATGGGCAAATGTATTTCTAATGTATGTGTGTATGGGGTGTAGTATAAATACCAGATACATGTTGGGCTTGTGTGTATGTATGTATAATATATATTTGTATTACATTATATATGTCATGTAACATCATATATGGTGGTATATACACACATATATAATATAGTCATTACATCCTTAGTATGAATTAAATGTTTATATGTCTTTTCACCCCAATTCAAATGTTGAAGCCCTGAACCCCCCAGTGTGGCTATATTTGGAGATGAGTCCTCCAAGGAAGTAATAAAGGTTAAACGAGGTCACAAGGATGGGGCCCTGTCCTGATGGAACTGGTGTCTTTATAAGAAGAGACATCTAAGGGCAACGTCCCTCTCGTCTCCGCCCCTCTGTGTGCACGCACTGAGGACAGTCCACCCGGGGGCACAGGGAGAAGGTGGCCGTCTGCCAGCCAGGAAAGGGGCTCTTGCCAGGAGACGAATTGGGAGGAACCTTGGCCGTAGACTTCCAGCCTCCAGAACTGTGAGAAACAAAGTTCTGCCGTTTAAGCCCAGTCTGCGGTATTTTATCATGGCAGCCCTAGCAACTAATACAGTACTATATAATACTAGGTTGAATCATGAAATTACCATTTTACTGGTTAAAACTCATCAAATACCAGCAATTTCATTTGGCCTAATTGAACACATAACTGTATGCACAACGAAGATTCCATGTCATCATTGTGTGCCTTCCCTCTCCGGGACAGAGTCACGGGGGGCCCGGAGATGTGTCTTATTAGTTAGTCCCTGCTTTCTTTCCTCCCCAGGCATCCCCTGGCATCGGAAAACACTGGGGCCTGATGAGTAAATTATCAAGATGAGCTTTTTGAATTCCTATTCCAACAGAAGCCTTAATATGTTTGCCTCACTCATTAAAAATAATTACCATGCACAAATTGGCAGGAGCTATTGAACTGTTGTTCACCAAGAACTTTTTACTTCATAGGAAGTCAAATGAAATGTTTCACAAAACACTAACATGCACAAACACCACTTGCAGCCCATTGTCATCCAGGCTTCTTGAGTCACACCACTTGCGTACACAGGCTTGCGGGGCTAGCAGGTGAGAACAGGTGCCTCTCTCCAGGCTCCTGTGTGTGCACGAATAACTTAAACCCCAAGGTCAAGAATGGGCTCCAGAGGCAGAGAGTTGGGTGGTGTGCAGTTCCCATGCCTGCCCTGTGTCCTGATGCCCTCATCACACACCATGTCTGCTCCTGAGCACCCCTGGTATCTGAGCACACGGCACTCCCTCTGTGCAGGCTGGGCTTTTACGCCCGGGAGGGGCTGGGCTTTGCATGCAGTCACATGTCTAACAGGCTTTTGCTGCACAAGAGGGAAAAAAAGGCCCTTCCCTCAGGCAGTGTCCAATTCTTCCCTCCAAATGCATGAGGCAAAATTGACACTTAAACTGAACCACTGACAAGCCCGCACTGCCCTCCCCCGCAAAGATAGGCAAATTAGCAGATGGCAGGAGAAGGCGGCCCTGTCCTGAAATTGTTTATTTCACTCCCTGCCTCTCCCTGCTTCGACTGTGAGCCAGGTTGTCAGCTGGTCCCTTCAGGGGGCTTGTCATTTCCAAACCCGGGCAGTCCTTGGCCCTCGCTCTTCCTTTCTTGGATAAGCTATCGTAAGCTTTCTTCATCCTTTGAATGCAATTTTGTCTTTTAGAGCTTCTAGTATCAACTTGTTAATTTTTAAATGACTTTTAAAATCCCTCACACTGGCATTTTATCTTGAAAAACAGTATTTTTCCTTCTCCACATGGAAGGTTGGAAGGCACTCCCGGGAGAACCCACGGCAAGGAGGCGATCGGGGGGTGGGTGGGAGGTGTGCGATAAGGCAAGGAGGGCCAGTGGTAGAACCTAGGGGCGGTGGGCGCTCGCTGTGAAACTCAGCACTTCCACACATTTGGAAGTTTCATCAAGCGGAGAAAAAAAGAGAGAATGATGAATGTGCCTTTTTCTCCACACACTAAGCATCTTCCGTTCCTGTATTCATGCCTTTCTAAGGGACCCAGGACCTTTAAGGAGATGACATAATGTATGACTCTACTCATATGCAACATCCAGATTAGGCGGATCCACAGAGACAGAAAGTAGATTAGGAGAAGCCCATGGCAGAGGGGAGGGGGAGGGAGGTGAGGGCCGAGGGGACAGGGTTTCCATTCAGGATGAGGAAAATGTTCAAAATTGATAGTGGTGATGGTTTCACAACTCTGGGAATATACTAAAAACCATTGAGTTATATATTTTAAGTGGGTAGGTTGTATGGTATGTAAATTATGTCTCAATAAAGCTGTTAGATATAAGAAAAATATCTTCAAGAAAGTGAGCTTGCCAAGGTTATTAAAGCGAAACCAAACCAAACAAGACAAAAGCCAGAGACCCTTTCCATGGTGCTCTTCAGAATACCCTACTACGGAACTGCAGAGGGCCCCAGAATAACAGAGGAATTTTGATTTTCTTTCATTTTGCCTGCTTGACATGTGCTAAGCCAAACAAAGGACTCTTTGAGTCTCACCTAAGGGTCTTCATTCGGAGTTGTAATGACTAGCAGAATGGGCCCAGCCAATACTTGTCTGGTCAAGAATGAATGAATGAATGAATGAACAAACAAATGAATGAATGAATGAATAAGCACCTTGCTCTCTGCTTAGCTTTCCCTATCAACACATCTGTTGCTTTTGGATGAATGCTTCACATATTCTTACCTATGAAGGTCACAGCTATTTCTTCATGCTATTGAGGGTCCTTATTTCTCCCAAACTGACACAGAAGCCCCGGTCCTGTGATACCACTTTCACTCCTGGACCTCAGTTTCCTCATCCATAAAACAAAGGGCATGTTAAATGATGGTCTCTAAGGTTCCTTCTAAGTCTCGTAAATTATGACAGTCTTTACCAAAGTGATTGCTATTCCTCGACGAGCAAAAAGTTATAAAATTATTCCTGGTGGACAGATCCAAGCCAAAGCCCTGGTAGTTTTTTTCTACACGACGTGTGACATTTTACAATGTAGCGTAAGTGCAGGAAGTGAAAAGGCAGACAGTAAAGGAGAAAAAAAAATAAACAGCCGGAAAAGAATGCCTGTATAAATTGCTCACTCTGACTTCAGAGGGATAATTTTTTTAAAAGTAAGATCAGGAGAACTAGATTTATGTCCCCAGATCCGATGCAAATGCAGGGTTTGTACAATAACCATTTATCAGCTCCCAAAGAGCTGATTTACGGCCCAGCCGCCCTGCTTTGTATTCTGACCGTATCAGAAAGTTAACTGACAACACGGAAAGAAATATCCTCCGACTCATTGTGGATGACGGGTTATAAATGAGCACAACCTGAGTTTCTGCTCTGGGAAAAATCAGTGTTTTGAAAGTCTCATCAGAAATTAGTTGTTAAAGCTGTTTCCAAACTTGACGGTTTGGCCCATTGTTTTGTTGTTGTTTCAGTCATTTAATTTCCTGACAATTTGGGCAGGAAACTACTGCCTTTGCTTTTAGTACATTCTAGGTCACCTTGTTCATCTAGGTGTAACACCAAATCCCCAGCTAGACTGTGGCCAGGACACGTTCCACTGCGGGCCGCTCTGCAGAGATTTTGTGCCGTGTATGAAAAGGTGGGTAATGTAGAGCCGGAGCCCAGCATGTGAGCAAGTGGGACGATGAGTTAGTTGGCCCAGGACCCAGTTTATGGGAGGCACTGTGCTGGCCTGGAGGGGGTGGAGACAGAGGTACAACTTGGCTCTTGACCCTGCTCCCCAGATAGTAGACACTTTAATTAATGTTTCCCAGACAGTGTGCCCTATTATAGTACTGGTCCCAGAGTTACCTGTAGAGTTTAAAGATACGGATCCCCAGGCCCTGACACTGGAGTTCTTGGTTTGGTAGGTTCAAGGTCCATAGGTTCAAGTCTCTGTGATTTTAACACCTCCCATGGGTTTTTGATGCAGCTATCTGGGGACAGCCACTTGAGATTTCCTGGAACCGGGGTCTCTGCCATTTCTTCCAAGCAGCTGTAAAATTGTGGCACTTGAGCAAAGGGTAGAGACTAGTGTATTAGATCTGAGGGGATCAGCAAGAAGGTCAGGACCCCTCGCTGCTGCTGGGAAATGGCCAAGAATCTCCCGTTTTACCCTTCACGTCTGGTTAATCACCAGGTCACTTGGATTCTTCCCTCGTGTTACTTAGCTCTCTGCACATCTCTGAATTCTCTTCATCCTGCTCTAGTTCTGGCTGGCATCATCTCTTATGTGGCCTCCCACCCTCTTCCCTCTTTCCTTGAAGTCTGTCTTGTGTCAGCTTTGTGTGACATTCAGATCTGATCATAACATCCTTCTGAGTTCAGTCCTTCAGGTGCCCCCGGTGCCTGCAGATCCAGGCTCAAATTCCGTAGCAGACTGCACAAGACCCTTCACAGTCGTGGAGTGAGCAGATCTGGTCTCTGTGCCTTTGCCTATGCTGTTTTCTGGGCCCCGACATCTTTTCCCTGGTCTACCATCAAGTCTCAGCTTGGCCATCTCTTCCTTCCTTGACTCTTACAGGCAGACACAGATGTACCTCTCTCTCTGTCCTTGTCATACTGTCCTTTTTCACACCTCGAATGTCACCTTCATCACAGCTTTTATATTGAAAGTTGTTTACACAGCTGCCTTTTCACCTGTAGACCAGGTCTAGATGATAGAGGTCATGTACATGTTGATGACTGTACATCTCCATATCTGTGAATTAAGGGCTAAATGAATGAGGGAAACCAGAAGAGAGTTCCAGGGTTGGATCCTGGAAATGTTAGATGGGCTGGGAAGGTACATAAGAGATCATCCAAAGTCTCTGAAGGGAGCAGCTCCAAGCCAGGTTGATCTCCCCTGAGAATTTCCCTGTTTGCAACACAGCCCTTGTTCAACCAGCAGCCTGTGTCCCTGTTGATGTTTCTCCACCACTAATCTGATTCCTTTGGGGCAGCTGGTGCTGCTGGGTTTGGTGGGGAGGATAAGGAGAGGACATGGATCTTTAGGAGAGCTTCCCAGTTCCCCTTAAGGAGGACTGTAGGAAATGGGCTTCAACACAGTCATAGGAGACTTTAACCAGGAAGGAGCCTTCCCTGGCCAATTTGAGCATGTCCAATTTCATCCAACCATGCATCCACCAGGTATCCACCCTTACATCCATCTTTCTTTCCTTCCATCCATCCGTCCATCCATCCATTCACCCATATATCCATTCTTTCAGTATTTACTGTATGGCTCTCATGTCTGCATACTGCATATATGACAAAGCTCATGCTCTAGAAGAGGGAGCAAGATCATAAGCAACATGTAAACAGATAACATGATAATTTCAGAGAGTGATATATGCTCTGAGCCATCACTCTGGGCCATGCATAAGAAGTGACAAGTGATAGGTGGGCAGAGCTGGGAAGGGCTCCTTTTGTGAGAAGTGACCAAGAAAAGGCTCTCAGAGAACATGACAGATGAGGCCTATGCAAAAAAGGATACAGTCAAGTGGAGACATGGTGGGGATACATTCTGGGCAGAGGAGCTTATGTGAATTGATGAGTCAGGGAAGATCCTACAACTGGGAAGTGTCTTGAGGATTGTGGGTAGGACAGAGGCCAGTCAGATGGACCTGAGTTCCAATCCTGGCTCAGCCATTTAAAATCTGTGGGCCACTGGAAGAGGTACTAACCTTCTCAGCTTTTGCTTTCCAATACATACAACGGAGACACACAAACCTTAGTCATGAGGTGGCTGTGAAGATTCAATCCTATGTGGAGCATGGTACCGGGCATGGGGTAGATTCTCAAGCCCAGGTAGTTCAAAAAATCCCTCTGACAGGTGAAAGTCATCATATTTTTCTCATCAGCCTCATAAGACAGGTGAAAAAGATTGATTGCCTCAGTTCTGGTAACCAGTTTTAGACTGACACCTCTATCTGATTTCGGTTTCATTCCATACTTTTTAAATGCTCTATGTACTCCCTTTATTATGTATGTCACTTGGTTCTAGTTACTGTGAAACTAGAAGGTCATAGCTTGGCTCTGGGCTCAGAAATATGGCACCTGTCAGGCGCGTGATTCAGGAACTCGGCCTTCCCCAGTGGAGCCACAGCATGGTAAAATCAAGCCAACAATTCAATCCATTGCTGCTGAGTAAAAGCTGGGAGAAACCTTAAGCTGCTATATTAACACTAAATTTTTTGTTAGTAAATGTTTTTAGTAAGATGACATTGAACCCCTCACCTCCTTTCCTCTCAGTCTCCAAATAGCTTATCATTGGAGGGAGGGCCAAAAATCTCAATAGGAAGAAGTGAACTCTGCCAGACATAAAACAAAAAAACAAGATAAAACCAAAACACTTTCGTGGGTATGGGGCAATGGGACAGCTGGACCCAATCAGCTCAGGCTGGTAGTTTTAGGCAGCCTTCTTTCGATAACACTCACGTCTGGCTCTTATGTTCCATTTCTATTGCTGGAGGTGCACGGGGAAAGGTTCAACATCTGTTCTTTTGAAGAAAAAAAAAAGCCCAGATTCATAGTACATGCCTATTGCCATGGTGTAAATACTTCCACTGTGGCCAGTTCCAGGTTAGTCATGATGTCAGTGAATGCAGAGTTGGGAATCAAGGGTAACAGCTGGCTCTTGCCAGCTGGTATGAGCTGGCTTCAGGACACTATCATCCTAAAAATAATAATGACCACCTGCTCTGGCTGGGTCTTGAGGCAGGCACTGTGTACATGGCATTTCATATCATCTTAACTGCCATTGTTTGAAGCAGGGATTGTTATCATCAGCTCAAGGATGAGGGGTGTGCGCTCAGAGAGATGGCGTGGCTGGCACAGGCTCATAGCACTAGAAAGCGGCCGACAGGATCTGAGATTGGATATTACGCGCACCTCTCACTGTGGCACACGTCCCCTCATCCCTGTTCCAAGTCCTCTTTCTTCCCTAGACAAGTACCTTGCTTTCTCACAGGCTCCATAACTGCAGGGTCCCCCTGTGATGCTTTTCCATATGTAACCACACCCCAGTTCAGAACTAAGTCCATTTAGCTTGGCACCAAGTGCGGCCTGTACTTCCTCCCAGGACCCCTCTACTCTGGCAAAATGGGTTTCCCTACTGTCCCCGATGTGCCTAAAATCACTGACCTTTCACATCAGTCTTCCTTATCCCGCTTGTCCATTGTAGACCCATTCAAACCCAAACCTCTCCAGCCAGCTCTGCTGGATCACCTTAGTCCCTGGATCTCTTCCTCTCTTGAGCTTCTACAGCATTTACAGCCTGGACCTCTCACTCGACCCTTATTAACAGTGGCTTTTGTAAAAAAATGTTTGCTGGGTTGGATTTCTTACAGGAGACCAAAAAGCTACTTCAGAATAGAGACAACGTGGTTTGCATAATTAGAGAAGAGCCGGCACGAGTCACTCGCTCAGACAGGTGATCAGCAGTAACAGGGTACAGTGCAGAGCGTTCCCGCCTTTTGCCTGCTGCAGCGACGCTGCGAGGAAGGTCACTGCCACTTTGGGCCTCAGGCCCCACGGCAGCCTGGTGAGAACAAATCAATCTAGTTTTGAAATATTTTAAAGTAGCACATCTCATTCTCTCCCCCCTCTATATTTAATTCCTGCAAGGAGCAAGAGAGGGCAGCTTCCCTGTGGCTTGGTGCGTAAGAAATGAGTTCTTCTGTGCTCTGGACACAGGATAGAAGATACATCACAACTCCATGATCTAATCCACAGGGTTTTGGGGGACAGATGGGCTGCCAATCCCAAATTAAGCTGGTCTGAATGACTGTGGCTGTGACCTTCAGGTGACTTTGGCTGAGTCTCAAAGGAGCATGGCCACCTGTTCCTAGCTGTGTTTGAGCATGCCCAGTGCACATCACTGAGCCTGTATTTCTGGCTGTGTTTAACAACCTCTGCATCCAGAAATAGAGCACAGAATCCTGATGATATGTAAATGCAGGGCTACTGATGATGTAAGTGCAAATGTTAAAGCTGGCAGCGTGAGAAGGACTTGGGCCTCCCTCCCCCAGGACCAGTTCGCTGGAGCCCAACTGTCTCATGGTTGTGACGCACTCCGTGGATGTGTGTCAGGGAGAAAATTACGCTAGGACCTTGCTTGACAGAAGAGGCAGTCGCAGGGCCCTGACCTGAGCAATTTATCTCCAGAATCGTCTGGCCCTGCATGTTGGTAGCATGGAGCCCACATTTCACTCTCATCAGCCAGATTCCCTCTTGTCACAGGGTGTGGGAGTCAGTGAGAGCAAAGCTCGACACAGTCTGAAATCAAAACGTCACTGTCACGTGTGCCTGCTTAGTGGAATTTCGTGACCATTCGCCTCTTACTAGTGTTTTGTCTTAATAAGAGGCAGAGACTGGAGAAGATAAACAAGTTTGTTCTAGGAGATGCTGACAAGGCCAGGGCACCCTTCGCCCTTCCACGTTTATCAGGCTAGTTGCACGTGCCAGCATCTCCATTTCTGTGCCTGAGAACTCGCTCTGGCAGCCAGGGCCCTAGGCCCACCTGTGCAGCGGGCTGGATGTGCCAGAGAATTAGCCGCCCCGAGGAGAAATTCTCGCCAATGGCTGAAAGGAATTGTAGACAAGTGCCCCAGCTCCTTCACTCCTGGTGGAGTAAGTTGCTGTGGGCTCCTGGGGTTCCGCCGTAGGGGCTGGGCTCCTTTGCGCACAGCGGTGGCTGACCAGACTACGCAGAGTGCATCGGCTGAGTTCTCGTCCCTGTCCCACTTCCCGCTCCCTTGCTGGTGTTTCATGAAATCACCTCCCAGGCAGACAATCTGCACCCAGATCTGTGTCTCTGTGTCTGCTTCTGGGGCCAGCCAAACTGAGAGAGTTGTCAATAGAATTCCTATGAGACAGTGGTTACTTCTGGAAGCCGATGCCTGGACCAGCACAAGATGACTTCATCGAGGATGATGGTGAGTCCATTTCAATGGTCTTTTTTGAGTGTCTCAACAATATGGGAGGAAGCAGAGGGAACTGAATGGGGTTTCTAGGAATGAAAATTCAGAGGAAGGTGTCTGGTGGACCTGCAGGCTGAGGTTTTAAGAGTCGCCTCAATGGGGTTATAGAGAGACAGCAGGGTTGGCATGAGGGGAGCTGGCTAATTGACCTATGTTTTCCCAACTACTTCCCTCAGTCCTCACCGAAGCCCCAAAGGAAGGTACTTTACTGCCACTTACACACAAGGAGACACTGAGAGGTGAAAGGAACACATATTCTCCCTGGGAGAATTAAATGAGAGAATATTCACTCTTGGCTTATAGTAGGTGCTCATTTAGTATTATTTCTCATTTCTTTCTCATGTGCTGGTGCAGTCCTTCAGAACAATAGGCTGGCCCCCTTCTCAGGTGCTTTGAGGCTATTTTGTGTGACAGGAGAAAGACAAGGCTGCAACTCTGACACCCAGTAGTAATCAAGTAGGCCATTCAGACCAATTCTCCCACAAAACATGATGTAAGGAGTCGGCAAAAATATATATAAAAGAGAAAATGGGAAAGACGCCAGCACAAGTTAGAAGATTATAGGAAAGCAACCAGTGAAAGTCTCTATTTGGGATGTCATAGCAAGTTCTGCAGGCAATTGATGGCAATCTGATGGAAAACTGAGCAATTTCCAAAGAGTGTTGAGTCTGGAGAGAATGAACAAGACTGGAAGACGGTACCTCCCCAAGTTAAAGAATCACAGCGAGGCCAGCAGGGGACAAGAGCGGAGATCAGCGGTGGTCAGGGGTTGAGGGTGGGGGTGGGGGCGGGGCGAACAGGCAGAGCACAGAGGATATTTGGGGAGGGAAGTTACTCTGTGTGATACCGTCATGGTGGAGTACGTCCTTACAGATTTATCTCGACTCAACACAGACAGCACCAAGAGTGACCCCTAATGTAAACTATGGACTTTGGGTGATAATGACATGTCAGTAGAGGCTCCTCCATGGTACAAAAGTGCCACTCTGGTGGGCGACGTTGATAGTGGGGGTGGCTGTGCATGTTGGGGGGCAGGAGGTATATGGGAGATCTCCGTACCTTCTCCTCAACTTTGCTATGAACCTAAAACAGTTCTAAAAAATAAAGTCTATTTAAAAAGCGGGCAAGTGTAGGTTTTCCCAGCCTATGGAAAACAAACTGAATTCATCAAAATAGAAGATTTTTTTAATCAAGAAGACAATATTAAAGGTAAATTGCATATATTGGTGAAAGATTTCATAATATCTGATAGAACGTGTATCAAACGCAGAGGGAGAATAATGACAAGTTGGGAAGGGTAGCAGACGTCTTCCCCCTCACCCCCCCCCCCGACCCCCAGCGTGACATTTCTTGTCCTTCATTTTGGTAAAAAATACCCTGATTGCTACTATCCACCTCCATTACCTAAGAACTGGCCCTGACTCAACCTAGACCATCAGATTGACTCTCAAATGTACGTTTGGGCCTGGACGGACGGTTGGGGCTGAGTGTGTTCATGCTGCCGCCGCCCCTGGCCTCCCACCTCACTGGGGGTCCCACCTGCTGTGGCACCTGTTTGCCAGCTTTTCCTTTGATCCTGTGAGCTAGCTGCTGCATAGACTTCAAATACCTATTGAGTTTTCTGCATGCTTTCCAGAATTAATTTCTGTTGCTTGCACCCAAGTCCAAAGGATGAAAAGCCCATTTCGGAAACCAGACAGTACTTGGGAATGCATTTTGCTAATGCTGCTGCTGCTATCAGGAAGGAGCAGTGCCTTGGCCTGGGAGCCACAAGCCCCAGACTGAAGTGTTCAAGTCCCTCCCTCACTGCTGTGTGCAGAAATGCTTGAAAATGTTAAAATAAACAGCTGCCTGCAAGAAATCCTGGCATCGCCTGCCTCCTGGGTGAGGTCAGCAAAGATAAAGTGGATGGGCTCTTACAACCAAAATACAGCTGTGAATGAAGAGGCATCCAGTCCTGAGCAAGTAGAGGATAATGCTAACCTCTGATGAGCAAACAGACTTTGTGTTAGCCACAAGTAACTGCACAAAGCATAGAAATAGCCCGTGATGATTACACAGAACTTAATATTTATGCCAGCATGAGCTCATAGCAATAAAGCTCCATTTCATATCTTTTATGGAATGAGGTGGGGGCATTTATGAGCAAAGGCAAGCATGAATGAATGCAGAAATACACTAAATGATAGCAATAAAACTCTCACTCTTGAAGCTAGCTTTCACTTTATCCAGCACTGGCTGGAAAGCTCTTGCTCAGCAAATAGCAATCACCTGAGATTACAAATGATGTACATGAACAGATGGGCACATGAAGCACGCTCGTGCTTTTCTCTTTAAAACACGAGAGAAATGGAAAAGGGTAGTTGGCAAAAACTCTAATTAAGAATTAAAGATAAAGATGTGTTCTCATTGAAGATAAAAAATAGACATGTATCATCAGCACCCTCTCCTTGTAAGAGACTCAGAAAGCATTTCCAACTCCATCTTTTATAATAAAGCTACTAAATGTAAGCAAAAAAAAAATCCACAGGCTTCAGGGTGTCAAACACTCTGCCTATTTAACTCATGAATATTCAGCAGCTCCTGAGTCTGTTTTGTGACACTAATTTGTGTTATAGTCTCTATAAAAATTGTCTTAGAACTCTCCTACTGATAGCTGAGAATCTTTATCAATAGGTAACAAACCTTAGCTTCGGTTACAGAGATAGAAAGCATCACACGGCTAGTTTCTGGGTATTTGCAGAGCACTGAGACATGAGGAACGGGGCGATAGCTTCCCCCAAGTCACCAAATATCCACAATAAGAACACAATGCGATTACTAGGGTAGCATGCCACTTTGGAAGTATACTCCACAGTATTTTTTAAAATTTTAATTCTAGCTACATATTACTGAGAGTGTAGATTTTATATCTATTAAGTATTTCTGTCAATAATAAAAGCAATCTTTTATTTTTAGAGAGAGGGGAAGGGAGAGAGAAGAGAAGGAGAGAAACATCAATGCAAGGTTGCCTCTCGTGCACCCCCTACTGGGGTCCTGGCCTCGCAACCCAGGCATGTGCTCTGACTGGGAATCCAACTGGCAGCCCTTTAGTTCAAAGGTCAGCGCTCAATCCACTGAGCCACACCAGCCGGGGAAAATAAAAGCAATATTTTAAGGACAGGTATATTAATGATACCTGAGGCAAGTCATTAAAGCAGTGAGTCCTCTTGACATGTCTAGAAACCTTAGAAAGGGCCCAAGATTGTTGTGGTTTCTGCAGCATCTGTTTCTCTTTCTTCTGGTCAGGAGAAAAAATCTTTATTTTTTAAAGATTTTATTTATTTTTAGAGAGGGAAGGGAGGGAGATAGAGAGAGAGAGAGAAACATCAATGTGCGGTTGCTGGGGGTTATGGCCTGCAACCCAGGCATGTACCCTGACTGAGAATCGAACCTGCGACACTTTGGTTCGCAGCCTGCGCTCAATCCACTGAGCTACACCAGCCAGGGCTTAAATCTTTATTTTTAGAGAAGCAATGTTTTTCTATACACCTCTCCGTATTATGTGTGTGTTTAGCATAACACATGGCAGAGATGACACATGGCGAACCGAACAGTCTAGCTACCCAGAGCAAAACCATGTCTATAGCACTGAAAGTCAAGGGCAACATGGTATTTTTCCAGAAAAGGGGAAATGGGTAAACGCATTGAATAACATAGGTGACTACGAAACATCGCCTCAGGTCTGCAGTTTGCTGGCTTGTACAGCGGCAGCAGTGGGGCTTGCCTGCACCTGAAAACTCAGAACGAAAGGGAGAAGGCCGGCCTCCCCGAGGGAGTCTCGCCCCAGGACGTTTCTGTCCCTGACAACATACAATTAATTAAGACAGAGTGTGGGGACTTTTATTATGCCTGTAGTTTTTTTTCTCAGCTACATGTCTTATTTTCCCTTGTACCTGCTGTGCACGGAATAGATACTGTTTCTGAATCCGAATCAGGCCTGTCACACCTCAGGTGCGCGTGGCCCTGGGGCTTGGTTTTTATAAGGTTGCGAGAGCCACAAAAGCTCTAATGGCTATTATTAATGCCTAATTCTCTCTTATCCACTCAAGGCCCCCTTTAAAAGGCACAGCGCTGAATTCTAATAGTGTTTGTTACAGGCCGATTTATGTCTCTCCCAAACCCATATGTTGGAAGTCCTAAATCCCAGAACCTCAGAATATGAGTGCATTTGGAAATCAGGTCTTTCAGTAGGTAATTAAGTTAAAATGCGGTCATTAGGGTGGACCCTGATCTAATATGAGGTGCCATTATAAGAGGAGGAGATCAGGACGCAGACACACACAGAGGGAACACCATGTGAGGATGCAGGGAGAAGACCTCCTCTGTCTGCAGGCTAAGGAGCGAGGCCTTAGAGGGAACCAGCCCTGCGGACACCTTGATCCCAGACTCCTGGCCTCTAGAACTGTAAGAAAATGCATTTCTGCTGCTTAAGCCATGCAGTCTAGGGTACTTTATGGGAGCCCTAGCTAACTAACACAGTGTCTCGTAAATACCTGAACACATGCTAGCCAGCGTGTCCCTCCACCGTTAGGAAAGTTGGCTAAGCGAGCTGATTACATTAAGATAAAATCCCCTGAAATGAACCAATTGCTATTCTGTCATCTATTAAGCCTGTAATAGCCCTTCTTGCATCTGCTCCCCCAGCACTGTCTGTTCACAGAGGGCAGTGCACAAACGGGGCTTTTCTTCCTTCAGCCCACCTGGTTAGCTACAAGCCACCTCACCCCCGAGGAACAAGGCAGGCAGGCTTTCCAAGGGAATATCTCGAAATCTCCCTGCCCCTGAAACCACAGAAACTTCTCACTGGAGATCTCCGGGGAGGGGCTGCTTTGGCTACAGTCCAGTGGGTGGTCCTTGCCCCAAGCAAGGCGGGGTATACCATGACCCCTCTGCTGTCCCCAGGGCTTGGGTCTCCGAGTCTGTGTTCCAGCATCTGGGCAGGAAGGTCTTCTCCATTTTGAGCCGCACTGCGTTTCCCAGGATTCTGCCCTGTTCACCCCAGTTTGGTCCTTAGGAGATGACTTCTCCCTCACTCCTGACATTGCAAGATGGCAACTGTGCCCGTCCCTCACACGTTCCTTTTCCAGTTCTAGCTTCTTCCGCGTGCCTCACGTCACCGAGTTTCTAGGCTTCTGCTGTCCTTAATAATAAGTGTAACAGTGAGTGACTACGAGGTGACAGTCACTGTGCTAAGCACTTCGCGCTTCCCAAACTTGAACTTATTATGCCCTTGTCAATCCATTGAACTTAAGGAAACTCAGGCCTGGGGAGGGCAAGTCAGTTGATCTTCAAGTCTCATAGGTGCTAAGTAGCCACACAATCTAGTTTACCGTGATTCCAAAGTCCTCTTTCTTTTTTCCCCACATTTAAAAAGTTACGGTAAAATACAGGTAAAAAATTGCCTTCTTAGCTCCTTTAAGTGTGCAATCCAGTGGTATTAAGTACATTCACAATGTTGTGCAACTCGCACCACCATCGAGCTCCAGAATGCTTTTCTTCTTGTAAAACCGAAACTCCATCCGTGAAACAATAACTTCCCGGTGCCCCCAGCCCTGCTCTAGGAAAGGGAAGCCTCCATCTCCTTTCTGCGTCTATGAATTTGATCACATGCCTCACATAAGTTGAATCATAGCGTTTCTATTTCTGTGACTGACATTTCACTCAGCACAATGTTGTCAAAGATCATCCATGTTGTAGCATATGTCAGAATTTCCTTCGTTTTAAAGACTGAATAACATTCCATCATCTGTATAACCACATTTTGCTTATCATTTGTATAACCACTGATGGACACCGGGGTTGCTTTCATGGTTTAGCTGCTGTGAATAACACTGCTATGGACACGGGGGTGCAGGTTCATCTTTGAGGCCTGTTTTCAATTATTTTGGTTTCCCAAAGTGAAATTGCTAGATCATATGATCATCCTACTTTTAAATTTTTGGAGGACTCACCATACCGTTTTCCATAGCAGCCGCATCATTTTACATTTTCACCAACGGTGCCTACGGTTTCCATTTGCTTCACGTCTTTGGCAGCACTTGCTATTTTCTGCTGTTGTTGTTTCTTGTTTTTGTTTTTAATGTGGCCATTCTAATGGGTATGAGGTGGTATCTCATTTAGTTTTGGTTTGCATTTCCCTAGTGATGAGTCATGTTGAGCATCTTTCCACATGCTTATTGGCCATGCGTGTGCCTTCTTCGCAGAAATGCTTAGTGCTCCTTCTTAAGCTCCCACACATTTTTTTCTCAGTTGTCCTCCTTGAACACACTTGAGTTTGTGAGCATCCCTCTTTAAAAGATGAAGCCCAGCATGCAGTAAGGTGGCCCTTGTTCTGTGCCAGTTGTTGGACTTCAAGAGTCTCTTAGCTTTTCTAGTAGCTGCAAGCGACTTTTGTGTGAGGCTGAGCTTACTGTGAGAGGTAGCGAAAACCTCCAGGCCCTTAAAAATGGACTTGAACTGACTTTAAGCCAGCTCTCTTGTTTTGAATCAGAGGTCATTTGCTGAAGTTTCAGCCTGTTTTTCTAGCACAGGGTTCCTTGGGCTCGGTACTACCGACTTCTGGGGCTGGTGCGCCTCTGCTGCAGAGGGGCTGTCTTATGCATTGTAGGAAGTTTAGCAGCCACTTTGGCTCCCGCCTGCTAGCCACCAGGAGCACTCCCAGCCCCAGTTTTCTGGACATTGTCAGATGTTATCTGGGTGTGGGGAGCCACCCCTGGTTAAGATGCACTGTTTCTGGATATTTCAGGCACCTAAAGGTGAGCTACTTGCTTTATACTATTTGGGGAAATTCTGGAGGAATGAATAATGCTTCTTAACAATCTCTGTTCTTTCTGTGAATCCAGACAGCTAGAGAAAGAGGTGGTTATAATGGACTGAGAAAGAGACAGGCAGGGCCAGGAACCAAGAAGTGCACATCCGATAGGTTTGCTATAGACCTCTGATGCCAACAGCAGACATCAAATGCAGAGTGAACACTCATAATAGGTTACATAGGATGATCAAGTCCATGAATAAAATGTTGTTTCCTTGTAGCAAAAATGAAATTATTCATTCCCTTTTCCTACCATGATGCGTGACTGGCTCTGCACAAATACAAATAGGCCTGGTGATGAAAGTGTTTCGAGAGGCCTGCTGTGGAGAGCAATGGGACGCCAGTTCTCTAAAGAATTAAATAAATGTTTGCTGGGTGTTTGCTACATACAGGGACCTTGTGGGCAGCATGGGGGACACAAGGATGATTAAGACACAGTTCCTGTGCTGAGGCTGTGTTTCCCAAATGCAGCACATGCAGGGCCTGTGTGTGGGAGACTGTAGGTGTGCATGGGCAAATGCTGGGTGAGCAGTATTGATCAGAGGGGGATTTATAGGGACTCTCTGCAACTGGAAGAGAGACGTAGAGGAGGGTGAGTGTATAAGGTTCCTATGACTGCCATAACAAACTACCACAAACCTAGTAACTGAACTCAAATGTATTATCTTACAGCCCAGGAGTTCAGAGTCTAACATTAAGGTGGTGGCAGGGTTGTGTTTCTTCTGAGAGCTTCAGGGGAGAATCTGTTTCCTTGCTTTTTGCGGCTGCTACAGGCTCTTACATTCATTCCTTGTCTCATGTCCTCTTTCTTGCATCACTTCAACCTTTTGCTGTGAATATCACAGCTCCTTCTTCAACTCTGATCCTCCCGCCTCCCTCTTATAAGGACTGTTATGATTAAATCGAGCCCACCCAGATAATCCAGGATAATCTTTCCATCTCAAGATCCCCAGCTTAATCACATCTGCAGGGTTCCCTGTACCATGTAACATCATGTGTTTATGGTTTCCAGGGATTACAATGTGAGCATCTTAGGGACTAGGGGGCATCATTCTGCATAGCACAGTTGGTAGGAAGAGAAGATACAAAGGCTGTGAATTCAGGGAAAGACACACCCATTACAAATAACTGGGGCAGAATGGAGACAGAGCATGTTGGGTTGTGAGTGAACAGAGAGCAGTGGAGAATTTAACCAAGGAGGATGAAGGGACAGCTTCAACCTCACTTCCAGGTGTCAGACACCCAGGCCCCTCCTTAGGCTAATGACATCATAACAAGCTCCTAACTGATGAGTTAAAATGACAGCCATTTTATAAGTAGCCCCGGCTGGTATGGCTCAGTGGATCCAATGCTGGCCTGCGAACCAGAGGACTGCCGGTTTGATTCCCAGTCAGGGTGCACGCCTGAGTTGCAGGCCAGATCTCCAGTTGGGGGGTGCATGAGAGGCAACCACACATCGATGTTTCTCTCCTTCTCTCTCTCCCTCCCTTCCCATCTCTCTAAAAATAAATAAATAAAATCTTTAAAAAATGACAGCCATTTTATAAATAAGAATACAGCATTAGAGGCTTCACTGATTTCCCATGCCACAGGACAACTCAACAAGGGAGCTGGGATCTGAACTCTGGCCAATCGGACTCCCAGGCTGTCCTCTATTCAGGTAGACTTTGGGCTCTATGGCACGTTGTATTTTCAATAAAAGGTAACAACAATATTTCTCATCTCACATGATCCTCCCCCGCAAAGCTAAAGTCTAATTCCCTTTGCTTAGAAGGTGGGCCAGTTTTTATGACCACCTTGATGAATAAAATGTGCTGGAAGGACCCCTGCATGGCTCCTGGGGCTTTGGAATAAGAGGTGATTGACACAGTTTCCGCTGGGCATGCTCTCAAGATGCTCTTTCAGGAAACCCGCCACCATGCTGTGAGGAAGCACAGGCCATGCGCAGAGGCTATGCACAGGTGTTCTGGGTGGCAGCCAGCATCGACTGCCAGCTAAACAAGCAAACAAGCCTTTCCCTGATTTTAGCCCCAGCCTTTGGGGTCTCCAGCTGAAGCCTCAGACACTGTGGCACAGAGATAAGCTGTCTCCACTGTGTCCTTTTCATAATACTGACTCACTAAAACCACAACAGATAAATAAATGAGGTTTTAAGCCACTAAATTTATGGGTGATTTGTGAATGCACCAATGGAAGCCGAAAAGGCACTCAGTCCTAGGGAAGGTGTATCTGCTCTCTTGCCTAAATATGTTCCCAGTTTTACCAAATCTAAGTTGGGATGAGAGATTTTAACTCTGGGGCTCACTTGGCTCAACTGTCCCCTCCTTCCCAAGGGTTGCAAGTAGAGCGGAAGGTGTGGGTGCAGAACTGTATCTTAGCGCGACACTGTGCACAACCTCCATGGTCAGCCCAAGTGTGCACACTGAGTTTTGTCTACACTGGGGCACCAAGAGGTTGTTCCAGGAGGCTAGTGACATGATCAGAACAGGCGTAAGGAGCCCATCATTGGCAGGGGTACCAGGCACAGCCTGGAAAGGGAAAGGAGTTGAGTTAGGAGGCTGTTCCCATAGCCTAGAGGAGGGATGATTAGATCTGGCATCAGAAAGATGCCTTTGGACTTGGAAAGGGCAGATGTGAGTGAGAATGCCCAGGAAGACATGTCCCATGGCACAAAAAGTGGGGTCATCAAAGATATAGCCAAGGTGCAGAGGGTGGGAAAAGATGGTGAGAGTCTACCCAAGGTTCATAATTGACTAAGGGTGTGAGGACCTAGGGATGATCATTAGCCATGTAGTTAATGAAGAAGTTTGATGAGGAGGCTGTGATTCAGACAGAGGAAGATGAACCTGGTCTCTGCTGCTCTGGTGATAAACAGCAGGAGTTAGCTGAGAGCAACTGTCAACAAGAGGGAACCCAGGGCTAGCCCTGCCCTAGACGGGGTACAAAATATGCCCCAAGCCCATCACTTGGAGAATCAGCCATCTAGGAAGAAGTAGAAAGTATTTTCTGAGATATGAGAATAGGTTTACACCCTCAGATCTACAGCAGAAACACATTGGCTTGGGTCTGCTGTTTCTTAGTTGTGTGATTCCAAGCAAATGTATGCAACCTCTTGGCTCAGGGGCATTTTCTGTGAAATGGAGACAGTAAGATGGGCATTAGGGGTGCTGGGAAGATGAAATGGTAAAATGCACAGATAATGCCTGGCACTGAGTAGTTACTCAATAAACCTTGATTCCCTTTTTCTTGGGCTTTCCATCCGATATCACTGCTTTTCTTTTCAAGTCATACATCTTTAAAAACCTAGTTTTCTAGTTTATTCCAGGGTAATTCCTAGAGGCAGATACAATGACCATAAAATGATATTCGAAAGCACAAGAGACAGAAAAACTCAAAACCAAGTAAAGCATTACTTCAGTTCATTTATCAAGCAATAAGACTGATTAACTCAAATAGCCTTAAATTGCATTCCCGTAGTCTGTTTAAGAAGCAGAGAAGCACACATTTTAGAAACCTAGTCAAGATACACAATGCCATGGTACTTGAAGGCATGAATGTCAGTTTTATAGAAATGTCGTCAGATGATGCCAGAAAAATCTTGAAGTGACCAGCTTAGTGCTGGCCTCCCAGGAAGTTCAAGCCCAGGGAGCACAGGCACCACCGTGTGCTGGAGAACCGCTTTGATGCTGCATAACAAACAGCATGATTTCACTCGCACACTGAAACTATTTTCCTAAAATTGGACCCTTGCTACTAAGTTAATAGAAAAAATTCCAATTGAACTTTGGAAGATTTTTTTCTATTACGGTAACATTACAGAGTTCAATTTGGTAAAAATGAGCACCGAAGGCTTTCAACAATTTTCTAACAGAACTTAAATTCAATTTTAAGAAGAGTCATTATGTAGTTGGCAAGGAAGGAGTGCTTCATTCCCGGTAATGCACGGATGAGGAGAGACCACTTTCCCCAGCTCTGGGGTCCAGGGCAGCGGGGCTGCGGCCGGCCAGGCCTCAGAACGATTCCCCTGCCGATATCGGTGCAGCCCGGGTTCTGCGGAATCCACACACTGGGCGCACAGCGAACATTTCCTCCAACACCCTCAGCTTGCCGTCCTAGGGCGTGAGTGTAAACCCCCTAGGGCTCGTTCCACGGGATTTGGAGAACTATCTGAGTGTTCATGTTCTGACATCAAGGCCAGAACTGCAGTGCGTTTGATTGTACCTTTTTGGGTAATTATTGTTATTTTTGTTCATTATATCTGTTGTCTTAACAACCTAACCACAGCAGGTTGAAACCCCAGCGAAGAGAAAACATGTAAAACGTATCTATCCTTTGACTTGTCTCGAGGCCGTTTTATTCCTCCAGACCAAATTGGAAATCACAGCTGCAGGTGAAAAGGTGAAATTCGTTTCAAATCCCAGACCAGTTTTTTGAACCATAACCAAGGTTAGGGATGGGTGTCTGTGAAGTCTGGGTGAAGGGTCCTTGCCATTTTTTAGACGCCAAGAAACATCCTTATAGAACTTATGAAGGAATAAGCCCTTTTCAATTTTTCCTGGTAAAGGAAGTGCTGTCCGTAGGGTTATCTGAGATGATATATTTTGTGCAGCTGAATGGATGTTATGACAGCTGAGAGGGATGTGCCCCAGGCGACAATTGCTAGTTTCTGCCTATTACAAACTCGGGGACCTATTGGTCTAGGCCAGCATTGGAGTTTTCTTAAGACTGTGGAAAAGGACCACAGTACCTCTGAGTGATCTGCAGAGGGAAAGGTGGTTTTCTTACAATTCCCTTGTTTTCTCTTCTTTAAGAAATCATTTTTCTGCTTATGAAAGTATTGTGTTCAGCATAGAAACTTGACAATATGAAAGAGTGTGAAGAAAACATTAAAAATCACCAATACTTCCAGGAGCCCGAGAGAATCACTCTTAACCTTATAGGGTATTTCTTCAGGGTTTTCTTTATATAATCAGGGTCATACCAACTTTAATATTTTACCTTCTCAACTTCAGTTTATATCAGAAACAATGTCCTTTGAATTAAAAATTCTTATGAGACACAGTTTTAATGATTGCACATTATGGCTGTCCCATAATTTATTTATCTAGCCTCCTATTGTTGGACACTGAGACTGTTTTCCAAATTTTTGCTATCATAAATAAAGCTCCAGTGAAAAACTCTGAACATAAATCTCTGCTTCCCAGTGCATAAGTCTTTGACACCATTTCTGATTATTTCTTTGATAAATTCCCAGGAGTAGAATTACTGTTGTCAAAGAGTATAACTGTTTTTAAAAAGTTGGTACATGATGCAACTTTTTTTTTGAAAGTTTGTCCTAGTTTCTTACCTAACATTTTTTTAAAAAAACTACTGGACATAATGTGTTTTCTTGTCACTGAGATAAGGCTCTATTCCAAGAGGTGGGTGAACCAGGTAAGAAAGCTCTTATTAGTTCTGTCACTGGAAGCCAGGACATGTTGATTTCAGGAAGGGTTGGCAGAGGTTACCCTTAACTGAGAAGTTCATGGGTTCTTCTTTCATGAGCTGCCTTATATCTGCCCCACCTCCACATGCATCCTATACCAGTGTGGCAATGAGCTAATTTTATGCAGTAATACATGTGACTCAGTGAGTGTTGCTGTTACTTGCGGTTCCCTGAAGGGACCCATAGCCATACTCAGCTCAAGGGATGGCAGCAGTGAATGAACCCTGGATGAGAGAACCAGGGCACATGGTTTGTACCCTCAGGCGTCCCCTGGCCTAGTGGGGGAGATGAGGAGCATTGCTGTGGCTGAGACAGTTTTAATTTCTACCTGGATACACAGGTAGGCTGCATTTCTCAGCTTCCCTTGCAGCTAGGTTGGGGTCTGGATTCTTGTCAAGAAAAAGTGAGTGGGCATGATAATACCACTTCTGGATTTGGCCACAAGACCCCTATAAGACTCTCCTCCCTTTCTTCTTCCATAGCAACCTTGGAGGTCACACTCTGAAGAAGTAGCCTCATAAGATGGGAGGAGCCAAAGAGCCTGAGTCTTTGAATTATCATTGTGGAGCAGAAACATTTCCCGCACATCTGTGCCCTGCCATCGGCAAGTGAATAGCGATATGAAGGAGAAATGCATTTCTTTGTTAAGCTATTGAGATTAGGAGGTTGTCTATTATGGCAGTATTATTTATCCTTGCTAGAACTCTCATTGACAATTACAAAATAAGTGTGGTGTGCTTGTGTATGTAAGATGAAAGTTATCCTAAGTTATGCACAGAGGGGCAGTGCCCTCTGGGGTTGGGGTGGGTGATAAAGGAAGGTTTTGAGGATAATGCTATGTTTGGAATGGTTTTAGATGTATTAGCTAATGCACATTGGGTTCTTGCTACATTCCAGAGCCTGAGCTGAGAGCTTTGCCAGATTAGCCTATTTAATCCTCCCAATGACTCTAGGTATTATCTCCTTTTACATCTGGAGAGAATGGGACCAGGAGAGGTTAAGTAACTTGCCTGAAGTCCCATAATCCTCAGTGCAGAGCTGGATATCAGATTCGCCATGCTTCCACAGTACTTAGTACTGCCAGTAAACAAGCGGGGTTTAGTCATGTGATAGTTACTTGGAGCGGGAGGCCAGGGGAAGCAACATGAGCAAAGGCACAGAATGCAAAATACTTGGCATCCCACACTGAAGGGCACTGACCATGGTGCTGAAGTGGGAGAGGCACTGTGGAGAGATCTACAGGGTCCTGGGTGGGAGGCCAGGAGTGGACAAGGATGGCACTCAGGGCAGACACCTTAGCACACAGGCATTGGAGAATGTGACATTAGAAAACCAACAGATGGTGGCAAATCCAGGCAAGGGCTTGGATGTCCTAGACACACGTACACTCAAAGGCTGATTTGTCAACTTTGTGGGAGAACAGCTTCTCACGGGGCTTGGCCTGTGCTTGGATGTGGCCTCTCTGACTGGCACACAAGATGCACCTCCTAGCTATGTGTCCACTGGACAGGCTGATGAATGAAACATGCAAAGATGACATTTAGAAAATAAATGAATCAGAAGCCCTGCACCCATTATCAGACTTCTTTATGCAGCCACCCATCGGCCCATTGAGCTGCCCCTTGCCTGTCTGTTCCTAGACACTGTGACACACAGTGCCTCATCTTTTTAGCGACTGAGGCTTTCTATTCTGGCTCAGTAACTGCAGCTATCACAGAATTAAGTAATGACAAAGTGAATTATTACCCAGCCCGGCTTCAGCTGGGGATGTAACCTGCAGCTGAGATACCTCACTGTTAGATCGCTTGCATGACTGTCTAGGCAGTGACATGAAAAATGTCCCCTATAATTCCTCAGCTCAGAGCCATACATCCTCAGAGCCTTGACTCTACACTTCATGGGGAATAATGTTGTTTTGTTGAGAAGGGGAAGAGGGTATAATTAAATTCCTCTTAAATGTTACATTCATCCTGGTTAATCAAAAATTAGTAGCTCTTAAAAAAAAATAAACACAACTCAGCTCCCCAGGAAGCTGATGGCAGTTCCCATGGCCCGTTTAATTACACAAAAACAAAACAAAGCGTGTTCCTCTGCCTCTGGACTGTGGAATGAACCAAACGAGATATAATGGTGGCTGTATCAGGGCGGTGGGATTAAAGGTGATTTTTAATTTGCTCTGTTCATTTTTCTACAATAAGCATATATTTCTCATTAGAAAACATTCAAACAACTAAAAAATATGGGATTACATTCTCAAAACCTGTAGACAAAAGAAGCAGATGACTCCTTATCCCAGCCCCCAACTCCCACTCCACTCCCCTGGAAGGGACCACTGTCCTTGGCTTGGGTATGCGTCCTTTCGGACAGCCCGAGGCATTGTCCATTTTCTTCATGTCACCTATCATATTTGGAACCATCGTTTTCTCATTTTCTAGCCATTCCCCCAGAGGAAGGCCTTGTTTGTCTGATTCCCATTATGTCCCCAACAACAGTGCCTGGCACACATAGGTGCTTATTCAACAAGTGTTGAATGAACTAAAGAAGAAAAGGATATGTATGGGGAGGAAATATGCTATTTAAAACCATAGGGTCTTCTAAAGAGAGGGGGCCATTTTGGCCTTTTGACACATTTCCATTGAGCCTGAAGCTCACTGGAGGCAGGACCTGGAAAGAATTAAATTGTCCTGTAGAAAGAAGGTCTTTGTTTCTTTGCTCTCATGAGAGAATAGTGACAACATGCATGAACCCCATGTGTGACGAGTGAAAGAAGTCAGACCAAAAAAGAGCAGGTACTGTAGGACATTCAATTTATATGAAACTCTAGGGAAGGCACAGTAATCTGTAGTGACAGAAAGCAGACCAGTGGTCACCTGGGGACGGGGTACAGGAGGCAGGAGGGAAGGTGACTCAGGGGCATTCTTGGGGGTGCTGGGTATGTGCAGTAGCTTGATCAGGGTGACAGTGTCATGGGTGTGAACATTATGTCAGAACTTATCAAATTATACACTCTAAACATGTGCAGCTGATTGTATGTCAACCATATCTCTATAAAGCTGTTACAAATCGAGAAGGGGGCACAGAGGGGGAAATTAGACAGGGGAGTCACCATATGTGCTGAGGTTGGGGTGATTTCGGGGGATAATGTGTCCTGGGAAAAAGACCGAGTTGGAGCAGTGAGAGGAATTTGCAGTTAAGGGCTACATTGGGCTCAGATTGAAGTAATTTGATGTGATGTAATGGCATTTTCCTCCAACATCAATTAAGTGGACCATGTGCAGTAGATTCTGATGAGGATGGTGAGTGTGCATGTGTGTGTGCCAAGGGGGAAAGGAGGAAAAGGGCACGGTGGAACGTAACAGACTGTATGGACAGGATAGTGAGGTAATAAAGAAACAGAACTAACTTGTCAGAAGTGGACACGTGGGACCAGAAGGGACCCCTAGAAATGCAGGCCCTCCTTCTCCAACCCTCAGGCATTTGCACAAATCTTGGGGAAGCTTTTGGTTTGCTACAGGGCACCAAATCAGGATTTATCACAAGTTTATTTAGGTCTCACGGGCAGGCAGATTCCAGCTGACATCTGAATGCCTCCCCCACACTCAGTGGCTTTTTGCTGAACGTGTCTAGGAATATTATTTTGATTTGTTGTCAGAAAAACAACTGCTGCTATTTTGAGTACTGACAGCAGGAAGTGCAATGATGGATGGGCTGTCATCGGGTGGGGCTCAGATCACCTTTCATCCGCTTGGCTCGTTTCACAACACCTGTGTTTTGGGGGCAAGTTGTGCATTTAGCAGATGTTGGCTGATGGCTTGCTATGGGCTGGGCATTGTACCAGATGTCAAGATGAAAACAGTGAATGTAACTCAGGCCTTCCTCCAAGAGCTCACAGTGCAGAATACAACACAGACAAATAAGATACCATCATATGGGAAAGGTTGCACTGCAGGGGTTGGAAAACTATGGCCCACAGGCCAAATCTGGCCCTCTGCCAGCCCGTGTGAATAAAGTTTTATTGGAACACAGCCACTGATGTGGCGCCTTTCAACAACAGTACAGTTTAGTAGTCAAGACAGACTGTGTGGTCTCCAAAGCCCACATTACTTATATCACCTGATCCTTCAGGGAAAAAGGTTGCTGACTTCTGCTCTAATAGAAGCCCAGATGGAGCCAGAACTTATGACTGAGCAACAAGTTTAGGAGTTACTGACCCTGCTTGCTATGAAATCTGGCTCTCAGTGTTGCAAGCTAGTGCGCTCAGTCAGGGGTAAGAGTCTTCCTTGTCCTGGTTTTGTGGTTCGGTGAGAAGCAGAATGGACCTCGGAGATGCCTCTCTCTCCCCAGGAGGAAGGGAGATATGGATGCTCACTGCTCCTCATCAGATTTCTAAGGTGGCAGTGCCCTGAGCACCTTGGTGACACCATCTCTGCCGAGGTGGCCTCAGGGAAATTCAGCAGAGCAGAGGTACTTGGCCAGGGACACTGGCAGAGGGTGGAGACAGAGGAACATCTTCTGTCATGCTCTCAAGTCCAAAGGGGAGGCTCCAACCAAAGAAGAGTGTCAAGTGATAATTAAATAAAGGTTTTTAATTAGCATTCATTCACAGACTCCGGTGAAAATCTGCCCAGATTTTGTAAAGCGGTATTAAATATTAACCTCTAATGATTCACTATAGGCTAAAGCCTGATTAAAAATTGCCCTTGAAAATCATTTATTTGCAATTTATTCATTAAAAATTTATCAAGTACCTACTATATGCCAGGCGCTGTTCAAAGCCAGTGTGGTCCCTGTTCTCAAGAGGCTTCTAGGCCAGAGAAGGAGACAAGCCGTGACAGGCAGGCAGGTGAGGGCTGTCCCTTTTTGCTACATAGTTACAAAGTCCCCCCTGCCCTGCCCATTAGCTAATATGAACTGCTGCTCCTAGGAGGCACGAAGGGCTAGCTCCCTGCGAGCCTCGTCAACCAACCAATCCATCAATACATAACCATCAATCTCTAGACAACTTTGGTTTGTTTTCTGTGTGTTTCTGTTTAAACATATCTTTAATGTGAAAAATGTGGCATCAAATCAACCGTACAAAGCACACTTGTTTACAGTGGCAGAGCTGAGCCAGGAAGGCAGAGCTCGGTCTCTTTTGACCTCAGCTGGAAATGTGCATGTCGGGCAACGTGAGTATTTTTGCTGTTCTGCGCTTGTCTGCAAATAACCGTGAAAGCGCCACAAAGATTTTGGGGTTACGAATCAATTTTAGCATGTAGGTGAATTTTGAAAAACAGAATGAGTGAATAATGAGGATCAGCTGTGGTTCAAAGCAGAGCGAACAGTTTCTGTACAGTTCCTCAGGGGGAAGACACTTGAGGAAGGCCACACCATGGGAGAGGAGGCAGCCAGAGGGAGACAGAGAGCAGAAAGGTGGGGGGAAGAGGCCCATCAGGTGGGTGCCGCAAGGGCAGTGCATTACAAGGAGGCAAGCAGGGAAGAGGGAGACCGGTTTGGCCAATGGCCGTCACCTGGGTGAATGACAATATGGCTTAGATCAAGTCTGTGCATGGAGTTCTAAGAAATGCACAATGTACTTGGAGACGGCCCTGCTAAGACTAGCTGATGTGTTTTTCCAGTAACTAGACAGTGTGTTTTAGTATTTGTGAAAAATTTACTTTTTGAGCTAGGCATGTTTCATTCTCAGGCATTCAGAATAAAAGATCAAACAGTAATCACTCGCCCCCGATGCTCTTTGGCAGCTGCTAAGGGAACAGCTCATGCGTGGGCGCCCCGGGAGGGACTCGGATGGACGTCAGCGTGGGCTCCACCCGTGTCTTTTCATGTCCTTCTCGCACTACCGTACCCCCCGGCCCTCCCACCTTTACGGATTTCAAAAGGAGCCCCGACACACAGAATTCAAGAGAATGTAGAGCAGAGGTGAAACTGGCCCTCTGGACACTGCCAGCTCACCTGATGGAAGCAAGGTCACACCTGGAATAGAATTTTAAAGAAATTCTATGGGAGCTTATAAAGAAGCTATACATTCTACCAGGTGCAGATTTTTATTTTTGTGTTATTTTGTGTTTTGACTAGATGAATCAGGTTTATTATAATTTAGAAAAAATGTAAATCGCCTCAGAAATACTACCCAAATTGACCCTACCTTGGGACAAAGTTTGTCCCTAGTACCTAGAGAGCCCCAGGTCCCTGGATTATGTCATAATCAGTGATGTCACCATTGGGGAAATTCTCAAGCTGCCCTGTGGTTTAAGCCTTTCAGGCGTTGAAGCTAGTGGGATCGAGAAACTTCCTGAGAGCAAGATGGCCCTGGATGGCACGTGGGCCCCGCAGGCAGCAGTCATGGGGGATGGGCCTGACAAGAAAAAGGGCGAACAGGCCCCCGTGAACACCCAGGCCCTGCAGACTGCCTCCCTGAAGGAAGGCCCCGCCAAGAGGGCAGTATGGGTCCGCCACACCTTTTCCAAGCCAGAAGAACCCACTCAGTCGGCAGAAGTCAAGGAGAAGCCCAAGGTAAAGGTGACCAAGGCCGTGGTCATGGACCTTGGCACTGGCTACTGTAAATGTGGCTTCGCCGGGCTGCCAAAGCCCAGCCACAAGATCTCGTCAACTGTGGGCAAGCCCTACATGGAGACCGCCAAAACGGGGGACAACCGCAAAGAGACATTCGTGGGGCAGGAGCTCCTCAATCCAGAGGTTCATCTCAAGCTAATCAACCCTCTGCGGCACGGCATCATCGTGGACTGGGATTCTGTGCAGGCGATCTGGGAATATCTCTTCCAGCAAGAGATGAAGATCGCCCCGGAGGAGCATGCGGTCTTGGTTTCGGACCCGCCCCTGAGCCCGCACACCAACAGAGAGCGGTACGCTGAAATGCTGTTTGAGACCTTCCACACGCCTGCGATGCACATCGCCTACCAGTCCCGCCTGTCCATGTACTCCTACGGCAGGACCTCCGGCCTGGTCGTGGAGGTCGGCCACGGCGTGTCCTATGTGGTCCCCATCTACGAAGGCTATCCTTTGCCCAGCATCACGGGACGGCTGGACTATGCGGGCTCTGACCTGACAGCCTACTTGATGGACCTGATGAACAATCATGGAAAGCACTTCACCGAGGACCAGGTGGGCATCGTGGAGGACATCAAGAAGACATGCTGCTTCGTGGCCCTGGACCCCATCGAAGAGAAGAAAGTCCCAGCTACTGTGCACACGACCCAGTACACTCTGCCGGACGGGCAGCAGATCAGCCTGGGCCAGGAGAGGTTCCTCTGCTCGGAGATGTTCTTCAAGCCGTCTCTGATCAAGTCCATGCAGCTGGGCCTCCACACCCAGACGGTGTCCTGCCTCAACAAGTGCGACATCGCCCTCAAACGGGACCTCATGGGGAACATCCTGCTCTGCGGGGGCAGCACCCTGCTCAGTGGTTTCCCCAACCGTCTGCAGAAGGAGCTGAGCAACTTGTGCCCCAATGACAGCCCCCAGGTCAACGTGCTGCCTGGAAGAGACACTGCGGTGTGGACAGGTGGCTCCATCCTGGCATCGCTCCAGGGCTTCCAGGCACTGTGGGTCCACCGCTTTGAGTACGAGGAGCACGGGCCTTTCTTCCTCTACAGGAAGTGCTTCTAAACTCTGGGGAAGCGTGGTCGCTGCGGCTGCCCTGTGCCCACTCTGCCGGGTGAGCACCTCCCCGCACGCAGGGGGCTGAGCCAGCACGCTCACTGGGGCAGGATTAAACAGTCCGTTCCCCTCCACAGCGTGTTTCTCTGCTTCCTGGCTTAACGAGAACGTACGTGCAGCTCTGCCTTAACGTATACATTTGCCGACACAAAAGCGGAAGTGGGGGGTGGATGACAGAGGAAAAAGACATGTGTCACATGTTAACTGCTTAAAAATTCTTGGGGGAAACTCACTCTAAAATTGCACTGTCTCTTATTTTGTGTATTTCCCACTTTAGGAACCACTGCTTTGCTAAAATCTGCTTGGAGGCGGGGTGTGAGGATAGATTACGTGCTGTTGTGACATGTAAGAAGATTCCTTCTGATGAGCACAGATAGGAAGTAGGCTGTCGTGGTTCCATCTCTCACAATGCACGTGAATACCAGGGTCTGGTCTCCAGGAGGCGATGACGAATTGTCAGCATTATCTTGTAGGCTTCTGTCTCTTACACAGGACCCAGAGGTCTTCCTACGGTATTGAGTCTCCTGCACACCCCGACCCCGCCATGCAAAGGCACACACATTCAAGCACTCACAGCAGAGCTGTGGCATCTCCACCACCCCGGGGAGGAGCCCTGGGGAGGAGCCCTACAGAACCACCCTCATAGCCTCCAGGTTGGCCTGGACAGCCCTGAAAGACCTATTTACATGACAGACCCAGGATCCAGGCCTGGTGAGTAAGCGCAGCTGGTGGGCACCAGCAGCTGGAGTAGGAAAGCAGAGGTAGCCACAGACAGGAACCTGGAGTTCCTGCAGTTCATCAAGGATGTCTCGGCCTTACCTTGTAGTGCCAGGAGATCAGCTAAGAGTTGGGTACAATGACAGAGAAAGAGGTATGACAGGAGGAACTGTTCATCATCTCAGTTTCTGCTCAAACACCTCACACATCAACATGCCATGAACAGTCACTGCTGGGCGGGCTGAAGTTTGGTTAATTCTTAACCTTTGGACCTCTTTGGCAGGGTGATGAAGCCCATGTACCCGCCTCTGAATACTATTTTAAAATTCATAAAATAAAGTACATAGAATTACAGAGGAAAACAATCACACAGAAATATACTATCTCAGATCTGTTAAGGGTCTATGAACCCAAGTCAAGAAGCCCCCACAGTGAGGGTCTGGGTGAAAGGGAGGCATGGGAGGTGGCTCTGGAGGGTGGGAATCTCCCACCCTAGGCCATTCTAGGCCTAAACATTACACTGTATTTTTTAATTAAAATTACAAATAGAAGGCCAAACAACTGTGTAGTCTTTTTCAAAAAACTTTTATGAATTTCCTCATCTGATCCTTACACCATCACCCTTGTAGAAAAAAAAATCTTCACAAAAAGTGAACAGTTTTAGTAAGTATTTGGAAGTCATCTTAGTCTAGTGGTTCTCAAATGGGGGAAATTCGGACCCCTAGCCTACATCGGCAATGTCTGAAGATATTTTTGGTTGGAGGTGGGGTTAGGGCTAGAGCTAGGATTAGAGCTAGGGTTTGAGCTAGGGCTAGGGCTAGAGCTAGGGCGAGGGCTAGGGTTAGAGCTAGGGCTAGGGCTAGGGCTAGGGCTAGGGCTAGGGCTAGGGCTAGGGCTAGGGCTAGGGCTAGGGCTAGGGCTATTGTTCAGATTACAGAGAAGAGGGAACCCAGGAATACAGAGCACTTCTTCAGTTCTGCCCTATGGCACAGTATTAGCTCCAGCCATTCCACAGCATTTGTATATTTATGGTTACCTAGCTTCTAAGATGTTCATGCTCACCCCAGTTACTCACAAACATAATAGACAAGGAAGGACAATGGAAGATTCCCAGGGCCTGTGTAGGCTGTGCTGCTCATGAAGCACACAGGTTTATGGGCCAGCAAGCCTGGGGGTAATAGCTAATTTTGCTTTCCAACTTACAGTTATCTTAAATTACTAAAATTTTTTGGTTTTATGGATTGATTTTAGTGAGAGATGAGAAAGGTCTGGACATCAATTTGTTCCACTTATTTGTACATTCAATGGCTGATGGTTGTATGTCCCCTGAACAGGGATCAAACCCACAACCTTCACGTATCACGATGAAGCTCTAACCAATTGAGCTACCTGGTGCAGATTGAAAAAAAAGGATAGTTTCTTCTCTTATATGATAAAAGGAAGAAATGTTTTCTTGTTAAAAAAATTTTTGGCATAGACCTAGCTGGGTGCCTCATTTGGCTGGAGCACTGTCCTGCACACCAAAAGGTTGTGGGTTCGATCCCTGCTTCAGGCGTGTATAGGAGTCCGCAACTGACTGATGTTTCTCACAACAAGGTTTTTCTCTCTCTCTTTCTTTCTTTCTCTCCCGCTTTGTCTTTTTAGAACCAGTAAACATATCTTTGGGTGAGGATTAAAGAATTATTTGGCATAAACATATGTGGATTTGAATTCCATCCCTTCTACTCACGGACTATTCCACCCCCAGCACACGGTGACACCTCGGTCCCTCAGCTATAGGCCCAGGTGACCACTGGGCTCCACTGCCCGGGGCCCAGAGCGGGGATGAGCGGAGGTGCAATCAGATTGCTAGATAGTGTGTTGACTTATTTTTCACATTTCCCTTTTCTGGTTCATTGTGCTCTATTTTTCATTCATGGTTCCTATTCTTTTCCCCTAATCCTTTTAAACATAATTATTTGATAGTATAGTTTTTTTTAATGCATAGGGCTTCTCTTCCTTTTCTTTTGAGCCCCACTACAGGTTTCCATGGGTGAGGGGGTTACCGTTCGCCCACTGTTTCTAACGCTTGCAGAAAGGGCACCGCCTCCGCCCAGCCCAATGGGATACAGACTGCCGTCTGGCACAGGGGACTTTAACCTGCATCCTTGCCCCTGAGCCCTCACAGAGTCACAGCACGTTTCTGTCCCGCCCCTTAAATCTGCAGGAGGAACAGGCCCAAAGTGGAAGGGACGCTTTCACAGCATTGTGCTGCGTCATCTCAGAGCTGGATGCAACAGGAAAAATCAGTAACGTAACCCCAGTTTGCTGAAAATTTTTGATATTTTGTTTAACAGGAATCCATGCACTCACTTTTATTAAAAAATGCTGCATTGAAAGACGATCTATCTTGATGGCTGAGATTCTGGCACTCCCTTAAAGGGTGTGCTCAAGGAGAGCCGTATTCACCTCACCGGAGCCCCAGCACTAGGTCCTCCCGCCTTCGCCCAAGCCCCCCTTCTCTGCTCTGAGAGTCCCCCTGCCCAGAACCTCACCAGCCTTCTCCACAGGCCACGCCTCCTGCTCTGAGTCAGTCTCTACTGCTGGTGTCTTGAAGACTGACCGGGCCTCTGCCCCATGCCACCGGTGCTTGCTCTGAGACAGACACGCTCTCAGTGCGGTAGTGCAATAGCTGAACATGCAGAATTTTGTCCCTCACATCACAAGCACCCAGCATCATAGAGAGCTACGGGGACAGCTGTGGCCTGAAAGTTTGCCACAGAGTTGGCATCTCCCTACTGAACAAACCCCTGTTTTGTGCAGTTTTGGTGGTGGGAGCTAACAACCCACTTCCGTTCTTGCCTGGATGCGGCAGGAGTGGATATGGGACGGGCTGCTCAGCTCCAGCAGATCGGATGCTCTTTTAGTGAGTGATGTGGGGGGCGGTGAGTGGAGCTCAGGTTCATGGCATGGGAGGTGGAACGTGAGAACCAGGCTCTTCCCTTTGTGGTAGTCCCTACTGCCTCCCTTCTTGAGTTCTATTTGGTGCCCACTCATTTTTCTCTGTGTATCCTCTGGCCTCCTGTCCATTCTGTGATTCCCCGATATCGATCTAATAAATTCTCATTTTATTCCACTTAACATAGCTGATGGTTTCTGTTGTCTGCAGCCGTGGATCCGGACAGATTTTGTACTAGAAATAATTAGAGGTTCTGAAGTGTAAACTCCTTTTACACTCGTAGGTAATTTTTTTGCTTCATCTCACTTTACACATTCAACCAGATCCTAGACTTGTTTGGGTGACGGTCTCTGTAAGTCACGGTTATTTGCATGGCATCACATGCTTTGCAGAGCATCTTAAAATATTGATAAATTTAATCCCAATGCCCAAACCAGAAACAGTTTTACTAGCAGAAAATATGACTATGTTTCGCATACACTCCAGAAATATTGCAAAATCAAACATACTTGTCCACCAAGAAGCCAAGCTGCAAACCTTCAAAAATCAGCTGTTTAAGTCTTATCTTTAATAATGGCTCACCAAGTATCCCTTCACTCTGTCATCTCTGAGGACTTGCTTGCGGGCAGGCAAATGGTAGGTGACAATAGTTAGGGACTTCTCTCTATTCTCTTCAATTTTCCTAGGAATGGGAAGAGACTGCCCTCACGAGATTTTAGCAGTGAGGTACCCTGGGCTGGCTTGTGGACCACCAGCAGGGTTCTCCAGGAGCAAAGGTGGACACCCATCATCATTCTTGGGAGTGGTGACTACCTTCCACTTTCATTGCTAATGAGTGCTTTCATAGACTTCTTTGATAGTAGGTCCAAAACGCATGAAAACCAGACTATAGGAAAATGCCCCTTTCACTCTCGAAGAGCCACCTTTAGAGAATGGCAACACATTACACTCTTTGCTAAGAGGGAAAATCAGTTAATTAAATGCCTACTATGTGCTAGATCCTGTGCTCCAAGCACTTAGTACTGACTCACCCAGTTTATCCTTCATGGTGACTCTATAACCTAGGTATTATTTCCCACCTTTAACCAGTGAGGAAACTGAGGCACATGAAAATTAAATGTCTTCCCAAGGTTACACATGTGGAAAATGAATGAACAGAGATTTGCACTCAGGAAGTCTGGCACTAACTGGTATGTTTGTGTTGGTATTCAGTGGTGAAAATTGTTCTAGATTTCGGGACTGTCAGCTGACATCAGAACTAGAATGTATAATTTTATTGTGAAAAATTGAAATACTGTAAAACTATTGGGCCAGTTATAATTGCACAGTGAGGGCTGAGCTTCTCTGGTTTTGGTTTAGGAGGCAGAAGAGTAGAGAGGTAAAGAGACCTGCTTTTTGATCGGACTTCCTGCATGTGAGTTGTGTGACCTTGGGCAAGTCCCTGAATCTCTCTGAACCTCATGGTGCTCACCTGTGAAATGGGGCAAAATCACAGCACCTTCCTTACAGGGTGGTTGTGAAATTAGAGGCGATTATACGTGTAAGGCATAGAGAACGGTGTCTGGGACGAAGTAAATGCAGCTACTCTGTTGGGGCCATGAGCACGTCAGCACAGCTCTGAGTGAGGGGCTGACTGAGTGTGACGGTGGTGGGGAAGTGGGCTGGAGGAGGAGCACAACACACTGATGGCAGGAGAGGGAGCTAAGAAAACCCAGGGCAGATCTGGGCTGAGGGTGTCCACTCCACCCTGGGGCCTGAGGAAGCAGCGTCTGCGGAGACCGCTGCTTCAGAGTAGCTCGTTGTATTTGACTGTGCCGGCTCAGCGAGTCTTGAGAAGCAGCCCGCATGCACAGCATGCCAGGCGGGACCACCCCTCTGACCATTAACATGTCCCAGGGCTTCGCTGCTGACCCTCCTTTCTTGGCTGTCTTCACTCACCTATTTGGTGCGTCAAGGGCTCAGGGATTTAAATTCCATCTGAATGTGGACGATACCCAGGCTTTTACCTCTAGACCGGACTCTCCCTGCTATCCAGGTCACCTGCTCCCTCCATCCCAAACTCTGCATGATCAAAACCGAGGTCCTGATATTCCCCCTCCCCCATGCCACTTCTCTAGTGAGCCTGCCTGTCTCACAGCTGGGCCACCCTGTTCTTCCAGTTGTTTAGGACAAAGGTCCTGGAGTCAACCTTCATCACCTCTCTCCCTCCCTCCCTCCCTCTCTCTCTCATGCACACACACCCCTCACACAACTGGTTAGCAAATCTGTCCCCATTCCCTTCCAAATGTGTCCGGGAGCTGCCTGCTTCTCACTGCTCGCACTGCTCCCACTCAGGTCCACACCCACAGTGCCCCTTACCTGGATCACTGTGGCACCCTTCCCAGTGGCCTGAGGTCTCCCTTCTCCTTAAACCCTTCCCATCTCCAGGTGGCTTTTTTTCTAAAACCACCAGAGCATTTAATTTCTGGTCTTATTCAGAGTAAAAACTCTTACCCCTTGTGCCTCTGGTGTCATTTCCCTCCTCTCCTCTGTGCCCTGACTCACTCTGCTCCAGGCATACTGACCCTCTTCCCTGCCCCCAATCTCACCCCCCTGCCTCAGGGCCTTTGCACTGGCTGTTTCTCCTGATTGGACGATTCTTCCCAGTTATCTGCATGGCTCACTCCTCACTTCCTCCAGTTCTCTACTGAACTGTCACATCAGCAGCAAGGCCTTCCCCGGCCCCTGTCTACAGTTACAGAGGCCCCCTTCTTTCTCTGCCTTATTCTTTTCTTTGTACTGGTCACCTGCTACTATGCTATTTATTTTATTTTTTGTTTTTTGTTCGTTTTCTCTCTCTCCCACTGGAATATAATCTCCATGATGAGAGATATTTTTGACTGTCTCTGCGGCTGCAGTATCCCCAATGCCTAGAGAAGAGCCCAGCATGTGAGAGGTGTTTATTGAACATCTGTGGGATGAAGGAGTGATTCAGTGACTGAAGAAGGGGCTTACCCCCTCCTAGCCCTGGTTCAGGCCCAGAGGTCCTGCTGCACAGGCGGAGCCCTCACAGAGGGATCTAAGGCTGTTTCAAGACAGCTATGGAAGGTCTGAGCTTCTTGTGACATTCTGACACTGTTAGAATGCACGAGAAAAGCCCAGAATTAAACGTGTGGGAGAACTGCAGTTTACAGTTTCATCACTTGAAAATACAAGCTTTGAGATTCCTGTGAAAAGCAAGATGGGAGCAGATGATAATACGCATTTCCCGCATTACGTACATGACTCCCTGACTGCGGTTTCAGTACCTGTGGCCGTGCTGAGGCTGTGAGGAGCCCTTCCTGGGACCTCGGGGTGAGTATGCAGCTGCCCGGTGTGGGTGACTGACAGACAGCTGGGATAATAAATAAATCAGCCATTTCCCCCGTCTGACTGACTGCTATTGCAACCCTGAAGCATGTAGCTTTCTCAGTCAATGCTATATTGGTTGCTTCTGTAGCAAACCTCATTTATTTCAAATGCCTTTATTAAAATTTAAAAAAACCCAGCTAAGCAGATTTAACAGCTTGGAAAACATAGGGCAAGAAACAGTATTAACATTTGTCAATATTTTCTGTATTGGTTCTAAGAATTAGTTTCTCAGACAGATAAGAATGACCATCATAATTATATTCAAATGCAACCAATTTGAAACCATGCTTTCAATAATGAAAGTCTGGCCGATGGCAAATTTATAACAGCATATGCAATCAAATGTTCAAACGGTGCTTGCATGTTAAATAACCTCCACTGTTTATCCAAATGGTCAGCTGTTTTATATTAACCACATCGAACACCTCTAACTGAGGTTAATAATGAAAATCTTCCATCTCTGGATCATAAAAGCCAGAATTCTATTTTTATCCAATGAAGATATTAAATCTTTAAAAATCAGTTGCTTAATTTATTAGGCCTTATTTCCCACTGGCTTCTTCATAATAGAAAATCTGACCACGAAAAACAAGAGTCAGCTATGCTAATATATTTACATAAATAATTAAAAATTCTACAGCGGAGTGGGCAATAAAATGTGTTGCTACCATAAACTTCCAATGAAAGAACAGCGCTTTAATTAAAAATTACAAAGACACAACTGTAAATAATTCATTTATATTTCAAGTTCTGTGTGTTGACTCAAGAAAGAAATAACTCATTAAAAAAACACAATAACAACAAAACCAGAAATGATCTCACCCCAAATCCTATTATTGAGGTCAGTTACCACATTTAATTAAGATGAGATGTTAATAATATATTTGAGTAGAGAGAGGCTCTTCTCTTAATTTCCCCAGGTAGAAGTGTTATTATTTGGCCTTTAACTTCTGATTAAAATTTAAAAGGCGGGTTATTTTAAATTAAATTAATTGGGGTGACATTGTTTCATAAAACCATACAGGTTTCAAGTGTACAACTCAATAAAACATTGTCTGCACACTGCATGGTGCCCTCGCTGTCCAAAGTCAGGTCTCTTTCGGTCCCTGCTTATTCCCCCTTCCCCGCCGCCCCAGTGCCTGGCTCTCATTGTACTGTTTTCTGTGTCTATGAGTCAATATATATATATAGGCTTAATTCCTTTACCCTTTTTATCCACCCCCAGCCCCCCGCCCCTCTGTCAGTCTCTTCTATGTATCTGTGCTTCTATTTGTTTGTTAAATTATTTTGTTCATTAGATTCCACATAGTGAAAAAAAATCCATGATGAACCCAGCTCTGTAACAAAAACAAAGGTGGGATTCATCCCAAATTAAACTCTTAAATCTGGCTTCGAAATCCTTCTCTCTTTTCTCAAAACGGTAGTTTGAAATCCTCCTTTTCCTCCCAATAAACGGTAAGCTACCACGCCTCTGTGTTTCTGAGAATGCCCATGATGACGAAATCTGAATTTTCAGGTGAACTGATTTTTTCCCTCTATTTCCAGAGGTTTTAGAAGATGCAGAATAAAATGTCCCACAGCCAGCCAATGATTTTTGCTCAATTTCCCATCATTTTTTGTAATTTCTTCAAATGGGCTTCAATATTAGATTAAACAAGGCGTTAAAGAAAAGGGCTTTGATGACTCACAGGAAGACGTGCACAAACCGGACCTGGGCATTTTAACAAATCTTTTGGGACTGAATTTTCATCACTGCATGTTGCAATCTATACCAGTGTGAGCCCATGAATGAATTCTATCCCAGAGCCAAAAACCTCCAAGTGCAGGGAGGAGGACTGGGAAATGACTTAAAAAAAAACAAACCCTGACGAAATCAGGACAAAGTAGGCTGCCGTTTTCAGAGAGATGGGGATCTAATTGGGACCTGATTGAGATATTCTGTGTGCAAAGAATAGGCTCCATTTGGATCAAGGCTTTGGAGGAAGAGCCGGCTAATGGATAAGGCTGTTTGATGTCCCTTCCATGGCCCCGGGAAGGCCAGTGAGAGGCCCGTCCTGCTCAGGCCTCCCTCCCAGAATTGGTTTAAAACAGGGCCACACGCCCGTGTTCTCATGGTTGGGAGACAGTAGCCACTGCTGGAAGATGAGAAGTCATAGTGATAGCGACAAACCGTGTCTGTCTGTGCACAAACTCGTTTGCACGCAGACGCCCCAGCCCTGCTGCCGTTCACTCCTGTCATGCCCAGGTACTGAGCACTCCCACATGCCAGACCCCGGGCTTGGGCTCTAAGACCTTCGAGACTCTAGGGTATTCTCTGTCTGGTGGTCTTCTCCTGAGTCATATCAAGCATACTGAAATGCACCCACAGTGCCAATACATTTTTTTTTCTTGTAAAATATTTGAACTGAATTTAAAACAATTTTTTTGCTTTTGGAATTCTTTGGCTATGAGGAATTTTTCATTAATAATTCCCTGTGATTTCCCTAGCGCATACTCAGACATTCTTGCAATGCAAGCTTTACAAATGGTCTGCGAATGGAAAGACATTTTCACAAATGTTAAATTTAACCTGCTACAGTCGTCATGGTGCTATGGGCAGTCAATATTTATTCATTTCAATTTTGCCGCTTTCAAATTTCAGAGTCAATGGATTATGTGCTCAGGTCCCCGGCGGTTCTGCAGGCCCCTGGAAAGTTTGATGTGCTCGGTGCCTTAAAGTGCTTCCTTAATTAAAAAGGTGCTGATGAGGCCCCGGCGCTTTATCAGGGAAGGTGACACACACGATTGTTACTCTCAGAGCACCTGAAATTTAGTAGGAAGATGGACAATTAAGGCTGGAATAACAGAAAAGTGTGATGAAGGTTATACTAGGTGTTCAGAGAGCCCTGGGAGGTAGTCGGAAGGTCAGGGTGGCCTGCCTGTGGAGGTCATGCCTCACCCGACATCGGAAGGGTATGCAGAGGTGGGCACAGTGGCTGCTGAATGAAGCACCAGGCGTTCTCATCGCAGCCTCTGCACACCTCATCCGCGTGGCTTCCTTCCACAAACTGAGGCTCAGAGAGGTCGCACTGTCTTCATCACAAAAAAGGAGACTGAGCATTTCTCATTTGCAGGATGGTTGTGAAAATGAAATGACTTTGGTGACGGTGCTTTGGCAAACTTTTACGTAAAAATGTTAGGCATAGTACTCATCATACTATTATCCTTTTCAAAGTATATTTCTCCAGGGGTTGCGGACATCTTTGCCTAGTTTGGTGTGGACCCAGTTCCCAGGAGACAGAAACCTGCACAAGGTGTGGGGATAACAGAATTTCTGGGGAATTCAGGTGTCTGGTGACGAGTGAGATGATCAAGATGCTTGGGAACGAGCAATTTCTGTGGCTTGGCTTTTTCTCTCCAGATGAGGATTGATGGTTCTTACTCTCCAAGGGAACAACGTATTTCCCTCCTTCCTTCACCGGCCTCCCTTCCTCTCTCCCTTTTCCTTCTTTCCTGGGAGTGTCATCCTTCGCAGAACGTGCTGTTGCCCGTAGGACTATGCGCTTCCTGGGAGCTGCAGGCACAGACCACTTCTTTCCCCCGTGAACGGGCAGCACCGAGCAGTGTCAGGCCCACAGTGGGCTCTAAATCAACACCATTAAGTGAATTCAGTAAATGAATGGGTGGACAGCTCTAATCCTTATGTTTTTTTTTTTTTTTCAAGCAGTTGTCTTTAGAAACACACATATCTATTATTTTGATTGTGTAAACATCTAAAGTCACGGCATGTTTTCATCTTTTAAAATTTACCAATAATTTTTTGTTACATAAAAAGGTTCAAGCCCCATGACAGAAACTTCTAGGTACCTTACAATATCCACTCTTCCTTAGTAAAGATATGACCATATATCCCAGCATCCCACACAACTAAGTATGGTCATGTGACCAATTTTGGCCAACAAATTTTAAATAAAAACGTGGTTGACTCCCAGGAAGTCTCCTTTAAAGAAAAGAAGTCACCTCTTTTCTTCCCCCTTTCCCCTTCCTGCTGCAGGAATGCAGGTACAAAGGTTGGGGCACTAGCACCATAACAGACTGTGAGGAGGAGGGCTCCCGCAGTGGGGGGTGGGGTGGGGGGGTGGGAGGATAGTGAGCAGGAAGGAGCCTGGGCCCCACACAGGTCTGTGGGACAGCCACCCAAGCCCTGGACTGCGGTGCCTACTCTAGACTTATTTTGGGTGAGAAAAAAAAATAAACCTCTATCTTCTCTGAGCCACTATCATTTTGAATGTTCCTCTTATATGTAGCCAAACTCAATCCTCCCAGATACAGTGCTTCTTGAAAACACTCGAGCTCCCTGGATGAATGATCCTTTCCAAGAAAATGTTGAGCAGTGATAGGTAATTTTACATGGGTGGGGACAGTATTTTTCCTCCACACATATCTTCTATGTTCACTGTGCTGGCAGAAGTCTCCGCTGCAGAGCTGTTTACTACAGACCCCGGACAAGATGAGATCTGTCTGAAAAATGTTCAGGATGAAATTGCTACTCGGTTGCCTCACCAGAAATCCCCTGATTGTTAGGAGAATGAAATAAGTCCTTTCAGGCCGATCAAAATTATTGAGCTGCCAGCGGATCCCCAAAGTAAGCAAATCAAAGATGCACCGGTTAGTGTCTGTTATTCATTTCTTCTTTTGTTTTTGTTTTTTATTGTTGTTCTAGTACAGTTGTCCCAATTTCCCCCATTGGTCTCCCCTGCCCCACCCACACCCAGGATCCCACAGTCAGTCCCCACCCTGTTGTCCACGTCCATGGGTCATTTATACCTATTCACTGATTAGACCCTTCCCCTTCTTTCTGCCATTCTCCCCCTCCCCCCTCCCCTCTGGTGCCTGTCAGTCTATTCCTGGTTTCCCTGCTTCTGGTTCTGTTTTGCTCGCTTGTTTGTTTTGTTCATCAGGTTCCTCTTATAGGTGAGATCATATGGTATTTGTCTTTTACCACCTGGCTTCCTTCACTTAGCATAATACTTTCTAGTCCCATCCATGCTGTCACAAAGGGTAGGATTTCCTTCTTGGAGAACGTGGGGCAAAGGCGGTCAGTCATTGCCATGTGAGTATAATGATCACTGAGCTGCTTTTCCTGACAATAATTAGCCAACAAGTTCAGTTGCACAAGTCTGTTCCTCATTAGAGACACTGTAATGTCATTGCAAAGTGCCAGAGACACTGTAATGTCATTGCAAAGTGCCCGGCTCCTGCCTTGTGTGTGAGGAGAACAGGCTCTGTCCCTTTGTCATGATGCGTTGAGAGGACAGAGTGTGGGACCCGGCTCTGCTCTAGGACACGGCAGTATTGACATGACTATGGAGCAGGGAATGACTTTCTAACCACAACATCGATCGAACTCATAGGGAAAATATAAATTTGATTGTCTAGGTATTAAAAAAAACAAAGAATTCTTTATATGACAAAAGTTAATGTTAATATTAATACTTTTGTTCAAGCAAGGTATTTTCTGAAAATTCTTCAGAAAATTAATGATGCATTAAACAATGTGGCCACCAGCATGCCCATCGACCTTTTTCTTAAATAATTGCCAACAGTTGAAACGAAATATCTAACAGTAAGGGAATGAATCAACTAATGAGTATAGTCATGTAATCGAATAATAGAATAATACCATTCAGCAATTAAAAATAATAACCATTTCTTGACAGAGAAAGCCGCTCACCATACACCGAGAGGTAAAAATAACAGGTTCCAAAGCAAGATGGATGGTGGGAGCCGGCGCGGTAATAAATAACGAAAGCACTCAGACAGATGATCGAAGCAGGTACACTCCAGTTGTTGCAGGGGGGATCTCCTTGGGTGGAATGATTACAGATTTTTTATTGTCTGTTTCATTCTTAACTGCCTTTCCAAAAGTTTCCTCTGTGAACTGTATTAACTCTATAATATGGATAAGGAGATGCAAGTTATTAAAAGGAAGAATTTCATCTGCCACTACACCACTGCTGTCCGTTTTGATTTGGCTGAGAGCACAGTGCGACTGGCTTTGTAACACGTTTTAATAACCCAGACTTTTTAGTGAGAATATTCACTCTGATGTCTGGACACCTCCTGTCTTTAGAGTTACAGGCTTCTTAGAGATCAAGGCGCCTTTCGCTGATTTTAACGTTCCCTGGTGAGATAAAAGGGTGCATAAAAGGGCCAGCAGTGCCTGAGACGTGCTTTTCATCATAGAAGACAAGATGTGGGCTGGAACGAGGAATTTGTTAGAAGTAAGTCCCTAAGTTTTGTGGGGGCTGGAGATGGGGAAGAGGTTTCCCGTTTTAGACCAGAATCAGGCTGGCAGGATCTTGGTCAGGTGGAGAATTTCTAACTGTGCTAAAAAGCTTTGAGTGCCTGCTTAGTGATTTGAAATGAAATGGGGTTATTGGAGCTGAGTCACAAAATGTCTTGGAATGAGCTAGAGCTAGAAAAATAAATAGAGATGGGGGAGGTAGGGGAGAGAGACAGAGACAGAAAGAAGAAGACGAAGGACGAGGGGGAGTGAGGAGAGAGAAGTGGAGGAGGAGGAGGAGCAGGAGGAGGAAGAGAAGGCGGAAGCAGCAGAAAGGGGAGGAAAAGACTGGGCAGAGGGAAGGAGAGAAAGGGAGACAGGAAGAGAGAACCGGAGACAGAGAAGAACAGATGGCCAAGAGACAGAGAGCGAGATGGACCTAGAGGGAGAAGATGCGAACAGAGACAGAGAAGGGGAGGGAGAAAGGGCAGGGGGACACGGAAATACAGAGCGGGAGACAAAGGAAATGGAGAGAGCAAAGGATATACCCAGAAAACAGGCACAAACAGAAAGAGACACAGTGAAGGCATGTGGACACATACAGAGTCACCGGCAGACAGGGATGCCCACGATAACCTGCACCACTGCAGAGCCCGGGCAGTGCTACTGCTCTGAATCAAGCCCATCAGGGCAGGACGGCCGGGACAGCATCTTTTATGTGTGCCTTTGTCCGCTAAACCTTGATAGGTTATCACAAAGTTCTCTTTGTGATAACAATAAGAGTTCTCAGTGTCAAGTTCTTCCCTCTTTCAACGTCTGCTCCCTGAAGAATCACTAATTCAGCAACAATAACAACACCACGCACAAGGCCATCGTGTCTTTCCAAGAATCCTGGGGAGCCAAGTGCAGATTATTAGAGAACGAGTTCCAGCCTGGCCCTCCCTGCAGCCCGGCTCAGCCCCTGCACACACAGCGCCCCAGGGACAGCGCTTCTCAGTGCACAGGATCAAAGGCGGCAAGTAATTAATGAGCCTTTTCTTCCAGAAGAGTCCCTGTGACAATAGTGCAACCTGTCAGTGATGTTATCCCTGCTTCTGATGAGCTCAGAACCAGCACCAGGAGACCAGAGTGGAGGGAGGGGAGGAGGAGCGGGGAGGGAAGAGGGATGGGAGGGGAGGGCCACTCAGCACCAAGCTGAGAAAGGGTCACTTCTGGCAACTCTGGATCCCAGCAGGAGGGAATGTGTCTGGGGAGTGAGGCCAGAGAGAGAAATTCTCTCTCTCTCTCTCTCTCTCTCTCTCTCTCTCTCTCTCTTTCTTTCTCTCTCTCTGTCTCACACACACACACACAATTACTTTGCTTCAAGGCTGGAAAATGATTTGTCCAAACACTGCTCAGTCACAGCAGTTGGTGAATGCTAGAGCACTTAGGCCTACTGGCTGCAAACACTCGGCTATATATTCTGAGAGGACGCACAGAACTGAACTTGGTCCCAGTGGCTCTCCCCAGTTCCTGGTGACCACGTATCCGTCCCTGGTGACCACGTATCTGTTTCCTGGTGAGTATGCATTTGTCTTCTAGGAAGAGTCCCCTGCATTCCTTTGGGAAACCACTGCACCAGGCTGCCACAGGGAGAGGCTGGGGTCCATGGTGGGCTCATGGGCCAGGATGGCCCACGGGCACATCCCACCCTCCCACTCCGGCTGGTTGAGATGGGCATGTGTTAGAGTTGGCTCAGTGAGATCCGGAGCAGGTCCCGGGGCTAGTACTACTGGCCATGGAGGGTCTCTCTCTGCTGGTAGGACCCAGGAACTGTGTCCATACAGACACGGCTGAGAATGAAGCTGGCCCAGGGAACAGCAGATCCGAGAGGCGGAGGGAGCATGTGTTCTGAGAGCCTGGATTCTCACCCTGGATGCCCTAGTCCCCACGGACTTTTCAGTTACCTGGGCCAACACAGGCGTTCTTGGCATAAGCGTTCTGAGGCGGGTTCTGGCAACTTGCGTCTGATACCTGTGACGACCAACCATAGAAACACGGAGCTCTTCAGAGCTTTCTACATCCCTGCTTTTCCCACAGGCTACTGACATTCTACCTGCAACAGAATGGGGAACCCTTGTGCCCCACCTCCAGTAGCTCGGTCTTTGCTCTCCGGGTCTCACGTATTGGCTCTCGCGGGTCACCCCCTTGCTCTCCAGGCTGAAACCGCGCCCCCTGACTCAGTTTGCTGAGCCTGTGTTCTGCGTCCTGTTACTATACTCCAAGCACCACCCCCCACCGCCAGACAGGATTTCCTTCCCCCTCTCAATCGGCTGCCCCGGGGTGGGGGGTGGCCACAGCTGCGAACACCATCTCTGTCGACCCTCAAGGTGCTCTGAGTCAGGAGGCTCAGGACTCCCGCTCAGGCAAAGCAGGCTCACTCCCAGACGTGTGAACCTGGGCTGAGAGACCCTGAGAAACAACCAGAGGTGGTTCACTTTCCTGTGAGATCCTGGCATGTCATCCTGTAAGTCCCATTACCTAGAGACTCAGTGCCGCCCTGTGCAATCTTGGGCCTGGTTCGAAACACATTCTTCAGTTCTAGAAACTGTCTGTGGAATCTTCTGACATATTCTCCCTTTGCCCAGGTCAGCCAAAGCTGGTCTTAGATAACTCCGACAGACCCACCTGTCCACCCATCTGTCCCACCACAGTGGGACCTCTCCTCCCGGACACTTGCGCCTGCCCCTTCCCATCATGGTAACTCTTTCATGCCTGGCAACATCCCAAGTTACGCAGCCATGGCTGAGTCCCGGGTTAGGCAATACCAACCCCATTTCAGTTCATTTTCTCTCTCTCTCTCTCAGCTCCTACTGTTGAGTTCAAAATGACAGCTAAGCGCCAACAAAGACACCTGAAACTTGTCCAACTACCATACAATTTGTTAAGCTACAGGTTTCCTCATCTAACTACTTACAGAAAGTTTTCTTTTTGATGTTTAAGTTGCATGGTTCCTTTGCCAGATATCAAGAAGGGAAGGAAGGAAAAAAGAAATGGAGAAACAAAGATCAGCTATTCCAGAATCACATTATTATAGGGTTTGGTGTTATTTCACACCTGTATCTAGTTCATCTAGTACTTTGGAAAGTTTTATAAAAATAAACCCCCCGCTGGTGTAACGACAGTCTGTTCAATAAATAGTGCTGGGAAAATTAGACACATATGTGCAAAAAGAATGAAATTAGACCACCTTCTTACACCACGCACAAGAATAACTCAAAATGGATTAAAGACTTCCATGTACAACCTGAAACCATAAAAATCCTAGAAGAAAACATAGGTGGTAAAATCTCGAACATTTCTTATAGCAGTATTTTTTCTGATGTATCTCCTCAGGCAAGGGACACAAAAGGAAAAAATAAACAAATGGGACTACATCACTGTACAAAGTTTTGTACAGCAGAGGAAACCACCGACAAAATGAAAAGACAGTCCACTGAATGGCAGAACATATTCACCAATGATATAGTACATCTGATAAGGGGTCAATAGCCAAAATTTATAAAGACCTTAAACAACTAAAAAAAATCCCCCTATGATCCGATTAAAAAGTGGGCAAAGGACCTGAACAGACACTTCTCCAAGAGGTCATGCAGATGGCCAACAGACACATGAAAAGATGCTCAGTGGCACTAATCATCAGAGAGATGCAAATTACAACCACAGTGAGATACCACCTCACACCTGTCAGAATGGCCATCATCAATAAATCAACAAACAAGGAGTGCTGGCGAGGATGTGGAGAAAAGGGAACCCTGGTGCACTGTTGGTGGGAATGCTGACTGGTGCAGCCACTGTGTAAGACAGTATAGAAATTCCCTAAAAAATTAAAAATGTGTTTAATTGGATAAATGGTGACAGAAAGAGGCAGCCTTGGATGGGGAACACATAATATGATATGCAGATGATGGATTATAGAGTTGTACACTTGAAACCTATAGAATATCATTAACCAATGTCACCCCAATAAATTCAATAAAAATGTTTAAACATCCCCTTTTGGGATTGGAAAATAATTTCCACTGCTTGCCTGCCAGCTTGCTGCATGGTTGAGGGGCTGATGTGGAGACTGTGGCGCATTTTCAGGTGTTTCAAATCAGGAAAATAAGACACACGTTTATTAAAAGTGTGTCTAATACTGGGTTATCTGTACCTCAGGTGAGAAGATTAGATTTTGGAAGAGAAAGATTAATAACTTTCTTTTGCAGAGATAAGTGCACATTTGGACCTGCATGCTGATTGTTTACTGTGAAACAATGGGCCGGCGAGGGCACCTTCTCTTCACTCGCATTAGATGCACTGCGGATAATGATCATTTAATTATGTCTCATTATGAAATACCTTCTCTCTGAGCACTGGACAGAGCTTAGATAGAAAGGAAGGAAAGGAAGACAGAAATTACTGAAGACTTTATTTTTAAACCCTTCACTGTGGCTATGTTTATTGATTTTAGAGAGACAGGAAGACAGAGATAGAGAGAGAGGGTGGTCCCCTCCCATACACTTCCCGACTGGGGACTGAACATGAAACCTAGGCATGTGCCCTGAGTAGGAATCAAACTCACAATCTTTTGGTGTACAGGACGATGCTCCAACAAACTGAGCCACCTGGCCAGGGTGAAGATTTTTTTTTTTGGCCTGCCGTTCATCAGCCGAAAACCCAACCCTGACAGTCCATTCCTAAATATTAGGCAACATCTTCCCCTTCCCCCTGACAGTTCAGAGTCCACAGAACTTAGCAGAGCACAGACTTTGCAGATTCGCCTTGTTTGCATCCAGATTCCTCTGCTACTAAGCTGGGCAGTCTTGAGCAAGCTACTGAACCTCTCTGAATTCTTAAGACCTTTATCTGCACATGCAGTTAGCCAATGCCTCTCACAAAGTTGTGGTAACAATTAAGTAGGTCAAGTGTCTGAGATTCATGGGGCCATCCATGGTGGCTCCTTTGTCTCTCCCTTTGGGGACGGTGCTCAGTGCTGACAGCTATCTCTGGCCATTTGGGGACACAGCCCTGAAGCCGCTCTCCTCCTAGGCTGATCTGCTGCTGGGAATCAGGTGCGGGGGCAGTGTCCCCACTTAGCAAGTCCTGTCCCCTGGTGCCTTTCGCTGCCAACTTTTATGACATGTATCTCCCACCCAGGTCATTAACAAGTTTAGTTTAATGGTAGTTTGCTCCTGACAACCAGCCTTCATAACCGGAAAAGAAAAGTGATTCGCGCCTGCCTCCCGTCTCCAGCTGCGGCGCCGCTCACCCACCTGATGGTCTGGTGCTGCAGGGAGTCGGGGTCTGTGGCATTCACCGTCAGCAGCATGCTGCCCACAGAGATGTTCTCCTGCCGGGTTACCATCATGGGGTTGGGGTAGAAAACCGGACCCTCGTTGACATCCAGGACGGTGATATGGACGGTCGCCGTGGAGCTGGGGCCATAGGAGACGTCAGGTACCAGCGGGTCCTCGTTTTCCACTTTGATCAGCAGGGTGTGGAAGGCGGAGATCTCATAGTCCAGAGGCTGGAACGCAGAGAGAGGGGCTCAGCACATGTGTGCGCCATGAGAGCTTTCACATCAAGTTCCCCTGGCATTCCACAAGCACAGGAGGATGTTTAGGGATGGATCCAGTTTTCGTGGGCTAAGTTTTATGCAGTTTGGGGGTGCTCTTTAAGAAAAAGTACAGGAAACATATAGATACAAAGATCTGGGGCCTCCCTTCTAAGATTTCTTTCAGCCAATCAGTGGCAACCTGACATTAAAAGGCTTCCCACCTGTTGGGAACAGCCCTGCCTGGTTTCAGAAGCTGTGACCCCCCCCAAGGCTAAGGCTGAGTGAGTGACCTTCGGACCATAAGCCACTAAGGAGACAAAGCTTATCTCCTTGGCAGGAGTGCTGCTTCCGCTCCTTTTTCTTCACCCTGCCTGGCCCCCAGTGCCTGATCAGTTAGCCAATGACGGGTAAGATTCTCCAAGGGCGGAATGATCTAAGATAGGCATGATCACAGGGAGGCCCCAGGGAAGGACTTGGGGGCTACAGCAAAAGGGGGTGATGGACCCTTGCCCCTTGGCTTTGACAAAGCCTGAGTCCTCATTCTGTCTTGGAGAAGTCTCCTAATCTCTTGGCTGCTTTACTTCCCCTGCCTGATTTAAGCCTGAAACAATGCCAGTGGTGGGTGCAGCCCTGTGCTGGAAAGGGCGGGTTCCTTGGGCGATCAGGTCTGAGAAAGAATATGTAAAATCCTGTGAAACCTGCTTTGTTTAGAATGTTCTCAATTAAATGATAAGGGTCCAAGCAAGAAGTGAGTTTGTTCCTCAAAATTTTATGGCTCTTTAGCTATTGACTCTGACTCAAAATAGGCCCTCAGAGTTCTTTGTATATTATCTAATGTTTGATCCTTACTTCCTGGCAATGATTAATGAGGTTTACCTGTATTCCTGTGCAAATGAACCCAATAAAAGGCCACTGAGGAAAAGGCTCTTGGCCCTTCTCCTTTGAGAGATTGACCACCTTTCCTCCCCAAGCAGGTCAAGTCTTGGTAGACTTATTCTTATCCATGGTATGGGGGTGGGTGGAGCCTGCCCACACCCACCCGTAACATGTACCTCCACAACTCCAGCACCCAAGGGGGCTCAGGTGGATGAGGGACTGGGAAGCCTCAGCTTTGTCAGCTTCATGGGGTCCCTGTCTTTGTCGCTGCGGGAGATCCAATGGCAAAGGCAAACCAAGGCCCCATTTCTAATGTTTCCCACTCACTGGCCCTGAGCTCTAAGCACTGGGGGCTCTGCGGCACTACAGTACAGGACCTCCTGGCTCAGGTGCCAATTTCCCGGTGCGGTGGTCCTGTAGTGAAAAGAATTTCGAAGGCTGAGACATGTGGCTCAAAGCTGCTGGGCTCTTTCCCACCTGAGGGCATTTAAATAATATATGGGGGCATTTTTAACCATCGCCATAACTCGGGGTGCTCTCTGGACACACACTGGGCAGGGGCAGTGGTACCAGACACAGCCATGTCTGGGACAGCCCAACGCAATGCTGGGTTGTCCTGCTCGCAGGGCCAATGAATGGGCGGCCCTGATGAGACAGTCAACTGCCTGTCACACTGGGTGGGGTTTCCACACTTGATTCTGCCTGGGACCCAGTGCTCTGCCCAGCCTTGGGCTGCTGTTCATGCGGAAGCAATGGACTTAGGTGAAAGTGTTACAGGGTGCAGCCAAAAGGGGGGACCCCAAATGGGCATTTGAAATGGGGTCCAGAACTCAAGGTGTACAGGAGATTTTAGGGTGTCCTCACTGCCCCATCCCCAGGGTTTGGGTTGGGGAAAGGGACAAAATGGAACAGGGCCTTTGAGAGCTGTTTTGCATAGCAACAGCTTTGCAGCTAACCTCTGGTGTGGTCATTTAACATACCTATAGCCTTTAGCTGGTCGCTTAGATATGTTAAATAGCTGTGGCCATGCTCTGAGCCAGGGGAATGGAAGTAACTACCCAACCAAGACATAACTGGGGGGCAGGTCCCCCGAGTTACAGCACTTGTGTGGAAGCTTGGAGATGATTGGCTCCAGGACATGGGGCCACACCTGCCCAGACTCATGATGGCAGTCCAGTAAAGCTGGAAGGATATGAGTTCTGGCAAGTGAGGCCTAGTGTGGGAGGAGTTGGAAATGGGGCTGCAGAGGAAGACTGGTGCAGGGATTTAAAACTCAGACACGGCAGCCATTGAGAGAGAGAACCATGTGGCTTTAGCAGAGTGGAAACTTCCCGCAGCCCTGCAAGACAGAATAACCATGCGGCTTTAGCAGAGAACTGCCACTCGGCTTTGGCAGAGTGGCGACCCCCTCCCCCCTTGCAGCCATTGCATAGGAGGAGAAGCATGCAGTTTTGGCTGAGTGGTGATTCCCGTGGCCCTGGGAGAGAGGACCACGTGCCTTTGCCAGAGTGGGGACCCCTGCAGCTTTAGAAGGGGGAACCACCACCTGGTTTTAGCAGAGATCCCGGAGACTCAGCTGAGGGTGCCTGGAACCCAGGGAGGTCTCCCAGTAGAGATGGAGTACTAACTGGGAATAACCAGAGGACTGCCTGAGCCATGGACTTCTATTTCCTTTCCTGAGATACGGTACTCTGGACTGGGCAAAGGGGGAAGGAAGGAAGGACTGTGTCTGTTTGTGGGTGTTTTAAAGGGACTTTAGGATTTTTGATAAAGACATTAGGTTAATACTTAAAGTTTGTATAGCATTAAATAAACATTTACTTTCCTTTTCACGAACCTCTGGCATTGAGAGACGTCTTTCCTCTGGCGGTGGACATAACAGACCTGGGGGCTTCTTTCAGTAATAGTATATTGTCCCAGGCGCCACCCCCCCACCTTGTTTGTTCTGTAACAAAAGCACTATCTTCACTCCTGAATACAAGGAGGGTCAAGGCCAAGTCCTGGCCCTGACATTAATAACTACAGAACTTATAAAACCATAGGCAATTCCTGCGCCTCCCAGACTCTCAGCCTCCCCATAAATAAAGCCCCATGACAAAGGATTGTTGTAAAGATGAGAGGAGACGACACATGTTGAACGTTTCAGGCAGAGACTGCTCTAGAGTCTGATACAATAACAAGCTGCTAAGAATGTGAGGAAGAAGACTGTGGAATCAAAATAGCTGGGGAGCCCCTGCCCTCCTGCCTGGCTTTTCATGTTCGTTCCCAGGCCCGCATTCCCTGACCAGGACGCTGGCTGCAGAGTAACCGCGATGTGAACAACGGCACCGACAGAGGGAAGCAGAGAGGGGGAGGGAGCCACACAGCGAGGGACTGGCTTTTCTGGAGAGTGGAACTGCTCTAGTGTTCGCTTCCATTTGCACCCCAGAGTGGGTACCAGTTCTGGGTGAACGATGCCCCGGGCCATCCACTGGGGCTGGTGAAACATCGGGTCTCTGCTCCAGCCCCTTCTGACCTGCCCTGGGTCCTGTGAGATTAAGAAACCCTCTGTAGTCTCAGGTCTCTGACCCTGTTGGTACCACTTGTCTGGTGCAGGGCCTCTGTGTGAGGGATGGCAGGAGATTGAAAATAAAGGTAGAAGTTCAATTCAACTAATATTTCATCAAGTGCCAAAAGAGGGTGTGGACCGCTGTCCGTCCTGGAGGACTTAAAGCCTGGAATAGCGGGGCCACCCGGGAAGGGGGAGGGAGCTGGGGTGTGCTGTCTGGAAGGGGGAGGACTTGGAAGGAATCCAAGAGAGATTTGTAAGTCTGACAGGACTGGGGGTCAGAGATGCCTGCTCTCTCGATGCTTGCTGCTCTTCTGAGGATGCAAGAGAAAACAGATGCAAGATGCAGGGTGGGTTCTATTCTGCTGAAACAGTAACTCTGACATTTTGAAATAGGGTTACAAGACAGCTAAGGGAGTTTCCGATCAGGGGGTTTTAAAGAGGAAACAGGTGCTCATTTCCCAGTCCTAGCAGGGTTTGATCACGTAGGGAGGCAGGACTCCCCGGCAAACCACACGACCCGAGACTCCCTCTCGTTCTTCAGTGTGCTGGCTGCTGGCTGCTTAGGGCGGGACTACATGCGCCGGCTGCCCCATGGCCATGCCTGCCCCGCTTCTCCCTTGCCCACCTCTTACTCGAAGGCTTTCCTTGCAGCTGAGGGCAGACATGTGTCACCTGGCTAATGACATGTCATGGAAAACTACCTGGGTGACCCATGAAAAAGATATTTTCTTCTCTAGTGAGAGGATAGGGGCACATAAGAGCCAGCACTCTTTCCCTCTCCCTTTGTCTGTCTGTCTGACTTGCCTGATTGCCCCTTTGCTTCCTGTCTTGCACTACAGCACTGGGAAGATGTGATGCCTGGGGCTTTGGCAGCTATTTTATTTCATGAGGAAAAAGCCAGAAGCATCTTCATTGCCCCTTTCTGTCTCTCTGACACCTTGAGCTGCCAGCAAATCCTAAACTGCCCTACCTTCGTTTACTTATGGAGATCATTAGATTATCTTTGTTATTTAAGCCTGGTAGTCTGTTACCTGAAGTTGAAAGTATTCCTAATGGATACACTAGGTTGCTGGCAAAGTGGAGAGCATGGGGAGTGTGGCCAGGCCTGCCTCTACAAGGCTGCTGGGGCTCCTACTCCGGTGTGCTGAGAAGCAGGGAGAGCTCAGGGCTTTTGTTGGGATTCATGTGGCAGGCGGATGAAGGGAAGGGAGTTGCCATGCTAATTGTGAAGCACAGGAGGTCCACTCACTAGAAAACCGAAGCCCAGCAAAGCGCCAGGCTCCGTGAGCACCTCCTCTCCAGGAGTCCGCAGGTGGAAACTTCTCGTCTGGTGGCAGAGCTCATCCATGAAGCTGTGCCCTGCGAACACCAGCCTCACCTGGGCACCTCTCCTTCACGCTCCGATTCAGCAGGTGTGGTGTGGTGCGGCCTGCATCTTAACTAGTATTCTAGGTGATTCTTTTACAGGCTGACATTCAGCGCAGAGCGCTGTGCAGACTCAAACCCGTGCTGGGAGAGCTGTGCTCCTCCAGGAGGCAGGAGGGGTGTGCATTTACCCACACTTTGTCTTCTGGTGCGGGCCCAGAAACTGCCTGACAGCTCTCACAGACTCAGGACTAGCTGTGCAGGGTGGTTGGTGGCCGCACTATTTTAGGTCGTTCACAGCTTTGGAACTGCACCGGTGGGTGCAGGAGGGCAGTGTCGGGATCTCTGAACAATCCAGCCTTTGCCTGTATTGTTTGGGAAGAATTGGGAAGACCCAGAGGCTGCTCTTTCCAGGCAAACATCTGGGGTTCACTTTGGATGAGGTACTGAAAGGGCAGGCTTGGGAGGAACGCAGGGCCCTCATGCTCTGGAGCAAGCCGGAAGCTCCGTAGGATCTCTCTTCTCAATGGCTTCTGCTCCCAGGGTGTTGTGGAACTTCGTGGGTGTAGCTGTTTACAGGGCCCCAGTGCTAGCCTGAGTAATGACCTCCGAATGCGCTTACCATTCTAATCCCACAGATCTGTGACTATGTGACCTTCCATGGCAAAAGGGTCTTTGCTCATGTGACCAAGCTAAGGACCTTGCGGTGGGGAGATGACCCCGGATCACCCAGGCGGGCCCGATGGCATCACAAAGGCCCTTAAAAGAGGGAGGCAGGAAGGTCAAAGGAAGAACTGGATGCGATGCTGGAAGCAGAGGGTCGGAGTCAGAGAGAGATATAAAGACGCTGTGCGGCAGGCTCTGAACACGCAGGAAGGGGCTACGAGCCAGCCAGTGCAGGTGGCTGCAGGAGCTGGAAAAGATGAGGAAGCCGATCCTCCTGCCCAGCCTCCAGAAGCGACCGGTCCTGCAACCTGAGCCCTGTGGGGTTGATTCTGGAGCTTGGGCCCCCAAAAGTATAAGAAGAAAATTTTTTAAGTCATTAAAACATTAACAAATGTTTTTTTAAGTCACCAAGTTTGTGGTCATTGGTTACAGCAGCCTCAGCCCACAGGCTCAAATGCCCACCATTGTTCTAAATGATTTTACATATTAGCTCATGAATTCCTCGCAACAGGTCCAAGAGGTGGGTGGTATTATTGCCCTCATTTTACAGATGAGGAAGCTGAGGCACAGAACATATATTAGGTGTCTTGGCCAGGGGCAGACGGGGGTAGGTAGCAATGTTCCTGCTTTGTCCACGGCTACGGTTACTACTACTATGATTACTCCCTGCTTTTGAGGCGAATGGCTCTACCCACTAGAGAAGAAGCTGTTCCAGTGAGTGTCCTGGTCCGGCATGACCTCTCTCCAGAACTTCCCAGAGAGGAAAGTGCGTGACAATGCTTCCAGGACATTGAGATGCCCATGTGTTTGGCCATCACCTCCCTCCCACCCAGTGTGTCCGGAGCTTGTGCTGGAGCCCAGGGCTTGACGTTTATTATCACGTTTTCTCCTCATCCACCTGCAATCAGGGAGGGGCGGCAGGGAGGGCAGCGGTGCTCACCGGAGGTTTCACACCGAGACCCAGCCCGTGGGCATAATTATCTCCTGCTTCTAAGAGAGTAACTGAGACTCTGCTGAGAAAGATGAAGAAGAAATGTAATAATGCCCATTTGGAGCATAGATCTCTAAAAAACCTCCACGTATTCCATTTTTTGCATATCTTTGATAGTTCATTCTCAAACACATGGAGTTGGGATTTTTGAAGGTAACATATTAAGTCTGAGATTTCCAGAACCTGTAAAACAGGTTGGTTTATGACTGAGGATACACCTGTAAGCCATGAACCTCTTTCTTTTTAATCCCAAGAAGGAGAGACCAGGGCTGGCTAGTCTCCGATTCTCCACGAGGCGCGGCCATGAGCCCCCCACCCCACCTCGGCCCTCAGAGTGCGAGTGTGGAGGGAGGAGCTGCTGGGGGCCCCCTCACCTTGACAACGGAAAGCATCCCCTCGTTGGTTTGCGGGTTGGTGTGGATTTCGAAGCTCTGGCCAGGGTTTCCGTTGATGATGGTGTAGGCGGCCCTCCACGCGCCTGTGGTGGGGTCATCCTTGTCTTCGACTGTCAAGTTGACGATAACTCCCACGGCTCCTTCTTCGACTGTGGCTTGAAACTGCAAACAAAGAAGATGGGTGCTATCACTATTTTGGGGGCCACCTCACCATACCACCATGCCATACCCATACCATATGCCTGGTATTGGGTGCATTACCGTATCATCTCATTTCATGGTGAATAATGACAGGAAGACTGTGATGGGGAGCAGGGGGCCTCTTCCCCGTGCTCCTCTCCTGTCCGTCTGAAGGGAGACAGCCACAAGGACCCAGGGGAGGGTTGAGCCACAAGGGGATAGGGGTGTGGGTCTCTGAGTCACAACACCGACAGGAGCAGCCTGGTGGCCAGGAACGCCTGCCTGGACTGTTGATGAGTGGGCAGCAAACTTCTGTTGAGTTTGAGCTGTCATACGGAGTTGCTGCCTGCGGTCTTGCAGCCTCACCCGCTCGAAACAACAGGGTGACTGGAGGATCAAGATGCCATGGCTCGTCAGGGCAGGGACTGGAGCGGAATCCTGGTGGTTTGACCCAGAGCCTCTGCTCAGTCGCACCATGTTCTCCAGTGAAGACAGCCTTGCACTCAATGAGTGCGACTTTAAAAAGCTATCTTCTCAGGAAACATATAAATCAAGTGTTTGAGGCCTTGTTGTACCTGTGCTTTCATTGTAATACATCTCGAATACTTGTTGCAAGTAGGTGCGGTAAAAATAAATCAATAAATGAAAAATTGGCTTTCCTCATAGATAGAGAACTTCACAAGCTATTATTAGCACATTCTTTTAGATGGAAGCATAAAGTATTGTTTTGGTGCTTACCTCTGACACAGTGTAGGTGAACAGTAATCCATTTGCAAATATTTCACAAACAAGTAATACCAATAAGCTGACAAGAAGAAGCAATATCTTGGAATTTCAATTAGTAAGAAAGTGAATCTAGAGACAGAAAGGCGACGTCAAAAAGCCCTTGTGTTCAAAGAGAAGTAATTTGAGAAATGAGGTTTCAAAAGCAGTGGCTGATTAATTGACTTGCAAATCATTCATCATAAGCCTTAATCTTGATGATTTGGGGGTGGAGAGGGGCTGGGAACTAATTTGTCTCTTGCACCTCCGGCAAACCTGGGTGCGTTCTTTCCCTTCCATACAAGGGGGGCTGGGACATTCTTCGAGCACACGTGCTAGATGGGAAGTAGCGGGAGTGCGGAGGGGGAGGGACGGGCCTGTCACAGAGATGCAGCTCCAGCAGACAGCTGTTTTGGCCTGCTTCCTCTGATTCTTGTTTAAGTAAGTCCTACCGTGTATCTTTCCCTCCTCCTCCAGAAAGCCCTAGAATTCCCAAGCTGGAAATCTAGACTGGCATTTCTCAGCCCTGCCTGCACATTAGAATCTTTTCAGGCTTAAAAAAAAAAACAACACTTAAAAGAAACAACAACCAAAAACCTGGGTTCTGTGGTCCTATTCCCATTCAGTTGGTCTTGGGTAAGGCCTGGGATTTAGTATTTTCTTAACCGGCAGGCATAATTGTAACGTGAAGCTTGGGGTGAGAAGCATGATTGAGTCCAAGTTCAAGGATGGCAAGGAGCTGTCCGTGGGAGAGCCAGCCTTGTGTATTGGTGTTGAGGGGCCTGCAGGAAGGAGGGCTGTGCCACCTACTGCTGTCTGCCATGTGTCCAGGAGCAGGGCACGGTGGCACATGTGCTGTCTATTGCTTTTGGATTGCAGATGAAGATACAGGTACAGGGAGGGAAGGAAGGAAGAGGTTTATCCAAAACTGTTTAGTGAACCAAAGGTCAGATCCAAGTTTCCCGGATTCCAGTAATCTCTGCTTTCAACATATTCTATTGCTCATGCCCACCCAGGAGCCACATTGCTTACACCAGTCCTTCACCCCCTGCTGCGGTCTACACCCAGAGGACTAGTTCTCTGTCCCTGCTGATCACAGCACACCTCAGCTCATAACCAGTTCTTGGAGCTCTGCTGACATTTGTGCATTTGAACATCAGGTGGACAACTACTTGGGCATGGGTAGTGCTAAGGCTAGAGGATGCTGGGAACCACCAGTCAGGTGGAAATGTTACATCTAATAGTTAGGTGAGACATTGCTTTGTCAAAGCAGGTGGGTGTCAGGTTGCTGAGATGAAGACACTATAAGAACAGACCATGAACCCTGACTGGCATGGCTGTTGGCTGGGCATCATTCTGCAAAGCAAAAGGTTGCAGGTTTGATTCCCGGTCAGGGCACATGGCTGGGTTGCAAGTTTGGTTCCTAGTTGGGGCATGTGCGAGAGGCAACCGATTGATGTTTCTCTCTCACATTGTTGTTTTTCTCCCTCGCTTTCTCCCTCCCTACCCCACTCTCTAAAAATAAATAAATAAAATCTGCAAAGAAAAAGAACAGATCATGATTTGAGGAAGCTGGAGGTTCTATATGCATCTGTCTTGCACATGGCTTTATCTCTAGCCCCACACAGGATGCCAGGTATGTAGAAGGGTCTCAGTAGATATTTGTTGAATAAGTGGACAGTCTTAACTACAGGACATGGAACCTGGCATCAAAAGCGAGCGCTGAGAGGACACGTGAAGAAGAGAAACTGTGCAGGGGTAAGACTAAGGGGGACTGGCTCTCTGAATGATGCCTGGTTCTGCCACTTCCCTGAATGTCCCAGAAAGGCTGGGAATGGACTGATCTCTCTTGTTCTCCAGGACATCTCCACAGGGCTGCATTATGACTTTTGCAGACCTTAGGTATGCTTGCCTTTGTTGGATCCTTCTACCATAATATGTTTTCATGGGCTTTAAAAATATCATTTTTTTCCCTGATGTGGGGAAACAATTAAAATCTTACTTGACCCTAAAAATTATTTTAATGTTGATGTTAGAACCCTAGACACTGTGTCTATGGTACTGATGGATAATTCAATCCCGACCCCCAGTACATAGCACAGTGCCAGCCACGTGGAAATCTGCTGGATGGACAGATGAATGGATAGATGAATGAATGACCGTGTAAGTGAATGAATCTGTAAAATTAATGTGATTAATGTGTAGGCCGAGTCTAAGTAAGACAAGTTTATGCAGCTTGACCCAAGAACCCTGTTTTCATGGCCACAGTACCCACCAGAGAGGCTAACACTGAATGCTTTTTTAGTGTGTGAACAAAAAAATGCAAGAGAAAATGAGAAGATGGGGTTGCTCTAAGAATTCTCAAAGTTTGTACTGTGGTCCCAATGTGTCCTGAGATATAGTAATGTAGAAATGTAGACACGTTTACCTACCATCTACCTATCCACCATCCACGCATCCACCATTCACTCACCATCCATCCACCCATCTCCAGCCAGCTGGACAACACATATTTGGTAAGACGGCTTTTGTGTGCCAGGCATGATATAGTAGTATGTTCTAGGGGTATACTAGTAGAAACCAGACATGCTGTGTGCATAACGATAAAAATGTGTTCAGTGCCAGGACAGAAATAACATGTAGTTCCTGGAGAGCCTGCATCTTAGGGGGATGATGAGAGGAGGTGGGGACCTGACCCCGGAGGAGGTGGGGAGGGTCATTAGGGAAGAGCTCCCTGGGAACTGATGGAAGAGGAGGAGGCAGCGAGTGAAAGTGAGGCTGAAGTCCTGGCACATGGAACAGCAGGTGCAAAGGCCAGCGGCAGAGGGAGTGGGGTGCCTTTGTGCAACAGCGGGCAGGTGGTCATGGCTAGAACGCAGGGGAGGGCTGAGGAGAAAGAACTGTTTGTTCGTGGGCTCCGGAGGAGGATAGAGGCAGATTATGCGGGGCCTTTGGGGCCACGGAAAGACATTTGGAATTTACTTTGAAAGAAAGTGGAGTCTAATCAAGGAACTGGATTATGTTTAAACATACTCCTGAGAGAATTCAGAAAAAAACTTTTAAATATAGAAAACATTCAACACAATTATTATAGTCTTTATTAAGACCATTATCTGATTCTTGCATAAACTATAAAGCCAGTCTCCTTGAGCATCCATTTAGAAACTCATTATTGCTTAATTAAATACTCATTGTATTAATTCTATTCAATGTTTTAACCCCATTATGTAATTCAAGAATGGAAAATTAAATAGATTAAAATGAAATAGTACCATTTTATATTTCTATAGCAATGCTCACTTCATGATTTAAAAACAATAGACAGACATTAATTTACCACACCAGAGAAGGAGAAAATATTTATTGTAACATTACTTCCTCTAATTGGAAAAAATAGATAAAGTTACTTTTCTGTTAAACTGTGTGGCAAATCAAATAATAGATGCAAAGTGTCTTTGTACGTAATGAGTGTGGGCAATTGGCTTAGGATGTACTGAGGCTCATTAGCTCTCTCCTCTAAATTCAGAATTGAGTTATTTCATCCTTCTCTCTTTGACAAAGTGGGGTGAGCTTTGTAATGGATGTTTAGGAAGAGCCTGCCTCGACTTGCCACAGAGGCCACCCATCACCAGGGGAAGGAGGGACTTGCATTTTATCATACGCCAAGAATGAATCCTCTTTCTCAGAGAGCAAAGAGAGCAGAGAGCTGGTCTTTAGGTTAAGGTTAACCTGGAAGGTAAAAATACTGACTAGCAGGCTAGGGAGCTGCACGTGGGGAGGAAGTGAAGCGAATGGCTTTATGGGACTGGACACATGCAAGCTGGAATGCTTGATGAATGGAGTCCAGGTTCATGAGCTGCCAGCCCTGAGGTTTAGTGGAGAACTGACGCTGAACTTGAAAATCTGGGATGTAGTCATCTGGACCCTGGCTCTGGAATATTAAAAGCTAGACAAGTTCCCAGAAAGTTTTATAAACAAGTTTCTACTTGTGAGGATAAAAGAGTGAGGGAGAGATCATAAGAAATTTAACTTGCCAACACTTTTATGAGCCTATGTTTATGTAAATGATACAGATTTGGGGGAAAATCTCATCTCTGGCTGATAGCCTAATGGATGGGAACTGTGACTGATGTAAATAATACTTCCAAAGACCTTGGCACATTAACTGACATAGGGTAGGAAATACATATTTGTTAGTGATAATGATAATGACGATGATGGATTTCATTCTGTATCATATGAAATTCTTAGAAATAAATTGGGGGATATGATTGAAACACCTGTGATTCTTTCTATTCTCATTAGTCTGCCTTGTAATGTAGTTGTATATGTAGTATCTTATTTCTCTGGATTGGCGTGGAAGAAGCTCTTTTCACTTATGTATACCCAATTCACATATTTACCTATTCTTGTCTTGCTCTAACACCAGGCCCTTCATGCCGAGGCATGTGATGTTAGTATAGCACCCACATGCAGAAGGGTGGAAGCTGCGCTAGATACCATACCACACCTGAGCCGCACCTCACACCATACATGAAACGTGAAAGGTTAAACAATAAACCTTTTAGAGAAAGCAATAAAACATAGGGGAATATTTTTATTCAGCTCACACTTAGCATTTGTTTACTTTATATATAATATTACATATAATATAAAGTATCTAAAAATACAAAATGAGGTGACTACCAGAGGCAAAGTGGGATGGGGAGGTAGAAGAGGGTAAGGTGGGGGGTAAATAGTGACAGAAAGTCACTATTGACTTTGGGTGGTGAAAACACAATACAGTATACAGATGATGTATTATAGAATTGAATACTTGAAACCCATATAATTTAGCCCTGGCTGGCGTAGCTCAGTGGATTGAGCACGGGCTGGGAACCAAAGTGTCCCAGGTTCGATTTCCAGCTAGGGTACATTCCTGGGTTGCAGGTCATAACCCCCAGCAGCCGCACATTGAGGTTTCTCTCTCTCTCTCTCTCTCTCTCTCTCCCTCTCTCTCTCTCTCTCTCTCTCTCTCCCCCCTCCCTCCCTAAAAATAAATAAATAAAATGTTTAAAAAAATTAAAAAAAAAGTTATAAAAAAAAAGAAACCCATATAATTTTATTAACCAATGTCTCCCCAATAAAGTCACTAAAAATAAAAATATAAAATAATATAAAGATATGAAACCTGTAACTGTATATGTTGAGTGTACATAACATGTATGTTTCAATGAAATTTTAGTAAATGTACAGAATTCTAAGTAAAGTTCAGCTGGTAAGTTAAAGAAGCCCTCATGTTTAAGAAGTGGTTAGCAGCAGAGCCCTATACGACACTCTGAAGTTGCTTGGCTGAGAACCCGTCTGCTCACCAGCCTGACGTCGAGATGCCTGGCACCTACTGAGTCCTCCTGCATCCGTGTCTCAGTGGGACACTGTAGCTGGTCCCCAAGGTGACTGGTGGACAAAGCTGGGACGAAGACATTCAGGAACCCACCAGGCCGTCATGGTCCCAGACACTGGTGAACATCTTTTACTTTTTCTCCAACTATTTACAACTTTCTAAGTGCTTCATTCTCATTGAAGACGAGGAGAGGCATCAAAACTTTGCTTTTCAACACTCATGGGAGACGACAGTTCATACAGTGAAGACACGAGTCAGACGCCAGAGCCAGAGCTCCCAGCAGCCGGGAGCATCCCCGCCCTTTCCAGCAGAGACAGCCTGGGGCGTGCCCCGCCCAGCTGTGAGCTCAGACATTCCCCCAGACACCCAACACCAGACCTTTCGTAAAGTGAGAGCATTGTAAGTAGACGTTACGTTTTAGGATCATTTTATCTGGAGAATAAAAGCCTGCGCGGGGAAGATGATAGCGCACGTGCTTGTGCGAGTCTCACAATGAAAATCGTGACCATATCTTCTCTATTGTCACTGAGAAAAAGAAGAGTGAGTGAAACTGTAGCTCCACTGGCAGAGATAGAATTTCTAGGTGATTGACAAGGGTCTTCTTTTCCTGAAGATCCTGAAAGGCTTTGAGTAAGTGTAGTTCAGGGCGCCTGCCTAACCTATGAAACATTTTGAAGGAACTATGCCCTCCCCACGCTGCTCCCAAATAGAGGGTTACTGGGAGGTAATTGTGTATCACGTGACCCTAACTTCCTTGGTCAGAGTTGATTGGACCCAGGAGACCAACCCATTGGCTGTTTCAGGAAGAACCAGATGGTTTCTCTAACCTTTTGAGCTCAGAGAGATAGAGGCTATAATCAGAGAGTGAAGGTTCTTAAACACAAAGTTTCTGAGTAGTTGGACTTGGGGTGGCCATTTTTTGCCATTTGGACCCTGACGAACTATCAGATAAATACAGTGGGCATGCAGAAGCAAAGAGTGGTGACATTGAAAGACAAACTGAAGAGACACCTTGAGGTACAAAGGACAAAGGACAGATTAGGAAGTGTCCTTGATCTCTGCTCCCATTCCCACACCCACGAGGTCCCCGTGCTTCTTGTCTGCTGGATGCTCTGTGCCTGCCAATGACTTCGTCTTTGCTCCAGCCATCTGGAGGGGGTTTCTACTCCTTGGGACTAATGGAGCCCTGGGGAAAACAGGTCAGATGGATGCCTGCCATTCTCAGCAAGTATATGTGGTCCTTCTCATGATGATTTGGGTTCCACAGATGTTTCCTCCAGTATACTTTTATTTTCTTCCTCTACACCTTGCTACGGAAAATCTCACACACTTGAGAAAGCAGACAGAATGCTGAGCCCCAGCAGCCCCCGTCAGGCCTCAGGGAGCTGCAGCTCCTGTCCCCGGTGCGTCTCATCTGCGCACCCCCATCTCCCCGTCTCTGCAGGATTTGGAGCAAATCCCAGGCATATCGTTGCATCTGCAAACATTTCTGTGTGTATTTCTAAAAGATAAAGACTCTTTGTAAGAAAACATAATTAAAGTTCCTTTTTGATCCAATGAACAGTAATTTCTTCTACTGACAATTATTGTATTTTTCTTTTATGCCAGATGCTTTGGTAAAAGTATTTGCATGTTGCCTCTGTTATGGAGAGAGACAGTACCTACTGGGCATGGTAAAGGACAGTTACAAAAGGGTCTACTAGACTTCTCCAGTTAACGAACTTCCCAGTTGAATGTTTTAAGCCACCCACCATTGATGGACAGGCGAGGAAATGCAAAGCCAAATGTGGAGACAGTTCAACAATAACAAGGGATAGCAGCCCAACTACAAAGAAACATACTCATGAGTGAGAGCACTCTCCAAGATTCATTGACATCCAGGCAATGTGGTTCTTGCTCCAGGAGAGCTAGTAACAATGTCCCCTAGGTCATGTGACTCCCCCACCCAGGGAAGCCCCAGGCTGAAAGGAGCATTACGTCCCTGGAGGGCCACCATCTGTGGTTCCACTCCACTAAGAAGAAAGACCAAGTCTCTCCTGGCTTCCTGGCTCTACAGCTACAGGGAGATGGGCCAACAGGAAAGGGAGGGAGCCAATATTCACTGCCTGGTCTGACAGGAACTGCCCCCTTCCCTCTCAATGCATGCTCCTCGGTGCTGATTCGTTTCCTATAAGTGGTTTCCGTGTGCTGGCTGCAGACACCTAGGGGGTGCTGGGCCCATGATTGTTGAGGAGGATGCTGGCCAATCACTTGCTGTCTGGGGGCCCGCCGTCCACTTTCCAATGACTGTATCCTTCCTCTGTCTGACCTTGCCTACTAAAGCTCCTCAAATCTGCCAAACACAGACACACACATTTGCAAAACTCAAAAAGTGAGTTTTCAGGAAGACGAAGCTCAGATAACAGCACATGTCTTGCTTTTGTGCAAAACAAAATGAAAACACGTAACCCACCAAAGACTGACAGGCATTTAATGCAGCCGGGCAGCGGTGCTGCAGCTGTGTTCCTGGGAACTCGGGGTGCGTGTGAGGGGGCACGGGGGTCAGACCAACGCATCAAGTGCTTTTCCTCTAAACAATAAAGTCTCAACCTGCTTATATTTTGTCTGCTTGGTATATTAGATTTCCTGCCTCAGATTTTGTTGAAAACAAAAGTTTTGCTGCTTAAAAGAAGTTTGAAAATCCTCGCCTTAGGGACTGATGAAATAAATACTACATTAGATGGTGAGAGAAAAACAAGAGCCGAGGAGCAGACATGCCCACATTTTTCCCTCTAAATGCCAGGCATGGCCACTTTACTTTATCTTACATTAGCATCTCTTCTTCAGTTGAGCTTCTCTCTTTAAAAAAATGAAAGAAAAGCCAAAACACATTTGTACAGCTGACGAGATAATTGGAAATAGTTTAATTTTGAGAAGCAAAGAGATTTTCTGTACAGATACGCATTCAACCACAAACATCCGATTTTGGATGAAGTGCGACATTTTTTAGGAACAATAGCATGGCCTGCTCTAAAGAGTTTGGCATTTGGTTTGTGCAATGCTGCAGATTTACAGGAGTGGAAAATTCAATGAAACGGGGCAAGTTCTGATCTACCTCTAAGTCCTGGGTAAATTCCTGATGAATTCTGTAACTTCTCTGCAGCCCCGTTCACTTATCTGAGTCAGGCGTAGGGTATCAGGCTAGAGCAGAAGTTCTTAGTGCTGACTACACGTTAGAATCACTTGAAAATCTTCAAAAACTACCCATGATTTAGGGCCCCATATTCAGAGATTTTTCTTGGGCAGGGCCCAGGCATTTGTATGTCTAAGAACACTCCCCCAGATGATTCTAATGCCCAGCCAGGGCTGAGAACAAATGCTCGAGATGACTCCTGAGGTCCCTGCCTAGCATTGTGATCGAACATTAGGAAGATCTCTGTGGTCCACACCAGCTTGTGTTGCATCCTAACAGGTGAAGACCTGGAGCTGGGAGCGCCAAAGATGCCACTGCCGGGGAGCCCTGAGAATTCCTACAGCACTGTGCCCACGGAGCTCGCAGGGCTGCTGGGTAGGCCGGTGGGATGCATTTGCCAATGAAAGCACAGGGCCGTCTCCTAGGAGCCACCTCTTTACTACCTCAAGAGTAAATCCCATACCCATTAAGTAGTCATCCATTTCTCTACCCCTCCCAACCCCTAAGAACCACGAATCTGCTGTCTGTCTCCATGGATTTGCTGTTCACTTAGCATACTCTTCGCAAGGTCATCCATGTTGTAGTGTGTGTATGTGTCTGTGCTATGTGCCTTTTACGGGTGAGTAGCATGGCATTGTACGGACCGACCACACGTTGTTTACCCATTCTTCTGTGGATCTACATACACATGGGTTATCTCTAGGGTAGCTAATGTGCATAGTGCTGCGGTGAATGTACATGTACAAGTTTTTGCATGGACCTAAGTTTTCATTCTCCCAGGTAGAGAGCTGGCAGTGGAATTGTTGGGTCATTCCCCAAGGTGACTCTGTGTTTAAGGGGGCGTGGATTTAGGGAAGGTGATGTTAGGCCCACCAACATGTAGGGAGCAGCTGAGCTGCACCTTTCAGAACCATGAGGCTGAGTACCACTTGCTGGCTTCCCGGCACTTACTGCTTCCCGGCTCCCACAGGAGGAAAGGCAGTTATCTGAGAATGAGGCGACCCTCTTTGAATGCACGAGGGGTCTGGGGGGACAGCTATGAGAGCCTTGTCTCTTTTGAAGCCTTTGACTAAACCCACTTGGAGCAGCTTCCTTTTCCCCAGCTTGGGTGGGGGTGCTGTGCAGGTTAATGCTGAAACAAGGCAGACCCCATGGAGCTCATGGAGAACAAAGCCGTCCCCCCTCTAAGTAGAGGAAGTGCCTCTTTAATCTCCTGAGCTGCAGGGAAATTGACACACTTGGTTAGGCTCCTGATGCTAACAGCCCGGTACAAATAAGGACAAGCGAAACCTTCTGCTTTCATTACAAGGGATTTGTACATAGTCATACACGGAATTGACTTACAGCTTCTAATTTATATTTAAATCCCAGTGTCTTAGTCAGAAGAAACTGCTGTAAAGCTATCACGTGTGTCTGTACCACTGATTTCTGGTTCGGATAGATCCCACTGGCCCGACTGTGGTTCCCACCAGCACACCCACATATTTCTTTCCAGATGTGGCTTAAGGAATTTCTGAGAACATCTGAGTCCCAGAGGGAGAAGTGGTGAATGAGACTCACTCCCTTTGGAATCAGACCTGATGAAGGTGGGCGGTGGGGAGGAAAATTATCCTCTGTCCCACCTGGGCTCCGATCCCAGGGTGGACTAAGGTAACAGAAGTCTGTGTGGGGAGAGAGGTGGCCCTATGGCACTCTTTCACACTGATAGACAAACCAGGGAAAGTTACTCATGTTCGACACCACATCGGGCTCTATCACCTATAGGCTGTGTGACCACGGGCCAGTCACTTAACCTCTCTGTTCTTGATTTCCTCATTGGCAAAATGAGAATAATTATAGCGCCTGCCCTCTTAGGACTGTCATGATGATTAAGTGAGATTATAACTGCTTTGATGAATGCCTGACACGTAATAAGCAACATGCTTATTGTTATAACGAACACAGACAAAATGAGTCAAGACATGAACTTCGTTGCAGTGCACATCATTAAAGGGAACAAGACCAAAGAAATAAACTTTGCTCTTTTAGGGGCTTTTTTGTTACAGGAGACTAGTCTCTTGCTGAATAATATCTCTGACAGTATAAAAGTTACCTTGTCTAAACTACTTAGAGTTGGTATCACTTATAATCAGAAGTGTTCTATCCAAGGCTTTTTTTTTTTAACCCTGATTGTACTTTTTAATCTAACTTAGGGTTTCCCAACCTCAACACTCTACACATTTCAGGCTGGACAATGACTTGTGGGGTAGGGGCTGCCCTGTGCACTGTGAGATGTTGTGTGGCAACCCTGGCCTCTACCCAGTGGATGCGGTAGCACCACCCAAGGTGTAACAATCAAAAATGTGTCCAGACACTGCCAGGGGCCCCATCAGGGTGTGCACGTGTGTGTGTGTGTGTGTGCACCCACATTCCTCCCTGGGGGCCAATTGCTAATGCAGCTAAACCAGGCCAGGGGCTCCTTACATGCATCTGCCTGTAAACCGCAGCCCACAAGCTCCCTCAGGATAAGATTTACCAGAAAGTTGGTCGTAGACTCAAGTCTCATAGGGAAACACTGAAATAGCATAATAACGTTTTCTGGAGTAATTGAATCAGACATTGCCAGAACAACATTCAAGGGTAAAGCAAAAGACTATAATTATTATGAAAATCATTGTGATGTAGTTTTCATTACTCTCCGATTTTTGAATTAGCAACTGATAATCCCTTTTATAAAAGCAGAAAGGTAGTTTCCCTTGCTTTCCATTCTTCCTGACACTGCCCCGACTCCCCCTTTTCAGTACATGCATTTCATGCCTGTGTGTGCTCTGTGAACTCTGGCACGACAGACAGGCCCTGGGGCTGGCTCCACAACCCCTCCCAGGAGGTGGGGTCCGAAAGGGGGCAGCCCTGCACCTGTGGGGCTTTCTCGGTGGGCCTCAGAAAATCAGAATGAGGCGTTTTCCCTTTGGTGCAGTCAGGGCTGTGTTCAGACTCAAGCTTTTGAGGCAATGAAGATTTATTGTCTGTGGCCCATTTTCCACTCCCAGTTCTCTGCCCTGTCGCTGCTGGAAGTGTGGTCCCTGGGTATCGGCTGTGAATAGTCAGAAATGAGGAATCTGGGGCCTTGCTGCCTAACCCGCAGGGGCAGAGAGACAGGAATGCAGGTTTCCTAGGCAGGCAGCACAGCCAGGGCCGACTGGCTGCCCCTCTCCTGGCACAGTCTGTCCTCCAGCTGGAGGGGCTGGCTCCCTCTGCTCCGCGTGAACTCCAACCCCCAGGTCCCATCTTCTCGGTTCTGCACGCTGGTCCTGCTCCCCCACCCACCTGCCAACTGCTGCCTCCTCTCAAGTCTATCAGCACGTCCAAGACTCTCCAGTTAAAAAACAAAACGCATACAACAAAGAAAAGGGCAGCCCTCAACTCTGCTGCTCTCTCATTCCCTTCATCAGAGGGGCCTGTCTTTCCTCACCACCTATCGTGTGATTAAAGTCTTAAATATATTGAAAGTTGCAGTCCAGGCTAGGGAGCACAAAAATAAGCATTATGAATTGACTTGCAATCAAGGAACAATATAATTGGCCATTGTTGAGATGTAATTACAGGAGAAAACATGCTGTTCGAGAATCTTTACCCAGTCGGCTGAACAGGTGCCCAAGAGGCTTTTTATGAAATCCACATGTAACAGGCAAGACAGCCTGGGGCTGCTTGAACTTGGGTTGCTCCACCTGCAGGAGGGAGGACCTCAGGGGACAGGGAGAGGAGGCTGTAATTTGAATATGAAAAACAGGAGCTCTCCTGGAGTTAAGGAATTACAAGTGAACTGGAGGTGAGGTCTTTCAGCCTGATGCACTGCTCCATTCCCCACCCCCCACGCCCCCATAGTGACAGGACCGGACAGTGGGAATTGCCAGGTAGCCTGGGAGAATGTCTGGGGGTCAGAGAGAAGCTGATGGCAGAGAGGAGAGAGGAGATACACTCAGAAATAACTAGGTGTAGAGAGGAAGAGAGCTAGTGGGGAAGGTGGGGGAGGGCAGTGCAGACGAAGGAGGCAGGGAAAGGCATAGATACACCCGTGAAAAATTAGAGACAGAGAAAGGGACAAGAGAGAGACAGGAGAGAGAAATGAATAAGACAGAAAAGACAAAAATACAGAGGGTAGGAAGGTGGGGAGAGAGAGCGAGTGAGCGAGATGTGGGGGTGTGGTTTAAGGGCTGGATGTGGCTTTTCCTTAAATAAGAAAAGCTGGGCAAATCAAGAGAGGTGGTGCAGCACCTTTGGCATCCTCAGGGGCCAGTGCCGGCAGAAACTGAGGAGGGAGGTTTCCACATCAACAGAAACCCAGTGGTTGCAATCTCCAGCGTAACTGTGCTGAGCAAGAGCAGGGAAACTGAGGACTCAGTGCATAGGCACTGGGCCCCTGGGCCCCTGGGAGGGGGACCATCTCGACCAGGGCCAGGCCTCTGCCCACACCAGACGCTGGCGGGTCTTGGGCCCTAGGCCTTGCCTCTCCATTGACGACCACAAAGCCCGATCTTTTTTGTGTCAGTTTCTAAAATCTGTTTATTAGGCAAAATTACACATGATCAAAATGATCCCTGAAAGTCTCCAAAAGAAGCTCTTCAGACCCTAGGAGGGCTGTTTTGCTCTCGGGACCACCTTGTCTGAAAAATCCACGTGTGACTCCTAGAACATACAGCCAGACGTGTATAAGTAAATGTTTGTGTGATGGGTGTGTGGTTCATTAACCCCACGTAGGTCCTTTCTAGGTGTGGGTTTGTTTTCTCTTAACTCACCTTTTTATTGCTATTACAAAATTCTGAATCCAAAACACTCTTTGCTGGAGTGCTTAAGGAGAGGTTGTGAATCTGGGAACCAACCAAAATCTGTGGTCACTAGCCTCCAGTACCCCTATGTGAAGTTTGCATTTCCATGCATCTCAGAGGGCCTGCCCTCAGCAAGAGAGTTGTGACGGGACCACGACCGGGCTGGCGGCTGTGAACTCCTGGGCCCAGGTGGGCGGACGGTCAAGGGGAAGCCTGAACTGCATCTCCTCCCCTTAGCCTCTAGGGCTCCCATAAACGCGCACTGAAACAGGACCTTGAAAATGCCACCACTCTGGACAGCACGTACTCTCCACATGGCCCAGGTGTTGTGATTGTTGAGGATGAAAAATGGGCTGTTCCTGGGGACCCACACACATTCTAGATATCCCGAACATGGAAAAATCCATTGCTCTCTCTTCTCTGGGAATAACAGCACCTTCTGAATGGAAACAGGGTCCCCTGACCAGTTTCAAGGACGCTTGCAAGTACCTTCATGCCACACACACTCTCACACATATGTGCATACACCCACACATGTGTGCACACACACACCTTTTGCAGGAGGGAGTGTTTTCAAAGTGAGTCAATATCTAGCACCATTGCTATGGTAACAATAATGCAAGAAGAAGAAAGCTGCACGAACAAAAAGGTAAGCTTCCTCTGTCATGTGTGCAGCCTCACACATTCTACAGTCGGGTGGGAGGTTAGTGCGAGTTAAGCCCCAAGGAAGAGAGGAAGCTTGAAGTCACAGCAGGGTGGCACAGACCTCCCAGGAAGAAAAGAAAATGATGCCCGGGGCCAGCGGGGTGCAGGGAACATCAGTAGGTAAAGGTGATAGGCGGGTGCTGCCTGCTTCTGATACAAACAAGCAGCTGGACAAGAGGTCACTCGAGTGGGTCTCATGGCCCCACAGTTGCTGGAACAGGCTTCAGGATGGGGATTTGGCTAAAACGAGCAAACTCAAATAGTATGGTGCAGACGTGCCTGTTTTCTGAAGAAATCCATGCTCTGCCATCTAAGTGCAGCAAAATGATGATTATTGGAAGGGTAATAATGAAAGCTGACATTTGGACGCTTCCTCAGTGTCACGTCCTGAGCTGTTTGCTCCCTCAGTGAGGTAGGTTCTATTATGAGTGCCAACTTGTAGACGAGGAAACTGAGGCATAGAGAAGTCCAGGCACTTGCCTAGGGTGGCAGTTAGGGATGGAGAGACAGGATTCACACTGAGGTTCAACTGTCTGGAGCAGCGATGTACAACCTTTATCATATCATGGCACACACAGACCAACTACCAGAATTCTGTGGCACACCCCAAAATATGCTTTTTGCCGATCTGACAAAAAACAGGTATCATTTTGATTCATTCAACCAGAGAACTATTGTTGTGTGGGCTGATGTCATTTTTTTATTTGACAATCTAAGGGGAAAGAGGTCAGTGCCCCCGAATAAACAGGTGTTGCGTGTTTGACCAGCTCTTGCGGCCCAGTGCCTGTGTGTGTGCTGCTCTCTACTGGCGGCTCCGCAGCGATCCCACACTCCCGGGGGCACCGGGAGAGAGTACCACACCCTCCCCCTTTGCGGTTCAGTCTGCACAGCACCATGCCTTCTCCCACAGGGGAGCAAGTCAGCAACAGGCATCCCCCGGGTCACGTGGCTATGGTTTAAGAATGGGAAAGGATATGCCGTCAATTTTCTAAGAAATGGCCAAAAGATTTTTAACTCCATTTTTGCCTCCCTTTTCCTTGTGTATGATGGGGGGCGGGTGCCCTTTGGACTTTTTTATTATCCCTGTTGTCTCAGCACAGCAATCTGTGCTGAATGTATCGGAAATGGAGCCATCTCCTGTTTTGGCTGCCCCTTCCCATACACCCCACACTCCCACTGCATCACCACCAACAGGCCGCTTGCCAGGGCCAGTGGGTTCTCTTCAGCTGCCTCTCTGGTGGTCAGTATACAAGCCCCAGTGAATGGGGTGGGGACAAGAGGAGGAAACTGTCCATCACCCACAGGGGACTTCCCCGCAGAGGTTTTTGGGATGCCACAGCTGAGGTGGGGGGTGACTTGGATACAGTAGCCCTTTTGATACTGATAGGGGGTTTGGGAGTAGCTGAGGGGTGGGCAAGGCATAGGAGAAAGCTCAAGGATCAAATTAGTTCTAAGAGTGAGAGCGTGTGGGTTGGGGTCCGAGCAGACAAGAGCTTAGCATATCTAGTCCCTGGATCCCAGATGACCAGCAAGCTCTGCGGCACCATTTAGATCTGCTCCTGCTGTTCCCATCACGCCTCGGCCCTCGGCAGCTTCTCTCAGGGGCTTCTGCTGCAGGCTCAGGCCCACACGCATGGAGCACGGAGCACAGTAACCCCCACAAAAGGTGTGGCCCTTGGGATCCCATGGCCCTAGGGTCCCCACTACAGACATGAGCCCTTTCCCAGGTCTAGAACTCCACCTCTGCCCTGTGCCTGAGTGCCGGGTGCTTCCCCGGACAGGAACCTTATCCTCCGTGCACGCATTGGCACCCACTGGCAGCGGGATGGGCTTTCCTCCATGGTCAGCTGGGAGTCTAGGCAAGTGCAGATGCCAGCGTAGCTGAAGGGATGAAAAGGGGAGAGGTAGTTTAAAACTCCTTGTGATCCTATTAGAAAAAGGACCATGTACTGCAGTTTAAGATGCTCATGCTTTTTGGACCAGGCATCTCACTTGTGAGAGTTCATCCTACAAAAACCTTCATACCCGTGCATGAAGATACACATTCAAGCATTATTATTGCTGTGATGTTTATAGAATGAAAAACCAGGAACCCCCAACGTGTCCATCGGTAGGGAATTGGTCAAACTGTGGAATGCCTATGAAACAGGACATGACACAGAGCCATTAAAATGAATGAGGTAGTTAATTGTTTTGCATTATTGACCAGGAGGGAAATCTGTTCTGTGGGATGATGCAAACACCTAGGGTTTACTTAGTAGAAATAAAATGTGCTAAGTTAATGAAATCGGGAGGAAGTAGGCCATTCAAGGGGCACATTTGAAGACAGGCCTGAGATTAAGAGGAGATTCCAGAATGTTTAAGTTCCTAGACAAGTTCCGCCCAAGGATGGACGCAGATGGAATTCACCCAACTGCTGTGTGCGCTTCTGGTGGGGGCGGGGTGGTGGGGTGGGCACTAGTGCAGGGCTGTGTGTCAGGCTCTGCCCCCAGTTGTCCTGGTTAAAGCCTCCTCAAGTTCAAGGTATGAAAATGACACAAGACATCTGAAAGTCCAGCGCACAGGGTCTAGGGGTGAGATAACATCTTTCTGCAGGGCTTCCGCCTAGAGAAGGGGTGGGTGGAACTTGTGGGGGTGGGTGGCTGGGAGGTGGACAAAGGGTAAGATCATGAGGGGCTCAATTTGAATCCTGAGTAAAGGCTGTGTTAACTCCAGGGAGGCTGCTGACATGCTCAACTCACGCCACTCTTCTAAGGAAACCAAGAAGTTGTGATACTCCAGGTCTCCTTCATGGCACCTGGAAGGAGCCTTGGACTTGGAGATGGAGGAACCCATTCTCCTGATGGCTTCTGTAACTTGTCTTGAATTACTGAACATTATGGAGGGTTTCTTTGGCCTTTGCTGCCACTAAAAATGCTAAGAAATGCCAAGATCTACCCAAAGCAGGTAGCCAAAGAGAAAAAATAATAGCAACAACAGCCTGTATTTATGGAGTGATTACTATGTGGCAGGCATGAGGCAAAACTCCCTACATGTGTTATAGTCTTTATTCCTCACCACAGCCTGAGGAAATAAGGAGTATTACTTCTTCCACTTTACAGATCAGGACGAAGATATAAATCCTGATAAAACTGCAACACAGTATGCATAACCCAATCTCATCTTTGTAAATAAAAAGTAGGAACTTCATAGATGTGAAGGGGAAAGACACCCGGAGAAGTTTCACCAAAATGTTACCAGCGGTCATCTCTCGGGTGAGTGGAGAGAGCTGGCAACTTATCTGACATTTTAATGTTTTGCTTTTACAATGGAAATGAATCATGTTTTAATAAAAAATCATTTTGGAGGGAATAAAATGCTTTTGAGTTCCACGCACATTTAAAATTAAGCTGTTTTCTAACAACTTGCTTCAGCATAAGGAGAATAAAGTGGGGGGAGTCACGCTGCTTGATGTTACCCTGCCTTGCCACGCAGCTACAGGGACGGAGACGGTGCACTGCTGATGGAGGAGAGACGCAGAGTCTGAGGGACGGCACAGAGAAGCAGATTCCCCGCCCCCAAACATGCCCAAAGGATCCCCAAGAGCAGTTCAGTGAAAGATAGACAGCCTTTCCCAAACACGGTGTTGGCGCGATCGCATGGTGACCTGGACCTCGACAAAACGTTCTTAGTGCTGACATCAACAGCAAAATCTGTATTAAAAAGAGAGTGGTAAATTGGACTTCATCAAAAGTAAACACACTTGCTCAGTGAAGGACACTATTAAAAGGATAAAATAATTAGCCTCAGATTGAGAGAAACATATGCGAACCATGTCTCTGATGAAGGACTTGTATATCTAAACTACACATATAACTCTCAAAACTCAACAGTAAAAACACACCCTATTTAGAAAATATTTTTCAATACCCCCAACTAACATACATAACGGGATGATTCTGAGGTTCTTGGCCAATAAAATTAACCCTGGGGCAGCCTTTATTCACTCTGAGACTCAGTAATGCCGGTTCTAAGGTGACGAGGTGTCACCACCCACGGCTCTCCTTGAGGATAATTTCTCATTTGTTCACGGCAAACCAGCTGGGACCTGGGCATTTTACCCAACCTCGCTAGCCCCCAGCTTCCTGATCTGCGACCTGCAGAGGCAGCGGAACCTACGCCATGAAGAGATCGCGAGAATCAAATGCAATAATGCACAGACAGCGCTGTGCCCAGCATCCTGCATGATGCGACTGACCATCGCCATCAACACCCGCATTTCACAGGTGAGAAGACTGAGGCCAGAAGAATTAAGGAACTTGATTCCGAGAGCCGGTGAATAACGCAGAGGGGACTTAAGCTAAAAGTTACCTGACACCCAAACCACCTCCACACATAGCCCACCCTGCCTTGTGAACGCAGGAACTCAGAAATGAAACTAGGGTTTTGAGGTAAGAAAAACAGGCCACTTAGTCAAACCAACAGTGTGAACACAGAGACGACTGGGAACTAGACAAATTAAGCCCTTCTCCGGCTTGTCTCCTTCTTGGATTCTATCCTCAGAGACTCCATGGGTCAAAATAATTGGGTTTGCTATTTTTAAAAACCCTCTACTCTCAAACTATCCCATTCCTGTCAGGGGTGTTTGCTTCCTTGATGGAATTTCAAAGCCCCAAAGCAGCCTTGTATGGACAGCTCATGTTATTACTTTGCCCAGCTGGTGAATGATACTTTTAAATCTTTTGGGGGGCTGGGATCCATGACCTTGACACATGGTTTGGTCAAGCGGAGATGAAGGAATTGCCTGGGGCCCTGTATCACTCAACAGCCTACAAATCGGCAACACGGCTACTTTAATCAGGGGGCTATTGACAATGTACACAAATAGAACTCTGCCAGGGGCTGTTACGGGTCACCGGGGCTGGCTCCCCTCAACAATATTTTATTGTGCGAATGCAGACAAACGGCACTCCAATGGCTCCTGGGGAGCCATCTCGCCGCCCATCTTGACGTGCCTTTCCTCTTCGCTTCCCTCCCAAAGTGTTACTGCTCTTTGGGGAGCTTGCCCCGTTGACATTGTCCATGTGAAGCTACATCTCCGCTAAATGAAAGAACTCCATCATTTTTATGCCAGACTTCCAGACAGCGGGAGAACCTACCTTCCCCTACCAAAATGTCACATGGGAAGAGATGAGCCATGTTTGAAATTACAGGATGGTCATAGAGCTCAAGCAAATGAAGTTAACACGATGTTTTTCTCCAGGCAACAGGGCCGGGGGAAGACAAAAAGAAAACCCACAGAATCTTATTAAAGCCCTAACCCCAAGATGCATTTATAGATGCAAAGCAGATTTCCATGCCAACTGAGAACCTCAGGAAAGTTTTACTGCCCAGTATGGCAAAATCTCATAGAATTTTTCATAATGCAGAGTTCTGTCAGACAACCTGAGAACTTCATTCTGTATCCTTCCAACTTATACTCATTGATTGCATTTTCTGGGTACAAAATGCCTTCCTTATGTTTTCTGTGAAGCGTGCCAGCAAATGGCCAGTTCTGAGGAAGGAGAGTGCTCTGTAATTCCAGCCCAGCTGTTCCTGGGCAGGGATGCATCTCCAGGAGGCTATAATCATCACTGTGCCCCCTTTATTGGGTCACATGCCAGGCACTCCATTGAGATGCTCTATTTTATTTAATCCTTATTATGAGGTGGGTACATTTATCTCCATTTTTCTAATAAATAAACAAACCAGATCTCAGAGAATTTAAGTAATATGTCTAAGCTCACACAGCCAGAAAAAACGGCAGTGCAGGGGTTTAAAGCAGATCTGAGATTAACATGTGACTCTTCTGAGCTTGGCTAAATGTCCATTAACACAGGGGGAACCTGTTATTTCCCACTGTGGGTCAGATAACAGGCAGCACCTGGAAGTCAGAGTGATCTGAGGGTCCTATAAAAGCTGGGAGCTAAAATCCATTTCTGCGACTGGCACCTCTTTTCAATGATGATGGTCCTAGACTGCCTTGTCTGCCCCAAGAGATTCGAGGGTTGTCTCACAAGCCCCGCCCCCTGCAGCGCAGGGGTCAGCTCCTGTGACTTGCTTGTCAATCGTCCACAAAGATGGCAGAAGAGTTTTCCGATTGGATGCTGGGCTGTTCCACTGTCTTGCTCTCATTGAATAGCCTTGAAGAGATGGGATTTAAATTGTGTCGAGGATATTAGTCTAAAGTGAATGAAGTGGAGAGTAGACTTCTCCTTTGTGTCCCCAGAGTGATAAATGAGGGAGTATAATTTTTTTTCTAAGGCAAAGAAAATGGGAAACCAACGTGGATTTCAGACACATGAGAAATAGCTTATGAATTTAGATGATAGCTCGGCAGAAATAAATTGTACATCTGTTCATTCATTTTAATAAAGAGGAGAGATGGCACACTGCTGGAGCCCTTGGAGAACCCTGGGTTTTTAAAATTATGGTCCTATAATAGTAGCATTAAAATTTGTAATGCAGCCAGTGGTTTCCGAATTGGAGGGAAAATTCATTTATAAAATAAAAGTTCAGACTTTGGAATGTAAATGGGAAAATGCAATTTTTCTTGGCCAGATATGAATTAGTCCTGGGAGGGCACGGCAACATCTTGACCATAAAATATATATTTTAAATCTTATAAATCTTATAAGAAAGTTTTCAGACTGCTGACAAAACTTCTTTGAGCAATCTCTATTAGGGCAATTATGCAGGTATGAAACGTCCGGTAAACTGGCTTTATTGTTGCCTTGAACTTGGTCCTTCGTGTACAAGGGCAATTATAGATTAATGTTTACATTTGAAATGAGTCTAGTCTGTTAAAAATACAAGTTATTTTTACTCACCAGTAGAAATGTAAAGGAGAGGAGTTTTAAAGACCAGCAATTATCAGTTACTATGAAAACGTATTCATTCGGCAAGTAGTATTTTCTTATTACATGTGAGCCATATACTTGATATTGGAGAAAACACAACAATCCTGATTGTAGGTTTCCTGCTGATTTTAGAACCCAGAGAATTATTAAAATTTCTTCAAAATAGTCATTAAGCCCACAGAAAGCTTTTAGGCAGGGCAAGCAATTTCAATTTTATTTTACAAATTGGCTCTCGGGTTTTCCGGGGGGAGGGAGTACAAATGAGTCAGCAGGGCAGCTGGCCACAGACCACACGCGTCTGGTGAGGGAACCCCAGGCTGCCTCACGCAGATTTGATCTGCCTCCTCATGGAACACTGAATGGACAGAGGTGACACGCTTCAGCCTGTAGCCCTGAAAATAAAAAAGTACAGATCATAAAAAGATTGTGTTTAGTCTTAGAACTGAGGGCAATCAGCTGTTGGTGTAGGTCAGCCTTTGCCCAAATATGTAAGACATTTTCCCAGGTTTGTGGGATGCAGACAGTATCTCACGAGGTCACATGGATAAGAGGTTTAGGATCCGACTCATCCATGGAGACAACAGAGATGAAACAAAGGCAAAAAATAAGCTTGCAGGAAGGATGATGGTGTGGGAATTGGCCAGATGAAGGAAAAGACTTCAGAAAGTTTTGCAATTAACATCTTTCGTTAATCAGTGCTTAGAACTGGATCTCATTAGGTCAGAGGCCTCCTGGGAATTCTGTTTATATCCGTGTCAATCTATGTCTAGTTTCTTAAGCTGCGTTGCTGCAGGTGAGTTTACCAGATCAGTGAGTATGAATCTTTTTAAGGTTTCTGATAGCATATGGATCCAGACTCTACTCTTGGATCCATGTTAAATTAGAAATAGGGGGCCAAGTCATCTGCTGAGAAAGAGAGATGGACAAAAGAGAATTTTGAGGGGAGCAGGGAAGCCTGAAATCAAATAGCAAAAGGGGATATTCAGAGTTAAAGAGAAAAAAAGGAAGACTCCACTTCCTCATAGGCTAAGAAACTGTATGTTTATACCTGCATTCGAATATCATCAGCTGACTCACTGATCTTTAAATTCTCCTATCTCAGGGCCTGGCTTGTAGTAGGTACTTAATTAAGGCTCGTGGAATACCTGAGTGTCAGCTACATCATAAAGACTTTCAGATCCCTCACGTAGTTACCTCTCCTGCACAGTGTCTGGGCAGCACAGTTACAATCACATTATTCACAGAAAGTCCCCAGGACAGATCCATGTCTTGACATGTCCAAACGGCTGATGGCTTCCCTGCATTCCTTGGGCCTCTGGCATCAAGTCTGGCCTCAACACAGCTGCAGAGATGAAAAATATGAAACAGCCACATGCTGTGGGGCAAAATCAGCTAAAGAAATTAAAAATGCCCAGGACTAAGAAGCAAACCTGTCCCCTCACATGCTACCTGTGGCAGAAGTGCTCTGAGGGAAAGGTCCTTGGCTAACCTGACTTGGAGATGCTACATTCTCTGTCCCATCTCCGTCACACGGTCACTCGTGTGGGTCTCCCGCTGCCCTGCAAGCGCAGGCTGACCTCGCCTTTTCAGACTCATAGGCCCTTGGGTTGAGTTGCCTCCTGGGGAAAGCCACAGACCTCCCCTACCATGCAGGGAGGGGATCGCCAGGACGCCTGGAGGTAACAGCAACGGAACCTTCAGGGAAGGTGGGCCAGCTGTGATCCACCTTAGCAACAAGTCAATGTTACCCACCACTTTTTCAAAGCCAAAGTGGCAGTTGCCAAGAGAAGATAACTTATTTTCGACAGGTGTCAGAGGTGAATAACAAATCCCAAGAGAGGCAGAGGAAGTAGACAGTCCTGTCACAGTGAAACCAGGTAATGGCCCCTCTCTGCATGGAATCTTGTTAGTCATACCCACTGGCAGGCGGAAGTGGGTGGAGAGAATGGATCTGCCAAACACAAATAATGCCTCTCCCACTGTCCAGGGTGTGGGGGGGGCACCCTATAATGACATGCACATCTGGGGCTTCAGAACTCAGGGGCCAGTGAACCAGTCTGGAGGAATTAAGTATCTCCTGAGACCACGGATCTTTGAAGAGAACACGGGCTCATTTCAAAGCGTGTCTGTTTTATTTAGGTGAGGAATGGGGAAAATGGTAACTTACACACAGAGGTATGTTGGTATATGTTTGACAACTGGCTCCTCAGGAAAAAAAAAGCCCTGGTTTGTAGCTTGTGCCAGCTTCTGCAGTGTAAATACCCCCACCATGGCTGATTTCACCGTGCCAACATGGTGTCACCACACACCGACTTGGGAATGGGTGCGATTAATCCACTCTCGTGAAGCGAGTGAAAGGTGTCTGGAGCACACCCCTGCCTCTGATGACCAGACTAGGGTAACTGATTCCCTTTCACACAGGTTCTGGAATAGATAGATGGGAATGTAGCTCCAATCAGGGGTGCCCCTTTCTTTGGGGAACCATCTCACCCCATCCATTGGAGTCCCATTGGTGCTGTCAGCCACAGGCCTCATTCTTTCTCCCTCACACCTGGGGTGAGATGATGATCTCATCATTCCCTGCCACTTGGTTTCTGGTTTGAGGTACCTCTGGAACCCAGTGCAACCAATCACAGTCTTCCTATGAAATTAGCGTTTGCATCTGGGAAGGAGGGTATGTGTGTCTTGCTTTTTATGTAAGCCATGGGGACATGAACTTAGAGCTACCAGAGGCCATCTCACCTGACAAAGGAGAGAGCCTACCAGAGAATAAAGCCAACACAGAGACAAGCACAGCCAAGAGATGGAGTGGCATATCAACGGCACTCTGATGATGCTGCATGAGTCCTGGAGGCACCGCATCTGAAGCCAGAAAGCCCATAGACTTCCCAGTGATGAGCACCAGTGTGTTCCCCAGTGACGAGTACCAACACAATGCCCAATGATGAGTATCAGCTCATTCTCCAGTGACGAATATCAACACATTCTCCAGTGACGACTACCAAAGCTTTCCTCAGTGATGAGTCCCAGTGCATTACCCAGTGACGAGTATCAGCTCATTCTCCAGTGACCAGTACCAACACATCCCGCAGTGATGAGTACCAGTGCACTTCCCAATGACGAGTACCAACAGAACGCCCAGTGACTAGTATCAGTGCACTTCCCAGTAATGAGTACCAATGCAGGGCACGGAAATGAGTACCCATGCATTTGCTAGAGACGAGCACCAGTACAATGCCCTACGACCAGTGGTGATATAATGTGCAGTGATGAGTACCAATGCTTTCCAGGATCTGCTCATGCTGATTCAAAGTGGGTTTCTGGCTCCAACAACAAAGTGAGCATGAGCTGCTGCTCTTTAACTCAGGAGAAACTACAGGCAGATTTTCTTAAGGAAGAGTAAGCCTCTAGTGTCAGCCTTGCTGTAACTGATTTATCTTTTCAATTTCCCAGAGTTGAACGAAAAAAGATATTTTGACCATTTTTATATGAGGTGGTACAACAAGTGGTCAGTTCGGTTCTCTGGGGCTTGTTGAAGCTTTCCTCCGAGTGACAGGGTCCCATGGCCACCGTGTGGGAGGCCAGTGTTTGGCTGTTGTAAACCAGACAACTAACTGGCTCTGGCTGTGACATACAGGTTTACAGAGCCGAACTGAACCCTTGTTAAACCATGCATCCCGGGGAGATTAGCAAAGGCATCTGTTCCTGTTTGCCCAGCTGCTGGGAAAGACCGCTGTTTGTTAGATTTGATTTAATGCAACAAATATTCTTTGGGTTCCCTGTGTCCACCACTCTGTGACCGAAGGGGAAGATTGTGACAAATGAAGTGGTGTCTGCCCTCAGGGAGCTCCAGTCTGGAGGAGGCAGAAATGGATACTTATGGTGCCGCTCCAGTGCATGCTGGGAAGAGCGCTGTGATTGAGGCAGGAACAAAACACTGGAGCAGCGCAGGTCATAGAGAGCCAGTTACTGTAATTATTATTATTATTTTTGAAGATTTTATGTATTTATTTTTAGATGGGGGGAATGAGAGGGAGAAAGAGAGGGAGAGAAACAACAGTGTGTGGTTGCCTCTCACACGCCCCCTATTGGGGACCTGGCCCACAGCCCAGGCATGCGCCCTGACTGGGAATCAAACTGGCGACCCTTTGGTTTGCAGCGCCAGTGCTCAATCCTCTGAGCCGCAGCAGCCAGGGCCAGTTACTATAATTCTGACTGGGAGATTCAGGGGAGCTTAAGGGCAATGCTTGGCTTCCTGAAGAACAGAGGGTGGGCCACCTCTCATGTCTATACTGTGCTGATGGTGCACATGGTAGCCCCAGCTCCTCCTCCCTGCCTCTCCAACACCCCGTGTAACTCAGGGCACTTGCACACACTGGGTCCTGCTCTGACCAGAATGAGTATCCTAGCACCCCTCCTCTCCATTTAGCAAAGCCAAGACTTAAAGGATGAACTTGTCTTTTCAGATCCCAGACGAGGTCTATTTTCCTCAGGTCATGTTCCCACAGCTCTGAATCTGTGTGTGGGATACACCCCTCTGGCAATATTTTAATATGTGTCCTCCCTGCTAATGCTCACGAAGACAAGGACTTGCCCATCTTATTTAAAGGTCCAGCCCTCAGCTCGCTGCCTGTGTTAGATAAGCGTGCGGTGAGTGCATGAATGAAAGAGCGGAGGCCACTTTCAACGCTGCTCACTCAGAACGAGTATATCAAACGCACAAAGACGGGTGAACTGAAGGAACACATTATCTCACTAATGATTATGGAATGGCAGTAACGACAGTCATAAATTTAAAGGATTTAAAAATTGTTATCAGAGATAGCAGACTAGTATAAAAATGACCCTAGTTAATGAACCAAAGTTTTTCTTGCTTTATAGGCCTTTGCCCGAATTCTCCAGTGACTAAAACCTGGATTTCAATCAAGATAGCCGGTAATTGGTGTCCCATGATAAGCTATTGACAGCAATGGAGGAAGATTTCCAATTAGATATGCACATGAATGTATATAAAGTGGATATGTCAATATATTTTCAAGAACGTGGCTGTGTTCCACAGGAGTGACTTGGCTTGGTTGTCGAGGTCTTTTGTCGGAAGGCTAGCTTGTCGGGGCCTGGCTTCCTTCATTTCTGAGTCCCGCAGAGTTGGGCAGCAGGGAGAAACTCAGAGGTGAGTGCAGTGTAGTGGCTGTGAGCTGGGCTCTGGAGCCAGATGCCCCGGTTGGCATCCCCACCTCACCACCCTGTCACCTTGGGCATGTCGTTGAACTTCCCCAGGCCCGAGTTTCCTTATCTACGATGTGGGGATAGTAAGATGACTTATGTCATAAGGCTGTTGAGAATGAAGTGAATTAGGTTGCCTAACGCATTTAGAATGGTGCCTCGCACAGAGGAGCACTTACTAACTGTTAGCTTTAAAAAGTTGGCTTTATGGATGAAAGCAATTTTCAATCTTTGCTTCTAAGAAATCATTATTATATTTGCCCACTAGACCTATCAAAATAAAGATGCAAGCCTGCTAATCAAATTCACTGGCTACTAAAAGACCAAGCCAGTCCCCTTTCTAATTTGAAGAGACTGTAGAGGGAGAAACAAGAGCTTAGGTGTGTCCTGGGGAGCCCAGGGGAGAATTTTGCTTTGAGTGCTGTAGTTACATCCAGGGCTTGCCCAAAAGATTGTCCTCATTTGAGCGGAGAGGCAGGTGAAGCAACAGGAAGGTGGAAGGCAGTGAGTTGAAGTCTGAAACATTCAAGTAGAGGTGAGACTGGCGGTTGCAAACCCGGTTTCTTCAGCAAGCCTCTGGTGCACAAGTGTGACGACAAAAACTGGTGAATGTTCCCTGAGCCCTGGCCAGCAGCCCTTGACTGGAAGGGCAAGACTATGAAATAGAAATGTCAGAGCTCTGGCTGAATCCGGCAGAAATGCTTTGAGAATCGGGCCTACCGGCGCACGCTGGTAACCCTTTCAGGATGCAGAAGTGGCTTAGTGCTGGGTTGAGGGCACGGGACCCAGACTGTGGACAAGTTCTTCAGCTCTCTGAGCCTTTGTCTCCACATGAAATGGGTATGACAATAATAGTACCTACTTCAGGGTTGGCAGAAGGAGTGAATGATGGAGTGTATGTAAAGCTCTTGGACCCTGCCTAGCACAAAGCAAATGCTTTCAGATGTTTGTGCTGGCTCCTGGATATTTATTTAATGACAAAGGGGATAAAATAGCAGGTCCAGAAGTGTTGGGCAGACAGAACTTTTGATCAAATGAACTGTCTTGCCTTTGATGAGCACTCATTACACATTTCCTGTTGTTGATGGGACACACTTGCTGCATTTTAGAAAAGACATCTCTTTGAATTTGCAAGGACAAAGGAGATTCGAAATTCAGAATCTCAGCTTCTAGTTCCCCAGTGTCCTTGAGGAAGGAATCGGGCCACTGAGCCTCAGCTTTCTCATCTGCACGGGGGTGACAATCAGACCCTCTTCCCTGGACTGCACAGATATTAGGTGAGACAAAATGTGTGGTGTGTGGAAGGTCTTCATAAGCCTAAAAATGACTATGTAGATGTCTTCTAATGTTGGTTTCCTGCTGTTGGTACCGTTATCAGTTCTGTGAAGGACATTGGTGGTAGGGGTCACATATGCCTGGTGGCATGGTCCCCGGCAATCTCCTGACCAGTGATTCACCCCTGTAGACAACAATATTCTGGAGCTGTGTGGGGGTGCTAAGGCTTGGGAAGTTACCTAATACCCTCTGCATGGTCCGCTGATGGCTTCCCACTGCACTTTGAGTAAACCCAGCCCCCTTGCCTTGCCTGCACCATCCGGCCCCTGCCATCCTGTCTAGTTGCATATCCCTCACCCTGCCTCATGCTGCTCTAGTCACACTGATGGTTTTCAGATCCTCAAGCAAGATGTGCTCTTCCTGGCCTTGGGTTCTTCACATGGACCCTCCCAAGTCTCCCTGTTTGGCTTGAATTGTGTCTCCCCAAAAAGCTATTTTGGAGCCCTAACAGGATCTCAGGATGTGGTCTTGTTTGGAAATAGGGTCTTTGCAGAGGTCCAAGTTAAAATGAGGTGTTAGAATGGGTTCTAATCCAATATGGTCAGTGTTCTTATAAAAAGGGGAAATTTATACATAATCATGCACACAGGGAGAATGCCATGTAAAGATGAGGGCAGAGATCGGGGGAGGCACCCACCAACGCACCAATGCCGAAGACTGTAGTAAACCACCAGGTGCTAAAAGACAGGCGTGGAGAGATTCTCTCTAAAGAAGGAACCACCCTGTGGGCACTTGGATCTAGGACTGTGGCCTCTAGAACTGTGAGAGAACTCTGTTGGTTAAGCCACACAGTGTGTGGTACTTTGTTACAGCGGCCCCAGGACACTAACACAGTCATTACAAATGTCACCTCCTCAGAGGAGACCTCCCTGAACTCTACAGGAGAGGCCTACATTGCCCCCATCTGCAGAGATTTCACCCTGTTCCATCTTGTCACAGGGGGCTATCTGTAGCTATTTGCTCATTGGTTGTCCCCACTTCAGACTGTAACTTCACGAGGTCAGCGACCATGCCTCTTGAGCTCACTGTACTGCATCCCAGTCTAACAAAGTGCCTGGCAAAGAGGAAGCGTGGCATACTTGCCTGATGGATGGGCCAGTGAATGAATGAATGAACGAATGGCTGGATAAATACAGCTGGGAAAGTAACAGCATACTGTTACCATGTGTAAGGCACAAATATAGGTAGATTCAGGTAAGACAGGCTGAAGAAGACACTTTTCATAAATCCCTGTCTCCTCAGATGTGGGCAGGTCCACAGTCACACAAATTGCTACCGAGACTGGAAAAACTGATATTCAGTATATAACTGACGTAGATCTTAGTTTGGAAACCAACAAATATATGAAAATCAAATCTGGATTTTTGTGTTTAATCCACTTACAAGAATGAAATCGTGGAGAACTCTGGAGCTGCGGAATATTTTCTCTTTCTTGTTTGTAAGTTTGCAGGATACTGTCTCTACTCTAACAATTCCTTTATGTATTATTTATTAATACTGAGTTTTCTTCCTTCCTTCCTTTCTTTCTTTTACTTTATTGGTAGGAAAGTAGATTTAGGGCTCCATTCAGGTTATGCAGATTGGTTTATTCCCCTCTAGAAAGGAAGTTAACGCCAATCCTCTCAGCTCTCAGTGTACCACAGTAAAATTGTAAACCTCGTGATCAGTTGCGACTTCTGTGTTACTGCAGGGCCCTGATCTTCCCCTGGCAGCAGCATTTGCTGCTAACAAACCGGCCTGGGATCTGGGATCTGCTATCTGCCTTGACCTGCGTCCCTCGTCTCTAGAACCAACATGCCTTTCAACAACATGCCTCTTTAACTTTCCAATCTCGCCTCTGTTGCTTTTGCTTGCTGTCAAACAATTCATTTATTATTTATTCACTCATTCATTCATTTGGTCCTATATGCCAGGCTTGGTGCTGGGGCCAGGGCAAAAGACAAAAGAACAAAGTTTCTCATGAAGCCAACATTCTAATTTAGGGACAGTGATAATGAATGAGTAAATAACTGAATTATATGGCACACTAGAAGGTGAATATTATATACTGTATATCAAAATACATAATGGCATATTACATAGCAACATATAATGGTATACATATAACACTATATATAATATGGAAAAGAATAATATTTCATGGCATATTAGAAGCTGAGACACTACAGGCTGTAATAAGTATTCGTTGCATGAATAATAAATTCATATCTAATAATACACTTGATGTCACCCCCATACTTGGCCCTAGAGGCAGTAATAAAAAGGACATGTCCTTATATATCAAGCATTCAAATGGCATTCAAACATTCAAATGGCATGCGGTATGCACAAATGACTAAAAGGCAACATGACAATACTATTAAGGGATGGGTGCCTAGTACGTGTAGGAAGAAGAAGCAACAATCTGGTGGGGGATTTATGATTTGAATGTTGCAGGATAAATTGGCGTTTTCCAGGGACAAGAAAGGGAAAGGCATTCCGGGGAGAAGGGAACAGAATGTGCTGTGGTGTTGCAGCATCCAAAGGTTGGCTTGTTGGAGAATAAGTGAAGCCTCACACGGCCTGAGATGCAGGTAGGCTGTGACCAGGTGAAGAGCGTTTCATTAAGACCATCCATGCGTAAGACCCAGTGATCTGATCTCTAGCTTTGTACTGCTCAGTACAGAATGGTTTCCAGATGCTCCATTTTTGTTGCTGGTGGCTTTCTATTTTTGGACTCAAGTACTCATTCGGCAAGTTATGTTGTGCAAGTGTAGTAATGTTACATTCTTAGAGTTAAGACAAATAGATGTTTTATAGCTTTGTGGTTGTTGCCCTTAGTGTGAGGATATTGCCTTTGAATAGAAGCAGATGGGTGAAATCTTCAGAGGCCACCGCGCTCTGCAGTGGCTCCGTGGTAAGCCTCTGCCAGCTGTAGTAAAAGATTGCTTTTATTACCACTGAGTGCTCCTGACCCTCTGAACATAAGCAGAGGGTTAGCAGAAGCACATAATTTGCATAGAGGTCCACACAGGGATGACGGGGATCAACACATCATGAATATAATTATAAAAAAGTGATTAATGCAATAAATCATCTGACTATCTGGACTACCTCTACAAGAGACTTGAAGAACTAGCTACAGATTACAATTTTTTCACTCGAAAAAATCCAGATATTTTGACATCACACACAGTTTGTAATCAGCATGAGCATTTTTAACAAAGCAAAATTTCTCACCCTGCTTCCTATGAAAAGTTAAATCTGGGAATGCACCCACTACCCATTTCCTTAGCTGGAAGAATCCTGTTTGGATGATGGCTTCTATTTATAGAGTACTGATTATATTTGTACAAATGTTTCCCTTCCCTCTATTTTAGTCAAGAAATCCAGCTGTAGACCTGCTCTTTCAAGTGTCTCTGAAATTTGAACACTAAAAGAGTGAATTGATGATTTCATGTTTTTCTGTGACCTTGGTACAGGAGAGGAGAGAAATAAACTCACCCCTTCCGAGTGAAGATAAATGGGAAATGTGGGTGTTGGTTGTTTTGCAGCTAACCCCTCTTCTATTATATCATGGGAAGTTGGGCATGCAATTTACAATAGATGGCTTCCAGAGTCCCTGGACACGGTATTGTCTTAGACAAGGATGGGGCAGGAATCGATGTTATTGTGAGCGATGTTACTGCTTGCACAGCTGGAAATGGGAGGGTACCTGTGTACTGAAATTACACTATTCTATTCTCTCCAAATATTCCATTTCTTTACATATTAGTATTTCCTACCCTACCATCACACTGTACAATGACATGGGATAAAGATCGCATGTATATTTGGTTTCGTGTAAAACTTCAGCCACGTAGAAGACTGTCAGATACATGATTTCACAGCATCATAGAAAAAAGTCTTGTATATTTCACCTTTATGACTATAAAAAGCTTCATGGGAAGAGGAAGTCTGGACTATTTGGAATAGCACTTAATCATCTTTAAAGATTTAACTGGTTGTTAAAATGTCTTGGACTCCACCCTCCAGAAAAGTCATTTCAGTCAGATAATTGAAATAGGTTCAATCTTCTAAGAAATATGTGGTCGGCTTTCTGGATTAATCTCGACTGAAGAAGCAGAATGTGTAATTACATGGTCAGTGTTTAGACATTGGCACATCTGAATTTAAAGGGCTCTCCCGAGGGAAATAAACTGTGATGGAGATAGGAGAGTTTCCCTTGAATCACTCAAATATATTGCATGCAATCCTGGAAGAGTGGATAATAAATATGTTCACTTCAGTTAGACTTTTGGTGAAAGATGGCACATGATGGTACCTATCCCATTCATAGTTGGAAACACCCAACTACCAAAAACAAATGAAAAGATTCAGAAGAGCCATGGGAATTCCTTAGGTTCAGGTCCACTCCGTATACTGAGGGGAGAAGAGACACGGCCTTCTCTGATTATGTGGTTCAACTCCCTGGGAGATAGACTACTTGATTATCAGCATCAAGGAGGAGACGCAAGATACTTTAATTTTTTTTTTACTAAAATGACTTGATTTTAAAACAAATGATATGAGAGTGGGTGGGCACTGTCAAAGCATTTCATTATATTTCTTTGATCCATATTTTTAATGAAACTGTTATCAGGCTTTGTGCCACAGTGAATTCCATATACATAATATTTATCACTTTTTCCTGATGCTCCAGATTAAAAAAAATAGCCCAGATTTTTTCCCTTTCCATATGGTAATTTGGGAAAGCTTCTTCTAGACCATCCCTCCAACCTAGAATGACTCAGGAATATGGACTTACCACAAGACACCCATCTATCTGAAAGCACCAGACAACTACCTTGGCAGCCATAACTGGAGGGTCCAGGACCCTGCAGAGAAGGGAAATTCACTGAAGTGAGGCCACTATTCTATAAACTTTTACCCTCAAGTCATTTTCTGAATTGCAAGGTCACAGGGACAAGAGGCTTAGAATGTGAACAGGAAGTACTGGCTCAGTGACCAGGAAGCGGACCAGAGCTTTCAGGAGTCCCAAGGGGTTGAGAAGACAACACCTGAAGTTCAGGGTCTCGAAAGTGTAAGAGTCCTTGTAACCATACCGGACTTTCAGTTAGGACCCCGGAAAGGCTGTCCCTGAAGAGTAAGGGAAACCACAGGAGGCAGATTAGCCCTCATGGAGGACCAAAACCCAATATGAACCAAATCAGTCCTAGACTAGTTTAAAGTCGCCTTTTTCCATCCTTATTGGGATACAGAAAGCAAAAGTAAGCAATTTTTGGAAAAAAATAAGATCAGCTAGAGAATTATCCCTAAAAATTTTTCTTACATGTTGTTTATAATTAAATTTAAAAAATTTCTAGGCATACCAAGACCATAACAAATGGCCAAAAACCAAGAGAAAAATATTAAAAATGACCATAGACTTAGAAATGATCTAGATTTTAAGTTTTCAGACATTGAATTTAAAATCATTCTGAGTAAAATATTCAAAAATAGATAAAATGGAAAATTTCAGTAGAGAATTTCAGTCTGTAAAATAGATGGAAACTATATTTAAAATATAACAAGTGGAATTAAGCAATCGACAGATAAGCGTAACAGTCGATTAGACATAGTGGAAGAGAGGACTGGTGAGCTGGACAGAAGACCGGCAGATAGAAACAGCGTATATACCGTAGAGTCTAAAAAGGAGGGGAGAAAGTGGGTCAGGAGAAATAAGTGTTATTAAAAGCAGCCAGAGAAAAGAGACACATCTCTTTCAATGGAAAAGAAAGTAATACTGACGGCTGACCTTTCAATGAATGTTAATAGACGGCAGAAGTCAAAGCAATGACATCTTTAGAGAGCTGCAAGAAAATCATTGTTGACTAAGATTCTGCATCCTGTGAAAATATAGTTAAAAAACTCAGGGGTGTGGGGGATGGGGACATTTGAAAGAGTGTCAAGAATAATATAAATTAAAAAACCTTAGGCAACAAAGATGCTTTTAGAAAAACAATAAATGAAAGAACCTGTTGCCAACACACCTGCACCATTTTTAAAATAAAAAGTAATTCTTTATCAGAAGGACAATTGTCCCACGTGGAAGCACAGAAACATGGGAGAATAAATAACAGTAAAAGGAGTATATAAATGGGCAAATAGAAGTAAATATTTATTAAACAATATTTTTGTGAAATTTAAAGTATATGTAGAATTAGAACATGAAAACAATATATCAAAAGACAGGAAGGGGACAGAGTGAGTTCAAATGTTCTAAGGTCTTTGCAGTATCCATGAAATGGTAAGATGTTAATTTATATTAGATTTCATAAGTAAAGGATGTATTTTTCATGAACTCTTATAAGAATATGAAGTATAACAAATAAGTTACTTCTCAAACTACTGTAACAACATGAAATGAAGTATAACAAATAAGTTATTACAGCAGGATGTGAAATGACAAAAATAATCCAGAAAGAGGCAAGAAATGAGAGAAAAAGAAATATTTAAAGGGTGTAACAAACAGGAAATAAATAATAATATTGGTAGATTTAAACCCAAATATTGGGTACACGTCTTGGATTTAAATGGACAAAATAGTCCAAGTGACAGGACTAGACTTATCCTAATTGATTTAAAGAATTAAAGACCCAAATATATGCTGCTTATAAGATACACATTCTAAATATAAGATTACAGAAAACTTGAGAGAAGAAAGGGTAGAAAGAAATATACCAAGATGACAGTAACTAAAGAAAAGGCTGTGTAGTCATTCTAATACCAGATGAGGTCAATGAAATGTCAAAGCACAACGCATTTCCAGAGACAGAAAGCTGAGTTTCGCAATACTAAAGGGTCAATGCATAGGGAAATATAACAAGTTTAAATTTGTATGTGCTTAATAACAGCTTCAAATATTCAAAGAAAAATGATATACCAAGAGAAATAGGTGTGTTTATAATAATAGATACCATAGCTATTCTTTCAGTAACTGATAGGATAAGATTATAAAAATTATAGAAATTGGAACAAAAAATATTAAACTGTGGAATTCATAGTTTAATATTTTCCAGTGCACATGGACTATTTATCAAAATTTATCACATGCTCGGTTGTAAAACAAGTCTCAACAAATATCAACTTCTATAATCATATAGAGTATTTTATCTAACCACTGTGGAATTAAGCTGAATATCAGTAACAGAAAAATAACAAGGAAACACTCAAATATGTGAAATTAAGCGCGATACTTCTGGGCAGTGGTGGCTAGGAGGGGTTTTAGGAAGTTTCTGAGGTGTTGATCAAGTTCTACTTCTTGATTTGGATTTCATATTTGACTTGAGAATAAAATCACTTGTATGAATGTGCTTTTTTGTATGGAAGTGTTATGCTTATTAAAAAGAAGCCAGTAAATCTTGAGTAAGCCATATTAATTGAAATTTAGATAGATATTTTGAAATGTTTCAATAAAATAAGTGAGAATTTTTTTATAGACTCCTAATTTGGAGCGATGTTATGGGTATTTCATTCTAACTATTAAGGAGCTGAGAGAAAATTTATATAGATAAAACTTTAATGGATTGTATGTGAATGTTCATAGCAGCACTATGTACAATTGCCAAAAGGTTGAAACAGTCCAAATGTCTATCAGTGGATGAACGGGTAAATGAATAGTATATCCATGCAATAAAGTATTTTCTAGCCATAAAAAAATGAAGTTCTGATAGATGCTACAACATTGAGGAAACTTGAAAACATTACGCTAAGTGAAAGAAGCCAGTCACAAAAGGTCACATATTACATGATGCCATTTGTACGAAACACCCAGAATAAGCAAGGTCCCTGGAACACAGGACAAGCAGGTTGCTAGGGGTTGCGAAGAGTGACTGCTAATGGGCATGGGGGCTTGGGGGTCCTGAAAATGTTCTGAAATTAGATAGTAGTGATTGTCGCAAAATTTGTGAATATACTAAAAATGAATTGTACGTTTTAAAGGGTGAACTTTACGACATGGGAATTATATCTTTTTTACTGCCTTATTTATTTATTTAAAAACGTGTAGAGCAAATGGAAGTTATATTTTGCAGCTTCAGTGGGACATTGGAATTGTAGATTTATTTTTCTATTTATAAGTTAAATGTAATCATTATAGAAAAGTAAGAAAAACAAGCATAAAGAAAAAAAATTCACCTGAATTACACCCAAGTAATAACCTTTATTAGCATTTTCATTTATATCCTTCTAGAATGTTCCTCGGGAAAATCTATACCTGTGTCTAGAATCTACAGGTATATGTATATTTTACAAAATAGAATCAAACTGTGCAACTGTTGTCTAAGCTGCATTTTCTTCCCTTTAAATTTTTTTAAATTTTATTTTTCAATTATAATTGACATGCAATATTGTGTTATTTTCAGGTGTACAACACCATGATTGAGCATTGAATTATACCTTATTAAAGCTGTTATTAAAAATTAGTGGAATATGAAGCACAAGTGATAAAATTAAGGAATGAAATGGATACATATAATCCTGACATCATTCTGTAGCAGATAATTCACTAAGAGGAAAAATTTCTAACATGAGAAATAAAATAGCTCCTTGATTGTTCGATACTCATAAGCTTATTAATGAAGAGAAGTGAATCATAATAAGCACATTGGTAAAGATTTAAATTTCTTGCAATTTCATCTGCCACACTAAATCAATAAAGATAATATAAAACTCTTAATGAGCCTCAAAACAAGGATGTGAATGGCATGGTTAACAAGTGTCTTCAATTTAAATGTTAGTCTTTACACAAGAATATTTGAAACTGCATAGCTCATCTATATGTGAAACTCGATATTTTCTCAAATTTAACAACAGTTGTCAAAATTTATATGAGTTTTTCAATAATGAAATGTGTTGTGAAGGTGAAAAAAAAAGTTTCCCAACTCTCAGTAATACAGAGCAAGTTTCTATGTGTCCGCTAGGGAAAGACTAGACTCTTTGTTCTTTCTCTGTAGAAAAAGGCATTACGTTATTATTATACAGAGAAGAGGCCACAGAGTTTGCAGTCAAACATGTAAGAGAAAAACTGTTACAGGGTGAATTAGGCAGTTAACTAATAAAATATTCTATTCTAAAAGCTTTTAGTTGAAATGTAAATAAGATTCCTGAGGCATCAAGTTCTTGAAGACCTGACCCCTGGCTTTTAGGAATTGGAGGTGGGACCGCAGTGCCCACGGGATAACCTAACACGGGCACCTGCCAGTGGCTCAGGTTCACCTGCTGGCTTCCGGCTGCGCCCCTCACCTCCACCTGTCCCAAAAACTGAGGCATCTACCCATCGCCTCTCGCCTTCCGGCTGCAGGACCCAGCCTTTGAGTTTCATGCTGTTTTTATTACAGGTATTATAATGTTATAGCTCAAACAATGAAACTTTTACCTTAGAAAGAATTCATCAAATGGCAAAAAAGAATAATCCTAAATTATGAAGTCTAAATTACTGGTTGCTATTTTAAGGTAACATCTGAAAATTCGTCAATTGATTGAATAAATGAAGAAAACCTCAATGTTTTAAAAAAATCTTAAAATCATTTGCAAACATATTTTAAAAAATTAATAGGGAATTTGTTAATCCTGTTTGATAAGGTTTATATGAAAATATGAGTATTTGTTGAGTATCAAATATATTCTAAGCACAAACAAGTTTTTCACAAAAATTTTAGAGAGAGGAATGGACAAGCCATTTTGCTCTAAATAGGACTGAGATTCTCAGCTACAATTCAAACTGTGGGTTTGGAGAGTTTAACTAGATTTCCTAAGATCATTTCAAAATACCTAATCTAGCAAAGTCCAAACTAACGTTTAGTTAAAGCCATGTGTGAAAAACTATTCGGAAAAACTCACAGAAGACTCTCTCTCCATAGGGAGATTAATTCTTCTAATCCCCTTCTGTTTTGAAAGTCAGTGACTAAACATTGATTTCCACACATCAGTAGCAGTATTGAGTAGGACCTTGGTTCATCACACTCAGGGACACCCCTCCCAAGTTAAAATTGTCTCTGGGGAGCATTCGGAAAACACTGAATTTCTGAGTGCCCACTGAGAACCCAGCAGGGAATGAGGTGTGGGCCTTGCTTCTCAGCAAACTTACAGTGGGTTTTGATAAACACAAAGGGAACAACAAATGGGTGTACTTTGCACTAGGAATTCTTTTTAAAATAACCTTTCAAATATCTCCTCCCTAACAACCCCAATATTATCAAGAACTCCCACATGCCAACTAATGCTAGCTGCAGTGATTTCTCAGTCTCCCTTACAGATAAGGGTGGCTGAGGAGATGCGAGCAGGAGTACTTTGAGTTTCAGGGGAAGCTTTTAAAATCACATTTACTTAGGTGGCAGGTCCTTCTTTGCCCTTCTCATCTCTTGCTTAGTCCTTGTTATATGGACGTGATGGCTGGTGCTGCAGTGACTCTGTTGGACCATGAGGCAGCCTTGGAGAAGGCAGGCAAGAAAGACCAGAAGGATCTGGGAAACTGAAAATGTCATGTTGTTACCATAGTGACCTGGAACTATCTACCAGCAGATGCTGATGCAGGAAACTAGCCCCGCCTCCTGTAACAGAGCATTATTTCCAGCCTCTGTCATTTGAGGCCAACCATACCTGCTCTTCTAAACTGATATTTGAAACATTTTGAAACTGTCTCTCTCTGGAGAGGAAAATCATGTCAAATAGAATTTTTAAAAAAGACAACCACCAAATATTCCTATATATTTCTTTAGAAATGTCCTTATATATGTAGGAACTGATAGGAGACAACGCCTTCTGGCAAAGCTTTCTAGACACCCTCAGCCCCACGTGGCCACTGTGTCCACTCTAGAGTAACTGCACCTTGACCTTCATCTCCAAAAATTACTTTAACTTCAAGATCACCAGCCCCATACACCCCCTCTGTCCCTAGTTCATCCTGTTGTTTCGCTCTTCCACGTCCTAGAGATTCCAACCCGGGCTGCATCCTCCTCAGCTCTCCTTCTCCCTCTAACAGATTTCTCTTGGCCATTTAATTTTTTTTTAAATTTTTTGCTTTCATTCATAGTGATGCATTTTACAGATACTGCCATCTCTCCTCCAGAATTCCTTCTCCCTCAGAACTCTAGTGTCCTAACCGTGTACTTTGAAGTGCTCAAGCAGGTTCACAGATTACTTTAAAGGAAAAGGACTACTTTAAAGAAAAACTTCACTTTGAACGTGGAGGGGAGATGCCCCCCTCTTTAGATAAGAATGTCAGTTGGCCACTTAAATTTTAGAAACATTGTCATTATCAGATCAACATCGTCACTGCTGTCTTCCTCACCACCACCTTCTTCATCACCATCTTCCTCATCACCGCCATCACCCCACTGTCCTCACCACCACCTTCTGAATACCACCATTCTGATCTCCCAGTCCTCATCACCAGCACTGTGGGGAATCTTCCGTGACCAGCACTACCTGAGGGCTTTTCATCAGCAGCTCATCTAACATTCTCAGGAACCTCATGAGGTAGGCTTTGTTAACAGCCCATTAACGGGGAACAGTTTGAACAGGCGGAACTTCTGGGCAGCTTTAAAATGCTGCATGTTTCTGTAAGAGGGGCAGGTATAGTCTGTAGGCTTTGTTTGACATCTGTTTGACTTAAAGTCTCCCCATACCCCATGCCCTATACTGGTGTAACTTGTGGAACGAGTTTCTTGGAACACCCGCTTGAGAAACACAGCCACATTGAGCAATCCGGACACAGTTAGTTACAGGAGAGCTGCATGGCAGCAACAGAATGAATGGAGCCATAGCAGCTACTGTGTGGACTTTGAGGTTTTGAGGTTGGAATCCTGAGTGCCCAAGACTAGGAGAGGGGAGATTTCCTCCTCCTGAATGAGTCAGGCAGGGCTGCTTTGGGGCAGAGGTCACTGGGGGGCCAGGACACTGAGAGGGCCCACCTGCCCCGGACTCTTGACAGAGGGGCGGGGCAACTTCAAAGGCAGACGTGAGTCTTTTCTCTGAACACCTGGGAGGGCGGGGAGCCCTAGGGCAGATGAGCGTGGCTCACAAGGAGCTGTGCTTGTATTCCATTTCTGCTGTTTGCTCTGGCAGGACCCTGAAGCAGGGATCTAGATTCTCTGTGCTTAAAGCGAGCTCCCTCATTGGCAAAAGGTTAATGAAGCCAACCTGGCACAGTGAGCCAAGGCAGTGGGTGGAGGTGGGGAGCCGGTGCTGATGGGAGATGCAGAGTAAAGGCTTGGCTAATGCCAGGGGCTGCCATCACTGATTCTACGCTCTGGGTCAGTAGGAGGGACGTCAAATCCTTGGCCCTGGCCATGGCCCACAAAGAAGCCATGATCTCAGCACATTTCCATCAGATGTGTAGTGCCAGTATCTTCCTAGTTTTGGACGCAAATTTAGCAAGTGAGAATGTAATTTTATGGACTCAGTCCAACCCCAGATGTGCTCCATTGGAGGAGATGGGAAACAACACCCATGGTCCATAACCATAAAGGCACGGGAGCCCAAACTAAATAATGGCTCTCCCGGAAAAGCCTGGTTGTTATTTATCAGCTCCTAGGCCACCTTGCTGTTGCCAAGAAAATCCGCTTTGCCTTTTTGCAGCTGTTCTGTCTGGCCTCCCAATATATACTCGCTGAAAAGAAAATAGTTATTGTTATGCTAAAATCACAAAGGGACTCCCATAACTCACCACTAAAGAGCACCGGGAAGACTATGAAAACGGCATTTTGGCATTCAAAGTTATTTTCTCATGGACTTTAACAAGATTCAGTGCTTTTGTTCTCATAATGCTCTGGTATTTTCAACTTTACAAAAAAAGATAAAAATGTGAAATAGTTTTCTGGTAAAATATCATCCTTTCTCCAAAGGCAACTGTTTTGATTTTGCAAGCAGAGAGCCGGCAGGGGCTGTGGTACACAATTTAGTATGGATCAGCAATCATGGCTGTGACCACAAGGGTGGCGCTCAGCCGCGGTTTACCTCTTTCTTGGTGAATTTTGGGGAGTGATCGTTTTTGTCATCGATCAGGATTGTCGCTGTGGCCGTGCCTATTAATCCAACATCCAGTCCAGCCATATCTTGGGCCTCGATGATCAGCTCATATTTGGGATTTTCCAGTGTCTGCAAAACAAAAACACAACAGAGAAGATGGTGTTTAGATTCACTTAGGTAGCAAGTGTGTTCCTTGAGCTACCGCTATGCCCTGCTCCATCCAGGGCAGGCATCTTTAACCATTCGCAGCCCTTGGACCTACTGAAATCTCTCTACAATGAGATAATCACTATTCATCGACTGGAGTTGGCTGTGGGAGTGGGATCTGTTTTCTGTTCTTATTTAAGGGGACATTTGACACATTCCAGAATGTTTCCCTTCAGGAGTTTGAGTACACATTGCATGTTTGATGTTTATACCACATAGGTCATTTCACTGCAACCTCATGAAATTGACCTGGAGATGAGATTAGGACAAAGAAGGCAGTTTTAGGGACTCACATTTACTGAACAATTTGATGGGCCAGGCATTGAATTCCCGTACTTTTCAGAAATCATCGTTGTGAATCTTTCCAACAAGCACGTTAAATCACAATTGTTATCCCCATTTTATAGGTGAAAAAATACCAACTGAGGTTTAGAGCAACTTGTACTGTACCCCTTTCGTGTCATTTTTAGTCATTTTAGGCTTTGGTGTTATGCATTGTAATCCAACTATAATCTGATGAATTTAACACAAGGCAGTGTTGCATTTTTATCTCTCAATGTACACACATTTTTCATTTGGTATCTGACAGACATTTTCCTACCATGTTTAAACGTTCAGAAAAATTAACCCAGTGGCCCTGATCCAAGAGAAAGAAGAGTGCCGTGGCTGGTGAACAGCCATACCTGCATTTAAATTGCCTTCTGTGGTAGATACGCCCGTCTTGGTCAACCAGGGTACCATTCTTCTTCTGGGGAGGCAGCACCCCACTTTTCCCTTGGGGACCTCCGGTTACTTATTCTCTATGTAGTTTGGGATGGATTGACTTTTCCCTCTCTCTGGCCAGCTCTTAGAATGAGCCCTGATTAGAAGAAGCCAATCAGTGCGTGCCAACCCAGGGGCACAACGGCCAGTCCAGGCACAGGACCTGTGCTTGGCAGTTGAGAGAAGGAAGCTCTGCTTCCCTGTGGTGTGGACCTGGGAGCACTGAGCCCGGGAGCTGGAGGAGCCATCTCGTGCCAGGCAGAGGACGGGTGAGGGATGTCTACCTTGAAGCCAATATGCTGATGGAATTAGACTTGAGCCATGGAAGAAAAAGCAGTGTTTCCCAGTGATTGCTCTGGAGTCACTTCATCATGCCATGCCTGAAGCTAGTCCTGCCTATGGACTTTCAGCTAATTAGGGCATTCATTTTCCTTATTTGCTTAAACCAGCTTAGATTGGTTTCTAAATCACTCACACAGAGAGTTCAAGTTGAACCACCTTTAATAACAAAAATAAAAGTCCTTTTATTTTTGTTAACGAATGTCCTACCAGTTGCAAAAGTCTTACCAGTATAGCAGCTTCAAAACCATAGTTTATTCCAACCAATAATTAAGAAATGCCATTAAAAGTAAAGAACAAAAACACAATGGGAATCTATAATTTCCTTCTAAAGCTAAAAATGAACATGGGAAATTTTAATAGCTTGATGTTAGCTGTCCCCAAAACTTTTAAGTATTTTTAAAGGGTGGTTAACTCTTTGCTCCCTAGAGTACCTTTAACTGGTTGTTTCTTAGCTAAGAGCTTCTGAGCTACTGACTAAGGGAGTAGTTCTGTTGGGTGGTTTGGAAGGCTCTAAACTCTAAATTCTAGAAGATAAGTAGGATGTTTCTTGAACAGGGTTATTCACAATGTTTTCCCCAGCCAGCTTTATTGAAATATAATTGACATGTAACATTGTTTAAGGTGTACAACATGATAATTGGACACACACATATATTTTACATATATACATATATATATAAAAATGCGAAATGAGCTGCACCACGATTGAAGGTCACAGAATTCGCTAATAGCTGAGTGCAAGCAGAATTTAACTCCAAACCCAACCCTGGGTAGTTCTGGTTTTAGCTGGTTCAGTTGGCACCTCTCTGTAAAAGTGCTTGAAATGCCACCTACTCTCAAGCTGGAGTTGAAAAATCATCAGCCTAATGTAAGTGACTTTTGACTTATAATTGACAAGTTGAATTGGATTTACTATTTGCCATAAATTTTGCAGTTGAACAATAATGAAATCAATAAACTGGCCCATCTTCAAAAATTTTCCCATATGTCTCTAGACATACTAATGACTAGTCAGGTCTGACTTTGTATATCACTTGTTTACTTTTATAATAATACATTGCATGTTTGGGGAAGCATGTTATAAAAATAACCCATTATGTAGATTTTTTCTGATATTGAAGACATCATGATATACAATATCATTTTCTCTGTAATATCATTTACCAACACAGTTCCTTGACATTATTTTAAAGGTTGCATAAAATAAAATCATGTGCCCCATTTATAATTAACTTCATCATCTTCTATTATTACAACTTCAGGTTTTTTCTAGTCTTCAAAAGTTTTTGACAATCTAAATAACGGTATAAAAAATCTCTGTTCAGGAAGTTTTCAATACATTTTGACATATTTTTGAATGATAGATTTCAAGACATGGAATTACTAGGTCAAAGAGTATGAATACTTTAATGCTCTTTATTCATATTTCAATATTGCTTTCCAAGAAGATCTTACTGATTGTCACAGCAGTTTTAATAGCATATTCAGTTCATGATCTCAAGCACGGCTTGTCTCTAAAGAACAGCCGGTCTCACTCCACGAAGCAAATCAGGGGACGAGTGTGATTCTGTGATGACTATCTAACAAGGATGCCAGTTCCTCACAGCATTCCCTCTTCTCCCATCTGCAGTGCAGGTTGCTATGGACACGCACTCCAGGGCTGCTTTCAGGCACTAAGTGGATGTGTGCTGTGTCGCCTTCACAGTGCCCATCCACTCCCTTTTCCTCTGGTACCCCCTCTGGGGGCATCACCCCTTCTTCATTCTCGGCACAGGCCGAGTTCAGGTAGGGTTGATGCTACCCCTGATCTAGGGATGGTCATGTGGCTCAGGCCTCCTATTTCCACGGTCATGGGATGCACCCATGACCCAAGGGAGGCCACCTGGAGGAAACTCAGTCCCAGGACACATTTCTCATAGATCTCTTAGGTAAAAGATATCCTCCTTCTGTTGGGCTTGAAGGTGGTAGAACATAAGACTGGAGCTGGTAGTGGCCATTTGCAACCACACAGAGAAGGTCCGCCTGAGAAAGAAGACCATACAGAACTGAGAGGTAGAGATGGAGGTCTTTCAACCTCATGTGAGTTCTTTTACAGTCACGCTGAAGCCAGAATTTACCCCTCAGATTCTCTGAGTTCTGTGAGCTAATAAATTTCTCCTTTCCTTAAGATATTTAAATTAGATATTCTGTGCATAGCAACAAGGGAGTCTTGACTAATATGGCAACTAATGCTATGATCAATTTTCTGCAAGCCAGTGTGAGAGCTATCACATCGCACTATAGCATCACAATAGGCTCTTCACAACAGCATTCCAATCATCTCGTGAATACATTATGTTTCCTTTCAATGCTTCCCCCTCACAGAAACACTTGTTTTGGATCAGAGAAAGTTATAATTTTTTTCACTAATTTATACAGCCATTTAATTGGAAGTTATTGAACATCTAGTCTAAATATTGTGCTGGATGCTGCGAATATAGGGGTGGGAAAACAGGGTCCTTTTCTTAAAGGAGTTGAGGCTTGAAGACAGGCGTGTTTACATGTAACTGCCACGAAATAGACTCTCAGGCAAGCAGACTGTTCTGTCTGTTTACGAGCGCACAGAGGGAAGAGCCGTTGGCTTAACTCTCTTATAGTTTAATAAATTTGATAAATAATTAAAAAAATGAGCCAGCCAATTCCCATCTCCTGAAGTAAATAAAACTTTATGACTGCAATGGGAAATATATTGATTAGCCTAGTAGAAAATCAATTAGACTATTAAGTAGATAAATTGCGAGGCTTAGGATGAGCTATTCAAAAGTCTCAATTTTCTGGCAAATCAAAGGCTACTCTAAAAGTGGTTTTATTGTTGAAAATATATCCAAGTATTTTAAGGAAAATAGAAGTGATACAGTCATTTCTAGTGTGAAAGACATTAGACATGGATTCTCCTTCACCTTTCTCCAACCCCATGTCTAAGAGGTGAACGTGATTGTAGCTCGTTGCCCTCCCCCTTTCTCCTACACGTCACACACACATTGTATATACACTCGTGTTTCAGCAAATGATGCCATTCACACAGTGGTACAATTTGTTTTAGCATGTCATTTTCTTCTAGTGCTTGTAGAGCTGTCTCATTATTCTAACCGCTGTCTAATAGGATGGATCTATCATAATTTATTCAATCATTCCTTATTGGGTGGTCATTTGAGTTGTTTACAAGTTTTCACTTTTTTTAAAAGATTTAATTTATTTATTTTTAGAGAGGGAAGGGAGAGAGACAGAGACAGAGACAGACAGACAGACATCAATGTGCGGTTGCTGGGGGCCATGGTCTGCAACCCAGGCATGTGCCCTGACTGGGAATTGAACCTGAGACACTTTGGTTCGCAGCCCGCACTCAATCCACTGAGCTACACCAGCCAGGGCACAAGTATTCACTTTTAAAAGCAGCTCGAAGATACAAAGTCCATTGGCCTATCAGTATTTTGGGATTTTTCTGTAATAAACAAGATCACTTTCACAATGATGACAATAACGAAAACCAAACAACCAATAAGAAAAGCTACCTCCCTTGAAATGCAAAAGACCTAGAGAAAATGCCACGTGGATCCCTCTGCTCTTGCACAACTGGAACACCTTCCGTGCACCAGCGACCTGCTTCCCACGCCAGCTGAGTCTTTCCCAGGAAGTCTTCCTCAGTTCCCTAGCTCTTGTAGTCACTCTTACTTGAAATACACATACATGTCATTTCTGCACTGCTCAGCAGTCACGTTGCCTTTGCTATTCCACTAAAAAACTCCTAGCGGCCCACGACTGCCCCGTCCTCTGGGAAGAAGTGTTGATGCAGAGTTATAGGCCGGGTGTCAGGTTTGTCTTTCTTGCACTAACTGACTGAATTAGCGGTAGCTCCCTGTTCCCCCGAGACAACTGGGTTCTGGGAATATGAAATGTGGAACCAGGCATCATGGAGACAGAATGTAGGGCAAACCTAGTTTTTTTTTCCCTTCTCCATGTCACTCCTGGGCCACATAGAGGGATTTTTGCCTTGTTGAATGTTTTGGGAGTAAACTTAGCAATGTGGTCTCCTTTCTGGCCATGCAGAAGGCACCCCGCCGTTGGGGGGCCAGACCTGCAGCAGTCCAGCTGTTCTGTCACTCAGTGAGTGGACTGAACAGGGGTTGGGAAGCCCCACTGTGCTCTCAAGGCCAGGCCACATTCCCCAAGGCAAGAATCTCACCTGATTCTTGTGTTTATTCCTCTGCATGGGTTCAAGGCTCAGCCGGGAGATGAATGTGATCAGCCCCAGTGGAAAGAGCTTTCAGGCCCAGTCGGGCTGATGGCGCTGCTCTAACAGAGTGTTGCAAGCGCTGCCGCTGAGACCCGGGGCCGTGCTGGCTCCTGGTTTCGGCTCTGTCACTGATTATGTGATACTCTCCAGCGTTTATTCTGGAGATTCTTCTTGGCACTAAAACCAGCCAGAATCCTTTTCAGTTGTTTGCCACCAAAGGAACCTGTGGTGAAGCCAGATGTCACTTGTTCATCAATTGCTACTTCTTCTGACTTCAGGGCACATAGCCAGGCTGTAAGATGAACTTGAGTGACCTACTTTGGCCCATGGAATTGGGGTAGGAGTAAGGTACTGGCACGGCTCTTAAACCTCCTCCCGGAGAATCCTCTGTGTTTTCTATTTCCCCAAAAGGAACCCTCATCTCCAAGTGACTATATGGAGCAGAGCCCCTTCACTGACCTGCTTTAGACTGTGGCATGAACAAGACAGAAGCCATTCTTCAGGTTGAAGGGAAGTTTGTTACATTGCTTAGCCTACCCTGACTAATAGAAAGGCTCTATTTCCTGTCTGGTTTTATTTTGAGTGCCCATTTACTATCTTTCTAAGTGAATGACAACGTTTTCAAGGGCAAGGACCATGCCTTTGACCCCGGCACCTGGCCAGTATGTAACACACAAGGTGGGCAATTTACTTTCATTGTTGATAATGATGATATATTACTGTTTCCCTGAACCAAATTATATCTCAAAGGGCTGAGTGTATCAGTGGCACTTTCAAACCAGAGTCATTTATTCTCAGGGAATGGCTTCTACTTCGCGGAGCTCCCGCTCAAGGAGATAGGGTTTTATTTTGACCAAGAAATGCACTGTGTCAAAACTGGGAAAATTAAATTGGCTGCCCTGATTTTATTTTCAGCTATCTGATCTGTAAGACATATCTAAGAGAGTCAAACTGCTCTCCTGGTTTGAATTCTGCAGTCATGCATTTCTACCGCATTTGCTATCTCCTCCTGGGTGTCCACGAGCTCCCAGTTAACATATATCCTAGAAACAAAGGGAAGGTGGTGTGTCTGCAAAAAAGAGCCTCGGGTGCGTCTCCACAGACACAAGCCAGGTTCACTGATCACGCTGATTTGAAAACCAAACATCTCGTCTTGAAGAAAGAAAATCAAGCCATGTCATTAAATGTGGCACATAATCAATCACTGGACCCTTGATGTTTTACACAGCTCCAGCGACTTCCATACGAGTATGCATTTAACGGAACATTTATCACTAATAACAAGCATAATGGTAGCTGTGGGGGGAAATCAGCGAACAAATGTTACATGGAAAAAGGTTTTGTCATTAACCCACGCGGCCCTCCATTCTTCTCTTGCTCATCTCGAACCACTCGCCACGTCTCTCTGCACTTTGTCCAAGCTGCATTTCTTCCTGCGTACCCCAGTTTTTCTTCCTTTTGAGCTTTCTGCCTCTACTTCTTCCTCCAGGCTGATTTCTGCTCACTGGCTGATGTTCATTCTTTCCTGCACTTTACTCGTGCAGGCAGGGGCCTTATTGCAGAACCAGGTAGCTGACTCTTCAGAAGGGACCCTTGACATTAGATTGAGTACTATTATCCTGGCTCCACCACTTAGGAGCTAAGAGACCCTGGTCAAATTATATAAGTTCTCATTGCCTCAGTTTCCTTACCTGCAAAATGGGGAGAATGATAATACTATCTGGGTAAGTGAGAATTAAATGAGTAACATAAAGGGCTCAGCACAGTGCCTGGCACATGCCAGTGCTCAGTAGATGGCTGCTGTTTTGTGTAGTGACCTTTAGAAAGTCCTCTAAAAATGTGGCGGAGCTCAAGGCAGCCCCCAGGAACAGTCAGAAGGAGCTGAAGACTTCTGCCAATCACTAAGTGAGCCTGGGAGTGGGTCCTCCCCCAGCTGAACCTTCTGTTGAGGCTGTAAACTGTGGACAAACACATGGACTGCCGCTTGGTGAAAGCCCATTAAACAGAGGACATAGCCAAGCCATGCCCAGATCGCAGAACACAGAAGCTGTGAGATAATAAATGCCTGTTGTTTTAAGTCATTAAGTTTGGGGGGTAATATATTAGGCACTGACAGATAACTAGTATATTTCCCCACCACTTATCACAGTCTGTAATATTCTTGTTTGTTGATTACTTATTTATTGGCTGTCTTGACTCTGACCATTTGAGCTCCATGCAGTCAGGGACTTCTCTTGGTTAGAGATTGATCTCCCAGTTATTAATTTAGTGCCTGGGACATTGTAGTTATGCAATAATTAGTCAGTTATTGATATTTGTATAAAATAATGCATTACATAGAGCGGTGTGCTTACAAATGTTTAGCAATAGAGTCTCCTGATTTTGTAGTGTTTGTCAATTTTGGTGGTTTAAATATTTCTACGATGGCTGATTTCAAGCTGCCAACCTGATGTCATTGAATGCGGAGTTGGAAAGAGACTCCTATACACAGTCACTGTGAACCAGTAAGCTGATAAATTGTGCTTTAGTTGTCAAGGGGAGCCATAAGAAGGCTTTCTAACAAATCCCTTTGTTGTGTAACATTTAAGGTACTATTAATAAGAAATACTAATGTGAGATTTATAGCAGACATAACATAATTTATTTATTACTCATCGACTTTGTCCAGATAAGCTGGGCAAGGCAAGGCTTCTTGTTCTATGGCACCTGAACGGGGACCGCATTCTTCTCCAGGTTAGCTGCACCTGACACCTGGTCTATAAATATTGCAAACAGATTGGTGAAAATGTTATCTGAAGCAGAACAAGTTGTCGTCTGTCTGGCGTTTGATTTATCCACTCTGGCCACGTAACACTGGGGAAGGTAGTTCATAAATCCAGCAGGAACTGCATACATGCCCTCATAAAATGTGCCTTATTCCCAGTGCAGATGGCGAGGGGTGTTCTTCCCTCTTCCCATGCAGCGTGGCGAGTGGGTTCGACTCGCGCTGGTCTTTAGGCCTCCTTTCCCCTTGCTCCTCATGAATATTTGTGTTCGAGGCTGTGACCAGCTGTGCTTTCACTTCCTGCTGGGTCTGGTGGGTAAGGAGAAGGCGGAATTCATCCCCGCCCCGCCCCCCCGCCTATCCAGTTTACTGGTTGCTGACTAAGCCAGCAGGGTGGGTAAGCAACAGGGGAAATAAACACCCACATTTCAACATATACAATTGGAATAACCTAAGTGATTCCAAAATCAAATAACACGTTCCCAGGAGAAGTGTACGTCTTCCGATGTCACTGATGAGTTACAGTAAAGAAGCTGTTGATGACGTTCACAGCATACCTAGAAAAATCACCCCCTTCAGGCTCAAGGTGGCAAATATTTGACGTTCAGTTTGACTCCACTGAAACATTTATATTGTGTCTACCAGGTTCAGGCAACTCTGCTAAAAGGTAATGAATGACAGACCCCGCTTTGGGTGCATTTACATTCCAGATAAATGAACAAAAACAGGTATGTAAGATATGATGAGATAACAGTGTTATCAGAGCGATACTAATTAAGGTCCCTGTGAAGGGAGTCAGAATGTGGGGTGCTCAGGAAGGCTATGTTGAGGTCACTTAATTTACCAAACATTCAATGAGCACTTAAGATGCATTAAGTCTTGCGCTACATAGTGGTGACAAGTAAAGGGGGCCAAGTCTCGTGGGAGGGACCAATACCCACGTAATTGCAGTAGAACGTTATGGGAGTAAGAACAGAGCATTGTGGTGCCACAAAGGAGAGGCCACCTAACCTTGACATTGGGAAGGAAGAATTAAGGAGACATTCCTGCAGAATAGAATATTCTACCATAGAATTAGATGTGGGGTCTCAATGTGCAAGTAAACTCCTGTGGAAGAAGATAGGAGACTATTAATCCTAAAACACTCAGATTCAATCATTCTGTAAGAACTGAGGTTGACTCTGATTCTGATTCTGGTCGGGACACTGTGGAAATAAGAAGTGTAAAATATATTCTCTACCTTCAGGGTAGATACAACACGTATAAGCGGCTCCACAAAGCCCAAGGCAGTCGGTGGTGATGGGTTCTCCATAGGTTCAGGTATGAATGGTGCAGCTGGGAGGGACACGGGGGCTTTTCCGTGATGTTGGGGTAAAGCAGGCTGGATCTGAGCTTTGAAGGATGGGTGTGAGGGCAGAGAATTCAGAGAGGGAAGAAGAGCTTGGTTGTTGGCATGAGGGTGACAGATGAGATGGGGCCACTGGTGTGGCTGTAGATGAGATTTATGGGGGAAGGACACACAGTCTATTGGCTCTTGGGAGTAGCTCAGAGATGACAACATCCAGCCCCACCTTTAAGGAACTCCAATGTGAGGAAACAGAGAAAGGGAACCCTGGGAAGCATATGGCTGGTTAGGGGAAGAACTGAACATGCTAATGACTTTCTTACATTTGCTGTTTGATTGAGACAAGGAGGTAGAGAACCCTAAGAGTTGAAGTAAACTAGAATGTAATTAAAGTGCTCTTTCTCTACGACTTGTATATATTTTCACAATCCGCTGTTTACCATTAGGCTGTTTCTTCTAACCTGTTGGCCCTGAACTCTCAGAGCAACATTATGCCAGGTGCTTGGTAGGCGCTTAAGACATGTTGTCAGAGCCAGCACTTCTGGGACTTCCCTGAGGCAGCACTCCAGGTTTCAGCCCATCTCTAGTGCTTGTGACTCAGGAGGCACAGGCAAGGGCTGGTGACGTCAGGATGTGCATTTCTAGCGAGTTTCCAGGAGACGCTCACGCTGCTCATCTGGGGACCACACAGGCAGGCCAGCAGGCCCCCTGATCTATTTTTACTTAAAACTCACCTGTTTATGATGCAATTTAAATGAACAAATAGAAAATATAATTTACTAAAGTTTCTCTCTGACTGTGAAATTTTCCATTTCTAGAAAAAAATGTATTTCCGTTAACACACTGAACAGCAGTGTGATTGTCTCTCCAGCCTGCTAAAAATCATTTTCTAGAAGTCTCCATTTGGATGCTCCCCCTCAACGTTCACAGCACTCTTCATCTTCCCCTGCAACTCGGCCCTGCCTCCTGGAGGCTCCTCTGAAGCTGGACACCCCGCAGTTGTCCCCAGCTCCTCCCTCTCTTTCTCATCAGCTGATTGTGCAACACTGATTTCGCTCCCCCCGCCTCTCTTGGGTACACCCTCTTTTCTCTGTCACCCCTGCTATCACAGCACCTGGGGCCATCCTCTTTTCTCACCTGAATTACTGCAACAGCTTCCAAATGGGCCCCACTGCTACCTTCCAAACACTGTCCACCCCAAAGCCAGCCAGAGTGGTCTAAACTACCGTCTGACCACAGGACCCTCCTCAAAACTCGACAGTGGCCCTTCAGTGTCTACAGGATGATGTTCAAGTTCATCAAGCACAGACGACACACTCACCACACTCGTCATGGCCCGATCTAGTTCCCCTCATGCACAGTGTTGTTCTTACAACACCAGCCTACATGCAATTCCATCATCTCGAATGTTTCCCTCCTCTACACCTTTGCTCATGCTGTGCCCTCTGCATGGGAGGCCTTCGCTATGCATGTCCCAGCCCTGGCCCCTGGAAAACGTGTTAGATGTTGCTTCCCTTGTAAAGCTTTCCTCTTCTTCCCAGAGTCACTCCTTCCTCCTCTGTATTAGCCTTATCTGTATATTATGATGAATGTTTTTCTCTTGGTTTGCTTAATGGCACTTATGGAAATTTTCTCTTTGCATGTTTGTCTTTGTGGTTATGCTGTGAGACATCAGGTTTACGTGTCAAGCACAGTGTGCAGTGAAAGCAGGCTCTGAATGTAGTCAAGCTTTTGACCCTAGAAGCTTTCATATCTTCTGTGGTGGGCAGCTCTTGGCCCCCGAGGATGCCCGTGTCCTAAACACTGGAACCTGTGAGTGTGGTATCTTATGTGGTAAAAGGGACTTTCAAGGCATGATTCAGTGAGGGACCGTGGGATGAGGAGGTAATCCTGGGTACTCTAGGTGGGTCCAAAGTAATCACAAGGGCCCTTATAAGAGGGAGGCGGGAAGGTCAGAATCAGGTGCAGAGATGTGACAATGGATCGGGGAGAGGGAGAGAATGTGAGGTGGGAGGAAAGGAGAAAGGGAGGGGGGAGAGAGAGAGACATTTGAAGGAGGTAATGAGCCCAAGATGGCTGGTGGCCTCTAGAAGGTGATAAAGGCCAGGAGACAGTTTTTTTTCCCTACAGCTCCCAGAAGGCACCAGCCTTGCTGACACTTGGAGTTTACCCCAGTGAAACTTATTTTGGACTGCTGACCTCCAGAACTGTAATATAATAAATGCCTGTTATTTTAAGCTACAATATTGTGGTCCTTTGTTATGGCAGCCACAGGAAACTAATGCACCTTCTCCAGAGAGTGCTCGTGAGAGTCCTGGAGAGGTGAGATGCTCACCAGCCTCCCACTCTCTGTGGTACACAATGTCACCAGCCACCACCTTCATTTCATGCCCAGCTGCCTACTTCCCAGGACTGCCCACCTTCCCAGAAGTACATTCGCTATCTTTGCTCTGGAAAATATTTCCATTGCAATCCTTTGAAGTGTACGTTAACCACACCTTTCTCACAAAATCTGTGCAGTAGGAAGATGAATTTTCTTCTTTGTACAAAGTGGTAAATACAAAATCAGTTTACTGGAGAATTCTCTCTTTGATACATGTATGTGGTTTCCAATGTGCCAGTCACATTCTGAGTATTCATTATAGTCCTTGATGGGGTCAAGGACCCTGTCTCTGACTTATTTCTGCTCTATCCCCAATACTTGGCCCATGGAGACACTGAGACCCCTCATATGTGGTCATTGGGTTACACTCTCCGAAAATAAACTGAACTAATTCTAAAATCCCTGGGGGAAAACCACATAGCCAGTTCAGTGGCTATCACTCTGTTAATGTTTGAGGAATAAATAAATCAAGGGATGGTTATGCCGGTCACTACACAGAAAACTTGGCCTCAGGTTTGCTGTTCTGGGTTGCAAAAGTTACTGGTCCAAAGGCACAGCCTGAACAAGGCTAAGACAGGCTAAGTCTGTCTCTAGAAGGCCAGGCTTTGCAGAGTGGGGTAGGGTGACAGGGCTCTTGCTTTCCAGAAGCAAGTAGGGAAGGTTCTTCCCCTTTGGAGAGGTGTCCATGCCAAGCAAGTCTTTGAAAGCACTGAGGCTGGTGGATTGGGCTCTCCTCCACCTCATGGCAGATGCCCCATGGCCGGTCCCACCCCAGGCTCAGCCCTCGGCTCCTCACACATGCTGAGGTGTATAAGATGGAAGGGGGAACAACCAAGGAGGGACAACCAAATCCCCAGCAGTGAGGTGTGGATGGGAATGACCTTCCCAAAAATCAAAGAGGGGACAAGGGAATGTTATTCAGATGAGCCTCCCCGACCCCAGCGGAGGCCGTCTCAGGTGAGCCTGTTTCCCGCGGGGTGAAATCAGGAGCCTGGTGTTCCTGTCGCTCGCCAAGCGCTCTCCAAAAGCAAATAGCTTTCCTTGGGTTTCGATTTATTGCCATCTAAAATGTCATTCTCTGTACAGGTAATAAAAGATAATATGTTTTATGGGGGCTCCTTATGTTCAGGTTTTACAAAATCTATTATTAAATGATCTGAATAGAATCTAAATGAATCTTACTAAGTTACATGAAGTATGGAGGTGTTTTTCCCCCCTTCCCTCTCCCCCAGATCACCCTTCCCTCTCCCCCACATCAAGTGCAGTTAGAAGGGCAGCACTCTCTACATGTTTTCCAATCACACAGCCAAAGGTAGTGCTTTTGTCGGACTTCAAATTGCATTCTGCTGTGTAATCAGCTTCACAAAGTTATATACTGATCAAAACGTCCAGAAAATTCAATTACTGACTCCTAATGACAGCAGCACATGAGCTCACCGAGGGCTGGAGGAGGGTTTCTAAAATTAGGTTCCAAAAGCCTATCACTTGGAGCAATTTTAGCTTTATGACCTTTGTCCATGGGTCCTCTGCATGCTTATGGCCCTTCACACTAATTTCAGGACTTTAATCAGTATTATCGCCCCTGCTTGGCAAGTGCAGTCTAAGCCGGCCGAGTCAAGCCTGACTTGCCCGCCATTTCTTAGAACCCACTCCCGTTCAGATGGGGTCCCCTAATCCAATCTGCCATCCAGGGTTACTTTTAATCAGTACTCCATGTTTTCCTTTAAGTCAAATGCATTTTTATGCAAAGCTTACTCTGGTTTAGAGTTCTATTGCTGGTAATAATTCCAGATAGCTTTCTTTGGAAACAAAGGGGCCCGCTGAGAGAGTAATGAATCAGCAAATGACACCCACCCACTCTACCTGTGGATGAGAAAGCAATTCAAGACACTGCCTTTATGCTGTCATTGGGTTATACTCTTTGAAAATAAATTGAACTAATTTTAAATCATCTGAGAAAAAAACCACACAAGATGGATTCCAATTACACCACTGCTGTTGTTCCAAAAGCAAATTCACATACCAGGGAGAAAAGGCAATGTGAATAACCCAGCCATGATTATTCTGGAAGGCTCTCCTGTTGATTTCATGCCTGGCACAACCGGTCCTTTTGATCACCTTCCTCCAGCATTGTTTGGATCAGACCACCTAATGCCCTGTGATCCCCTGCCCTGTTCTCAGGAGGCGGCCCCTTTGTGATCCTGGCCCCGCTATTCATTTTGTTCCTGAAATTGTCTTGGCTCTGCAGACGGGAGCTAAGCCTATTAACACCCTTGAATGTTACTCAAGCAAGAGACAGGAAGTCGACTGTTATGACTTAACATTTGGTCTTGACCTTCCGCGGCCCAGCCTCACAGACAGACAGGATGTTGTTGATCAAGATGAGTGTGTTTTTCCTTCACAAAGTATAAAACCCACAGATATGCCCTTGGAGGGCTCCCTTTCATTTTGTTTTTAACAACAATAACTAGAGCTTTCTGCATTCCACCCTGCTCCTCTCCAGAGTCCTTTTCAAAGCGGAGGGACTTGAACTCTACTGCCAGGGAATCCAGTGCCATCACTCCCGTCCCAGCGGGGGTCAGACCTCAGCCCTGGGATGAGAACACACCTCTGTGCTTTGTGCTTCCTCCTGGCTCGAACCCCAGCCTGCGGACCTCTCTGCTCCAGTCCACAAGTGCTCATTCCTTGACAGTCCACCTGCATTCCACGCAGACCCTGTGTCATTGTAACAACCATGGCTACGCCCACTGGGAACTTATTGTATGCTGGACACGGGGCTCAACCTTTCATGTGAATTCCTGAGCTGAACCTCACGACAGCCCGGTGAGGCGGGTAAGATGGTTGCTCCCCTTATACAGGCAGGGGATTCTGTTGTCCAAGGACACACAGCTCTCACGTGGTGGAGCTGGGACTGGGACCCAGATTCTTGGTCCACAGCCTCCACGCCTAGTCGCTACACTCTGAGTCTCCTCATCACCTACAGAGTAGCCTGAAGCCGCTCTTCATGGTAGCCTGAAGATTCCATATGGGAACGCATTTCCCAGCTGTTCATGGAAGCCCTGTCTGGGTTGAGCTTGGAGGGACGGGAGCTTTTTGGGGACAGGCTGCCAGTCACAGGCAGCTCTTTGAACAATCTCCACTAAGTCCCTAAATGTCTGCCTACTTCTTGGAGACCCCATGTATTCCCACTGCTTCAGTTCTACCCACCCCTGCCGATTCTCACAGCTTCAATTACCACCTGTCTCTTGCACGTCCCAATCTCTCCTAATTCCCAGATCCACACTTTTTACTGCTTGCTTGACATTTCCACCTGAATGTTTCACACACGGCAAACACGGCATGTCCCAAAGTAAACGCAGGGTAAGTGCCTCCCCACCCAACCGCACTCCCTCCCTGTCCTGGGTAATGGTGTCGCCCTCCACCAGGTGACCAAGTAGGAAGTCCTGGTGTCCCCTCTCAGCCCCACTGATTTGCTCTTGAAAAGGAGTTCCATGTGATCTCACCCTCACTATTTCCACTGCCTTTGTGTTCATTTCAGTTACTTTCATGTCTCACTTTGGCTGCTATTTCCTGAGATAAGTAGAATATAAATTTGGAGCAATTTTGGAAGGGGTTAAGGCATGCAGGAAGGTGGAAAGTGGTCCTGGGGTACCAGCATCATGTCATTCAGGGAGGAACCACCAGCCAGGACAGCCCACTAGATGCTGTACTAGAACCCATCACCCTGGGACAGTGGGAGATTTCTCAGGCTGACTTTCTATGTGCAAACCATGGGCCCTAGAGCATCCCAGCATCGTTCCACTACATCCTATAGAAGCCCCGGGACACTTCCTAAGGGATTATGTGGGTGGTCCAGTCACACTTCTATTTCTTCACAGACGCTGTCCCCTTCGCCTGGAATGCAATTCTCTACATTCAGAGTTGGCAAATTTCTGCCATCCTCAAATGTGCATCTCAAATGTCAGCTTCTCTTTGAAGTCTTTGCTGAAATCTCCAGAGTAGAGAGATTGCAGAGCTCTTTACACAGCTCCCCTGTTGCACACATCACATTGTGCCTCAGTAAACCAAAGATCTCTGTCCCTTCTCTCCTGCTATGAGATGCTTTCAGACTAAGGAGGCAAATTTCAGCTTTGCTTTGTGACAGCTATGTGACTGTGGAAAGGTCACAACCTCTGATGCCCAGGTCTCCTAGTTCGACAGAAGGTTGCAGTCTTACCTTTTCTCCAGCACTGCTGTGAGGATGGAAATGGGCTAACCCCTATACATCGCCAATCATGTGACCTGGTGCACAGCATGAACTTAGCAAGTGGAAGCTCTTGTTACAATCAAAATCACAAAATAGTTGCTCATTAAATCCTGGACAGGTACATGAGCTTTTAAATCAAAGCAACAAAGAATGGTGGCTCCTCAAAATGAAATGGGAGTTACGTTCAAGACCTAGAGTAGGTTGGATGGTGGCCCACAAAAAGACAGGTCCAAGTCCTAACCCCCAGTCCCTGTGAGTGTGACCTGATTTGGAAAGAGAGTCTTTGCAGATGTAACTGAGTTAAGGATCTCTAGATGAGAGCATCCTGGATTTAGGGTAGACCCTCCAGTCAAGAACTTTAGGGACATGTGTCCTCACAAGAGACAGGAGAGGAGAGACACACAGATGAGGGAAGAGGCCCTATGAAGACACAGACAGAGGCTGGAGTGATATGACCACAAGCCAAGGAAGTCAGGAGTCACGGAAGCTGGAAGAAGCAGGCAGGGTCCTCCCCGAGAGCCCCTAGGGGGAGCTCAGCTCGGCTGGTGCTTTGATTTTCGTCTTCCTGTCTCCAGGACTGTGAGAGAATACATGTCTGCTGTTGTCCATGACCTGGTTTGGGTAATTGGTCACCGCAGCCCCAGGAAATGAACACACCCGTTAAATGCAAAGCCTACCAATGATCCTTCTGGCCAGGGAATGGAGCACATGTCTAATACTTAAAGTGTAGTCAGACTGTCCTAAATCTACCACATGACTTCATGACTTCATGGTATGCTAGATCTGGGGTCTTACTCAGGGGTCTTACTCAGGTGTCTTGGGAATTTTACATTTTCAACGGAGAGCTCAGTCTTCAGGAAGCCTTGTCAACTATGAATTCCATTCACATTGGCTGTCCACTCACTCTCTATGGTAGTGGTGGTTCTTCCCAGGGTTTGGGAAGATGTCCCATGGCTGGGGGATGAGACCACTCCTGGGAGTCTCCGGCCACCGAGGCTGCTGTATGTCCCAATGGCTCTCACATGCAGCACGCTTCAGAGCAGGCAGCGGGGGCAGGGAAACCCATTTTTCCTTCAATGGGAAAACTGGGGAGAAATTGAGGGGGAAGGTAGAATTGTCATTAGCCACTTGTCTCAGAGACTCTGAAGGGAAAGGCTGCTTTGGAAACCTGCAGGTAAGTCCAGTAACTTTACAGGGGTTTTAGCCACATGGATCTTTAGTCGGTAGGATGGTGTTTGGGTTGTAGATGGGCTCAGTGGATTTGTGTTTCCCAGAATGCTGGTGTGAGCTTCAGGAGCAATGGGACTCCTCCTGAAGTGAGCCAGGTTCCCAGTAGGGGAGTATGAGAGGCCACCACACACTGATGTTTCCCTCCCTCCTTTCCCCTCTGTCTTAAAAAAAAATCACTGAAGCAGAATGCAGCCTCTCACAACAATGCCAGCTGGTACACTGCTACAGATGGGTTCCTAGAATACTCACTTAGCAGGGGAAGCCTGTACTACAACAGGGGGCCTGTCCTCAGAAGATAACCCATTTATTTGGGTTCTCTCCATATGTAAAAATGTATCTATCTAAATTCTATACAGATATAGATATCTCTATATATATATGTCCATGTACATATATATACACACACATAGAGATATCTATCTGTCTAATTTATATCTACCTATGCATCCATCTCCACACACACAAATGTTGACAACAGTTCAGTGTGATGTAATTACAGATAACTATTCTTTTCCCCCTTAATAGGATACACATACACACACACACACACACACACACAAGAGGGAATGAATTGTATGGCTTTGGTAACAAGGCAATACCTTATGATTATAGTATTAAAAAGAAAGAACAAAACAAACAAAAACCTCTCCAAAGTGATGGCTATGGAATTAGATCTATACTCTTAAAACTTTTCTTGTCCCTTCTAAGTTGTATTATGGGTCTAAGGTATTAGGCCGGGGGTCATGGAAGCCAGAAAAGCATCGGTCTGAAGCAGAGCAGACATTTGCTGGGCACGTCCCGTGAGGCAGCCTGAGCGCGCCTGCAGAGCCAGCGGGGGCCCCACGGAACCAGGCCTCCCGGGACTCCGCTGCTCTCCCCGCACTTATATCTCAGCAGGTCTCCTGCCGGCCTCCAGACCGCAGGTGAGAAACCCGAGGCTCAGAGGGGGTTCACCTGTCATTCCACGGGTTCTCTGAGGGCCCTTCAGCTGGTGGGGAGAGAACAACAGACAAAAGCTACAAAGATCCCCTCTATATGGAGCTTACATTCTAGGTGAGGGTTTGGATTGTAAATAAGTGCAATAGAGATCAGTGCTTTAAGGAAAAATTAAGTAAGAAGGGGGACAGACCCTTCTGGGGTGAGGGTGGAGTCTCAGTTCTAAACGAGGTGCCCTGAGGACGCCACCTCTGAAGAGAGTAAGGAGAAGCAGCAGGAGGCGCTGGGGTGGAGCAAGCCATGAGGATGAGCTAGCAAGTGCAAAGGTCTTGGGGCAGGGGCAAAGGGGATGGGTATTTTTTTCCTGAAATATTTAAAAAAACACTGAAAGTAATTTCTGAGGACAGATCTCCGACATTCTTTTCTTTTCTGCTCTACGGATGCTCAAGGCAGTGAGTGACTGTCTAAAAGAGGAGCAAATACTGAGGCAGTACTTTTGGATCGATGACTCATCCATAAACTCACAAAGGCAGAGACCACACCTGCCTTCCAAATGTCCCAGTTATTTTGGGGGGTGGTGAACAAATGTAGCTGTGATTTTTGTAGGAGAGTGAAATATATTCATCCTTCCAAACAAAAGAAAAAGCATGTTTCTTTTTATGCCAGCTGAAATACAATCTGCCCAAATTTCATTATAGATATAAAAATCAAAGGCTAAGATTTTAACAACATGAAAGCATTTTAAAAGTAAACAGAGTAAGTGGCGCCATTTAAGGAGAAAATGTGCTTTTCTTTCTTTTATAAATATTGACTCCCACAGACAGAGGCCGTTAGCCGCGGGGAGGCTGAGTGTTAATAGCCCGCCCAGCGATCCGTGCAAGCGTGGCAGTTCTCAAACTTCTCACTTTGGTCAACTCCGACATCCAGGAGTTTTAGTAAGGGAGTGTAAAAGAAACGGGAAAGTGATGACGTGGGGAGAAATGAAAACTGGGTGGTGCATTGATCTTAGATTTAGGACCTTCCCGATCCATTCACCACCCTATCAGTTCTACCTCTCTGAATTATTCACGTCTGCCACTTTTTTTCCATTCCCAACACCTCTCCTGCTGTTCAGGGGAAAAAAAACAGCCTCTGTGGATTCTCCGAGTCCCATCTCACCCTTTCAAGAGCATTTTCATTACAATTATATTTCTAACATTTCACTCTGGTCACTTAGCTACTCTGCTCTAAATCCTTCCGTGGCTCCATTACTACCAGGATACTCTGTGGACTAAAGTAATAGTTTAGACTATTACTTAATAGTCTAAACTCCGTGGAGTGGCACTAAAGGCCCTTGGAAATTTGCCCCTCTTTGCTTTAATCTCCTACCACGCCTCCCCTCATTCATTATCTACTAGGAATACTTAATCACTGGCTATGGTTTCTCAAATGCACCAGGTTCTCTCCACCTCTATGCCTTTGCCTGGAACAGCCGCTAGCAATGTGTCGCCAGGTGAGACCTACTCGTTGTCTAAGTCTCAGTTCCCACGTTTCTCCTCCATGAAGCCTGCCCTGATTTTTCTGTGTCTAGTTGGGAGGCCACTTTTCTACACTCACACTGGCCCTACTTGTGCCTGTGTTTAATGCCATATCTACCTTATTGCAATGGCATGTTTGGTTCCTGGCTAGCCTGTGGGCTTCTCACGGGCTGTGTCTTTATTGCATCAATATAGTTCCTGGACAGCATAGGTGCCTAATAGGTATTTATAATTGGAATGAATGATGGAGTGTGAAGTCAGTCCCAGGAGGGCTCTCGCTTGGTGATTCACGGTCCTCCAGAGCAACCAGGATCCCACCTCCTGCTGAGGTACTGAGGGCAAAATAATGAGGCCTAATCAGGATGGAGTGGCTTTAAGAATCAGACAGGGCTGGATGCAGCCCTGCCACACCCCTTACCGCCTGTGAGGGCCTGGGCCGATTACTTAAGCTCCTCTGTGCTTCCAGCACCTCCCTAGAAAACAGGCTCAGCATTGTCTACCTAGAAAGGTTGTCCTGGGGATTAAATAAGAGGATACCTGCAAAATGCTTAGCACAGCATGTAGTGAACCCCACGAGCTAGTAGCATGTGTGGACTGTGGGCAAGTTAACCTCCCTGTGCCTCAGTTTTACGTTCCTTAGGGACAAAAACAGTATTTAGCTCACAGCATTGTTGTGAGGACTAAATGGGATGATACATGCATAACATCCAATAGTGAAATTTATTGAGACTTATTATTACTGCTCTCAATATTCTCTTGTACCCCATGTCACACTGGATTGGGCCATATGTTTACAAACCTGTAAGCTGTTAGAATCGCCCATGTCTTTTCACTGTCATACCCCTGACACCCAGCACACTGTTGGGCACAGGGTAGATGCTCATTGAGCATTAGCAGAGCTGATGCCTGGACAAATGTCTACTGCCCTCTCTCTCTCTCTGCAGACCGTGCCCGTCCTCGAGGGCTCACACAGGCTTTACCTCTCACCTGGAAAGCTTTCCCTCCTCTCTGCCGCAGGACATCACCTGCTTTCCAACACCCACATCTCCCGTTGGTTCGTGTCTGGGGACCACATTTCAGCCTGGAACCTTCACGGTTGCTTAAATTTCAACTGGCCTAAAAGATGCGGTGTGCCTATGTCGCTCTCCATCAGCCAGACACCCAGTGCCAGGACTTCACCCTGGAACCCTCAGCCCAGCACCTGTTGACATCCAGGAGATGCCCTGTGGCTATGAGAAAGGGATTGGTTTACAGATTCTGAACCAGTCAGGAAAGGCTGGACATTCTTCCCCGCCCACGAATGGCTAGCCAGCGGTGTTCTCCCAGGTGTACCGTTTAAACATCATCACAACACTTGGAGAAAAAAGAACTACTCAAATCCACCAAGCATAGCGCTTTGCAGCATTGAAGATTGCTGCTGTATAAGCCAGAGGCATCCACACTAAAAATAAATGCTTAGTAAGAGAATATTTAATGACATGGAAAATGTTTCTATTACATTGTTGAGAGGAAAGCAGGTTAAAAAATTGTGTGCATGCTGAGGTCCCATTTTTTAAAAAAATGTATTTATATATACACAATTTTTAAATAGAGTAGGAGAATTATATGCAACAAGATATTAACAGCAATTATCTCTGGACAATGTGGTTATGCCATTTTTATTTTGTCCTTTGTGTGTTTTTATAATTTTTTACAATAAACATATTATTTGGCGGTCAGAAAAATAATACATTTTATTAGCAGAACTCAGTGTAGGAGTTAAGGTCTTTGGGCGTGTCTATGTGGTTTTGATGGGGAGGTGTCACAAGGTGTGTGGTTCTGAATGTGGCCTCTTCCTCTTCTCTCCTCCTCACCCTGGCCCCCCCACCCTGACCCTGGGCACCAGTGCCGACCCACGACCAGGCTTTGCTTGAAAGCGGAGAGCTATTTTCCAGAACCAAGGTGTGACAGTCATTAGTATTTCCAGTAGGGGCACCTGTGAGGACCTCGCATTACAATAGAAAGAACATACTAAATAAAGAACACATGGCCCTGGTTGGCTTTCTAAATGTCAGCGTGCAGGCGTGCACATTTATATCTCAGCGCACACGCACACTTCTCCCGAGAGCCAGCCCAACAGCTGGCTGAGGTGTGAACCAAGAATTCAGCTAAATGTTAATTGGCACCCAGGCGTGACATGGGGGTCCTTAAACAACTGTGCTGGGGAACGTGGTCTTTTCGTTTTTCCTGTCTTGCTTCCTTTATTGTGGTTATCCGTAAACCAGGAGGAGGGTCTGGTTAGTGGGCGCAGTAGGAGAGGGGCGGTTTAACTCTTTCCTCCCTGAGGCATCTGTTCTCCATATGGTGTTCTGCGCCTGGGACTGCACTGCGATGCTTAGTGTGAGGATGGAAATAAACACCTGCACCCCATCAGCAGGGCGAGTCTAAATTCCAAGGTGTTCAGAGAAAACTGGTGGTCAGATATCGGAGCACTAGATTGTTTTGTCCACAAAGGCCAGGTAAGTGTCTGCCGCTGGGTGTCTTAGTCATTTCATCATTTAAGACGTAACAAAGTGGACATTATGGAGAAGGTGAGAAGACAACTTACAGATTTGCAAATCGTGTTTTGGATAAGAGCTTACTATCCAGAATTTATACAGAGCACTTACAACTCAAACAACAGATACACAGTGTAATTAAAATACAGGTGAAGGACTTGATAGATACTTCTGCCAAGAAGATATACAAATGGCCCAGTGAGCCCATGAAAAGATGCTCAACATCAATAGTCACTAGGGAAACGCAAATCAAATCCACAGTGAGATGCTACTGCACACCTCGGATGGCACGGATAAGAAAGAAAAAGTAACAAGTAACGTCCTGGCTGGTGTGACTCCCTGTCAGAGCACAGGCCTGGGCAGTGGGTTTGGCACCTGGTTGGGGCACCAACCAGAGGCAACTGATTGATGTTTCTTCCTTACACCTTTTGTCTCCCTCCTGTCCTCTCTCCTCTTCCCTCTCTCTAAAATCAGTAAGCATGTCCTCAGGTGAGGATTAAAAAAAGGAAAAAGGAAAATAAGTGTTTGTGAAAATTCGGGGAAATTAGAACTCTCACACATTACTGGTGGGAACGTGTTCTCTATGTAGTACATTCTGTCTTTTGTAACGTGCGGTCGTCACAGATGCCTCCACTGGAAATACTAATGGCATCACATTTTGGTTGCCAGCCGCTGTGGGAAAGTTTGTCAGTTTCTTCAAAAGTTAAGCACAGAATTACCTTATGACCCAGAGATTTCCCTCCTAGATATGGACTCAAAAGTACAGAGAGCAGGTTCCCAAACAAGTGCAGGTACACGAATGGCCACAGCAGCGTTACTCACAGTAGCCTAAAGATCGAAACAACTCAGATGCCGATCAGTGGATGAATGGATCGACAAATGCGGTCTACTCATACAGTGGAATGTTATTCAGCCACAAAAAATGAAACACTAATTCATGCTATTATGTGGGTGAGCCTCAAAAACACTATGCTAAGTGAAAGATGCCAGACACAATATGTCACACATTGTGTGACTCCACTTATTTATTTATTTATTTACCTGGGTAGAATCTGAAGACTTTCTTATTTTCCTATTTTTCTCCCCTATACCACTTCCCATCACCCCACCCACCTACCGGTTCCCTGGAGTCCGCTCTCTGAATCTAGCATACTGCGGACACATGCCCTTTGAATGTAAACTAAAGCAGTTTCACCACTTATTGATAAGTATATATTTAACAATCAAGACACTTAAAAGTCAGACTTTTCCTAGATCTCCTTTTATTATTATTGTTGTCATTTAAGTAAAGTTGTCTCCATTTTCCCCTCACTATGCCCCCAAACCCCCAACCCCACCTCCCACCCTCAAACCTACCCCCTTTGGCTTTGTCCATGTGTCCTTTATGCACATTCCTTGTGGGTCCTTCCCCTGTTTCCCCCATCACCCCTCTCCCCCTTATATAATGTCCAGAGGAGATAAACCCAGAGAGACAGAACATAGATTGGTGGTTGCCAAAAGCTGTGGGGTGGGGGGAGTGGAGAATGTAGAGAGGCTGCTTCACGGGTCTGGGGCTTCCTTTTGGGGTGACGAAAATGCCTCGGGACTAGGTACAGGTGGTGGTTGCCCAACATTGTGAGTGCACCAAACACCACTGAACTGTCCACTTAAAACGACTAATTTTATATGAGATGAATGTCATCTCAATAAAAATGTACATATAGTGTCTACTACACGCTCGGTGCTGGGGCTTCAACAGTAAGTAAAACAGCCATGGCTCCTGTTCTGTGCAGAATGCAGTCCGGCGTGGGGTGCAGATATCAATCACACACGTTTCCGTTAAGTTGTCGCTGTGAAATGACAGATGCAGGAGAGGTACGGGGTGCTTTGAGAATGCCTGCAAGAAGGACTTGAGCTTCTCTCGGACATCAGCAAGACCTCTCAAGGAACTGATGGTTGAGCTGAAATCTGAGGAAGGATTAGGGGATAATTTGGGTAGCGGGATGAGATGGGAGGGTAGTACGTTCCAGGCTGAGAAGAGCAGACGAAAGGCCCCGTGTTGGGAGTGAGTGAGAACAGAAACACTCACGTAGCTGGTGGGGGAGGGGCAGGGGCACTTGGTGCAAGAAGAGGCTGGGCAGAGGTGGGCCGGACCGTGCTGGCCGGGCAGACCCAGGGACGGACTCGGGTCGGTCTCCTGGGAGAAACAGGACTCCTGTGGAGGTAATTTAAGGAGGGGGCTGACATGATAAGATCATTCTGGCTGTAGTGTGAAATATTTGCCTTTTCTTTTTTTTTGGTAACAGCTTTATTGAGATACAATTTACATAATATAATTCACCCATTTAAAGTTTAAGATCCAATGGCTTTTAATATATTCAGAGTTGGGCAACCGACATCACAGTCAATTTTAGAACATTTCCATCACCTCAAAGAGAAATTCCACACCCGTTAGCAGGCACCCCTGTATTTGTTTTCCGTGGCTGCCATAGCACAGCACCTCTAGCTGAGGGGCTTAAAGCAACAGACACTTATTGTCTCACGGGACTCCATTCCTTTTTATGGCCAAATAACATTCCATTGTATGGATATCCCCCATTCTGCTCATCCATTCCTTAATAGAGGGACATGGGGGTTGCTTCTGCTTTTTGGCTATTAGGAATAATGCTGTTATAAGCATTCATGTGGACATTTTTACACAGACCTATATTTCTTATTTCTCTTGTGTACATATTTAGGAGTGGAATTTCGTGGTCATATTATCCGTCTTTTAAAAAATGTAGGTACACCACATTTCCTTGACAATATTCCCTGGGAAGATGTTACATAGATTCTCAACAGGATGTGTTGTGACTTGCTCATGATTTGGGAAGCCTCACTGAGGTGGAAAGGGAAGAAAGAGACTTTTTACGTTGAGGCTCCCTATGAATCACAGGCACCAAATGCAATCTCCTACATGCAGATAAAGATGCTGAGGGTGCAAGAGTTGCAGCAACTCACAATTCCACAGCTGGTAGGTGGTCAGGTCAAGATTTGAGCCTCGGTCTGACCTCGGAGCAGCATAAACCCTCAACCTTACCTGGACTTGGGACTTGGTTCTCAGCCTGGGTCCCAGTTTCTATTCCTCACAAGGTGTCTGGGGCACAGGCTCCCAGAGAACAAGTGCCCCTGAGGGCCTGGTGGGGCCTGCCTGCTCACAGCTGTGCAGTTGCATGTGCCAACAATCAGGCTGAATGTGAGGCTCTAGACTTTGGATGCAAGCTCAAGTGCACCTCCTGTGGTCAGAGACCTGGTGCTTGCGTCTGACCCGTGGAGGGTATGTCCCCAGAAGAAGGGTAATGGCAATGATAGCAAGTTCAATACAGTGACAATATATGTTGTCACTTCTGGAGCATCCTCTTTGAGCCAGGCACTTACCCCCCTCATCTGACTCTTCATGACAACACCACAAGGCCTGTGCCAGTTGTACTCCCATTTCACAACTGGGAGATCAAGGGGCTCGGGGCTCAAAGGCGTGTCCTGGGAAAGCTGTGGCTTGGAGCTACTCTGGTACCCAGAGAGTGGGAGGGAGGTGTTTGGGTATCTCAGTCTCTCACCTGGACCCAGGGGACCCAATTCACTCAAATCTGGGGCAAGATGGTCCAGGCTTCCCAGTCTGACATTCAACACTGAGAGCTAATTGGGTGGCTACCAAATTAGCATGTATGTGACTGGCATGTAGTAGGTCCTCAATAAATGATTACCAAATGAAAAAGTGAGCTGAACTGACAGAGGACTACAGGGATGAAACAAACTGGTCCTTTTGTCTTTAAATAATCTGCTGTGACAATAAAGAAAAAGTTATCTGCACTTAAAAATGTGCAGCCACATTTCCAAACCTTGGAATTCTTTCTGCCTTTGTTTTTTATTTTAGTTTTTATAGTTTTAAGAATGTTATATGGTTTTTTATTTATATGGTAAATCAGATGAATTATGAAAATTGTGTGCAGCAGGATCCTGAGGCTGCATCGAGGTTGAAAAAGCTGAGGGCCACGACTGATTAGGGATGTCTGCCGTGGGGGCGGGAAGAGGACCCGAGAGTGGGAGAAGGTAAGGAAGCCCCTTCCCCTGGTGGCTTCCTTACCTTCTACAAGTTCAGTGGTCATCTCCATACAGACCGGTGGTTGACCCGGTACTTTTGCTGGACAAGCGCAAGTGCCGACCCACTACATTCTGACAATGCTGAGCGGAGCCACAGCCACCGGCACTAGGTCCAAGGGTCCAGGCCATTTAAGAAATCGGTGTGTTGGTTCCAGTTCATCTACTGGGAGCCATAGAATCAGCGTGTGGACGTACTTCAAGCTCCTCTTCTACCTCTCTGAATCCGGTGATTCAAGGTTCTTTCAGTGTCTAAATCTTTCTTATTCTTTGAATTGCTCAGCAGTTCAGCAATGTGTCACTTCATTGTGCAGTCATAAAAATATTAATGTTATGTGGCGCGAGGCAGTACGCATACTGCATTCTGTGGGTGAAAAATATTGAGTGTGTCAACATGTTCAAGGTCTAAAAAGAGAGCTTTATCATTCAGCCCACAGTCTCTGTAAGTACTGTATACATTTCAATTCTTTATGTGTGAAACTTAATGAGTTTGGATTCTTTGCCTCATTGGTCATAGTAGTAGGAAATAAAACAAGAGGAAAAGGCATAACTTTCCCACATTTAAACTTTAAATGCATCAAATCCTTAAAACAAACCAAACAGAAACGATTACTGAAATTTATAGGAGAAGTGATGAATGATTTGAATTTTCAAAGCATACTTTGGGTCTGCTACAAATTTTTTCCAAATCAAGAATGCCATGTTTGACTATTATATGTGTTTGATAGCTTTTCCTCTGCTCATGTCCTGGGAGAATCCAGAAATAACACAAATTCAATAAAGCCGGAATGAAAAAGACCTACTTATCAGCTAGGGTAAGGACAATGATTATGAAAATAGATAACATTTATTGATCACCGAAGATATGCTAGGTCTTATGAATTATCCAGACATTTTCCTGTTTGTCCCTTATTGCATCCTGTGATGTGACACACACCCATTTTCCAGATGAGGACACCGAGGCTCAGAACTGTTACACGACTTCTCCAGGTTATTTCAGGAGGCAGTGACAGAGCCAGGATGTGCACCCAGGCAGAGCGACTGCTTAGCTCTGCAGCCAGCCTGTGCATCCTAGGTGACGAATGAGGGGATCCAGGTGTCAATGTGGTTGGCACCTGCTGGCTCGGGGACCTGAACAGATGGAGTTGAGAGAGTACGTGGGGTCCAGACAAGCAGGTTTGGAGGACAAGCGAGGGGCTAATGTAGAGATGAATTAAAACTGAGGAGAAACAAAAAGGCAGGCTGAACTTTATCCCTGCTCCTGTTCTGCAGCAAATTGCCTGTGCTAAATTCTCGTAGCAGATGCCAGCCTCACGTTAGGGAGAGTCAGAACCAATACTTCTTGATTAACTGGTGGGGTAAAGGCATATGTGCGCCATTACCTTGAAGAGCTAACTTAGGCGCTGCTTTCTCACTGTCAAGATAATTCTTTCCAATTTGCTTAAATTTAGGTTATTAGTCTAATGCAATGTATGATTACTTAGGTGATCAATATCTATTGTTTTAAAGGCCAGAATTTAAATAAAAGGAATAAAAACCTGGGACCAATGTCAAACTAAGAGAAGTGGAAAGAAGACCACGCAAGCCTCCTCCATCATGCAACTGTCAATTTGGCTTTTGTCTACCAACAAGTCTCCATGTCCCTTCACGTCTGAATCTGTAGGAGCTGCTAGAAAGTGATAATTTTCTGTCTTTTAATTCCCCTTCAGGAAGACCATTTAGGTTGTTTTCTTGGTAGCAAAATGATATAGTAAATCCATGTGGAACAAACTGGAATGTGATTTCCATGGGGGAAATGTTCTATACTTCTAAACATTTGGTAATCACACAAAGTGAAATGGACTATTGTGATGTTCGTGGAAAATGTGTACGTATTAACAGGGTATGTTTTGTGTGTTTTGTTTTGGTAGATGTAGTTCCCTCATGCTGGCGAAGGATGCAGCTTGTCTGCTTTTGAACATTCAGTATGGGTTGCCAGCCCTTGGACCAGATGGCTGTGAAAAAAAAAAAAGGACAGAGGGAATCTTCTGGAATACTAAGCTGGACTTTGTCACCTCCTGCTGAAGTCCCCTGACATTTTTTTCCAGTTATCTCACAATGTTGCTCTTACTTCTCCTCACTGCAGCCATATAAGAAGGGCAGGGCTCTGCCCTCACTAGACCAAGAGTGCCAAGAGGAAAAGAATCTGATTTTCTTGGGCTTTGTCCCCACAACCTGGTGTGGTGCTGGGACACAATCAGATCTCAGGAGGTGTTTGCTTAAGTGCCAGAGGACCTCATCTCTTGGGAGTGACACAGTCCAGCCCTGGAGATAAACGTCATCACAGGCAAGCCCTGAGGGTACAGAGGAGGAAGTGGGGGCAGTTAGAAGGCAGATGGACAGACAGAAAAGCCTCATGTGGCTCCTCTGCCAACTCTCCAGGTAGTTCTGTGGCCAAGGAGGGGAGTGGAGATGCTGTTCTGCATCCATGCTGCAGGACTCGTGCTAATGAAGTCAGTAGTGTGAGTCAGGCCCTTGCATATGCCCGTTTCCTTTGCTTGGCTTTCTGGCCACTTGATGGAACTTCTCCCCATGCCCAGGTACATTTTAGAAGAAAACACAGACCACACAGAACGAACAGTCCGAGTCCAAGACAGGAAATGGATGATCGCTTTAAAACCACCTGCTCCAGCAAAGAGGTAGAGACAGGCAGAAAGCCAGGTGCCTGGGCCCCTCTGAGCACAGCCCAAGTCCCCGAGAACAGAGAAGACAGAGTCCTGCTCTCTGGGGAAGAAGAGGATCAGGAATCTCGAGGGTTTTTTCCCTTTGAATCTGATGAAAATTGGGAATGGGACTTCTAGAAAAAAGTGGGACAAAAGTATGTTTGTTTAACATGTTAATTATTTCATTCACCCAAATATCTTTTGAGCATCATTTCCAGAGAAACGATAGCATCAAGCCCATGGCCACCACCCCAAGCAACTTGCCTAAAGTTAGTCTCTAGGGAGGGAGAACATGCCACCTTATCAGAGACGGCCCTGCGTGGACTGGCATCCAGGGACAATCCCTCAGTCAACTGACACAGCATGTGCAAGGTGCCGGGGGTCATGGTGGAACTGAGCACAGCTGGTTCCACTTGGCAGAGGTAGGGGGGCCTGGCGGGCATTTAGCTGGGGATGAAAGGATGTGTAGGAGTTCCTCAGGGAGCAGAGGGAGGGAAGGGAACACAGGCTGAAGGAGCAGGGTGTGCAAAGGAGGGAGGGCAGGAAAGGGCCTGGTATATTTGCAGACTAACATTACATTTAGCAGGAATCTAAAGTGTGCAGAAGGAGGGAAAGGAGAAGAGGCTGGGAGAGTGGTGAAGAGTGGTTTGGGACCAGATTATGAAAAATTTGGAGTCAGTGTCCTAGGCAAGATAGAACCATCAGTAGTTTTAAGCAGGTGAAAGTATTTTAGAAAAGGAGAATGTTCTGCAGGCAGTGGGAGGGTGTGGAAGTGGAAGCACAGAGAGGCAGTTACGAGACTCTGCAATGGTGCAGGCAGGAGAGGGAGGGTACAGAGAGCAGAGAGGCCTTGAACGAGCAGAGCAGTGTGACTGGCTTTGAGAACAGGTTATGAGGAGCTTCTTTCTGCAGGAAAGACTGGGTATGAGGGGGGAGAGTGGGAGGCAGGACCCTCTACAACTGCTTGAAAGACACTTTATTAAAACAGAAATGGTCTCTCCAAGTTTGACAGCGAATGTTTGCAGAATGCATTTTTTCCCCTGGTTTCTTTTCAGCCCTTTGTGTTTGTTAGCAACTGGGAATTCGTTCATTCTTTGCTGGTGCCCTTAGTTGAGTCCCAAACCCAGCCTCAGGCAGAAATTGACCAGATTTGTTTCTGTTGGGTGAATCACCACCCCCTAAAACAACAAGAAAGCCAAAGCACATTGAACCATATCAGCTAAATTCAGAACAGGAGAGAAGATTCATCACTAACTTGGTGACATGTGTGAACATTCATTATTCTCAGAAACCTCACAAATGAAGAGGGGACAAGAAACTATCAGGTTTGGAAATGACATAACAAGACCAGGATCAAGTATCAGAATTTGTCCTGTTTGCTCCTCAGGGAGGAAAAGGAAATTTTCCCTCTACCACTCTCCAGTTCATCTTTATAAGAAATTAATATTTTTAAAGGCCAAACTTGGCTCCATTTTTCATCTTGACAGCTTCTGAAATGCAGATAGATTTTGCATCAGATCAGCTTTTTTCCCTTTTGTTTTGGGGTGAGTTTCATTTTGTTCCACCAGCACCTGTGTGCAGAACAATGAAATGCCTTTGAAATGAGCTGGTGAGGGAAGGGGGATTTCATTAACACATGAAGCTCCGCTAAACAGACAGTTGATAAGCTGCTGCTTGTCTGTGAGCTGGGTTTGGGGACAAGGACACAAGATGTGCAGCCAAAAATCCCTCAGGGTGACGGGCACCCCTCTGTTCAGAACGGGGCACATGGTGGCTTTGGTTGCAGCTGAAGAACACAATTTACAGGGTGATAACGTGTGTCTAGACATTTCTCGCTCTCTCTTCTAAAAAAAAACATGGATAAACAAGCACATGTTTCTGCTTGGAAATCTTCAAATGTGCCAGCTCTGCCATTTACTAGCTAAGGTTTCTGCAAACCTTCCTACGCCTCACTCTCCCTCTCTGCACCTTGCACGCTCAGATATTTCTTGTTAATAGGCATGCTCTGAATTAAAGGGGCACTTGTTAATCACTGATTTGGTGTGTCATGCCTTTATTGGTTCCCCATAATGTGCTGAGCACTGGGAATACAAAGTTAAATTGATGTGACATTTCTTTCAACAGGCTAACAAATTATTCGGGAAGGAGGGGAGTAAGTCAATGTTGTCAGAGAACAGGTGATGAGGGCTGCAGCTGAGGTGGACTGGGCGTCAGGAAAGCACACAGCAGGGGCAACCCAGGCTCCCTGGGGCCTGGGCGATGCCCTGGAGTGAGCACAGCCGAACTTGAGTTCTGCAGGACAATCGGGCATTGACTGGACGGTAATTGGGGAAGGAAGCTGTAGGGCATTCTAGGTGAGGGGGTGGGGGGACAAAAACACAGAGCCTAGAATTGCATGACATGAGGGAATGGCAGGTGGTGAGCGCCCCAGAGACTAGTGCACATAGGGAAGTGGAGAGAGGAAAGGTGAGAGATGCAGGCAGGGGAACTGTGAGAGGAGTAAGTGTGCATTTTTGTGGGATGGGTTCCTCCCTCCCTTTGAGGTGATGTGCAGCAAACAGCAGCCCAGTGAAAAGGTATAAACTAGATTACTGCCACCAAAGCAGGTGGTCGGTGAGTCTGAGGACAGAGGGCTATTACAAAGGGAACTGGGGATCAGGGCTTTGCCCAACCCTCTGCCCTGCCTGATCAGACAAGACTACAAGGGCCAATCCTGAGCCTGCCCAAGGGCGTGCTCAGATCCCTGAACTGGATGGGGAAAGTGAAAGAAGAACAAAGAATGGACCTGGGGCACTGTCTTTGACATGCAGAGATCTTGCCGAACAGTAAACATGGCCCAGAGGATGCTCCAGACCCTCACAATCCTTTTGCACCTCTTCCTCTATGCGAAGAGTGAGTAAGGGGCTGGAAGAGGGGGCAGAAGCCCCTGCCTCAGCAGGCCACCGCTGCCCCAAGTGGGAGACATTGTCTGCGCATCAAGACACACGCTGAAGAAGGGGGAGAAGCAGTCTTCCCCTTCCCAACAAAGGGTGGGTGTTAGGGAGCAGCACCCACCTTTCCCTGCACTGTCAGCGGAGGAGCAGGTACTTGGGCTTGTGGCACTTCCTCCAGAAGTGGGAATATCGGGCCAATAGACATATGCCCTTTAAGACATTAAAGCAAGTAACACCTCCCACAGTTCAAGTCAAGAGAGGGATGAACTCAATTCCCAGCCTTGCAGAGCTTCTCCTGCCTGCTTTAAGATTCAGCCAACCCCTCGTCTTAAACAACACATAATGGATTTAGTGCAAAAGCTACAGAATGAGAACTGGACACCAAAAGAAGAAAAATCAGAAAAGTTACACCTGAAAAAGCAAAGTCATTAAGCCAGAAAAGAATAAATCAACTAAAAGTGGGGAAGGGGAGGGAGGAGAATGCCCAGAGGTCCTCAAGCAGCTGCAAAAAGGGTGAGAAAGGAGGTGAAAATCCATCACCTTCACCCACCACAAAGACTGCATTTCTCAGATGTCTCACTGCTCATCCTTCCTCGCACAGAGCTCCCGAGCACTCATCCAAGCAGAGAACAGGAGATGGATTAAATGTCAACAAACATCCTCAAGGAGTGGGATCATCTGTGACAAAGAAACCCTCTTGGGAAGGGAAGGGGCTTGGTAATCAGTCCTTCAGAAAAGCTCTACGAGCCAAAAAAAAAAAAAAAAAGAAAAAGAAAAAAGAACAATGGAAGAGGGATAGAAAGCTCAGGGAAGGCTCTGAGATCAGGGTTGAGATACACACACACACACACACACACACACACACTCTTTCTCTCTCCCTCTCTCACACACACACACACACAACTTATAAAACTTATAGGACACATATATGAGATATCTATAATATACATATATATATTTATATATATGATATATATCTTCCCCAAAGTGATCTTTTCTACAGGAAACCCACACTTCAGTCAAGAGGATTCCTAAAATATGCATGATTTCCATCCACGTGTGAAATTCAAGCACATTTATCACCAGGAGAGATGGGACAACTGTCACTCTCCACTCCACCCCACCCCACCCATGGGAACACGAACTCAGCTTAACCAATGGGTGGTTGTGACACCACAAGGTGAACATTTAAAATCAAATTAACACATTTGCTCACAGTCACTTCTTCTCTTTGAACATCACTTCAAATTCAGTCCATCTCCAAGATAGAAAAATAGAGCTTCAAAAACATGCTGCTCATGCTGAATTTGAAGTGAATGAGTGCACTGCCCATCCCAGAGGTCCACCTGATCACATGCCTGCCTACATCACCAAAAAGAAAACTCGCCACCTCACAATTAGTACTACTGCACACAACCATAATTTAACAGCACTCCCTACACAATAGGGTCTGTTGGGTGACCTGGTCCCTAAGAAAAGGCAGCGACCGGCATACACCACTTCTTGCCCTTCCCTGCAAATCCATCAGCGATTTCTGGACTACGGCAACAACAAGCAGTTTGTTCATTCACTCACTCGTTATTCACATACTTCGTGTGCACTTCTGATTGCGAAAGGGGCTTTACAAACCAGTGAATCCAAGCCTCCCACTATTGTGGGAGACACACCAGATGGAAGCGGGGACTGCCAGCCACAAACTCAGGACAGAATTCATGTTCTCTTTCCTTTTGGCTGCCCCGCAGTCTAAGCGAATACACAATACTCGGGGCTGCTCATTCTAACGGTGGAACAGCACTTCCAGTGATGTTTCAGATACATGTTGGCAGTGTTTGGTATTACTTGTATTGCAGCATGAACACGATTTATTTCTCAACATTCTCCTCCCTTCAAGATCACTTTTGTTGTAAGGCTCTTCTGCCCGCAATAGACAGGCAGAAACGCTCCGTGTGCGTTCCAGCGCGCGGGCCTCAGAGGGACTCTTCACCGAGCTGACGCCGCGGGGAGATTCCCAGAGAGACGAGGCAACCCGTGCACCCGAGAGACCCGCAGGCCTGTGTATTTTCACGAGCTTCCCACCCATGCAGTGTTGTGTATGACTACTGATTTCACGAAATAGGCAGCTAGAAATTAAACATTGAATACTATGTAGAACCCAAATGTAACCGAGTATTATTCCTGAGCCTGGTGAAGTTATTGGTCTCTTATCTACTCTGGGTCATATAAGACAAGAAGTTGGTGATGTTTGTCATTTTTATTTTTATTTGCTTTGCTATTCTAGGTTACTAGAGCTAAACCCAGAGATGGAAAGAGGTATCCTTACTCTCCGACAAGGACCCAATGGCTCTCTTCATCTAGTCAAGAATTCCAGGGCCTTTCCAGGTCAGGAGACTGTAGTTGTGACCCACCCTTTCAGCTCCTAGAGTTTCACTGCCGCCAGAGCTGCCCCACACAACAAAGGACTAGAGCCTTTACAAGGTGAAGGTTCTCGATGCAGTTTTACATTGTTAGTTTGAGGTCAAGGCTATGGATAATACCACAATGATAAACATATGTCATACATCTGGCAAACCCACAGAATGTACAATGCCGGGAATGAGCTGTAATAGTATTGGAAACTATGGAGTTTGAATGGTTATGACCTGTCAATGTAGGTCTGCCAACTGTAAAAACCACACCAGTCTGTGGGGCATGTTGATAGTGGAGGAGGCTCTGCATGTGTGAGGGCAGGGGCACATGGGAAATCTGTACCGTCCCCCCAGTTTTGCTGTGGACTTTAAACTGCTCTAAAAAAATCTTAATTAAAAAATAATGAGTAAGAAAAAGATTGTGGAAGGCATCTGGGCACCACTGTGAGCTCTCCAGGGGCCTGACTGTATTCTCTGGACACAGATTTCCCAGAATCCTATTCTCTAGGATCCTGGTTCTGCAGCACTATAACTCGCCTGGATCCAATGTGTGGCTTTATCCATGTTTATTATTCGTCTCCTGTCCCTTGGTTACTTGAATCCCTTCTCAGCTTGGTGCTCCTCCTTCAAACAGTTAGTTAGAAGCTGAGCAATAGTCGCTGAGCTGCTAAGCAGTGTCATAGTTGATGACACGATCACAGAGGTCATCAGGCACTATTTACTTGGCACATACTATGAACTAATAAGAAATTTAGCTCTGTAATATCTCAAATTTTATCATCACCTTGTATATCAGGAGTTACCACCACTTTACAAATGAGAAAATGGAGGTTCGACGAGGTCAAACAACTTAGCATATCACTGTAGAAAATAGATGAATTTAAACATGTAAGGTGCTTAGAATAGTACCAATAGCCTTGCAAACAATACCTGCTAGCTCCTTGTAGATTTTCCTCTTATACTATGTTGCTCCTGATTTAAATATTGAGCCCTCACAGAGGGGAAGGGAAACAACTTTTGGAGCACCCCTCTGAGTATCTTTTGAAGAGTGAGAGACAAACTTGAATGAACTTTTTCAAGGGAAGAAAAGAATAGTCAATCAAAACAGGTCTGTTTATCTGGGTGTTACAAAAAGTTTGAGAGGAGACAAATAAAAGAAACAGACCCTTAAACGTCATAGCAAGAGTTTGTAGATGATTGTCATAGCTGTTCTATTTTGCTGCACGTGCCTTTCCCCTTCTGGGTTCACCTGCTCAACCCTCGCCCTGGAGGGGGCGGCCTTACAAAACAGGAATCCTTGCTGCAGGGGTGTAGCTTCCTGGGCCACAGGTGGACATACCCCAAGGAAACGAACTCATAATTAGGGTTAACCCATCATAGCGATCTTTTGGGAATTCAGAATTGAGGCTCTGAGAGACTAGGTTGGTAGCAACACAGAAAGGTGTCGGCACAGAAAAAGCAGCCGAGTCACGTCGATGGCAGAGCGTGCAGGTGGAAGGACCAGGAACTCCTGCTGCTGAAGTCCCTGGAGCCATACCCAGGCCCCCACTACCTGCGGCCTGGTGGCCAGCCCTTCCCTGGAGATCTGAGAGGCCACTCAATGTCTTTATCTTCTGAGTTGGTGGATTGGGCTTCTATTCCTGCCAAACAAATGATACCGAAACCCATAGTCAACCTGGCCAATTTATATTATAATAAGACTGGACTGTGTAATTCTGCTTTCACTTATCAGTGCACATTAAAGAGAAATTGCTACATATTCACTGGGTAGACGCTGTCAGGCTTGGAGGCCATGAGGGAACTGAGCGAAGGTGGATTGTGCTCAGTGGAGACTCAGGTGTTGTGATGATGCTTCTCCATCGAGTGCCCTTTTGCGGCAGCAATGCAACCCTTAACACTGTGGCTCTAGGGCGCAGAACTCGGAACTATGGAGAAGAGTAATTGGGAAGACTTCAGCTCAGTTAGACACTCGAGTCTAAGCTCCATGAGGGAAGGGACTTTATCTTGTCCTTGACTTTGCTCCGCACTTCACCCAGGGACTAGCACAGAGTAACCACTCTCAATATGCATTCTGTATAAATAATAAAGGGGGCAGCAGGCTCATTCAAAGGAGCTGGAGTGTTGTAGGAAATTGAGTGGATGAAGTTTTCATGAGCTCAAAACCCTTGCAAATCTGAATGTTTTTACTGTCATTATTTTACTGTCATTATGAAATGTAATAAACAATGTGTCCTCCACCATCTGAGTAACCAATGTGAACACTGGTCAGTTGTCCGATCTGATATAATCCTTTCCTTTTATTTTAAAAAAATGAATTCCCAATCAGAGAATTTGGGAAGGCACAAAAAACTAAGTTTCAGGAAGATGCTGCAGCCCTGGCTGGGTGGTCCAGTTGGTTGGAGCATCATCCCATACACCTAAAGGTTGCGGGTTCGATCCCTAGTCAGGGCACTTTAGAGAGGTAACCGATTGATGCTTCTCTCACATTGATGTTTCTCTCTCTCTCTCCCCCTTCCACCCTGTCTGAAATCAAAATAGAAAACAAAACCAAAACAAAACATATCCTCAGTTGAGGATTAAAAAAACCCTCAATAAATAAAAGTAAAGATGCTGTAGGTTCAACTAACTCCTTGGCTTTAAAAGCTTGTTCTTTGTGATGGGGAAAAAGTTGCTAATTCATTCTGTGCTTCTTATCTGGAAAATGGTTATAATATCTCAGAGTTTTGGCTTTTAAAAATAAAGATGAAATAAAATAACATACGTAAGGACATTAGCATAGTGACTGGCTTATAATAATAACTCAACAACATTATTATCAGCTATCATCTGCCACAGAATTGCTTCATTAACTTTTTGGAATGAAATGTTTGCATTTATGTCTCTTCACCCTGTCTTCCTAGGTCCACGCAATGCTTTTGATCAAAACAGCTCATTTAAAACAAACAAGCACACGCTCCCTTTAGCTTCTTCCATGAGCTCCTGGAGAGACGCCCGCTGCTCTGCAGCCACCAGCATGACTTATTTACAAGATCCTGACCCCACGAGGGAGGCAGGCATGTGGTCCTTCACACCCAGATGCAGGCCCTTCTGATCTGCTGCTGTAGACACAGCAGACCTGACGTGTCTGCAGACACTGGACTTTGGACACCAGAACGTGGAGCATGACCGCAGATCCCATTTTCTCATGTATCCACATGGCTTTCATTTAAAGATGTACCCTTTCCTCAGAGTGAGTTCTCTGTTGCCCTCTTTAAATCATAACAAGGGCCCACATCACTCACTTTAAGCACAAGGTATTTCAACAGAGTTTAAACGATGCCAACTAAATTTACTCAGATACTAACACTCAGATAAAGGCAATTTGGATTTGGAAAAAGATATGTTTTACTTGCATTCATAAATGTTACATGCAGGCTCAGATTACTCTCTGACTGGATGAGGATTTAAAATGTAAATTATTTAAAGTGCTCAAGACCTGTGGTCCACATTCCTTCTTCTAAGTCAGTGAAACGCACACTGTACATCCATTATTCATGCTCCAGGAGCCCATGACACACACACAGTGCCTCTGCCAAAGGCAGAGCCAGTTAGAAAAAAAGGTGGTTGCATACAACAGACAAATGTAGATACTTTTAAATCTGGCTATATTTTGCCTCACACTTTGTTTTTGTCTCTGGCAGACATTTGTGGCCATTGGCAGGCTCTTTGAAAGCTTGGAGTGGCTCTGCGCTTGCTGCTGGCAGCTCGCACATCCAGATTCCATTTTATAACCTGTGACCTATGACCTTCCAACATTCCACTAGACAATGTGGGGTTCACCCTGAAATCTTAAGAACTTGCAGGAAGCAAATGCGATGGTTCCAAACACTAGTCCCTTCAACAGAAGGTGATTTATTATGTTCAAGAAGGATTCTTGTTGCTGTAGAAACATTCATCTGAATCAGAAGAAACAATGCTGCAGACTGCGAGAGCGCTTGGGGGCATCCATTTTTATACAATGCTGTTCGGTCATTGAGTGCCCAGGGCTGAGTATCCCCCGGGGCCTGGGGTACAGCCAACCCAGGGGACCCTGCTTGTAGGGTGACAGACAGATCTACAGCCTCTCAACCCAGACATCTGAATCGATTCCTATTTTATATAGTTTTATATTGAAGACTCTGTCACTCAAAGTGATCAGAGCATGTGCCCCAAGGGCCTCTCTCATGGCTTGAGTCTCAGGTGGCAGGGGAAGTCTGGTATTGGGTGCTGCTGAGGTCAGACTGAAAGTTGAGATCAAAGGTACCAACCAAGTGATAGTACGACCTCAGGCAAGGTCACACCCCTGCCGCCCCTCGCCTGCTGAGACAGCTTCCTAGTGCCTCCCAGGCTGAACTCCTGGGTCAGTGTGAGGCTGCTGTGCTGCCCTGGGAGCCCGAACAGCAAACTTTCCAATGTGCCCGTTTGCATAAAGGCACGGACAGGCCACGCAGACAGCTTTGCTCGCTTCAACACGGAACACTCTTGTAAACAATAATGCAGGGATGGGCAAAAGTAGGTTTACAGTTGTAATGCAAATAAATAATACAGTAGGAGCAATACAAGAATAAACTCTGCGTTTTGCATACTCACAACTGTAACCTTAGTTTCGCCCGCCCTGTACAGCCAGAGCCACTTTGGGATGGAGTTGCAGCGGCAGTGCCGAGGAGCTGCCCTGCACGTCCTGACCCTTTGTAACATCACAACACGGCAACTTGGCCTTCGTACTGGGCCTGCGCCACCTTGCGTCCCAAACACTGTCTGCCAAGATAACAAAAAGGCAGTTATTGTGACCAGTGGACTGATGAGTACGGGACTGAAAATTAAAAACATTATTTAGAATTAACATCGCTTTGTTATCTTACCTGCACCAATAAAAATGCCCTCTTTTTATTGACATAATCTTCCCCCTTGGCATCTGCATAAACACCCCTCACTTTTGTCTCCTCATCAGAACCTTCCTTGGCTTCTGCCGTGTTTAAAACAAAGAGCACACGTTCTTTTTAGCTTCTGCCCAAATAACAGTATTCTTATTGATCTCAAAAAAGCACTTGCTGCGTCTCACTGTGAAAGGCCTTTTATTTTTAGGTTGCTACTGTGTAATCTAACACGGTGCTAGTGATTGAGTTTCTTCTGATTCAGATGAGTGTTTCTGGCATCATGATTGCCAGCTATTGTGGGAAGCTGCGAGCAGGGCAGTGCAGGGTGGGGATGGGCGGTCACCACCCAAGAGCCACCCAGAGACTTCCTTTGCTGTAAAGGTCCCTGGCATCAGCTGGAACTGTGCATATCTGCCTGTTTATTACTCAGGTGTGCAGGGAGGTGTGGGGTGCCCCATACAAGCATGCCCTGTACTAGTCAGGTTAATGAGGTCGGGGCCAATGTTGATTCTAAGTGGTTTTCTTGATGTGGAAATATTTCCTGTTGCTCTCCATGTCCCTTGATTTGTCAGAAATACTCGAAGTGAGAGAAGGAGAAGAGTGTGAGGATGAACAACTTAGGCTCTGGGTTCAAATGTGGAGGAGTCACTGAGTGGCTGTGTGATTTAAGATGAGTTATGTGACCCCTCCAAGCTTCCATTTCAGCATCTTGATTGGGCTGGTTGAATCCTACATGAAAAGATGCACAGAAAGTGATTTACATCCTGCTTGGCACATAGCAGATGCTCAATAAATGTCTCTTTATGGTGATGGTGATAACTGAGGTGGGTTTCTTCATCTCCAGGTATCTCTCTTTTCCAGGATCTGCTTCCTCCTCTCCTTTCCTTACATTAACTCTGTGGACCCTCCCTTAGCATTTAAACGCATGCGTAAGGATGCTCAGGGCTGGCTTATTGTAAAGCCTATGAAGTCTTTATCATAACAACAACAATTGACAATAATAATTTGTCTGACTCAATGCCAGACCCAAATCATCTCTAAACCCCTCCTAATATTTAACTACTTTTTCCTGCAGATTACTTCACCATTTATTTATTTTTTATTAACGTATAGTTGGCATACGATATGATATTAATTTCAGGTGTTTACAATGCTTAACTTTGAATACACTGCTGCTGGCAGGAAAAAAAAAAGAAAAATGGAGACTTTTGTAAATTGCCTACATAATTTTCTTATTAGGTCTCTTTGAAATTACACTGAACATTAATATGGTTCACATGGTTGAATTACTGAGGGAGGCAGGGAAAATGATTAAAACATTTCAGGTGCTAATCTTGCTTCCCCAGGCCACAGCTTTGCCTGTCTCTGGTAAGCCAAGTTTCCAAAATTATTTTGTACTGAAGAACCACGAAAATATGATATAAACAGAATAGACAATCCTTGCATGGCTATTTTATGTAAAGTACTTGGAATTGCGACACTTTTTACTTTCTGGGGTTGGGAGGTGAGAGGACACGCATTACCCAACCTGCTGTGTTCTGTTTCAACACCTGAGACGGCAGCACCTGTGCGAATGGACTTTGGAAAGCATCCCCTAAGCAGATTGCTTTTCTCAAAAAGTCGGAAAGGTTTCATGCAGCCTTCGGCTTATTTTCTCCACCTATGCTAAGCATCTAACATCATGTTTGAACTGTATATCTGGAAATCACTCTTCTAAAAGCACACGTGATTCAGCCAACTACCAGTGCTCACATAAATCTTTGGCTTTTCCAGTGAACAGGGAATCGGAGAGATCAGCACTTTTAAATCTAAGCACCACTGCCATTTGAAATCCACACGAAAAGGTGTCTGCTACAAGAGTGCTTCTCAAATTTTAATGTACGTAGGAATTGCCTGGGTAGGGGATGCTGTTAAAATGCAGATTGTCATTCAGTAGGTCTGGGGCAGGCAGGGGCTGAGACAGGGAATTTCTGCCAAACTTCCAGGTGCTCTCCCCTCTGCTGGGCCATCCACTGCCCTTTGCGCAGCAAAGCTCTCAGATACCTGTGGGTCTGCCTGAGGTTACCGCTGCACAGACCTCAGTCTCCAAACACATCACAGGTCCACTTGTCACCGTACTGCAGTCAATGCCCTCCTCCTTCAGCCTGCCCGATTGTTCTGGAGGTGAAGGGTCAGAGTGGCACTCTCTGAATACAAGATGGCTCAGCAGGGCCCGCACTGGGAGATCTTTACGGGCCCTTCCATCGGAGACTCCCTGGCCTGCAAAGCCCTGGTTAGTGCCCCGTTCCTTCAGAGCTAGTTCGACATCTTTCTTTTCTACATTCCCATTGCTCGTCCTTGCCTCCATCACCGTTAATCCCTCCTCCAGTGGCTCCATGAAATTTCTTCTTGTCTTAGCTCTTCAGTTCCATTTCTGTTTGGCTTGCTGTTCCCAGCCTGTAGGTCTTCTTGTCTCCAGGGACAGAGTAATTCACAGGCTTGGGTTTAGCTTTTTGGCTCTCCTTGTTTTTCTTTGCCACCTTTCACTGCTGCTTTTCTTCTCCATCTAAGACTTTCATCTTGTATTTCTAGACCCAGATTTAGAAAGCAAGATTCAACCAGGAGTGGCACCATTGTACTGAGAGCTAAACCATAAGCCCCTACCATGATCACATGCATGGACTGAATGATTCTCTCCCTAGGCGTTCATTAAGGAAACAGGCAGAGCATAGGAAAAGCTATCTGTATGAGAATATCCACTCAGAAATGTTTACAGTAGCCAAAACAAATTTTCTAAAAGAAACTCTTGGTGAAATAAATGATGGTGCATCAAAATGGCAACTTCTATGTTGGCATTAAACACCTGTGCTTTAATGTCTACTGATTATGTTAAAATGCTTATAAAAATTAAGTGGAAGACTATAGCGAAGACAACAATACATGCATCAAAATTCTAATGTTATTAAAGATGGACAGCAAAGAATTAATGAGAAACACGCTTGCTAATAATAACAGTTTTCTCTGGATGATGGTATTATAGATAAATTATTTTTATAACCTTTGTGTTTCCTGTGTTTTCTACAATGAAACTGCATTCCTTTATTTAAAAAAATCTTCAATATATAACAGTTGACTTTATGACTTTAGATATTAGATCTCACTCACAGATAGTTTTAACTATTTGAATAGTAGGACAGCTTAGAACTCACATTAGAGTTTCCATGGTATACTGTGAAATGCTACATTGAATATCTGCAATAAATGCTCCCTCAGCAAAAAATGTTTACACACAATCACAGGCTTCTAGGGAAGGAACTGGGCTGAGATCTGTTTCCATCTTCCCCCTGAATATAGTAATCTCTTCTGCCACGTCCCAGCATTCTTTCTCTAGTGATGAGTTCATTTAAGATGCAGTTCCTCAACTTGTAGCAAACTACTGTGACTATTTTGGGCATAATTACAATAATTAGGCAGCTTCTTAGAGTAATGTGACTTTCCTCTCAGTGCAAAGAAAGTAATTTGCACTTTCGGTGTGAGTCTCTGTTGCCTCTCTGTTCTGCAGCACCAACATTTTGCATTTCTCCTATTAGTTAAGGCCTGATGAGGGGGCCCAGGGCTGCGCCAGGATGATGTCTTGGGGAAGGGTTTAGCATGTGAACAGTGAGCAATTAGTACGTCCCTCCCTGTAACTGACAGTTACAGGAGTCCCTGGACTGGCTAGGACACTGACTTTTCCTGGACCACATGTCTTACACATTTCCTGGTGAGATGAGGGCAGTTGTGCCCTTCTCCATGATGGAGTGTCCCCAGGGCCAAGGAAGTGTGCCCAGCTGGGTCCCATGAGCTCCCTTCTAGATCACACTCTGTGTACCCAGAACCCCAGAATTCCCAGTCCAAATGGCAGATAGACCTAGGGGACACTCAGCTCTCCTTGGATGATGTCATATCATTTATATCACAGTAGAGAGTGGTGGCGTTGTCACATTATTTTATTAGTATCTTCCTGGAATTAATCAATTTATTAGCTTTCCAACCAACCAATCAACCACTTCCCCATTCATTTTGTCACACATAGAACCTGTCCGTCTGTAGCCCTGCCCATCCACCCACCCACCTATCTGCCCATTCCATCCATCTACCCCTTCACCTATCCATCCACCACCTATATGTCCACTTTTTCAACTAACAGTAAGTAACAATGTGCCAGAAACGACATTAATCACCGGTGTGGGGGGCACTAATGAAGTTGCCATGGCCCCTGATTCCTTGCCCTCCTGGCCAGTAGGCGAGATGGGTATACACATTGGTAATGATGCTGTGAAGTGATAGAAAATGGACAAAAGCAGAGATGATTTGATTCACCAGGGGAGGACAGGGATCAGAAAAGGCTCCCCAGGTGACACATCTTAGAGAATGACAGTATAGAGTGTCCAGGAGACACTGCATAGTTCTTCCTTTTATTAAGGAATAAAGGATAAAATGAGAATTTTATCCTTTAAAGAACTTTAAAGAATAAAATGAGAATGTTTTGCCAGGCAGAGAGGAGAAGGATGGAAGTCCAGGCTGAGCAAGGTGGGTGTGTGGAGAGCCCCAAGTGTGTGCACTGACACGTGGAGGAAATGGGGCTGGGGAGGCAGTAAGGAGGCTGGTTGTAAAGGTCCCGTGTCTCGTATCTAACAGCATATCCTATGGTCCAAAAAACATGTTTGTTTGATTGTCTGAAAGCAAGGTTGTAACATGCTGGGATTTGTGGGGAAAGACTAAGGGGCACATGACGCATGGAGGGGAGTGGGAGATGACAAGGGGGCATATCAGAGATGTTCTCCTAGGGCAGAATACACAGGACTTGGTAGGGAAGGGGGAGGCAGAAATTTGAGGCAACTCAGAGATTTCTCACTTAGGAGGTTGGATTTCCCATCAGTGGTCATGAAAAATCCTGGATGTGAAATAGGCTAAGTATGGTAGCTTCCAACCCACTTACTTTTCATTTATTTAAGAGATGTGTATTCAAAGTCCACTACATTTCAGCTACAAAGGATACGATGGTGAACAAGATGGACACGGCCCTGCCCACACAGAACTTGCAGAAAACATTGCTATGCCTCCCTCAGAAGGGCTGCATCTTCCCCTTCCTCTTGGGCCCATGGCCGGAATGCCCAGGAACGGCTCCCCAGGCCAGGGTGCAGACATGGGCCAACTCCTCCATTAGGAGCAGAACTTGCCTTCTGATTAACTGCTTGGCAATTGACCTCCTATAAATCAGTTGTCTCTCTGTCATTAAAACACTGCTGACAGTAGCGTTCAATCACCTAATGTCACTGATGGCTCCCCGCTGCACATTATTGTAAAACCACATCACTCCTTCCATGAGGATGAAGACATCAAAATAGATGCTCGGAGACTTCACCGAGAGCACTGACACCTTCCGTCTGCACCCCCTGGATGGGAGGGGCTCCTTTAGGGGACACAATGTTTCTAGATCTTTCTGACTTTAAATTCCTGCGGGACAGCTGACCAAGAGACAGGATAGGCATTCTTGCCTGTCTCGGTGAAACACTTGGAGCTGTGACGATGTTGAAGTGCCAATGTGTGCGGCTGCTGTATAGAATGCGTTTCCTGTGCTCAAAGGCTGGGAATCCCAAACAGTCAGAGCAACAAGCTCTGACCCCTCCCCTGGAAGGCAACAGGGCCTCCCACCCTGGGCAGCTGGTGCTACTCAGTGTTTTCTGCTTAGTCAGCTAAGTCTCCTTCTTGTACGAACAGCCCAGATCACATCAGCAAGCTAGCAGGAAAGACAGACACAGACACCCAGTTAAACTAACCCTGTTCTTTCCCCTCTTGGGGCTCTCTCTTTCCCCTCCGTGCACCAACAGTTACGAATGCTCTGATTACGGGAACAAGCCTTTGTATCACCCCTGCTTCCACGTCTCCTCTAAAGGATTGTAGAGAGTGCCTCTTTCTTTTGTTGACAAGTTTTGCTTTGTCTTTTTCTTATTGGAAATTCAAAGTGGTAGCAATTTTGCTAACTTGATTTCTCAGACTGTGCAGATTTTTTTTTGAGTGTGGACAAACGTGATGTGAGAAATGAAACTAATGAAGCTGTGGTGGTCACAGTATTCTGGGAGATGTTCTGGTGGTGCTCAATGCTGGAATATTGTCACTAGCCAGACTGGGGAAGCCCAGAGAGGGACACTCGAGGGTGTGGCTGGCAGAGCAGATGGTGGTCTGCAGCCAGTGGAGGGGTGTCTGGGGGTTCATATCATTCCACTATGATGCAGGCTGCTCAGCTTGCACACAACTTAATCCACTCAAAACAGTGGCATGACACTTGCCTCTGAAATTCCTTTCCTTTCACCTACAGCCAGACAGGTGCCTTGCACAAAGAAAGGAAGAAAGATGGGGTAAGGCAGCGATGGGCAACCTGGAAAGGGGAGCTATTCCTGGGGACTGACTTGCAGGTCCTCCCATGAGCTCTCCAAGGTGAGGCCCAAGGACTCCATCACAGCACGCCTACATCCTTCCTCCCAAGGCAGCGTCCCCAAGGCTTAGACAGCACAGTTAATGACATGTGAACAGAGGTTAAGCTTGGCTTTCACTGTGTCACAGGTCACTCGGCCTCTTCTTGACCCTCCAAGCTTTTAGAGTGGCTCTTGATCTGCCTGCGTGCTGACAAGCACTTAGCCAGACAGGAAAAAAAAAATTATGCAGATGGTGGGAAAAAAAAAAACCCACACTTCTTTCTCAGTTTTCTTAAGGAGAATATGACACACGAGGAGACAAATAAAATATGCAAATGGAAATGCTGTCGAAGTGTTTTGTTACTCTTGCCTATGTTGCTACGGGGACGGTAGTAAAACCTGAGAATGAAAGGGCTTCTGGGACAGAAACCAGGTGGCGGGTGGGACAAGAGCAGGCAGAGTGTGGGGAGGTGGGAATGCAGAGCGGGGGGGCTGGAAATAGTACTGACAAGAGGGGAAAAGGCTGCCTTCCAGGGACTGGTGAAAACTCAGGAAGGAAATAAGCTATTTCCCCAATTGGATGCCTCCAAAATGCCTCAAACACTCATCTTGTGGCCTTCAGTCACCCCATATTCTCTCTAAAAGACCTTGTTCTCCCAGGGTCTCCAGTTTTTAGAAAATGGCATGACCTTTCGCCCTGTTAGCAAGATAAGACCTGAGGGTCATCTTTGACCCTGTGTCTCTTGATCTTCCTACATCCACCTTAGGGCCCCTCACCCTCAACACTGTTGATTTAGGGACAGGAAAATCTGCTGTTGGGGGAGGGGCCATCCTGTACATCATAGGATACTTAGCAGCATCTCCGGTTTTTACCTATTAAATGCCAGTGGTAGTACTCCCCCCTCCAAACCTCTCCACCAGCTGCAACCACCAAAAGTTTCCAGACCTTAACGGATGTTCCCTGGGGGGCAGGTGTATCCCTGGTTGAGGACTACTGATCTAAAACAAATACCATTAAGTCCTGCCTAGTTTATCTCCTAAATCTGCCTACCTCTCCCCACCCTGCAGCCGTCACTGGGTTTAAGTGATCGTTATCTCTCACCTGTACACCTGCTTCAGCCAATCTTCTCATCCCACTCCTACCTCCCCCAATCCACTCTCCAGGCAGCAGCCCAGCTGATGACTCCAGAATCAGCTCTGCCCACATTGTCTCCACGTCTCAAACCCGTGAAAGCTTTCCTATGCTCTGAGGATATGGATGAAGATTCCTAAGAGAGCCTGAAAGGATCTGGCCATGGCCTGCTGTCTGCTTGCCTCCTACCATTCTCCTCCACCCATTAGCTCCCGATGCCCCAGGAAAGTTCCTCTGTGCCCCGCACTCCCTTGCACCCACCTCCTTCTTACTCCTTCACCTGCTCGGTCTGTTGGATCAGGACTCCAAAGTCTTCTCCACAGTCTCAGGCTCCCCAGATACCCTTGTATCAAGGCTCTCAACTAAATACTCTCAGTGCAACATGTGCCTTTCCTTTTTAAGCTTTTAGCACAGGTCATAACTTCACATTTATCTGTGCCATCGTTTGATTAGAGTTTACCTCTCTCACTAGACTCTAAGCTTCATGAGTGGCAGGGGCTCTGTGAGTTATCATGAATGGCATATCCTTAGGGTCTAGCACAGTGTCTGACACATGAACCTTTGCTGAAGGGGTGGGACACATGGACGTGGTCTTATGAGTTACAGTTCAAGCCAACAGTGGTCCTTGAACTTGAAGACAAGGGTTTTAAGGAACAGAAGAATGCCCTCCATTCCCTGTTGTAGTTCATTCACTCATTTCTTCATCACACTAGCCTTTCCTGAAGACCCACTATGGGCCAGGTGCACACTGGCACTGTGGACACTGCAGACAACACAGACCCAGCCATGGCATTGCAGTGTTCTCTGTCTAGCGGTGTAGACGTACATCAACCAAGTAATGACTGCCCAGTGTGGACTGCAGAAGGGGCGCTGCTGATATGCAGATGGCTGGTGTGTTCTCTGAGCCCAGGGGAACAAAGCCATCCCAACCTGTCCCCTCTCCCTACGCCACTGTGTCTTCTCAGACTCAACTACACAGGGAGTAGGAGTTAGACTTCTTTGAGCAAAGACTGGGAGCATACCATAAAACATTCGTTAACTCGGATGTCATCAATCTGTAGAAATGGCACCATTCCCAAGATGTTATTTGGCAGTTATATTGCATTCCCTAAACAGATTTCCCCAAGGTTGTTTTCAGAATGCCTTGAACCCAGAGAAATAAAGAACAATAGCTTTTTACCTTATTTGATTAAAAAAAAAATCAGTGGCATGGCCAACAGATGAGTAACTGGTACAACTGAAAATAAAGCTTTAAATTAGTTTAAGTCAGTTGAGCCATTATCCACGCTACTTGCTACCTACAGATTCTGTGTTAGGTGCTGGGGATGCCAAGATTCTGGGGATACTACGGTCAGGAAAACAAAGGGAGGTTGAGGAAAGCTGCAAAAGGAGGCAATACTTGAATTGGGTCTTGAAGTAGGAGTTACGCTGGCAGAAAAGGAGGGAACCACCGGACAGGAATATTTGTAGATGGGAAGGCAGCGGGAAGAGGAACGGTAAGTCCGAGGATGACATAAGAGGTACGGTGAGGCCTGAGCTTGGGGCAGGCTGTGAGCAGGGTGAAGGCCGTGCCCAGGGAGCAGACTTCTCCCTGGGTGGACATTCACAGATAATGAGGCTTCCTAAAGCACGAGAGAGATGGGACCAGATCTTGAATCTTCCTCTAGTGGCCCCATGAAATGAGGCTGGTTACAGCACAAATTAATTCATCTTCCCTAGGGGAGGGAAACATAATTTGTAAGCATCTAATTTAGTGTGTCCAGAAAACAATATCTTTTTTTCTTCCTCACAGACATCAAAAATCCTTAAAATACTCCAACTCTTACTGTGAAGTCTTCTTAGCACTGAGCATGTTAAAATGTGCTTAAAAGTTTCCCACGTCTTCCCAGCCAGGGTCATCTGGCTTTAACATTGAACAACTTAGAAGAAGGGCTGAGATGCTGAAGGACTAATTAAGTCCCGACTGGGCTTCTGACATGGGTTTCTCACAGTGAGTCCGTGAGTTATTTTCAAGTACTCCCTGAGGAAGGTGAATAGAATAAAAGCTTCATCATTAAGTATCTTTCCAGTAAATGGAGTCTCCTATTCAGTTTAAAGAAAGTCCTATCAGCTAAGAGGATTACTAATCATACTTACACATTTCTCTTTCTTAATATCTGTAAATAATGGCCCATGAGGGGGAGAAGGACTAATATATATTGAGCCCACACTATGGCCAGGCATTATCAAAGGCATTTTATATCCTTTGATCCAAGTAGAAACCCTTTGAACAATTATTGAAACTTATTTTGCAGATGAGGAAACAAAGACAGTGAAGGGTTAAATCCATTGCCCAAGACCACACAAGTAGTTTATAGCAGAGCAGGGATTTGAACCCAAGTTCAAACACAGAATACAATAGGGATTAAAATACAGACATCAGGAGTCCTATAGCCTGGGCTGTAGGACTTTATCATTCAGTACCATGTGATGCTGGGTTCACTATTCAGCCTCAAAGCTGGAGCTTCCTCATCTGGAATGCAGGATCATAATCGTCCCTACCTCAGAGACATTGTGATGAATCAGCTCACATTCAACTAAAGGATGTGTGCCATGCACTTTGTGCTGAGCCTGACACCTAGAAGTCGCTCGGAGCAGTTGACTTCCTATACTGCAGTGGTGGCTGAGAGGTCTCTGTGCTAATCCAGGAGAGCTCCAACTCCGCTCCCAACAGCCAGATACTAAGAGACAAAGCTGTTCTCTCCTTGGCTCTTCTGCCACTGGCCACATCCAATGATGGGATGGTTCCAAAATCGTGGTCTTGCCCATTGAGGCAACTTCATGTCCATTTTATCTTTGCTTAGGTCTGGGTTTTTCTACCTTGGTACTCTTGATATTTGGAGCTGAAATTTTTTTGTTGCAGGGTTTGTCCTGTGCAGTTTTGGGAGATAAGCAGCATCCTGGCTTCTACTCACTGGATTCCTTTAGCACCCAGAACTGTGACAACCAAAATGCCTGCAGACATTGCCAAATAGACTCCAGGGGGTGCAATCGCTTGCACTTAACATCCACTGGCTTAGGTGAAAAGTAACAGTGATTATGAAACCGAAGACCAAGCTAGAGGTTTCTAAAATTCAAAGAGGGAGTTCTCCCGTTCTCTGATAGTTCACAGCACTTGCTAAATAGAGATGAATGCTCATTAGGGAACCAAGGCAGGGCAATCCACAAATTACCATAGCCAGTTAGTTCATCAAACTCCTGCTACCAATCTACAATGTTTTGTAGATTGTTAATTTCCCATTAAAGGAGCCATGTCATTGAATAAGCATTCTATCATCTGGCTCCATAAGGTAGAGTGAAAGCATGAGCACTCTGTAAGTTTCCTTTTTACATTTTTAATGAGAACTGACAGCTATGTTCACTCACTCAACATTTACTGAGTGCTTGCTAGATGAAATGTCACATATTAAGTCTCTAACAGCATCAGGAAAAGATTGAAGTCTTTTATGCAGGCCAAATGGTCTCATGGAAGGAATATTAATTAATTAATTTGACCTATAGTTATTGAAATCCGAGCTACATGCTAGGCTCTTGGTAGAATGTGCTGAAAGGAATGGGTATTGTTCCTGTGCTCTTGTAGCTTCGAGTGCAGCAGTGGCTCTCCACGCAGGGTCCTTGGGCCAGCAGTATCAATGTCACCTGGTAAGACAGAGGGAATTGTGTCCCTCCTGCCAAAAGATATGTTGAAGTCTTAACTCCCAGTGCTTCAGTGACTTTAATTGGAAACAGGGTCTTTATAGAGGAAATGTGAGATAAAATGCGGTATTAGAGTGGGCCCTGATCCACTGTGACTGGGGTCCTTATGAAAAGGGGAAATTGGAACACAGGGGACAGATAATCACAGAGGGAAGTCTATGTGAAGACAGGGGACTGGGATGATGTATAGACCCAAGCTGAGGAACATCAGAGTCTGCTGGAAACCACAAGAAATGAGAAGAGGCAAGAAAGGGTTCTCCCCTGTAGCTGTCAGAGAGACTAGAACTCTGACAATACCTTGATTTCAGACTTCTAGCCTCCAGAACTATAAGAGAATAAATTTCTGTTGTTTTAAAGCCACCTAGTTTTGGGTATTTTGATTTGGCAGCTCTAAAAACTAATGCACCTGGGAACTTGGTAGAAGTGCAAATTCTTGGTCCATCCCCGCCCCAGATTGACTGAGTCAGACACTGTGCTGTATATTACACACATGGTCGTCCAGCAATCTATGTCTTCGCCATCCCCCACCCCGGGGATGCTGATGTATGCTGGAGTGTGAGAACTATTGATACAGAGCAGTGGTTTTCAACCCTGGCTGCATATTAGATTTACTTGGGTAGCCTTAAAACAGAAACAAAAATAAAAAGAGTATTTTAGAGATTCTGATAGGAATTCCAATAGGATGATTCTAATGTGCTACCAGGGCTAGGAGCAGCTGGTCTAGAGCAATGTCTCTCAGTGTTAGTATGCGTAGCTCATCAGGAATGGCATTACCTGGAGGTCTTGTGAAAACGCATATTCTGATTCAGTAAGGGTAATGTGGGGCCCGGCACTCTACATTTCTAATATGATCTGGGGTGATGCCATGTTGGTCCATGTCCTACACATTAAGAAGCAAGGGTCATGTCGTATTAATACTAAAATTAATGGTAAAAATAGCTAATTTTTATTGAGCATCTTCCAAATGCCAGCCACTGTGCTGGGGAATGGGATACAATAGCTGATGAGACGGACACGGTCTCTGCCTTGTGGGGCCTGCACGCTGTCCAGGGTTTATGTATTCCCATCAGAAAGGGCCTTACTGTATGTGGGAAAATACCTGACAAGGTAGAGCTGAGTCATGTATTAGGCAGAACAATACTAACTGCTGTAACAGGTAAGCCACAATTTCTCAACACTTAACAAACAAACATTACTTTGTTCTGGTTGCTCAATGTCATGGGGAGTTTTCGGGACCCAGGTCCTTCCATCTTGGGCTATGACGTCTTTTGGCCCCTGGAGTGCTCTCAATTTAGTAGCTGGTGGATGGGGAAAGAGGGTAAGGAGGCCTAGGTGTGGTCTAATGCCTTCTACCAAATTCCCCTGCCTCTGTTGCAGGGCCCTGCCTAACTGCAAGGAATGCTGGGAAACTAAGTCTAACACTACAGCCAAAGGAAAAGGAGATGGGCGTGGTGAACACGTTGTGTCTACCACCTGTCTTAAAAGATGAGCCAGGTCAGTTAGATGAAGAAAGGGAAGGAGTGATAAGACTGACAGGTACCAACAATAGATGGTAAAGGATCATAAACTAACCAAACATCCATAGTTTCTCTGGTTATCATTTTCCTTACAAGACCAATTATGCCAATCCATCATAATGCTTCAATAGTGTGACATGTTAAAACCTTTTTAAGGTACTTGAAAAGACATTTTTTCCAAAGAAGATATACAAATGGCCAATAAGCACATGAAAAGAAATGCTCCACATCACTAATAATTAGGAAACACAAATCAAAACTACAACGAGATACCACCTCATGCCTATTCCAGTGGCTACTATCAAACAGAACAAAACAGAGAAACAAAACAAAACAAAAAGTAAGTGTTGGCAGGGATGGGAGGGCACTGCAATCCGTGTGTGCCATTAGCAGGGATGTGAAACGGTGCACCTGCCATGGAAAATGGCATGGTGGCTTTTGAAAGCATTCAAAATAGAATTACCATATGATCCAGCTATTCCACTTCTGGGTATCCAAAAGAACTGAAAGCGGGGTCTTGAAGAGATGTTTGTACACCCCTGTTCATAGCAGCATTATTCACAATAGCTAAATGTGGAAGTAACCCAAGTGTCCATTGATGAATAAGTGGATAGAAAAATTTCGTGTGTCTGTATATATATATATATATATATGAATATTATTTAGACTTAAAAAGGAAGGAAATTCTGCAATATGCTACAATATAAATGGACCTTGAGAACAGTATACGTAGTGAAATAAGCCAATCACAAAAAGATACTGCATGATTCCATTTGTATGAAGTACTCAGAGTAGTCAAAATCATAGAGATAGAAAATAAAATGATTACCAGAGACTGAGGAGGGAGGGGAATGGGGAATTATTGTTTAATGAGTATAGAGTTTCAGTTTTATAAGAAGAAAAGAGTTACAGAGATGGATGGTGGAGACGGTTGCACAACATTGTGAATATATTCAATACCCCTGAACTGTACACTTACATGGTTAAGATGGTGAATTTAGTATTATATGTATTTTACAATGATAAAAAAAAATTGAAGAAGATGTCTATGAAAGAATGTTGGCACCTTCCTAGTAATTTAGCAGGCATATGGATTAGCTGTAGCTGGGCTTATCACCCAGCTACATCCCCCTTGGTCAGTGGGCACGGACACAGGCCAGATGCTGGAGCCGATGGCTGGCTTTAGAGTCTGAGACACGATTGGCTTATGTGTTAGGGGAGGAGCAGGAGTGAGAATAAAGACATCAGCCAGAAGATGTCAAGAGGAAGCCAAGACGATGTCTGTATCTCTTCACAGTAGCCTCCACAGACACCATCACCAAACAAACTGGTGTCATGGTTTGACAATGGCGCAACATATTTCTAAGTAGGTCTTGTCCAGGACAAGCCACCTAAATACCAGCAAGGTGCAAGACCATGCGAATTGTACCTGAGGTCAAAGAATGAGCTGCAGAGAGAGATGACTCGTGGGCGGAGTGCCAGGAAACTGTGCGGACAATGCCTGGATCACACAGACATTCCCTTTGATGTTCCTACCACTTAATGGCCAGCTTTTGACTGCCTGAGCCCTTTTTCAGACGTTTTTCTCTGGACCCCATGCACCTCTGGGGCAACACAGAGAGAACAAGCTTATTCTAGGTCCATGACCTTGGGCAATACTGCACCTCTCTATGCAGCAATTTTATCATCCATGGAATGGGAATAATTATAGTACCTCCTGCATGGAGCTCTTGGTGGAACGAAAGGAGTAACTGACACACACAATGCTCCGAAAAGAAGAACTCGGATTGTCAACGTTACTGCTAACAGCGCTTTAAAAATGGCTCTCATGCCTGCCTCCCTGCCTTCTCCCTGTTAGAGTTCTCCTCTTTCAGTTTTTCAGCTTTTCCTTCTCCTAGAATTCTAAGCTGTACACTTTCATCTTCACTATTACTTCTCAGCTTGTGTTCTAAGGATACTAGATCCTCCAGGTATGTGTAGGGGTTCCTTGGAAAACAAAGTTTGGGAAACACTTTATATACCGGATGCCTCCCTTGAAGGTTTACAATGCGTGTTGGTATAGTAAAGGTTCTGGGAAGTCCTCAGTATAGAGAACTGTTTACATGGATTCCAGTGTGCCCCGGTAGTGGAAATGTAAGTTGGCATGATATTTGTGATGGGCAAATAGCTATTATTTAACATGATTTTTTATAAAATTGTACAGTCTTCCTCCAGCAGTTCTACTTCCAAGTATCTGGAAACCCTGGCACATGGATCCTTTCAGTTTAATGTGTCTATGAACACACATTACACATTCCAACTGGACAAGGATCTCTTCCAACCCTGCCTCGTCTGGCAATATGACAACTATGCCTTTCTTTCTGTGCCTATATCCACATGAGTGATAAAAACAATCACAGGATAGCAGTAAGCTGATACTACTCCACCAATGGACCCTCTTCCTCTGTGCATCTCCCACACTCCTGCAACCTGTCTACCCACAGGATGTCCTATTACCTGAGGATTTCATTGCCTCTTCAAAATATTCTCTCAAGTTTTACTCCATAGTTAAGTATAAATTTGAACTCAATTGCCTTGGTGAAATCCTATAAAAGCACTTTCAATTGAGACTGCATTTTTTTTTTCTCTCCACTACATCAACAGATTGTTGGTCTTAACTGGTCATTTCCAGCTCAAGATTCTGATTGCTCATCTGTGGAGATGAGCAGAGAGGGTAATGCTGATGACTAATGTGAACCGAAATAAATCTGGGAAAAAAATAACCGAATGTTACCCAAAAAACAAACGCATTTGTGAACAATCCAAGCAACGAGAGCCAAAGCTTTCCCAAGTCCCCTCCTAATCTTTATAAATGATTTTCTCCTGAGCCACTTGGCACATTTCCATATAGCCTTCTGAATATGTACAGACACAGCAGGTAATTTAAGACTGCTGCAAGTGTCTGAGAAAAACATAGTATGTGTTCAACTTGTTTAGGAAACATCTTAATGACAAGCAAAGCAATTTATAGAGGACATATTTTTATAGCACAGTAACATCAACATTTATTATTTGGGCCATAACTGGGAAAGAAAACAGACTTCCCCTATTTAGGCAACAAAATTAAATTCCAAGGAAGGCAATTGAGAAATAGGCACAATCTTGAATATAGTTATAGTATAAAATAATATTCTTTTAGAAATATGGTGGAAACCACTGGAAGAATTATATAATGGCCTGATCTGATATTCCCAAGATATAATTTTGGAGTATAATCCCTTCCATGGGCTAAAATTTGGTGTTATAAAATTCAAGGTAATCTATCTACTATGTACTTATTTTTCCCCCAAGAATGCCAATACGTTAGGTAATAGTTATGTGCCGCTCTTATTTGCAACTCATTTTTTTCACCCTTAGAATTAATAATGACTCAGGAGCCTCTGCCTTAGAATTACAAAGGTTCTGAAAAGTCCTACAGTAATGAAACATTATTAGCTTTGGCAGGGTGCTGGCAAATGGTTCCTTTTTCTTTGTTCTCCATCTCGCTCATATTCTAATTCCTGAGACTCAGACAATTGTGTATGTACCAAATTCCATTGCTAACATTATATATCCAGGCCTCACTGATAAGGAAAACATTCAAATAAGATATTCAGTCTAAATGAAGTTATTTCACCTTTTAGGCTGTAGCCTCAAGTTGGACACCGGGATTGCTAGTGGAAGAACCACAGCAGGGCAAGCTGACTTGTACAGGTGGGCCAAGTCACTGTGTCAGCTGGCTCGGGAAAGTCACAGTAAATTGCAGCTTGGTTTTATCTACCTTCTTGCTCTACACACACCTATGTGCCTGGAGTGGAGAAAGAATACACTGCTGGGCCTTTTGCGACATAACAGATGAAATGCCTACTCTAAGTCTGTGGTTTCTATGCATTCAATTTGATTTCAATTAAGTCATCACTTCTGCAAGTCATCCTTGTTACTTGAACCCCCATAGCTGCCATTCCAAAATGTTTGTATGCCCTTAAAATCCACATTTTTCTTCAAAACCTTCTTTCTCAGCAAATGAGCTAGGTTTCTGTTTTACTGAGAAGATGAAGGACTGTGACATGAGTTACCTCCACTCCTCACCTCGCCATCTGAAATTCTACTTGCATCAGTCCAGAAATGCTGGTGTCACCCTTGCCACCTGTCCCTCCTTCACCCCCATATGCAACACATCACTATGGCCTTGGAGTCGTCCCCTTGTCCCCACCCTCAGGCTAGCACACGTCATTACTATCTCATTTGAGCCAATGCAGTAGTGTCCTAGTTGATGTTTTTCTTACTTCCCTCTTCGTCTCTTCTTAACACTCAAACCAGAGAGTTATTCCCAAATGCATCTCTAAATGTGTCTCCCAGCCTCTTAAAATACTTAAAAAGTTTCCCATTTCCGCTTGGATAAAAACAAAATCCATCGATATGGCCCACAAGCCCACCAGAGTCCAGCGCCTGCCGAGCCTGCCAGCCTCACCTGTCCCCAGGCTCCTGTACCCCTTCAGGCTCCATCCCGGGGTCTGGCTGCAGTCTTCCATGCTCCCCATACTCACACTGGCCACAGGACCTCTGCACATACTCTTCTCTCTTCTTAGAATGTTTCTTCTATCCCCTTCTGCTCAGTTAACACCACCTTATCCTCTCGATTCACTGTGAGTATCACTTCCACAAGAAGGCTTTCTATTACTTCCTTGGTCAAGTCAATCCACCGCACCATAGACTTTCTGGAAACTGTGACCATCTCTCTCTTAACACCGGTGGCCTGGGTTGGTATGTTTATTGGACTAATGTTGGTCTCCCCTACTAGACTATAATAAGCTCCTTGAAGACAATACCTATTTAGTTTTTGCTCATTTTTCCCCTATAGCATGAACCATAATTTTGGCTCATTAATATATACTCAAAATATATTTATGGAACAGATTTCTCAATGATTCATTATGGCAAAGAGATCTATAGCTATTGATGGATGTTTATGCAAATCCTCTCCTGGGTGAATTTCTTTCACTGACCAAACAAAAGAAAGGTGAGCCAAAGCTGGGATGGTTGTTCTTGTTTTTGTTTTTAGCTGCTCCAAACACTTCCTCTGTGCCTAGCCCCATCCTAAACTCTTTGCTTTCATTCACTCACTAATCCTCATGGCCCCTAAGAGACACACACTATCATATCTCCATTGCATGGATGGGAAAATTGAGGCCTGCATATTAATTAACTTGTCCAGGATCACATAGTCAGCTCAGCAATATATTTCTGGCACCAGGCACTATACCTATCACATGCTAAGAGCTCAGTAAGTGTTTGTAGAATGAATGAATGAATAGATGAATAGCAAAGCTGGTCTATCATGAGCCACTGATCCCTATGTACTTTTTTTGAGTGTTCCCCCTTTCTTTGGTCCTTGCAGCCACACACTCATGTCCACCTTGGCCACTTCACAGCAGAACTGTCGCAACAGCCTCCTCATTTCTCTCCCTGCACCTGCTATTCCCTCTCCCTATTTCACCCACTTAGAATGAGACTAGAATGACTTCTAACATCCATCCAGACCCATCCATGCCTTTCCTGAGAGACTCTTTCCTGGCTTCTCATTATCTTTAGGACACTGACCCAAGTGCTTAATTTGGCCAAAGAAGACCTTAGTGCACATTGCCAGCCTCACCCCTCTCTTATTCCTGTGGGTACCAGCCCCCTTCTTGCCTCGGGGCCTTTGTGTATGTTGTGCTTCTGCCTGGAGTGCCCTTCACCCTCCGGTCTCCTAGTAATGGAACTTCAGGCCGCACTGTTCGTGGTGGACTGAGTAGTGACCCCGGCAACACCCAGGCTCTAATCCCCGGGGTCTGAGAATGCTATCTTGGAGGACAAAGGGACTCTGTAGACGTGATGAACATCTGTAATCCCCTGGGGCTGTCTCTTCTTTATATTGTCCACAGTATGCTCCTTCCTTCACTGACATTTGTGGTTTCAAGAATCTCTATGAAGAGAAAATAATCATTACTGATAAAGTTGTGGATTTAATTAATGCTCCAGTTGTGAGTGTACGTGTATTTGCTAATTCACATTTAAACTTACTGAACACACATTCCCAGCAGCACTATTCACCATATCCAAAGTGTAGGAACGGCCCAGACAATGGGTGAATGAAGACACCTGTGCGGTACGCCCTACAGGGGACCATCATTCAGGCGTACAGAGGAACGGAGTGCTGACTCACGCTCCAGCGTGGACAAACTTTGAAGGCATTGTGCTAAGTGAAAGTCACAAAAGACAACTTAGTATGTGAGTCCATTTACATGAAATGTCCAACGTAGGCATATCCACAGAGACAGAAAGTAGATGAATGGTAACTGGAGGTTGGGAGAGGAGAAGGGGGAGCAACTGCTTACTGGGTGTGGAGTGTTCTTACGGGGCGATGGAAATGTTTGGGATGAGATGCAGGTGGTGGCTGCGCAGCATGGCCAATGCATTAAATGTCACTGGATTGTTTACTGTAAAGTGATTAATTTTATGTTATGTGAATTTTACCTTGATTTAAAAAATTGTACTACTTTTCTTTTTTAGCTGGATAACATAAGTCATGTGTAAATCCTCGTCGTAGCTTTTACAGGTGAGGAAGCGGGGTGCTCCACCATTCGTTCTACCAACTCCACGTGTGGGGGTCTTTTTTGGATACACATACACCATTCTGAATGCTGAGAAGTCTGCCTACTCGATCCAGAAATACCGACTGAACGGCTTGACTTTCCGTCTGTTTCAGAGCGCTCCTGCCGTCTACGTGGGAGGAGGTGCAGGTGTGGAGCCCTCGCATCTGTCCCTGGGGAACAAACACCCTGTGAAAAAGGCCGGCCTCTGGGAATCAATGTTTATCTGCAGGGCAGCAGTTAGGTCGGAAGTGGCACTGGATCGAGCTTTTCCGACCATGTTCCTACGCAATAAACCGCGGCATAAAGCGGAGTATCACATCGAGGAGAGATTGCCTGCATTCGCCGTCTCCAGCATGACTCCCACCGCTCTCATCAGCCGTTCTTCCAGCATAAAGCGGAGGGTTTTGCTCTCTTCTCCCTGAACAAGCGCCGACATTGGGGAAGACACTAATGGGAGCAGGCAGAATGGAACGACGACGGGGATCCTTTTAGCAATGCCTGCTGCTCTTGCATACCGGCAATTGCAGACAGCTCCTCTCGCAGACAGCTCTGTCACCCCGGGTTTGTGTTAGAAATAGCTGGTGGGTGAGGAACTGGGAACAACAAGCCATGTTGCTCAGATGCAGGGGAGGCTGCTGGTTCTCCCAGTGGTGGTGCTGGACTCCACCTGCCCGGGTGCCGGCCTAGTGTATGGCTTGTTACATACACCGGAGAGCTTCTCGTGGCCCATGAGCCCAACCTCTGCTGCTGGGAGAGAGGGAGAGGACTGCTGAGGTCTGAATGAGCTCAGACATTCTGGCGGATGATCAGTGAGTAGCCGGGAAGCCCTGTGTGGCTGCCAGGCATTGTGCAAGGTGCTGCAGAGACGCCGCAGTTACACTGACACAGTGAACACAGCGCGCGTGGTCTATCTGGGAAGACCAGCGGCCATTTGTTCACTCGGAGCCCTCCACATCCAGTCAGGACCGTGGAGAGGAAAGGCGCCTGTCGTGGGGCTGGTGGGAGGAGCAGCTGGGGTGCTGGGTAGCGGAAGAAGAAAACTGCCAAGGAGCAGTTACCCTGACTGCTCCCCACGGACCTCGCACAGACGGAATCGGGAGTGTGTAGCCTCTGAGTCCCCAAGGAGAGAGCCACTGTGTTGCCAGGACACGAGGCTCAATGTGGGTGCTTTCTTCTCAGGCCCTTGTTTGAGGGTGACAAAGCGGCTTCGGGCAGTGAGGTGGATGTGCCACCCAGACGTTTAAGGAAATGTCTAATACGAGAATCACAAAAGCTCAGCACAAGTCAGCTTGATGGCGACTCCATAAAATTCCAGCATCAGGGACCTGCTTCGGAGTCCACTCAGTTTGATGGTATTTCTCCACTGAGAGCTTCCCTGTCCTAAGTTTAATGGAAAGGATTTGACCTATTGTAACGATCATGAGCAACACCCCAAAATGCTCGTCTCACATGCAAACCTCTTCATGGGCAAGCAAGAGCCGGCTTGCAGAGCTCAGGATGGAGGGAGGACAGACGACAATCTTCAGGGAACACCGCCCCCGGCCAGCTCAGCACCCGTGTCCTCCAGCCCTGCCTGACCAGCCATTTGCTCCCTCACTCAGCTAGGACTCCATTGTCAACATCCTCTTTGTGATTTGGTAAGGGTATCTTATGACAAATACAATATTAAAATAAAAGAAATCTGAGAAAAATATAAGCTACAGTTCTATGATCTCCTAATCAAATTAGTATTTCATTTATCAATATTCCTTTTCATCTATTTTCAATATGTATATTCAGTTTTTCTTATATGTGGCCATTTTACAGGTAAATTTGTAGTTTGTAGCATTATATTATAACTCTCTCTTTTGTTTATTTTTTTCCCTGAAATCTCCATTTCCATTTATGCTACTCAAATAAAGCACTGGAACATATTATCCACGTCTTTTATCATCCTCACAGGATCTTACAAAACGCTCTACACAGAATTCTTATGATTTCTTTTTATAAAAGAATGTCAGGTACATTTCTCTACTCAAGCCACATACATTGCTCTGAGCCAGTAAATCAGAAGTATTAATGGTTCTTTTTAAAAGCCACGTAATATTTTGTAGCATGGATGCCGCACCTCACACTATGGATAAACATTTAACCTTTCCTTCTATTTTTTTGTACCTACAGAAAACAATGGTTCTGTAAACATCCTTATACATTTACCTTTAAGTACTGAGGTTTTGTTATTTTTAGGATAGCTTTCCTGAAGGAAGACTGCTGTGTTCCTTCTTTATTATGTCTGTTAATAATTTAAACACAGGGCCAGATTAGCTCGCAAATGGCAAAACTAGGATCAAATTAGACCCCAGAGCCTGAACTCCCAACACTAACACTATTTCACCCCTCTCGTGGTGGAGATGTCGAGCACTGGGGTGAACTCCTAGACACAGCACACTAGCCTAGATGGGCAGTGTTCAAACAACAACGATGACAAACAAGGCCCAGGGGCTCATGGGGAGGGAGCTGGGATGGGTGACCTCCACCTTTTCTTCTAATCTGACATTTACATATTCCCGAGAAGGAATCCATTGCATTTCAGTCAGGTGGGCCAAGCAATTTAGATATAACTACCCAATTAGTAATTGAGCGTGACCACTCCTGGGACATTTCTCAAGGTGACTCCTGCTAATTAAACAGTCACACAGCCGTAATTCCTCAACCATAGTGAATGACAAAGGAAAGAAACTCAGAGAAACCTGCGCTAAGTAGTTTCTATCTCGACTGCAACCAGTGATGAACTTTAAATGGACTATTTAGAAATAGAAATGAAAACAATACTGCATCTGGCGCAGTAACTCTTTTTCAGTGAGTAGTGTTTTTAATATTGGTCAATGCAATGACCTATAAACATCAGTTGTGGTATCTAGAAATAGATGGTGTTACATTTACAGCAGTAAATTCCTTTTTTTCAAAATTATTATTTTTTAATCCTCACCCAAGGATATGTTTATTGATTTTAGAGAGAGAGGACAGGAGAGAGAAAAACATTGATGTGGGAGAGAAACGTTGATTGGTTGCCTCCTGTATGTGCCCCAACTGGGGGCTGAACTTGCAACCTTTTTTCTGGCTGTATGGGATGATGCTCTTCCAACCAACTGAGCGCCCCAGTCAGGGCAGTATATTTCTTTCTGAAACAAGACTTGTGCCATATATATGTGACCATATATGTTGTCACAGAGGGCCCTGAGAAGAGCCCATGGGGGCTGTTATTTTCCAGCACCCGAGAATGAACCTCATAGGAGCTGATGTTTCAGTATAAACCCCACAGAAGGGTAGTAAGCCCATTTGGACAGCCCAGCTGCAATGGAAGAAGACATTTCTCCAAGAAAAAAAACATTAATGGGGAACTCATTTCATGTTTGTGTTTTTAATTTTGCAATTTAAAATCTCTCTAAATACATTTTCCCCTTTAAAATGTGATTAACCAAAATTTCCCCATCTTTATTATGGCAAATAGCCAGTTATAGTATTTCTTTGGAATAGCAGCAGGAACATTATTTAGATTTAAGGGAGAAGGAATGCATGAAACTGTTATTAAAACTGAATATGTTTAGTTTTCACAGCTATTAAGAGGATTATTAAGGAGTTTGTGCAAGTTTTGGATATGTAGATGGAGCTAATTATATGTATTGTGTGGTAGGAGCATGCTTATAGCTTATTGGGTATGCTTTTAATTAAATGCTCCATTGAAACCTGGAGCATCCAGCCCTTGCTTTGTCAATGAACTACCTGTAAGCCCTTGGGTAAGTCACTAAACCCATCCAAGGGAAGATCGCGATGATTTGTTCTGGTTCTAATATTGCTTGAAGTTTTGTCGGCACTTAAGTAATAAATTAATACTAAAGTCCTAATGAGAAAATACAGACTTGTTTCCAAGTTACAACCTGATGCCAATACCTGCAATTGCAAAAGTACTTAATCGGGTGAGTGACATTTTTCCCCCTACTGATTACAGTGACAGTAATAGCAGCTGCATGTATGGGGTGGCTCACTGGTGCCAAGTCCTCCCTGGGTGTCATCTCAGCTTCTGGTGTCCTCTCAGGTGTGCCAACCATCCCCAGCTATGGACTGGGGAAGCAGACTCAGGTTGCCCAAGGTCACCTCTCTAATGCTATGGATAGGTGCAGTTTAGTTTTTTTTAATTACTAACCATCCTCAATTTTTCTCCTCCTGCACTATAATGAAGGCAATTAAGAGAACTCTCTTTGCCCCAGATTCAGAGAGTGGATAAGTCACTAAAGCAGAGTAAGGGCCCCTACTCTGCTTTGAGATGATTGGGACCTTCACTGAAAATGCGTTGCCCCCCCAGATTGGGACACAGCGTTAAAGGTGAAACCCTGCTGGCTGGGGCTGGGGAAGATGGAGCAGTCAGTGTTTAAACGTCTTCCTGGCCCTCACCTGACTTACTGATTGTGAGTCCTAATGCTATGAAGTAATGGCTCTGTGACCTTGGCCTAGTTACCGAACCTCTCTGAGCTATATCGGTAGAGTAGGCATCAAATAGTACAGCTTTACAGGGATGTTACAACGATGAAATGAGTCCGTGAATGCTCTTCCAGCTGTAAGATGCTGAACAAGTGCTAACTAATTGTGACTGTTTGCCTCCAGTTTGGGGTTGAAATATCAGGAGGAAGGGGATAAAAAGTTCTGTGACTATGTAGAGTAATAATAGAAGCCAGGAATAATACAGCACTTACTATGTGTTGGGCTAAGTCCTAAACACTGCACCGGTGTAAGGCAGGCATTATCATTGTTATTGTCATTATGATTAGTCCCACTGTACAAGTAAGTACCCCAAGGCACAATTTAAACAACCTTCCCAGCAGGTCAGCTGCAGAGTTGCTCTTTGAACAGTCTGTCTGCCCCTGAGCTTGACTCTCACCCCAGTCCCACCGTGTCACCCGCCACCCTCTCTGGGCAGTGAGAGGCTGAATACCAAACAGTGAGGAGTAGAAGATATAAATTCCAATTCTCTTACTTCTGATGTTTCAGTCATGGTTCTGATTGGCAGCAAATTTTATCATCTGGACTATAAAACACAGAAGCTATTGTTGCTGGAGCTCGAGAGCTGGCCCCCTGCAGTGGGAAAACAGGCCTGTTCCAAAAATATAAAACAAAACAAAACACCAAACCAGAAGACACACGAAACTTTCCCCTGACAATTTCAACGCCATGGAAGGACTGGCTGACTCTCAAGGCTGGAGGCTGTAGCATTTCCAGGCGTCCCTGATTCCTTTCCCCTTGAATGCTGTGTTGGTTCTCTACGTCTGCTGTAACAAATTAACGCACACAGCGGCTTAGGCAATGCATGTGATTTATTTTATACTTCGGGGGTCAGGAGTCCAACACGGGACTCACTGGGCTAAGCACAGAGTATCAGCACGACTGGATTCCTTCCGGAGGCTCCAGGGGAGACTCTGTTTCCTTGCGTTTTGCAGCTTCTAGAAGCTGCCCACCTTTCTTGACTCACGCCTCCTTCCTCCAGCTCCAAAGCCAGCACAAGTGGGTAGAGGCCCTTCCATGCTGTGATGTCTCTGGTTCTTCAGTCCTCACATATTTTCTGAGCCAGACTGGAAAGGTGCTTTGATTTTTAAGGACCCATTTGGTGAGATTGGGCCTACCCAGGCAACTCAGGATAATCTCCCCAACTCAAGGGCCCCTTCATCACTCAGAAGAGCCCTCAGGTAAAAGTGACCTATTCCCAGGTTTCAGGAGATTAGGACGTGGGCCTTTCAGAGGATATTATTCTGCCCACTGTGGATGTAAAACCCGAACCAAGATTTGCGGCAACAAGCTTTGTGGAAGCAACTTAAATCAACAAGGACTTGAAAATAAGCCGGTGCTGGTGGGGACCCCGCTCGCTCCTGCCTGCACTACGGCCAAGTCAATATAACCTGCAAGTGTAGATTTTGCAGTTCAAGGAGCTGTTTAACAAATTCCACCTCCACCCCTTTTGTGCTGTGTAACCCTCAGGCAAGTTACAGAACCTTTCACAGGGGTGTCCAACCTTTTGATGTCTCTGGGCAGCACTGGAAGAAGAGCTGTCTTGGGCCACATGTTAAATACACTGAGGCATGTAATCACAGAAAAATCTCATAATGTTTTAAGTAAATTTATGATTTTGTGTTGGGCCACATTCATAGCCATCCTGAGCTGCACGCAGCCTGTGGGCTGCAGGTTGGACACCCCTGCCTATATCAGTTTCTATAGCTTTTAATGGGCGTAGCATTGGAACTGACTTTATGTTGTTGTTCAGAAGGTTAAATTAAGTTCATGTACATGAGGCACAGATTCTAGCACAGAGAAAGCGACAGAAAGATTCTAGCACAGAGAAAGTGACAGAAAGATTCTAGCACAGAGAAAGGAAACTTATGGAAGCTCTCTTAGATCTCAGGTGTCTGGTCAGCCCAAGCACTCCATTCTGTTAGCCACTATATAATTGGTCCGAAGGGCGGGCATATGACCCAGACAGGGCCAACTGAAGTCTGTCTCTGGGATTGTTATACAGATACTGGGAAAGAAAAGTCCCATTCTAAGCAACAGTCTGATTCCACTGTACGTGCATTAGACCAATAACCTCTGTTTATAGATGAGAAAAGCAGGACCCCAAAACACCAAGTGTTTTGTCTAAGTTGACACAACAAGAATCTATCAAGAGGAAAACCTTGGTCTACCAACCTCACCATCTCCTGCTCCTGTGGGACTGTAGCCCACTTAAACCCTGCCGACTGCAGTCCCTGGCCTGGCCAGATCAGTGTTGTGGTCTCTATTTAAAGATGAAGAAACTTGATGTTCAGAGGGTTAAAGGCTTTGCCAAAGTCTCTCAGCTATTAAGAAGGAAGTATTTAGACACAAAACTCAGGCCTCTTCGGGCTACTCATCATGCTGGTTAGCATTCATGTCTGAACTTTCTGCTCCTCTAACTATAAAAGACTCATAAAAATGTGGTTACTCACCTTTAAATCTATTTCTGTATAAACACACTAAATAAGTAGCTACTCCTTTACCAGGCCTGGTACGAATGTATTATTCATGAATATTATATGCTGATTTATTCTTCTATTAATGTATTATTCATTCTCTTAACTGCACATAATGCAAATCCACATGAATTTCTATGAAAACAAATCTATTCAATGGTAAGGTCATGACAGGTATGGTGACATTTCAACTCTTTGTGTCTCTTTCATTAATTATACAACTGAAATAATACCCACCTCCCATGGGTGGGCTGCCAGGGAAGTGATTAAGAACTAATATCTGAGGATCTCAGTTGGGAGGTACCAATTATACTGGTGTCTTTGGTGGCATAGGAGGCTCTCCTTTTGGGCTGGGTAGAGAAGGTGGCCTGCATTCTAGGGTCTTGGTAGAGGCTCTGGCTGTGTCACCTTCCCAGGAACAGTGGATGAATCTTGAACTATAATATGTGGGACTCAAGTGTTTGGAATGGGATTTGTTGTTGCTCTGACTCCCTTCTCCCAGTGTTCACTGTGGGCTCTGGAGCAATGCAGCAGGCTGGGGAAAATGCACCGGGTGTGTGATAGAAAACTGGATATGCCACTGGGGTGGACTCAGAGGGTCTAGGAGGACCCCTGACCAGCTGCCAGGCAATAGCATTCAGAAGACCACCTGGATGCAGAAAGCAACAGACGTCAAGGGTCTACCCCAGAACAAGAGGGTGTGCTGGAGTAGATCCAACTCAGGAACGGGGAGTTGACAAGTGCTAGGTGAATGCATGTATGTGGCAGGCGGTCCCAGTAAGGGAGCATTTGTTGGCACAGTGTGGGTCACTGCAATGAACTCTAGGGAGAGATGTGATTTCTGTCAAAAGAAAATGGAAAGAACAGGACATAGGATGAGACAGGAACTTGGGTTTAGAAACTCTAAAGAGGATTCAGCCTCTGACATGCTCAAAGAGCCACATCTCAGGATGAGGAACAGAGGACGGTGTTAGACCGAGACAGACAACCAGCCAGACTGGTTTCCCTGCACCCATGCATTCATTCATTTACTCATCAGCACCTGCTGTGGACAGGTCAGGCACGGTGCTGGTGCCAGGCCTGCAGGGCAAGTGCCACAGACAGGGATCCTGTGCTCATTGCACATGGGTGGGGAGGCTGACACTACACCGCCCCAGTTTAGATATGGCAGGGACAGGTGCTTGAAGGAAAAGTACCTATGCAAGGGGCACTACAGGAAGGTATACTACAGAGCCTTCGAGGTCAGGAAAGTTTATTTTGAGAAAGTAACTTTTCCACCAGAACTTGAATGGCAACTGTTCATTAGCCAGGTAAGGATGTAAAGGAAGTTATAGCTAGAGGAAACAGCACCTGTCAAGGTCATGGCTCTCAAAGGGGCTTGGCATCACCGTCAGGGATCACACTGAACACAGGGACTAAGTGGTGAGTTCCGGGGCTGATTTCTAAAGTCTTGCAGAAAAAGTATTTAAGTCACTGGGTTGGAGGGGTGTTGAACTTGCAGCTGGGGCCAGATGACCGCTGAGGGAAGTCCCAAAGAATACACATCCCTGAGGCTAGAACCCAGGCCAATCTGGTGCCGGTTGTTACCACCTGAATTTGGAGGTCAGCCCCGTGGCTGTGAAGTCAGTGCCACCCAGCCTGATGACAAATGACTCCACAGGTGGGTAACAACGTGGTGTGCTCAGCTACTTTGCTGGGCTTTTATATTTCATTTATTGAATGGTATAAAACTAGACATTTATTGGCCACAGACCAATTTTGTGTTCTTGTAACACAAAAAAAATGGCTACATTTGAAAAGGTGAAGTATTGCCTGCTTCAAATCTATAATAGAGACCAGGCCTTGTTGGCACCTGCTGAATTATTAACATGAGAAATTCCATGGTTGCATGTAGTACTGCGGTACTTTCTCCCCCAATTTGCTTTACTGCATGTGCTTGTCTTACCGTTTGACAGTCCGTAACGCAGATTGACGTAAGAGTGTGCTCCAGTAGGTAAATAATAGATGACTTTAAAAATGCCTGAACACATTTGGGTGAGATCCATTACAATGGACAGAAAACAACCATTATGGCCTTTCTGTAAAGACTGAATAAAAACTGCAGCAGAGGGGTGGCTGCCATGGCATGCCAGGGGCCAGCCGGAGTCCACTCCCGAGGCAGGCAGCACCCACAGGGAAGGGGGAACGGAGTGTCTGCAGCGAGAGAGAACTGGACTCGCGGGGCTTAACTGGGAAGGAAGGTGGCCCAGCGACCGTGAGCAGGCATTTCAGTGCTGAGGGGCGTATCTCTGCATCAGTCAGTCATGTGGGGCAACTGCTCTTAGGAAAGTCACTTGAAAAATAACAATGTTTTCTGAGCACAGTCTCTGCGCTATTTCATTTAAACATCAGCAACTTCACAGAGCAGGACTATTACCCTTGCATTATGGGTGAGGCAACGGAAGACCCAAGAGGATAGTTACTTTCTCAGGGCTGGTCAACTTAGGGGCAGTGGCAGAACCGGCACTAAACAAGCCCGTCTGACTCCGCATTAAACAAGCCCGTCTGACTCCGAAGCCGGCTTGTGTCCTATGGGAAAATTGACAGGCGTAAGAACTACCCAGCTGCATTCTTTTCAGTACATGGTTGGTCTCGACATACACAGTATAGATTGATTTCTCCTGCATCTCCAATGATCACGTCAATATTTGTAAAACTTTTACATCCCTTTACACCTCGCAGGGGCTTTGGCAGTACTGTCATCCAATTCTCACAGTAAACTGGGGGATGAGCTCTCCTTACCCCGTATGTTATTGCTGTCAACACCACGAAGTTAGAACCTGCTGAGTGTCCCCTGGCTCTTAGTAATATTAGCACAAGAATTCAGGATCCTTGTGGGGTTTTTTTTTAGATTATTGGTTTTCCCATTTTTGTTTTAACTGCAAAGAGCAAAGAGTACCTTCTCTCTTGGGGGTGCTTATAATTTAAAGCCATAAGGCCTTAAAGCTGGAAAGAACCTTAGAGGATGAGAAATAATTACTGAGGCACTATGCAAGGTGGAGCATGCAATCATTTGAATTTAATATGTGTTAGAAAAATGCTGCTTTTCCATCAGCAGTGAGCCAGTGATGATATGGTATTTCCTACTTAGACCTATTTACTGAAGTAAATTAAAGTGTGTTGCTCTAAAAAGCATATGAAGTAAATATTAGGACAGCTATTAGACAGATACGGCCAATGTACAAAGGCGGAACTTACGAAGTCGAAGTGGGGGACACCATGGTTGCAACCTAAGGAGAGGTAGTTCTTGGGAACGTCCCCTTGGTCAGGCAATGCACTGCTCTCCTTTAGAAAGAGACGCAGACTGAGCTGGGCAGGGCCCGGGGCAGAGCCGTAGGGCTAGCCCTGCGCCCTGCTCTACCCAGTGCCCCAGCACCCTCCGTGCTCTGCTGGGCCAGCTGTAAAGCTCACCAAGTCCCCTTTTGCCTCTAAAGCTGATGATGCCACATTCCCGTGAGCATCCCATTGAACACTTCTAGAACAGTTTTACAGACCGGGAAGCCATAATTAAAATGATCAATTGAGCAGTAAACATACACACTTTGGCAAAATCATATGCAAACAGGAACCTAGCCCTGATGCTATCTGTGAAGCGGACGCTGTGTAATGACATCTGGACACAGCTTATTTCTGAGAAAACATATGCATGGTCTCTAAGACGAAACACAGCGAAACCCACAGGGCAAACCCGGCCACCCACTTTAGTCTGCCTTCAGGTAACCACCACGCAGATCAAGACGTGGAACATCCTCTCCCCTCCCAAACAGGCTCTCTAATGGCCAAAGTAAGGGTTAGTCCCAACGTTCTTGCTATTCTGACTTTTATGGCCCTGAATTAATTTTGCCTGTTCATGAATTTCATAGAAATGGAGTCTTACGGAATATACTTTTTTATGTTTATCTTCCTTTGTTTGACATTGAGCCCTTGAATGTCATCTATGTTGTGTGTAGCAGTTCATTCTTTTTCATTACTGCCTACTTCAATTTATCCATCCATCCATCCATCCATCCATCCATCCATCCATTCTACTGTTAAGGGACATTTTTGTTGTATCCAGTTTGGGCCATTATGAAAGACACTGCAGAAAATATTCTTGTGTGTGTCTTTTGTGGATATAAGCATTCAACACTCTTTGGCACTTACTGAGCTAAGAAGATAAATTGCTGGGTCACAGGGTCTACGGATATTTGATTTTTTTAGTACAAATCATGAAACACTTCCAAAGTGTACACTTCTACCACAATATACAAGCATTCAGGTCGCCCCACATCCTGGATATTGTTGATCCTTTTCATTTCAGCTTTTGAAAATATGTGTATCTTGAAGGTACCCAAGCTGAAGCTCCCAGACTCTGCCTGTTTTCCTGAACTTTGCACCTTTATGTGTTACTGCTTGCCGTCAGTTTTTTTCTGAATTGTTTTCACATATTTTTCTAACTCAGCATCGCCAGGAGAGGACTTCATAATCTCCTTTCTGACCACTTGCAATTCATTCTCTGTTCTCTAGTTCTAACACACTCCCAGATGCTAAATTCCTCAGGCGTCTTTTCCAGTTCCTTTTGTTCCTGCCACTGCTCAAACCGGGAGGATTGTATCTCCACAGTGTTTCTTTTTTATTTTTTCCAGTACAGTTGTCTCCATTTCCCCCAACCCACTCCCCCCCACCTCAGCCATCCCCACTTCCCACCCTTGATCATACCCCCCTTTAGTTTTGTCCATGTGTCCTTTTTACATGTTGCTGAAAACCCTTCCCCCTTGTTCCCTCATTATCCCCTCCCACCTCCCCTCTGGTCACTGTCAGATTGTTCTTAATTTCAATGTCTCTGGTTATATTTTGCTTGCTTGTTTGTTTTGTTGATTAGGTTCCACTTAAAGGTGAGATCATATGGTATTTGTCGTTTACTGCCTGGCTTATTTCACTTAGCATAATGCTCTCCAGATCCATCCATGCTGTTGCAAAGGGTAGGAGCTCCTTCTTTCTTTCTGCTGCATAGTATTCCATCATGTAAATGTACCACAGTTTTTTTTAAAGATTTTATTTATTTATTTTTAGAGAAGGAAGGGAGGGAGAAAGAGGGAGAGAGAGAAACATCAATGTGCGGTTGCTGGGGGTCATGGCCTGCAACCCAGGCATGTGCCCTGACTGGGAATCGAATCTGCGACACTTTGGTTCACAGCCTGTGCTCAATCCACTGAGCTATGCCAGCCATGGCAGTTTTTTCACTCATTCATTTACTGATGGGCCCTTAGGTTGCTTCCTAAGTTGTGCTGCTATGAACATGGGGGTGCATAGGTTCTTTTGGATTGGTGTTTCAGGGTTGTTAGGGTATAATCCCAGCAGTGGAATTGCCTGGTCAAAAGGCAGATCCATCTTTAGTTTTCTGAAGAAATTCCATACTGTTTTCCACAGTGGCTTCACCACCAACAGTGCACTAGGGTTCCCTTTTCTCACATCCTAACACTTGTTGTTTGTTGACTTGTTTATGATGGCCATTCTGATCAGTGTGAAGTGGTATCTCATTGTGGTTTTATTTTGCATCTCTCTGATGGCTAGCGATGTTGAGTATCTTTTCATATGTCTCTGGTCCCTCTGTATGTCCTTGGGGAAGTGTCCAAGTCCTTTGCCCATTTTCTAATTGGGTTGTTTGTCTTCCTGGAGTGGAGCCATGTGAGTTCTTTATATATTTTGGAGATCGAACCCTTGTCTGAGGTATCATTGGCAAATATGTTTTCCCATAGGTTGGTTCTCTTTTCATTTTAATGCTGTTTTCTTTAGCTGTGCAGAAGCTTTTTATATTGGTCAGATCCCATTTGTTTATTCTTTCCTTTCTGCAGTGTTTCTTGTATTGGGGTTCCTCCCCCTCTTTCCCCCCGAGCCTCTGCTCCAGTTCTGCCTTCATTACGTCCTGCCTAGCCTATTTCAAGCTCAGCAAAAGAGGTGTCTTTAAACAGCTCTTTTTGGACATTTTCAAAACGGCTTTTTCATTTTCCAGGCAACTTCTCTGGCTCTTGATCAAAGCGCCTATATACTCATAACTGGATTAGTCTACTATTCAAGGTATTACAGTTAAAGTGGCTAATTTTCCCTCTGTTAGCTCACTAAAATTCCTTCAAATGAGGAATGTAAAATGTGATTTGAAATTCATTTTCTTAAGTGTTTGTTTTTTTTGAAGTATTAGCTCTTTGTACATATCTAGACTATTACTGAGGCCACTTGGGTCTTCTGGAGGCTCCAAGTGGAAGGCAGGTTTGTGCCCACATGTTTTAAATTGCCTTATAAAGGCCTCTGTCACCGGGCTTAATGTTGCGGCTGCAAAACCCACATTTGTGATTGCTCCACAGTCATCCTGTTTGTCTGAGACAAGACAAGACTCCTGGCATTTCTCCTTCCACCCCTACATAGTAACTGCCTTCTCGCCTAAATAAATGACCTCGAATTTCCGACATGTCTATGCTCTTGGCTTGCAGGCCATGGCTGAAAGGCGATGGTAACGTTCAGTGATTCTGAGAACAGGGATCCATTCAGGAACATGGGATCAATGAAGTCTAACTCTGATGTTGCTAACTGGAGGGTCAGTCACTTTACTGCTCTAGGACTCAGTTTTCTCATCTGTCAAATGAGAGCACTATTGTACCTACATCAGAGGGTCATTGTGAAAATTAAATGAGACTATTTATATAAAGGCCATTTAATAAACACAGTCTATGATCTGACTATTATTAATGCTAAAAGAAAGCCTCCAAAGTGCCCATTTCCTTCATTCATACATTTTATTTCTACCCACCTTACTAAAGACTCTCAGAAACCCTCTCTGTCATTTAGAGTTTTTGCCCTTTGGACCTGTCTTTAAACCTCTCAGTCAGTTTGCCTTGTCAGCCAGACTCCAACTGCAAAGGAGACAGTAACTTCTGGGGGACTGCCCATGGCTTCCTCACATATCTTGCCTGCTGTCTGTTCGCTGGAGCCACGTGACTACTTCTAGCCAATGGGAACTATCACTTCCAGGTAGAAGTACTTAAGAGCTTCTTAAATGCTTTTAACTCTCTTCCTCTGCCACAGCTTCAAAAAAGTCCATGCGCTCCACATAGCACCAGCTGGCAGAGCCTCTGCCAGACTGCGTCCCTTAATAACGATGCAAAGCAGAGCTCCCCAGCAGATGTGTGTTGGACATGTAGCTTGAGCAAGAAAGAATCTTTGTTGTGTTATGTCTATTAAAACGGTGGGGATAAGCCCTGGCTGGGTGACTCAGTTGGTTGGAGTGTTGTCCCATATACCAAAAGGTTGCAGGTTCGATTCCAGGTCAGGGCTCATACCTGGGTTGTGGGTTTGATCCCTGGTTGGGGAACGTGTGGGAGATGACTGATCCATGTTTCTGTCTCACACTGATGTTCCTCTCTCTCTCCTTTCCCCTCTCTCTAAAATCAATAAACATATTCTTAGGTGAGGATTAAAAAAATGTTGGGGTTAACTTGTTATTACAGCATAGCCTAATCTAACCCTGACTAATATACCAACTCTGCTTCAATCTGTCATGAGCCTCTCTTGGACAGCCCACGTTCCTGAACTGTCCTGGAGGGATTCTCTGGCTTATGGAAGCCTGCTTCCCTAGGACATTCTCAGAGCCACCCTCTTACATCTTCTTATGCCAGAATTGGTTGTGCCAGTGAAAGAAAGATCTGGTAAGGGCCAATGAACCTAAAGAATCATTCTGGAGTTACAAGAGATTCTAGGAACTCATTTCACTTTCCCCTTTGCCAGAATTACTAGACACTCATCTAGGATGACATTATAGTCAATGGAGACTTCTTTCAAGTCTTTAAATATGCCAGCAACTTCTTATATTTACTAGTCTTTCTGCCTGTAATGTTTTTGCTCCAGTCCCTATCCCTTTACTACCTTTCCTGGTTAACAATCTTCAGCTCTGAAAATAAGTGCCACTTCCTCTAGGAAGCTGTCTTTGATTTCCCCAAGTAGGTAAGGCTCTATCTATTGTATACTTCAATGCCACCCAAAGTCACCTTAGGTAACATTTAGAGCATTTGCATTTCTTATTTATTGATTTATTTATACTTTTAAAAATATTTTATTTATTTTTAGAGAGAGGGGAAGGGAGGGAGAAAGAGAGGGAGAGAAACATCAATGTGTGGTTACCTCTCTTGTGTCCCTTACTGGAGCCCTGGCTGGCAACCCAGGCATGTGCCCTGACTGGGAATTGAACTGGCAACTCTTTGGTTCACAGACCAGCATTCAGTCCACTGAGCCATACCAGCCAGGGCTGCATTTCTTATTTAATGTCTAATCTGCTGAGCTATAAATTCCATGGTGACAGGGGCTGAACCTGGGTTATTTACCACCATACTCTCTTTTCCAAATTCTGTACCTGAAAGAGAGTAGGTGCTTAAACATTACCTGCTGATCCATAAAAATTATCTGCCTTTATAAATAAGGGAGAGAACAATTCAGATAGCCGCCCTCCATAACACAAGCAAGCACGCTCTCACATTAAAATCCCATATCTAGAATGAGATGATTCTCCTTTGAGATAGCCCATAACTCATTGTACTGTAAAGAATTGTTTCCTGCAAATTGCTTTCTGCAAAGTTTAGTTCCATTTTGAAAATGTGAAATAAAATCAGATCCTTGGCTTCTTGATTCTGCCTCAGACATTAGCTCACTGTGATGCTGGCACTATTTTTGTGGGCTAGAAATTAGTGGAGTGTTCACAAAGAGAAATGTCATGAAAGCCTAGCTCAAGATCTCAAAATTATAGAGGGCTCCCAGCTCCCATGAGAAGAGAACTTCAGAACAGAGCAACACTCTCCCAGCAGTCTGAATGGTGAATGCGTTTGGCTTTTCATTCCTTAGTTAGCACGACAAAGACAAATTTCAAACAGTGCCAAATACTTGGTGGAAACTTTTTTATATACGGCTCTGAGTCAACGAATGACAGAAGCTCTTCCAGGACACTCCTTTCTGCTTATGGCAAAGATAATAAGCCACTACATATTCTTGGATGAAGTCTTGGAAAAACAAGTTTTTGAATGGAAGCAATTTTTGAATTAATTTTCTGGGTTGGAATAGAAAAGAAAGCAACTCATCCAATATAAAGAACATGGATAACAAGGTAGTATTACACCCACATATATCTGCTCTTCATTTCTTTTTCTCTGGCATATATGCACACGCCATTTTCACTGCTACATTTTATACATTATAAAAAGCAATGTACTAATTTACTTTGTTTCTGAACAAAATGAGTGCTTTGCTTGGTGCATTTTTTTTATTCCTTCATGCACTTGAACAAATATTGTGGCTTTTAGAAAAGAATGTATTTTTTTCCTCGATTATAAAACCCTGGCTCTCATATTTTGGTAATATCTCTGTTGTGACATCTAGAAATTCTAGGTATTTGAGAAAATTGGCATTGCTTTTTAACATTGAAAACTTTGACAGTTGGGGCAATTTTCTAATCATTCACCCCAGCAAATCCAAACTGGCATCTTTTTCTAGCTGGCATCAAGAGAAATTACAATACAGTGTAAGATCTCTCCTGATTACAGAACCCCTCTTCAATCATGTCACCAAACACATGTAGACGTTTGAAATAAGAACCAGTCCTGACAATTTATTACTGCTTGTTAACTCTTCCTAAGTCCATAAAAAGGCAGAAACCGAAGTTACTGCAGAGGAAAGAGCGAAGCTTCTATGGGAAATGCTGTGTAAATGAGTTTTCTAGTGGTTGCTTCAAAGCCTCCAGAATTCTAATCAGAGAGGCTCAAAGTTGGTTAGGAGAATCCTTAAAAATAATCCCATCCAACCACCCAGATAGGGTTTGAGTCTTCATGTGTAAATTTGCTACTTTTTCAGAAAACAGAGCCCTCAAATGTGAAATGACCCAAAGCCCTCCCTAGCTGACCCAGAGTACACTGGATGCGAGTGAGCTGTATGGGCCTGGGTGGGAGGCGACCTCTCTCAGCGTACACTTGTGTGTGTCCAAACGGGGTACAGGAATGTCCTGGGGCCACTGTAACAAGGAACCCTACCCTGGGTGACTTAAACAACAGGCTGTATTCTCTCCCAGCTCTGGAGGCCAGAAGTTGGGTATGAAGGAGTCGGGAAGGTCAGATCCTCCTGGAGAACCTGTCCTGTGCCTCCCTTCTAGCTTCTGGGGGGCTGCTGGTGACCGAGGCCTTTCTAGGCTTGCAGACATCACTCTAGTCTCTGCCTTCATCTTCACACGTATTCTTCCCATATCTTCTGTACGTCTCTTAGCGTCCTTTAAGGATAGCACCACACTGGATTTAGGGCTCACTGAATCTGATATGGCCTCATCTAATTATGGTTGACCCTTGAACAACATGCTCAGGTCCACTCACACAGGGATTTGTTTTCAATGGACTCTCACAGTTCCAACCTGCACCGTTCCAGGGTCAACTCTGAGGTTGGGAATCTGCAAATGCAGAGAGCTGACTTAAGTTACACTGGATTTTTGATGCACTGGTGGTTGGCACCTTGACTCTTGCATTGTTTAAGGACCAACTTTGTACCTGCAAAACCCCCATTTCCAAATAAGGTCACATTCTGAAGTTCTGGAGGGATGTGAACTTTTAGGAGACATTATTCAACCCAGTAAAGAAAGTGATAAGGTCCCTTAATGCTTAGGGTGGCTTGAGGACTAAATGCATGTGAACAAATACAGAGAACAAAGCCCGTTGCCTGCTACACAGTGAAGGCATGGTAAGTGCTGGCCGTGTCAGTGATTGGCCCTAAGCCCATGCCACATTCCTACACAGCACACAAGATACGTTCATTCTAACGCCAATGCTTTTAGCTCTGGTGACATACTTTTAACCTCCAAGACAGTCCCTCTGGGACATAGGAGGGAAATTTCAGCCAAAGACAGTCTCTCACCTTTTCTGCCCTTCACTGCCCTACTTTTTGTCTAAGTCTTGACCAACTACTGGAGGCTGGAGAAGGGCTGGCGGAAAGGTGATCATCAACCTAACTCATGCTGGTGCTTGCCCGTGTGCCTGTAAAGAAGAAGTCAGTTCTGTGCCTTTCAGAGGAGTTTCCCAGGCACACAGCTCCTGTCAGTCTGAGGACAGAGGCTCTGAGAGTTTGCAGTGAATGCATGCCAGGCCCTCTGTCACAGTGGGCACGCTGTCGCCTCAGAGGGACGCTGTATGACTGCGGTCATCTTCAGGCCTGACCGTTTATCGTTGCTTGATGATTTGCAACTTGGGGAGTAAAAGTAAATCCAACTCAACTTACTTTGTTTCAAAATCCATTTCCTGTGGCACTAGCAGGCATTATAGGCTCAAAGATAATTTTTGCATTGTTTCAGCCGCCTAATCCTGGAGCTTAAAATGAGGTTTGACCCACAGAAATCTGTGCTTTTACTTCTTCCTTTATTTTTGTCCAATCTGTGGAATATTTCCTGGATGCACTTGGCTTTTCAGGATCAGGACTGGATCAGCGGTTCTCACGGCCAGTGTGGGTTTGCGTCATCCTGAGGGTTTACTGAAACACGGAATTTCTAAGGGGTTCACAGGTGAGGCTGATGTTCTAGGCACACACGTGGAGGACGAACTGGGTCAGTGTCTCTATGAATGCTCACGTGGAACATATTTCTCCCCCCAGCATCCCCTTTTTAAAAAATAAATAGTTTCCAGTGCTGCTAGCTAACACTTACTGAGGGCCCACCTCGTGCTGGAACCATCAACCAGGCGATAGTGCTGGGGGTAGGTGTTTTACTGGGCCTCTTCAAGGTGCGGGAGATTCAACAACCTGCCCAGACCCCCAAGCTAGGACGGGACACCCCTGGAGCCTGGTCCTCAGCGGCTGCTGGCATTGGGCTTATTCCTCATTAAACATTCAGGTTCCACGGTCAGTGTTCTAGGTTTCTGACCTTAACCTTATCCTTTTTACTTTATTCTTCATTCTGTCTCCTATCCTAGTTGAAATATTTTCTTGTTCTTAGTACCTTACAATTAAGTTTATGTGGTATATATCTACATCAGAATTCGTACCGCTCTTTAGCAAAATAAGCATAATCAATTTGTTCATATGGTTACATTTACTCAATTTTATTTGCTCTGAGATTATGACCTGCCTCTTTCTATGTGAGTGTGTGTATGTATGTGAATGAATATGTGTGTGTGACCTGTGTAATTGTGTGCATGTGCATGTGAATCAGTGAGTGTATGAACTGTCCTTTCTTTCATGAGAAGGTAATTACAATGTTGCAAGGTTTTAAACAATATTCTTGGCAAAATTAAAAGCTGGTAAGCATTCTACTAGTTCTCAAAGTCTTTGAGGAAGAATGTTTTGGGTGTAAAATTTCAAACCCTAGGAACCAGGGACCTGTATTACTGATGCTCTAAGAGACCTTGAATAAATGTGATTGTTCTTAGTTTTCTTCATTTGACTTTTCCAAGACCCACGCGCACACATGTGTACACCTGTTCAAAGTGCCCATCTGCCCAGGGTGGGGGAAGAGAGCATGCTGTCTGGGTGGCGAAGTCTGGTTCTTTCTGTCAGCACAGACAGGTACTCCAGCCCACGCTGGAGAGGAAGCACTGGTGTCGGGGACGTCGCTGATGCCCCTGTCCCCTGGGTCTCCTTCTCTCTGTGGGAGAATTTGGGCAGGATTTCACAGCTTCTGCATTCACAGCTTAACGTTCTCTTATCCCAAGGGTTATTGTTAGCTGGCAAGACACCTCTAATTTTCTGATAATATTTTGAGAAGTGGAAACTTTTGCCAAAGAAAGGAAATTATTCTCTCATTGATATGTTGTGTATTTTTAATATTTCGTCAGATTTAGCCCACTTATCTCTATGATTTCAAATTGTACCATATCATTTCTAGGCTGCAAAAGAATTTTCACAGGCAAGTGAAGTCCAATTGAGGGATGGTGTGTTTATCGGTTTCCTCAAAATGTCATCTAAATTCATATTTTACATTCCAAGATCTGTGCTGTGCTCCTTCTCCGTCTCACAGAGCAAATAATTACACACGTCCAACTATCACTTCTAATATGAATAAAAATGTTCTTCACTTTATCTATTCTAAACCAATATCCCTGAAGAATTTAAATATCTCCCTCTTTTTCTGTTATCTCTTACAAAATAGCCCCAGGAGAAACCCATCAGATACTTCCTAGCCAGCTATTCAGAATTCAGGTAGCTACTGGGCTGAGTCAAGAAATCAAATACCATTTGTAAAACAAAGCAAAAACAGTTTAAAAAATCCATTACAGTTGAGTTAATGACAGACACAAAGGAGGTTCTACCAGGCTTCCAATCCTCTGTCTGGGTTCCTGCCACCCGGCCACCTGCCAGCTGTGTGACCTGGGCGAGGCACCCACCCTCTCTGACCATGCATATGCTTGCACGCACTGTGAGGAAAACGACGGTCCCCCAGACTCACAGGCAGTAAAACTTCGAAGAGATTCCAAGGAAAACGTTTAGCCCAATGAATGGCTCATAATGAGTGTTCAGTAAAAGTTAGTTCCTGGGATTAGCATTATTTTTTATTGCCAAATAAGGACTCTGATACTGCGTTTGTTTCATTCTCTCTGACTTTCATTCTCTCTGACTTTCTAATTTTTGCCTTTACGTGTTTTTTCCCTTTGCTGAGAACAGTCATCCTCCTTTTCCCAGAAATGTTTTTTTTTTACCCTCTAAGTCAGGGGTCAGCAAACTATGCTCCAATGGGCCAAATCTGGCTTGCCACCTGCTTCTGTAAATAAAGTTTTATTGGAACACAGCCATGCTCATTTGCTTACATGTTGTCTCTGGCTGCTTTGCGGCTACAACAGCAAAATTGAGTACTTGCAACAGAGACCATCCAGCCTACAAAGCTGAAAACATACATCGTGTGGCCTTTTACAGAGAACGTCTGCAGGCCACTGACCTAATCATCCAGCTCAAGCTGTCCCCTTCCTGGCCACCTTCTCCAGCCCTCTGAGACAAAGTCACTTCTCTGCCCACAGCATCTCCCTGGTCCCCATATCACTGTCCCAGAGAATCACTTCCACGCCTGCCTTCTGAGGAACTGTGTGAACACCATCAAGGTGGGCATCAGCTCCCAAATCTTTGAAACTCCAGGCTAGGAGAGCAGAGACCTTCAGAGGGCAGACCCTGAGGGGTGGGTGAGGAGAGGCCTGAGTGGAGGGACTCTGGAATCTCACCTTCATGTAGGACCTTGGGAAGGGAGAACAGAGGGCTTTAGTGATGCGTGCATACTGCACACCCCCACGGGTGCCTGTGGCAGATCAGGGCATGCCCACCTGTGCACAGAGCAATGTTCGCTTTGGCCCGAGTCCTTAACTCTGTGCACCCATTAGCAGCATGACGAAATACACATGCACACAGACCACTCAGCCCTCCACGGCACCTGTGGCCACTTGTATGACATCTTAAATATAGAGACCAGGAGGAAGCCTGGATCTCACAAGATCATCTTCACTGTGTTCTCCCAGAAGCAGACCCCAAGACTAGGATTTGGGTGTTAACAGCTTCTATAAGAGGTGACCCCAGGAAGAACAAATGAGGGAATAAGAGAAGTGAGACAGAAAAGAAAAAACCCCATACACAGGGCAGTAATGAGGTTATTGTTACGAGCAGCTGGTGTTCCGTTGAACAGGCAGACTGTGGAGAACACCTGTCAGAGGTGTCCTATTCAAAGAGCGAGGAAGGGTATTTTTCTACCAACTCTTGTCTCACAGGTGGAAGGCGGCTCCTTGAGCATTAAATCACCGAGCAGACCGAACACGCTCCTGCAGTGAGAGGAAGCTCCATGGAGTCAGCTGCAGGGATTAAGAAGCCAGCAGCCCATTTGGGAGTGGTGAGCGGTAGGCCATCAGGACTCGTCACTCCTGGCCACTGCTGTGTTATCTAAACTCAACAATCAAATGGCTGATGCCATCATGATACTGGGCAAGCAGGTGTGAGGGGGTGCACGATTTACTTCTAATTTTCCATTCCATCTTTTTACTGCTCCATTTCAGAACCCCAATAAGTAAGTTGTTGACCCAGGGACACTAGAAGGAAATTACTGCCCTGCTTTGTAGACTTTATACATTTACTAAGCAAAAATTGAGTGATAGACTCCTGGTCAATTGTTATTTAAAAACAAGGATGTTCGAACATGTGCCATTAGACAGGATTAGGCAATTGAGACAGCTATACCAACAGGCGGGGTGGCATCAGGCATTAACAGTCCAGCTCAGTTGAACATTGCAGTTGCCTTTGGAAACACTTCCTTGGTTCTCTAATTCCCTTCCAAAGGAGCAACCAATTATCATTACTCTACTCTTAAGAATAGGGTTAAGACTATGCGCTAGTTAATGCTGTTTGTAAACCCCTTTAAAGGACTTAGTCTTTCTAGTCAAATAGGCTTTGAAAATATCATTGGCTTCCAATGTATTTGGCTTCAATAATTTCCCCAGGTTCCTATACGTATTCTTTATCTGTTCAACCATCTTCTGATCCCCTATTAGGAACAGTACCTCTTTAAAGTATGAATACACTGCAAACCTTCTTATGAAGCCCCGAGTTGGCAGAGGAGAGACCTATAACCAAAACATTGCTATTCCATGTGGTAACTGCATTAATAGGATGTTTAAAATAATTTGTGTGCAAAACTGAACAGGGAAAAATCAATTCAGCCAAGGAGGTCTGGGAAAGCTCCAAAGAGGAAATATTCAAACCAGATCTGGAAGGGGCATAAGGAAATGAGCAGCAATTTTAGCAGAGGTCACAGCATCATGTGTATCAGTTATCTATTGCTACATAACAGATTACCCCGAACTTTGGGGCTAGAGGATCTGCTTCCAAGATGACTCAGCCACATCACTGGTGAGTCAGTGGGGGCTGCTGGCAGGTGGCCTCAGTTGTCTGCCATGTGGCTCTCTCCACAGGGCTACTGGAGTGTCCTTACAACATGGCAGTTGGCTTTCCCATAGCAAGAAAGAACAAGAGTAACCTAGGCTTGGAAGTTCCACAATGTCATTTCTGCTAGATCTTATTGGTTATACAGGTCACTCCTGTTCAGTTTGGGAGGGGACTACATAAGAGCATGGAAGTGGGCATCATTGGGGGCTGACTGGGGACTGGCTACCGTGATATACAAAAGTAAGAAGTGCATCATCTTTAAGAGAAATGGAATGTGTTGATGTCAGTGGGAATGTAGGGTGAGTTAGGGAAATAGTGGCAGGAGATAAAATCAGAAAACTTGAGTCGCATTGTAGCTTAAACTGAGGAGGTTAGGCAAAGGAAACCGCTGTACTTGCTGGTCTTTCCTCCATCTCATCTGCTGGCATCTGGATTCAGGGGCCACGGGCATCCATGGCAGAACTGGGTTCTCAGCAGTGAGCCCCTCCTTATGAAGTGTCCTCCAAAGAGGTCAAGTAGTTCCACATCTTTTAGAGGATCCAGACTAACTTTCCCACACCCTCCAGTCTGACCAACCTTGGTTCAGACCCAATCTAAGAATTTGAGGCACCAGGAGATAGTAGCTTCTTTGATTTTTTATTCTTCCCCATTGATTTTCTACTCCTTCCTTGCCCAATGGCCTGTCTTGGTATGGAATGATTCCAAATCCTGTTTGCTGTGAGTGGAACAGCAAATCACGATGATAGCCTCCCTGGGCTCACGCTAACCTGGGCGTGAATTCTACTGCCACTCCAGTGCCTCTGACCTTCAGCATCCATGGGGTAAGGTGGGAATAGCAGCACCATGTCATGGGCAGCTGAAGGAATGAGCGTGGTGATGCATTTGCAATGTCTGGCAACAGAGGCCACCTTTAAAAAGTCATATCAAGCCTGCAGGTCTTGATCTCCTCCCCTAGTTCCCAGATCTCATCAGTCTGGGGTGAGTGTATACCTCAAATTTATCAACCTAATAAGAATTGCTCTTTTTTTGGGCAGGATTTTACCAAACATGTTCCCTTTTGTGCTCACATATTGGCCGGTTCCTGTAAATTAATTGTTAGGCTGGTTGTGAGGGTCCTGGGTGAGGGATTTGCCTTGATTTCCATTGGCCTTTGGAAGTCAGGAGTGAAGATTTCCTGAGACACATTTATGTCGTGTGGCCACTGAGGTGGCGTTGGGTTGAATTATCCTTTGTTGTAGACTAACACCAATTGGAGATCAGGATGGTGAGAACCGGGAAAGGAATTCTTGTTTCCTCTGTGGGCAGTGGAAGGAAAGTCTGGGATCTAGGGGCGGATCCATTTAAACAATCTGGAGACTGGAACACTTAAGTTTATGTCCAAGTGGAATTTTCGGGAAGGTACAATTATGTTGCCTCCTCTTTGTATGAGAATAAGAAGCAAAGGCGGACGTGGTGCCACAGTGGGTGTTTGTGCCCGTCCCCTCCTTTCTTCTTTCCCTTCCCCACCTCCTGGCTCCCCTTCTGCATAGGCAAACTCATAGGAGTGATAAATGGGGGCCTTGTGAGCATTTATGGGTGGCTAAATGTCTTCCCTTGACTTATTAATTGGAAGGGAGTAGGGCAAATAGCCAAGTAGGACCACTGCACAGAAGGCATTTTTCTGGATGCTATTATTTCACTGAAGTAATATTTCTCTTTCCGGAAGCCACTGCTATAGTGATGGCTCTCCTGGCACCCATGCTCTGATGAGGGACCACTGCGTTGCTTCTGAACGTAGAAGGCAGCAGTCGGGGAAATGTTGTTTGGATGATCAGAAATAGAGTTTGGGGGAAGGGGACAGATTTCAATGGCTAATGTGGCCAGCAGAATAGCTCTCATCTTCAAGGGGCCATAGACTTTCTTTTTCCTTGCTTTTGGCATGGTCTTGTATTGTAGCAGTAAGCATGTGGGCACTATGTTATAACTCTTTTTTGTATTTGAGACTCACCAGTTTGGCTGAACATCTCAAAGGTTAGAACCATGACTTATTTATTCCTGCCTTTCCAGTCCTTGGTGCAGAGTATTCCAGAGAGGAGATGAACTCAATAAACACTGAACAGTTCAATCAAAGATTCAATAGCTCCATTTTTCCTAACTATCCTTGAAGATCACAGATGACAAATAATATGGCAAGAGTGCCCCCACTTCTACCTTCCACTCCCAGGAAAGACATCACTAATCAACTACCGAAGAAACCAAGTGCGACTCAGAATCCTTCCCAACACAGCATTCCAGTTAGCCACTGACAGCCTTCAGAGAAGGTGTGGAAAGTTCAGCCTACCTTTCATATTTAAGTGAGTAGACTTCGGCTGCCTCTGCTGGTGGCTACAAGATTTACCAGCCAAACAATGCAGTACCCTAACCTCATATCCAGGTTGCTAACCCTTCCCTAGAACCAACTGTTGGACTAAATCAGTGGATTCATTTGGGGAAACACAAACCAAAGTTTGCAATTCAAAATCCGAGGAGCTTTCTCAGTACCTTTCCTATTGATTGTGAGAATCGTTGGAAGGTCATACACTGAAGCATCCCTGGAGACCCATCATGGGATAGGTAGACACAGGGGAGGCAATGGCATTGAGTGGCCACCAAGAATGTCTCTGTCTATGGAGAGGGAGTGTAGGAGAATGGACCCTGCTCTCCCTGAGGGAAGGAGGAGCAGTAAGCAAGGGAGATGAAGCTTGTGTTCAGTTCCTCTAAGCTGGGATCTTAAGCTTTTTTGTGCCACGAAACATCTTTAGCAGTCTGATGAAGCTTATGGACCCCTTATCAGAAAATGTTTTTAAACACATAAATAAATACATAGGATGACAAAGGAAGACAGTTATACTGAAATACAGTCATCAAGATAGTAGGAACACTGATGTGGTAGTACGTGTGCTTTTTTGTCAACTCGTCAATAATAAAATCAAGTGTTAAATCTAATCATTAGATTAATTTCAAAGTAGTAGAGGCTGGGGCAGATTTATGGCATATCTGTGTCCACTGTGGTGAGAGATGAGAATATCTGTGGCTTTGGTTGCGAACAGTCATGGGAACAGCTAACACCGCCCTGGTTTGCCTATGTTCCCACAAAGCAGGAGAAAACAGAAAACTGTAGTTGATGGTTAATAAAAACAAACACGAAGTGTTTTTTCTCATCCACATTCATGTACTCTCTCCCCATCTTCCTGATTCTGTCTATAGGCCTCGGATTAGGACTGTGAGACTGACTTTAAAAAAATCTAGTCACATGTCACCATGGGACTTATCTGACTAATTCCTTGCTTGTATGAATATGTTCTCTATTTTTATAAACACCGCTATAACAAATGTACTTAAGGAAAACACTGTTTGAAGCCATTACTCGTGTCCTGGCAGACCAGATAATCTCATTATCTGCTCTGACGCCAGCTGCTGTCAGGGCCCGCGCTCCGTCTGGGCGCCTGGTGGAGGATGAAGCTGCTATCTCCCACCGGGCAGCAGGTCTTACATTGTGAGTGAGGACCCCTGCTTTACTCAGAATAGTCACGGCTCCAGTGGGAGGGTCCCATGTTCCCAGAGCAGAGGACCCCAAGTCCAGGTCACAAACATCTAGCTCATTTTCCACTCCCCAAAACAGAAGATGTTAGCAAAGCTTTGACTGTCCCCCTCTTGCCCATCCACTGGTAGGGACATTTGTCACATTGAGTGCTTTAAGATGGCATTAACCCTTTTTTTCTCTAATAAGAGATTTTCTGTGTGCTGAAACCCTCCAATATTCTTCATGTACAGTTGGCCCTTAGAAGAGGAGGACTAGGGTGAGGTTGGAAGTTCCGTTTTGCCATCCTCAGGTTTCTGGGTAGAGGGACTTGAGCTCGTGTACCCTCTGGGGTACATGCCCTGCACCCACAAAGAGGATCAGGGTCCCTGTCTATCTATCTATCTATCTATCTTTCTATCTATCTATCTATCTATCTATCTATCTATCTATCTACCTACCTACCATCTATATCTATCTTTTATCTTCCTAGCTACAGAGGTGGCTTATGGCCTAGGGGCTGCCTTGCCCCCACTCTACCCTGTGGAAAGGGATGAGGTATTAGAATGTGAGTGTGGCGTCTCCCAGCAGGCTCTTTCCCTGTCTCCTTTTTCTTTCTCCCTCTCTGCCACCTCTTTCTCTGCCCTTGTCTGGAAGAGGATTTCTGGCGGGGGCTGAACCCAGGGAGGTGTGGTCTGTGCTTGTTTCACACCACCCATTTCTGGGTGGGGCTAAGTCTCTAATTAAAGCATAAAATATCAGCAAATGTATTTGGCCACAGACTCATGCCTGTCCTCATTAATCAGCCTCATTGGTAACGGCATGCAGAGGCAAGATTGCTCCTCAGGGGTTTAGAATTCCCAGTCTCAACCTCTGAGCCATTATACCGCACAGCCCACAGCCCTTCCAGTGGGAGAGCTGAGGGAAACTGAGTCAAGCTCCCCAAATGTGTGAAGGGGCTCAGAGCAAAGAACAACGAAATCCCTGATATGAGTTTCATGAACTCTGAGGCTGTCCTTTAGATGTCCAGATTTTCTCCTCCCCGTGGTCCATGCTTTGCTCTCAGCTGCCAGGTTGTATCAGAAGCAGAAGCTCTGGGGTCACGTCTAGTTCTCTGACTCTCCAGCGTGTGACTCAGGCAGGTCACATCAGCCCCCCGGGAACCGGCTGCCATTGTGGTAACATGGGCGTGGTGCTCTTGTGAGTGTTGTTATGACCTTCATTAATTCCTGGCTGAAAAGAGTGATGCTATGATTGTCCACATTGTCGCTGTCTAAGGCGAGGACACAGCGTAACCTCTCTCACAGGTATTAGGTAGCCCAATGACAGGAAGCAGTGAGAATGTGGAAGTCTCTGAATCCTCCCCCACCCCAGAAATCCAGAGCCCAAGGAGACAGAAAACTAGAGTGAAGACCTGAGGAGACTCCCACAGAGAAAAATAAGTCTGCCAAAACAGTTCATAAGGGAGAGAAAATATCTAAAGGAATTTAATTTTGGTTCTTACTCTTGAGGTCCATAAATAGAGATGCCGTTCATTGAATTTCAGCAGTTATTTCTATAGCTGTTCTTTGCAAAGGTCAAAAGAAATTCATTTCCCGTGTCTGTCTTAAGAACACAGAAACACACACCACAATATGTCTATTAAGCTGCCTGTTGGGACTGGTGAAAGAGAAAGTAAGCAACTGGTCAGCACGTGTTGAGATAAGGAAAAAAACCACCATTGTGCCTTGTCGCTTCATGAAACCAGAGTGCTTATCATCGCAGGTGAGGACGTTTTGACAAGATTTACCTTAATACACCCTCAAAAACATTTCCCCCTGACATTTGCAATGCATTGCCTGTGATGTCAGCAATACTGGCGGAGGCATGATGCCCAGTAAGATTCCCACTCTTTCGACAACGGAGAAACTGGCTCACTTAGAAACCAGTCTCTGAACTCAAAGGGGACCATCCTGCTGGCCCCCACCCACTGTGGTGTCCTGACCTAAAACCCTCTGCCCTCAGGACCTAGATACAAATGCTTTTTAAAATGATGATCAGAATTGTATTGTTATTACCCAAACGACACATGGTCACTGCACCCAAACCAGACAATACAGATAATGGCAATAACTAACCCACACCTGCCACTCCTCTAAGTACGTGCTTGTATTAATTTATTTAAGCCTCAAAACAACCCTTTGAGGCAGGCGCTGTTGTGATTCCCATTTTACAGGTGGAGAGACTCAGACACAGTTCCAACAAAAGGGGCTGGTTGTCTGTGTTATGCTACTTCCTTCCATACACTGGAGCCCTCTGGAGCGTTAACGGTGACGTGGCAGAAGAGTATTTCCAATGACACGGAAAAAATAATTATGGCTACCAGTTGCTCAAGCTACAGACATTCCCAGAATCACAGAGCTTTTGTGAACAACTTCATCTGGCTCCAGACTCAGCTCAAGAATAGCTCCCTCCTCTGGGCAGTCTCCCCTCCCCACCTCTGGGTCTTCTTGCTCCCTACTCTCCCCGCCGTCAGGGCTGTCACGTAACAACAATGGTCGTTCTGAACGGGCACGTCCAGTGTTTAGCGTATGTCTAGACAGCACTTTCTGTTTTACTACTTCTGGATTGAACTAATTGCTTTAATTACTGTAACCAAATTTTGAGTTTAGAATTAATTAGCAAATGTCTAAAATTATGTTTCTTAATCATGAGGAATGGACTGTTTTGACAAAAATATGAAATCGGGCCCATCATTCATGACCTAATTCCTATCCCTATCATCCAGCTTCAAGTGTGATTAATAAGTGTGATCAGTGTTTCGAGGGGGGACCTCAGACACAGACACGTGAATACGTGCATTGATCAGTAGGTGGAACTGCTACTGTGTGGCCATCCTGAGCCATGATTTGGTAGATCAGCAGTGGTTGGCGAAGGCCCACGAACCAGATCCAGCCAGCTGCCTGTTTTTTAGTGGCTCATCAGCTAAAAACACTTTTTTTTTAAGATGGGTACATTTTAAATGGTTGTGTAAGTACCTACATAATATTCTCAGTTTTGCCTCTTGGCCCACAAAACCTAAAACACAGGTGGCAAACACAAAGCCTAAGGGCTGAATCTGGCCCTCCACCTTGTTTTATCCAGCCCGGCACCTTGTTTCTACCTGACGGCAGCGCTGAGCTCTCGCTTAACTGTTAAAAAGTAGTTACACTTATACGGTCCTAAAGTTACATTTGGCCCTTTGAAGGCAACAATGAGGTTGATGTGGCCCCTGGTGAAAATGAGTTTGACACCCCTGACCTAGGACATTTACCATCTGGCCCTTAAAGAAAAAGTGCGCTTTCCTCTAATCCAATAGGCGATGCTACAATTGCAAGTCCTTTCCTTGTTGAATGTGATGTCATAGTGCCCTCTATCCAATGAAGTTTGTTGTACCTTTAGAACACCAACTCCCATTATCGACAAACTTTCATCCTATACAAAAGCACAGTAAACGAGATAGCCCCTTAAAATAAAACCGAAGGAAATGTGGATCCGAGGCATTTTGAGACATCATCATGTCTTGAAATGGTCTCTTGCTGGCTTGCCTTAATCTTCGTGTTCTAGCTTCTGGTCATCTTCCCTTAAAATGCTTTACAATGCATTTTACAACCCCCAGCTGTTGTAATGAGCCTGGTCCTGGATAGGAGCCAAGCATATTAAAGGTAAGTTTGAAATAGCTCCTTTTCCAAAGACTCTCAGCCTACTTTTCTTAAATGATGGTTGTTCTCAGTATGGTGAAGAGAAGCTTTTCCCAATTTTCTCCACCAGTTCAAAGTTAAAACTGAACTAGACAGTCTTTCTAAATTGAGGTATCTCTCCAGCCAGGACTTCACAGGGATGGGATTCAGAATGATGTTGTTTCGGCACAGTAACTGGGAAATCTGTCAGCGAGGTAAAACACGCCTTAACATGCTAATCACAGTTCTTGGCTGATAAAGGGAAATAAGCTGCTCTCTAAAGAAATTTTTTTTTGAAAAATAAAAATCTTCTTTAGTTTTATAGGGTACTTCACATAAGATGGAGAGATTTAAAGTGACAAAAAATAGAAGTACTCTAAATTCTTCATCACCCTTATTTTAAGTGATTTTGCCATGTAACAACAAAAAAAAAAGGGGAAAGAAGGAAAGAAAAAGCTTAGAAAATTGAACATTTGTTAAATCCAGAAGGATGAATCTCTCTTAATGACAAAGTTGTGTTTCTTGATTCAACACATGCCAAGTAACTGCTGATTGTATAATACTTTAAGATGCACAAAAACAAAAGATACAACATAGGCTGTTGTCTATTAATCTAATTAACAACTTGAGGAATTCAGATTCAAGTGGTAACTCCTCATCTCTCTCCTTGAGAAGGCTAAGAACGTCCGTGGATCAAAACCCACCATTCTCCCAGCACTCTTGTCTGCCTTCCGATGACTTTGCTTTACCACTGACCTCTCCTTTCACTTACCAGCCTTCTCTCCCAGTCACAGCTCTGACAGCAGCGTGTTTAACAGAGCTGTGTTGAATGTTAAATATGGTGGGAGGTGTTGCATTTATGGTAGGATATACCTATAATCTGTAGGATGATATCTGAAGCCCTTTGCAATCTTGTATCAATTCCCTGCCCTTTTTGGTACCTGCCTCCATAATTCCCTCAATTCCCCAGTTTCTCTTCTAGTAACATATGAATGTGCCACGCCTTTGTGCATGCTGTTCCTTTCTTGACAGTGCCCTTTCCTCAATTTCTTCAACACAAGTTTCCATTCCTCTATCAAATACGTACTGTTTATTCAAACAGCACATACCATATTTGTGTGCCTTTGCTATTAATATGTCAGCTTTACTTCCTTAGCAGGCGGCTTGATCTTTGCATCCCTGATGTCCCCCACTGTGCCCTGGATGAAGCAAACATTGGTAAGTGCTTAATACATGTGTGTCAACATTTGTCCCTGAATTTTGGCAGCTAGATTACCTCGGTTTTATTGAACATCAAGAGCCTGCCTGATTCTCTGCTGTGTGGGCAGAGCATAAATATACTTCCTTAATACATCTTCTTCAACCTTATTATCCATCATGAAAATAACTAATATTAACTAATATTTACAGGGTGACATATCTTATTTAATCTTCCTGATAAGCCTATGAGATAGGGAGTGTGATGATCCTTGTTCTGGCAGATGAAGAAACTGAGACTTAGGGAGGTTAAGTGAGCTGCCCACCTTCTCATATCTGTGAAGAGGTGGAGGTAGCTCTGAATTTATAGTCTAAAGCCAGCACACATCCCTTGGCCCATGAATGTCAGACCAAGTTTCAGGTAAGTTGAGGTCCTACTGGGCGACCAGACACAACTCTAACTTTCATGGGTTAGCAGGCCAACCTGGGAGCTGTGGGGGAGACGGCTATAGACTCTTCCAGGTCTCCTGCTAGAATTTATCCAGAACGGAGAAGTGAAGGAGGCTACAAAGTAGGGCCCTGACCTCCCCATCTCTCACCCCATTGCTATCAGCAGGAGGCCAGCAGGCTTGCAACTGGATTTCAACCCAGGACTGAGCACCCTTCCTGAGAAATGTCCCATCCGTTTTATCTGCTGGCACAACAGAACAAGTGTGATTCACATAGGGGTTCACCATCTGGGTTTCATTTGCAAGAATAATGCATTATTCTAAAAATAATAAAAAAACTTATTTACATCTACTTTTCCCCCCCTCTATTTTCCCAGCAGGAAGTGATATAAAAAATGGAGGAAATTATACCAACAAAAATATTTGTGAGTAAATACCTCGCAGAAATGGTGAGGATGCTGTCTAAATAATTCTAGTCCCACCCACTGAAACAAAGGAAGATAATATTCTTGACAGCATGATTGAATTGTGTGTAATTACTGACAATGTTTTAAACATGATGATAATGAGAAAAGTAAGCATTAGATCAGAGCAGCTGAAAACATTTATTTTCCTGAGAGTATGATTACTTCTAGATTTCACTCAAGGCATGGGAGAAATACTAGCCTTTATTACAGTAATTAAAAATTATTTATTAATTTGAGAGAGAGAGACAGGGATTGATTTGTTGTTCCACTTATGTATACATTCATTGGTTGAGTCTTGTATGTGCCATGACCAGGGATTAAACCTGTAAACTTGGCATATAAGGATGACATCTAACCAACTAAGTTACCCTGGCCCCAGCCAGGGCCTATAGCAATTTTCAATGAGTGTGTCATGAGAGTTTTTTTATTCTCATCTGAGGATATGCTTATTGATTTTAGAGAGGGTGAAGAGAAGGATAAAAACATCAATTGGTTGCCTTTCACATTCACCCTAACCAGGGCCCAAACCCACAACCTAGGCATGTGTCCTGACTGGGAATTGAACCCATGACTTTTTGGTTTGTGGGATGATGCCCAACCAACTGAGCCACGCTGACCATGGTACTGCAAGAATTCTTAAAACAGGTAATACTTGGTTATTTAGTCAGGCGCACTGACCTGTTTTCCCTTAGACTGTCAAGTAAAAAAAAAATGACAACAGCCAACCCAACAATAGTTGTCCAAGGTGAATGAATGAAAATTATACCTATTTTTTGTCAGATGGGCAAAAAATACATTTTCGTGTGCTGCTGAATTTTAGTAATTAGTTTCTGTGTGCCATGAGATGAAAGAGGTTGAAAATTGCTGCCTTATTACTATTATTTTATTTTCAGGCAGCTTGACTTGGTATCATCATTTTCATGGATCTTTTTAGTATGTTTCTGGAGATGTACCCTATGTGACAATATTTTAACTTAAATCATTCTTGACCAAACACATAGTTCTTTCAACTTGCAGCTGTGCATCCAATTTTATTGATTATTTTGCCTGAGATGTTCCCCCTAACATTCTCCAATTCTCTTTTCTGACATACTCAAGGACTCCTGAATCTAAATGCACATAAATCTAAAAATAAGTCCTTATGTGACACTTACCATGGAAAGAAGGAAGGAAATTCTCTCCGTTTTCATGTTTGGCCTAGAAATTGGGGGCATTATAAACTTTCAGAAAATCCTTTACCAGCTGAAAGTAGAAAATAAATTATACTCACAGTCCTAATATCTTTTATTGTGTGTACATTTTTATGGGTAGGCTTCCCCTTAGATTATCTGGAAGATAGTACATACTAAGATAAAGGTGAATTCAAACACAGATAGTAAAGTGCTCAGCTGAAACGCCTTCAAAAGACTAACATTACTTTCACAGTTCAAGTGTTCACATGGAATTTTAAGGGCCTCATTTAGAAACTGTTCCCATTTGCAACCAACCAACCAACCACCAAACAAACAAAACCCCCAGAACTGACCATTAGTTACTCCAAGTATTTGCAAACTGTGGCTATGTTTAAAAAGTTGGCAGATTTCAGCTGATAAATTTCAGTCTAGTGGCCAAGATGATCAACCAAATAAAGCATTTATCAAATGTTAAGGTAAGACCTTATCTGATTTTATTTTGTAGGGAGGACAGACATAGTTTAAAAACATAGACAGAGCTGTCAAAGTGAGGGCTGAGTATCGTTACAGAAAAGAATTAAACAGTGACCCAGATGAACCCAATTTTGTTTAGTAGGATGTATGGCTCTTATTTTCTCCAAACACTTAAGCAAGATACACAGATCCCCATGCATGTCCTATTCTACGGTAGTTTTTAGAGCCTAGCACAGTTCCTGACACAAGGCAGGTATAAGGCTTAGGTTACTGGATGATTACACAAGGGCATGACTAAGCTCTCAACTAAAATGAAATCATTTCCTCTGTTTATATACCCACGCTAGAATGTGGGTCTTGCAGCAAGTTCTCAAGTAATCTTTTAGATATTCACTCATAAGTATACACCTGAAGGAATGTAGACCTTCCTCCCTATGGTCCTCCCTCCCTCCCTCCCTCCCTTCCTTCCTTCTTTCCTTCCTTCCTTCCTTCCTTCCTTCCTTCCTTCCTTCCTTCCTTCCTTCCTTCCTTCCATCCATCCATCCATCCATCCATCCATCCAACAAATCTTTACTGAATGCCTATTATTTACCCAGCATTAAGTTTGGCAATATGACTACAGAGAAGGAACAGAGATCCCAGATCTCTTTCTCCAAGAGCTGTACATTCTGGTATGGTTCAGAAAATGTAAATGGAAGAGCTTGCAATGGAAAATTCACCATGTTTCCAAGTGAGACTGGATATCTATTAACACGGAGCTTATGATAAGACAAGGGCAATAAATGGTCACTACAGCTGCTCTCATGACTCTATAGTTGGTAGTGCAGATGTCATTGTCATAGTCATTACTGATAAGGAAATGGGCTCATAGAGGTTAAATGACTTGCCCAAGGTCACACAGCTGGCCCAGTGGTGAACTGACACTCCCGGGCAGCATAGGTTGCAGAGTAGATTGCATATCAAAACTATTGAATAAGTGTTTTTAATAACTACAGCCTCAAGGTTGGAAGACACATTATGTTCATGACCTTTACTGGTTAACTGAATCTGCTCTGTGTCATCCTACCAAGGGCAGACTATGTTTGAATACATCCCACAATGGGCAATTCATTACCCACACTTATATTTTACTACTATACCAGATAAAGATAATTACAGTAGTTCACATTATTTAGAACTATTAAGACAAAGAACTTGTGTAAATCCTGTGGACATGAACTAAGGGGCATAATGTGGGTGAGTAGGGGTGCAGGACAGAGGGTAATAAGGGGGGAATAGGACAACTGTAATAGTATAACCAATAAAATATATTAAAAACTATTATAGACAATGTGCTTTACATATTTTGACAGATCTGATCCTCACCAACAATTCATTCAAGGTAGGTGCTGTTATCCCATTGCACAGATGAATAAGTAAGGCATACAGAAGTCTAATAACTAACTGTTATGGGTTGGATTATGTTCTCCCAAAGATGCAAAGTCCTAACCCCCAAACCTGTGAATGTGGCATTTGGAAACAGAGCCTTTGCAGATGTGATCAAGTAAAGATGAGGCTGTTAGAATGGGTCCTAATCTAACATGACTGGTGTCTTATAAGATGACACAGACATGAACAGAGGGATGACAACGTGAAGACACAGAGTCAGAAGAAGGCCATGTGAACATGGAGGCAGAGACTGGAGTACGATCTGCAGGCCAAGGAATGCCGAGGATTGCTGGCCAACACCAGAAGCTGGGAGAGGCAAGGAAGAATCCTAGCCACCCAGAGCCTTCAGCCCCTTGATTTCAGACTGACCTTCAGAGCTGTGAGAATACATTTTTTTTGTTTTAAGCCACCTGGCTTATGGTGCTTTGTTACAGAAGTCCTAGGAAACTAATATACGCACCTGGGTAAAAACCAAATAAATGATGTGGCCAGGATTCTGACCCCAGACCTCACCTGCTAAGTCTTCAGTATGTTGAAACATGGTCTCCAAAGGGGATTCTTCTATTTACTACACATTTGCATCAGCTGTTTTTTTTTAATCACTGACACCTGTGCTCTGCCCAGCTAAGGCTCCAATGTGATGTGCCCGGGACTCTTCTGGAGCTTGGGGTCTCTAAAGCTCCTCAGCCAAGTGTGAGGACCACTGTCCCAGTTGGTTGATTTCACTACTTGGGGACCAATCAGAACAAATCCATCTTCTCTTTCCAAAGGCCAATCCTCCTTAAACACAAAGACCACCTCCTATTCCCTCTGAGCCCCTCTTTTTTCAGGCACTATATCCCTAGGCAGTCCACTGTTCGAAGCAGGAGCCCAGAGAACTCCTGAATCATGGTGCCTATGAATGCACCAGTCTGGGGGGAAGCAGGGCAGGATAGATCAGCTTTGAACATGGTGGGAAGCTGGAACTGAGCATTGTCAGTTTTATTGTCCATACCATTTCCCACATAGTCCTGGAGTACTTCCCCAAGGTTACAGCTCAGTGGACGAGGAATATCTTAAGAATTGTCTTTTCAGTGTATTCATTGGATAGCATCTGTCGGGCAGAGTTGACCTGTCAAATAGGCAGCCCCATCAGCAGACGATCATGGTTAGGAGGGAGAGGAGGGGTCAGTAATGGGTCCTCAGGAGGTAAAGAGAGTGGGTGGGCTGCCTTCTAGCACCTTCACATTGCCCAGAGTGGGCAAGAGATGTGCAGTCTTACTCCCTCCCGCATGCACTCTGGGCCCAGAGGCTGCACAGCCCCATACACACCAGGAAATGAAGAGAGAAGCAGCGTCAGCTGATCTGGACCCTCGCTGCCCTGCTAGATGGCAGCCTGTGCACACAGAGGTGTCATGTTGCCTGCCACTCTCTCTCCCTTGCACCCCTCTCTCCACCCCTCAATACAGTATTTTTTTTAGTATACCCTGTGTGCTAAGGTCTGGGAGTACACCAGGGAACAAGCTGGGTAAATCCCTTTCCTGCTGGAAGAGTGCAGAGGACCAGCTCAGTGGGGGCACCTACCACAGTTGGCCCCACGTGGGACAACCTGGGAAGGGAGGGTAGGAAGAAGAAAGGGCAACCATCAAAATGGTAACATATCGCCACTATGAAAAACAGTATGAGTTACCTCCAAAATTGAAAGTAGGATTACCAAGTGACCCAGAAATTCCACTTCTGGGTATTTATCCAAGTAAATCTGAAATACTAATGTGAAAAAGATGTGTGCACCCCTATGTTCACTGCAGCATTACTTACAATAGCCAAGGTATTGAAGCAAGCTAAATGGATGTCAACAGATGAATGGATAAAGGACACACACACACACACACACACACACTGGAATATTACTCAGCTATATGAAAAAAAAATCTTGCCATTTGGAACAACATGGATGGACCCAGAGGGTATTATGCTAAGTGAAATAAGTCAGACAGAGAAAGACAAATACCATATGATTTCACTTATATGAGGAATCTAACAAGCAAAATAAATGAACAAATGAAACAGAAACAAACTCATAGATACAGAGAATGAAATGATGGTCGCCAGAGGGAAAGGGATGTGAGCAAAACAGGTGAACGGGGTTAAGAGTGCGAGTTGTAGTCATAGATACAGGGGTGTGAAGTGTGGGGCAGGGAATATGCCAGCAACACCATAGTAACTAGATGTGGGCTGTCGATGGGCACTAGGTGTATCGGGAAACCACTTCATAAGGTACATAATTATCTAATCACTATGTCGTACACCTGAAACTCATATAATATGGTATGTCAACTATAACTGAAAAATAAATTTTAAAAAAGATCATTTACTGGAGTCCTTGACTGTCCTCACTGACCAGCTTCATCGTGAGGTAAATGCGGGAAAGGCAGGGAAGGCACACGGATGGGCCTGCACACGGAAATGGTGCACGCCACTCCCTGCAGTGCTCATGAAACGAAAGCTACTAAATGGAAATTCAAAATGAAAAATTTACATCTGATGTCCACTGAGTTCATGTCAACCAGAGGGTGGGTTTCTGGAGCCCCCACTCCCAACAAGGTGAGGACTGGAGGGGGGCAACCTGCGTGCACAATCTCAGGGGCCCCTGCTCTAAAGGGGCCCTTACCTGCTGATTACACTCACGATATTCAACAGACAAATGTGCTGTTGGAAGTACCGTGAGTGAAGACAGGGTGGCTAAACTTAATGTCACCTGGAACCACACACAGTTTGTAGGGCTCCTCCGATGGAGTATTTTCTCCATGAGGAGTGGCCCATAAATCTGTGTTGAATATTCTGCCCAGGGGCTCCGGAAGTAGATGTTTAAAACCACGCCAAAGGCAGGATACTTGTGAGGTTCTCCAGAAATAATGAAAAGTAATCGCACGGTCCTGCCGAGGGAAGCCGTCGCACACACAGGAGCCGCAGGAAAGGCACAGTGAGATGGAAACACTGCAGACTGTGGGACACCCTGGCTGGAAGTCTGTCTGACGTGCAAGTTCTGCCCCTTCAAAGACGAGTGACTCAGAGTCACGTGTCGTTCCTCAGCCACCATGCAGACGAGAAGCCCAGGCAGCACGAGTGAACCGACAGCGCTTGCCCGAATCCAGGGATGTTTCCTTGACTGGTTGCCCGGGTCAGCACTGCACTGTGGAAACCCCCACAGAAAAGTGACACTCTGCACTCATTTCCATTGATTTTCCAATCTCGGTTAAATTGCGTTTGCCTTTTTTATTTTTTGAGCTGTTTATGTATGTGGCTAGAAATGCTTAATTCAATTCCCATAATTACATCCTCATTGTAACTTAACCAAAACCCAAATGAAAAGATAATAAGCTTGAAACGCATCTGTCACCAAAATAAACCTGAAAAAAATGGAATGATCCACTATATTATCACTTTGATTTATAAATTGAGACTTACAAAACATTTTCTATCAGTAAAAAGAGAACTAAGATGAAAAAAATCAGTGCATTTTATCTTTCCCTTGTAAGAATTTTTAAGCACCCTGGCTGGCGTAGCTCAGTGGATTGAGTGTGGGCTGCGAACCAAAGCATCGCAGGTTTGATTCCCAGTCAGAGCACATGCCTGGGTCGCAGGCCACGGCCCCCAGCAACCGCACATTGATTCTCTCTCTTTCTCCCTCCCTTCCCTCTCTAAAAATAAATAAATAAAATCTTAAAAAAAGAATTTTTAAGCACCTTTAGGAGCATTAGGGGTCTGGCCAAGAGGGTGTGTGTGCGTGCATGTGTGTGCATGCATACGTGCACTCGGTCAGGTGGTACAGAGAGAACTGGGAAGTCGTGACTTGCCTCCAAAGGCAACAACATGGCAGTCATGCAGCCATATACCAGGGAGGGGTGCAAAGAGAATGGGAGAGAAAAGGAAGGAAATTGACTCAGTATGCCCCCCTCATTTCCTATTTTTAACTAGCAACGACCACATTTTCTAAGTGACAACCACAGTTTCAATGCAAATTTCATTCTCACCCTCCCTTCTAATAACTTCCCATTTCTAGCTACTGTTTCCTCTCCCTCAAGTATAAAAATCTTAGCGTCATTTCCAATTCATTTTGGCCTACATGCCCAAACCCACATAAGGAGACGTTTTAAAGAGGAGTTTTAAGGAGTGCTCAAACCACGCGAGCCCGTGAGGAAACACACACGCACACGATCGTGGTCTCTGTTCCCAAGTAATTTACAGGCCGGGTCGGCGCTGCGCAGCAGAGCTTCCCGTGAGGACGGCGATGTTCTCTGTCTGTCCCCGCCAGCACGGCAGCTGCCAGCCACGTGCCGGAGGCTACCGAGTACTTGAAATTTGGCTAGTCAGACTAAAAACTGTTTTACATTTAATTTCAATTACTGAAAATTAAAATTTAAATAATTACACGTGACGAGCACATGTTACCACATGGGACAACGCAGGTCTAGACAACGAGGAAGGGATATTCTTTAAGGTGACAAATGACAATGGGGCATATGGGAAATGCCACGTGATGGCTACAGGTGAGCACAGGCAGAGGTTAGAGAAAGAACACGACAGTGGAAGACTCAGGTGGAGGAGGATGGCTTCTCAGAGGAGGTGTGTCCACCCCAGTATCTTGTGAGAAGCCACAGCGTAGAAAGCAGAAAGGAGAGAAGGTATTTTTTTGCCCCAAGATTTGTTTAATTAGACATACCAAGAGGGATATGCACAGAGCCCATTAGGGAAATCGGGCAGTTACGGCAGGGCAGATGGTGCTTGCAGAAGGTCAAGGTTGCTACCCATGCCTGTGGGGTTATGCCATGTTGGAAGCAAGAAATTCCAGGATGGGAGCAGGTTGGCAGTGGGACAGAGGGGCATGGATAGATGGGCGGGTGACCCCCAAGTTGGTTTGGTATGTTGTGTTTGAAGGGCCAAGAGGCTTTCCTAGGGAAGGAGTCCACAGTGGGCTGCAGAAGAGACCTGGAGCCCAGGAGAAAGGGCGGGGCGGGGCCAATTGTATGAGGGGTCAGATGTGGGGAAGAAGCACATGTCCCATCTGAGTGGGACAGCTGACGCCAGCCCCATCTAACTGTTACAGCTGATGTTACCAGTTATGCACAGGTGGAAATCAGGCCCCAAACTTCCAGAATTTCTGACTTCCAGAAAGGCTAGAAGTTGGAATTTTAAAAAAAGAAATATAAACTCTGAATACTGTGACACAGAAACTAATGTGAAAATGCTAAAACACCCTGGCAAAAGCCAAAGAGCACGGGCATGGACTGACCAAGGCCCACGTGTCACCTGTTTGTGACATCTGACCTGGCAGATGTGTGGGGGTTCACACAGCCTAAAGGGCAGAGATTGAAGGAAGAGAGTGGTTCCAGGGGAAGACAATGGTGTGCGCAGCAGGGGGTTTGAGAACGGAAAGGGGCCGAAGCCACTGGACTCCGGCGGGGAGCCTCACTGTTAGGCAAAGCCTCTCCCTCCCAACTTCCCTTCCTTCACCCCTCCCTCTCCCTCATGGCTGAGAGGTAAGGAGAGGGGTCCACAATATCCGGGGCCTCATGAATAAGTAGCCACTGAGGAAACACAAGCATCAGCAAAATGAACTCAAGTAACCGTAGATGATACAGCTTTTTATAGTGTGTGTTTTGGTTCACCCCATTTCCCTTTGTAGCCATGTGTCAATATCTCGTTCCCACCGTCAGGATGCAAAGCGCCCTTGACTGCAGCACCACACCTCCCCTCGAGTGACAGTCGCATTTGATTCTCAAGAAGAAGACGTGTGTCTCTCAGCTTACCTCTCGGTCCAGCAGTGCAGGTGACACAACGGTGACAATGTCTCCTTTTTCGGGATCGATGTAGAACATGTTGGGAGATGGCTTGTCAGGCGTCTGCTGACGGATGTTATACCGCAGGAGGGCATTATCTGTGGATGGGTCGTCCGCGTCGAAGGCTGTCATCCGCATCACTGTGGTTCCTAAGCGGGCAGGACAGGAGGACAGGAGACGGTCACTGGGAGACAGTGACAGGCAGGTGGAGCCCCTGTCCCCCACCCAGACAATGGCGATGAAGTGATATGCCAATTGCTTTCCAGATTAAAAATGGAAAGCATTTCTCCAGCTCTGATATTTTTTAGCTTTTCTTCCCCACTCCCTCCCCACTCCATCATGTTAAAAGACCTGAAATAAAGGAATCTTTGCTGTTCAGCAGATTGACAGCTTAATTTTTTCCTTCTGCTGATATGCTGCTCATTTTCACAGGCTTTCATTCTGTTGAAGATGTGGCTCCATGACAAAGGCCTTCATTTCAAGAGCTCTTATGAATGCCTACCGTGTGTGGGGTCCTGGGCCAGGTGCTGGGGAAACAGAGGTGAGAATGGCACATTCTGTGCTGTCCAGCAGGTCAGAGATTAGTGGGAGAGATAGCATATGAGGATGTAAAAATAATACGCATATCCAGTGCACCAAGAGAGGGTATTAATGAACACAAAGGACAACCTCATCTAATCTGGAGTCCAGGACAGGTCCCTGGGGCAGGTGTCTAAGGGGTGAGTGGGTGAAGAGGGACCTCGATGGGAAAGACATTCTGGATGGAAGGAACGTGAGCAAATGTTAACTTCGCACCATCTGTGTGGCAGACGCACCGTCTCAGGTACTTTAGATACAAAGACAACATGAAGATGAGGGTGACATGAGGACTGTTTGATATGCCAAGGGTGAGAAGGGTGTCAGGTACAGGGTCTCGCTCACACACAAGTGACATGAAGGGGAACATTCAAGGACCATTCAAGGGCCATCGAGCCGCCACATTCAAGGACCATCGAGCAGCAACGAGTAAAAACAAATGCACTCTCCCTCTTGGCATCTACTCTCGAGAAACTCTTACATGAGGGGGTTTTGCAGGGGTGTCCATGGCGGGATTATCCATCCTGGTGACACACCGGGGAACAGCCTAACGGTCCAACAACAGAGGAATCGCTAAAGTGATGGTCTCTCCCATACTAAGAACTGTTTTGCGGCAGTTTAAAAAGGTTGTAGATCTAATGTGTTCTAGCATGCAGGGCCCTCCAAGACAGAGCATTAAGCGAAAAATGTCACATCGAAGAAGATTAACCGTAGCATGGTTTCATTTTTGTGAATCTGCCTGCACACAGAAAATCCCACAGCATGCATCTATTTCGCAGGGACAGTTTATGTGTGTAAGTGTATAGATTAGAAGAAGCTCTATTAAGGTGAATTTCATACGGGCATGGTGGTTAAATCTGGGAAATGAGCCTCTCTCAGAGGACTGGCATTAGGTATGGTGATGAGGGAAGACTTTGGCACAGCCTGTTAATGTTTTGGTCATTTTTACAAGGAGAATATATTGCTTTTGCAATTAAAATTTAATTTAAAAGGATCATAATCCTAAGTACTCGTGGAAGCATGGTCTAGAGCAGAACTGGGCACATTATCTTGATGGTCTTGGCAATTGTGGGCCATCATATTTGGCTCAGGGTAACCTGCCCAACCACGATTTTTCACGGCAGTTTCGTTTCCTATGGCTATCCAGTCCCATCTTCTGATTCTGGACACTTCTGGGCCCACAAAGGGCCACCTAACCAGTACGACACAACAGCTGCAGACCTGCTGTTCCTAGGAGGGATATTCATATACAGAGAATGCCGGAGCTCAGAGGGGACAGAGCTCACCCAGCTCAGCCAGCCTCCCGGTGTCCCTGTCACTTGGACGGCAGTGCCTCAGAAGCCCTCAGAGCCGTTTGCTTTTCCCCACGATGTGAATCAGGTTATCGGCCATTAGGCCTGATGGATCAGGTAAACAAGGAGACTCTGACCACCCGCAGGCTGGATCGATTTGTTAAGCAGTCTCAGTTAATTTCACCAATGTTGCCATTAAGACAGATGCATCAAGATGCATTTTCTGTTGTACCCTGTTTCACAGGGAAAACTTCAGGGTCCAGGTGTCCAACCTGCGGGCCAGATTGCCTATGAATGCAGCCCAACACAAAATTGTAAATTTAGGTTAAACCTTTATTTTTTGCTCATCAGTTTTTGTCAGTGGTTGTGTATTTAATGTGTGGCCCAAGGCAACTCTTCTTCTTCAGAGTTGCCTTGGGCCACAGAGATGCCAAAAGGTTGGACACCCCTGGTAGTACAAGAATAGAAAAATCTTGGCATGTGCAGCTCCCTTCTCTTGCTGCTTGCCTTTAGAAGAAGGTATCAGCAGACCCATTGGCCTTGTTTTCCATTAAGCCACACTGTGGAATCAGGGTCTCGTTCAGCCCAGCGGTCCACAGCCGCTCCTTGTGCATCGGCTTAATGTGATGAGTGGCACTTGCTTGCCTTCCTGGTCTAGGAAACAGGCCTACCAGGGAAATCTCCATCTGAAATCAGAGGCCCACAGCCCCTCCCAGGGATGCGCTAAGTGAGGTCTTGGTGGCCTAAGGTATGGAAGGAGGCCTCAGACCCATCAAGTCCACACCAGACAGTGTCCGGTTAAGTATGCGTGACCCAGTGCCCTGCACTTTGTTAGCGTCTAATGAATCTTGATTGACGGAATCCGTGTCCTATTTAATCTGCCTTTAATTGAAGTCAGAGACAAACAAGCAAAAGAGTAAAAAATGAAGTCATCATGGCTTTCAACTTGTCATCATTTGCATTAAAATAATTAGAGGAAGAAAAAAAAATCCTCCCCGCTTGATGAATTTTCCATTTTCACTGGGAAATTCATTGATAATGTGTTTTTTTGGTTGTTATTTTTACAGATTTGAAAACATGATACAATAAAAGCTTCTCCTGGAATATTCCCAAGGTTACACAGAAGTGGTTTTCATTTTAATGAATTGTCAGAGAGCAGGTGTACTTGGTTTTAGGCGCTGCCTTTGTCCTACCCTAGACGTACACACTGACTGGGGCTCGCCTCTGAGGCCCGCCTCTGCGGGGACTGAATGGGGCCCGTGTTGTGTAAATAGGTCTGCAGCGCTGAAGAAATGTCTAGGCTCAGATTTGCACTAACTCAGTCCTCCCTGAGCCTCAATTTCCCATTTATCACACGAGTATATTAGTAACACTTTGTCTTAGTTATTGTAAAGATGTAATGGCATAGTATTTTTAAAGAACGGGTATGGCACTGGGTGCGTTAATGTTCTGAGGAGGATGCCTTTTCCTATCAAATCTGCAGGGCAGGCAATGGCCTCAGACAGAGGAGCGCACGATTAAACTGCTCTTAGAACCTGGGACGTGGCACAGCAGGGTGAGTCCTGGTGCCCATCCCATCACTCACCGTCCCCGCCTCACCCTCTCCCTTTCACCTTGCCCTTGCCCTTGGTCTCTATGCTTGGGTTTCTGCTATGGGGATCACAACTCTACACACACACACAGACACACACACACACGTCCACACTGCTTCTCCTTGTGCTACTCCAGTCTCCCTGCAGGACCAAGGCTCTGTCCTGAGTCCTAGTCCACTTTGTGGGTCCAATACCCTGTCCTTGCCAGCCTTTCCCGCAGGGGCTGGGTCAAGATTTGGGACTCAGGTCCTACAGTGGCTGGATAAACCTTCCAATCCAGCTTTTCCTAAATTGTATGCAAGGACCTCTGATTCCATGGGCTCAGCAGTGAAACACATTTGGGAAATTTGCTTAACCCTGGTTAAGCAGGTTTTCCTTCTTGGGGAACTTCTTAGCGCCCTTAATAAGCAAATGCGTGTTGAAAATCTCCAAGAGGGCATAACCTGTAGCACTTCCCAAACTTCTCTGTTGATGAAGCTCTTCATCTAAAGGACATCATCTGCGATGGGCCACATAGTCCTAAATTTGAGCTCCTGCAGGGTACAGACTGTATTTTGTTCATAGTTACAAGCTCAGTATCTGACGCATAGTAGACCCTCTGTTGATGTTGTTTCAGGAGAAATACATTCTCTTAACTCACTGTAGCTTTGTCTATTCCACACTGACCTGAAGCCAAGGATAACTTGTCTACCTTGGGTGGACAAGGGTGGACAGTGCCGTCTGGGCATCTTTCACAGCCAGCATGTTTCATGGCCTCCTCTTAGCTCGTTTTTGCCCCTTGGAGGCCCTTGTTGGAACTGGATTCAGCAGTCACACACCAATTCCAAGTCCAAGGCGTGCCAACCAGGTAAGCATCAGGACAGCCCTTCCAGTTGCCCACGGGTGGCCTCTGTGCCTGACCCTGGACTTGAAGAAGGGCTCGTGCATTTCCATCAGCCCGGCAGCCTCACAGCAGTGCTCATCTCATGCCTACACGTATTTCCCATGGCAGAGAGATGATAATTGCGACAGACATGGGTGTGCGGCCTCCATGCAGAACATTTTGGTCTTCTCCCCATCACAATATTCCCCTGAGTGTCAAAATAAATGACAGTCACCCTGCTGCTCCCAGAGCCAGATCCAGATAAATTAGCAGTGGCCCCTCCAAAGCAAAAGAAAAGAATTACAAGTTGACAGTTGAAAGTCTCAGGTCGGGCCATGATTTTCTTTTGTGGTAGGACACCGTCACCAGCACAACAGGCTGATGAACGGTTATGGCAGTTTTGTCTTGGTCAGAGAGCCCCTTGCTCTGATGAAAGGAAAGCGCTGCCTAGTGTCACGGCTTGAAAGCTGCTGTTTGAAGTTTCGCTTCCCTGTGACTTCAAGCGGCGTGCGGCTCTGAGGGCGAGGGGTTGTCCGTCTCTGTGAAAGGTCAGCCAGCCTCCAATGGGAGGCTCAGTGCCGCCGGTGATGACATTATTCTGTTCTTGAAATTTCTTTGACTTCATCCTATAACATTTTCTTCAGATGATCAAAGGTGGCAGACTCTTTTTTTTTTAAAACTATACCTCCATAATCAATAATGTACTGAGACAAGGGTGCTCAGGTCTATGTTTGGCACTGGAGTTCTGAGAGCACAGCTGGGGCAGATGCATCTTTCCAGGGAGACGCACACTGCAGAAACCGGTGTGGGCCAAGATGGAAGATGTCACTGAGTGAGCTCTTAGCAAAACGTCTCAGGGCCGTAAAACACCGAATGTGTGAGAGGGGGTGGTGTGTTTTAAAGCCACCCAAATGCTGATCTCTGTGATTGAGTCACCCACGAGATGGGCCTCCAAGGTTGCTAAAAGCAGAACGTGACTGAGGATGCTGCCTCCCTGACTGGCTCTGTGTGTTGACTTACCCCACGGCAGGAGAAAACCCTCAGACTAGCGGCGCCTCGGCCTATTCGGCCAGGTGAGAGGGACATAGACACATCTTGTACCCCGTCTTGTGTACTTGGAGTGATGTTAACTGGAAACCAAATTTCTCTTGAGGATCTTTCAGGCTGAGGGAGGTCTGGGGGACTTGATTCCAAATGCCCGACCTGAGAGTTCTAGATGTGGGATGAGAAACCAGCCAGTTTGCCCAGGGCTGAGGGGATTCCAGGTGAGTCTGCCACCCTACCTACCGGCCAAGTTTATTTATTTATTTACTTATTTGTTTTCAGATATAGACATATCTCAGGGCCATGACTATCAGAGCACAGACGTGAGAACCGTTGTGAATGTAACCACAGTGGTCCAGGACACAGACCATAGCCAGTCATTCAATTCACCACCGGTCACACCAATTTGGGGATGCTTTCTGACCAAGCAGGTGGGCACAACTCAGTTCTCTCCTAACAGCCCTTCATGGTGAAGAGAGAGATCTAGGTGTGCGAACTGGAGGCAGAGCAGTGTTAGAGGCACTGTTAGGATGCAGGCTGACTCATTTGCAACCCTGGCCTCTCACCATTTGGCAGCTGCTGCACATCCTTGGGCAAATTCCTTTATTTTACTAAACCATAGCGTTTTCATTTACAAAACAGTGTCTCCCTTAATGGGCTGTTGAGGGCACTGAGTGAATTCATGCAGTGTTTCTCAACCTTTGTTTTTCATCATCAACCCACCAAGAGTCTTTTTAAGAACTTCTTTCCTACTTGCCACTCCCCTCAATAGATATACTGTATATCTACTTACATACTATGGCCCTTTGGAGGGCCATAAACCATTGTAATATCTAATCTTTTTAATATTCCCCCCAAGCACCAATTTTCTCCCCATATGGGGGTGATACTGTTGCCATTTAGAAAATAAAAATTAATGCATATAAAGTCCAATGCCTAGGCAATGGTAAATAGTCAAGAGATATACATTTTATTGCTATTTGTATTGACTACCACAATTTGCAACTCAGTTCTGGGGGAAGCACAGCTGTGTGCAATGATGATAAGCAAAATATCATGTAGGACCCAACCACTTAGAGTCCAACTCAGACTACTTCTAGGACTCACACTCGGGATCTATAGGAGCGGGAGTTAATTAAAATCTTGTAAGGAAACAATTCCTTTCTTCCCTTGGACGAGCTGAGAAACTGGTTGAGTGCACCCATGCATGAATCATCTTCCTCTGGCCTTATCAACGTTTCTGTGTATACAGGAATTAATAGGAAAACTGTCAAGTGATTAGTTGACAAAAGATAACCGAACCAACCTGATAGGTATCCACAGGCAGCCACATTCTGCAGTGTGTGCAATCCTGAGAAGTCACCCATGGAATGAGTCGTAAATAACGTCTTATTTTCCCATTGACCTACATTAGCATTTCAGGCCTGCTTTATCTTCATTTGAGGGAGTGTCCAATTGGAAGCTGCTACTCATAATTCACTTTAAGTTTTCCTGCTTATCTCCAAGACACTTTCCTGGCAGGTGGGGTGGCAGAAGGAGGCTGGCTCTCTGCTCTGGGTGTGGAGGCTGCTAAAGAAAGCCCTGTCTGAACCCTCAGAGGGCAGAGAGAAGTGCTTCTACTCTGACTTTGAGGAGGAGGGAAGCAGGATTAGACCCAAAGCAAAGTCTGGAAGACTTAGCTTTGTTGTCATTTCTCCTTTTGGGGGCATTTCTCTGTATCCTCCAGTTATCTGGGGATTGTTATTCACCAGCAAAAAGATTCTCTCCCATTTTTCTTTTTTTTTTTAAAGATTTTATTTACTTATTTTTAGAGAGGGAAGGGAGGGAGATAGAGAGAGAGAGAGAGAGAGAGAGAGAGAGAAACATCAATGTGCGGTTGCTGGGGGTTATGGCCTGCAACCCAGGCATGTACCCTGGCTGGGAATTGAACCTGGGACACTTTGGTTCCCAGCCTGCGCTCAATCCACTGAGCTACGCCAGCCAGGGCTATCCCATTTTTCATATGGTGTTTAGGCTGTGCATTAGACCCAGAAAGTTCTTGATAATGCGAGTTTTGATGAAGATGTCAATGACTTCTGGCTTCTTCTTTGATAGCACACCCATTGTTGTGACTCTGTGGCCCCATTCCCAAAATGGGGTCATGGGAGTTGGGGCAAAAATGAAGTGCTCCAACCCCCACCCAATGCCCACACAGGTGCCATACGTGAGTAAAGGGATTTCAGTGCAGTTAGTCATGGGGGGGATGATGGCAAATGGAAGGATATATGTCCTGTCTAAGGGGGCAGGTACCTCCTTTCAGCTCAGCGTCATTGCTGCATTTCTGAAGTGCAAGTCCTTTCGATTTTTCAAGAAAAGATGGGAATTTAGATTTTTGTATAAACTGTAAAAGTGAGTATGTGTTGGAGACTAGTTCAAATGTAAAAAAATAAAAGATCACTGAATGGAACTAAGAAAGCTGAGCAAAGCAGGTCATGGTGGACTTTGGTCCAGGGCTCACCAGTTTGCAAACTTTGCCTTTGTCAGTAAAGCCAATTCTTTTTCTCAAAGACATGAACTAAAATGCTGTTAATGTGTACTCTGGTGAGAGATTACAACTTAAAAAATGGCACGTGCACTCTAAAGAGTTTGCCCTCCTTCCTTCCACCTCACTTCTGCGACAGGGAAGTTTCCTTACATGGTTCCAGGACCCAGCAAAGTAGGAGGTGCTGGAGACACAATGATAGAAATATGCATTAACTTCTTGGATCCGAGAGTAGCCCCAGGAGGTATGTTGTTAAGCCCACTGTACAGATGAGGAAAGGCCGAGAAGATCACAGAGCTAGTAACCCAATGAGCCAACACCTGAACTCTCCTTTGCTAAAGGGACTGTGGCCCAGACTGTGACTTGCTATCTAGTTCCCATTTTTCCTTTCTTCCTTAGAAACATAACCCTAATTTTAGCTGTCCACAGTGCTGACTAACTGAGATACTACATGTTCCAGCTTCTCTGGCAGCTACTGTGGCAATGAACTAAAGTTTAGACAATGGATATAGTTAGAAGTACTGGGTGTGAGACTCCTGGGAAGGTTCCTTATAAAGGGATCTTACCAGGGGGTATGTGCTTTTGTAACACCTCCTCACTTCCTGCCTCCTGGAATACAATGTGATGACTATAGCTTCAGCAGCCACATTGGACCATGAGGTAGTCCTTCAAATAGAAACCACAGGGTGGGAAGGGAAAGCAGAAAAAAAAGGAGTCTGAGTCCCTGCATCTCTGATGACCATGGAGCTTTAAGGGAAGCCTGAAATGCCTTCCTCCTGTTTTGTTTACATGAGCAAGAAATAAATTCAGAAGAGTAAAAGCCAATCTTTCTGAGCTGTTGCCATTTTGGACTTGCTGTTCCATGCAGTCACAACTAATCTTCTCTGGTAAAGGCAGAAAGCAAATATAGCAGAAAGTGAATAAATAACATTTATTATATAGATTATATACTTAGCATTACCCTAGAAAGTAAATTTTGTTGCTTTAGCTTAGAGATAAATGATGCTAATTTAGACAAAAGTGGAAATATCCAGTCACTTCCTCAGGTATGTTCAAATATTCAAATTAGTTTCTACTCATCCAAAATATCATGAGTCCAGAGACAATCTTTCTATCAGGAGGGAAGTCTGTCCTATTAGTAGCCCCCAGCAAATCACACTTCCTCATGACTACACGCTGTATTGTCCCTTCCCACACTGACTGTGGGGACATCAGACTGACAGAGGCTTGAAAATGCTTGTGCGTCAGAGTCTGTCCTCCTGCAACTCAGTCATCATCTAAAGATATCTGGTCTGTGCTGCTGGAGGGGCAACACATCTGGGAACTAGCGCCCCCTGGCAGACACCCCTAACTAACCATCAGACATGTGATTTGGGGCATCCCCATGGGTGACCACAGGCCAGACCAGCCTAAGAACCCCCCCAGCCGAATTCATCCCAACCTGCGAGATCACAAGCAAATAAATGGCTGCTGTTTAAGCCATTATGTTTTGGTATGCTTCATTATGCAGCGATAGGACACTGGTGAAAGAGTATTAGTAAATTATCTTCCCAAACAAGCTATAAACTATTGTATGAATAAAAAATAGTTTATTTTTAATGTAATAGTTGCCATTTTAAGGAACCAAGTATCCAGGGGATGGGCTAAAATAAAAAGGAGCAGGTACAATAAAAAAAATGATGAGAATAAAATGCAACCCGTTTCCCAAATATTGGACTTTGGGGGCCACTAATGACGTCCCCACCAAGTCACCCCTAAATACAGCATGATGACCACTGAGTATTTCAGTTGCCTAGGGGATTTTTTTTTTTTTTAGAAAAACACTGAATCAAACTGGAACAAAGCATATACTCCTGATACAGATTGGAGTTGAGTAAGTACCTTCAAATAGGGAGACGACTCTGTTCTTCAAAATAAGAGTGGCTTCAGTTCGGAGACAGGTCGCTCACCGCTCTAATCGCAGCCGAGCGCGCCTGTGTGCTGCTGCAATTACCACGGGCTTGATTTGAAATGCAGCAGACTTCCCTTCTCAAATTTGCTTTACCTCCCTGGAGCTAGTTGGTTTTTTAAATACAAATTGACAGGCAAATATGTAATAAGTTATGACAAGTGGAGCAATGGTTGTCTCCATCTGTTTTCAAAGGTTGTTTATTTTGGTACTGATGAAGAGACGGTGGCGACAGAACCGCCTTATGATTATTTCAGTCCTTCGGTTGCTCCTGCTCACCGTGCACCCTTCGTGGCGCCTTTGCCCTACTTTTCGGGCGAGCTACTGTTTAATTGAGCTGCGGCAGGCCAGGTTTGGGGAAAGGCACCTGGTTTGGAGACACAAGGTAACATGTGGCTAAAACCTGGGTCCTTCTTATCATGATGAACTAGACTATTCCATTTCCTCATTTTATCCAGAAATTTAAGGTAATACTTTTCTCAACCCTATTAAAAATTCCACTTAATCTTTTTCTCTATCATTTCTTTCCGTGCAGCTCCTTTAACAGGATACTCTATGCTAAACGAACTGATCTAAAACATTTCAAAAAAGCAATTTTAAATGGAGTCATTATCCCTAATATTCCACAGTAATAAGAAATCCTCATGTTGGATTATAAGTAGCTGGAATTCTCAAATACGAAAATATTTTTCCATAAAACTCCAGAGACAACAAAGGAAATTCTGTGTGGGGTGGGGGGTGGCAGGTGGAGGTTAGTTGGTTTAATACATTTAAGAGATTTTTAAAAAGTACTTCTAGTTCTCCCCAGAGCAGTGATTTTTCAACTAGGGTGATTTCGTCCTCCAGGGAACACTGGACAGTGTCTGGACTCGTGTCTTGCTCGTCCCCGCTGGGGCCGGGCATGCGATGCTGGCCTCTAGTGCGTGGCTGCCGGGGATACTGCTAAACACCGTGTGATGCCCAGAAACTGCCTCACAACAGAGAGCTTTGCAGCCCAAAATGCCCACAAGTGCCGGGGCTGACAAACCCCATCATAGAATCATTCACACCAGTGTCCCTAAAAGTAATGGCACTTTAAACATCTCACACTGGACAACTGAAAGCACCATTCGTCTCTCTTTTTGGAACTCCCTCTTCTAGATTTGAGGTTCACTGAGGGGAGAGATCTTGTCTGTTCTGTATTTATTCCCCACACAATGGCTCAAATATTAACACCACTGAGTATGCAAATTAGACATAATATATAATATTTAATAATATGCTAATACTAACATCAGTTAATTCTTCTGATTAAATTTCATATTTGCAAAATGTGAAAATCTTCCAAGATTCCAAGATAATGCTTTGTGGGTAGTAAGATTTTTGGAAACATTTGCTGAATGCATGAGTGAATAAATAAATGAATAAGGTGAATAAATGAATAAAATGAATATTTTTATTTCGACTACAGATTAAGATAGGGACAGTGGACTAGGAAGCAGATGAATAATTAATGTCTGACTGGCACTGAAAATTAATTCCTAGGTAGATTCTGAACCGTGGGCCTATTGTCCTTATCATTTATGTCTATTTTACGAGCAAAGGTGAAGCAGTTTTGCTATTTAAAACATGGAGCAGTTTAGGCTAGGCTGGAATAACAAACCAAACCTGAAATTGTAGTGGCTTAACACATGAGATTAGTTCTTCCCTCAGATTTAGTCCATTTTTGGGGCTCCCTTACAAGGGCAGTTTCCCTCCCAGTTGTGACCTGGTGGTCCAGACCCGCGCATCCTGCATCGGTGGCACTGGGACCGCGTAGCTTCATGACCATTATGGGCGGAGCACAGAGCTGCAGCGCTGCGCAGCGTCCCAGACTCAGAAATGGCACGTGACGCTGTTGCCTGCCTCTACTGGCCAGGCCGGCGTCGGAGGCCAGCTCGGGAGCGGGGCCAGTTTCACGGGCCTGTGACCTGTGCAGTTGCCCAGAGCCCCGTTCTCAGAAGGGCCTCATATGTGGTTTAATGCTGTCACCTTCTAAACATTGTTAATAATTATTGAACAGGGACTCTGCACTTTCATTCTGCCTGGGTCCCCACACATTATGCAGCCGGTCCTGGTCAAGAGCCAGGAGCCAGACCTGCCAGAGGCCTGGGAAGTGCACAGGGATACCAAGACTTTTGGACTTCTGGGTCAGTGGTCCTGCCTTCTGCCAATCAAACAATGCAGAGGCCTTCATTTTCATCAGCAGGGCCCTGGCTGCTACTGCTCACAGCACTCTTGGCTCCCCCAGCAGTTTTGCCACTATGAAGTGAGGAGCGTTATGTAATAGCACAAAAATTGAGCCAGGGTCGCTCACTCAGGAGATTCCGAATCTGCTAATCTGGTGTGGGGTCTGGGGAGTGGAATTCTGGGTATAGACAGGGCCAGGCAAATGAGGACTTTGACCCTCTACTTACTGGTTATGTGAGCTGAGGAATATAGGCAAGCTCACACAGCCTCAGTTTCTTCACTGTAAAATGGGCTGACATCTGCCACTGTGAAGCTGGTTTGAACACACATGTAAAATATGAGGGGCCTGATGAGGCAACCTTTGCAGTAATTCCACAGAGAGGGAAACGAATTGCACAACTAATATGTGCCAGGAACAGTCCTTCTTATAGCCCTGCCAGGGACATTAGGTCCTTTCCACTCTCAAAGAAGGAGAACCCGAGGCTCAGGGAAGTCAGATAACCTCCCCAAGATCACTGCTGCTGGCACGTGGCTGAGCAGGCATGCAGGGGGGCACATGGAGGGCCACGTATGTAGGCGGTAGTCGTACTACTGACCTTCATGGAGGGATACCACCACCAGGCACTTGGTTGGGGCACTGCAATCATCTAACCCTCAACAACCCTGGGAAGTAGTGCATTAGCTATTTTATGGGAAGGACAGCTGAGGCAGATGGAGGTGAAATCTCTCAGGTTATCCAGCTGGTAAGCCAAGATGCCTATTCTTCTCACTCCTCTCCAGCATACCTCATGTCATGGCATCCCAAATTTCATTTTTCAAGTAGAATAGTTCATTTTCAAGACCTCTCCTTATCAACTGGCTACAAAACACCTATGTTCTGACCCACACTGGGGCATCTTTGAGCCACGCCGGGGAGCCCAAGGGACAGGTGGGGCCTGCACCCCTGAACTGTAGTGCAGGACAGATGATCAATGACCCCCAGAACCTCACCCGTTTGGTAAATAACCTGCCTGAAGTCACAGGCTTGATCAATGAGGGGCTGGAGGGGCAGGTGATTACTGCAGTAACAACATTCAAATGAGCCGGGATACTGAAATACAGCACATCTGAGACTTGAGACTCTGCCTTCGATGGGAAGAAAGTGCCCGCAAATTGCTAGTAGAGCTGTAATGTTGCTGATTTTGCAAACATGTGTTCTTCAACTTGATAAGTAAATACATATTGGGTAATATGGTGATGTTGCAAGCTGTTGTTTTATGGCTGGGAAGTAGGCTGCCTGTGATTGATGCTGGCAATGAAAGTATTTATAAAATAACACTGAATTAGGAGGAGTTGCTTTATGAGTCTGGGGAAATGGATCTTTGATGAAGAATAAAACTCGATGCAGGAGGTTTATCAGGGTCGCAAGAATCTGAAATTAAGCACTCTGGGATTACGATCTAAGAGGGAGCCCCCTTGACGGCGGGGCTCGCAGCCTGGGGGAGCTCGTCCCTGCCGGTCTGTGCCACATGAAACTGGGGTCATTTCCACTCATGCCCGTTTCTCTCCACCGTGAATGTCACTTTTGAAAGCTGCCTTTCCTC